>NC_134712.1:69457790-70657790 GCF_049634645.1 Pelodiscus sinensis
GGTATGCTGGCTTCTGGAATGCTACTGTTTATGGTGGAAAGCTGTGATTTCAACACAGTGCCCCTCCAACTTTATCTGTGCTCAATCTCCCCCCTCCAGCCTTTTGTCTGGAAAGTCATTGCTCATATTTTTCATGAAGAAATTTTTCTCACCAAAAACTCTGATAAAATCATTCATAAATGAATCAGGATTGCTAGTAATTGTATGTACAATATGGCTACGTCTACACTGGCCCCTCTTCCGGAAGGGGCATGTAAATTTCAGCAGTCGTCGTAGGGAAATCCGCGGGGGATTTAAATATCCCCCGCGGCATTTAAATAAAAATGTCCGCCGCTTTTTCCGGCTTTTAAAAAAGCCGGAAAAGAGCGTCTAGACTGGCCCCGATCCTCCGGAAAAAGTGCCCTTTTCCGGAGGCTCTTATTCTTACTTTGAAGAGCCTCCGGAGTAAGAGTAAGAATAAGAGCCTCCGGAAAAGGGCACTTTTTCCGGAGGATCGGGGCCAGTCTAGACGCTCTTTTCCGGCTTTTTTAAAAGCCGGAAAAAGCGGCGGACATTTTTATTTAAATGCCGCGGGGGATATTTAAATCCCCCGCGGATTTCCCTACGACGACTGCTGAAATTTACATGCCCCTTCCGGAAGAGGGGCCAGTGTAGACGTAGCCTATATGTTTTCTGTCAATGGCAGCTGAAACCCCATCCACTAATGCTTCTCTACCCCATGAAAAATTCAAACAGGGTGAACCCTAATATGAAATACTTAATTCAGGAAGAACTCCCATTAAAAGCAAGTGAGACTGAGAAAAGATTCCTACTCCCAGGGATAGACCAAAAGAATATTCAGTACTTTGTGCCATCTCTGCCAAGTAGTCTATACTCTATGCCTGTGTCTAGACTGGCCAGTTTTTCCGGAAAATCAGCCGCTTTTCCAGAAAAACTTGCCAGCTGTCTACACTGGCCGCTTGAATTTCCACAAAAGCACTGACTTCCTACTGTAAGAAATCAGTGCTTTTTGCGGAAATACTATGCTGCTCCCGTTCGGGTAAAAGTCCCTTTTGCGCAAAACTTTTGCGCAAAAGGGCCAGTGAAGACAGCTGAGATTTGTTTTCCGCAAAAAAGCCCCAATCGCGAAAATGGCGATCGGGGCTTTTTTGCTCAAAAGCACGTCTAGATTGGCCACGGACACTTTTCCTCAAAAAGTGCTTTTGCGGAAAAGCATTGTGCCAATCTAGACGCTCTTTTCCGAAAATGCTTTTAACGGAAAACTATTCCATTAAAAGCATTTCCGGAAAATCATGCCAGTCTAGACGTAGCCTATCTGCTGCAGATCATTTAAAGAACAAATCCAAATAGAAACATAATTCACTCCAACATAGGACATGAGACACAGGAATTAAGTTCCTACATTCAATGAGATTCTTAGTTTTGCACACGTTGAAATCTTCCTCAACATACTAATTAAACAAATTCAAACTCCACAATTCAGAACACAAAATCTATACCTAGGTTAATATATGAAGCATGGAGAAAAATCATACTAAAACTCTCTGCAGAGAACTTTCATGCTGACAAACTACTCCAATTCACTACAATGTACAAAATGAAAACTATCACCACACTCGGGATCACATCGCATGACTCCACTCCCATGTACCTGGTTGAACACAGTGCATCAGTGCAGAGTGAGTGCATAGGCATAAAAACTGCCATTATGATTTGGTAGTGTTTTATGTCCACTTTGAAAAAATGTAAATGGCTATATACAATGGGTAGGGCCATGAGAAATCAGAGCCATTCATCTTAAATTAGAAATAGAAATGAGGGCACACAAAATATAGCACAAACCTAGACAACAATCACTGTGTCACTGGTGTCAGAGAAAATAGATTGAGAGAAAAGATGGCTAGAATCATAGAATACTAAAACTGGAAGTGACCTCGAGAGGTCATCAAGTCCAGTCCCCTGCACTCACAGCAGGACCCAACACCGTCTAGAGCATCCCTAATGGATGCCTATCTAAAATATCTAAAATGATGGAGAGTCTACAACCTCCCTAAGCAATTTATTCCTGTGTTTATCCACCGTGACAGTGAGAGAGTTTTTCCTTGTGTCCAACCTAAACCTCCCTTGCTGCAATTTAAGCCCATTGCTTCTTGTCTAAAGATTCTGGGATTCAATTCCAGTACTGCCACAAACATCCTGTGGTACCCTGGGCAAGTCATTAAGTTTCTCCTTGACTCATTTGCTCATTTGTAAAATGGGTACAATAGCACTTATAGGTATCCCAGAAAAACCTGGTAGTGTAGACATAGCCTCTGAGGGTACGTCTAGACTACATGCCTCTGGTGACATCCCAGGAGGCATACCTGGGAGGTCGACAAATGCCTTTGATGTCGACCGCGGAGCACCCAGACTACCGCGCTGAGCCAACAAACAGCTGATTGGCTCAGCACGGCAGCCATTTAAATTTAAATGAAGCGGCGATTATTTAAATCGCCGCTTCATTTTGCTATGCCAGGTAGCCTAATCTACATGCCTCTGTCGCCAGAGGCATGTAGTCTAGACGTACCCTGAGAGAAAAGATACCACAATGATGGAGCCATATAAGCACCATAAGTAGATAGATTGAAACAATTACTATTTTTTCTGCCAATACCCAAACTTTGTGGAAGCATGAGAAAAATATTTCTTAAAACTAGCCCAAACAATAAAATAATTTCTACTAAAAATTATGAGAAAGATGGAAACGCCTCCAAGGCTAGAAAAATAAATGCAAGAGAAAATGTATTTAAAAAAAGAAATATGGACAGGAAATGACAACAAAAAAGTTGGGAATATGCAGCTAATTCAGCTGTAGAATAATATTGTGAAACCCAGATATCCAACAGGAGAGAGAAACCTGAAATGCTCAAAAAGACTTAAGGGTAACTGTGGCCAGCAAATACAATATGATCCGACAGTGCAATGCGTCAACCAAAAGGCCAACCCCATTTCAAGTCCATACCTCCAAAGAGCAAGTCTTGTTGGGGAGAAGCAATCATCCCTTTACATGGGATTTAGGAAAGATCTCACCTGAAAAAAATACACTCTGTTCAGGTCATCTGAAAGAGGTAGAAAAAGTGAATGACAGAGCAAACTACCAAACCAGACCATAGAAGTAGCAAGAATCCTTTATGAATAAAGATCATAAGAGCTAAATGTTTGCAGTTCAGATCAGAGAAAACTAAAAGGAGATATAATTGGAGGCAGCCGATTCCTCCTATAGCATTTCTCCTTTCAAGCTTTCCCTTCCAATCCCTCCTTCCTTCCTCCGGTTCTCAACTCTGGAGGAACTTCCTTCTTGTCTTCTTTCCCATCCCCTCTCCTGCACCCACTATTTGGACCCCCTTTTCTTTCCCTCAGTCTCCCAAAAGGTTCCTGCTCTTTCTTCTCTCCTACCCAACCCATAGGAGGTTCCCTGTGCTCTCTCTCCTTCCCATTCATTACAAGGTTCCTCCTTACTGACTGATCTCCCAGCACCACCACATGTGACCTGGTACTTCTCTCCTTCTCTTAGCAGCACCAACACTATACACAATATACAGTTCCTTCCCCCCACCTCCACCCACCAGGATTTCAGATGGAGCAGCCCCTTTCCTCTGCCTTTTGCCCTAAGAAAGCGAGAGAGGGGAGAAATCAACAGCAGCTGCACGATGGGCTTGGATGGCTGATCAGCATCTCTGAGAGGGGAAGCCTCTGCTGTCCAGAGGGAAGAACTGCAACCAAAAAAAAAAAGGCAGGGACTTAAACCTGTCTTCACACATCACCTGAACCTGCAGCCAGTCTCTTCCTGGCCTGTATAATTTGTTATTCAAATTGGAGGAGACCCAACAGGAGAACTTCAGAAAGAGATTCTAAAGCAGAGGTGGGCAAACTTTTAAGCCCGAGGTCCGCATCAGGGTATGGAAATTGTATGGAGGGCCGTGAACGTTTACAGATTTGGGATTGGGCTGGGGGTGGAGTACAGGCTCCGGTAATAAATGAATGGAAATGCCTATCTACTAGAACTGGAAGGGACCTGGGAAAGGTCTTTGAGTCCAGTCCCCTGTCTTCACAGCAGGACCAAGTACTATCCCTGACAGATTTTGTCCCAGATCCCTAAATAGCCTCCTCAAGGATTGAGCTCACAACCCTGGGTTTAGCAGGCCAATGCTCAAACACTGAGCTAGCCCTCCCCCAAATGAGTGCTTTTGGATGAAGGACAGGCTCCAAGCTGGGACCAAGAGGTTCAGATGATGGGATGGGGCTTGGGCAGAGGGGACCCAGGAGTACAGGCTGTGCATTACTTACTCCCAGAAGCGGTGTCATGTCCTCCCTTTGGCTCCTACATGGAGGCACTACCAGATAGCTCTGTGTCCTTGGTCTCTGCCCCATTTGCAGGCACCACCTCCACAGCTCCCATTGGATGTAAAGGATGACAGTTATAAAGGTGTCTTTGTGTGGTATGAACACCTGTGCACTAGACTCTACTCTTTTTCCATTATGTCAAAATAAACAGCAGGTGACAAGGATTTCAACCATCTGAACTAGAATCAAACAGAGGACCTAGAAGTAAGAAAGTCTATAGTAGTTTACCAATACCTTGTGCCATGCAGTTTCCCCAGACCACAAGATACTAACACACACTTTTTTTTTCCAGGAAAAAAATACATGATCCCTTTCTGTTTTCAGTCTTGCAGGCTCCTTTCTTGCTTGTCAGTAACTTAAACAGGGATAAGTATCATTACTTCCCGCTGGAGAACTAAGGCTTGTAAGGGGGGGAGGGCAGATAAACTTTTCCTCATTCTCCAATGGAAAGAACAGACACAGCCAAGAGTATATTATATCTATTTAAAAGCAGAAGTGTCCAGTCATAAATTCTTCACTTGCAAGTTAATGAACACCTGAATCAAATCACACAGATCAACAGAATGGAAGAAAAAAAAGACATCTTTTGGGAATAAGATATATTTTGTAACCCTTCTGCCAGATAGTGCCAGCAGCAGCCAGGGCCGGGTTCAATATCTAGGGGTCCCTTTTCATCCATCTCACACAAAACCAGCTCGAGCCCCCACTCAGTAGCCTGGGAAATTCACACACCCCTGGGCGAGTCAGAGGCAATGCTTCCCCACTCGCAAGCACAGACTCTGAGTGTAGAAAAGAAACTTTTAAAGAAAGAGAGAGAGAGGTTACATGGCATTAGTTCAGAAAAATACCACAAACATAGTTCCTAACCCCCCACGAGTAACTGTCCCAGCTCTAATGGATTGAGCAATGTTCTTTTCCCCTCAGGCTCACTAGTCCAACTATGTAAGGGTTCCATTCGTTTACCCAAACTTTCTCCGTACCCCACTTAAAATCCCCATTTCCACACTGACTGGACAGAGCTGTACCCTGACACATCACCCTGATGACTCCACTCATTGAGCCTGAAGCCATGCCACCTTTGTGCTGCTCCTATGGTCTGCTTGCACCTCCTACCGCCACTCCTATCAGCCGCCCGCCAGTCGTTCCCGCCAGCTGCTCTGCTGGCCGCCTGCCGCCGCTCCTACCGGCCGACCACCGGTTGTTCCCGCCAGCCGCTGCGCTGGCCACCTGCCGCCGCTCCTACCAGCTGCCCACCAGTTGCTCCCAGCAGCTGCCTACCACCCGTCCTACTGGCCACCTGTCAGCCGCTCCCGCAGGTGCCCTGCTGGCCGCTCTGTCCACACTCAGCAAAGTTACATGGCATTAGTAGCCCCCTTCCCCTGGAGCCCTTAAAGCTGCAGCCACAGGGGAAAGGGCTCATGGCATGCAGCAGCCCCTTGCTGCCCTGAACCACCCAGCAGCTGCCATTGCTTTTCATTTAGGCAAAATGAGCAACTCCATTGTTCCCACTGAGCCCTTCACTGCTCCCAGGGAGCAATCAGCCAGCCTAGGGCCAAAAGTCTGATACAGAGATACTGGACCTCATTGAGGTCTGAGGTGAGGAGGCAAACCTCCAGGATCTCCACACCAAACACAGGAATGTGGACGTCTACAGCTAATTGGCCATACCGTGACCACCAGGGGACACAGCCGCACCCAGGAGCAGGATGAAAGTGAATGAGCTGAGGCAGGTCTATGCCAGGGCTAGGGAAATGCAGCTCCCGCTCCAGGGTGGAACCCCAGACCTGCTCATATTTCTCACAGCTCCACTGCATCCTGGGTAGCAGGATAGTCCCTTCCCCCTCCTCATAGTGAACTCAGGGCTGGAAACCCCTGTTGTCACCCTTCCGTGGGACACAGAGGTTAAGGAAAAGGAGGAGGCAGAGGAGCCGGATGAGGCCAGCACCATCTCTGTGTCCACAAGCCAGGACCTCATGCTCACCCTGGAGCCAGTACCGCATGCCCTGGATATCTCCCAAGCATCATCCGAAGCCTACACCTGCACACACACACACACACACATGCACATATGTGGCTAGGGACTGGGGCGTGCTCCTCGCTCTGCCTTCTAGGGTTAGGGATTGCGCAGCAGCTGGTGCACATGGAGTGCCAATCCGGGGCACACAGCCCCAGGAGGCTGTACCAGAGGACCCTTGTGCTATTGCTCACAGAGTCTGGGTGGACTGCAATACTCCTGACACTGGGGCTTTGTGAAGGTAGAGCTGAAAAACTTCCTTGGAAAGGGGCTTCCCCCATTTCCTTTCCCTAGGGAACCTCATTCCAGCAGTTATCCCCTGTCCTGGGACAATAGCCTGAGAGCACAATCCCTGCATGAGCATGGCCCCGCAGGTCGATCTCCCCACACTGAACTGGTTCCCGACGGATCGCTAGCTGTCTGCTGTGGTTAGATTTCAGATGGCGATGGCGACCCGCTTCTGGAGGGGGATGGCGGGTGGCATGTATATGTCCCATCAACAGAGGGCAGGGGTGAGCTACTCACACAGCTCCAGGAAGGTGTCCTGCATGTAGAAATTCTGGAGACACTGCTGGTCATCCCACCACTCCATAATGATCCAGTCCCACCAGTCTGCACTGGTGTCCAGACACCAGAAGCTGTGGTGCATGGTGTGCAGGGGAGGATGGGTGGGATCGTACTGCATGAGCAGTGTCCACAGATGAGGATGTTCCCTTCAATAAGCTGGGGATTTTGTTCCTATAGGGTGTGAAAGGCAGCCTGCAGAAAGTGTTGCAGGAGGTACAGTACAACCTGTGGCTATGTCTAGACTGCTTTCCTCTTCCGAAAGAGGAAATGCAAATGAGGAAAGAGGAAATACAAATGACTCACTGATTAGCATTTTCTCGTGCTTCATTTGCCTAGCCTCTTCCGATCCTTTTTTCTGGAAAAAAAAAAGCAGTCTAGATGGGGGTTTTCGTGCAAACACCCTCTTTTCGAAAGAACCCTTCTTCCTCAAAAAATGAGGTTTACAGGATTCTTTCAAAAAAGGAGGGTTTTGTGCAAAAAATCCCGTCTAGACTGCTTCTTAAAAAAAAAAAATCTGTTTAAAAAAAAAGACTCCGTAGAAGATATGCAAATGAAATGTAAGAAAATGCTAATTGGTGCTTCATTTGCATTTCCTCTTTCCTCATTTGCATGTGTCGGCAAGGGCAACCAGAACAGGCAGAGAAAAGGCTTTGCTGTCCCTTGAGGAAGCAGGCAAAGGAGAGAAGCCTGAGACACAGCTGTATGGGGGGCGGTGCCTTTAAGCACGAGTCTCAGATAGCCTCAGGCAGCAGCTACCAGAAGTTAGTGCTGTCCTGATACCCTGCCTGAATTATTTCCAGGAGGCCTTAAATGTAATTCAGCATCCAATCAGTGTGCATGCTCTATTTTGAAATAGCTCAGTACTATTTCGATGGGCATTTGCGGTGTAGACGTGTTATTTCAAAATAAGCTATTTCAGAGTATTTCTCCCAGAATAGCTTAGTGAGAAATAAGCGTGCAGTGTAGACATATCCTACACCCGTGGTCACTAACAGGTCGATCGCGATCGAATGGTCAATTGCGAGGCCTCGACCAGTCAATCACGAGGCGTCCTGGCCACCCCGCCCCCATTTCCCTCCCACCCCTGAGAAGCCCCACTACTTACCTCAAGTGAAAATGGAGGTAGTGTCGGCTTCCCAGGGATGGACAGAAGTCCCGCAGCTTAGCGCCACTTCTGGTGATTCTGGAAGTGCGCTAGCTTCTCTGCCGGGTGTACTGCAGGAGGGAGCATCGGCTCCCTGCACCGCACAAGAGGGGTGCATCAGCCCCAGGGGAGATGTGTGCAGGGTTTCCCGGCGTGCAGGGGGGTCAGCCCTGGGGAAGGCACGCGCGGGGCTTCCCGGCGTGCAGGGGGGTCAGCCCCGTGGGCAGGCATGCGTGCGCGCAGGACTTCCCTGCGTGGAGGGGAGCGGGGTCGGCCATGGGGCAGGTGCGTGCGCATGCGGGGCTTCCCTGCACGGGGGTGGGGGGTTGGCCCCGGGGCAGGCACGCACTGGTTTCCCTTGGGGGGGGAATCCTGGGAGGAGGCAGATGCAGGGGACTCTCCGCCTCCACTGGCGCCCTACTCCCCAGCCACAGAATGCTGTCCCCACTCCCCTGTCCCCAGCTACAGAACGCTGTCCCTATTCCCATCCCCACTCCCCGAACTCTGTCCCCACTGGCACCCTGTCCCCTGCTGCAGAACCCTGTCCTCCACCCTCTGCCCTCCCAGCACCCTGTTCCCTCTCCTCTGCCCCCAGCCGCAGAACTCAGTCCCCACAAAATGTATAATTATAAATGCTTCATTTTAGATTTAAATAGCATGAATAAAAAACAGACCATTTATTTCATAACTATAAACACGTGATTTTAATTTTATATATCACATAATTTAAAAATAAACTGTTTATCAGAGTGTGTAAGTAAGGGCTGGGGATAGCAAATGATGGACAGGAGGAGAATAGAGAGGGCGGAGCTTCAAGGAAGGGGTGTGGCAGTAGATCTTCGCCTGTTCTGAGATTTAAAAAGTGATCTTGGGTGTAAAAAGTTTGGAGACCACTGCCCTACACCAAGCCTGTTATTTCAAAATACAGTAATGGGCTTGTTATTTTGAAATAATACTCCTGCTTGTGAAGAGGAATAAGCTTATTTTGAAATAGTTATTTAGGGAGATATTATTTCGAAATAACCTGACAGAGTTAGACATAGCCTTAGAGACTAACAAATATATTAGGTCATGAGCTTTTGTGGGTAAAACACACTTCATCAGGTGAGTTGGACTGGAAATTACAAAATTTGAGATATATATAACAATAAAAGCTACCTATTGTAATTTTTATTTAAGTCAGGGTGGATGTGTATCATTCACAGCATTTAATGTGGAGATATGAATATCAAAGGCAGGGAAATTGCCTTTTATACTGCATTAACCAGTTAAGATTTTTAGTCAAGCCTAAGTTGGTAGAATTGAACTTGTAAATGAACTCCAATTCAGCTATTGTCCTCTGGAATTGGGTGATCAAATTATTTAATAGAAGGAGGGTTACTTTTAAATTCATTATTGAATGTCCAGAGAGGTTAAAATGCTCTCCTACAGGTTTATGTGTGTTACCATCTATGAAGTCAGACTTGTGTCCATTTATCCTTTGGTGCAAAGACTGTCTGGTTTGGCCAACTTACAAGGCAGAGGGGCATTGCTGGCACTCGATGGTATATATCATATTTGCAGATGTGCAGGTGTTTGAGCCCCTGATGTTGTGGCTTATGTAGTTAAGTCCGGTGATAGTGTTGCTTGTATAGATATGTGGACAGAACTGGCAACTGGGTTTGTTGCGGGGGTGGACTCCTGGTTGAGAATTTCTATGGTGTGGTGTGTAGAAAATTAGTTTAGTGGAAAGAAAGTTCCAGTGGGATACTTTATACTTAGTTATAGATTTTATTTAGAAAGGTTTCTTACTACAAAAAAAGCCCCAAATCGTTTTTCATCATTTGGGTGGATTTTGTGTTACTTTAGAGAAAGTGATGTAAATGATTTGCCGTAACTATAACCAGACCACCCACTCAGGACTGGGAGAAGTTTAGGCACTGTAAATAAAGATGAAGTGTGGGGGTAGCCTATACTTCATAATGGCTGTATTAAATAAAGCTCTTTGTTGTCTTTTGCATAGTTGCGTTTTAGATATTATAATAGTAATAATACTAGTATAATGAGCCCAATAACTCATTTAGAAACCAAGGAAATTAAAAAAGGTCTTGTGTTATGATGACTTACACTTTAAGCACTAAACAGCTAATTTCAAGGTACATAGTAGATACGTGTGGTAAGATAGAAACACTCAAGCATTGAACACTGGAATGAGTACCTAAGAACATGTGGATTATATGACCCACATAAGGTATGCAATAAAGTAGTATAATAGTCTCCCAGGAGACAGATGGCAGAAAATTATTTACCTCAATAATGGCCCTTCTTAGGATTTTATGCTCATGTACAACAATTTATAATAGCTACTGTATTAGTGTTGCTAAAAGAAACCCATTTAGCTCAAAAGAGGGCATCTTCTGTCAATATATCTTATTTGGATCTTGCTGACCCAAATCTGGACAAAACAAAGGCCAGTTCTTTGCAAAATGGATTTCATTCTGAGGTAAAGATAGGTGGTGGGAAACCACCACCATAAAGATGGAGTCAGTGGGAAGATGTATGACTGTATACAAAGACCCAAAATAATGGTGAAGGAGTTGAAATGGACCTTCTGTGGAGGATCTCTCCCCCTTCTTCACAGGGATTTGTTTTGGCAAATTGTAAAACCTGTAATCTAAATACATATCTCATGCCAAACCATAAGACAATTTATCTCAGTTTCTCAAATCATTATGCCTAAGTACCCAAAGAATCACCTTTCAGTATGACGACACTCAAAACCAGAGAAACGTAACTGGTGTCATCCCTTGGAAAAACACACTTAGCTGAAGAGCCTGGTCCGTTTGACATTTGCATTCTTTAGAAACCTGCTGGATGTGGATAGCATGAGAGCCAATGTGTTGATGAGTAGAATGCAGAGTGCCATTTCTTTTCATCATTTTGTAAATATTGTGCTATGAGTGCTATCAGAATCTCTAAGTAGGACACCTTTGACTGGCGGACTCATAATGCATGCCCTCCTTTAAGTCATATCTTCATGTATATTGGGAAATATCAAAAGGAATTCTATTTGTACGTACACATCTTACCCTTGTATCCTGTATGGTTTTGCTGGTTTAGGCCTCATCTGTTGGTGATATTGGACACAACATGAGAGAAAATGCAATCCCTATGATACATGATAGCAGGGCATTTAGGTGATATGTGGTAAACTGGATGAATGTTTCCTGAGATACACCATATTGTCATAATGATAAAATTAGCACCGCTATGAGATAAATAATTATAATTGAGTATTACCACTTCATACTTATATAGCACTTTTCATATGCGTTTCATAAAGCTGTTTACAAAGGATCACCATTAATATAGCAATTTTTTCAGATGCAGTAACTGAGGCACAGGAAGTTAAGTGACTTGCTCAAGGTCATGTGATGAGAGAGTGGCAGTGCTGGGATTTGATTCAAGGAATCTTATTCCCTAAGCCTTATTTTTTTTATTTCAGTAGACCACAACTACAGAACACAGTTGATACTATTGTCCTCAGGTAATCAGCCTGAGATGTAATTAGTGGAAAGATGAAGGAGACTTATACTGCAATGGTGGACACACAATGACTGAGTACTTCTAGAATAGCATTGTTTGTACTCACAAGGAATCAAGGAGTCCATTCACCACTTGGAGTACTGGAACTTAAATTGAGAATTTAGTAGCGTTGCCAACCTTCTGACCAAACAAAATTGAACACCCTTGCCCCGCCCCTTCTCTGAGGCCTAGACGCCACACTCCATCCCCCCACCCTCTGTCACTTGCTCTCCCCCGCTCACTCATTCATTTTCATTGGCCAGGAGTGGACTGGGAAGTCCCTTTTTGACTGGGTGTTCAGTTGAAAACTGGACACCTGGCAACCCTAAACACAAGTTTACAGTAAGCATACTGAAGATATGACATTAGCTATTAGTTATTGGGGGGGGGGTGCCAAAGCTAGCTTTATAGGGGAATTTCAAGAGGACTCTAAATTAGATATGTTGCCCTGCTGATGCTCAGTGACCCATACAATTCAGGACACTCCATCTGAATATCCCTAGAGTAGGCGAAGCACATGTGAGCAATGACAATAACCCAGCCAAAATACTAGTTATTATAGTATTAATGATATGAAAGGAAGATGGTTAAAAACCTACCTGTTCCCCACTGCTTATCAGCTAGATGGTTCCCAAGACATTTCTAATTCTTCATCTTTCTTGTACCGTATTATGGCTTTGGACCACAAGCTCTTTACATTTCATTCTCTGCCCTTTGTCTTTAAACTTCACCTACTTTAATGCACTCTGTACCCTCTGCACTGCTAGAAAAAAAGCCATTACTAAGTGAAGAGCTATACCAGGGGAAGTCCTATAAATATCTGAATAATTGGAAGCTAAATGCTGCTCAATTCAAATACCAGAAATCTACTTTCAGATAATCTGGCAACTTCTTATAAGTAGTTTTTCTTGGTATTTATTATAACATTAATCATGATGTACCTGTTGGTTCAAAAAAGTGGTTTTAATATGCATGTCTATGGAAAATGTTTTATTATTTATCAGGGCAAAATAACAATTAATTATGATGTCAGAGAGGAAATCTACCAGTCTCTTATCCAAAAGATTTGTCATGTCCATTTATAAATGTGCAATGAAGTTTCCACGGAAACATGTAATGTTTTAAACTGAAAATCACAAGGCATAAGTCCTTTATGTTGTGTTCTGGGTGCCTAGTTTCCTAATATGCTATAATATAACTCATCCAAACCAGAAGGAACAACTGTGATGTTATCTGCATGTGACACTCACTGCACATTACATTATACCAGGTGGGTGTACAGAAAGAGAGACTGTTCTAATAGCTGCAAACATGAAAGGAAACATAGTTAAGAATTAACATATTCAAACTTGGCACCACTGCGGGCCACATTAGCTGTTTGCCCTGGGTTATTGTAGCCAGACATGAACCCCATCTTGGTTTCCACCCACCTTCCCCCCCAGAGAGCAAGAGAAAGGCAGTCAGCCTTTGATGCCCTGGGAACGCAGGTGTGCTGCCTGTCCCTGACTCTACCATAAACAGAAACCAGACAGTAAATGGGCTAGCTGACGACCCGGGGCCTCCCGTCGCCCTGATGGCTAGTACGAGTAGTTGACACGCCTGCACTGTCCCAGGAGAGGAATCTTCGCCCATCACATACCAGAGGTGCCCATTGTCTGCATTTTCCCAGGTGTGAATTATGCTTTGCACCCTTCGTGGGAAACTTGGCGTTCAAAGCCATTTTTCCTAATTGGCCACTTGAGACCAGGAAGAAGCCTACGTGACCCAAGGGGTATAAAGAGGGGTTTAGTAGCCCATCCCATTTGAGCTCCAATCATCTATACCTGCTGGCAGGTATTGATTGACTCCCGAGGTCTGTGGGACACCCAACCTCGCCCTACTTCTTCCCGAGGGATTGAGAGAAAGATGCTGGCCACGCCAAGTCTGGAACGTAGGGGTGAGAATATATACCTGCTAGGTGTCTATTTTGCATGCATTTAATAAGAGCTCAGAGAACGAAAAGGGTTTCATGGTACCTGTAAGTGACTTATCAGTGTAATTTCTGTTCTGTCCTGTCCTTTGTAGTGGCTGTGTTATCTGTAACACAGCAGTAGCATTTAACAGCTAAGTTTACCCTGTAACAATAAAATAGTAACTGTTTAAGCTTTAACCTGACTCCTTCAGTTGCTGTAACAGAACCAAGCACAATTCTAAAAGAACTTCAGCCGGTCATAAGGGACAGGTATAGGAAGAGCTTGGGCGTTTTGGATCGTGTCACTCCCAGGTGACAGATCCGTTGGGGCATCTCTCAGTCTTCCCTAGACTGCCCGCTGAGAAGGGATCCTGAATCCTAGCAGCTAAAATCTGAGTGTAATAGGCTCTTCCTATAAACCCAGGGTGTCTGTCAGCCTGTTGGCTGCCTTCTGGGATGGGACCCCAGTCCTAGCAGTAAAGTCACGGACGTTAAACCTTTTTCTCGGTAACACACACACACACACACACACACACACACACACCCTGCCCTGACCGTCGGCTGACAGTTATCAGGACTGTGCCTACCTGGCATATTCAATGAGACTGAGATTTTAAACTCTATCTGAGCAAGTAGGATGCCCAATTCCTATTCATTTTAACTGGGTGTCTAACTCCCTTAGGCAGTGATTAAATATCAGCCAAAATAAAAAAAAATAAGTGCACGCAATATATTTTTTAAAGAATAGACCCTATTTTTTAAAAGTAAGCTGGCATTTTTGCATCTAAGTATTCCAGCATAATTACAGCAGTAAAATATTAAGTGTTGACAAAGCCTAAGTTTCAATGAAAATCAGTAGGACCAAGGCTGCTAAATGATTAGATCCTCTTGAAAACAGATGCTTTTTGGAAATTTTACCCTCAACCTTCATATCTGCTTGTACCCTTTGCCTTCTATGGTAGATGAATACAAAATTCCTGATTTAGTTCACAAGCCTTAAAAATATAAGAACAGCCATAATGGGTCAGACCAATGGTCTGTCTTACCCAGGACCCGTCATATCTGCAGTCAATGAACTTTGCCAACATCCTATGGTTCAAAGGAGCTAGTGATAGTATACATTTCAGGGCTCATGTAGGGAGCCTTTTTGAGTTTCCTGGCCCTGACAAAATCAAAGAGCATAATCATATCCATTTTTCCTTCACCTAAGAAAAATGCAGGCTTATTAAAAAAAAATTTAAGTGACAAAGCCTAAGAAACAAACCATTCACAGTTCTGTTCTCTTTTTCTAATCTAGGAGCTGCTCATCTGAGTCATGTCTTTGCGATGCCAGCTGGCACTGCAGCCTCTCCTCCAGCTGGAAAGACATCAGATCTTTCCTGGTTATTATCCCAACCACTCGGTTCTGTAGGTCAACAACTGTCAGGTGGCGAAGCCCCAAGGTCCGAAAGATGATATATGTGCGCTGCAGAGAGAAATGAGCCTGAACTGACACCGCTGATTTGTTTATGTATGGCTCCTGCAAGACAAAGAAAGAGAAAGTGGGGGTTGGAGAAAATAAGTGTGTAACCATTCCAGATACAGCAGGCTTCCTGGCCAGTGGGGGGTAAGATTAGTACACTTTCTTTTTTTTTAATATTTCTGCTGTACCCAAATCAGTATAAAGTACACTGTAATGAACCCTTTCTTTTCCTCTAAAAGATCAGGTTCACATTAAGCTGTTATGACTGGCATATACCCAAATCTCACAGGCTGGAACAGCCAAGCTGAGCTCCATTGATATTGTCTGAATTCCTGTTTGGAAATAGTAAATGACCCAGTATTTATTAAGTTTAAGAGATGTTTAATAACCGCTCTCTCATTATACAAACCATTTCTGGTATCCTGTAATATTCTTCATTTAATGTTAATAAAAAATCAGCAAATCAGAAAAATATACTGCCTGAGAGGAAAAAAAAGAAAAAAAAAATACCATGAAGTCTGTTAGGTGCTGAACGCTGATCATTAAATCTCACCTTAGACATAAATGTTTCAAAATACGATCACAGCTAAAGCCAGTTTGGTAGGTTTCCCAAGTAAATATTGATATTTTAAGGAGATATTCACCAACTTTCTTATATCTTATCTATCCATATACCATCCTACTCATCACTTGGGCCTAATTCTATCCTTAAGTGCCACTGAAGTGTTTGGGAAATCGGTGAAAGCTCTCCATGCTCACCTGAGGACGGTGTGTCTTGTAGTCTGTCTGGGAACATTTTTGGATACTAAGTATATTGGAGCCAGAGGAGAAAGAGCATTCAGATTTTTTGTAAATATTTTAATTAATAATATTCTGTTATTCCTATTATTAAAAGGAATACTGAAGAGCAAGAAAGGACAAATTGGATCTCACTGCAACAAACTAGCCCTCATCTTGATTCATCTCCATGAGTCAACTTGAGTTCTAACCAGGAGCTCTATCGGAGCCTGCCAAAAAAGGCCATTAAGAGATTGCTGTACTGAATCTCTCTCTCTCTCAATTGCCCTGACCAGACCCTCACCCCAGCCATTCCTGTCATCTACGCCACCTGGCAACGTGAGGTTACAGTCACTTTGTCGTCCACAGACTTCTTCAGAGTAGACTTTCCACCACCAGAGACTCTATGCATTGGCTTATGTCTAAGTTAAAGTTGTATTTCACCAAATAAGAACCAAAAGGAAAAGCTACAAATATATTCTCAAGCACTGTCTGCAGGCATTTTTCTCCCATTAGCCCTGACCTGCTATTGCAGCTATTTGCCAGAGTTTCTTTTTCTTGTTTTATGAAGCAGATTTCCATGTTTCCCATTGTCAATTTTTTAATAATTCTTGGTGCAAAACTGATTAAAACAGTGTGAAAGAGACAAAGTGTGGCATAAAAAATTCAGTCGCACCTCACTCATTGACCCAGTAGGGAAATCAGAAAGTCTTTGACAGTGATTGAGGTTAGAGCCTAGAGAATAATGTATTTTGCAGTTTGTTGACAATTTAGAAAAGCTGAAAAAAATTGTTTTGTGTCAAACATAATGTTCATTTCAATAACAATCAAAACATTTTGTTTCAGTTTCAACCTTTTTAATATTTTGGATTCTTTAAAAAATCGTAAAGGAAACTTTGAAAATGTTATTTCAAATAAAAATAGAAACATCATTTTGAAAATGTCAAAATAAGTTGCTGCAATTCTTTTCAGAATTTTGAAGTTTGGGGATTCTTTGTTTTTTAATTAATAATTCAGGTGAAACAAAAATTAATGAAAAATGTTTTTGATGCCGTTGAATTAGCATTTTTGCAAAAGAAAAAAGTTTTGGTCAAAAATATTTGCTCATTTCTACTTTTAATCCTGCTGGTTCTCATGGACCAAGCAGCTTCCTTAAATAAAGTGAATATGCATGTTTTCCCTTCAAGGCATTTTTTTAGGGATACCAACTTATGTAATGAAAATTTCCAATTCAGCAGTCAGTTCAGGAAAAAAGAAAGCAAATCTGTTGAAAAATGGAAGCCATAAACATACCTTTTGCCAAATCAAATCTTCAGCTATACTTCATATTAAATGTTTCCCATTCTCCATTTAGTCTATTTATAGTATAACTATATTGTGGTTGAATAATAATATACTCCTTAGTATTCTTTTGTCTGGTCTGCAGTCACACCACCTCAAACTGTAATCTAATCAAATTTCAAAAACTAAATATGGCCAATATTAGCGGGTATTTGGATGTGAGACTAGTTGGAAAAAGCCAGAAGCAGCTGGAAATTAAATTCATTATCCTCAAAAATCCCAAGCAAAACCTTGGAGATACATCTTTGATGACTGCCAATTGTAGGGAAATTTCTGTCAGTTGTAGGGAAATTTCTAATTAATGAGTCCACAGTGAAGGAAATGAGCATCTACTTTTACCTTCACATTTCTCTACCATATTGAGGAACAGGTAACTAAATGTATAAAACAAGCAAGAGATTTGTTAAATGTTTCAGAAGCAGAAAGCTCACTAAAGAATCAGTGAATTCATTGAATTGCCAATGGATGAAGAGATCAATGAAGGAAGATAAGGACACTGGTGAGATGCTACATAGTTTCATTTCATCAGTTTTCTCTCCTAAGAATGCTGGAGTGATTCTTACTCCAGACCTGTTCTTTTCTGGTAACAAAAATGAGGTATTCTCAGAGACTGAGGTGTCAGAAGTAATGGTGCTTGAATAAACTGATCATTTGAAAAGCAACAAGTCAATAGGCCTTCATTATTTCCATACAAGAGTACTGAAAGAGCTTAAATATTCAAGCACATAAACCAAGAGCCATTAGTTCATAGGACTGGAGGTACTAAGTCCTGAGCCTATATGTAAGATAGACTCTACAGATGGTTCGGTAAGACTTGCAGCAAATGTTAATTAATAAGAGCATATCAGAACAGCTGGAAAATCATGATAAGTCTAAAGACCATAGTTTCTGAAAAGGAAAATTATGTCTCACTAATCTCTCAGAATTCTTAGACTGTGTCAATAAAGTAATGAATAAAGAAGAACCGGATGATGCAATTTATTTAGACTTTGACAAGGTTTCTCACAAAAGGCCACTAAAGAAGTTAAATAATAAGGGAGATAAAAATAATGGACTTGTGGAAAAATGGATCAGAAAGAAAACAGAGTAGGATGAGAAATGGTCAATACTTTTCATCATAGTAAAATTTTAACGACAGAACTCCTCAAAGT
This sequence comes from Pelodiscus sinensis, assembly GCF_049634645.1. Taxonomy (NCBI): domain Eukaryota; kingdom Metazoa; phylum Chordata; order Testudines; family Trionychidae; genus Pelodiscus; species Pelodiscus sinensis. The sequence goes on from NC_134712.1 coordinate 69,476,145, forward strand.
TTATTTATTTGTTTAATACATTTATTAATTATCTGGAAAGAGAAGGAAGATAATAGATAGTGAAGTTTTCAGACAGCACAAAGTTATTTACTCTAGTTAAGACCAAAGAGGACTATTAAGAACTTCAGAGATATGTGAACAAACTAGGCAAACGGGCAAACAATGACAACTGAAATTTATTGTCAATAAATGCAAAGTAATACATATGACAGCAAAAAATTAAATGATACATATGCATTACAGGTTGTAAATTTAAAAAGGGACCTGAGCTTCCCTGCAGACAGTTCAATGAAGACCTTTGCTTAATCTGTAGCTGTGGTTAAAGAAAACTAATAAAATGCATAATGAAGGGGACATGGAATAAAACAAAAAATATTATAATAATTGTATGTAATTAGTGGGATGGCCTCATCTGGAATACTGTGTGAAATGCTGGTTAACCAATCTAAAAAGAATAGTGAGTACCATAAAAGGGCTGGGACAGTCAAAGAAGAGCAGTGAGAATGATCGTGGACTTGGAAAAACTCACAAAAGAAAAAAGATTAGAAGGACAGAGATTGTTTGGTGACACTTTCTCAGGACACCCAAAGTTATAGGTTACCATGCCCCTGTCTCAGTGAAAGAGAGATTTGCTGGTGCTAAACTGGGCGAAAATTCCTATTAGCCCAGTCTGTTAGCTGTCCTAGACAGATTTCTCAGGACTCTGTTGGCCCTTACTTTGCTTTGCTTTCCAGGGTATACTTCATGCATGCTAGGTCCCAAGCCCCTGGTGGAATTTTCCAATGGAGTGCTCATGCCCTGTCACTGAACACTCACAAAAATGTCTGACTTCATAGATTCTAAGGCCAGAAGAGACCACTGTTATCATCTAGTCTGATATCCTGCTTACCACAGACTATAGAACTTCCCAAAGAAAGTTCACTGTGTCCAAAGAGAGTATTCACACCAGCTTGTTTGATTCAACTAATTCACATTGTGCTTAATATCTCAGCACAGAGATCAACTCATAAAACATAGAAGTTTATTAACAAAGACAGAGATTTAAATGATATAGAGTAGGAGTAATGGAAACAGAATTGGTTACAAATGAAACAAAAGTATAACACATTTCTAGGAGACTAAACATAATGTGGTCCTTTGGCTAAAGCTGTTTTCTTATCCATGGAGCTTCTTGGTAGAACTTGCTGGTTTTCAATCAACTCCACATCTGGATTTTCCTGATTTCCCCTACTTGTTACCAGTAAACAGATGACAGAGTGTACTTTTGCTTTTCCTTATATTTCCAAAGTTCCTCAAGAGTTTACTTCCAGAAATAGGGTGAACTGGGGTTCAGATCCAGTGTTTTCCCATGCTGAGTTCACACAGCCCTGTCAACTTGGCTTCTCCTACAGATTTCTATTCAAAGGCAGTTCCCATTATATTTTGTTCAACATTGCTCAATTTACATTAGACAGGGAGATATCTGCCTTTCTTCCTGTATGGGAGAAAATAGGTTTCTCCTTTTGTTTGGTAACATACTTTAAAGCAAAGTATCAGTGAACATCCACAATTCTTTATCTAGAATTAATACACACATTTCACAATGATATTAATGACCTTTGTGTTACCAGTTTTCATCTGATACCTTTGAAGACACTCTCTACAGCAGTATGTTAGGCTTAGGGAGTTTGTCAGGCCTGTTAAGAGTAGCTGTAGAGCAGCTCTGAAGGTCACATGTTTGGTTTGGAAAAAAGAAAGAGAGAGGATAGGATAAGATAATAAATAATATCAAGAAGATAGATCTGGAACTTGTGTTCTCCCAGTCGTATGGTATTTTACAAGAACAAGTGAATATTTAATGAAACTGAAAGAAAAATTCAAAACAAATAATAAGATATATGGTTGCTCCCCAACATATGATTATACTGTGGAACTCATTGTCACAGGAAGTCATTTTGGTCAAGAACTTAAGAATCAAAAAGAGATGAGACATTTATACAGAGACCAAGACTATCCAGAGATGTCACAATTAATAACAAAAATTTAGAGGGGATACTAAACCTCATGCCTCGGGTTTTAACCCATCTCAAATTATTACAGCTCAGGATAAGATCCACGTAGGGGGCCGGTTATCCCAGAAGGGAAGCAAGGCTCTTACAGTTTCCTCCAAAGCACAATGTCAGAGGCAGTGTACCAGCCTAGGTGAACATCAGGTCAGATCCAGTATGGTAATTCTTGTGTTCATTAGGATCACTACCATGAGCTCAAGCAGAATTCAAAATATTGTTTTAATAAAAGCCCTCTAAGTTAGTCCCAACTCTGAATTTCCCAGTTGCCATATTTTATCTGAGTCTACCCTGTTCATTGTAGGCTCACTGAGGCAAACGCTAGCTTTCTTTAATTATTTATTTTTCTTAAGCCTTGTACAGTGCACTCAAAACTATCACGTGCTTGGGACCAGTATCCCAGTGCAGTGTTTAGGAAATAAACATGGAAACGTCACCGCAGAAAAAAGGAGGGGGGAGGAAGACATTTAGCTTTATTTATACATTAATATACAGGCGCTGCAAAGTTACTGAGTGAAAACTCTAGAGCATTGCTTTATGTTTGCTTTACAGTGCTATAGGAGCCAAATAACGACAGTTAAATGATCTATTCCATTAACATTGTATCTTTTTGTCAATCTGGAATGTATTTTAATCAAAAGCCCCCTTGAAATAGTCTCCTTTGTTGTATTTTCTTGTTGGCTCATTTTATCAACATCTGTTATATTTATACAATATGAATTAAAACTTTGGAATGCTCTTTGTACTCAGCTACTTTTGTTGAGAGTGTAACGTCCCAGGATTGGCAGTGTTTATGTAAATCAGTGAGGCTGACACAGCCATCATAAACAAATGAGAAAATATAACAAACACATTGTTCATGGAGGAAATGTTTGTTTTTAGAGTTGGCTTCACTCTTACCAGATTGATGAAGAGTTGCTGATACCGAGGATCTGTACTGTAGCGATTCAGCAGCATGGTCATCTGTGATGGATCAGGCAACTTCTCTACTGTTATCTAGAAGAGGCAAGAAGTTATTTCTGCTTCCAAACCTGGCTAAGTTGACTCTAAATCATAGGCTGAATTTTCATCTGCATGTGTACATACTCATGTATTTTTATCAATCTTCTCTTTAGGATTTTTAAAGCCTTTCTTCGTTTTAATCAGTTCATACTACTTAGGTCTGCTAGAGTTCTTTTCACCTTTGTTATGCTTTACAATCCTTAATTAAACCTCACAGTGATTATGCTCACAAAGCTAAGTATCATCTCCCCCTTTTTACAGACAGGAAAAGGGGAATTGGAGTAGCTGATTTAAGAACAGTGTCAGAGCCAAAATTAAAATACAAATATTCCTGGCTGGCAATCCTGTGTGCCTCCCAGAATCTGGGCTGCTCCAGAAGCTCCTGTAATTGTATCAGGCTATTTATGGGCTGCCCTTTTATTTAGTTTTTAATTTTACTACTTTTTAACAACGTATTAATAACTATTTTAATCCCAGTGCACCAATCCTTGGACATATCAAATGTGCATCAGATAACCAATGGGAGAAATAAAGAAAAGCAATTTACCTTCTGGTAGAGGAGAAGAGGACAGCAGGAAAGGGAATCATGATTTGTCTCTGTTTCAAAGATGGGTTCATGTTCCAGCAGCATGCATAGTTCTAACCTAGGTTTTACAAGGAATACAAAAAAAAAAGTCAGAAATAATGGATAAAAATCTCAAGAAAGCAGTACCTGGCCATGCTAAAAATGTATGTAACTGCCAACAGGTAGATTTGAACCTGTGACCTCTTAAGCTTAGTGTAGGAACCTCTAGCCTCAGAGCTAAAAGCCAGCTGCCTCCCAACCCCTGCTGTAGAGGTCTCTTGGTCTTAACTGTTGCTGTGGTCTAGGTTCCATTTGCATTGCTCAGTAACCACACTAGGTGTGTGGGTTACATATATAGACGTAATTAGTCTAATATCAGTGTCCAAATTTCAGTTTGGTGTAGAACTCCTTGAAACCTACATATTTTTAAATGGATCTATCCCCTCTACATTTTTATTTTTGATCTGAGTTAATATGATTGGAAAGCACTGCTTGGGTAGTCTGTCTAGTTTGTTCCAATCAATTCACAATTGCAGGGGTTTGGGTTTGTCATCTTTCTTTGTATAGATTTTTTCAGTTCCGCTGTCAGTAATGTTCACATTAAAGCATGAGGCCCATCTTTGTAAAATTCTTTCAGAGTCATTGTGGTTTAAATAAGGGATGAAATCTGGAACCCAATTACTTCAGTAAGACCAGAATTGCTCCCAGGGTCAGTGTGAGACACCCATCTTTCCAGTCTGATTCAAATGCAAAAGGCCATTTTTATCTAATTATATAAAATCTGTGGTCATGGAGATACACATTGATGGCAGGGACCAGCAACCACACAACCTTTAATTAGGAGTTCCACAGGGAAGAGACTGAGATACAAGGTGACTTTACTAAATGGGGAATGAGGAATTAGGATCCAAATTCCATTTCACAAGTTTTTTGGTATAAACTTTCCCATCAGGATACTCAGAGTGCAGAATCTAATAGGAGTGGACTAGGCTCCTATGCACAGGACTGAAGATCCCTTGTTTACAGCCTTAGATCCCTTGTTTACAGCCAGAAAACAGTAGGGGCACTATCACTGCTCTCTAGTGAGCCTTCTGGCGGACACAAGATGAAGCACTGGAAGGTTCCCAGAGGGAGGAATATCCAGCTTTTCTAAGCCAGAAGATCACCACAATAACATAGGTCCTTCAAAGGTCCTGGCAAGCCCCCTGTCTAACATAAGGGAAGGCTATAATAGATTCCAGTGGGAGGAACATCCATTTCTTCCCAACCAGAAAGATGATCACATGTCTGGTGCAAGTGCAGGCAACTAATGGAGGGAAACCCATCTCTGAGGGTAAAATGATGACCAAAACTTCCAGGTTACATATCAGTGTGGAGCTCAATTTGTAGACAGTAAGATACATTTAAATAAAGGGGAACTATTGTGAAAATTATCAAAAATATTTAATGAATTTGAAAAATGAAAAATATGGACAAGATAGCATTTTTCCATCTGATGCCTTATACATTGGGGAGGAAATGCATATTGCCAACTTAGTTGGGGATGTGACAAAGTCACTAGTTTTGGTTATCTGCAAGTAGGCAATTTAAACAGGATTTTATGCTATAGATGAATAAACAGTAACTATCTATTGGCTGGTCCAGTTTAACATTGATTCAAGCCGTTGCGGGTGCACTCAGGAGAACAATCTCTAGGAGTGTGATTCTCAGTCTTGTATCATGTCAGGGAGAGAGCAAAACTTAAAATATTGCAAAAGAAAACAATCTTATTTCATTCAAATGCAAAATAATCTATACATCACCATACAACACATTAGAATCACTGTCCTGCACATTGTCTCAGCTTCAGCATCATCTGTTTCTTCTCTTCTATTTGTTCAGTATTTTGTAAAACACTTTTTACCAAACCTTTCTGAAACTTCAAACAAGATATTTTGCCTTCAGCCATGGTTCTCAAAGAGCTTTACCATTGTTAAGCACCCCCGTAACTGGAGCATATATATGCCCTTTTCACAGACAAGGTACAAAGAAATGAAATAACTTGCCCAAGGCCACATAGGAAGTCAGTGGCAGAGCCATAAGAGCTCCCAGGAGCCCTGAGTCCCAGGCAGCTGCTCCTGCCATTAAGCACACGTCTCCCTCCCAAGAAAAATGAATAAATAACAGAACATAATTCATAGTCTCTACTACAACATTATTCATTCCATGCCCTAACCCAAAACAATCTTTTTGGCACTGACATTTTTAAAAATAGTTTTCATATTATTAATGAGAGCAAAGCTCTGAGACAGCCCTCAGCCCATCTCTAACTGGTGCAGTTATAACACTTGATAGAGAGTTGTTTCTGAAGAGCATCCAAGTACTCTTTCCCAAAGCAGGTACTATTCCTGGCATGTTTGCTGCAACAAAGGCATGGACAAGATGAAAATCTAGTAATGTGATATGCCTTGTCTTTAATGCATTATGATCTATGTTTAGAAGGATCGCCTGCTCACAGTTACACCAGCCTCCTAATTACGTTAAGTAACTGTTAACTACACCCAACTGGGCCAAAATCTGCCCCCACATATTCAACTTAGACCTTAAATGGGATCATTTCATTCACCACTGAAATACAGCAGTCTTCAGGTAGCAAAACTGCATGGCTTATCTCTGGCTTGTATTTCAACAATACATTGTTACACAAATTAGAGATGGTCCCCAAATATAACGTTCTGATCCATAGTGGTATTTTTCCAAAAAGTCTGGATGTGTTCAGATGCAGGATATGGTTTGTGCCTGACCATGACACAAACCCTTTTGCTTTTCCCTAGAGGAAATAGCAGCCAACATTCACCATGAGCTTAAAGAGCAGAAACACTGGCTCATCACCAGTGGTTTATTGGCTAGTTTTGGCAACTTGCAATTTGCTCAACACTGTTCTTAGCTAAACTCTGTGAGTAGTCACTTAACATGTCTTGGGAAATGAGAGAAATTTGGCTAGTCAAAAAAGGCACACAGAAACACAATGAAGGAAATTGTTGAAACATTTCTGATGAGAATCCAGTCCAATTAAACCTACCATATTGAAGAGAAAAATGAATATATCTTTTTTCATTGAGACCTCCAGAAGTCATGCCTTGGAAATACCACCACCTCACTCTTTGATGTTACACACAACATCCTTCCTATCACATTATAAAGCCTTAGAAAGAACAGACCAAATATGTTCCTTGCACTGTTTTTTGGACTTAGCAGGAAGTGCTAGGATTCAAACTTGGACTCAGCAATTGTTCGTTTACTCTTTGTTTATTTAAGAAGGAAGAAAACCCTTAAGCAATGAATCTCATTTCAAAGATACCCTGGCAAGGCACTATTGAAGTTTTATGTACTGTATCCATTACAAAACATGCATCACGAGGACACACATCATTAAGATAACATGTTATTATCACAACATCCATGTGTCCCATTCAGCATGATACTCAGGAATTTAAAGCATCTGACAGCTTAGAGTGTCTCCCTTTTCTTGTCAGAAAAGCCCATTTATCAGAGGAAACTACAAATTCTGTGCATAAGAGAAGTGACATAAGAGGAACACAAGCTCAAAAATAGCTATGAATACAAAGACAGTAGATTAAACAATCCTCTCATAGCAAAAATCACTTCTCTATAAATGCAAAGGATGGCAAGCCTTTTATTAAGACTATTAAAGAACCTGGAATATTTGTTTCAGTCTGTTCACTGACATTTAAAACTCATTTTTTCAACCTTAATACACCAAATGTACTCTATGTGTGTGTGTGTGTTGTGTATGTGTGTGCACACACAAGTATTTTGCTTCTGAATTTTATGGTCCATGTGTGGCTTGATCAGGACTGTGGATTAATGTGTGAAGCATATGAAGTGGTGCACTATGAAGGAACTTAATTATGATTATCCTTCCATGTACACAAAGCGCTGCTTCTCTCTTGCACCTTAAGGGATGATCCAAAGGTGCAGCAACAAGTCTTAGTTTCAATGGGCTTCAGACCAGGCTCCTTACCCTAGCTATGCTAAAGCAAAGGAGATACGTTTCAAAATCAGATGATAAAATGATACAGAAGCCGCTCCACGTCTCTAATGATTCTGATCGTGCAGGGTACTGCTGATTGACTCATCCAATGCCGTGGCAGGCAGGCCCTTAGCTATGGTTGCTAAGTCTCCAGGATGATCAACCTTTAAATAGAGAGTGTCATGTGATGAAACCTCCAGCTATATGTCCAAAACTGGCAACCCTATCCTTAGCTGGTTTAAACTGTCAATGCTCCATTGAAATCAATGGAGCTATGATGGTTTCCCACAGCTAGGGTTCTGCCACATACACCTTCAACATTTTGCAGATGTGAGTAGGAACTGTGGGACCTCATCATCCTGTAGGAAGCCCTCAGCAGGACCGGATCATGACTCTACACCTCAGAATTCATTTGTTCCAACGCTCACTATAGTGTGACCCTCCCGGGATGATACAATGGGACAGACTTTCTGTACAAAACTATAAGGCATGGTCTACGCTATAGTGGAAGGGCAAAATAAGACACACGACTCCAGCGATGTTAATTACATACTTTAAATCGCATTTCCATGCCATCCACAAAACGGGAGGCTGATCACTCCCATCAGCTTCCCTTACTCCTCCCAAAAGGAGTACCACCAGACACCAGCTGGAGCTGCCCTCAGCATTTGATGTATGGGTCCATATTTGATCCGCTAAATCAAAGGCCAGAAAATCGACCTCTGGAATGTCAATCTTCTGTGTAGTGTAGACATGCCCTAAAAGGTAAACAGGCCTACTCCTCTGAGTTATTTATATGCTTTGTTACAACAGAGCTGCTGTTAAAGCAGCAAAGATTAATTTCAAGTGTGTTTCTTTAAATTATGGGGAAAGTGACATTTTTGTAAGATGGGAAAATGATGTTTTCCATTTTGGGAGGATAAGCAAGGAGACAGAACAAAACTAGAGAGCTCAGATTTTTCATTTATAACAGGAAAAATCTCAAAATGGTTAAAGGGTCAATTCAGGTTATATAGCCAAAATTGCCAGTATTTTTCCAAACCACTTGAGCCTGCAAACTTAGGCTGGAGACTGTAAGAACAGTCTTTGATTAGACTTTGGCACACTAATGTCCAAAGGGATGGTCTTGTGGTTGATGTACTGGACTGGGATCCTCAAATTCTGGGATCAAAAACTGTCTATGCCACAAGCTTCCCATGTGACCGTGGGCAAGAAATTTAATCTCAGGGCCTCAGTTTCTGACTCTCTAAAATTACGCTAATTTTCCCTACCTCAATGACAGCTTATGAAGTCAAATATGTAAAGGTTGACATTCTCAGATATATATTTATTAGGACCGCATTACTGCAATAAGTAAATGGATGAATGAATAAACAGAGAGTTCTAGCCTCAATGCAGAGATCACAAACACTGGAAAACAAATAGGAAAGTGCAAACTTAATATTTCTGAATCTTCTAAAGGTTCCATTTAGTTTGATTCTAGAAATGGGCAAAAGTCCAGAATTGGATTCCTATTTGTTCCCCCCTCAATCTGGTTCACTAGCATCCAGATTTTCAATTTCAGAAGAACTCACCACACATTTAAACTACAGGACAAAATATGTGATCAGTCTTTCCATCCACACACCAGTTTTCCCTATGCCCATATTTGATTTCAACATTTAACAACAGCCTGCACTTGCCTAAAAGCCACCCACATGCTGTATTGTGACTGCATGCGTTTTTAATTTGGTGGTGTTTTTTTTTTTTTTTTTTTTTTTTTTTTTTTTTTTTTTTTTGTTGAGTTAAGCACATATACTGTGCAGCTTTCTGAGTTTTACTCCAAAAGGTCATGTGGCAGAATCCTGCAACACCTGCACAATTATTTTGATAATGAAGCCGGCCCACTGATTTTGAAATTATCAAATACTGTTGGTCTTTGTAAGAAGTGTCACTGGAAAACCATATATGATCTTCTAGAAGAAAATAAAATGTTTATGCAATACATTTATCTCCCCACATATTGCATGAACTTTGCAGCCTTCTGTATCAGACTGAGAAACTTTGTATCCTAGGTGACAAATATCAGAGGGGTAGCCCTGTTAGTCTGAATCTGCATAAACAACGAGAAGTCCTGTGACCTTGTAGACTAACAGATTTATTGGAGTATAAGCTTTTGTGGGCAAAGACCCACTTTGTCAGTTCTCATGAAGTGGATCTTTGCCCATGAAAGCTTATGCTCCCATAAATCTGTGTATAAGGTGCCACAGGACTTCTCGTTGTTTGTATTCCTAGGATCTAAACTTAGTAGCCTCTCAACACAGTACCAGAAGGAAAAGGCTCTCCAACTCGCAAAATGACAAATTATCTCAGAGGCTGCCAGCAGAGAGACTTTGCTGATGTTAAGGTAGATCTTTCCACAGTCACACTCAAGAATTACTTAAGTGTTTTGGGCATCACGAACATTAAACCTTCTATTCACTCACAAACTCTTGTACTGCATTTTTCTTTCCAAATGCCATTGCTTCTCTTCTGCATACAAAAAATGGGGGGGGGAGGGAGAGAAAGATAGAGGTGAGGTGGATGTAAGTAAAGTAGAAGAAATGGATGCTTTCAGGTCATAGAATCTATGCTTTTATTATCTGAATACATCCATAACTTCACAGTGCCATATCCTTTTCCCAGCAGCACATGTCAGCACTCTCTACCCTGTTCTCTTGAAATGTTTCTGTTCACTTTGCTGACCAGAGATAAATTATACCTAATAAACTTCCATAAAACACACATATATACAGTACTTTGGATCAATTATTTCCCTGTTAAAGGATGTTACTGTGTAATACAGCTTTAAGTTTTCAACTTTGTCATATTTTCTAAACTATGATCTCTTCGATTTACTTTCAGTTATGTGACATTCCCCTTTACTGGAGTGAAAGCATGCAATAGCTAAACAATGTGGTTTGGATTTAGTGTTCCCATGCATCATCATGAAAATGTTTGTCTCAGCAATAGTGTCATTATTGTTACTTGGAACAGCTGCTCTACCATCTCTTTAAATCGAGGAAAACAAAGAATCCCCTTACTACTTCACAAATGGGGAATTTAAAACAAGACTATCCAACAGATGTTTATGGACGTATAGCGTTCTGTACCTGGTTTTCTCCTAACACAAAGGAAGCAGCAACAACAAATAATAGTGGTTGCAAATATAAATGTAGTTTGGTTCCTTCTGTTTCACTTTTACCTCTAGGATAGAAGGTTACCAGAAGTTCAAGCCCCACACTAAAGCCTGGACTCCTGTGTGGACTGCAGCACTGGACATTAAAAGTGTCCTCCAAAGGAGAAGCCAAGCGGAAATTTCTAGTGGCTCTATAGTTCAAGGTTCAATAGCTCAGTGCACTTACTGAAAAGAGCAGAGGATATCCCTGATATCCTAGTCAGCATTCCTGGCCTAACTAAAACAAGTACTAACATCCAGTGATGTGTAGGAGATGTTCATGAGACTGTAACAGCAGCTCAGTTTGTCTGTGTGGCAACTACCAGTATTCCTATTCTCCAGGAGCCCAAACTTTCAGCCTTTATTCACAAAAGGAATCTTACCCATACAAGCAATACCAGAGTTTTACTGAATTTTATTGTATTTATTGCCTCAGGGCCCGGCTATCCAAAAGGGCCTGGAGCTCCCAGATCATGATGCCAGTATTGTGGTAGCAGCTGAAGCCCCTGGCCCGTTACATCACTGCTGGAGCACCATGCGGGGGTGGGGCACAGAGTGCTCCAGGCGACACTAGGGCTGAACATAAGAATGGCCATACCTGGTCAGACCAATGGTCCATCTAGCCCAGTATCCTGGCTTCTGACAGTGGCCGATGCCAGGTGCTCCAGCCCCTTCCAGGGATGTGGAGCAGGGCCCTCCCCACTTGCCCAGGCCCGGCAAAACTGACAGCTACCAGTATGGCAGATGAAGCCTTAATTCAGCTTTTAGGCCCAGATTTTCAAAAGCTACTAATGTTTTGGGGGGCCTAAACATGAGATACAGGCAGTCCCCGGGTTACGTACAAGATAGGGACTGTAGGTTTGTTCTTAAGTCGAATCTGTATGTAAGTCGGAACTGGCGTCCAGATTCAGCCGCTGCTGAAACTGACCGCCAGTTCTGACTTACATACAGATTCAACTTAAGAACCCCAAGCTTCCCCAAGTCAGCTGCTGCTGAAACTGATCAGCGGCTGATTCCAGGAAGCCTGGGGCAGAGCAACTCTGCCTCGGGCTTCCTGTAGTCAGCGCTGGTCAGTTTCAGCAGCGGCTGACTTGGGGACGCCTGGGGCAGAGCAGCTGGGGTGCTGCTGGGTTGCTCCAGTAGCACCGCTCCTCGGCGCTACTGGACCAACCCAGTAGCACCCCAGCTGCTCTTCCCCAGGCATCCTGATTCAGCCACTGCTGAAACTGACCAGCAGCGGCTGAATCAGAACCTGGGGCAGAGCAGCTGGGGTGCTGCCGGGTTGGTCCAGTAGTGCCCAGAGCGGCGCTGCAGGACCAATCGGCAGCGCCCCAGCTGCTCTGCCCCAGGGTCCAAAACAAAAGCCTGGTCTGCTGGGGGGGGGGGCACACTAGCTGCGCCCCACCCCCCCCCCTCCCACCCCCAGCAGACCAGGGACACGGGAGCAGAGCCGCAGCGGCAAAGCCTGGCAAAAGCCTCAGAAGTGCGGGAACCCGCCGCGGCTGCGGCTTCAGTCCCCAGCAGACCACAGGCACCGGGACTGAAGCCGCAGCCGCGGCGGGTTCCCACGCTTCTGAGGCTTTGCTCTGGCAAAGCCTCAGAAGCGCGGGAACCCGCCCGGTGCCCCTGGTCTGCTGGAGACCGTCTCCAGCAGACCAGGGGCACCGGAGCAGCTTACGAACGGGGCTTTCTTGCCCCGAAGCTCGCAGGTAGCAATCCGCCACCTCGACCTCCGGGGCAAGAAAGCCCCGTTCGTAAGTGCGGATCCGACGTAAGTCGGATCCGCGTAAGTCGGGGACTGCCTGTACTTGAACGGAGCCTGATTTTCAGGCAATGCCAGGGAACAACTCTGGAAAAAAAACCCAGACCCCTTTAAGAAGTCTCAAGACGGGCACCCATTATTTGAAGCATTTAGAAATTATCATCAGCTACTTTTGAAATCTTGACCTCAGTTTCTACCTTTTCTCTTAGAGGAAGGATAAAAATGAACTAAAGTACCTAAGTGACAGAGGAGTCCAAGTTCCATTTTATGAAAGACTTTAGACTCACTAGTTAATTTTGAAAAATAGGACTTAGGCACCTAAATCACTCAGATACTTTTACCTGAAAGCTTTTAAGCTGAGGTTGTTTGATCTGGGAGAGGCTATTCCTCAAAGCTCAACCATTCCTGGTCCCATGGAGCATATCCAAAACTATGCTGAAATAGTGGCAACCAAAGTGAAACTGGTACATTCTTCAGCTTTCTGACAATTTCATTTAGGATCTAATATTTTTGGCATTGTACTTTTTTATTTTTTGTCTTACATAGAATTAAGGGGCTCTGCCCCCTGCTCACTACACTTGCCAACCCCCCTCTCTCTGCCACAGCAGGATCATGGCCTCTCCTCCTACCTGTGCCGTAGCAAAAGGGGGGCTGCCACTAGCCTTTTCTGCAGCCCAATGGGGGCTGGACCAAGGGGCCTGCCCCAGGATCGGGGCCAGGGACAGGATGCTGTGGCCAGTTGGGAACTGGGCCCCAAATGGGGCCTTGTTGGTCAGGCTTAATTTTTAATAAAGTAAAATATTGTGTCCAACACAAAAAGGTTTCAACATTGTCTTTATTAATGGCAGGGGTGAGGAACCTTTTTTGGGTCAGGAGCCTCTGACCCAAAGAAAAATCAGTTGGGAACAACATAAGAGAGAAGGAAAAACAGCCCCTCCAAACCTCCACAACCTTCAATGATGTGGTCCCCAACTGAAACACCTGGCTTTCCTGGTTCTCCAGCCCTGGGGAGGGAGGAGGGGGCAGAGGGGAGGGCGGAGAACTGAGGTTCAAGGCTTCAGGTCAGATTAACTCTTCTGCGGTTTCAGGGTTAGTGGATTTTGTGGGGCCCCCCAGGCTCTGGCATGGGCTCAAAAATGAGGGGTTCAGTGTGTGGGACAGGGTTGCCACTGAGTGGGATTGGGCGCGGAAGTGCAGGGTCTGGGCAGGAGCTGGGGTGCAGGAGGGACTGAGGGTGCAAGTTCAGGGTGGAAGGTAGGGGACAGGGTATCTGGCCAGTGGAGGAGGCAGGAACAGGCTGGTGGTGCAGAGGTCTCAGTGGAGGGAATGAGTGAGCGGGCTGGGGAGGCGTATGGTCTCAGCAGGGGGAGTGAGCTGGGGGTGCAGGGTCTTGGAGGGGGGAGTGAAGGGACTGGGAGTGCAGGGTCTCGGCAGGGTGGTGAGTGAGGGGGTTGAGGGTGTGGGGCAGGAGCAGGGTGGGGATAGATGTCTGACCAGAAGGGGGGGGGCAAGTGGCTTCTTCCCTGCACAGAGAGGCTCAGGGCTTTCTCTCTCCTCACCCCCTCATAGCAGGAAACCAGAACTAGTGCTCCAACCGCACAGGGTAGGAGGGAAGGCGAGGGGCTGCAGCATCAGGTAAAAGGGACCTGGTCCACTCAGGTCAGTGCTGCTAGGCACCTCCTCACTTGCCTTGCAGAAGTGCCACTCACTGCTGCAGCCCCGCACGTGGCTGGGCAGGCAGGAGGAAGCTTGGGTCTCACTGGAGCAGCTCGGGGCTGGGCTGAGGACACGGCCACTCAGGGCTCAGCAGAGGATCGGGCAGCGGGCGGCTGGGGACACAGGTCTCCTGACGCTGCTCCTGAGCCTGTTGTCCCAGCAGCCCATGAGCACCAAGAACAACAGCAGCGCAAGCAAGTGGCCCTGGAGCAAGTTGTGCCATTCCCAAAAAGTGTCCAGCGCAGGGAGCCTGTGGGAAGGGAGAGCCTATGGGATGGCAGAGTGATGTGATGACATCAGTCTTTCATCCCACGGGAAAGGTTTTTTTATATATATAGAGAGAGAAATAATCCCCATCAATCAGTGACTATCGTGAGTGGGAGGAGACAAGGTTTCCTCGGTAAAAAAAGTACACACACAAAAAGTGGGCAGGAAGCCAGAAGTTTCCGACTCAGTGCCTAACTGAAAATAAACCAACATTTTACCAGCTTCTCATTAGATACAACGTATTTTAATCACTTATTTAATCAATAAGTTACCATCAGCTTTTCCCACTATATGCCAGAGGTGCACATAGCCAGAGGGAAGGAAACCAGCTACCAGCAGCCTTCCCTCACTCTTATCCAGTGTATTCCACTTTTACTATGGTTTATTTTATAGGGTTACCTTTTTGTCAAAGAATGTGTGGCACGGTTCAGCCCAAAGAGTAATCTGTCCTGTAACAGCCAGTCGGTGTCCCCATCGTACTGCGTCATGCTTACAATGAAGCTATGCCACCTGCATCCCACAGCTTTTTGGCAGAATAGTTTTAATTTACACTTATCGCAAAAGTGAACTCAGAACCCCAGCAATCCCTACGTCTCCAGGAGGACCAGGGTTCCCCTACGGCAGCTGAGACAGAGTGAGGGCTAGAGTATCTCTCAAGTGGCTTTTGCTGAAAATGTTCTTACTGATCCCTAGCAAGAGTTTAAAGATGCCCCTCGTCTTTCCTGCAGAAGCCCCATGGGAGTGCAGCAACACTACTTCTGGCATCTCTCAAGTGTAAATCCCACCTTGGACACAGTTACTGCCAAAAGCACAGGGCAATGAAATTTGCAGCCCTCCGAACCCCCAGGGGTAACCCACTTATACAGTGCTTTTCATTTGCTGTGTTTGCTAAGCATCTTGTTTCACCTGCCCTGATAGAACATAGCTTGTTCTGTTTTGGCAAGCTGGGATCATCTGGCGCTTTTTTTAAAGCCAGACTCTGAATACTCTATATTCAGCAGCATAAATCCCCCATTCTTATTAATTCCATGCATCAAGTTCTCCAGTCACACATACCTCAATTTGAATGCTGTGTGGGTTTCCCTGGATTGCAGTGTGTACTGCATGTGGCAAAATGTCAAGATCCTTACTCTAAGGAGTCCTTTGCTTTGGAAGCTTGTGCTTCAGTTATAGCTCCTTTCTAACATACTTGCAAAAGAGACTAAAATTGATATTAGTTTCATACAGGACTTTCTCAATCATGGAAGGTAAAGACTTCAGGCTTAGGTCACCCAAGCAAAAATAAGTGTGGTGATCTCATCCGAACCCCCGGTGGATATTTGTCCATATCACAAAATCTAACACAAAATTTGGCTCTACTAAGCAAGGCTGGACATCTGAACAGGGCTGGACTAGCAGGGTGTTTGTTACAAGTCAGCACTAAGGTGCATTTGTAGACCAGTGTGAGAAAGCTTACAAATTGCCTGCCAACACTCTCTGACTCTAGTCTTTGCTTTCATAAGTGCTACAGCTCACCAGCTTTTTCTTGTTAAAGAGGCAGAATAATTCACATTTGTAATAAAATAATACCTTGCCCTCATACAGCACCTTTCATTTCCAGCATCTCACAGTGTGGGAAAGTTCAGTATAGGATTTTATAGTCACTGTGGGGCAGCCATGTCTGTTTCATGGGGAGAAATGGTGGAGAAACACCAATGGCTGAAAATTTTGAAATGGGAAATAGTTTTTAAGATTATGTGTTCCAAGTCTGGGTGCATAAAGGCAGCTAGTTCAGCACAGAGATCATGGCTGAACTGTTACTTTTCCCTCTTTCTTTCTCTTTCTGATTTATTTTTACCTATTATTACCATCACCTTTTGTGCCACAGGAAACCAATTTGATAATGTAAGAGCAACATCAACACAGGCCTGTGTGAAAACCTTGACGGGCTGTACATTTTGTAAAGAAAAACATTCAGAAAATGATTTTTGTCTATAATCACACTATCTTGGCTTGTGATCTCATCAAATCTCACAGCATACGCAAGGTCAAGCAGCTTCAATACTTGTAGGAGAGACCTCTAAATGAAATCAAAGCGACAGTGAATAGGTTCTTAGATTCAATCAGCAATACTCTTCCCTCTGAATCAGTTCTAAAGCATTTCTCACCATGATCTTACAAGACAATGTGGGTCTCTCTACACTTCAATTAAAAACTAATGTCTGGCCCATGCCAGTTGTCTTTGCTTGGGCTAAAGGACTGTTTAATTGTGGTGCACACATTCAGGCTTGGGTTGGAACCCAGAATCTAGGAACCTGCAAAGAGGGAGAGTCCCAGAGCTCAGCCTGAAAGCCCAAAAGTCAACACCAGAATTAAATAGAACCTTAGCCCGAACCCTCTGAGCCTAAGTCAGCTGCCACA
The DNA here is from genome assembly GCF_049634645.1 of Pelodiscus sinensis. Lineage (NCBI taxonomy): Eukaryota > Metazoa > Chordata > Testudines > Trionychidae > Pelodiscus > Pelodiscus sinensis. The sequence continues at coordinate 69,493,131 of NC_134712.1, forward strand.
GGCTAGCTAGGGGTATCTAAGTGTGGTATAGACATGCCTTGTGTTGCAGGAGGTAAGTCATAAAATCAAGTCCTAACTATCTGTGGCCATTAAGAACATAAGAATGGTCATACTTTGTCAGATCAAAGGTCCATCTCGCCCAGTATCCTGTCTTCCAACTATGGCCAATGCTAGGTGCCCCCAGAGGAAATGAACAGAACAGGTAATCATCAAGAGATCTCACCCCTGTCGTTCATTCCCAGGTTTTGACAAACAGAGACTAGGGATACCATTCCTTTGCATCCTGGCTAATAGTCATTGGTGGACCTATCCACCATGAATTTATCTAGCTCTTTTTCTGAACACTGTTAAAATCCTGGCCTTTACAGCATCCTCTGGCAAGGAGTTCCACAGGTTGACTGTGAATTGTTTGAAGAAGTACTACCTTTTGTTTGTTTTAAACCTGCTATCTATTAATTTCATTTGGTGACCTATAGTTCTTATGTTATGGGAACAAGAAAATAACTTTTCCTTATTCACTTTTTCCACCCCAGTCATGATGTTATAGCCTTCTATCCTATTCCCCCTTAGTCTCCTCTTTTCTAAGCTGAAAAGTCTCAATATTTTTAATCTCTCTTCATATGGCAGCCATTCCAAACTGTTAATCATTTTTGTTGCCCTATTCTGAACTTTTTCCATTGCCAATATATCTTTTTTGAGATGAGGCGACCCCATCAGTACACAGTATTCAAGATGTGTGAGTACCATGGTTTTATACAGTAGCAATAAGATATTCTTAGTCTTATTCTCTATTCCTTTTTTAATGATCCCTTGGCTCTTCACAAATTCAGTAGATAGATTCAGACAATGGCTATACAGTATTCCACTCAGGAGGGTGGAGGAGAGTCATAGCAATACAATGAAGTTGTCCACAACTTTCATTTCTTTGAGGCACCTTTAAGCTGGCCCGCTAAGCTTTGGCTGTGATTGACACTGGAAAGGGCAAGTTGTTAACTAGAATCCTCAGGACACCAGAATTCAGCCTATACCCTGGGCCTTCTTTGCCTGCAGGGCTCCACTGAAGAAAGTTAAATTCTAAAATGTTGGAACAACCTTCTCTACTTCTGGTTGTCTCCCCAGCCTACATGTATTATCTCGGTCTTTTTCTCAGATGAGGCTCAGATCATAGATCATTTATACTACAAATCCTACAGAAAAATAATTTCCATTCATCCACCTGTAAAATATGGTACTAATTGCTATGACTCTTCTTTTGACAGAAATAAATAATGGAAGAGTTCTTAGCAAGCTACTATTCTACAAGGGTTACCTGGGATTGGTAACTAGAAATGTTTTATAAATGTGGGTCTCTAAGATGTGCTGGTGAAGCCTCTTTGGTTCCCACATGGTTTCAACTATTATTGTTTCTATCATGGTGCAGAGAATGAAGGCATGTGTGTGAAGGTAAAATACTCATCCACAGCCTACAACTTTCACTGCAAGGTAACATGATGAGTTAAAGGAAACAGTGAGACTGTAAATGAACATTTGACTGGAGCAGTTGTTAGCACGAGCTCTCATTTTATAGCAGTGGACAGCTGGGAAATAAATGAATGCGTTAGTTTATGTTATGCAACATCTTCCAACCCGCTCAGACTGCAGCTTGTCAACCATCGGATTTGTTTCAATGGTCCATCGTTTATTAATAACATTAATGAGAGCAATAGCACAAGGGAACCAGCAACGACACCTAAACTTTATTAGACTATATAAAGCCATGAGATAAACGCAAAAATGATCAAATAGAAGCAGCTAAGCAACAGACCTCTAAAAACAAAATTGTAAGCTCTGTAGGACAGGGACTATCTTTGGATTATGTTTGTATAGTACATACATGCAGCACCTGGGAGCCCCCAATCAGAGCCTCATTTTGCTAGATACTACACAAATTTAACCCAAATCACACTAAAAACCAGGTTTAAAATCAAGTGCTCTTCTCTTTAGGGACTGAGGCTTTAATAACTGGAACACTCAAAATACGTGGGCAGCCTGATCCTGCTGAAAGCTCATCATTCTCAAGTTGCTAGCACTAAAATGTTAAAGAGGACCTTATGTACATGCAGAGTTACTTCCAATTGCCCTCAGGAAAAACACATGAATGGTTAGGGTGTGGGAAGGACAGTTTCTGGGCAGCCACAGAAAAAGATGTTGTTTAAATGTTACCAGCCGCCCGCCCCCCGTCATTGAACTCATACACACTTTCTGATGTTAGTTCATCAAGGTAGGGCTGGAGGTGGTAATGTGATCCTTTCCAAAAAGAGTTAACGATATGCCTCAAGCTGAGCATTCATTTTGGGATAGTAATTTGGCTAGCAGGTTTTGTGCAAGAATGTACAGCAGTCATCAGCACGGCCTATTAGGAACTGAGGCAATGCTTCTTGGCTAGACCCTTCCAACAGAATGGAGAGATTATGATACACATCTCCTAAGTGGCCTTTCTAAACCTCTCATGTGTCAGTCTGAAGAGGATTTTAGTTGTAACTTGCAGAGGCTAGGTCAACACTACAAACTGATATCGAATAGCCGTATAACATCATCACCCAAGGGTGTGAAAAAGCCACACCCTGAGAGACACAGTTATACACTGTAACCTCTGTACTCTGGCTATCCCTAATTCAGGAATACCTGTGGTACAGATTCTAGCAAGTGGCAGCAGAAACAGCTCTGCACCCTGCCACTACCCCTTCCCCCTAGCTGGGGGAATGGCAGTGCTGTTACATGCCCTGCTGTAGGTTTTTCCCCACCACTCCTACAGCGGCATGTAACAGCGCTGGTGCCTGGGAACGGTGGGGCTGGTGCCTGGGAACGGTGGGGGCCAGGTAAGTGTAGGTAAGTGTCCTACACCCAGCCCCCTGACTGCATCCCTGGCCTGGCAGAATCTTTAAACCAGCAAACCTTGTTTCCCAGGGTTGCCAGATTAAAGAGGTTCAAATGTACTGAACTGACCTAAGGGTAGATTAACTAGGCCAATGGAAGAATCTCTCTTGTAGGCTCAGTTGCATCTTCACTAATGCATAGACAGTGTAACCTTAGCACCAGTGCAGCTGTGCCAAGGTAGCCCTGTATAGTCCAAGGGGTAATTCAATCAGACAATAAATATAATCTTGACGTGACCTGATGATTCATAAAGATCCTTGAATATTTCTTCTAAGAATAAGTCCTAGCCAAATTTCAGTTGAAGAGCCTTTGCCTTCATTCTGCTTGTTCAGTTGGATACAGTATTTGTATCCTCATATTGTTATTAAACTGCTTCTGGCTTCCACCCCAATGGTGATAGAATTCCAGAAGAAGATGAAAGGCCTTGTTTTTAAGTAAAGTTTGTGAGGACTCAAGAGTTTTAGGAACTTATGCAACGAAAGATTTTATGTAGCGATGGAAGACACTATAAAATGAAACTGAGCAGCTGCATATTTATGCTATTGTGATTACATGGATTAATATTGTATTGCATTGGATATGTGAATTCCTGTTTACCCTCATTTTTGTGCATTATTTTCCCTCTCCCCTCACTCCGCCCCATAATAAGTATGGTTCTGATTAAGCAGCAATTTCTGCCATTCCTGACCCACCCATTCCCAAGAATGGAGATCGACCTTAAGGTCCATTCCTGCAGGGCTAGAGTCAAACTTGTGTTTTTACGAAATGGAGTTTCAGCAATAGTTTCTTTATCAGGAGATTTTCTTCGCCCTTTAATAGTCCTCACTATGACAGAGTTATCTGTTGTTTGTGCTTCTCACTTTGTTGTTTTATCTTGACTATGATATGTTTTATCTTAATAGTGCTTAATTCCAGTAAAACACATATTAAAAAAGGAAGATGATTGTGATTACTCAGAAGGTTACTTTTCTTTTGACTTGTCTTATTTTTATGGTTAGTTTGATCTCCTAATTCCTTTGGCATTATAATTCTTGTGTCCCTCAAGGGGTAATTCTCCATTTCCAGTGGACCCACACATACCACATAGGAGAACCTCTTTGGAACACTCTAAGCAACATCTGATATAACATACATCAGCATCCCAAATCTGCTTCAATCAAAGGGAGATTTTCTGTTGACTTCAATGAAAGCAGGACCAAGCCCTGTATTTACACTATATAATCTTAATAAGCACAGAGTGTGAAACATTCCTTTCATAACCTGAAAGATGGCCAGACAGGCCACACTACGTCAAGAAATAGCATTATAATGTTTTACCTTGTAATAGTTCCTAGGAATACCTCTGATTGGTCTGGCTTGGGTTTATAAACCACTGGGAATCCACCATGGCTGGTGCTAACAAGAAGCTGAGCCAGTGAAGCAATGTTTTCCCTTAAGTGGAGGAATCTTACGTAAGGCTCCATGACATCTCTGGCAAAAAACAATTCCAGGTTTAACCTGAAAGACACAAAACAGACATCCAAAGGAATATTTAGTAAACAGGAAATGAGGCATACTGTACCATGTTAGCATCTGACGAGTTTATAATGTGTTAGTAAATTACTTCAAGCTGGAAATCAATCTGTTTTATTTGCAAATATAAAAAAGTAATTACCCAATAAAATTGCTTATTGAGCTTTGCCTCTCTGTGTGTCAAGATATATGATAAATTCAACCATATGCATGGCAGGATGTTGTAAAAGCTATTCATCAACTTCCGTGACTTTTCTCACTTTAAAAAAAACTCTTAATCTGAACTAAATTCCTCTGGAAATTTGTCTTAAATTAGAGAGTTTGAAGTAAAATACTTTGGAAAAATTCAAGCTTCGACTCAACTTTGTTGTAGTTTTCATAGTAGAGGTGGAGACTGGGAATGAGCTTTTGAAGACTGCTGACAAACCAAATATAAGAAATTTTTTAAGTCACTTATAATATCTTTAAGGTCCTTGGGCAAACTTCATGGGTTGTAGCTCTGCTGTATATTAATTACAAATTATATAGATACTCCTCGGGGGAAGGGGTATTTGAGGGGCAGGTTGTTTTTATTATGGAAAATGACGTAAAATAAAGATATTGTCTGTAAAATTCTAAAATAACCTCTAATGACATATACTGGAATTACCTCAGTTTATACTATCTGTAGACCTGGCCCATGTTGTTTTATTATTTTATTATCGTTCTTTTTAGATAATCTATTCATTGTTAAACATGCCTATGTGATAACCATGGAGATCAAAATCCTTTAACATCAGGATAAACCTATCTACATTCTGACTTACACATGTACATTTCAACCTTGTCCTGAAAATTCCACATTGAGGGGTACAAGAAGAATCCAATATCTCTTTTCTTTCTGTTGCTGCCCTCCCTACTGAGAGTACCAAATAATGCCAGCTGTAGTGCTAGTTTTGTGATGTGTTACCAAATAAACTCATTTCCCATGTGGCATTTAGAAACTATGAAATAACAAAGAGTTTCGACCATTACTAATCTGAACTGGATTTTTTTAAATAGTCATATGCAGGAGCAAAGTGCTGTATTCCCTTTGCAAGCCCCCTTGACCTATGCAGTATTCTATTCTTACTGAAGCCCCACAGGCTTCAGGCAATAACAGACATAATGCACAGTCCTCAGTTGTTATGGCCAAATACAAATCAAGTGGCCACATTCTTACATGGCCAGGCAGCAGGACTGCATGCAGAATTTAATGTTATTCAGTGCAAATAAGGCTGGTAGAACCAAGTCAGATTCTGCTACTCTCATTCTCATTGAATTACACAAATTCTTTCAACCATGACCTAAGGAAATAAGTAAAGGTGATACTATCCATGAGATGGCTGGCAAAAGTGCTGTTGGGTAAATCTCTTATACTTGGGTTACTTAAAAATATATCACTGTTTCTCCAACATTTAAATAGAATACAAAAAATATACTCAAAAGCCTACACATCTGCATTGCAAGCTATGTCTGCATAGAGCGTTAGTCACACTATTTCAAAATGCGCTGCACATCGTGCACTAGATTTGAATGCACACATCTGATTAACTATTTCCTGCATTACGAGATGTACATGAAAGACGTATATAATTTGTAAATACAAAACATGTGGAAAGCAATGTTAACTGATTACAATGGAACAACAGCAGCTTCTACAAGTTATTTTTATTGGTGAAAAATTGTTTCTTCACTGCCAGAGAGTATCTGGGGTTTGCTGTCCCCTCAGCCCTCAAAATTGCTATTTAGCATGCAAGATGGGTGTTTCAAATTATTGTAATAGCCAATGAAACACCCTTAAGAGTTCTCAAATAAGTCATTAGTGTAGCAGAAACAGCTGGCTTGTTATATGGTTAACTGTTCTTGACTGCCAGGGCTCAGGAAGAGTCTGTTACAGCTATTGTAACTGCAGAGCCTGAATTATCACAAGTTAGCTTTTACAGCTGTGAGACAACTCACTACAAGGAAAAAATGTCATCCCTTGGTGCTGACTTTCTGTTCAACATCAGCAGCCATTTTTTTCTTTTTTTACTTGTCCATTATTCTGAGACAGAACACTGCTTTAAGGAAAAGCATGCAGCAGTATTGTTTATAAAACAGTTACATGGCAATGGGATATTTAAACATAATTAGCCAAATTCAGCCCTTTCCAATCTGGTGCTGTTTAGGAAGACATCAAGCCAAAGTGGAGTTATATCCATTATGCAACATGTCCCTTGGCTTCACCAACCAAGCTGCATTCTAAGCAACATTTAACTTGTCTCTTTCAAAGTCCCTTTAAAGAGTTCAAACGTGAAAAGTCAGATACTTAACTATGGATCTAAATCCTATGAGTAGTGAGTAAGGGAGGGATGCAGAACTGGATTTCATAGTGGTATTACCTAAATACCACTGTTACAGAGAAGGCACAGGTCTTCATTTATTAAGACACACGCAAACATTTTTTTCCAGTTGGATCACTAAAGATAATACCATACCACAATGCTGGGGTCTTTCAAATGACACCAAAGTTTCAGATTCTTTTGCCATCTGAATACAGATATCTTGCATAGCTCCCCTAAATAGTAATAAGAACTGTGTGCACAATTCTTGAAGCAATGCAGAACAAAACATATCTGCCCGTTAATCAACAGGAATTCATCAAGACACATTTATTTGATAAGAAACAAATATTCCAAAAGCTTGGTTGCCTTGAAATTGTTAATGAAAATATAGGTGCTAGTCCTGTTAGTCTCTAATTCAATGGAAATTTTGTATTGAAGTACTGTAAATTGCAAAGGATTTAATCATAATATGGAGGTCTCCTTTGGAAACAACTCTCTTAATTAAAGAGAACAACATTTTGCCTCTTCAAATATAGTTTTCTCTTAATTTTGAGCAATTTTTAAATGACTAAAGGATTTAAAGTTATTTTTGGAAAATCCAAGTCAGGTCATTTTCTAAGGACTGAGTTGCATGAGAACACAGGCTGTTCTGCTTGTTCAGATTTATTTGCCTTCCTCTTTTTAGTAGTGACTCTAATACCTCACTTTATGTGGTGAGAATGTTTACCTATTGACTAGCTACAGGCCATCTTGCTTAGAAGAGCACTGGATTTTATTTGGGCTTCTTGTAAACCATTGTTTTATTATCCTGCCTGATTATTGGCTCTTATATAAATAGTTCTCAAGAGTTTGTTGTTGGGGTTTGCTTTATGTTTGTGATGGTCGCCAAGAGCATTTACTCAGAACAATTCAATGTCCTAATAATTGAAAGTTCATAGTGATTAACATAAAGGGACATTGTCTGGGTGGAAATTATAAAAAATAATTACCTGGTTATTAGCACCATTGTTCATCAGCTGTTCAATTGTTTAATTTATGTTCACCATTTATGCTTTAAATATACACTTAGTTTGGACAGTGAAACTAGATGGATTTGTTTCATTACTTTCATTCGAGTACAGCACTCACTCTTGCTATTACTGGGCCTTCAGTATTCCCGCTAATCTTTTCCATTCATTTGTGGATTTTTTCCATCCATGTGCAGAATAGATTTTGTTATGTGCACTGAAGCATGTGTGAATGTGCACCACCACACCAATGCTGCTCTGCTAATCAGCTGGAAGGCACTGGAATCTCCCCTGAGTGGCCACACAAGCACACAGCTTACAGGGAACACTGCCTCTGGCTCTATCAAAGCCGGATTAAGACATGCTGAGATTCTAAGGTATGTCAAGTTTAAGAGGCTCCATAGCATTACCAAAAAATGCGTATTATTCTAACAGACAGGACAATGAAATACAAATAATAAAGTCTTATATTTGCATATAAACTGGTATGTAGGCAAGGATGCAACTAAAAACTAGTAATTATTTTGCATTTAGAAGCCCTTCAATCTGAGGCCCTAAACTGTAGCTTACTTAGCTTCTGCATAAATCTGGCACTGCCTCTACTGCAGGGCTATTCAACATGCAGCACATGGACGGCATGCGGCCTGCAGCCTGTTTGTTTGTGGCCCACAGTGAGGCTTGGGTTAGACAGGGCTCAATACAGGGCCCACGGGTGGGAGCCAAAACAAAAAGTAGTCAATATAATGGTCTTCTGTTGATATGCGTTTTAGTAGTTAAATTCCTGGACTGTCACTGCCCATTAAAAGTGCTGTCATATGAGTGGAAATCGGGTAAATATTGCATTTTATTAATATCAGCAGAACTGACTTAAAGGGGCCTGTGTATTGTGTAGCCTCGCCTTAATCTTTGTATTCATGCCCACAAGTGTGAAAGAAACTATTTGCATATATTTGCATGCAGCTGCAACCACACTTAAGTTGTGGCCCTCAGCATATGCTGTGCATATCATTGTGGCCCCTGGGGCTTCCAAAGTTGAGTAGCCCTGGTCTACTGCATTAACCTTCACTTTCTGGTCTCAACCAACCATAAAGGAATCCACTTGGGTTCACAGCATTGCAAGGCGCTGTTTACATTTTAAATCCATTTTCTTTTCTTTTTTTTTAACTTCATAAAAAGGTTTCAATGAATATTAGCTATGCGTTAGACCCTTTTCATTTACACACATTTTTAACTTATAGCAAACACTCATTTATAAAAGTCCAGCAACAATAGTGTCCTAATTATGAACCTTGCATTCCAAAACTGAGCGAGTCATATTTTGGAGTCAGGATAATAATATCTACATAATATGTGCTTCCCTGCAAGCCCAATACTGTATCACTAAAGGCAATGAGAATTTTGACATTGATTTCACAGGGAGAATTTGAATCTTTAAATATGCATGTGGTGCTCCCATTGATGTCAATGTATGCAAGTCAAGAATAGTATAAGGACTTGTATAGGCTAGAAAGTCACAGTCATTTTACTATATTTAATTTAAAACTGATCTATTCAAACACCTAAGATACAGGTATTTACATTTATTTAAAATTAAGCAAATGATGCTAAACCAATAAAACAAGATTTAAACCTGGGGTGTGGAAACTAAGGCCCAGGGGACAGTCACGGACCACAGCTTGCCTGGATCTGGCCCCTGGAGCCAGGGCTCCTCCCTCCCCAGCACTGTCACTCCAGTCCCCACTGCCCCCTGCCCCAACTGATTTTTCTGTGAGTCAGTGGCCCCCGGCCCATAAAAGGTTCCCCACCCGATTTAAACCTATTGAAGTGTGTCTACAGAAAGGGTATATACTGTTTGAATTAGATCTATTTAAAATCAATTTTAGCTAAACTGTATAATATGGATATGACCTCAGACTCTCTGCATCCATTGGTTTGCTGAGTACTAACTCAGGCCTGTTCTACACTACATTGGGAAGTTGAAGTAAGATACGCAATTCCAGCTACATAAATTGTATAGCTGGAGTTGACATATCTTAAATCCCCATCCACACAGCAGGAGTTTGACGGAAGTAAATGTTCCCTTCGGCTTCCCTTACACCTCATGAAAAGTAGGAGTACCAGCACCAATGGGAGTGCCCTTTGAGTTCTAGGGGATCTATACTATAAACCCTGGAAAATCGATCACCACAGCTTCAATCTTCTGTGGAGTATAGACATGCTCTTATTGTGCCTTCTAGTTAAATCAGGAGGCAAAGGTTTGGCAGAAACTTCAAGCTTGGTTCAATACAGCTACAAGTATATTGAGCTCAAACCGGCAAGCTTCCCAGCAGTCTCTGGTCCTGGCTTCCTCCAGCTGTTCAAATGAGAGGAGATTTGGCTGTTCAGCTAGAAGTCATTTAGATAGTACAGTACTTAGTTTGAAATGTGTTGTTTAGGTTAGCGGAATGTCTCTGTCACTTATTTCCCAGAGAGGATTTAAAAGCTCTGTTTAGCAACTACTGTATGCTGATGACAAATGGATTTCCACATGTTCTCAGATGTCTGTTGGGAAACAGGACCCCTCCACAATGTGGGAACATGCAGAACACAAAACGGGAATGGATCAGAATGCTAAGATTTAGTCTCAGAGGTTACAGAGGTCATGGAATCTGTGACTTCCAGAAACCTCCATGACATTTTCTGCTTCAGCGCTAGGGCAGGATGGCTTGAAGTGTCATTTGGCAGGCACCCAACTCCTCTCAGCTGTCAGGCAACAGGAGACCTCACAGCTCCCAGCCATCATAGGTAGCAGGGAGACCTTGTAGCACTGAACCAATGTGAGCAGCAGGGAGTCCCTCTGCAGCTGGCAGCCACCACCCTCAGCTGCCAAATATGACAACGGGGGAGAGAGAGAGGACCTGCAGTTCCCAGCCACTGCAGGCAGTGTGTGAGCAGACCCCACAGCTCCCAGTTGGCCATGGCAGGGGAGACCCTGCACTCTTAGCCACCAGGGACACTGTGGGGGGACATTAGCAGCTGCTGGACCCTCCTAATTTCCCATTTTATCATAGGTTTTCAGTCAGGGACAGATGACAGACATCCATGAATTTTTAGTTATTGACCTTGACTTGTCTGTGAATGGCGCAACTCTGCGAATAGTCTCAAAGAATAGTCTTTGCCCTTTCTACTCCACCAAAGCCAAATGCCAGCCAAAGAACACCTATTTATCTGGTTCCCCAACAATCTTTGTGTTCTCTTCCATGATGCCATTTACATATGGAAAGCCCTACCCCAATCAAGTTCACAAAAGCCACTATCCTCTCTTGCTTCAGATCCTGTCACAAGATCATCTACTGCAATGTCTCTGGGAAATTAGCCAAAGATACAGTTAAAGATAGCTGATACTGAAAAAAAATAGACAATAGAATGATTGTATGTCGTACGCTTTCCCTTCTCGCTCAGTTGTGCTGATTCTTGTCTTAGATTGGAAACTCTTCTGTGCAGGTGTTGGGTCTTATGTGCAGTAGAGTGCCTAGAACAGTGGTTCTCAAAGTGCGGTCTGTGGTTCTCAAAGCACAGTCCCACCCCCCACTCCATGTAGCAGGGAGCCCATGCTGCTGCTGGAGCCTCACGGTTGACAGCCCCCAGATCAATGTGATGCTGAGCAGCCTGCCGGAACTCACAAGGTTCGAGCCGCAGCGCAGGCTCCCTGCTGCAGGGGGAAGGCTGAGCTCCTCCCTCCCCCACCTGGCTGGGGGAACAGAAGCGCAGTGACACGCTGTCCAGAAGCTTTCCCTGCTGCTCCCACTGACAAGCCAATGATAGCAACAGAGGGGCAGTGCTTGGGAGCAATGGGGGTGCAAAGGTAAACACTCCTCCTCATGCCCAGACAACCCCCCTCACTCCCTATCTCTCCACAAAGACCCCGCACCCACGGCTTGCTCCTACACCCTCCCTTGCTCTGCACCCTCCCCCCAGCCAGACTCCCTACTTCCAGCCTACTTCATCACCCTACCTTCCACCCTAACCTTTCACTCTCATCCCTCCTATACCCCACTTCTTGTCCAGATCTTGCACCCTCATCCCTATCCTATTTGCTGGCAGCCCTGTCCCACATACTGAACTCCTTATTTTTGTCTCCACCACAGAACTGAAGGGAGTCCACAAATTCCACTAACTCTGGAACCCAAAAAAAGTAAATCTGACCTATGGGAATCCCTGAACCTCAGTTCTCCCTGTCCCTTCCCCTCGCCCAGTGGGGCTGGAGCACCAGTGGAGTCATAATAATACCTGACCCTACACTTTCCCCAGTTTTGTTTGTATGGTTTAGGAAAACTAAATTCCAGAGCTGGAGCTCATCACTCTTACTGGCATAATTCAAAACAGGAAAAAATACTCAACACAAACCTGTTATAAAAATGGACTTGAAACCCATTCATTCCAATTGAATTGCCCCAATGAAGTATTTGTCCTATTTTAATGTATTATTTAGGGAACATTTACAGCATACATAGAGTTGCATGAAAAGTAAAAGGAGACATTGACTACACCCTGTGGATCTTACCATCTAAGGATCTGACCCTGAGAAGCTCTGAGTACCTATAATATCACATTTAACATTTCCAAACATCAGGCTACACAGGGAGACAAAACAATACATGCCATGGTCTGCTGAACTGAAGGTCATTCTGTGAGTGGGGTGGATGGGAATATAGAATACATGGAAACAGTGAGTGAACAAACTAATAAAGAGATAATTATGTTTGTATAGTTGTAGCAATTAACATAGATGGGTTAACAGTAGTAGACTTTTGGTATGTCTACACCAGGAGTGGCTAATAAGATGGAGGCAGTTTGCCAGCATTAGCCCCTGGTGGGCCGCCATTGCTGTATTTACCTGCACCTTCGTGGGTATGGACACTTGCAGCTCCCATTGGCTGCAGATCGCCATTCCTGGCCAATGGCAGCTGCGGGAAGCGGCACAGACTGGGACACGGCTTCCCGCAGCTCCCATTGGTAGGAACAATGATCTGCAGCCAACAGGAGCTGCAAGCACCCATACCTGCAGAGGCACAGGTAAACCAGTGGCAGCAGCCCGCTAGGGGCTAACCCTGGCAACTACATCCAGCTCATGGGCTGGTTATTGCCCACTGCTGGTTTATCCTGTGGGGAAAAAAAAAAAGATCAATGGCACAGGTGCAGCTGGCTTGGGTCAGCTGACTCAGGCTCACGCTGCAGGGCTATAAAACTGCCGTGTAGACATTCATGCTCAAGTTGGAACCCAGGTTCTGAGATTTGTCTCCCCCATTGCAGAGTCTCAGAGCCCAGCCCATGCCAAATATCTACACTACAGTTTTATAGTCCCACTGCCCAAGCCCCACAAGCCTAAGGCAGAGACCGCAAGCTCTGAGATTTGGTTCTGCAGGGTTTTTATCACAGTGTAGACATAACCTGTCTTATTTCTCAAAGTTTTATGGCAATACTTCCGCTATCCCTGCATTCTCCAGACCACTATAAGAGTCTTCAAAAATGTTAACTTCAAAAGCCAGACCTGTCCAGTATCCAGCTGCTTTAGCAGTATAACCAGAGTCAGAGAAAGTTATTTCCCAAAATGCAAGTGATTTAAATTCAAACCAATATTCCAGAACTCGCTTCCACAGTAAAACTATTCCAGAATTAGAAAGAGGCAAGGAGGGCTCCTGTCAGACCATTTCTATGAAAGCTTCATGCAGACCTTCACCGTCATACACTGTACCAGCCACCTTAACATTTCCATTTTGGCTGAAGCACAGACTACAATTATAAATGCTAACAGCCCCTGTATTGGGGGCAAGGCAGAATGATGACAACATGTGTTCCAAGTTCAGGTAAAGTTTATCAGATTGCCTTTCAGACAAACTGAAGTTTGGAGGTCTGGGACTTAGGGGGACCATAACCGGTGAGATTGAAGTTATCAAGATGAGGGAATAGAAAGTCATGGATTTGAGGGTGATTGGCCTGTCCTTGGATCAGGCCCTTTATGCTAGAAAAGCCTGGTCTTGTAACTAAAGCACAGTAATGGGATCAGATGATAGGGGTGAACTCCCAGCTCCAGTAAATTCAGTGAAACTTTGCCATAGACTTCAATGGTGCCAAGATTTCACACATAAGCTCCTTTCTCAGATGTGCTGCAATCACCTGTGTGATCTTAGGAAAGTTACTTCATCCCTCAAGCCTCAGCGGTCCAGTGTGTAAAATGAGAGTTATACTAAATCCTACCTCTCAACGGTGTTGCTAGATTTTATTTACTATTATTGATACAAGCACAGAAGAAAGCTACTATATAAATTGCCAGACCTCATGATCATGAGAAATATTCCCTTAAGCAAAATCCTAGTTCTATAAACATCACCCTCCCCCCCTACTTTGTAGATTTTTTAATCCAGATCAGAACTTCATAGCTTTGACCCTATCTGTAAACATCCTGGCTGAATACTTATTTATTTGGGATTGGTCCTGCTTTGGGCAGGGGGCTGGACTAGATGACTTCCTGAGGTCTCTTCCAGCCCTATGATTCTATGATACTTGTCATAGCCATGACAAAAAAATGAATGTTAGGATTTTTTCTTTCCCCCACCCACTCCCCAAAAAATCAGGACTGTATCTTCTTGGTCATTCTACAGCTGGGCAAGATTCCTCCATGTATTTTCCTAATTTGATTCTACATATTTCCAGTCTTCTGAAGTATGGATTTCTCCAATAACTATTTGTGAAATATTATAAAATATTTTAAACAATTTATTTAAAAAAATATATATTTAACTTCTGATGATGTCCAGTGACAGATAAGTCAATATTAAAATCGGAGTGACATCTGCTTCCACTTTTATGAAAGAATAATTTCTGGTGTGACAACCACAGTTGCTAATGCATTTTTATTAAGAATAAAGCAAAAAGTGGGAAGGGCTATAGTAAAGAAGAAATTATATATCTGTATGTCATCTGCAAAAACTATAATTTCAGCTTGAGGTGAAAGATTTCCAAGTAGGATAATAAAGATATAATTGTACCTCAATACCATTAAAACATATGTAATTAATTTATATATTTTGATACCTAGTAAGATAGATATAGATTTTCCCTTATGCACTCACATAAAGGTCTAATTCAGAGTCCCTTGAAGTCAATATAAAGATTCCTAAATGACTTCAGTGAACTTTGGTTCCAAGTAGTTATTCTACTGAACAACTGTTTGAATTCAAATAGCTTGTAATGACATCTTCAGGAAAATGGGCTTGTCTGGCTGGCTGCTGCGCAGGCATAGCTGGCTTTCTGGTGGCTTTGGTGGTTAAGTGGAAAATGTTGGTAATTTGTTGTGTCTGCCAACTGGTGGTCAGACATTAGAACAGACTTAACCAATTAGTGGAATATCCCATCTGGTTGCTGAACTTGCTGTGTGTTCCACCTGCACATTACCACATGTGAAAGCTGACCTATGACCCTCCTGATCCACAGGCAGCAAGTTGCACCAGGGGTGCCAAACAGGAGTCTCCCTCTAGCTGAGCCAGGAGAAAATGTACCAAGTTTCCCCCAGCTGAATGAGTGACTCAATGTATCTTTTACATAATGTCACATTGACGGTTGGAATGGCTCGTGCCATACCAATGGAAAAAATTATTTCTTTCATGTGCTGCTGTAGAGCATTTCTTTCTGTGGAAAGTGTGCAGAAGTTGCTCCTTTTGGTTTTGTGGGACTCCTCAGAAACAGAAAACATATCTAGAGTCAGTTTCACATTCTCCTCCCACAACATAAAATGCATTATACTGGTAGCTCAGATTTTTTTGGAAAGAGTTCTGCAGGATACTAAAAGCTTCTTTGATGAGATATCTAATGCTATTAGAGAGAGAGAGAGAGAGAGAGAGAGACTCTATTCTCACTTAGACCAGTTTTGCATTGGTGTAGTACTACTGTTTTAATTATGTTACTTCTGATCTCTATTAGTGTACATGTCTAATTCTATTGATGCTCAAATCAAAGTTGAAACACCCATTGACTTCAATAGTGCAAGATCATATCCTAAATGAAAGATGGTTAGTCTATAAGGTTAAATGCACAATATGATGCACATTGTGGTCCAAATTCTGTGCTCACACCAGTATAAATCCAGAGTGACTCTACTGAATTAAAACTTCATTATACTGCTCTTCTAATTTGTAAATTGCTTGTGTTAAGACCTTCACTCCAGACGGGATCAAGTCCCCATGTATTTTACCAAGACGCAATTTGGTGATTTATGCTTACATACACAGAGCCAAATTCCAGACTCAATTAAAACTTCTCTGGATTTACAACAGTATAACTGAGACCAGAATTTGACTCTGTGTATCTAAGCCTTTGGGTTAGTCTTTATTATGTAAATTATTACCCATGAAAATTCTGTCTTGATAAAAGACTAGCTGACCTGATCTTGTTGAGACAGGAGGACCTAAAATAGGCATTTTAAAAACCAGAATGGCACCATAATCAGACAAATTACACAGCCAGTGAATTACATGGTAAGATACAAAAGACAAGGTATGAAGCAAAAATGTCAAGAAGAAATAGTACAGGTAGGTTCAGAAATGTAAGCTCTGATAAGGAAAAACTGATATCAGAAGCATCAAAGATTTATGGGAAGGAAAGAAATATTCCTCACATGTGGTCTCGTGTATATCCTCTTTCAACCATACTTACTCACCAAAACCAGGTCCCACCATACAGGACCTACGTTAAAAGGAATATCTTTTGTCACCTCAAAGCCCATCCTTTAAGGCTCCATTTACACTATCATTACAACCAAACAAGGGATTCAGTTGCAATATAATTCCCTCTGACCCATTTATTGTGTATGGCATAAACAGGCACTTTGTTGGTTTAGGTTTGGGCAGGTTAGGATCCTGGGGATGTTTCAAAATAACCTATTTTGACATAACTCCCCAAATAACTATTCTGAAATAAACTTATTCCTCTTTACAAGCAGGAATTATTATTTCAAAATAACAAGACCATTATTTCAAAATAACAGACTTAGTAGTATGGACCTTGTTATTTCGCCTTGTTATTTCAAAATAAGGGGAGCTGTTTTAAAATAACTCCCTAGTGTAGACATAACCCAGCATACTAACTGATCATGGAACTACCCAAAATTCAGCATCTAACTTTGTAGAGGCACAAGTGGAACCCAGCAAACTCAGACTTACTAGCAACAGCTGTAATGAACTTACGCAACTAGGGCTTCACGTGCAGAGCACTGACTGGTTCCATTGCTGTACTCTCTATGGCAACAAGAACAAGTAACCAAGAGAACCCCATTCATGATGGAATATGAAGTACAATCTCACATGAACAACGAGAAGTCCTGTGGCACCTTATAGTCTAACAGATTTATTGCATGATGAAGTGGGTCTTTGCCCACGAAAGCTTATGCTCCAATAAATCTGTTAGACTATAAGGTGCCACAGGACTTCTTGTTGTTTATGCAGATTCGGATTAACACGACTACCCCTCTAATCTCACATGAAGTGCCTATACTTTGTACAGACGTGTCCAGTATTTAAGTTAGCTTTGACGAGATCTTTAAAGTTGCATTCACATGACAAATTGAAACCATCTTGGAAATGGATCAGAAGACAACTTGATTTATGAATAATATAATATTAATCTATTAAGAAATCCATTAGCATTATCTAGGAACAAGTTTCATATTTAAAATGACTTGAAAGATCATGATGATATATCAGAGAGATTCTCCATTTTGCAATAATATATATCATTGTGACCACCATTCCAGATCTCTAGCAAGACTGATTTTTAGAAAGTCAGACTTTTTCTATTATGGCAAAAATAAACTGTGTGTGTGTGCGCACTCGTACACGCACATGCGTGCATGTACAAATTGAATTGTGCCATAATAGAAAAAGTCTGTCTTTTAGAAATCAGCCTTGTTAGAAATCTAGAATAGTCAACATAAATAAAATAATATATATAATTGCAAAATTGAGAATGACAGCAGGATAGACATATATATCAGATCAGATCTCATACAAAGAAAAATGCAAAATAGTCTTGCCTGTGGTTACCTGACAGTTTGAAAAACACTTTTAAAAAAATGGGTACAGGCAGTCCCCGAGTTACGTGGATCCAACTTACATCGGATCCCTACTTATGAATGGGGCTTTTCTCGCCGCAGAGGACGCGGGTG
Source organism: Pelodiscus sinensis (assembly GCF_049634645.1). Taxonomy (NCBI): domain Eukaryota; kingdom Metazoa; phylum Chordata; order Testudines; family Trionychidae; genus Pelodiscus; species Pelodiscus sinensis. The sequence continues at coordinate 69,511,109 of NC_134712.1, forward strand.
GCGGGACTGCCCAGACGCGCCGCAGTCCCGCCGCCCGCGACCTCCGCAGCGAGAAAAGCTGCTCCGCGTCTCCCTGGTCTGCTGGGGGGACTCCCCCAGCAGACCAGGGAGACACGAAGCAAAGGAGGATGCAGGTGGCAGGACCGCGGCGCCTCTCGGTGGTCCCCCTGCCCGCGTCTCCCTGGTCTGCAGGGGGGGCCGCTGGGAGGGCTGTGGGGACCTGCTGGGGGCGCAGCTAGCGCGCCCCCCACCCCACCCAGTAGACCAGGCTTTTCTCGACGCTGGTCAGTTTCAGCAGCGGCTGAATCAGGACGCCTGGGATAAAGCAGCTGGGGAGCTGCTGGGTTGGTCCCACAGCGCCAAGGGTCGACGCTACCAGACCAACCCAGCAGCACTCCCTCTGCTCTGCCCCAGGCGTGTCCAATTCAGCCGCTGCTGCTCAGTTTCAACAGCGGCTGAATCTGGACGCCTGGGACAGAGCAGTTGGGGTGCTGCCGGGTTGGTCCCCTCAGCGCCACACCTCGGCGCTGCGGGGACCAACCTGGCAGCACCCCAGATGCTCTACCCTAGGTGTCCCCAAGTCAGCTGCTGCTGAAACTGATCAGTGGCTGATTCCAGGAAGCCCAGGGCAAAGCAGCTCTACCTCGGGCTTCCTGTAGTCAGCCGCTGGTCAGTTTCAGCAGCAGCTGAATCGGGGGCACCTGGGGTACAATATGTACCAGTTCCAACTTACATACAAATTCAACTTAAGAACAAACCTACAGTCCCTATTTTGTACGTAACCCGGGGACTGCCTGTATTCAGGTGAATACACAGTAGTAAGACGGCATCTGGCAATAATTTCAGCATCTCAATCATGTTCACAAAAAACAACATTTCTCACTCAGTTACATTCTGATTTTTTATGAATGGTTCTTGAGAATTCAGAAACATACGTAACCTGGAGGATTGTTCACAGGTAAGTGGGCTGACCACAATGCCTCTCTCAATTAATATAACTTATAAATGGAAACTGGCTGTTCTTTAGTAAGTAGCTATTATTATGCTTTAGATACTACGTATGGCTATATACAATAGCTTTCCAGGTAATGAATGTTACTAAAATCTTCAGCTCTTCGGATTAGCAAAGTTGAAAGGGGAAGAGAGCGGTCAAAGGTGACTTTATGCCACTTTTACATACCCCCTAGAATGGGACCATTGGAGGTCCCAGAGTAACTTACAACACAGTAACCTATCTCCCACCTTCTTCCTAGCCAGCTGTATGCCAGCTAGGGTTTTCCCCCACACCAGGGAACTCCCAGCTCTTCAGATTAGCAAAGTTGAAAGGGGAAGAGAGCGGTCAAAGGTGACTTTATGCCACTTTTACATACCCCCTAGAATGGGACCATTGGAGGTCCCAGAGTAACTTACAACACAGTAACCTATCTCCCACCTTCTTCCTAGCCAGCTGTATGCCAGCTAGGGTTTTCCCCCACACCAGGGAACTCCCAGCTCTTCCATTAGGGAAGCTCTCTCCCCTCCCCCCTGCCACCCCACCCCATTCTACTCCCTTCACAGGGACCAGGATCTGCCCTGAATTCTCTGTAACAGCTGGACCATGTACCCTCTGATGTGCAAACATTTCTTTCCCATCTCCCTTTTGTTTTGCTATAACGCCCATCAGGATATAAGCACTGACCATGCATAAAATGCATTTGCTTTGAACAGAGGTTTAATGAGATGTGCTGTGTATGTCTTGGAAAGCTGTCTTTGAATTAACAGTTGCATCAGCAAAATGAGTAAGGAATCTTTTAGTTCAATTGTTACCAAAAACCTCAATGCTGATCACCCCCAAAGCCTAAGGATTTTCAAAATCCAAAACCACATCTGAAATTCACTAATTGCCCCTATCTTTATAATGAGCCAAACCAAGACCTTGGATACAAAACAATCCTTCAAACTTTGGTTAGTTTGATATCTGAATCCGAAGCCTGCAGCATGAGCTCAGGGAAAAGTAGACAGGGAAGGAAAATCTCGTCCTTATTCCATGGATCTTTAATATAAGACTGCTTCTGATACACTTTTAAAAAAGGAACATATAATGAGCCCACTATAACATATTCTGCAGCCAGAATTCTTGGCTCCCAAAAATATCTGTATATGGTATGTAATACAGAAACACTCAGGAGACTATATAAGAACTTTGACAAGGCTAATATTAAGCTAGAACAAAACAGAACTACTGGCACCAGATCCACTCAGCTCTTAAGTAAACTGGTCCCATTAAAAAGTAGCCTCTAAGATACTTTCTCTCTGAAGTGTATAGTAGCTTATAAAAAGCAGGAAGAGTTGCCAAGTTGTAGAAGTGTTCAAGTACTCTTTACCCTCATTAAAGAGCATTCCCTGGCAGCTAGCAGCTTTGAGTGCTCCAATGAACTAGATTTTATAAGGAGGGTGTTTATAGTGGTGTACAGTCTAGCTGGAAGTGATGGTGCTCTGTAGCAGCCATGAATTAGATACAGCTGTATTGGGAGCCTTATCATCCAGAGCACAGAATGTTACAGGCTGTAAGATCAATGAGGTTCAGAAATGTAAGTACTTGCAAAACAAAATGAGTTTCTCTGTTCCATAGCAAGAAAGGCAACAAAAGAGTTGGGCCTAACCATTTGCCTGTTTCTCAATGGATAGTTCGCTGGTTTCTGTTTAATGTATCTTCTAGCTGGGGATTGATTATTCAGCCTTGAGAGGAAGCTGGGATTAGATGACAAGAGATGGATCACTCAATACATTGTTTACATCTTTGAAGCATCTGGCATCAGTCATTGTTGAAAGACAGGATCCTGGGCTAGTTAGATGTTTGGTCTCACTGAGTGTGGCCATTCTTATGTTCTTAAAGGACAAGGTGAGCTAATATAATAGATACTTTCCCTCTATAATGTACTGGGAAAGGGGAGACCCAAGCTAGACCTCTTTAGCGATGAGTGCTGAAAGCCAAACATTTAGGATCCTCTTTCCAACCCATTACTAGTTAAGAAGTTATTATAACATCAGAACACACGAACAGCCATACTAGGTCAGATCAAAGGTCCATCTAGCCCAGTATCCTATCTTCTGAAAGAAACCAATGCCAGCAATCATCAAGAGAGCTATCCCCAGTTGTCCACTCCCAGCATCTGGCAAACAGAGGCTAAGGACACTCAGGGCAGGTTGTTACATCCTTGACCTCTGTGGCTAATGGCCATTGATGGACCTGTCCTCTATGAAATTATCTAATTCTTTTTTAATCCTGTTCTGTTTTGGCCTTTACAGTCTGAGGGTTTGTCTACACAGCATACTTTTTCCATTTCTAATATATTTTTTTGAGATGAGTTGACCAGATCTTCATGCAGATAGTCCAAATTCTTTCTGGTTTTATTTGAAGGAGCCCAGTGGAATTTTTATGGCTTTTGAGAAAACAATTCCAGGAGTGTTGTGAGCAAGACATGAGAAGTTATTCTTCCGCTCTACTCCAATTGGGGCCTAATTAGCGCAGAGAATTGTGTCCAGTTCTGGGCACCACATCATTTCAAGAAAGATGTGGAGAAATTGGAGAGGGTCCAGAAAAGAGCAACAAGAATGATTAAAGGTCTAGAGAACATGACCTATGTAAAAAGACTGAAAGAACTGGGCTTGTTTAGTTTGGAAAAGAGAAGATTGAGGGGGGACATGATAGCAGTTTTCAGGTATCTAAAAAGGTGTCACAAGGAGGAGGGAGAAAACTTGTTCTTCCTGGCCTCTGAGGATAGAACAAGAAGCAATGGGCTTAAGCTGCAGGAAGGGAGGTTTAGGTTGGACATTAGGAAAAAATTCATAACTGTCAGGGTGGTTAAACACGGGAATAAATTGTTTAGAGAGGTTTTGGAATCTCCATTTCTGGAGATATTTAAGAGCAGGCTGGATAGACATCTATCAGGGATGATCTAGATGGTCCTGTCATGGGGGGAGGGAATTGGACTCCATGACCTCTTGAGGTCCCTTCCAGTTCTAGGATTCTATGATTCTCTACATCTTCAGTGTATGTGTGTGTATGTATGTGTAACTCAGCTATGCAAATTATCAGTAGTTTTCAAGGGTAAGTTCATTGTTCGTTTCTGTATTGCTGGTCATGGGATCTTTTCTGTCTAATTTAAAAGAAAAGAGCAACTGAGTTCTTTTTAAAAACCTCTTGGGAAAAAATGGTCCTGAAAGAAGACTCAAGGGGAGGCAAGGGAACAAAATGGGAGTGAAATGACTGAAATGATATATATTTCTGTGTCTGTGCCTTCAAATATATGAGACCTCACTCTGAACCAGAGAAACCAGCTGTAATTCTTTCCATGGCCATGTCATCTGACTGGAATACCAAGGGAGACTTTATCTCTCTTCCTGCTCTATTTTATCTGCCATGATACATACATAGGGCAGACATAATTTTGCAGATTGTTTTTATTTCCTCCTACCACATTGCTAGCTCTCTCTTGCATCAAATGTAGTTGATAGTCCCTGTGCCTGATAACCAAAAGTGACAAAGCCTGGATAGCAAGAATCACTAATACTTCTGGATTCTTCCATAGATTATTTTGAGGATACAAGACTGTCCAATGGGCCATCATACTGGAGGAAATAAGTAATACAACAGTGGCCATGTAAGACTATATATTATTCAACTGAGTCTGATAAGCAGAAAAAAACTTTGGGCCTCTACACTTAGAACTGGAGGTATAATTTCCAGCTCTAGCAGACATACCTGCATTAGCTCTGATCAAGCTTGTGCCCTAAAAAAAGAAGTGTAGCACAGTGGCAGGAGGTACTACCCATCCCCGATGCAATTCTATTCAAGATACTAGGCAAGTATTTGGAATGTCTACCACCTCCCACTGCTAGCACTGCTCCAGAAACACTTCTATTTGTAGAGTACTAACTCAGTCATGGTTGGCATAAGCATGCCTCCTTGAGCTGGGAGTTACACCTCCAGCTCAAAATTAAGACATAATCTCAATTAGTCAGAACCCAGATCAGTAAATAGTTTCACCTTTTCCTTCATAGTCTCCTCAAGATTGTTCTACTTTACTACAGAGATGAAACTTTCGGCAGTGGGTGCTACCAAAGACAGATTAATGCACTGGACCAAATAGTAGTTTTATCTGGCATCACAATTCCTGTGCTCCAGGATGAGAATCACATTAGCCAACAAGCAAGCCAGAAAAATTAGCCAATAACCAAACCAGAAAAATGATCATAATTCCCTCACAAGTCTCACAGAATCTCTATTAGACCAATCACACCTTTCTTTTAAATACTGCCTGCCTAGTTTGTTTTGGAATGGCTAGAACAACTAGCACTGTCATATCTGAGTCTTGAACACAGTAATTTAATTGGCATGGCATTGTGCATGGCTTTTGAATGGCATAAGCCCTGCCTTTGGTCTGTTATTCAATAGATCACCCATGCAACTGAGGACAGAATTAGGCCCTTAATTTTTAACCCCATAAAAATTAGTCAACTCACCGTTTTTTCCTGTGACTAGCAAGAGGTTCGGAGTCTAAGTAGGGAATGCATTTCAGCTTCAGTAAGGAGCTATACAGGGATGTGTTAAACCAGTCACCGATCATCTTGGCCACCATGACGGCCAGCATCACAAGTAGCAAGGATTGTACATCATTTGTGATCTCTACCTGAAAAGGAGAATGAGGAACTTTCCATTAGTGAATTGACATTTTTGGAGAAAACAGTCCACGCAAGTGGCTGTGATGCCTATCCAGTGGGAACTGGAACAAGACTGCTGACTCCTTGACATGATACAGGGGTTAAAGTACACAGAAGGCAGGAGGTGTAGAAATGAACTCCTCAAGCTTTAGCCACTTCATTTGTATTTAAAATACTCTGAACTCCTTGATTTCAAGTGGCTCATGACAATCTCTTTCAATAGGCCTGAGTAAGGAGAGATGGAGCAACCAGATTTTAATGTCTTGCCATTGTGACAAATACTTTCAAAGAAAACGAAACAAATCAAATTACAGGCAGTCCCCGGGTTACGTACAAGATAGGGACTGTGGGTTTGTTCTTAAGTTGAATTTGTATGTAAGTCGGAACTGGTACATATTGTAGGGGAAACAATAGCCAAACATTTCTCCGGAGCTCAGTTTTATTCTCCCACACCTCACTTCCCTCAGTCCTTTATTCTCAAGCTGAGGTGTCTGCTGAGAAAAGCCGCTCCGTGTCTCCCTGGTCTGCTGGGGGGGGGGGGGTGCTAGCTTCGCATCTCCCTGGTCTGCTGGGGGGAAGCAGCTAGTGCGGGGTTGCCTCACCCCGTTTGTAAGTAGGGATCCGATGTAAGTCGGATCCATGTAACCCGGGGACTGCCTGTATTAATTTTGCTTTCTTGCTGGGTTCATGATAGAGTAGGCAGACAGACAATTTTCCCACAAGTTGCCTTTCTGCTTCCTGACAGAGAAAGCTTCTTGTATAGGCTGCCTGGATGAACACTGTCCTAGAGAATTCTGGAGAAGGAAACAAGAAACCCACAGCAGAAGACCAGGTCAAGACACAGAAGGAGGAGTTAGAAAACTAGCAGAGTGACTCTATTACTGCTACAAATATTGATGTGGGGAAGGCTGTTCTCTGACAATTGCAGACCAGACAGTAAATGTGCAATGTATGTGTGTAGAGTGTGTTATCATAGCATAGTCATCACACCTAGTAAGAATAAACTAAAGGTAATTGGTCTCCCTTTTTTCTAACTCTAACTACATTTCACTATACAATACTACACTCTTGGGGTATGTCTACACTCCCCCGCTAGTTCGAACTAGCGGGGTAATGTAGGCATACCGCACTTGCAAATGAAGCCCGGGATTTGAATTTCCCGGGCTTCATTTGCATAAGCGGGGAGCCGCCATTTTTAAATCCCCGCTTGTTCGAACCCCGTGTAGCGCGGCTACACGGGGCTCGAACTAGGTAGTTCGGACTAGGATTCCTATTGACGAGGTGTACCGGTAGTTCGGAATAGGAATCCTAGTCCGAACTACCTAGTTCGAGCCCCGTGTAGCCGCGCTACACGGGGTTCGAACAAGCTGGGATTTAAAAATGGCGGCTCCCCGCTTATGCAAATGAAGCCCGGGAAATTCAAATCCCGGGCTTCATTTGCAAGTGCGGTATGCCTACATTTCCCTCCTAGTTCGACCTAGGAGGGTAGAGTAGACATACCCATAGTTACATGATATCAGTGGAGTGTCTTAAAAAAGTGACATGCATAAAACCAATACAATTTATGCCTTGCTGACAACTGAGCTGTTAAGAAATATTTATGCTGGCTAAGATGATTATACAGCCTTATTCCATTGCAAATTGTCTTTTTAAAACATTTGCTTCCTAACAGTAATTTTTATCCAGTCTTCATTATCTCCAATTGACCATTATTTACTTTCCCTACACTTACATCCTAAAGATACGTTTTTCATTTCTTTTCCATTCAAACTTCCTTCCTCTTACAGTGTTTGCTGAATCCTCATACATCAACATAACTATGAGAATCCATAATCTAAAATCTTCTTCAGAGTATGTTAAGATCCATTAATTAAATTACCTAGATCTTAACAGTCCTGCTTTATAATTCATATTAAGGTTTCTATATTCACTAGTTTTAATCCCTTCTTCAGTTCTGTTGCAACCTATGTGCTTTATCCTTTCTTTTCAGATGCAGACAGCAGGCTGCTCAACATATAGCAAACTAGACAACATACATCTGAGAGACAGACACACACACACTTCATTTATAGATAGAGTTACAGCATAATATCTATTAAACTGCAATATCAGCTAAGGAACGATAATAATAAGGACTCCAAACAAATCTATGTTCAAAGAATGTCAGTAAGCCTACCTGATAAGCTGGCAGCTTTCACCCCTATCCTGCCCTCATTTGTGTGTTCCAAATCATAACATTAAGGGTGATTTAAAGACCCCCAAAAGGGTTTTGTGTGATATGTGTGACCTTGTATGACAGGGTCATTTGACTGTCATTTCTGTTTGGACATAGTTAATATGAATGCAGCATTCTTTGAATGTCTTCATAAACCTTGAATCCAACTGCTTTATTTTAACAACACCAGTAAAATGTCATTTAAAAGAAAAACAGCAACTGTGGGATTTTTAAAATTGCTTCATCATATGTGCCACTCATTTGGAAGGAGACTCCATAGTGGATTCCTTTTAACATTATTTAAAAAGCATCTTGCTATTCTCCCTTATGGAAAAAAGGTTTTATAAAATTAATAGGCATAAAACCAGTAAGATTCTATAGAAACTATGTTATAAAGCAATAAAAATGGTATTGTTCCTATAAAATTATTAAGTCACCATACAGAATTTAAAAACATTATAGTATAGAACAGGGGTCTCCAAACTTTTCTGCCCGAGGGCCGCATTAACTATCAAACAGCAGTTCGGGGGCCGACTACACACTTGAGGTCCAAATAAAAAACAATCAAAACATGGATGTTGTTTTTAATTATTTATTTAATATTATTTTATTCAGTTATTATTTAATAACACATTGATACACTACACATGAACACCTGTATTAGTGTGAATGGTGAAATTGTTTCCTGGATGCCAAAATAGAGCCCAGCCCACTAGTGACCTCATGAGAGAGCTAGCCAATAGGATAAGAACGCACTGGCCAATAGGGAGCAATTGTCCACGCCAAGTCCCAACCCCTCTTGCTGTGAGGGACACGCAGAGCCCGGGCTCGGCCGTCGGTCTGCAGGGCGTGTGGCCGTCCGTTGGCGGCTCCGATCCCCCGCACCCCCGGCCGGGGAGTCTCGCTGCCCAGGGCAAGGGCTGCGCGGGTCCAGAGTCCCTCCTCCGTCCCGCTGGCTCCTCCGGCTTCCCTCTCCTGGCTGCCTGCCAAAAAGAAAGTGAGTGCCGGCCGCCCCTGTCCTTCCGGCCCCTCCCCCTTTTGAGCCGGCACGCACGGGGCGTGCCGCTCACCCTGGCGTCCCTGCCCCTTCTCCTCCTGGGTCCTGCCGCCTTCCTCGCCTGCCGCGCCTGCGGCTGTGCGCCCTCGTTCCCCTCCCCGTGGGCTTTCCCCTGGGCTCCGCTGCGCTGCGCCGCTCGGCGCTTCTCCGGGGGAGGGGCTGTCAGTGTGGGGAGTTTCTTCCTCGCCCCAGCTCCGCGGCGCTGCGCCGCTCGGCGCTTCTCCAGGGGAGGGGCTGTTAGTGCGGGGAGTTTCTTCCCCGTCACAGTCTCCACGGGCCGGATGAGAGGGCCTCGCGGGCCGCATCCGGCCCGCGGGCCGTAGTTTGGAGACCCCTGGTATAGAATAAGATAGTATTGTAGCATTCTCTACATTGGTATACAATTCTATAGACAAATCGTCATTGCTACTAAATTCTAAAAGACTTCTCATTATGGACAGATGAAGAATTTTGCTAACTGTTTCAGTTACACATTTGTAATCTTTACAACATTTTAGCCTGTAATGGTCATACGATGTTGTCTGACCCACATGTAAGCATGTTTGTGGTTCTCATTGCTCTGAACTCACATGCATATGTTCTCCTATAGTGCATTTTGAATCCACACGCATCAACATAACTATGAGAGTCCATCAGCTATAATCTTCTTCAGAATATGTTGAAATCTTATCAGTTAAATTACCTAGATCTTAACAGTTCCTCTTTATCATTAATACTAAGGTTTCTATGTTCACTAGTTTTAATCCCCTCTTCAGTTCTGTTTCAGCATATGTACTTTGTCCTTTCTTTTCAACTGCAGACAGCAGAATGTTCAACGTACAGAAAACTAGACATTCACTGAAATAGGCAAAAGTGTAGCAAAAATATATAGACCAATGTCAAATGGCTGGGACCAATTAATAAAGACAGGTCAGTAACATGAACTCTTTCATGTCACACTTTTATGATATGTGAACAGAAGTAAACTAAATCTCTGGCAAAATTAGAGCAAATGAAGTTCCTCTGAACCATCACTTGATAAGGAAACTAAAGGAGAAGAATACAATGCTTTGAAATTTTCCTGGATGCAAGTGGTAATGAAGCTAAAATTAGGAGGGAAAAAACATCAGAGGCCTTGGGAATCAACAATACATTCAAAGTGAAAATATGAAGGGGAGAACAAACTGCTAAACAAAATAAATAATAAATTTCAAGAAAACTTTGATCTGTGCAAGAATGTCACTTGACACAGGCACCTATTCTTTAAAAAAAAGATGCCAACAAGACCATTAATCCTTTCCTTAAAAACCTGCTAGTCAGATGATTTTGAATAGTTAACATATAGACTAATTAGAGAACAAATTGGTTTTGATTATTGGTATAACCAATAACAAGTTTACAGTGTGGTTGTCATGAAAAATGGTCTCAACTTAGTAGGGCTAATGAAGATAGAGCTTCCCAAATGAAACTACTTTGAAGCAATGAAAATCTTGAAGTGCATCTTTTTAAAAATGCACACAAAGGTATATGGAATACAAGGATAAAATAAAGAGAGTTCTGATTGGATTGTAATACATGGGGAAAGAATCACAATACACAAAGATCCAGCACAAGGGGCAGAGTGTCTGGAGTATAATAAAAACAACCATTCTGTAAAAATAACGAGTAATTCCGTGGCACCTTAGAGATCACCTCTAAGGTGCCACAGGACTGCTCGTTGTTTTTAAAATTACAGACTAACATGGCTACCCCTCTGAGATTCTGTAAAAATGTCACCTTAGCACTAACTGCAAGAAATGCAGCAGCAAAAACTATTCAAAGTCAGGGTATGTCTAGACTTCAGAGTTTTGTTGACAAAAGTGGACTTTTGTCAACAAAACTATACATAAAGTCAACAGAACTCGGCAGTTTTGTCGACGGCGGTAAACCTCATTCTACGAGGAATAACGCCTTTTGTTGACAGAGTTCTGTTGACAGAAGGCGTTATTCATCTATACTGCCCTTAGTATCTACACTCTCATGTCGACAAAGCGCCTTGCTTTGTCGACAGAACTGGCTGTAGTCTAGATGCTCTTTGTTGACAGAAGCTTTGTCAACAGTATCTAGACCAGTGGTCCCCAACGCGGTGCCCGCACGCGCCATGGCACCTGCCGGGCCATTTATGTGCGCCTGCAGAGCAATCTGGGCTGGCCCGCCCCAGGGCGTGCGGCAGGTGCCAGCCCTGGGCATAGGGGTGGCTCCTGCCCCGGGGTCGTGGCACATGCCGGTGCTGGTGCTGGCCCCGGGCATGCGGCACCTGGGCGGCCCCTGTCTGGGGTCGCAGCACATGCTGGTGCTGGTCCTGGCCCCGGATGCGCGGCACATGCCGGTGCCGGCCCCAGGCGTGCGGCGCATGCTTGGCTCCGCCCCCAGGCACGTGGCCTGTGAGCAGCCGCGGCCCTGCCCCCAGGCGCCCGGCAGCCACAAAACGTTGGGGACCACTGATCTAGACGTACCCTCAGACTGATGAAGGATAAAAGTCCTGGTTATGATATAGAAACAAAGTGCTTTTTCTGGTGGGTCTCAGTAAAATTGAAGAAGCAAACTCAATTTGTAAAAACTCTGGTGGATTCAAGTGATCCAATGTTTAATATACAAAATCCCCTAACCATGCTTTACTGGCATTCTTAGCTCAGAAAAGTGCCATCCGCTCTTCCCTGCTCATAGGCTTAAAGTACAGAGCCTTAAAGGTGAACAACAGCAGCAACTTGGCCCAGCACTGGTCTTGCACCAAAATTAACTTTGGCCTAAGCTGGAGGACCATTAGATCGGCACAGAGCCTGAGAGAAGAATCTTCAGGCCAGTCACAGTATAGGAAGAGACACTGAGCATTGGGATGGGAGAGGGAGGGAACAGAACAGCTGTGGAATGTGCAGAGAGGCAGAAAACCAAGTGGGAGATGAAACAGATAAAGGCATGGAAGGGAAGGAAAGATAAGAGCAACAAAAATGCTCACATCTTCTTTCCAACCAGCATTTTAGGAGCAGTTTCTCTAAGATGTAATTTAGTTTTATATATGTAGCCCAAGGTCCAGTGTGTTTCAGCAGCAGCCCTGGGAACTACAAGTTGTGGACTACAAACTGCGGCATGTTGGGACAACTTCCTGGTCCTGTCAGGATGTGCCCTCCGCTCCCAGCAGGGTCTCAGCAAGGACTGTGCTAGAAGCAGCACACAGGCTGCATACTGAGGGGAGGGGCTGCTGTACTGTTTTCCTGTTCTGTGTTTTTTACAGTTAGGACCAGAAAGGGCTATAGGCACCCTGAGAGGAGTTTAAGTGACACAAAGGGAAAACCTGGACTTGGTTATTGTGGGGTTTAGTTACTGTGGGAATTGGAACATGTTGTAAGGGGGCTGTGGTGTGTTCTGTAAGCTCTGTCCCCAGGAGGGTCTCAGCAGGGACTGTGCTAGAAGCAGCGCACAGGCTGCATGCTGAGAGGAGGGGCTGCTGAACTGTTTTCCTCTTCTATTTTTTACAGAAAAAAAGCCTGTTCCTGGTGGTTTGTCTGAGTGGGTCTGGTCTGAGGTGCACGCACGCACACGCACACACAAAAAATACACAATGCAGAGCACACCAAGCTGCCTCAGGCCTACCCTCCCATAGTGGTGTAAGACGTCACAAGGCTTCCCCTATGCGGAATAAGCTCACACTGGGCTAGCCAACAGAATGGGTTACATATACATACTAGAAAACGTATGCAGTGTTGCTCGGGTCCTTCAGGGCAGGGGGCTGGCAGTGGGGCGTGATGGAGTCAGGACAGGGTCTGGAGGCTCAGGGCAGGCAGTGGGGAGGTGCAGGAGTCAGGGCACAGGGTGGGGAGCTCAGGCCAGGGGGCTCAGGGCAGGCGGCTGGGATGTCTGGGGGACAGGGCTGTGGTGTCTGGCCCTGCCCACCAGCTCCTCCAGGGGGAAGCAGCCAGGGGGCTTGGGCTGCCGTGCCTGGCACCAGCTGCTAGTGGGGCTCCTGCCAAGGGGAAAGGGCCGGGAGCTGTGCAGCCCACCCAACTGTTGACAGTTCTCCTCGAGGCGAGGATGGGCTTCACAGCTCACCCCTGGGCCCCTGACTCCTGCACCTAGTGGTGCTGTTCCAGGATGGCGGGGCTTCTGGCTGGTGTGCCTCCCCTCCTCCCATCTAGTTCTGTAGCAAAAGACCTGGGGGAGGATTATGGGACAGGAGAGCCACAAACCTAGGCCAGTGGTTGGCAACATGAAGCGACCTGGCCCCTGCTGGTCACTCTCTTTCTGGTGCAGCGCCCTTACTCCCATCCTGTGGTGACTCTACAGTATATCTGTCCCTCTTATCAATCCTCTCCCTTTCCATGTTATGGAAAACAATCCCATTCTAGGTACATCCAGTTTTTCTGGCCCAACCAAACCCTGACCTTGCTTTAAGTTATGATAAAAGGAAGCTGCATACCAAATTTGGTGGGCCTTGCTCTTACCATTTAGGAGGATTTCTTGAACAGACTCACAGACAGACACACAGATGTACAAAGTCTCTAAGATATATATATAGGTAGTATTCAAAGTGAGCACACCTATTTTTAATATTTAGGCAACTGTTTTTCCTTTTCATCTCATGAGTGATGTTCATCGGGAAAAACCACCCCAACTATACGTACAGTATGATGGGGGCTAATTTGGCTACGACAAATCAGGAAAGAGATCTTGGAGTTATCGTGGACAGTTCTCTGAAAACTTCCACGCAGTGTGCAGCGGAGGTCAAAAAGGCAAATAGGATGCTAGGAATTATTAGAAAAGGGATAGAAAATAAGACCCAGAATATCTTACTGCCCCTGTATAAAACTATGGTACGCCCACATCTTGAATACTGTGTACAGATGTGGTCTCCTCACCTCAAAAAAGATATTTTAGCCTTGGAAAGGGTTCAGAAAAGGGCAACTAAAATGATTAGGGGTTTGGAACGGGTCCCATATGAGGAGCGGTTAAAGCGACTGGGACTTTTCAGTTTAGAAAAGAGGAGACTGAGGGGGGATATGATAGAGGTATATAAAATCATGAGTGGTGTGGAGAGGGCTGATAAAGAAAAGTTATTTATTAGTTCCCATAATAGAAGAACTAGAGGACACCAAATGAAATTAATGGGGAGCAGGTTTAAAACTAATAAAAGAAAGTTCTTCTTCACACAGCGTGTAGTCAACCTGTGGAACTCCTTGCCAGAGGAGGCTGTGAAGGCTAGGACTATAATAAAGTTTAAAGAGAAGCTAGATAATTTCATGGAGGTTAGGTCCATAAAAGGCTATTAGCCAGGGGATAAGATGGTGTCCTTGGCCTCTGTCTGTCAGAGGCTAGAGAGGGATGGCAGGAGACAAATCGCTTGATCACTGTCTTTGGTCCACCCTCTCTGGGGCACCTGGTGCTGGCCACTGTTGGTAGACAGGATACTGGGCTAGATGGACCTTTGGTCTGACCCAGTACGGCCGTTCTTATGTTCTTATGAGTGAAACAAGCCATGCCAAAGAATTCTTTACCCAAAGCCAGCAGTACTGATAGAGTATGGCAGCACTCTAAGGTGGTACTTCATAATATCAGCAAACTATTAAGTTTCACCTTGCTTTTGCTATGAAATTATTTTATTATTTTACTAGCTAAATGTTTCACAATATCATCTCCTTTTGTTACTCATGTCGCTTTCTAAGTTTCCCAGGCCTCCATGTCATTATAATTCATTAGCCACATTCATGTTAGTTCTGTTTTATTACATAACACATAATTATGTATTTTATTAACAGCATCACCAGGCATGACACATCAAAGCGAGGAGGGCAGATGCTCAGGAAATTCAAAAAGATGCAGTTTACTTAAAACAAGCTGTTAAAAACTACCTTCAGTTTTCAATCAAACTATTTCAATCAAACTACGTGTTTCTGGGTTTTATTTTGGCTTTGTGAATACAGTCACAACAGAATTTCATCACACTGCAGGCTGCTGAGATAGAGAACGCTTCCTGAAATGCTTTGTATTGCCATTCGTTGAAAAGTAATCCTCCCCTAGTCACGCAAAATGAATCACCTTCTTCTACTGAATAGTCATTTGGCAAGAAAGCGTATTTACACCTAACATACAAATGCAGAAAGGGTATAGTTCACAATTACATTCTTGAACAGGAAAGATGCAAGTGACTGCAACACTTATCACTGTGCTTTCAAACATACAAGCTGCCTTCCCCATCAAGCATATACCATGGCAGGGGCAGAATCTCTTCCCTGCCTCCCCAGATTTACAGAATGTTGTCCATGGCAGACAGGAATCCTTTGTAAGAATTCATCATTATTCTTTTCAAATATGATCTCCAGCTGCTGGTAGATTTAGAGCTTGGGAAGATAATGAACAAGTAGCCTTTCACAAGCATAAGACAATTTAGTGCCTGAGGGGAGAATTAAGCCAGGGGGTTCTAGTCCTGATATATCTTTAAATTCCATGGTTTCCCCATTGTAAAGACTGGCACTGGGCACGCAACACTGGCATTTGGCATGCCTTATTCAACAACATTTTACAGCGCAAAAACACTTTCCAAGGAACACATCATTTTTTCTGACAAGTGGAAGCAGAGCTGTTCCACTTTAAGGTTATGCTGCCATGTGCTGAATGCAGCCAAAAAAACACTTATGACTTCAGCAGCTGTTTCAGTTCTCTGTAGTCAACAGAAACCTTTTGATCATTTCTCTCATTTCCCAGGAGGAAATGCCAACAAAACTGTGATATTACCACTTAAGATAAGAAACACATACACACACACACACACTCTCTCTTTCTCTCTCTCTAGAAGGTGCAGTGAGATAACTAATCCTGCTGCTTTCTTTAACTTAAGAGTTTTACAGCAATAATAGTTCTAGCTATGCATCCCAAGTCTAAAGGTATTTACCAGTGTACCAGCTCCTCGCATACATCAAAAGTGTCCAGTAAACAAATGTATTGGTCTATATAAAGGAAATGATCAGATGGCCCTTCATAATTATGTGCAAAGAACTTCAGCCATCTTCTTTCCTGCATAACAATATACCTACACAAAAAGTTTTCAGGGAGTTATAGTCTGATTCTCTGCATGTGAGCCTAAATATTTGCCCTCGTCAGAAGCCTGCCAAAATGGCAGATTGCTCAGCATTTTGTTGGTAAATTGCTCATTAAAAACGAATACTCTTGAATCGCAGGTATAGGTAAACATAACAATAAGTAGATGAGCTTGGGAAATAGAAGTGTAAATAGACTATGGCAGAATAACATCTGAAAAAGAAACAGCATGTATGATTCCTTTCACAGTCTTTGAAAAGTGCTGATAGATCTTTGATGGGAAGATTCTACACAAACATGTGAAATGTTTTATTCATGGTTTCAGTCCCTAAAGACCTATAGATGTATCCATGCTAATTAGGTCCGCCAACGACTCTTTTAGTCTCCTGATAGATCAAATAAAGGTGATTGCGGATATCTGCTTACCAGCGTTCCCTGGAAAGAGATGTAGACATTCAAGAACTTTTTAAAATCTTGACCTTTGCTCCTTGGATACAACAGACACCCAGCCCTGAAAGCAGCTCTCAAATACATCTCAATCAATGTCTCAGGCTATGTCTAGACTGCAAGCTTCTTTCGGAAGAAGCTTTTCCAGAAGAGATCTTCCGGAAATGATTATTTTGAAAGAGTGTCCACACAGCAAAAGTGAAACAAAAAAGCGATGTGGACACTATCTCACATTTAAGCTATGAGTAGTCTGGACAGAGTGGCCACCAGGGCACCTCTGTTAGTTCCTGGAGGCCTCTTCTTTCAAAAGAAATCCCTCTTCTGCATCCACACACGCCTTTTTCCGAAAAAGCTTTTTCAGAAAAAGGCTTCTTCCTCGTAGAAAGAGGTTTATTGCCATCAGAAAAACCCTTCTGTTCTTTCAACTTTCTGTCGAAATAACTCAATGGCAAAGTGGAGGCAAGTATTGTTTTTCCGGAAAAACAGCTGTTTTTCCAGAAAAACGCTGCAATGCAGATACACCCTCAGAGTGTTCAAAAGCCTGTGCAGTGCCAGCTAAGTCTATTGCATATCAGCAATCTAAGATCTTTATTGAAGTCACCATAGGAGCAATCCTTTTGAAAGTGTAGCTACAGACTGTTATTAAATAAACCCAGAACCGGTATTGTATATTAACCTTCAATTCCTCTACCTTGCAATTGAGCTAAAATTTTAAAATGCATTGTTCACAAGGGTTATTTGTTTATACGAAGGAGTCAGGAGTGGACTTCTGCCCAATTTAAGCAGTACTGAAGCCAGAACCTCTTAAAAGCCCCTATTAATGAACTGGGTATGAGTAACCACTGATTATGAACTGATTTAAACCCTATTCAAACTAGTATCTGAATGTACATACAGTAGTTGTGAAATAGCTAACTGGCCTCACATTAAACAAGGCCTAATAAATTCTGTCCTTGAGTTTAGGACTGTGCCAGGGAGGTCTTTTTGCTGAGTATTGGGGAAGGTGAGAAGATGTAAAGAAACAGAGGATGAACAAAGCCAAGCAACTGCCTGTGAGCACAGTGTGATCCTGGGAAAAACTAGAGCGTGTGCCTTTGGTCTGATATTGGCTGAGAGTGTTTATGGTGCTGTGACCAAAAGAAGCTGTTTCCTGCTATTTGATTCTTTCTGAGTTCAGAGAAACAGGACTTTGTACGTTCTTGGTAAAAAAATACCTGTATAAAAGAAATACTTTTGACTCTCACCAATTCCCACTCCCAGCTGAAACATTCCCCAGGCCTCTAAACTTTTACTAAAAGGGTTACAATCCAGTTCTGCATCTAATTAATATATTTGAGATTATCCTGATGTATAAAGATCAGTAAGTGCAATTCTGAAGTGGGGATAATTTGAATAAAACCAGAGTGAATTCAATGTAAAGATTTCAAAGCCAGAAGGGACCATTGTGATCATCTAGGCTGGCCTCCTATATAAATACAGACTTTAGAATGTGTCTCAGATACAAATTTGGCACATACACATTAGTATGCATCACCCTTTCCTTATAAAAGGTGTTGTACTTCATAACCTATGTGGCTCTGATGCTGCTTTTTGGCATAAGGCAAACTATAGTAGCTCCTCCTGACAGCATGGGATAAAGTGTTAATGGAGCCCTAAAGTATTTTAGTAAGACTAGCTGGTTCATTAGATGAGAAGAACTTGTTGGCTGAGTTTCCAGTTAATTAAACACTTCCTCTGGGACAGCAAAGAAAAGATAATTCCCTTCAAAAATCTGCTCTCAGCTTTGTTGGAAAAATATGGTGGTGGTGGTAAGATTTTTTTTTCACTAATCTTGCCTTTGCTTCTGCAAAAGACTTCTGCTTTTTAAAAAACTCCCCACCAAACTAGGAGGGAAACAATAGTGCAAAGCACTAGTAGGTGGTTTTGCCAAAATAGGTGGCTGCTTGAAGATCCTGGCTATGAGCCAAATTTGGTTTTCAGTTACTCTCCTGTAAGTATGGAGTAACTCCATTCAAGTCAAAAAGTTACCTCTACATTCACATGGGCATAGCTGAGCTCAGAATTTGATCTTGTCTTAGGAATGGAGGCATGTCTTCTCTTGCTAGCCAACACACAAGCTCTGGGTGAGGTCCCTGTAGTATGTTCTTTATCAATGACTAGTGGTGCAGGAAATGCTTCATGCTTCAGAGATTTAACTAGCAAATCCTGCAGAAAATCCTCTACGGTGCCTGTGTCTGAGCCCTCAGGTAATTCCAGCAGCCTCATATTATTTCTGTGTGACCTGTTTTCCAGGTCATCTAATATTTATTTATATCACAACAGTTCTTTTTTAATGACAGGAGCATCTTTCTTACAGCTCTCTCTGGCTATGTCTACACTACAAAGATAAATTGGAAAAAGAAATGCAATTTGCGGTACACAAATTATGTATCTTTTTATGATTTACCTCCAAAAGAGGCTTATCTGAAATTTGGCCCATCCAAATGGGGCCAAATTTCGGGGAAAACCCTCTCTTTCAGAACATCCCTTCTTCCTCGTAAAACAAGGTTTACAGGGATGTTGAAAAAACGCATCCGCTTTTCCTACATTTTTTCAGAAAAGTGGATGCATTCCTTGGACACAGCAGAGCTTTTCCGGGATACCTCTGGTATCCCAGAAACGCTCTGCAGTCTATACTTAGCCTCGCTATCTCTCTCTCAAGATTCCTGATGCAAGTTTTTTCAGCTGAGATGCACTTGTCCCATCAGTTTGCGCACACACACACGCACACACAAATCTGTATTGCCATCAGGACAGTAAGGAGAATCTTTTACATCCTCTCTAAGTCCTCCTCAGAACTGGTGCAGCATTCTTAAGTAAGGAGACGGAAGATAAAGATGAGCCTTCTAAGTGCACACATATCTTACCCTTTTGTTTTGTGGCTTAGAGCTATGTTAGGTTAAAAAGAGCTGCATCTAGAAGCTGTTTAAATTGTATTGCCTGCCATTTTAGCATTTCTGAGGAAACTGTTGAGAGGTTAAAACTGGGCTGGGAGGACAAAACGGCAATACAGCTCTTTGAACAAGCCTGGCCTCCAAATCGATGTTTTTTCCACCAGGAATCATAGAATCATAGAATACTAGGACTGGAAGGGACCTTGAGAGGTCAACAAGTTCAGTCGCCTGCCCTCATGGCAGGACCCAGTACTGACTAGACCATACCTGACAGACATTTATCTAACCTACTCTTAAATATCTCCAGTGATGGAGATTCCACAACCACTCTAGGCAATTTATTCCAGTGTTTAACCACCCTGACTGTTAGGAACTTTTTACTCATGTCCAACTAAACCTCCCTTGCAGCAGTTTAAGCCTATTGCTTCTTGTTCTATCCTCAGAGGCCAGGAAGAACAAGTTTTCTCCCTCCTCCTTGTGACACCCTTTTAGATACCTGAAAACCGCTATCATGTCCCCTCTCAATCTTCTCTTTTCCAAACTAAACAAGCCCAATTCTTTCAGTCTTCCTTCATAGATCATGTTCTCTAGACCTTTAATCATTCTTGTTGCTCTTCTCTGGACCTTCTCCAATTTCTCCACATCTTTCTTGAAATGTGGTGCCCAGAACTGGACACAATACACCAACTGAGGCCTAATCAGCTCAGAGTAGAGCAGAAGAATGACTTCTCGTGTCTTGCTCACAACACACTTGTTAATGCATCCTAGAATCATGTTGGCTTTTTTTGCAACAGTGTCACACTGTAGAGTCATATTTAGCTTGTGATTCACTATAACCCCTAGATCCCTTTCTGCCATATTCCTTCCTAGACAGTCACTTCCCATTCTGTATGTGTGAAACTGATTGTTCCTTCCTAAGTGGAGCACTTTGCATTTGTCCTTGTTAAACGTCATCCTGTTTACCTGAGACCATTTCTCCAATTTGTCCAGATCATTTTGAATGATGACCCTATCCTCCAAAGCAGTTGCAATCCCTCCCAGCTTGGTATCATCTGCAAACTTAATAAGCGTACTCTCTATGCCGATATCTAAATCATTGATGAAGATAATGTTAATGTTACCGTATGCATTAGAGGCTTTTTTCCCCACCCATCCATTTTTTAAAAAGAAAAATCTACCTAGCATTTAAATGGCCTTATCACAATAATATCTTAAAATAAAAAGTGATCCTGTAGCACCTTAGAGACTAACAATATATATAATTGAAAGCAGAAAAGAAAGGGAGAGGGAGAGAAATTTGAGGTTTCTGTCACTTTTGCTCCACTCACCTGAAGAAGTGGGTTTTGCCCACAATAGCTTATTAATTATAATTATTATTATATTAATTATATTATATTATATTATATTATATTATATTATATTATATTATATTATATTATATTATATTATATTATATTATATTTATTTGTTACAGGACCACTCATTTTTTTAAGTTACAGACTAACACAGCTACCCCTCTGAGGCCATAATATCTAAATGCCTCACACTCATTAATGGGGTCTATCCTCCCAGCATTCCTGTGAAATAAGGAAGTGCTATTCTCTCCATTTTACAGCACTCATTAGAGTTGTGTGATCTTGGGCAGATCATCGTGGTAGTCAGGAATTCAAGCAGAGTCTCCCAAATCGCTACCCAGTGCCGCTCTTCCTCCCAAGCATTAGTAAAAATTAATGTTTGTAGAAGGTAACTAATAGACGGGGAAGAAGGAAAGATGCTCCCATGGTTTTAACACTAATAACTGCAGTCCTGGTATGTCCTGCCCTGGATTGACTACTTCTTCGATGATGCCTACACTTGCACTTTTGGTGACATTTCTTATGGTCACACTACTGCCACTGGAAATATTAGTGTAGGTAAGGCATAGGATTTCCCTGACCACATAACTGAACCCAGACCAGGTCTTGATTCTGTGCATCTGTCATACAATGTGTAAGAACAAAACAGCATTGAGCAGGACAGCAAATACAAGGAACTCAACTCTGCATTCAC
The DNA here is from genome assembly GCF_049634645.1 of Pelodiscus sinensis. Taxonomy (NCBI): domain Eukaryota; kingdom Metazoa; phylum Chordata; order Testudines; family Trionychidae; genus Pelodiscus; species Pelodiscus sinensis. The sequence continues at coordinate 69,532,560 of NC_134712.1, forward strand.
AAGAGCACTGCTGGGCATCTGCTAAATTACCCAGTCTTGGAGAAGCAAGGCTAAAGAGGGAAGCTTGGTATAGTGAGTCACAAAATTGACTCCTCATGAAAAAATGTAGGTGAAAATCAAATATTTTTTCCCTCTTGTCAAAAATATTTGAGTTTGAGACAAACAGAACATTTCTTTTTGGAGGTTAAAAAAAACAGTGAAAACAAATAGTTTTATAGAAAATCAAAAAGCCTTCATTTTTTATAAAACCTTGTTTTTTATTAAAACACATTTAATGGAAATCTTTTGGACTAGCTCTAGAGTTCAGCACATTGACTCCTGAGTGTGTCAGTATATGCATTATGAACCCGTGATTTCAGGGCTTTTTAATTCTGATTATAAGACAAGACAATATGCTGAAAAAAATTGTTGTACCAGACTTTTCTCCAGAAATAACTAATTTTCCCAAAATTTGGAAACATTTTGACTGTATTCTAGTGTTACAAAATTTAAAATAAAATATACTTTAATGGTTTCAGACACTTTTTATGACAGTGTAGCTTATAAATGGATTTAATTTGGAAACAAAACACATTTAACAAGGTTTGGTTTGTAGCAGAATTCAACTGCTTTTTGTAATTTGAAGAAACATCAATGATATTATGAGTTTAAAATAACTTCACAATTAATTCTCATGAAATTTCATTTATATTTGTATTCCATTTCTCTGATGTATATTTACACAGTGTAATACATTACACCATATTATAAATAACCTTTAAATCTACAGTAAGTTATTGTCAGAAAAGTTACTATATAGTATCTTCCTACACTACAGTTCCATTTTCAATGAATGCTTACAGCAGAGATTAATCTGGATGCTAAAATTCAAATCCAGGTTTGAACTTCCATAGTACAAAGATTTTTGAAACCTGACTTTCAATTTTGGTCTCTTTCTAATTCAGAATCACATCTGTTGATTGAACTGACAAAAATAAATTTTCCCGCATTTTATTTCAGATAGCCAAACGCATACCACTGTCAAAAATACCAACCTGGATATTCTTCTGATTTGTAATATCTACACAACTGTTAATTGAATTCTACTGAAACAAAATACAGGTCTATGTAGCACTTTAAAGACTAACGAGATGGTTTATTAGATGATGAGCTTTCATGGGCCAGACCCACTTCCTCAGATCAAATAGTGGAAGAAAATAGTTATAACCATATATACCAAAGGATACAATTAAAAAAAATGAACACATATGAAGAGACATTTCTCTACAGGTGATTATGCATGAGCCAGTGATTGACTTTTGGACCACAGGCTGAACTTTCAGGGCCAGAACATGAGGGAAACTCCACCTATTTAAACCATATAGTTTTTTATGGTATCACAGTTAGAATTGGTCAACAAATCAGCCATTTTGCCTGTAGAAAAGCAAAACATTGATTTGGAAATGCTGTTGCAATCCCTCATAGGAATTGTCATTTCCGAATTCCCATGCTCAAATTTTCCTCTGTGGATTGAGCTGCCTGGCCAGACTACATATCTGATAATGGACCACAGTCTTCTCCCTTACTACTCCTCTGTGCTGTATCACAGAAAGCTCTAGCCATGGTGTATCCTGGGAGATGTCATCCGGCTGGGGAACCTAGTCAATAAAGTAACGACAACTAAACCGTAATGCTAATGAGGTACTGTGGCAGTATTTCTTAATCAGTTCTTCAGTTTCTTGAGGAATAGTCAGAATGTTCCACTGCAGACGCTTCTTGCAAAATAATTAGTTTAGTCAAAAATCCAATTTTCTGTCAAAACAGTTTTGACATAAAATGTTCAGCCCACCATAACCAGTTTGACTCTATAAACGTGGACTTCTGCCATGCAAATTCTGCAGCCACATTTCAGTGTGGAAGCGCACACTGAAGAAATTACCAGTATTTTCTTTATTTAACTGCAAGCCTGTTCAGGTCTACCATAAATATTTAACTCCTTTCTTTTAAAACAGTATGCAATTGTCCTGCTGCTGTCACTATTCAGGAAACCCAGGGTCAATTCTCAGCCTCAGCTCTTGCTCAGTGGACCAGCAGAACACTCAGCTCCTAAAGGAAGCATTTGTAATCAAGCCACACCTATTAAACATGAACCTTATTGCTTTTTAAAGGAAGGAAGAGTTTTGAAGGGAATCCCATCCTGTCTCACTAGCAGGCCACCATTTCTCATTTTGGAAGAGTGTTCTGAAAAACCAGATTTATAGGTCTTAAGGCATCAGGAGACCATTAGATCATCTGACCTTCTCTAAAACAACCAGTTACACCTGTTCTGAATCTTCAGGATACATCTAGACTGCAGAGTTTTCCTGGGATACCAGGGGTATCCCAGGAAAGCTCTGCCGCATCCAAAGAACACATCTGCTTTTCAGAAAAAAATTCGGAAAAGCAGACGCCTTTTTTCAGCATCCCTGTAAAACACCTCATTCTACAAGGAAGAAGGAATGTTCTGAAAGAGGCTTTTTTCCCCAACATCTGTCCCAGTGTACATGGGCCAAGTGTCAAAAAAGCCTCTTTCAGAAGAAAAGCGGAAAAAGATAAGCAAATTGCGGTTTGTAGTCTAGGCACAGCTTCAGAGGGGTAGCTGATTTAGTCTATAACTGGAAAAAAACTTCAAAAACAACAAATAATCTAGGAGTAGCTTAAAGACTAACAAAACATGTAGATGGTATCATGAGCAAGTGGGTTGTGCCCACAAAAGTTCATGATATCTTCTACATGTTTTGTTAGTCTTTAAGGTGGTGCTAGACTATTCATTGTTTAAGTTTTTTCTAATAACTTATGTTTGACTAATGGGTATCTCCCAGAAAGGCATCCATTTGGATCTGAAGATTTGAAGAGATGGAGACTCTGTACCCACCTTGATAGTTTCTTAATCTTTGCACCACCCTCGTTAACTGTTTTCACTGGCTATTGCTAGCTCTCAGAGGGAAAGCTAAGGTGCACTGTGAAGGTGGACAGGAAGCCAACTCTATATTTTCTACCATTCCGAGGGTTATACCTCATCACTCCACCTCTGAGGTCTATACCCCTTACTGCCTGATCCTCAAAAGTTCAAAGTCAGCTGCTCCCCACCCTCTGAAAGAGTCTGAGGCATCAGTGGGCAACCTGAACTCTGGACTAATTCAATTTGGGGGCACTTGAGAATATAGTTAACAAAGAGGAATTCAAAATAAAGAAAACTGTGGTGCTAAAGACACCTGCAGTGGGGAATTAGTGAATGTTTTAAAGTGAAAATATAGCTTGATTAAAAAGGAGAGCATGGGAAGACTAGGATTAATTACTACTATCTCACCCTTATCATTAATCGCTGAAGCCAGGGGAACAGGTAGTTTGGAAGGAGGAGCAGATGAATGAATCTCTCCCCCACATAAGCAGACCACACACATTTCCACACTGCTCACACCCTCTTCAGTAACAGGCAACCCTCTGTATAGATCCCACCCTCCTCATGATGAGAAATATGGCCGAATATCTAGGCAGAAAAATATGAGACTAAATATATAGATCCTCTTTGCTGTATGTGTTCTGCTACATATGTATTTGCTCTACTCTCTGCCAACAAGATGCTGCCTAAAAATTAGTGTCTCAAAGAGGAGGAGTGAAATAACATATTAAAGAAGCAGATTTACCATGATTATTAGCACAGTATAAAACAACACAGTAGACAGAGTGTAACAGCTGGAGCGACTGACATTATGGAGGAACCATTTGAGTTCTCATAGGGACACTGAACTCCCCAGGAAAACAAAGTTGCTTGTTTACTGCTCCTTCTCATCAAAGGGCAGAATATTTATGAGTTTTAAACAAATTATATGGATGACTGGGCATTTCAAGAACTTGACACAAAATCAACACAGTAATGGATGAAAGGAATGATATGGAACAAAATCCTTCTGAAAGAGCACAGAATTAGTGACACACAAGCAGGGAGAGAAAATTCACAGAAAAGCCACAAAGTAAAACTGGGGCACTCAAGAACAAACCACAGCTGCTGGCAATCTAATTTGTGGCTCTTAGTATCCCCAAGAAGGAGGTGGCTGAAGTGGAGAATACACAATCCAGCTACTCACAGCCTGATACAAGGCACATCTATAGTGACATTTTTTCTTGAATCTCATCAAGCTAGAAAGTACACTCTGATGCTTATAGTCCAAGCTTCATCTGAGGGCAATAAGTTCCATGATTTTATTGCACAAACTAGCAATTTTCACTTGCTAAATTTTCACCTGTTAAACAGGCGAACTGGGGTCCATTGTTGTCACCCTGCCCACATTGCACAGAATTGATTTGCCTCCAAATGATACTAATTTTTCCCCAAGACCAGGGGTGGGCAATAATATGGCAGCAGTTCCCCAGGGTTAGCCCCTGGTGGGCTACTGCCACTATATTTACTTGCATGGCCGCAGGTATCAACAATTGCAGCTTCCATTAGCCATGGATCACCATTCCCAGCCAACAGGAGCGGTGGGAAATGGCACGGATTGGGACATCACTTTCCGCAGCTCTTGTTGGCTGGGAACAGCGATCCGCAGCTAACAGAAGCTGCAATCGCTGGTACCTGCAGGTCAAGACAGCAGTGGGGAACTGCCAGGAGCTAACCCTGGTGAACCGGATCTGGCTTGCAGGCCAGTATTTTCCCACCCCTACCCAAATCAGTCTTTTTACAGATGGCGTAGGCAATCAAAGACCCTATAATTGACTATTAGATTCTATTTTTATCATATTGCCTCATGTCACTGTCTGTAATATACTGCCAGACTGACAGCTTCACTCAGCAAAAGAGGATTCAGAATTTGTGATCAGCGTCTGTAGTATTTTCAAAGCTAGATTACTGCAAGTCTTTCTTGTTTGCAGGAGAGCCAACTCTTATTTACCACAAGATGCAGCTCATTCAAAACCTAGGTACTTACCCCCTAATAAGCATTTGATTGTCTGAGCACATGACTCATAAGAACATAAAAATGGTCATACTGGGTCAGACCAATGGTCCATCCAGCCTAGTATCCTGCCAACAGTGGCCAATACCAGATGCCCAGCGAGAGGGAACACAACAGGTAATCCTCAGGTGATCCCTCCCGTCACCCATTTCCAGACAAGCAGAGGCTAGAGACACCATTCCCACCTATCCCACCTAATAGCCATTGATGAACCTAACCTCCATAAATCTACCTAGCTCTTTTTTGAACCCTGAACTCCTATTTTAAAATCTTTCCACTGGCTTCCTGTCAAAATTCTCATTGATTTAAACTCCTTATATTTATATTTTCAGATGGGAATAGCTGTGGCCCATCTTCCATATCCATTCTGCTGTGCTGGATCTGAGCTGTTTGCTTTGTCTCTGCTACAGTCTTGTGACTATTTTGGTATTTCAAAGATGTCCCACGCTACAGTGTGTACTGTTGGTGCCAGCATTTGATGCATTACCAGAATCTGCTGTAAATACTCAAAGGACCCACAAGCTTGTTGCAAACAGCTCTCCATACACTTGTACTTTATAGTGCCTTGCAACATTGCTGCGAATGATTCTGTATATACGTACTCTTAAAATCTGTCCTTTCCCAGAGTATTGGCTATATGACCTAGATTTCACAAGATGGCCATAGCATGAAGGGAGTAAGGAGGCAATGGATAGACTCTGTGTAGTTACCATCAGTTAAGATTTCACTGCTGGGTTGCAATACCTAACCAAAGCTGAATTGGAAGTGCCATGATTTGACATGTGTAATGTTAAAATAGCCTATAGACTAAAAGTTACGTTTTTGAAAAAGCACTGTATTAGAAGGAGTTCAGGATCAGAAGTTGACAATCTGTACATAAAGCTATTTTTAAAAAGAAAGACAGTATGTAAAGAGTACAATTTGAGTGCCCTTTCCAAATTTGGGTAGGACTACTTGGAAAATTTTCAGAAGGAAAAATGCTGAGGATCTCCACTTCCTGGAAAATTTTGAAACATCCACATTTCCCATGAACTGAAAATTCAGAGTTTGTGCCAGCTCTACATTTACGTGTTCAGACATCAATAGGAAGTAGCATATATGAAAAGAAAGGCAGACCAAGTACACCTGTTCCCAGACACACATAGTTCGACCTAATTAGCTTCATTAACACTGGTCCTGCAGTTAACAGGTAACTTCTTTTTATTGTTACATATACCCCAGATTCTGTAATTTCCACTCCAATACATCTGATGAAGTGGGTTTTACCCACAAAAGCTCATGACCTATTACATTTGTTCGTCTCCAAGGTGCCACAGGACTGCTAGTTGTTTTTAACTGTTCCCAAAGTATAGGACAAAATGTTCTTTGCCGTGTTCTTTGACTGATTACAAGCAATGCTACCCCGCCCCCTGCCCACGTGACTCAGTCTTGATCTGGGAACGCGTGGGTTTGAGATGGTGGGTAAGTTTGCATTCCCCAGCAATCTTTGGATTCTCTGCATGAAGTGGCAGTACCATTTGTGGTTTCCACAATATGAACACATGCCCATAAGGAAATGGACTGAAACAACTACATGTAGTATACTAAACAACCATCAGAAGGTTAGCAATTTTAATTTATTACCAGGGTTCTCCTAGCACTCCAAAGCAACACTATTATAGCCAATACCCTCTGCTGGCAGAGACGGAGGAAAACGTGGGAGGTGGAGTGACTCAAATTCTAAATTTGAGTGAGGTCTGGCAGTTGTTCTTCTGAACTACAGAAAAAAATACATAAATATTTCTCGATATGGAGTAGAGTCAGATTGGTGCCCTGAGATTAAATACTCTGTTTCCTATTAGTAAGCTGTTGATCTGTCCAGTCCTCTAAGGATATTTTTCATTTAATTTTGCTCTCTATGTAAAACTATACTTGCCCTTCTCTTCCTGAACGGGAAGATCTTTTGAGCGCCAGGGACATCCACACTTTCTCCTTTTTATCACCTTTCCTACAAAGTCCTCTTGTCAAACAGACCTTCCCTCCAGTGATGAAGCATTGGTAATAGTTTCATCTAAATGCCATCAACTCCATTTCCCATATCCACTTGTCCTTACTGAAAAGGGCCTGGTGTATATGTAACCCACAGACCTCTTAGGGGTGGTGAACAGGTTGAACTTCTCTAGTCCGGCACCTTTGGGATCTGACCAGTGCTGAACCAGAGAATTTGCTGGACCACAGGAGGTCAGTATTGTCTAGCAGCATTACCAATACTTCCACTGCTTACTGGGCTCTTAGAAGACATTTAGGAGTAAATTAGAGCTAAATAACAGCACTGGACACTGAGAGCCAGAACTTGTGGCTATAAACAAACTTTATGGACAATGGAAAACTTGGCCACACCATTGATAAGTGGACATCCACTAACCAAAATCGTGCCGGAACATAGGCCGTGTCCAGACTCAGGGGTTTTTTCGGGAAAAGTAGCCTTTTCCCGAAAAAACTTCCCCTGCGTCCAGACTCAAGCCGCGTTCTTTCGAAATTATTTCGAAAGAACGCGGCTTTTCTTTCGATGGCGGTAAACCTCATTTCACGAGGAAGAACGCCTTCTTTCGAAAGTTCCTCTTTCGAAAGAAGGCGTTCTTCAATGTAAAGAGGCCGTCTTCGAAAGAGAGCATCCAGACTCGCTGGGTGCTCTCTTTCGAAAAAGCGGATTTCTCTTTCGAAAGATCCGCCTGCAGTCTAGACGCGATCTTTCGAAAGAGGCTTTTTCGAAAGATGCTTTCGAAAGAGCCTCTTTCGAAAGAAGCCTGCAGTCTAGACATAGCCATAGATATTGCTGGACCAGAGAGCACTGGACTAGAAAAGTTCAACCTATACTTATACACGATTTTGGACCGATTCAATTATTTCAGGCAGAAGTGTGATTTTCTATCAAAATAGTTAAATTAGCACAAGCCCCCTTTTAAATATCAGCACAATGGTGCCACATACCAGTATAACTTTCCCCCCTTTTCTTAGGGAGAAAGCTATGTCAATATAACCACCCACATTAACAGAGGCTGTAGCACTTTAATTATACCAGTACAATTAAAAGGATGTTATTTTTGTCTGTAGACACACCCTGAGTATAGGATTTGAACTCTAATCTCACACCAGGACAAGTAATCCCATCCTCCTTATTTAACATCAATGAAGCCAGGCAAGTCACATTCAGCTTTCCAAGAATCTAGCTGGGACAAAGTTTGGTCACAAACAAAAGGTTATTGAGACAATATCTATTTTGATAGCCCCCGGAGCATCCTCTTGCAATGATCTCAGGACAATTATGCAGCTTCCAGAAACAGGAGGATGTAGGGACAAAGGTCTTGCACTTCTTGTACTCGCCAAAGGAAACATCACCACATCTACCATTTGCCACAAAGAACAGACGAAGAGGGTCAAATGTCAACACGGGGGATGTAAAAAGAGGCAGCCAAGAAAGAAGAGGTGGCCAGATGCCTGTGAGGTCTGCCACAAAAAGAAAAGAAAGCATTTTACAAACCTGTTCGCTACAAGCCCCACATTCATAACTGTTTCCAAATGGAAGGCTATGTGGAAAGCCAAAGCAAACATTCCCAATTCTTTTTTAACCTATCAGACTATATAGGAAAATATGTGCATTTTATGGTTTGGGGGCACAACCTTTTAACTATGTTTTTGCATTGTCATGTCCAAGTCCTTTTTTTCTCCTCTCAAAAATTAATATTTCCTAAAGCAATACAGCTATTTATTTTGGACAATCTTGAATTGAAGCACAATCTCCCTTTGCAAAACAACAAGGCACAGAGGAGTTAGAACATGACACCTAGGGGATTTCAGAGTACATTGCAGTGCAACTGTAATCATTTTTCTGGTGCCTTTTCAACTGCTTTTTGTGCTGTTGTCTTAGCAGTTCAATGCTAATTTTGTGTGCTCATAGTTGGCACTCAGAAAAGCAGGACTCAGAGAAGGGGGGCTGAAAAGAACAAAATTTACAGTGTCTGCCTCTTTATTAGAATTCCACTACGCACAGTTCTGGTTTCATCATGCAAGACTGGTAAGTGTTCTGGCAAGAAATAATTTTGAACTTCCCTGCTGTGAACCACAGCCTTTCAGGCACCAAACTAAGGAAGATGTCAATCAACTGCCTTCCCACTGAGGCGCTAGATTGGCAACAAGATCCTCAAGTGACAGAATACAAATGATATTTAAATTGGATTTTCATAGAGTCAGTGCATGTAAATCCAGGCGCCCCTGGCAAAGGCATGAGACTAGTGCCATCTTGTAGCTTTCAGAAAACTTAAAGCAGCTGTGTAGGGAGCGACTCTCCCTGCTCCAGTTCCTCTAGATTTCACAGCTGGACACAATCAATCCTGAATTTTCAGTACCCCACCTTCAAAAAATATGTAACATCTATAACCTGATAATCATCAGGAGAGAATTTTAGCACATACACACTTAAAAGGGAAGGAAGTGGGCACAGGATACAGAAGGAGGCTTCAGTAAACAATAGCATCTGTTCATCATTTCATAATAAAATAATATTTTATGTATACATAACACTTCTTATCCTGAAGGATTCAAAAAATGCTTTATGAGCCATATACATAAAGCATTACTGACACGTAGCCACCTCTGGGTTAATGGTGACAAATAGAGCTGGTTGGAGAAATTTCAACTGTACTCTAAAATGTCAGAATATGCAGTTCCATCAAAAACACAATGCTTTGTAAAACTGGGGGTTTCCCCAGAAATATTTTTCAGGAGAAAATTGGTAGAAAGGGTTCTGACTATATTAAAATGTCGTATTTCAGTATTTTCTGAACTAAGCATTTTTTATTTTTCGTTTTGAAATTACTTTTCATTTTATGTTAAGAATATAAAATATCGGATCAAGAATATATAATGTCAGATCAATTTTTCAAAAATCAAAAAATTAAACATTTTCATCAAAACTAAACATTTTGCTTGATCTGAAATTGTTTTTTTTTCCCATTCATGGGGAATTTTAAAATTTTAGATTTTTGTTGTCATTCACAATGAAGCCAAATTTTGAAATCTCAAAATCTTTCACTAAATGGAACTTCCACTCTAAGCGTAGCTTTAGTGACAACTAATCAACTCACAGACCACGGCATAATAGTGTGCTGGGAGGGAAAATCGTAACTTGGTCATCAGCATACACCCCTCATAGACTATAAGGTCACAAGGGACCACATCATGCTCATCTAGTCTGACTCTTGCACCCTGTAGGCTACAGAACCTCACCCACCCACTCTTGTAGTAGGTTGAAATCAAATCAAAATTAAAGAGAATCCACTACTTACACTAGTTTAAACCCACAAGTGACCCATGCAGCATGCCCCATACTGCAGAGGAAGGCAAAAGCCCCCAGGGTGTTAGCCAACCTGACCAAAAGGAAAATTCCTTCCCAATCCCAAATATGGTGATCACTTGAACCCAGACCTACAAACCACATACCTGGAAAAGAATTCTCTGTAGACCTCAGAACCCTCCCCATCTACTATCTGCTCCCTTGGAAGGCTATTCCAGAACTTCACTCCTCTGGCAGATAGAAACCTATGTCTAATTTCAAGCCTAAACCTGTTGATAGCCAGTTTATATCCCTTTGTTCTTGTGTGCAAATTGGCACTTTAACTTATGGCACTGAGGTATTTTTAGAGAACAATCACATCTCCCCTCAGCCTTCTTTTGGTTAGGGTAAACAAGCCAAGCTCTTTGAATCTCTTCTCATCAGATAGGTTTTCCATTCCTCAAATTATCCTAGTAGCCTTTCTCTTCATGTGTTCCAGTTTGAATTACCCTTTCTTAAACATGGGAAACCAAAACTGAACACAGTATTCCAGATGGGGTTTTACCAGTGCCTTGTACTATGGTACTAATACTAATACTTACCTAGCTTTAGAGGAAATACCTTGCCTGAAGTAACCTTTTTCACAGCCACATGACACTGATGGCTCATACTCATCCTGTGATCAACCAGTACACCCAGGTCTTTCTCCTTCCCCATAACTTCCAACTGACACATCATAAGAAGATAAGAACGTCCATATGATCAGATGAAAACCCAGCACCTTCTAGTCTACTGACCTGTCTTCTGACAGTGGCCAGTGCCAGGTGCCTCTGAAGAGTGATTTAGTGTTCCATCCCCTGTCACCCATTCCCAGCTTCTGGAAAACAAAGGATAGGGACACAATCCCTGTCTATCCTGGCTAATAGCCATTGATGGGCCATTCTTCCATGAAATTATCTAGTTCTTTTTTAAGCCTGTTATAGTCTTGGCCTTCACAACATTCTCTGGCAAAGAGTTCTACAGATTGACTGTGTGTTGTGTGAATAAATACTTCTTTTTGTTCATTTTAAACTGCTGCCTATTAATTTCACTTGGTGACCAGTGTTCCCTCTAAGCTGCTCGGTGGCAGCACACCTTCACAGGTGATTAATCAGCCCTGCCTGGTCAGTCAGCTCCACGCATGGAGCCCTGAGCCTCTGACTGGGTGGGGCTGATTAATCACCCTGTGAAGCTGTGTTGCCAAGCAGTTTAGAGAGAACACTGCTGGACTACATCTGTACTGCACCTCTCTTGTGCAAAAGCCTATGCAAATGAAGTGCCGATTAGCATATTGCCTTGCTTCATTTGCATAATTAATAAATACCTTGCCTGATGCATCCTAGAACTGAAGTAGCAAGAGGCTTTTGTGCAAAAAGGAGCTGTGTAGATGGCTCCTTTTTTGCGCAAAACCCCCCTCTTGCACAAGAACCATTCTTCCTGAAAAAATGGGGAGAAGCCTCTTGCGCAAAAATGGCCCCTAATTAATTATGGACATGAAGCATGGCAATATGCTAATCCACGCTTCATTTACATAGGGTTTTGCGCAAGAGAAGTGCAGTATAGACATAGTCTTGGTGACCATAATTCTTGTGTAAAGAAGAATAAATAAAACTTCCTTATTTATTTTCTCCACACCAGTCATGATTGTATAGACTTCTATCATATTCCCCCTTAGTCGTCTCTTTTCCAAGGTGAAAAGTGCCAATCTTTTCCATCTCTCCTTATATGGAATCTTTTCTCTACCCCAGTCACTTTTGTTGCCCTTTTTTATACCTTTTCCAATTCCAGTATATCTTTTTTGAGATGGAGCAACATCTGCATGCAGTATTCAAGATGTGGGTGTACCATGGATTTAAATAGAGCCAATATGATATTTTATGTCTTATTGTCTATGCCTTTTCTAATGAGTCGCAACATTGTGTTTTGGGGGGGTTGGGTATTTTTGCTTGTTTTGACTGCCACTCCACATTTAGTGAATGTTCTTAGTGAACCATCCACAATGATTCCAAGACATCCCCAGCCTATAGCAAAAATAGTTATTCTTAGTCCCTAAATCCATGACCTCACACTTTCTATTATTAATTTATACCTCATTTCTGTAATTCCCATTTACAAGTTCATAAAATCATGAGACCTTTAAGACAAGTCAAGCAGGGCAGAGAGGACCTTGATTTAAGTTCCCATCTGAATTTATTTTGTGCTTACACAATCGGGCACGCACACGCTCATCAATATCCATGGAATATGATTGACATACCTTGTGAGGATGAAATTTTGAGTCTGCTGACAGGATCTGAACCTGTGGCATCCATTTCATGAATTTCAGTTAACTCATGTCTCATCTGTCCCTCAAGTTCTCAGGACAGCTCCATCCTTTAGCATAGATCTTGAAACCATGATAGCTAAGTCCCCTCAAATTATACTACTTTTCTATTTAGCCTTTAACTTTGCCCCAATGCAAACTATCCCAGTGTGTCCCTGTTGCGAGGGAATTTCAAAAGGACATAGTCAAAGATACCCCAAAAAAGTCACTCCTCACTTCAGGTGTCAGATATTGAAGTGTGATAATCCAAGTTTTAAAATTAATCAGAACAGGTCCTGGATTCTGCTTCCCTTTCTGCTAAATTATTGACATCTTTGTTACTACAGCGACAAGAAATGGACCCTCTTCTCTACATTAAAGTGTCAATTCTAAACATATTTTATTATGAAAATATTTGGACAAAACCTCAAGCATACCCAAAATAAAACAACTAACCCCACAAGCCCCCTACTGATGACTTTGTGTCTAAGGGGTACTAGGATGGGGCTCACTTAGTTGTGGCAGCAGAAGAGCTAGGCCACTCCAGCCTGCAGGTTAATGAGATATCTGAGAACTCAATATTTTTACCATGATAACTGTGAGGGAGATGGTTAGTCTTGATACACCGCTGAAAAAAGAAGCAGCTCCAACTGCAGCAAAGAGTCCCGGGTCAATCCATGCTCCTTGTTCATTGGTCTGAACACCAAAAATGGACACAAGAATCAGGCCAACTATCCTGCCATATAAAGCTCCTGTGTACCTACATGAGGAGGAGAAGAAAGTGAGGACATGACCTTTGCCAGACACACTATTTTCCAGGATTTGTTCTTCTTAGCTAACTCAGCATTTCATTCTGTCAGTTCTAATTTTGTAACACAGCACTGCTCCAATAGCATCAGGGTCCTTGAAGTTGTGGGGACCGAACATGACAGGCAGCCAGAGAGAACAAGGACTTCTAGCCCCACAAAGCAGGGAGGAGGTGGGGATGGGGCCCCCAGGCATGAACAGTCAAAAAGGATGTGCATTGAAGGCATGGGGGAATCACAGTGCCAGGGGACAAGAGGGTGGAGAGGATTAGAGAAAGGAGATATGGTAACCACACAGAGACAGATCATAAGGTAAAAGCTTAGGCCTCTTTGAATGGGGCAGGGAATTGGTGGGGGAGGTGAGAAACGGGCAATGGTTGGGGGCAGGGACACCTGGGGGAGTCTAATTCAGAGTTGGGTGTAAGGAAAGTGGGTTAGAGCAGAAGTGAGTGGCTAGTTCAGAGCTGTTGAGGGTGGGGAAAGGGAACTGGAGCAGAGATTGAGGCATCCAGAAGTAGAATTATGGGGATGAAGGGAGGTGAGTTGGAATAGAGTTAGAGGGGGCCAAGGTACGGAGCTGCAGGAGGGCAATTCAAAGGAAGCAGGGGCAGAAGAGGAATTAAACAGGTCTGCAGGGTAATTGGACCCAACTGGGGAGCTGAGAACTGGACTGAAGGAGGCTAGAGCAGGGTTGAGGGAGAGCCAGATGGAGGGAGGGCAGGATCAAAACTGAAGGGGAACAAAGGAGGCCTCTGGGGTAAGCTGGGGATTTGTAGAGGAGTCATGAAGTGGGCTGAAAGGAAGCTAGACAGGAGTTGGGGAGTGAGAGGGCTAGTCTGAGGATATGGCATAACTAGGCAGAAGCTGGGAGTATCTAGGAAGAAGCCGAGGATCAGAAGGGCTGGACTGGGTTGAGGGGGGGCTAGAGATAATCAACGCAGGACTAGAGTTTGAGGGGGATGGACTGGAGCTGTGCAGAAGCTTGAGGGCAGGTAAAATTTGGAATTGGGAATGAGCCCCAAACTATTCTTGTACCAGGCTTCTCTGAGGCCTTGTTATGCTACTGATTTAATGCTTATTACTATATTCTCTTGCGCAGAATTAACTTATCTAACAAGTTTCCCTCACTTTGTATGAAGAGGCTAATATTTCAACTGCTTTTCTGAAAAAAGGGGAGAAGGGGTGTAATATGATAGAACATTTAATGTCTTCCAGTGGTTGGTATAAAGGCATGCACTAAGGCCTGGTCAGCATTAGGAAATTAGGTTAATATAACACCACCACTCTGGGATATGAAAAAATCTACACTTTTGAACAATGCAGTTAAGCCGACCTAATTCCTGGACTCAGTAGTAAGTTGATGGGAGAATTCTTCTATTGCCCTAACTACTGCTTCTCAGGGAGCTGGAGTACCTACACAGATGGAAGAACCACTCCCAATGGTATACGTAATGGTATCACTGAAGTACCACAGCTGAATGACAGCAACCCCTAAAATGGCAGGTATTGCAGGTATACCAATCAGACCAATCCAAACAACAATCTGCATTTCTAGAGTTCCGGCCTAGATCCTCCTTATTGTTTTTAAAACATTAAATATACCTCACAACAACCTTTTGAAGTAGGCATGGACAGTATTATTATATCCCTTTACACATGAATAAACTAAAATGTAGAATGGTTACTTAGCAAAGGTCACACTGTGAATCACTGACAAAGCCAGGAATAGAATCCCGGAGTCTTGAGTCCTATCTTCTACATTCAACATGAGGCTACAATGCAGCACAAGAATTTTCGGTACAGACAGCCTTGCAGTACAGGCAGCCTTGCAGGTGAAATTGTTGGGTTAAGGCACTGTTTTTCATTTCTTGTAAAAGGAATTTAGTTTACAAAGATATAAAGTCTTGAATAAAGTTTTGGGTTTGTACCACTATTCCCCTGTCAGAAAAAAAAATTGTATTGCTTGAAGTTGGAAGGATTTGGAGAATATTGTATCTCACTGTTACTCAGGTTTTTTTTCATTTACTTATGTAACTGATATGTTTTATTGATGCTTGGCGTCCAGGCGGTAGATGTCAGGTTACCTGATCATAAAGACAGGAATTGGCTGTTAGACATATAGACTGCCCAATATCTTCTTAAGCAAAGATGAGCCAAGCTTTCAACAACTATTTTCTCATAAAAATGTATTTAGATATTAACTCTTTGACAAAAAAAATGTTGGACAAAGAAAAGCCAGACCAAACTGTCTCACTCTTTGGAATACCTTCAACTCCAAAGTGATACTGGTTTGCTTATCCATTCTCCAGTCATCTGCAATTTGTCTTTTACAGGTTGACCACATCAGTGTTCAGACTTCATCCTCTGACCATTACAGTAAGGATTCTGCACTACTGCATAGCATTCTAGTCACTGAACACATTGGTCTGAGCCACAAAGTCAAGATTTAGATGCAAATTTCCCCATTACTTAGACGTATTCAGGCCCAGTGTTTAGATTCAGTCCATTATGAACATCAGATCCAAATTCAAAGTCTGAATGCACACTATTGTAAAATAGACGAAGCCAGCTTGAGAGCTTGCTCTGAGTCCATGAGTTACTCCAAATGTCAGGGGTTTTCAGGTTTAGGGTTTGGGTTATGACCCATTCAACGTTACATAGAAAGGTTTTTGGCATCATTTCCCTTCCCCTATTTTACTCATTCTACCTAAGGAAACTGTTCCTGAGTCACACTGTTTCAGCAAGATGACCCACAGAAAATAATGGCAGTTTGGTTTCCAATCAGATTACTGCTTCTCCAACACAGAGTTTCACTATATATATATGCTCTGAATTTACATATGCAAAACTTACAGCATGGGTATCACCAGGCCACTAGCAACAGCAGAACCTGCAGTCCAGCAGGAAAGAAGGAAATAAAATGCCAGGGCTGTGAAGAGAGAAGTGAATCCAAACTCTTCATGGGTCCCACGTTTGAACAAGTACATGATTCCTCGCTTACCATTCTCAGCCAAGAGTGCAGCTGCTTCAAGGGAGAGAGAGGAAAAAGAAGGGATATAGAAAGTTAAATAGATCCTTTAAAAATACCCACTAACAGTTCTTATATCTATCAACCCTGATTATGATTAAATAAGGTTCAAAGTCAGTAGATTGCTAGTTTAGGTACACAAGACTTCAGGGAAATGAGAACCATTTGTGTTTACAGTCTGCAGTCTGTAATATTATTGTTTTAGATGACCTAAATGAGGAGAAACAGTAGCCATTTAGCCAAGAAAAAGGAACTTCTTGGCTTCTCCCTTTATTAGGCTCTCAGATAGACTCTCTTTTCTTCCTATATAAACCTCAGAAGTGCTATAATTCACCATCTTCCCAACTCACACACTTTAAATGGGAGACTCCATTCTTCTGACATGTTTCTGGAGAGGAAAACTGAAATCCACTTTAAAAACACCTACATTGCAACTAAAGATATTTGGAGACCAAGAACAAATTATATAAACACAACTTATTCTTAGCCACCATACAGCAGACTTCTCCTTACCTTCATTAAAGGTTTGATTGGAATATTTGACTCCATCTGGCCCTATCCACGATGTACCGAGTGGACAACTATATTCTGAAATTTCTCTTTCAAATGGGCTTCTGCTTAAAAATTAAAGGGAAAATTTATATTAAATTGATTAGTATAATGCACAACATCTGTAAAGATTATATATTTGGTCACCTCTGAGAGATATTACCCAGAAATAATTCCCTTCTGTACCTTCTCCAGTAGCCCAATACAACTACTTTAAAGTTGGCCCTAGTTTATTAGCAGTCGTGTTCCATTAGATCAGGGATCTCAAACTCACAGCCCTGGAGCCATCTGTCGCCAGAGCAATTCCACAATCTGATCCACACACAGCTGCTGCCATGTAAGTCCCTGCCCCATACCCCCATCACACCTCTTCCCTCAAGCCCCCTCCCACAAGGGATGTGACCTGGTGTGGGGCACCAGCAGGGGTTGGCTTCTCCCTTTCCCACAGTCAACAAGATGGTGGAAGCTGTGGGGAAGTAGAGCCATGCAGCAGCTTCTGCTCCGCTCTGCCACCATCTCTCAGGCCAGCCTGGTCGCTCCACTTCAAGGCAGCAGTGGGAGGCAAAGAACCCCAGCCACAGCACAGGCTGGCTTGGGAGATGGCAGCAAAGCAGAGCAGGCTTCTGATCAGCTCCACTGAGGCCCTGCCCACCCCCCACCCCACCCCCAATATGAGGAGGGAAAGTGAAGGGGCAAATGCACACATGGCCCAGCCTTCCCAGCCCAGAGCACAGTGGAGGAAGGAGGCCACATGGCCCAAGTCTCCCCAGCCCCAGAGCACCAGGGAGGGAGGAGGCTGTGCAGCTCCAGCTTCCCTGGCCCCGGAGCACAGGAAGGGCAGGTGCTGGGAGCAGCAACACTCTGACCCTAGAACGCGTTCTTGGGGTGGAGCGTGGGCACAGCCAGGCCTGGTGGTTTGGGAAGGCAAAGCCATCCCCTGCCTAGGCTACTGGAGGCCCGTAAGTTTGGATTGTTTTCACAAGACAGAGAGTAGAGCCATGTGCATGTGTTAGTAGCAGGTATTCCATTTCTTGTAACCAAAGTTGTAACCAATGAGTTGTGCCTGTCAGCAACTTGATTGCCTTCCTTGTACAAAGCACTATCACACTCCTCCCTGTCTCTTTGTCCATGTCCACATTAAAGATAAGGTCGAAGCAGCTGCAGTCGATCTTCTGGAGTTCAAATTAGTGGGTCTAGTGAAGACACACTAATTCAAACTGAGAGAGCACTCTCGTCGATGCTGGCAGTCCTGTTTCTATGAGGAGTAAGGGAAGTCAAAGGGAAAAAGTGTGCTCCCTTCAACTTCCCACAGTGTGGATGGTGCCAAAATTCAAGTTAAGATACTATGACTTAAGCTATGCAATTAATGTAGCTGATATTGCCTAGCTTAATACAAACATATTCCCTGTTGTAGATCAGGGGTTTGTGTGTTAGGGCAGGGACTGTGTTTTTCTCTAGACTTGGAAAATACCCACCATCTTTTGGCCATTGCATCAAACAATATGGGCCTCATTTGTCCCGCCCACAGCAGGAATTTGGTAGTGACTCTCCTACCTGATCCCTGCTCAGAATTGCAGAAGAAAGTGAAAACACATCAAGATTCTAGTCCATATCCAGAACAAGAAAATTTCTTCCATATTCCAAACTGGCAACCAAAGCAACACATGATTCAGCCCAATTTTTAATTTGTCTTCTTATATCAGTCTCACCCACACAAAAGAGATGAATTTCCATTTTTTTAAAGACACACACAATGGCTAAAGAAAAACAACCTTCTTGACCCCATTTTGGTTCAGAAAGTGTATAATTGGTCCATAAACTCATTAGCAACTTCTTGTCTCTCCCTTGAACAATCCCATGTTGAAAGAGTGCCTTAAGTCCTGGGCAATAGGATGGTCTGAGGTGGGTTTGTCTCAATCCATCCTGCTGGAGGTGATCCATTTTATATAAAATATTTGAACAGCAATTGGGCCAAAAAGAGAGAATCATTATGGCATAAGACCAAGGATGGGCAAATTCTGGCCTGCAGGCAAGACCCAGTCCACAGAGTTAGTCTCTGACAAGCCCCCACCTCCACATTTACCTGCACCTCTGCAGGTATTGGAGGTTCACAGTTCTCATTGGCTGCGAATTCATGGCCAATCCAAGCAACGGGAAGCAGCGTCCTAATCTGTGGAGCTTCCTACTGTTTGCATTGGCAGAGCTGCAATCCTCTGATACCTGCAGAGGCACAGGTAAACATATCGGCAGTGGCCCACCAGGGATTAACCCTGTGGGCTGCCGTTTTTTTATTGCTCACCCCTATACAAGACTCAAATTCAAGTCCTTGCTCTAATGGCATTAATTATTTATACCCGATGAAATAGCTTCACAAGGAGAGATTGAGTATGTCTAGACTACATGCCTCTGCCGGCAGAGGCATGTAGTCTAGACATACCCATTGACTATAATCAATCCTAGACTATCCTGTAGCCCAGAGACTAGTACATTCACTTACATTATGAAAAACCCATGTTCAAATCTCTTCTCCAAAGTAGGCTTGGGGGCAACTGAACCGGACTTTCCTGCATTTTGGGTGAGTATGGCCCTCCTGGCCATTTTGTGAATTTAGTTCTTTTTTAAAAAAAAATGCATAGAAATGAAATATTTTGTTTGACTGAACCTGAATTTTGTTGACTTTTTCAATTCAAATCTCATAGTTCAGAATTTGCAGTTTCAATTTCACCCATTTTTTTGGTGCTGTTTTAATGGTTTTGGTTGGTTAGTTAGTTTTAGGGCTGTCAAGCGATTAAAAAATTAATTGTGATTAATCGCACGATTAATCACACTGTAAAACAATAATAAGAATACTATCTATTTAAATTTTTTTGATGTTTTCTACATGTTCTAATATATTGATTTCAATTACAACACAGAATACAAAGTGTATAGTGCTCACTTTATATTTATGTTTTATTACAGAGCACACAGTAAAAAAAAACTTCAGTGAAGTATTGAGTGCAAATTCTATCATGAAAACTAAACTTAAATTTTTCTATATAATCAATTTATTTGTGTCCTATTCAAAAGAGTCCTTTTTTAGCTCAGCCCCAGCTGTGAGTGGCACAAGGCTGGAGGGAGGTAGACTCTGCGGTGGGCAGTGCAGAGTTCGGGAGGACTCAGCCCCCAACTGCAGGTGGCATAGGGCTCAGGAGTGGGGGTATATAAAACTAGAGATATACAAAATAATATATTTCTGCATTTTTATTTGATTGTAAGACACTCAAAGTCCATCATCCTGAGCAGCAAATAAACCTTCATATAAAATTAATGCAATATAGTATAATGTGTTGCCATCCTTTTCTACAGCATGACTGTACCATATTCACTCTTGAATATTGGTAAAAGATCATGAACATTCACATATTCTAGCTAGAAAAAGATATATAGTTGACTTCGAGATCAAAATCAAATCTGAGGTTCATCATCTAGATAACAAACCTATGAAATTGACATATATTTGATTGCATCACTCTCACACGCCTTCTACATGACACTTGTCACCTTAGGCCCCTACCTGCAACTTGTTCCTTGCTGATATTCCCTGCTACCATGCAAAGGCCTACCTAAGTCATCTGAGAGTCATACAGGTGCAGAGCTTGCTTGCTTGGAACAAGTTGAAGGTTCAGTCCACTATAGCCTAATCTAAAGCCTTCCACAGTCTGTGGGATCTTTCCATACAATTTGAATCAGGCCCTTAAGATGTAAGTTACTTGAGGCAGGACCCACATGCTCCTCTACATTTGGACTTTTCATATGACAGCATGGACCTAGTCCTGACTGGGTACTCTGGCTGCTACCACCACACCCACAGTAATCCAATTACTTTTTCCTCTCTCAGTGGATCAGACATGGATGAGTAAAATTCATCCCATTCCAGTGATGGGCCCTCCATTCCTTTAAACTCCAGAAAAGCTCTTAAAGTAAGGTCTTCTCTGTAGCCCTCTACCTTAGGCTGAGTTGGTCCCCAGGCATTTCTTCCTTAATCAGGGCTGCTAGGTATCTGTTACCTTGTAATACTTTGATTTATACAGTTTCTTGTTTCCGACTAACTTCTTTGTTCTCTTTTGTGTTATGTATTCTGTCGTGGTTAATGGTGGGCTTTTCTGGTTGCTTTTTAAAATTTGTGACAAAGCAATGCAAGAGAAGTTTAATAGACAACAAAAAAATATTATATATATGTTCACATCAACTATGCCGCTCAGTAAATGGATTTGTTAGAAACTGAGAGCAAAAGAGTTTTTCTTTAATTCTGAGTTCCTCTCAAATAGATATTTATCATCTATAAACTTTATAGCAAAATTATGACCCTACACTGAAAATACACTTGTAGATTCAAATATATTCATTCATTTTAGTATTTGGCTTTAAATGTACACTGATTCTTGCACGCCCACCTATTGGAAAAGTTCACATGCACAGATACAATTCTCCATTTTGAACACCAAATTCTGAGGTATCTATATGAATTTTTGTCCCTGGATGCTCATAGAGACTAATGGAAACAGTATGGTAATAATTAGCATTCACACAAAGATGCTCACCACTTACGTTTCTGAACTATTTTTTAGCTGCGAAGTTCTCAGACTCATGACTGGAGTGCAAGGAAAGAAATAGGGCACATAGACTGTAACAGTGACAGTACACACCTGCAGGCATAAAAAAAACATTGAAAACATTAGCATCTGAGGTAGAAACACAATATAAGAAAACGTGAAGGATCTAGAATCACTAGCGCCTATCACAAGAAAGTTGTTCTGTGAAATGTGCCCAACATACCTTGAGAGACCACGTTTATTTGACTACAGTCATTTAAATCTCAATCCTGAAACATCCTACACACAGTCAGACTATTGTGTCCACACCAAGACCCAATGAAGTCAATGGGAGTCCACCTGTGACACTCACCCCTTCAGCAACACACAGCGTGGATTGGTCTGGGGATCTCCAGAGCTGAAAACATGAGCTGAGCTGCTACAGCTTGAGTTAAAGAACCAAGGTTTTGTAGCTGGGGATTGTATCAACTCATATAATCTGTAAATCAGCATGGAGAGGGGCCTGTAAAAGTCACAAACACTGGTGGGTTATACCCACAGATGGAGCTCTCGCAAGACAGAGGTCTTAGACTGAAAACTGACATGATGTAAACTGTGTTCTATGTACCTTTTGGGAAGAATCTAGCACACTTTGGAGCATTTGTGCTCTAAAAAGCCCCAACCCTACCCCACTAAAACTCTGTAAGGTCTATCTAATTCTATTTAACTATTACTTATTTACAGAGAGGCTTACAGTACTCATCACCATAGTACATAGGTACTTATTTCTGCCTTGGAACTCCATTCCTACCAATACACTTAAAAGACACTTCTGAAAGATTTGAATGAAATATTGTCCTGCTCCTCAATGACAGAAAGCTGTTAGATATCAGTAATGGGCACCTTACAAATGCCTGAAATAAATTAGATAAAATGTTGTCTTGAGACAAGTAGAGATTTAAGTTTAGCCACACTGTAATCCTTCATAAAGGAAAGGCCTCAGCATCAGTGTTCCTTCTGTTAGTCCTATTGAACCATTTGGAAGAGGATATTAAAAACAAAACAAATGAGTATTTCCTGCCCTGGTTGTTTTGTCCTTGTTTATAAGCACCCACCATGTCTAAATCATGGAATCAGAACAGGAAAGGACTGAGAGAGGTCATCAAGTCCAGTCCCCTGCACTCACATCTGGACCAAGCACCTGACTGTCTGACTATATTCCAGCTACAGACTTGATTAGGCCAATTGCTGAGATCTTGATTCTAAACCTCAGAGCTGACTGGACCTTGAACGATGGTTTAGATCCATCTATAATTCTAGCCAAATGAAGGTAAAGTTACTCTAACAAAAGAGAGAAGATTTTTTAATCGATCTTCCCTACAGCAAGGCAGGTGTCTACAAAAAAAACCTACTGAAACACCTTGCATCATTATAAAGTGCCCTTGGCACTAGCTATGCTCTGTTGGAGAACTGTGTCCAATTCTGGTCACCAATGTATAGAAAGGATGTGAAAAGCAGTGTTCCCTCTAAGCTGCATGGCAGCACAGCTTCACAGGGGATTAGTCAGCCTTGCCCAGTCAGTCAGCCACATCCCTGCACGGAGACCTGTGTCTCTGACTGGGTGGGGCTGATTAATCACCTGTGGAGCTGTGCTGCCTCACAGCTTAGAAGGAACACTGATGAAGAAACTGGAAAGGATCCAGAGGTGAGCAAGAAGGATAATCAAAGGGATGAAATGCAAGCCATATGAGTAAAGGATGAAGGAACTGAGTATATTCAGTTTGGGGGGAAAGAGACTGAAAAGCAACATGATGGCCATCATCAAATACTTAACATACCGACATAAAGAAAGATGGAAACAAGTTCTTTCTTGCGATAAAGGGCAGGACAAGAGACAATGGGTTCGCTTCAAACTGCAGCATAGTAGAGTTAGATTAAAACTCAGGAAAAATTTACTAACTGTAATAAACTGTAAATAACTGTAATGGAACAAACCACTTCACGAGGTTGAGGAAGCTCCTTTGCTGTAGTTTTTCAAAAAGAGGCTGGAAAGCTATCTGTCTTGGATGGTTTAGACACCACAAATCCTGCATTTTTGTAGGAGGTTAGATTAGATTACCCTTGCAGTCCCTGCTAACCCTAACGAGTCTACAGTTATTAAAACACATTAGGTAGTACATTTATGGAAACCTAAGAGCTAAGATACAACTGTATCTGCAATTATAGCAGCTTGTCATACAGCTGTGTCTCACATCTTCATGTCTCTATATCTCAAACATCACAAGCTTATAGACACAGCTCTTCTAAAACAGAGATGGACTGAACTGTATTTGCAAAATCAAAATCAGGATGGTTCAAATCCAGCTCAAACTTCATCCAATGCCCTCAATGTGTAGGTGGGTGTGAGACAGGCGATTGGCTACAGGATTCCAGTTGTGGCTGGTTTTCACTGCTAAGTCGAGCTGGAAAAAAACCTCTTGAGTAACTCTTAAAAGTTTTGATAATTTTAAAAAATGTGTCATGGAGTTGTTCACCCTACCTAGCGAAATTCTGAGCTTTTGGAACTTAACACTTAGTCATCATGATAAAAGTATAAAGAAAAGGAAAGACATGTTTCCTAGGCTCTTGGCAAACGCTATCCATATTTTAAAAACGAGTTGTCCTTTGGCACCTTAGAGGCTAACAAAAATATACAGAATCATGAGCTTTTGTGGGTCAAATCCACTTTTTTCAGGGAAAGGTGAATTAAAGAGAAGGAAATATGGGCACTTAATCAAGATAACTGCCCCTATTTGAAGGTCTGAAGATTAAGAATGAAGGAGTTGCTGGGGGCAGCACAAAAAGTAACATGGTAAGTACTGTAAAAATCATAAATAACGAACAACAACAATAAACAGGGTACATTCCTACCCATGTGCACACAGGCTGAAAGTCCCTGTACCACATTTTGGGTTCCCACTGCCCATTGCACATAAATTGTGCTAAATTGTGTGCTAGCAAGTCACTTTTTCCTGCCTTCTGTTCCATCCAGCCACCTTATGACTGACTTTCACTCTTACCTGAACCATTGTAAACATGCCTTCAGTCTTTAACTTGAGGAACACATATTATTTACTTACAAGAACCAGCACAGATTCCAAGAGTTTGCTTGTTTTTCTGAAGAATGTTTTTTGAATTGAGTTAAAGAAACGCTTGCGTAGTTTATTAATCTTTATATTTAGGGAAACAAATAGAGCTCCAAAAAGGCCTCCAAGTATCCCAAGGAAAATGGTCGGAACGAAGGCCAAGACACTCATATCCAGCAAGTTCTTAACCTGAATTGAAGAAGAAGAAAAAGAAAGACAGTATGTTCTGAGAATTCTGCCAATGATTTGAAATACAGCAGCTACTCTAAGTGAAACTTTATATAACAATGCAGCAAATAAGCAAAATGTACTTTATAAGAAACAGATCTTGCAGCTTCAGAAGCACAGTTATCAAATTTAGGGCTGTTCCCATCAGAAGCCAAGAGCCTTTTCTTCAGAACTTGCAGGATCAGAATCATAAAGTACAGTCACATAGCTTCACCAGCCAGTTGTTTTGATTTTTAAAAAGACTGGAAAGGACTTTATCAAATCAGGCTGAAGGTTTAGTACTGCAGCTCCTTTTGAACCTTCTTTCCCTGAGTAGGAGGAGTTCATCAGGCAGAAATCTCTGTGATGCATCTGCTGTTATTGAAGAGCTCAGAACTTCCAAGTGCAGAAATATACCTTGACTTCAGTGGGGACAGGATTTCACTCCCTGTACATTATACCACCTCATCCATTCATAAACAAATAAAAAGCTTCAATCTGTGACTACCCTGTTTTAAAATCACTGAATAAGCTGCAGGTAACATGGAAGGAGGTAGGGTTAATCTGTTACCAGTTCTAGTATACTTCCATTGAAATGTTGCCTGTATGCATATGTTGATTTACTGCAGGATTTGGTAGCAAACCAGGAGGAAGGCAACACAACTAGATCAGTAACCTCCTCACAAACATGAGAAGGATCATTAAGAATCAGTACTGGGCTATTAAGCTATGTAGATGCTACTTCCTTTGCTCCAACCCAAAGTTGCTGTTTTGCCAAGACTGGGAATGGACAGAAAAACAGTTAAATGGTGACTCAATAGAAGAGAGGATTAGGGGCTGCAAAGGGGGTTTGAAGCCTTCAGACCTTCCTTATCTTCCAGGGGAAATACACTTAACTGTTTTAAATCCCCCTTTCTCTTGCGTTTCGTTCCTACTGTTAAGATTAAACAATACTTAGTTTTAAAAAAGCTGCAGGGTCATTCTATTAACCTCTGGTCACAGCCCCTAGAGGAAGACTTGCAAGCGCTGACCCTGAGTACTCTCTGTTGCTACAGAGGATACTGTAGCCTTAGGACAAGGGTAAAGAGTGGGAGAATTATGAGATTCCAACTCCAAAAAGATGAAGGGGAGAAGCCTCAGAAAGACCATGGAGTGGGCAAAAGTGCAGCTAACTCTGTAACTATGACAAAAATCTTTTCCAGATATTGGCACACACACAGAGTACTGTCAGGGCTTTAACAATGCTCTCTGGCAGTGATCTATAGCCCTGGTATTATTTTCACCAATTGCTACAACAAAATCATCCCCTTTATACCAAAGATCTGTCTAAATGGACCTAAGTGTTTAACTAGCCAGTCTAAAAAGAAAACACAGTTGATATACCTGGAATATCAAGAATTCTATTCTGTTCAGTTTCTCACCCCATTCTCAGCACTGTAGAATCTGAGTGCCTTCCACAACTGCATCAGGTTTTGTGACTAACATCAGACATCTGTGGTTCTTTCTTTTTGCCTCCCTTTTCCCCCGGGACAAATTGTATGAGAACTGTTTTTTTAACATTTGTATGCTATGCATACATGTATGCTATGTATGCATTAGCAAAGGCAAGCAAGTCGGCCTTGCATTTGGAACAAAAAATGGCAAGGTGTGTTGGTGGCTCTTAGTTCCTGTGACAGTCAGAGCTGTAATTGGAGACCAGCCCCCAAGACACATCCGTCACCTGCCCCAATGAGCTTCACCCTTGTAAAAAGCCTAGTGGTCCAAATAACAATAAATAAAGTCAAACTGCCTAAAAATCTTGAGCTCTGCAAAAATCACAGGGAGCTGCTATGTAATAAATTCCTCTTGTAACATGACCCTGGGTAGACTGAAACTGAAGAAAATAAATATTTTTCTTGAGAAACATAACCCACAAGCTTTCAATTCAGACTTTATTCTCTATAAACTGTGTGGGTAAATGCCACAAACATGAAAGAAGTGAAATTTCCCTAGAGCCCCAAACTCACTGAAGTGAAAATATTTCTGGTTATCTGTACCATCTGGGCAGCATAAACCTATAGAACTGCAACAGAAGTCATGATGGTGGTAATACTATATAATTTTAACTCTGGGGACACTGAGGCCATGTCTATACAGCGGCATTATTTCAGAATAACTGACGTTATTCGGAAATAACATAGTCCACATCTACACTACAAGCAGTTATCTCAACATAATGTCAAAATAATGTCAAGCTAGAGGCCTTCTTACTCCGACTCCTGTAACCCTGTACGAGGAGTAAGGGAAGTTGGAGGAAGAGTGCTCTTCCTTGGACTTCCTGCTATGTAGACAGCACCAAAAGCCAAAATAAGCTATTTCATCTTATGCTACGTGATTGATATAGCTCAAGTTGCATAGCTTATTTCAGCTTCAGTCCGGCTGTGTAGATGTGCCCTAAAAGAAGATGGAAAGAGCCAGTATCCACTACCTTTTTCTGACAATGTACTAATATGAGCTTGCAAATACCTGTACTAAAAAACAGCAGTCATTCATTCTCATATTTTACCCTCTTGTGTGTTTTTGTTACACAGAGGTGTTCTCTTTCTGTATTGGGTCAACCTTCAGTTTGTTTTCATAACTGAAGCGTATATTTATATGCTTTTCCAATGCATAATGAGAGCATAAGACATTTTCCTCTGCACTTCAGGATAATTAATTTGAGCAGGGTATTGAATTCACAGAACACCACAGTACAAATATTTCACATTCAAGGAATTTAAAAAATGGACTAATATTCACATATGTGGAGAGTACCCTCACAAGGCAGCGGTACTAAAATGGGTCACAGTGAAAGAAGACTGAGAAATTGTATAAAAGGTCCTAACTAAATCACAGGAGACTATCGGACTTCTGTGAAAGAATTCAAAAAACAGGAAGTACTTATTGTGATTTCATGAGGAACAACTTAGCGACAGGAGATATCTAAAAAAAATGTTACCAGAAATGCAAAAGGAGGTTTGTAACTAAGCAAGCATGCTGAGTTAATAAAATCCTGTAGAGATAAGGGGTACCAGAGCATTGTAAGTTAGATGTGAGCCTTTAATGTCATATGGAAGCATAAATGCCCAGTATAAGTTTGCACAGAACATGCAGAGTCAGCACATGCAAGTAATGAATCCTAGCTACACAGCCAAGAACACTGCCTCGGTTCTGGACACTATATTACCAGAAAGACAGAGACAAACTGGAGTGAATTAGAGAAAAGCAATGAAAAATGATCTGGAGCCAGTGAAGTCTACTTCTGAGGAATGCACCAAGGGGCTGGGACTTGAGAAAGCTAGGTTTTAGTCCCAGCTCTGACCTGTTGTGTGACCCTGGGCAAGTTATTTCATCTCTCTCTGCCTAAATTTCCGCATCTATAAAATAAGAATGATACTTATCTCCATTATAAAATGCTTTACAAGCTTCAGATGAAAAGCATTATGTAACAGTTGGGTAATATTATTATAGGTTTAGACAAGCTAATAATCTACAAGTATTTTAGACTGCTCACAGATCAAAGAGAGTTAGAGTGATACATGAAAAAAACAGAGTAGCAGGAAGAAATCAAGAAAGGGAAAATGTAAGCTGACTTTCAGGAGCATCTTCCTGACAGTGAAATTCTGAGAAGTCCCCACACAAACAAGGTGCTATGAACACATAACAGTGGGGAAGTAGTGCAGATTTCCTTGTAGTTAAATTGAGTGAAAGAGAATATTTCTGGTTTTCCCAGCGCTCTATCCTCCCATGCCTGAATTTGCATGGATAGTATGCAATTGCTTCCCTCCATCCATATGGTGGTACAGAAAGAAGCATATGACTTGGTACTAATGCAATTTGCAATTAACCTATGAAGGAGATAGCTGTTAAAAATATTATTAAATTTTAGTATAGTTCAGAATAGGGTAGTACTTTTATGTGAATAAGAATATCCAGTGCTATACTGGACAGAATAAAAATTTATAAGGTATATCAAAACCCTCAGACTTCAGGACATTAGCCAACCATTAATTTAGGGTTAGGAAAAAATATTACATTATTGTCCTGTTAGGGGATTTTACATCCACCCCTAAGAAACAAACAGGATTTGCAAATAATCTGTCTTCTTCAGGAGTGGGAACAAATGTTGGTACTCGTGATGAAGAAGATATATTGCTAAGCACTGGCTAGAGACAGGAATCTTGCAAACCAGATTGTTCTGTGCAAACTCCCCCACAGCTTGTCCAGTGGATCTCAAAACTAGCCAACATCCTACAGTGCTATGGTGTTTTGAGTGCTGTTAATGCTGCTTGAAGTCAATAGGAACAAATACAAGGGCATTCATTCAGCACTTTGCAAATACAGACCCAACCCCACAACAATGCTTGAGCAAAAATTGACAGCTGTTTTCCTATGGCTATTTTATACATGCTGCTATTGGTAAACGAGTCAGAGTTTCATGTCTGTGATTGTATATTCTTCCTGAGATGAAACAAAATTTGTGGAGGGAAGTTTGATCAAAATGTTTGGAGTGCATCTGGCATGCTCAGCAATATCTTTCAGTATGTAAATAAATATTTCTGGCTTCCAAGTATTACTTATTTTTCTTTGTATTTGTATCCATTTACAGGCAACAAAATAAAACATACTAGTAAACAGAAACAAAGAGAGAATTTCCCATGAAGCTATTCAAGACTTAAATGAGCCAAGTGTCAAACTACCTATTGTTTCCTAAACACTGCTCTTTTTCCAATGTCTCTTGTGTTTTGAGTGTCATCCAATTTTTAAAAAACTTCACGGATTTTGGCCCCAGCAGGTTGAGAATGATGGATATTAATGTTTTACAGAAAAAGATACCTTTGCCCTCAGTATCTTACATTTCTCTGATATGTTTCTTGCATATCCCAGGACACCTCATTTGTTCTCTGGTAACAGCTGGGGCTGGGATTTTCAAAGGCGCCTAATAAAAGGAACTATATGCCTAGTTCGCAGTTCAGTGGAAATTGGGCAGCTAACCCTCCAGGCACCTTTGAAAATCCCAGACAAAAACACTGCAAGCTGTTAGCCACCTAATAACCTCAGCTCAATGCAGGGATCCCCACAGGGAAGGAAAAGAGCTTTGGAAATAATTGTTCTGTTATATTAAGAGCTAAGTATTTTCTATTAATTACCAAGAATACAGTTCCCACTCCGATACTGAGCCATTAAAGAGAAACCACAAGCACAAATCAACAAGTTTGCCCTTGGCATTGTTTCACTAGCACCAGCTCAGCAAAAATTGTAACAGTTAAAAATAACTAGAGACAAACTTGTCTAAGCTTCTACCCATGCAGATATCAAAATTCAACAGCCTAGCCGACTTTGCTCTTACTAATGGTTGATCAAAACTGTGTTGGACAGGTTGGAGGAATTTGAAGAAGTTGCTTAAGAAAAAAAAAGATTGCATACTGAAGATAGCCCTGAGAAAAAGTTTAACTGAATGGGCCAGACTCACATCAAGGTAAGTTGGAAATTGGACATCTCCCCTCTTTTTACCTGCAGGTGTAGCTGCATAGGGAAGGAACTTTGCCCCTCAAATAAGGTGACAATGGAGAAGTGCGGCTTTAAATGTATTGCATCTTTTGGCTGAGCTGGTCCCTCCCGAAGTGTTAATCTCTCTCACTTTGGATACTTCACTGGCTAGCTCCAGCATTAAGGTGGAGCCTTGAGTTTACTTTGAATTGTTAATTCAATTACAACTACAAACTGCCTCAGCTTCTCTGGTATTTACTTCATGTTAGTTACTATTTGTTAATGAGCACTTTGTCTTAACTAGATGTGTTCTTACCAAGTCTAAGGGTGTGTCACAAAATGCTTCATCAGAAATGATGAATGTTGCCAGTAGTAGAAATTTGATGCGTGCTGTGAGGCTTTTGTTATTAGCTGGTATAGAGTACTGCAGAGTAGGAGAAAAGATCCCCTATCAATGTCAATTGCTGTTAGAGCCCCAGCAACTTAAAAGCAGTCCATATGCTATTTTTAATTTTCATGGACTAATTTCTCAATATCCTTCACATCAGACTGAAAACAGGATTAATGCCACAGATTATCTTTACCCAGATTCCATCTCAGGCCCAAAGAAATAAGGGTATTTGCCATATAAATTATAAACCTTTGAATATACTTTTATTCAAGAATAATCCATTTGGTACATACCCAAAATAAAATTCTTTCCTCTGCTTTGAAAAACCCAAAGTGACCTCTATAAACAAATCCAGAAAGAGATGAAGAGAGTAAATCTGTAGTGAAAGCAGCCATCAAGCAGCAGAAGAAAGTTTGCCATGCCAATCTGATGTCCCAAAAAGAAGCCACCTCTTCCAGTGTGAACAAGAGTCCGCCCACTGGAGCCCGGAATACCGAGGCTATTCCTGCTCCTGCACCAGCTGCAATAAAATTCCTCCTACAACACAAAGAAAAATAATTCATCAGAAAACAGTGAGGTACGGCATTCTTTAAGATTTAGATGTTTTCAAATCTCAACAAAGTAATAGATTTTAAAAAGCTGAAAACTGGGGAACTGGATGGGCCAGCGCATTGTTTTGGAGATACAGAGCTTTTCACCTCTAGGTTCTGAATTCAAACCTGATCCACAACAACGATAATAACTAGTAGCTGTTTGGTGGCATAGGAATAGTGAACTCTATTTCAATTCACTGCCAAGCATACAAAGGTCCTTGTCAAACTAAGCTGCCAAAAGAGGGGATGAGTGAGCCTAAAGATAAGCATAACTCACAGAACTGTTTGCTGTGTATCCATATGTTCATAGCACTATGAGGAGTGGACCATATTCTGAGACTTTAGGGGGGCTGGGGAGTGGGCAGTAGATGTGCTAATTGGTTAACTGACAATTTTTCTATGTGCTTAATAACATATTACCTTTTTCAACTTCTCTCCCACAGTGCATTGCATTAGGAACTCTTAGAGGGTTTGTATGCTGGCCAATTTCTTGATTCCTCAGTGCACTGTCTGCATCATAGGTAGCAACACCTATACTTAAGTTTGCTCTACATTTTCTATTAAAAGACACTCTTTTCATTTGCTTGTAACTCTGCTAAACTTAGGGATTGCAATTTTCCATGTTGGGTGTGGTCAACCTGAAATGTTCTGGTTCATCAGTTTCTCAGAATGAGATTAAATACAAATACATTGTTTTTTCCAATGATGATAAAAATTCTTTCCAACTCTTGAACTGTGAAGCTCTACTGCCTCTGTGTGTTGAAGCAGGGACTTGAAATTTAGCAATGAGCGGGATGGGGTGGAGTATCAACTGGTTATCGGGGATGTTCCTTTTGCCAATGCTGTGAAAATCCACCCACATTTAGTCAAGCTATGGGCTTCTGAAAATCCCAGTTTGCACATGCTCAGTAGAGATTTGTTAGAACTTAACAGGTACATTCTCTGAACATTCTGTCTGCAATGAGCATGCTCCAGTTTGAGACCAGAGGAACAGAGCAAGATTTTCCCTCAATTGCTCCTTTATACTGCCAGGGCCTGCAGTGATGCAGGCACAGGAGCTGAAAATGAGTGTCTCTGTTGTGCTCTCCATGTAGTGAAGAGAAGGACGAGGAAGTGGCCTGAACTGCATGTGGGCAAGTAGGAAGAGTAGGTCATGGAGGGGAGACTAGGCCCAACTAGTGGGGATCAGGGCACAAAGGGGTTAGAATTGCAGAGGGAAAGGTCAGAAAGGTCTGTAACCACAATAGTGCCTGATATAAAATCTATAATTCCTTAGTCGTACCATTCCACTGCTGTTAGCAAATGTCTATGAAACCATGTGCCCTCATCTCCCTCCAGTGTCTGGGCCACTTGGAGTATAACAACCTATTATTGCTATAATTACACTATACAGTATGCTTTAAGCTTAGCATCAGGCAAACTAGCTGAAATTTAATAGCCAGATATGGGAGATCAAACTAGATCACTTAATGGTCCCTTCTGACCTTAAAATCTTTTAATCTTGCTGTATAAATTAGGGATAATGTCACCACCTCCCCTCATAGGGGTTTTACAAAGATAAAATCATTTATTGTTTGTAAAGCACTTAGATATTATAGTTTAGGAGCCATAGAAAAGCCAATCAAGGAAATAAATAAGTCGGTCTTCAGAGCAAGGTTTGAACAGCATGCCTAGGGCCACACAAACACTAACCCCCATTGGCGATCTAATCTATGTACTGTAGCTGGAGTCGACATACTTACCCGAGTGTCTTCTGTGCAGTAAAGTCGGCGAGGGCTGCTCTCCCGTCAACTCTGGCAACTCTTCTCATCCAGGTCGAGTTCCAGAGTCGACGGGAGAGTGCTCGGAGATCCATTTATCGCATCTAAGCAGACATGATAAATTGATGGCCAGTGGATCAATCACTTCACAGTCACTCCACCACACAGAGAGACAAGCCCTCAGTGAGCATTATCCATCCAATGTACTGATTGATGCAGAGATATGGTGGAAAAAATAGCATTTGATCATAGCATAAAGACCATATCAAAATGCACATGGCCAAGAGGACTGAATTGAGGCTATGCAGGCAACTATAAGTCTGACGTTTCCTAATTTTTGATTGCTTGACTTTGGAAATGTGACTTTTTTAATGTAGTTTTTTTTTTCTTTAGAGTAACATGGCCATAGCTGACCCAGTTCAGCTGGCTCAAGCTTGTGGAAGTCAGGTTGCAGCGCTAAATATCATAGAATAGACACTGGGGCTGGGGCTAGAACCTGGGCACTGAAACCTTGCAAGAGGTAGGGGGGAGGTATGAGAGTCCAGGCTCCAATGTGTGCACAGCCTCACAACACAAGCCTTACAAGCCCAAGCAGCTGATAGAGGCTCTGAGACTCTGTGACACAGAATTTTTTCAATGCTGTTTAGACCTCATACCACGGATGGGGAAGATCTGGCCTGTCAACCCTTTGAATCTGGCCCATGACCTGCCCTGTCAGGACCCTTAGGCAGAGAGCAGCTCCAAGCCACTCAAAGCGAGTGACTGGCCAATGGGAGCTGAGAGATTGTACTGGGGACAGGAGCAGCACACAAACCCCTCCCACTCCACCCCACCCGCTTTGTGGCGCAGAGAGGCACATGGAGCAGGCAGTAGCTTTGAGCAGCCTGGGACTGAGGTAGACAGGGTGCCTGCCTGAGGGTCCTAATGGCCAGCAGTTGCCTAGGTAAATGCCAACCTACCCCTCTCCCCCCGGCAGGAATCCTCTCTGCACTTATACCCCCTCAGTTCTCTCCCTGAGCCACCCTTCTACACCCAACCTCCATCCCAGACCCTGCACCCTCTTCATAGAAAAGTGCGGCACTTGACCACTTACCAAACTCTTGGAGTGGCACCCCTCAAAAATGATTGCCCACCCCTGCCTCAGACATATCAATTAGTAGAATAAGGGTTACATGATGCTTGATTACTTACTAAACTGTTGTTTCATCTGTATTGCAATTAACATTATTCTAAAAGACTTCTGAGAAGGTACTAAACCTATTTGTTGCTCCAAAAATAAACCAGATTCCCAATGTCTGCCTCACAACCCAAGCCTTACAAGTCCAAGTAGCTGATACAGGCTCTAAGACTCATCACACATCCTAAAAACACAACAACCAGGCGGAGAAGTTAATCTGAGCTTGCTGTTAACAGTTAGTCCTTTCTGTATAAACAGGATTTCTGGATGACATGTTTCTCCCGTGAGTTTTCCTGCCTCTGTAAGTCAACTGTTCTCTAATTATCTTACATGGTATTATTACAAAACAAAAGCAAAATTTTTCCAGCTCCTCTTACAGCAATCACTAATTTTCTTCCATCAGTAACAGTTTGTTTTAATAGGCATCTCTCAGAGTTATTTCACTAACCGAAGACAAAAGTTAAAGACAAAATATATCACATATCGTATGAACCATACTGTATGATTATCCTTTGAGCCACCACACACAGTTCACAATGGGCTTTTCTTTTTGCAAATGAGAGGTTTTTTCCTGCTTCCCCTTGTCATGAAACTCAAAAAAAGTATAATATGGGCCTTTTATTGGTGTACTTTTGCGAGCTAATGAGAGCAAGATCCAAAAGACAAGGTCTGACCCTGCAAATCCTTACTCATGCAAGTAATCCTTTCTCATGTGAGTAATCCCTTTGACTTCAGTGGGATATTTACAAAAGTAGGCTTTCAGGATCCAGCCCAGAGATGTTCATTAGCAAAGAAGATTTGGAGTAAAGAAAGTATGAACAGTCTGTATCATTTAACAGTTGGGGGGCGAGAGGGGGAAACAAGCCTGTGTCTCCTATGCACATTGTATAGATTGAATTGAAACTGTGGACTTCTCAGGAGAGCCAGGGGGAAAAATTAACTCAATATATAAGTATATCGATTCTACATCGTTTTAGACAAATCTTAATTCAAAAGCCTAGGGTTTTACAGTCTGCAGAGATGTGAATGACAACACAAGGTACAAAGAAAAAGAGAATTACCCCCCATGTGTTTCACACACTGTTTTCATAAGCATTCAATATACCTATTTTTCACAAGTTGTTTTAATTATGGCTCTGTGTTTGCCAGAGCCCAGAACAGCTCAGCTGTGGAAATCACAGAGGGGAAAAAAGATTACTTTCTGATGGAGAGGGCCAGGAATATCTCCCACTGTCACTCATATCCCCAAACTCAGGGATGTATTTTCTTTCTAAGTGCACAAATATCAGACATGACTAGAATCTTCCTAACTCATTTACTCCAACTCTTTGTTCCCAGCTTTTTGATTAACCCCTTGATATATGTAATTTGCAAGTCAACCATTAGCAACTGTGTTTCAGAATACTTTTTTATCAATTACATTTTATCTGTTACATACTTATCAGCTGAACTCCAAAGCCTGTTGAAGAAGGGCAATCGAATTCTGAGGGCATGTGACGTGAACTGGGTCAGGCCGCACCCTATTATTGCCCTAAAATAATGATGCAATAGTTAGTGTTATTTTTAATATGCTATTCACATTTCAACCAAAGTTCAAGAGAAAAGAGCCAGATCTTCCAATAGCAAAGCTAACTGAATTCAACACAAATAGTAGAACACATTTGCTTTTCAATATGCAAAGTTCTGTTGACACAAGCGAGGGGGCTACTAAAGGGTTCCAAGTTAATAATTCAGAGATTAAGAGGGCCCTCACAACATGTACACATGAAGAAAGATTCCAAAGGCTTCATTGATAAGCTGCATGTTAACATATGCCTAAGAGTATAGACTAGGGATATGAACAGGTAAAGGGTGATGCTTACTGGGTAACAATCATTAGCCAAGAGCAGCAGGGGACGGGGAAGGCTACCAGCTTCCAGCCCACACAGGCTCATGGGCTGGGAGTCGGCAGTCTTGCATAGGGCCGGAAGCAAACCTTCAGTCTCACCCCCACCACCTCTTTCACCCTGTACAAGGCTGCTGACTCCCAACCTGCAAGCCTGAATGGGCTGGGAGCTGGCAACCCTTCCCTCCACTCCACCACCCTGCTGCCACTTCTGGCCCCACGCAAGGCTGCTAGTCCCCCCCAGT
Source organism: Pelodiscus sinensis (assembly GCF_049634645.1). Taxonomy (NCBI): domain Eukaryota; kingdom Metazoa; phylum Chordata; order Testudines; family Trionychidae; genus Pelodiscus; species Pelodiscus sinensis. The sequence goes on from NC_134712.1 coordinate 69,569,033, forward strand.
GCAGGGTTAGAAGCAGCTGGGCTGGAGTGACTCCCCCCATATCCCACCTGCCATGGCCAGGCTGCTGGAATGCCCCACTCACCCACCCATGTTTAATTAGTTAACCAGTTAAACGTAACATTTAACCAGTTAACTAATTAAACAGGCCTTTAGATCCCTATTACTGACATGATAGATGAGAGAGAGAGAGAGAGAGGGAGAGAGAGAGGGGGGGGGGGGGGGAGAGAGAGAACTCCTTGAGTGGGACAAGCTTTTGAATCAGGCAGACTCCTACAGGGTAAGTATTAATGAAGAAGAGCTCTGGGTGGCTTGTAAGCTTGTCTTTTCCACTAACAGAAGTTGGTTCACTACAAGAGACTCTCTCATCAACCTTGTCTCTCTAATATCCCAGGACCCACATGGTCCCGCATCACTGAATACGCCAATGGATTATAGTGAAGGCTAAGATTCTGTTACAATTATATTTAGTAAAAATGAGAGGCAATCACTAAAATTTCACACAAGCCACCAGCTGGCTGCTGAAGTGGCCTTTATGACCAAATAAAACCAAACACTCTGAGCCCCACCCCTCCTCCTATGTCCTGCCCTGCTCATTCCATCCATCCCCCCCATCACTCACTCACTCATTTTCACTCAATAGCTGGCAACCTGCTGGGATACACCTATCGTACCATCAGTGGTGCCTGGAAGCTACAAGGGGAGGGTGCATCTCCCATGTTGGTTCAGTGCTGCAGTGTCACTGCTACCTGCAGTGTCTGGGATCTGGGACCTGCAGAGTCCCTGCCAAATGACACTTCTAGCAACCCTGTCCTGGGACTGAAGTAAAAAATGCCACAGAGGTCTCTGGAAGTCACAGATTCCCTGACTTCCATAACCTCCATGACAGAATCTTAGCCTTAATTAAAATCTATTTCATTCATCCATTTCAAGTGTAATCACTAATGAGATCACTTCAGTCCCATTCCCGGTGGAGGCTGTATGTAAATTTCATTCGCTATACCATGTCTCTGGCAATACTTCAGGGATGCAGTAAAATCCAAGAGAACAGTTTTCATTGAAATGTTTGTAAAAATCAAGAAAACATTTATATTCTTTGTACAATTTTGTAAGACTCTTTTAAACAAAATTTGGTGTGTTGACATATAATATACATTGGATTTTTTTAAATAAATTGAATAAAATTAGCTCTTCATGCCACTATTTTAAGGCACTAAATGAATACTCTTCTGACTTTCTGTACGGAAATTTGATTACATTTTTTGGATCATGCATCACTATTAAAAAAACTAAACCCGGGAGGTGGAGCAATCACATCTGCAGCCACTGAGCCCCTGGAGACAAAAGTCTGAAAGTAAAGCAAACAAAAGAAAGCTAAAAAGAAGAGCTAGGCCTTGGTAATCACTGTCTGAAATTGTTGTGGTCTCCTCTGACTAAATGTTGCTCTCTTATTTTTGAAAGCCTGAGTCATCCTTGAGAGCTGCTGCACCCAGCTACCAGTAAAATTAAAGTACAGAGGAACGGGGTTCAACGGAGAAGAGGAGAGCAAACATCAAGGATAACTACTTTGCATAAAAAGCGGGAGGGAAAGAGTCAGAAATAAAATAATAAGTCAGTCAAAAAGGTATTGCAAAGTGGGTATAAAATGCCATCAAGTGGGTGAGAGAACAATTCTGATATGAGTGTTTTACTGATGTAAATGATTATACAAGATGTAAAGCAATGGACAATCAGACCCTGATAGTTTAAACTCCTGCATGGTGTTCCTTACCCCAAGTGAATCATAGGGCCTTCTGGTCCACAGAAGAGCCCAGAAGCCACAGCCAGAAGACAGGAAACAAACGTCCCCAAAAAAGTCTTGATATTAAAAATGTGTCGAATAGAAGCACCATTGAGAAATCCAATGACTTCTGGAAGCCCATATGGTGCACCTTCTGGACAAAAGAACTGCAAAGAGAAAGAATCAAAGATGTTTTCCAGATGCATGAATTCAGGTCCACCTGCAGCTAATAATCGCAGTGCACATTGCTCTATTTACTAACAGCTTATAGCTTCTCACTGAAATTGCAGTATTTTGTTTTATCAGGTCATCCATTCTTTCAGTTCCCCCTCCTACATTCCTCAAGACTTCTGTATTAAGTAAATAGATACATATATCACACCTATACCTTTCCCTTATCTTTTTGGAGAGCTCATTGAAATGTTTATTTTTCTCTTTTTCTCCCATTAAGTAACTGACTGCCTTCTTGTGTCTAAACAGAACCCAAAGTCTCAGAGGGGTAGCCATGTTAGTCCGTAACTTAAAAAAATGAGTGGTTCTGTAGCACCTTAGAGACTAACAAATATATATCATAAACTATGAAGTATCAATAAACTAGGGAAATACAACCTAGATGGGGCTACTATAAGGTGGGGGCATAACTGGCTGGATAACTGTTCTCAGAGAGGAATGATTATTGGTTCACAATCATGCTGAAAGGGCGTAACAAGTGGGATTCTGCAGGGGTCTGTTTGGGGACCTGTTCAGTTCAATAACTTCATCAACGATTTAGATATTGGCATAGAGTGTACACTTATTAAGTTTGCAGATGATACCAAGCTGGGAGGGGTTGCAAGTACTTTGGAGGATAGGGTCATCATTCAAAATGATCTGGACAAACTAGAGAAATGGTCTGAAGTAAACAGGATTAAGTTTAATAAAGACAAATATAAAGTACTTTACTTAGGAAGGAACCATCGGTTCCACACATACAGAATGGGAAGCGACTGTCTAGGAAGGAGTATTGCAGAAAAGAATCTAGGGGGGATAGTGAACCACAAGGTAAATATGAGTCAACAGTGTGACACTGTTGCAAAAAAAGCAAACATAATTCTGGGATGCATTAACAGAAGTGTTGTGAGCAAGACATGAGGAGTCATTCTTCAGCTCTGCACTGCACTGATTAGGCCTCAGTTGGAGTACTGTGTCCAGTTCTGGGCACCACATTTCAAGAAAGATGTGGAGAAATTGGAGAATGTCCAGAGAAGAGCAACAAAAATTATTAAAGGTCTAGAAAACATGAGCTATGTGGGAAGACAAAGAATTGGCTTTGGTTAGTTTAGAGAAGAGAAAATTGAGGGGGCATGATAGCGGTTTTCAAGTATCTAAAAAGGGTGTTACAAGAAGAAGGGAGAAAAATTGTTCTCCTTGACCTCTGATGATAGGACAAGAAGCAATGGGCTTAAATTGCAGCAAGGGAGGTTTAGGCTGGACATTAGGAAAAACTATTTCACTAGGAGGATGGTGAAACACCAGAATAAATTGCCAAGGGAGGTTGTGGAATCTGCATCACTGGAGATATTTAAGAGCAGATTAGGTAGACATTTATCAAGGATGATCTAGATGGTGCTTGGTCCTGCTGTGAGGGCAGGGGGCTGGACTTGATGACCTCTCAAGATCCCTTCCACTTCTCGTATTCTATGATCATGAGCTTTCGAGGGCACAACCCACTTCTTCCAAGGAGTGGAGCAAAAAGGCAAAAACCCCCTTTAAAGCAGAAAAGAAGGGAAAGGGGGAGGGGAAAAAAGATCAATTATAGCGCCCATGTTAAAAGAGGCTAATAGAATGGGCTGTAAGTGTTCCATACTTAGCATTTGATGTCATTTGGGTGTTGAACATAATGGCCCATCCAGTTCAAGCCTTTGTTCAATCCCTTAGTTAGTGTCAAATTTGCATATGAAGGCCAGTTCCCCAGTCTCTCTCTGTAGTAGGTTCCTAAAATTACTTTGTACAAGAATGGCTGCTTTTAAATATATTAATGAGTGCCCAGGCAGGTTAAAAAGTTATTGTCCCTGTCCCCCTAGGTTTCTGTGTGCTACCATTTCAAACATCTGATTTGCGTCCATTTCTCCTTTGTCATAGAGAGCATCTAGTTTGGCCAATATACATGGCAGAGGAGCACTTCTCCCCCCTCCCTTCTTTTTCTGCTTTTAATTTGGAGGTTTTCTCCTTTTTGCTTCACTCAGCTGAAAAAGTGGATTGTACCCATTAAAGCTCATGTTATTTATTTATTTATTTATTTCATTAGTCTCTAAGGGTATGTCTACACTACCCCACTAGTTTGAACTAGCGGGGGTAATGTAGTCATCCGCAGTTGCAAATGAAGCCCGGGATTTGAATTTCCCGGGCTTCATTTGCATGAAGCCGGCCGGCGCCATTTTTAAATGCCGGCTAGTTCGAACCCCGTGCCGCGCGGCTACACGCGGCACGGAGTAGCTAGTTCGGATTAGGCTTCCTAATCCGAACTAGCTGTACTCCTCGTTCCATTAGAAGCCTAATCCGAACTAGCTACTCTGTGCCGCGTGTAGCCGCGCGGCACGGGGTTCGAACTAGCCGGCATTTAAAAATGGCGCCGGCCGGCTTCATGCAAATGAAGCCCGGGAAATTCAAATTCCGGGCTTCATTTGCAACTGCGGATGACTACATTACCCCCGCTAGTTCGAACTAGCGGGGTAGTGTAGACATACCCTAACTGAACCCAGTGAGAGAGAAAAAGGCTTTCTGTGCTGACTTTACTATCTGGTTGGGGAGCTGGCACCTCAAAGGAGAGCTGGAAATGTAAGTTATACTTATTTTACACAGAGCTCTGATCCAAACCCCATGTGAAGTCATTCTACATGGGTATATTAGGATCAGGCCCCAACTCTGTGCCAGTTAGGCCAATTTGCCCCTTATATCCATTTTATGACCAATGTACATATAAAGTATTAACTTATACAACCATTTATACCACCATTTAATTTGCCTGAGACTTCCACTGGAATTGCATGTGCTCACAGGGCCTGAATTTGGATCTCAGACTGGATATCAATCCCAGGACTCCCTATATAGCCAGTAAAACAGAAACCACGGAGAAATGCTGAGAAGGCTTAACTACAGTCACACTTAGCAGGCACTGCAACAACAAAAAGGAGCCTCATCCTGTTTCTTAGTAAGTACTTCACAGTGCATATGTTCTCACACTCCTGTCCTAGAATTAAGCCTCCATCTCTCAGAACTCTGCTGATATTTTACAGTAAGTTGTACAGTAGTTGAAAAAGAGACATACTTACCACCACTAACCCTGAAGATACAACAACCATGGCCAGTCCCAACCCAAGTATGCAAATCCAGGTCATGTGGAAGTTGCCGCTCTGCCAATTTTACAGATTATTTATTAGTATCAGCAATGGTATAGACTACAAGTATGTGTACTACCTCTAAACACTGCCAACATTATATATAATGATATATATTCAGAGATACACAGACTGGTTTTTGTCTGAGTTCACAGACAGTGCATCATCCACCCAAGCCTCAGAAAAATGATGTTGTGGTCAATCCCTATACTTTTCTTCTTACTTGCACCCTATGTGCTGACAACTACTGCATATTTCTGTTCCTTTGCCCATCTTCTTATATAACCTACTATAGCAAGTCCTGCAATTTACAGCATACAGAAATGAAAACCAAGGGAAAGAGAAGCAAGTAATGTAGACTTTTCAAAAATATGGGGGTGAATTTTAGATATGTTTAGATAAGGGCAAAGATTCACATTGGCTTTTAGCATTCCAAACCAATTTGCCAATGCCCATACAATATAGCAAAGGGTATTTTAGTATTTCCGGAAAGCCCCAAATCAGGACAGAACTTAAGCAACAGAGTCAATATAACTTGTGTATGTGTTTAAGCGCTAAGCCCTTGAGAAAGGGAGGGAAGAGGGAAAAGTCTGTCTCTGTGCTCCAGAAAGGGGTTGGGCTTGGGCAGCCAGTCTTTTGAGACAGTGATTGATGGCAACAGCTTTCTAGAAAATTACATCTGGCTTCATTCTCTTTTCAGATCAGACCAGTAGAGTTTGATATGATTGTATTTACCAAATAGTTGCCTCTATGTGCAGAAGCCTTGCTAAGCCAACTGCTTATCATGTACTGAATGTCAGCTATTGTGTTTCCCAATGAGTAGCAGATGCTTCATTGTCTGCAGGGGAGATATAAACATTAGGAGCAGAAGATGCCAGTAGAGTGGCTGGGTAAAAATGTCCTGTTTGTGAAGTTTTACTACCACTCACAACAAAGTAAAAAGAGAGGCCAGTTTATTTTTCTTATGCTCACCTGGAGGTAATTTTCCACCAGTTCCCATTTCAGTTTGATGAGATAGTCAATTATCTGATGTGTCAGGAATCCCAGCATTCCTACTCCTATTCCAATTAGGCCCATCAATAGCCATCGATCCCAGTCAGTTCTAAAGGTGGAAAAGTAACATTAGTCCTTTGCAGCAATTTTAGGTGGTTTGTCAAATTGCCTCTAGCAAACAGGTATGACTCATTGTTTGTTGTTTTGATTATTATCTGTGACTGCAAGAGAAACCAAAATACATAAGCCTGGTATGTTAAACAGGAACTTACAAATACTCACTAAGAGCCAGCTTTCTTTGGGAATCAGTTCCATTTGGCTAAGGAGTTAGATAATGTTAGTTAAAGATACAATACAACATAGACAGAAACACACAGAGGGATGTCAAAACTTTTTAACTTAAGAGCCAAGAAGTCGTATTTCTTTATCAGTGCACCAAATATTATAAGGTGTTTTTCCTCATCTCTAGAGAATTCAGAGTTCATGGAGGCACCAGACTCTCAATCCTGGAAACTGAAGTTTACGACTGTTCGTGGCCATGCTACAGCTGGGCATTGCTCATACCCTCACTCTGCCCCATCCCTGACATGAAGGGGCTCCCCCAGTTAGTCTCCTCACATCCATGCAGCATTTGGTCTCTGCTGAGAGACTAGGGACTTCCACTAAACATCAGCTGTAGTGAAGATTTTCACAGTGGGATACCCATAAACTGATCTAAGATCAAGAACTCATTTCAGAATAATCACCTAATAGGCATCACATGCCAAAACCACCTTTCGGATTCTACCACCCTGGGCAAGATTTTACCAATAACTTAGTGGGAAAATGCTCTAATATCTGACATAAACAAAGCCATAGGAATCTGGTGGCACTATAATCACCCTTCAAGTGGACCCAGGCAGTGCCATGGACTAAAGAATGTTTGCTGAAATCATACAGATTAGTTAGTTCAGGGCTAATAAGGCACATATTATTCAACAATCTGTCATATACTCGTCTGAGCATAACTTTGGCACTCAGAAGAAGTAAAGTGCCATAGAAAGGTACTAAGTAGCATTATATTTTGAATAGCAGCAGTGGCTTTATCTCTATCATAATAGCTTCAAAAGTTGCACTGCGTTTCCCAATTTTAGTTGATGCATTGACACAGAGCATAAATGATATAAACTTATGCCTTTGCCTCTAGTTTATATATTCTTAAAATAAAATGTACACCTCTGGGGCTGTACAAATAATTCTTGGTTAGTGTGATGTGTCATTTTCTACTAATCACCCGTCAGATATGACTTATTTCTTAGGCTCATAAAACATTTTGAAAGAACATTTTTGGCTTTAGAATACAACAAGGTCAGATATTTGCAAGAAATTTCCCATGAGGAGAATATCCACAAATCCCTTGCAAAGTCTTTAACATAACCTTTTCCTTCCAAATTGTAAAACTGAACAAAAAGTTATACTATTGGCATGCTCAGTCAATTTCTCAGAATCAAAGGGTATAAGTTCTTCCAGGGAAAGGACTTTGGGTATGTCTGCACTACAAAGTTAATTCAAAATAACAGCAGTTATTTTGAATTAACTTTAATAGCGTCTACACAGACAAACCACAATTTTGAAATAAATTCGAAATAGTGGAGCCCTTATTTCAAATTTGGTAAGCCTCATTCTACGAGGAGTAATGCCAAATTCGAAATAGCTATTTCGAATTAAGTGCTGTGTAGACACTTAATTCGAAATACGGGGCCTCCAGCCCTTCCCAGGGAACCCAGATGCCCACTCTGGGCACAGCCAGGAAAGCTTACTCTCCTCTCCTCCAGCCCCGGAGACATTAAAGGGGTAGACCCTGGCCACAGTGCCTGTGCCAGCTCCAAGCCTGCCAGCCCAGAGCCAGCAGTGACCACCAGGGGCCCTGACCCAGTGGCCCCAAAACATGAGCCAGCAAACCAGTCCTCCGCCACTCCCCAGGATCAGTCTGCCAGCTCGCAGGAGCCTAAGAAGGCGGGCGCCATCCTGGTCCAGAGTGGAGATCATGGACCTTATTCAGGTTTGGGAGGGATGCCCCCAACATCCATGATCTCCGCACTAGACAGAGGAATGCGGCCGTCTATGGCAGGATATCTGCCAGCTTGGCCACCACAGGCCACATGCAAACCCAGAAGCAGGTTAGCATGAAAGTCAGGTTGGTCCAGCGAGACCCTCAACCCTGAGCTTCCCCTCCCCCTTCTTCCCCTTGCTTCCCCCTTCCAGCTTTCTCCTCCCAGGTTTCCCCCTCCCCTCTTCCACCCTGTCTCTTCCCCTCTCCCACCTCCTTTTCCCAGTCTCCCCAGAGGTTCATCCTCCCCCCCTCAGTTTTGTTCAATAAACCCAGTATCTATTTTTGAACATACATGTCTTTTATTTGACATCAGGAAGGGAGGCTAGAGAGGGGTAAGTGGAAAGATGTGAGGGAAGAATGGGGCACAAGCCTCTGGTGGGGAAGACTGGGGAGGCTCTGAGGGCTTTTCGGGGTGGACACTCTCCCTCAGGGCCTACTGAATCCTGACAGCCCCCCTCTGGACTGCCTGGATGGCAGCCTGCAGCAAGTGCAGCCGGGCTGATGGCAACGACCCAATGAGACATACCGCCGTGCCCAGAGGCAGCTCTGACTCCATGTGGCCGAGTGCTGTGGTGTCCCGAGTGTGGGCACTCAGGGCACTCCAAGACAGGACTGCTTTGCTCTCCCTCATCGAGGTAGACAAGCCAGTGGGGAACCCTGAGAACTGTCTGTCCAGGGTGGGGGTAGGGTCCCTTTAATCACGGAGCTCAGTTAGCCTCAGACAGTAGCCCCGCACACTAAGTCCTAACCTGATGCCCTGTTGGCACTGGTTCCGGCCAGCCTTAACTTTGGTTCAGGGTCCACTCAGTGTGGACGTGCTATTTTGAAATAGAAAAATGCTATTCTGAAATAGTTTTTGTGTGCCCCTGCAGGAAAGTGCCCACTGTCTAAGCAATAGATAGCCTTTCTCAAAGCCATTGTCTGAACTGTGACCTTCAGTGTCGGCTCCAAGATTAATAAGGCTAGGCTTCATACCCAGTGTCTGGGATGACTGTCCTTGTAACTTTTCTTCACAGCTGGGCCAGCTGTGAGCTTGGTGCATCCACCACCTCCCGCGCCATCTACTCATCTCTGCAGGATCTGCAGGCAGAAGAGAACCCATGAGGACCTGATGCAGGCACAGATGGTCTACCTGCAGTCCCTTATCTGCAGGCTCAAGGAGGAGCACTGGGAGCAGGCTCATAACCAGGGGCAGAGGAAGGTTGCCTAGGACCAGCTGGCACACCAGCACAAGGCTATATGCTCCTCCCTCACCTCAGTGATGGAATACATGGCCTCATGCATAGAGCGAGCCAGCAGCCACTTCCCTGCCCTCTCCTCCCCGTGGCTTCTCCTCCTAGCCCCCCTAACCCTAGAAGCTGCCGGGGCTCCAGAACACATGGTAGTGGGACCTCTCAGGCAGACAAAACCTCCTGACCAACCAGAGGCAGGCACCAGTCCCAGCCCCATCCCTGAGCTCTCCTCCTGCTTCTTTCCCCCTCCCCCATTCCAGCTTCTTTCCTCAGTCCCTCCCCTGTTTCCATCCCTACCAATAAACAGTCCTCCTTTTTCACAAAAGAAGGCTTTATTATTTGCTCTGCAGGGGAGGGCAAGAGAAGGGAGGAATGGGGAATGAAAAGGCACACAGAGGGGATTGCAGGAGCCCCCCGTGGAGAGGCACAGGGTGGGGAGAGAGTCTCACAGCTGGCCTTGGATGAAACTTTCCTGCAAGGCTTCCGTGATGAGCACAACCCCTTGATGTGCTCTCTGTATTGTGCTTGTGTCTAGCTCCTTGGATGCCCTGGTCAGCTGTTCACCCTCTGCTCCCGACCCTGGCAGAAAAATTTCCCCCTTGCTCTCACACAAGGTGTGGAGCACACAGCAGGCTGCCACCCCAAAGAGGATGTTGCACTCATGGAGGTCCAGACAGGTGAGGAGACTCCTGAACTTCCCCTTTAAATGGCCAACCACACACTCCACCACCATGCAGCACCTTCTCAACCTGAAGTGCTCCTTAGTGGGGTGCAGGCTGCCTGTTTAGGGCTTCATGAGCCAGGGGAGTAAGGGGTAGGCTGCATCATCCAGGATCACAATGGGCATGTCTACCTCCTCAACTCTGATGGTGCGGTTGAGGAAAAAAGTGCTGGCATGCATCTCTGGGAACAGGCAGGAGCTCTGGAAGATGTGGGCAGTGTGCATCTTCCAATCAGCTGATCTTGATGTCAGTGAATCATCCCTTGTGATCCACGAGGGCCTGCAGCACCATGAAGAAGTCCCCCTTCCTGTTTATGTAGTCTGAGGCACAGTGGTCGGGGACTAGGATGGGGTTGTACATGCTGCATATGGCCCCCCTGCAGTTAGGGAGCACAGCCCCAACTGTGGATTTCCCCATGCTGACCTGGTTCCCAATGGAGCAGTATCTGTCCAGCATGGTGAGCTTTGACAGAGGCTTGCGGGGCTGGTGCCTGGAGGGCAGGGGCAAGCCACTTGCAGAACTCAAGGGAGATGGCTTTCCACATGCAGAAGTTCTGGAGACACTGCAGTTCGGCCCATCACTGCAGGGTGATGTGGTCCCACCAGTCCAAACTGGTCTCCTACCATGAGAAGCAACATTCCATGGTGTCCAGCGGACTGAGGGGCGAGTGCAGTAGCAGGAACACCAGGACCTGGGTGATCAGGGACTGCAGTCCAGGCTGGTCCTCATCCTGCTGGAGCAGCATGCGGGCAGTTTGGAAGTACTGCACTATGAAGCACAGTGAGAGGGCTGTGAATCTAGCACTGCAGCTCCAACTCCATGCTTTGAGTGCTGTGGCATCCGCAAGGGCAACCAGAGCACACTGCATCTGTTTTGTGTCCCACGACGGGGGAGGCAGTGGAGGAGTAGCATGAGAAGCACAGCGGTAGAGAGGAGCCCCGAAAGTATGCATCGCAGCTTGCCAGACCAAGCAGACACAGGAACTATCCATGCACCTCGTGTCTTTCCCAGAGTGTTTCTGAGGCAGGCTCCAACCAGTGTGGATATGCTATTTTGAAGTAATTCTGACTAATTTCAATGTCTCCCCATAGTGGGGACATGCTATTTTCATTTTGTTAACTATGGAATTATGATGTTGATTTTACTTATTTCAGAATAATTTCCTAGTGCAGACATGCCCTCAGAAACTACCATGCACAATTAGTAAAGAGACCGTTTGCCCTCCCATTTCCCACAACTGAATACATTTACTCTCTAGAAAGATCTATACACTTCAATGTATTTGTGTTCCCATAGTTTGGTGATAATCAGAGTTAAACCAAGTTGCCTGTGATCTAGGAGGAATAGAATAGCACATATTTGAGACATTGTTACCTGTATGTTTTCTCCTGTAGCCACTTCTTGTAAGATCTACTGTGTGATGGTAAATAATCCAAACTCTCATGAGGTACTTGACAGTCTCTCTCCTCCTTTCTGCAGTTATAGTTTGCTGAACCATCTCGTATACTGCGGCAACACCTCCTAGGATCCACAGAATGAATCAAATCAGGCTCTTCTTCTATCAGCAGCATCTCCTCTTCAGTATTCTCCATACATCTCTTACAGGAAAGAAGGGACCACATTCCCAAAACCCCAAGAATTGTTGGTGTGCTAACAAGAATTACGTGACACTGTACACACCAGTCTCTTTGCTTAGAGAAGGGTAGAGATGGAAAAATACACCAGGGTGGTGTTCTCAACCTGTCCATCAGAGATTGGCTGATTTATGTTGTGGGTTTGGTTTGTCATGGCAGTACATAGATCTGTTTTGTTTGTGTCACTGAAAACTTGACTGAACTAGAGTTGGTGAAGAATTCATTTGAAGTAGAAGAATTTAGTTGCAGGTTAATGAGACTCAGAAATAATTCTAGGTTTTCCTCGGTGAATGTACAAGTGAAGAAGAATCCTTTAAAAAGGAAATTTTAAAAAAATGTAAACGGAACATGTGTTAGGTTCTTCAGAAGTCTTCGTAACTCATATAAATATATAATAAAAAACCCAGAATGCTGAAGCATTTGGAGCAATACACTGAACTCTCTGTACTGTGTATGCATTGTCCATAAAAAAAGGTTGCTTCTGATATAAGCATAGACAGGTCCATGCTACAGAATTCATCTTTTGACCAAAACATCCCCAAGCACTAGTGTGGTATCCAGAACACCAAAAGTATAAAGCAGTATAATTATAATTAATTAAATTATAAACTACTGAACTGCATTTCACTTAAATTCATTACCAGCAGCTATCTACATATTTAATCACAAATCGTGTGCAATGTTGAGAATTGGGCAAAGTGAAAATCCTAAAATGGGCATTGATGTGAATTGGAATGCTTTCTGTTTTTTAAAACATTGGAAAATTATAGTAGCACTTCTTTAAATATGACTTGAGTGGCACAAATAAAAAGAGTGGAAAAAAATTTGTTCTTGAACAAATTAATCCCACAACACAAATTCATAAGATTCTTTGTTCCTCTAAATACACAGTAAATAAGAGCTGGATTATGCTCCATCAAAACTAAAGCATCTCTTGGTTTTTTATATTTATTTTATATTTTTATTTATATTTAATTATTTATTTTCTTCTTTTTTGTATTAAAGAAGAACATTGAATTGAGACTCATTAAATCCTGAAATGTATTTCTACTCCAGCAAACAAGTCTGAGGTAAACTTAATAAGAGGGAGAAAAGACTACCAGAAATCAGCAAAGTACAACCACTCTGTAGTGGCATTTTTATGAGTGCATATTGTCATGACTGCAGACAGGTCTGCATCTACTTCAGTAAATCAAAAATATTTACTGTAAATAGAAAATGAAGTAACAATACTGTGTGCTTGCCTCCTGTGGTGCAGGTTTTTTGTAACTCATAACAGGACACAGGAGGATAGATCTGCTACATTTCAGCTGCTATATACTGCTGGCTCTGCAATGAGATAATATGGAAAAGTTACAACAGATTTGTTCAGATTTGACATAAATGCTTCCTGGTCATGCTGCAAGTGATGAGTGTTGAATGTCTGGGATAAGAATTACTATATGTGACTTCTGGTCATCTGGAAGAAATACATGAAAGTCAGAGAGACACATTTTATACTTGATAACGATCTCACACCTTCATTCCACCTACATTCTTATACTATGCCCATTGCTGCAGCACTTTACAGATTATTACAAGGAATTGCAACCTTCCCTCACCCCATCCCCACCCTCCCAAAAAAAGAAAGAATAGTCAGAGAGGTGGAGAATGAGATCCCTTTAAGAAAAATATTTGTGCTATCCTTAATCTGTGTATTTGGTTTGGGGTTACCATAGTGACGGGTGCATTAGGAATACATGAGGCACTCCTGACAGAGATATGATAACAAGGAGCTAATTCATCAACACCACTGAAAATCAGCCAGCTTTGGAGGGAGCCCGACAGTTGTTTAGCAGCACACAGAAACACAACACAGCAGTTATGGGCAGAAAGTAAAGAATATTTTTCCACTTGAAATTGCAGGCACAATTTAGGGAGGCATAACAATCATGTTAGTTGGAATTCAACCTAGGTTTACCTAAGGAATATTAGGGTCTTTAGTAACCACAAGCAGCCAAGCTCTGTGCTTTGCACCTCAGAAAGGGGATAAAGAGTATATTGTAATCAAATACTAAAATGTGTATGCTAATTTTGCTTGAATTTATAGTTCTCCTCCACGCTTAAAATGGGAAGGAGGATAGTAGGACAGAGTGTAAAGCAAAAGAAAACTACCCATTGACATCAGCAGAGACAGAATTTCACCCAATATATTTATGCAATCTTGTATGCATATAATTTCATAATTATATATTTTGGATTGTGTGTGTGTGTGTGTGTGTGTGTGTGTGTGTCCCGGTATATATAACAATGGTCATATTGTTTATCTAAAGGCATAGAAGTGGTACATACATAAATGACCCAAATTATGGAGAAAGCTTGATTTTTAGCCTGGTTTTCTGTTCCTCGCAGATGGCATAAATATGACTGTCTAAGGTCTACCTTTTGGTTTACACAGAAGATAATAGCTACATGATCTCATAAATGGAGACAGTCAGTCAGTCTCCTGTACTTGTGTGGCAGAGCACTACTGTTTGCTCTTCTTAGTTGCCAAGTGATGTTTTAGTGTTACAACCCCTTTTTCAGTCAGACCAATCTAGTGTGTAACACAACCCCTCCAAAAATTGGTGAACTCTGTGGCAAATTAATGAAGCCTCCTCCTGCCATGAGAGTTCAATAAAGTGACAAATTAACTCCAGTTCATAAGTCATTTCTGGTCGGACTTTGTCACGATCCCACGAGCAACAGCTTCCACACAATACAAAATAGCTTGTGAGTTGTTATCAAATCATGAGAGTTGGCAACACTGTCCATTCTAGTGTGACACTGTAGCAAAAAGAGCAAACGTGATTCTGAGATGAATTAAAAGATGTGTTGTGAGCAAGACACGAGAAGTCATTCTTCCACTCTACTCTGTGCTGGTTAGGCCTCAGAGTATTGTGTCTAGTTCTGGGCACCACATTTCAAGAAAGATGTGGAGAAATTGGATAAGGTCCAGAGAAGAGCAACTAAAATGATTAAAAGCCTAGAAAACATGAACTATGAGGGAAGACTGAAAGAAATGGGTTTGTTTAGTTTGGAAAAGAGAAGATAGAGGAGACATGATATTGGTTTTTAAGTATCTAAAAGGGTGTTATAAGGAGGAGGGATAAAAATTGTTGTCCTATCCTCAGAGGCCAAGGAGAAGAAGCAATGGGCTTAAACTGCAGAAAGGTAGGTTAAGGTTGGACATTAAGAAAAACTTTTTAACTGTCAGGGTGGTTAAACACTGGAATATATTGCCTATGGAGGGTGTGGAATCACTGGAGATATTTAAGAACAAGTTAGACAGACATGAATGATCTAAATGGTGCTTGGTCCTGCCATGAGGGCAATGGACTGGACTTGATGATCTTTCGAGGTCCCTTCCAGTTCTAGTGTCTGTGATTTGACAACTTCAGCAATATTGATAATTGAAGTCCCTCTTTACAAAATATTGCTTATATAACCCTTCTGCCAGGTAACACCAGCAGCTGCCAGGGCTGAGTTCAATAGCTAGAAGGTCCTTTCCCCTATCCAACACAAAACTGGCTCAAGCCTCCACCCAGTAACCTAGGAAATTCACACAGCACCCGTGGGTGCCTCTGTAAGGCAAAGCTTCCCCACCTCCAAGAACAGAGTCTGAGTATAGAAAAGAAAACTTTAATAAAAGGAGAGGGAAGTAACGTGGCATTAATGTGGGAAAACACCACAAACAGAGTTCATAATCAAAATCATAAGTAACAGTCTCACCCCATGTAGGTTGGACAACGTTCTTTTCCTTTCTGGTTCTTAAGTCCAGCGTGGATGAGACGATGGTGTAGGCAGGCGGGGTTTAGATTTGTTAGGAACTGGGGACACTTTTGGGAGAGGGGGAGCCTATACAGGAAGGATGGGCTCCACCTAAACCAAGGTGGATCCAGACTGCTGGCACTAAACAGTAAAAAGGTCATAGAGCAGTTTTTAAACTAAGAGATGGGGGAAAGCCAATTGGTGTGGAGGAGCACGTAGACTTCTCTTAGACGAGAGTCCATTGATGGAATTTCTCTAGGTTTTAGTCAGAAAAAGAGGAGAGGAGATGATACAGTATGGGCCAAATCAGACAAACAATCAAATATACAAGAATCTAATACATCAGGGAAGGGCAGACAAATAAACAGTAGCGATTTTTTAAAGTGCTTCTACACAAATGCTAGAAGTCTAAATAATAAGAAGGGTGAACTAGAGTACCTCGTATTAAAGGGTGAGATTGGCATAACAGGCATCACAGAAACCTGATGGAATGAGGACAATCAGTGGGACAACCATACCGGGATATAAAATATATCGGAAGGACAGAATAGGTCGTGCGGGTGACGGAGTGGCACTATATGTGAAAGATAATGTAGAATCAAATGAAGTAAAAATCTTAAATGAATCAACATGTTCCATAGAATCATTATGGATAGTTATTCCATGCACTAATAAGAATATAGCAGTAGGGATATATTATCGACCACCTGACCAAGACAGTGATAGTGATGTTGAAACTCTAAGGGGAATTTCAATTATCCCCATATTGACTGGGTACATGTCACCTCAGGACGAGATGCAGAGATAAAATTTCCTGATGCTTTAAATGACTGCTTCTTGAAGCAGCTGGTACAGGAACCCACAAGGGAAGAGGCAATTCTCGATTTAGTCCTGAGTGGAGCATAGGATCTGGTCCAGGAGGTAACTACTATAGGACCGCTTGGGAATAGTGGGTCCTATAATATAATAACATTTAACATTCCTGTGGTGGGAAGAACACCTCAGCAGTCCAACACTCTGGCATTTAATTTCAAAAAGGGGAATTATGCAAAAATGAGGAGGTTAGTTAAACAGAAATTAAAAGGTATAGTGACTAGAGTAAAATCCCTGCAAGCTGCATGTAAACTTTTTAAAGATACCCTAATAGAGGCCCAACTTAAATGTATACCCCAAATAAAAAACATAGTAAGAGACCTAAAAAAGAGCCACCATGGCTTAACAACCATGTAAAAGAAGCAGTGAGAGATAAAAAGGCATCTTTTAAAAAGTGGAAGTCCAATCCTAGTGAGCTAAATAGAAAGGAACATAAGCACTGCCAAATTAAGTGTAAAAATGTAAAAGAAAAAGCCAAAGAAGATTTTGAGGAACAGCTAGCCAAAAACTCAAAAAGGAATAGCAAAATGTTTTTAAGTACATTAGAAGTAGGAAGCCTACTAAAAAAAACAGTGGGCCCCTGGATGATCGAGATACAAAAGGAACAATCAAGGATGATAAAGCCATTGTGGAGAGACTAAATGATTTCTTTGCTTCAGTCTTCACAGCTGAGGACTTTAGGGGGATTCCCAAACCTGCATCCTTCTTTGTGGGTGATGAACCTGAGGAACTGTCCCGGATTGAAGTGTCATTAGAGGAAATTTTGGAACAAACAGAAAAGCTTAACAGTAACAAATCACCGGGACCAGATGGCATTCACCCAAGCATTCTGAAAGAACTCAAATGTGAAATTACGGAACTATTAACTGTGGTCTGTAACCTATCCTTTAAATCAGCTTCTGTACCCAAGGACTGGAAGACAGCTAACATAACACCAATATTTAAAAAGGGCTCTAGAGGCGACCCTGGTAATTACAGACCGGTAAGTCTAACATCAGTACCGTGCAAATTAGTTGAAACAATAGTAAAGAATAAAATTGTCAGACACGTAGAAGAACATAATTTGTTGGGCAAAAGTCAACATGGTTTCTTTAAAAGGAAATCACGTCTTACTAATCTATTAGAGTTCTTTGAAGGGGTTAACAAACATGTGGATAAGGGGGATCCAGTGGATATAGTGTACTTAGATTTCCAGAAAGCCTTTGACAAGGTCCCTCACCAAAGGCTCTTGTGTAAATTAGGTTGTCATGGGATAAGAGGGAAGATCCTTTTATGGATTGAGAACTGGTTAAAAGATAGGAAACAAAGGGTAGGAATAAATGTTAAATTTTCAGAATGGAGAGGTATAACTAGTCGTGTTCCCCAGGGTCAGTCCTAATCAACTTATTCATAAACGATCTAGAGAAAGGGGTAAGGAGTGAGGTGGCAAAGTTTGCGGACAATACTAAACTGTTCAAGATAGTCAAGACCAAAGCAGACTGTGAAGAACTTCAAAAAGATCTCACCAAACTGAGTGACTGGGCAACAAAATGGCAAATGAAATTTAATGTAGATAAGGGTAAAGTAATGCACATTGGGGAAAAAAAACCAACTATACATGCAATATGATGGGGGCTAATTTAGCTACAACTAATCATGAAAGAGATCTTGGAGTTATCATGGATAGTTCTCTGAAAACATCCACACAGTGTGCAGTGGCAGTCAAAAAAGCGAAGAAGATGCTAAGAATTATTAAAAAAGGGATAGAAAATAAGACAAAGAATATCTTACTGCCCCTATATAAAACTATAGTATGCCCACATCTTAAATACTGCGTACAGATGTGGTCTCCTCACCTCAAAAAAGATATTTTGGCATTAGAAAAGGTTCAGAAAAGAGCAACTAAAATGATTAGGGGTTTGGAACGGGTCCCATATGAGGAGAGGCTAAAGAGACTGGGACTTTTCTGTTTAAGAAAAGAGGAGACTGAAGGGGGATATGATAGAGGTGTATAAAATCATGAGTGGTGTGGAGAGGGTGAATAAAGAAAAGTTATTTAGTAGTTCCCATAATATAAGAACTAGAGGACACCAAATGAAATTAATGCGTAGCAGGTTTAAAACTAATAAAAGAAAATTCTTCTTCACACAGCGCACAGTCAACCTGTGGAACTTCTTGCCAGAGGAGGCTGTGAAGGCTAGGACTATAACAGAGTTTAAAAAAGAGCTAGATAAATCCATGGAGGTTAGGTCCATAAAAGGCTATTAGCCAGGGTAAGGAATGGTGCCCCTGGCCTCTGTTTGTCAAAGGCTGGAGAAGGATGGCAGGAGACAAATCACTTGATCATTGTCTTCGGTCCACCTCTTCTGGGGCACCTGGCACTGGCCACTGTCAGCAGACAGCATACTAGGCTAGATGGACCTTTGGTCTGATCCAGTATGGCCATTCTTATGTTCTTTACACTGACAGTTTCTCTCCTTTGAACTGAGTTAAATACAGTCTGAATTTTCTGCATTCTCCCAGTAACTGCAAGCATTGGAGATTATATCTCACAATTCCTGCATTTAGTGTTAATACAGTTTGTGACCCCACAAGAGCCAAAATGGTTACAATAGGCAAAGCACCATTCTAAAAGTTGACTATCTACCATGCCTAAGCAAACTGAGTGAACTGTATTTACATAAACACACCCAAGATTTCTTTCCCATTTCAGCTGTCTGTAACGGAAGCATTGATTCAGACCCTGCTTATATTTACAATGACTTAATTGACAATTCTGTAAAGGAAAAGTATAGAAAGAAAGCTAGCTGAATTTTTCTTCAAATTGAATAAGTTTATTCAGAGGAAGTGAACTTTTATTTTTCTGTTCATGCGTCATCAATACATTTTATTTTTACACATTTTTCATGTAGGCTTAATACAAGTACAAGCTTTCATCTAGACCAGAAGTTCTCAAACTATGCTCCAAGAACACCATTCAGGTGAACTGAGGAAAAAGTTTATGGTATTTTTATAAAGTGCTCTTACCCAAAGCACTTCACAATAGTAAGCGAATGGTACAAACAATATTTGGAAAGATCATTAAGTGGCCCACCAACAATTTTCAATAGGTCTGTGAAAAAAAAAAGTTAGACTACAAAACCAATCAAGATACCTCACTTTATTTTCATTTACTTCTTACTACTTGTAATATAGGAGGAGGATGAAGAAAAAAGAATGAAAAATGGGAAGGATGGGAAGAGTGAATGTTCTCTTTCTTGGTGGGAGCCCCAAAAAGGAAGCTAAGCACAAGGCTCCACTAACTCTTAATCTGCCACTGGGTCTGGGCTCAAGTCAATTTAATTATTTCTCACTAGACATATTGAACTCAGCCTTTTTGGTGCCATTAACAAACTGGCTGAGGGTTAAACCTGTGTCTTCTCTTCTTCCATTGAACAGCTGTAAGTCTGTGACATCTGCAAAGTAGAATGGAGCCTGGAAAAATTCCATGCGTCAATGGCAGTGTTTCTATAGCAAAGAAATGGAGAGAAGTTCCAGCATATAATATATATATGGAGATATACCTATCTCATAGTACTGGAAGGGACCTTGCAAGGTCATCCAGTCCAGTCCCCTGCCTGACGGCAGGACCAAGTACCATCCCTGACAGATTTCCCAGGATCCCTAAATTGCCCCCCTCAGTCCATCCCATCCCTGACAGATTTCCCAGGATTCCTGAATAGCCCCCTCAAGGATTGAACTCACAACCCCGGGTTTAGCAGGCCAATGCTCAAACCACTGAGCTATCCCTAGATTAGTGCATCTGCTTGTCTGTCAAACAAAGGAACTGTCAGGAACAAAATTTTTTGGAAGTAAACAGGAGTTGGTAGTGTAGAATATTATGGCGTGATGCCCACTATTCTAGTGCCACTGGGCCAGAACCCTGGCAGCAGAGCATAGCGAGAAACAGGATGGGGCTTGGGAGTGAAGTGTGAATGTGGCCGTGCATGCAGTCTGGGTAGGCATAGCCTTCCCTTGCCTCTGATACTCACTGCTCATGGTGTTACTGTTCTGAAATAATTGCCTTTTTAAAATCTAAGCTGCACAACAGCAAAGGATGAAACCAGTCTGTCTCAATCTAATGCATATGAGAATACTGCACTGTAAAAGCAGAGTGTCATAATACTATCATATTACAAACTACCGCAAATAGGAAATATGCATCCAACAACTCTAACCACCAGGAAACTTTAACATCGTCCAGAGATCCACCTCTTTGCTTTGAAAATACAGAAATAAAACAGATCCAAACATTAAACAAACAAAAAAAGATGTATTACACTCTATAACCCCCAATTACTAGGCTTTAATTCCCAACTTTTGATTTAGGTAATATTAAACCACTCAAGGTTCACTTTCATAGTTTTGATGTCACACCAACAGCTCTCTTCATAGGTCTGATGTGCCCAATTGCCATTTTATATAGGTGACTTGCCTATGGAATTTCACCTTTCTGTACTGGCAGGTGTAGACACTAGACATGCTCAGTTGCTTGGCACTGTTGTTCAAGTAAGGCATAGATGAGATGTTTTCTAAGAAAAATATAGTGTACATATAAAAACTGTATACATTTCATTGTAGCCATCTCTCTCACCCTCCATATATCACTTATCTTCCTAGATTACAAGAATTTGGGAGGTAGAAATCATGCCTTTATGTCTATCACAACAGTGCATGGTCTTCCTTGGGTACTACTGTAATATAGATAATAGTAATTGTGTATCATCCTACATTCTAGATCATAAATCACAAAAGTAATGTGGAATTAGTTTCTGAATTCAATGGAGTACTGGAGATTGATATGTAACTTTATGTTATTTATGTAACAAAGAAATTTCAAATCAAATTGAAGGGGAGAACCCAGTATGTTTAAAAAAAACCCACTGTGTAGCTGAATTGCTGGGAAACTGTTAATCACTGTCAGCCAGTAGTGCCAGAAGTTTATATTACTTTGACAGATTGAAAGCAAAAAAGTATAATGGAGAGCTTGAATTTTATATTCAATCTGTTCAAGATGTCATTAAAAAGACAACCTGTACATTACCAATCAGGTTAATATTATTATGGGGTTTAAAAAAATACCAAATCAGTGTTAAATGCCCTCATTTTGAGTGACAGTTTAACTGAAAAATGTAAATATCATCAATAATAGTGAGAAAAACATCATTATCTAGAAACATCTACAAATATCACAATAGCATAAAAATCTGACACCAAGTTCTTCCAACATTTAAAACAGTAAACCCTATTTTTTGAGGAAGGAAAAATCAATCAAGAAACTTTGTATCTATCTATCTATTTACATGTTTAAATTAACGCTTTTGGAATGAGTATGAAGTTTAAATATTGTAAATATTATGTACTGCTTCAGGACAATGCTAGAGGGCAGAAGATCAGAGTTTTTCTGTTTTAATATAAAGTACTTTGGCTTGGAAAGTCATGCTAAGAGATAATTCTATGTATACAGAAAGAGGAAGGGAAAATGTTTAGGAAACAAAATCAAGGGAAATATGTCCAAATTCATCTTGCTGGATCTCACTGCAGATTTAATAATATTGGACACTAAATATTCCAGTTCTACATCTGAAAGATGGAAGAGATAAATACAAAATGCGTCAGGTCCATTCTTTCAGACTGAATTCAGAAGATTATTATGGGCAAATGCTAAACTGTCTTCCCAAGCCTTCCTCACAAAGTATCCCATAAAACTTAGTGTTCTTCCCCATGTTATTCAATATCTACATGGCACTATGACAAGACTTTGAAGAAAACATGGCCTAAAGTGCCAGGAGCACACTGAAGACATCCAGCCTGTATTTCCTTCATATCATAAACAACAATACTATTAATTTGTATTATCGTAGCCCATAGGAACCAGAGTCATAGACCAAGGTTCCATTGTGCTAGGCACTTACACACTCAGCAAAAAGACAGTCCCTACCCCCCAAAGAGCTATTTTTTCAATCATTTACTGAACATGGCTAATACGAAGGCTGAATCTGGCATCAAGACAGAGGTTATGCTTTTAGAAATAGTAACGTCCCTCAAAGAACTTGAGTACTCAGCTGCACTTCCTACTACTCAGGGAATCTGTCCTCAGCTTGTTAAATTGATCTAGCACCCTTGGGTTCCTTTTGGATACCTAGACAGCTAAATGCCTACTTGCGACTGACTGAAAGGTTGCACTGCATCTTATCAGGCACAAATTCAGCCACAATGATCTACATTATCACGAACTCCAGTCTGAATTTTTATAATTCTAATTCAGAATCGGGAATGAAGCCACATGCTATGAAAAAGCTGCAACCTGTTCAAATGCACCAAACACATCTCTTTAGCTCAGTTACAATGAGGTCATGACCTGGTACGTAGTTCTCTACACTGGCTCTGAAAATCAGTTCATTGCAGTCAGCAAGTACAGTGGATGCTCACCACTTCTGAAAACATCAAATTACTCTAGGCATTCAATTTCAAGTTTATAATCTGCAGGATTGCTAGTTGCTTCATTATAAATTATATTAGACAAACACAATATGGCCAGATTTAAGCTTTGATCTTTATAGAATCATAGAATTGTAAGGAACCTCGAGATGTCACTGATTCCAGCCCCTTGAATTTATGGCAGGACCAAGCACCATCTAGATCATCCCCGACAGGTATTTATCTAACTTCCTCTTAAAAATCTCTGATCGAGATTCCATAACCTCCCTAGGCAATTTATTCAAGTGTTTAACCACCCTGTTAGGTAGTTTTTCTTAATGTTCAACTCCCATGCTGTAATTTAGGTTCATTGCTTTTTGTCCTAGGAAAATAACAAGGAGAATAATTTTCTCCCTCCACCTTGTAACAACCTTTTATGTACTTGAAAGCTGCTGTCTCCTCTCAGTTTTCTCTTTTGCAAACTAAACAAACCCAGTTCTTTCAATCTTCCCTCATAAGTCATGTTTTTTAGACCTTTAATCATTTTTGTTGCTCTTCTTTGGACCTTCTCCTATTTGTCCCCACCTTTCCTAAAATTGTGGCACCCAGAACTAGACACTGTACTCCAATTGAGGCCCAATCTGTACAGGACAGAGTAGAATGACTAAGCAAGACACAAGAATACAATGTATCCCAGAATGATGTTTGCTTTATTCAGTGTCACACCATTGATTCATATTTAGCTTGTGGTCCACGATGACTCCCTAGGTTCCTTTCTACAGTACTCCTTCCTAGACAGTCACTTCCCAGTCTGTATGTGTGAAACTCATTGTTCCTTCCTAAGCGGAGTACTTTGCATTATTCTTATTGAATTTCATCCTATTTACCTCAGACCATTTCTCAAGTTTGTCCAAATCATTTTGAATTATAATCCTATCCTCCAAAGCACTTCCAACCCTCCATCTGCAGCTGCAAACTTTATAAGTGTACTTTCTATGCCATTATCTAAATCATTGACGTAGATACTGAATAGTATCAGTGGCAAAACTGATCCCAGTGATACTTAATTTGTTATGCTCTTCCAGCATGACTGTGAACCATACTCTATGGCAGTGGTCCCCAATGTGGTGCCCACAGGCGCCATGGTGCCTGCCGGGGCATTTATGTATACCCTCCTAGTGACCAGGGCCAGCCCGAGCCATTCTTGCACCCCTGGGCACACGGTGCATGCATGGCCCCTGCTCTGGGTGTGTGGCGCATGTGCTCCCCTCACCCCCAAGCGCCCAGCAGCCCCAAAAGGTTGGGGACCACTGCTCTATAGGAATGGTTATCCAAGCAATTATGTAGGCTGTATTTCCTAGTTTGTTAATGAGGTAATGTACAAATGTATTGAATGCTTTACTAAAGTCTATGTATACCACATATACTGCTTCTCCTTATCCCCAAGGCTTGTTACCCAATCAAAAAAAGCTATCATGTCGGTTTGACCTGATTTATTTGTGACAAATCCATGCTGGCTGTTACTTATCACCTTATTATCTTCTAGATGTTTTTAAAAGGATTCCTTAAATATTTACACCATTATCTTTCCTGGCACAGAAGTTATAGTATTTAGTAATGTATTCTGAAATTATTAAATTAGAAATAGGACGATCATGGGAAAAAAATTTCCTCTGCCTCATTTTGTGTATGCATTTTTGCCCATCAGCAGCAAACATGACACATTAAAAATTTAACTTCATTATGCCAGAGGAAAACATTTAATTGAGTTATTTTAATGAGGTGCCACAAACAAAATGCACCACTGTTCTAAAGTGCATCAGAATGACAGAATTCAAGTACTCATTTTATCATACGCTAGAGCCATAAAACAATCTATTAAATCCAATACTGAGAATTGCTTTACTTTTTTCCTTTGGAACACTCCCAAGTAGATGATATCACAGGCAATAAGGTTCCCTTTAAAAGCAGCCCAACATCAATAATCTCTACTCCAGATACTTGCAGCCCCCAGTGTCAGGCTCTTCCTGAAATGTAAAAACCTGATCATTGTATTGGCACACAAGACACAAAACCAAAACCCCTTAAGAAATAGGTATCTTGCAGAAAAGAAACTTCATCAGTGTTTAAGGAATATGCTCCTCATCTTCTTGGAATTAAAAAAAATAAGTCTTAACCTTAATTTAAAAAATAAAAAAGATAAAAAGAGGAAGTTACTTACCTTGTGTAGTAACAACAGTTCTTTGAGATGTATGTTCCCATAGGTGCTCCACTGTTGGTGTCAGGTCATCCCAGTGCTGCAAATCAGAGTTTTCCTTAGCAGTAGTCGGCTAGACCGCACATGCACGTCAGGCACCTTATGCTGTTTGTGCCCTCCTCGCATACATAATTTGGCTCCCACCAGTTCCTCATGTCCACCCAAGTATCTGAAAGACATGATTAAAAACCAGAGACTCCAAAATGGGGAAGAGGGTGGGTAGTTGAGAACCCAGGGGGACACATCTCAAAGAACCATCACTACTGCACAAGGTGAGTAACTTCCTCTTTTTCAAGTGATGTCCCCATGGATGCTCACTTAGTGACTTTGTAGCAGTACTCGAGAACACAAGGAAGGCGGGTCTCGGAGTCACTGTGTGACAGCTGTTGACAGCGCTGCCAAGTCTACTGCTATGGCATTAGTTAAATGGTGGGAGATAGCATAGTGCTTCATGAAGGTATGATTTGAGACCCATGTGACCGCATGACAAATGTCCTGAAGGGGGACCCCTCTCATTGAGGCTGTAGATGCTCCTACAGTTCTCATGGAATGGGCCCTGTGCGCTCCCAGAAGAAGTTTATTTTAGATAGCACAGCATGGCATTATGAAGGATACTATGAGCTTGGAAATGCATTGCGTTGAGATTGGCTTACCCTTGGAACGTTCTACTAGAGAAACTATTAGTCGGTGTGATTTGCGGAAAGATTGAGCTGTGTCGATATAAAAGGTGAGTGCTCCGTGCACATCAAGTATGTGAAGAATGGTCTCACACTGAGATGCATTTGGTTTTGGGTAAAAGGTTGGGAGAACAATTGGTTCATTCATGTGGAAATCAGAACATACTTTAGGGATGAAAGAGGGGTGAGGACACAATATCACATTGTCCTTATTGAATATAGCATATGGTGTGCTGCAGTGAGTGCAGCAAGCTTACAAACTCTACAAGTAGACGTTATTGCTAGTAGGAAAACTAGTTTGGTAGTCAGCATGATTAATGGATGGATGACTAGAGGTTTGAATAGGGGTCGGGTCAGGATGTCCAGGACCAATTTCAGGTTCCATATTGGTGATGGTGTCCTATGCGATGGGTTAAGATTGAACCATTCCTTGATAAATCTCTTTGTGGTGGGGTGTACAAATACTGAAAAGCCATTAATAGTGTGGCAAAAGGCAGCAACTGCTGCCAAGGAAGCTGAGGAAAGCTAAGGCTAGGCCCAATTGTTTTAGGGAGAGGATATAGTCCAAAATCTCGTGTAGTGGTACCAAATCTGGGTCCAGGCATTTGTCTGCACACCATTACACAAATCTGCACCATTTTTGGAGGTAGGTAGAGCGTGTAGTTTGTTTCCTGCTGTTCATCAAGACCTCTTTAACCCAGTCCAAACATCTCATTTCGCATTTCTGGAACCAAGGAACCATGCCAGCAGGCAGGGCTGGGGATGCGTCAGAATGCCATGATTTTGAGTCAACAGATAGCTGCATTCAGGAAGGGGATAGGGTGGATGAGGAGACATCCGAGAGAGATAGGGAAACCACGTTTGATGGACCCATAAGGGGGCTTTGAGTATTACTACCACCCTATCCCAGCTGATCAAGTACTCTGAGGATTAGTGGGGTTGGGAAAAAGGCGTAGGCTAGGGGGCCATTCCAATTGAGGAGAAAGGTGTTTCCCAGCAATCCTAGACCCACTCCAGCCCTGGACTAGTATTGTGGGCATTTGCCGTTCTCGAGTGAAGCAAAGAGGTCTATTTGGGGAAATCTCCAGTGGCAGAAGATGGGCTGAAAAACACGATGGTGCAGTTCCCACTCGTGGTCTATCACGAAATGTCTGCTCAGTGTTATCGGCTGTGACATTGTTGATGCTAGGTAAGTATGATGTCACTAGTGTCACCTTGTGGAAGATGCACTAGTTCCATAAGTGTATTGCCTCAGCACACAGGAAACAGGATTGGGCACCATCCTGACGAATTATATAATACATTGTCATCATCTTGTCGGTAAGTATCTTGACTGGGGTGTTTTGAATGCACGTGGAGAAGTGCTTGCACGCATTGATGACTGCTCTCAGATCTAAGAGATTGATGTGGAACAATGTTTCTTGGGTGGACCATAAGCACTATACAAGGTGACCATCCAAATGTGCTCCCCATCCAAGTAGGGAGGCCTCTGTAGTAATTTGTACGTGTGGGTTGGTTCACCACTTGAGGGACGCAACCACTCTTGGTGCGGGGGCAGGGGGAACCTGTTTGTGGATATTGTGCCTGGATAGTATGTATATGGAGGCCAGCCAGTATTGTAGGAAGCAGAAGTGCAATCGTGCATCAGAAACCACATGTCATGGCTGCCATGTTTCTCATGGGCTGGAGGCAGGTAAGTACTTGTACTGTGGGACTCATGGTGATTATTGCCGTTAGGTCTTGTATTGCCTGGAAACTCTGCAATGGTAGGTATGTCCATGCTGTGGTAGAGTCTAAGGGACACTTATAAATTCCAGGGATTGAGCTAGACATGGAGAAGATTTTTGATCGTTGATGATAAATTTGAATATTTTCCATGTTGTGTTCACGGATTAGAGCGTTTCTGGGAAGAAAGAGCCTTTTATTAGGTAGTTGTTGAGGTACAGAACTATGATAATTCCCTAGCACTGTAAATAAACTGCAACCACGGCAAGTGTTTTGGAAAATACCCTGGGTGCAGAAGACCGGCCCAATGGCAGGATGTGATATCGGAAATATTCTGCAGCTACCATGAATCTTAGGAAACGTCTGTGAGCAGGATGGATTGTGATGTGGAAATAGGCCTCTTGCAGGTCAAGGGCTGCAGATCAGTTCCCTTCCCCATCTCCCATCCCCTTCCCCTGTTCAGCACAGAGATAATAGATTACAAGGTCACCATTTTGAACTGCTGTTTGCGAAAGTATCAATTGAGTCTGCAGAGATAGAGAATGGGTCTCCAACTGCCTGTCCTTTTTTTTTGTGAGAGTGGTAGAAATAGAAGCCTCTGCCCCTGAACTCGTCTGGTACCCTCTCTATCTCCCCAACAGAGAGGAGGCATTGGACCTCTTGTTTTAATAGGCCCTCATGAGAAGGGTCTCTGAAGAGGGACAGGGAAGAGGAAGAGGATAGGGGAAAGGATGTAAATGGAATCGTGTAGCCTGATGCTATGAGCTCGAGGACCCAGTGGTTAGTAGAGTGGTTTTAGGCAGTAATGAAAAATAGGAACCTTGTCTTGGCACAGACAGGTGAGGGGGAGATCTTGCATGCTCTCAACCAATGCCTCAACCCTGCTGCTTATTGTTTTGCTGGTTGGATGTACGGTTATTTTGCAGACACCTCCTTTGAGGCTGTTGTTTCACATGGTATTGTCAAATCTCTGTTCTGGTATCTGAAGTACACAAATGTCTGGTGCCTTTGGTATGGCATATACTGTTTTTGTCAGTAGAGGGGTATGTACATGCCCAATGTACCCAGAGTTGTTCTTGAATCTTTACTCATATGGAGGACTTTGTTGATCCTTTCTACAAATAACTTTTACTTGTCGAATGGGAGGTCCTCTACTTTGGATTGTAGCTCTTTTGTGACAGTGGCTGATTGTAACCAGGATGCTCTTTGCATTACGATTGATGTGGCGGAAGATCATGCTGCTGTGTCCACAATGTCAAGAGCCATTTGTAAGGCTGTCCATATGGTTGTATAGCCCTCCTGAACAACGGACTTCAAGATTGGTCTTTTGTTATCCGGTAAATGTTCCATGAGAATGGTGAGTTTAAAATAATTGTCAAAATCATGATGCGCTAAGGAAGCTGCATAATTAGCAACGTGCAGTAGTAAGGCTGACGAGGAATACACCTTTCTACTGAAAAGGTCCAAGCTCTTACTCTCTTTATCCACTGTGGTGTTCTTCTATTGTGACACTTTAGCCCTCTGTTGCACCACATGGACCACTAGGAAATTTGACTGGGGATGAGAAAAAAGAAAATCCATGCCCTTGGCAGGGATGAAATACTTTTTGTCAGCCCTTTCATTGGTGGGTGTGGTGGAGGCTGTGGCTTGCCATATTTCATCGGCCGCCTCCATAATGGCTTCATTGATGGGCAGTGAGATTTTTGCCCTTTGGGAAGGTTGGAAGTTCTTGATACGGCATTGCTTCTCCTGTACTTCTGTCAATTGAACCTCCTGACTGGCCACCACCCTTTTTTAAAAGTCCTGGAATTGTCTGAGGTCATCCATGGGTAAGGTATCACCAGGAATCACTGCTTTGTCCAGAGAAGAGGAGGGTTGGACTTTGGGTGAGGTGTAAGGTGTTGGCTCGGAAAGTTGATCTTCCTGCAGTTCAGATTGTTGGGGAGGGGGAGAGGTGGTCTGAGGAGATGGGGTGGTAGAATGCCTGTGCCCTAGTGTGGAAGAGGCTGTAGAATGGCTTCTGGAGGTAGACCGATAGCAGCACAGGGACCAATGTTTCTCATAAGTTGGTGAGTGATGATATTGTGTAGTCCAATGGGGCAGGCAATCAAAGTAGTATCTATGTCTTTGATGCTTGTAATAGGATCTTGCGGGAGAAGAGTATCTAGAGGAAAAGGTACTCCTAGGATCGTCATCACAGGCAGCATGTGCTGATAATGTAGAAAATCTAGGGGATCTCACTGATCCTCTTGAGGAATGAGGAGGAGATAATGATATCTGTCAAGGTGTAGAATGCGAGGTAAGTGGTGTGGCACGAGGGAACAAGGGGAGATCAGTCTGTAATGTCTCCTGTTGGTGTTGATAATGTCATGCACCAGTACTGGTGAAGGTGGTGCTGGTGATGGAGAAGATGGTGCTGAAGACCAGAGAAGTCTTAGAGTGAGCCTTAGATGGTGCTATATTAAGAGGCTGCACTTCAGACTCCCGAGATTTTGTTGGGGTCAGTGACAGTGTTGGTGCAGGGTTTTAACGGTTGGCACCGGTGGTGCATGCCACAACTTGGCCTGTATATCTTTAGAGCAGGTGGAGGCAGTGCTGGATGTTCCAGGCTTGTTGCTGGAGCGGGCATGGCTAGGTAGTAAAAATCGCCTGTGAGGACCTTTTCTTAGCTGAATAGCCCGAGCCCAGGGAAGTGGATCTAAGTTTCTCAGCCCTAGTGATTCGTAGAAGGTGTGGACTCTGCTGGTTGAAGCACCCTGTCAAAAAGCAGTATTCAAAGCCTCGTTTCCCTGTCTTGCCTTGCTTTCACTGTCAGCTTAGAGCAATGGGGGCACTTTTGTGGAATGTGCACTTCCCCAAGGCATCGAATACATGAAGACTGTTCATCTGAGGTGGGTATGGGCTCCTGACAAGTATTGCAACCAAGCAAGCCTGGCATAGTGTGTTTTTTGTTTTTTTTTAAATACTGATATGGCCCCCTCAGGAGTTGAAAAGCAATGGTTTTTTTGGTTTTTTAAACTACAAAAATGAGGGAACAAAGAGTCTATTAACTACAACTCATTCTAACAAGCTACCTACTTAACTATTAGTATGTTTTTTTGGTAGGTTCTCGGAGGAAAGTTCATTTCATCTGTGACTGAGAGCAGCAATGAAGGAACTGGTGGGAGCCAAACCAAGCATGTGAGGGCACAAACAGCATGAGGTGCCTGACACACATGCACGGTCCTGTCAACTACTGCTAGAGGAAACGCCAATCTGCGTCACCGTGACGACCCAACACTAACAATGGAGCATGCACGGGGACATCGTTTAAAGAACTTCTACTGTTTAGGCCCCATAGGGAGGGCAATTAAGTTTTGAACAAATATTTTTTATTTCAACATATAAATACAGTAAACTTCCGAAAATCTGACACCTTTGGGACCCAGGGAGTGCCGGATTATTGGATATGCCGGAGTACCGGAAGGGGGGCTATGAGGGGTCGGGGGGGGTCAGTGGGGAACTACGCAGCGTGGGCAGCACTCTAGCTGCTCTGCCCCCGGCTTCCCCAAGTCCACCGCTGGTCAGTTTCAGCAGCAGCGGACTTGGGGAAGCCCAAGGCAGAGCAGCTGGGGTGCTGTCGGGTTGGTCCTGCAGCACCGCTCAGGTGAGGGGCAGTGGTGCGGGACCAACCCGGCAGCACCCCAGCTGCTCTGCCCTGGGCTTCCTCAAGTCCGCCGCTACTGAAACTGACCAACGGCAGACTTGGGGAAGCTGGGGGGCAGAGCAGCTGGAGTACTGCCAGGTTGGTCCCGCAGCACTGCTCAGGTGAGGAGTGGTGTTGCAGGACCAACCCAGCAGCACCCCAGCTGCTCTGCCCCGGGTTCCCCAAGTCCGCCGCTGGTCAGTTTCAGTAGCGCTGGACTTGGGGAAGCTGTGGGGCAGAGCAACTGGGATGCTCTGCCCCAGGCTTCCCTAAGTCCACCGCTGCTGAAACTGACCAGCGTCGGACTTGGGGAAGCTGGGGGCAGAGCAACTGGGATGCTGCTGGCCAGAGCACTTCTGGGTTCCAGTTGGTGCCAGACTATTGGGAGTGCTGGACCACTGGATGCCAAACAACTGGAGTTTTACTGTATTCCCAACTCCATCCCCCCATTATGAACTCTAATACTATTATCACTTCTGTCATTTTCTTCACACTGTGCTATCAACTAACAGTGGTAAGGACACGATAATTAAAAAGTGAAATGGACCAGACTGCTCAAGCTGGGCTGTCAGATACAAAGTGTCAGAGAAGTGATAACTTGGATTTATCACGTACGGTCCCATATTTTAATTTGACCATGTCAACTTAAAGGACAATCAAAAAGATTCCTAGTGGACAATTTGTAAGAGCTATCGGTGTCTATATCCAGTGTAAAAAAGAAGTAACTTTGCTGTGTTGACTATGATGTCTGACCAAGGATGTTTCAAGATTCCTCTATGATTTTTACTTTCTTCAGCTCCAGTTCATTTTCCCATGTCCTCAGCACCTTGAAGAGCAGTTTTCTTGTCACAACCTATCCTTAAAAGAAGAGTTTCAAGGTTTCTAAAATATGTTTTTAAACCATACAAATTTTCTTAGTTGGATTAATAGTAACCAAGTTTACTAAAACTGAATTTTAAAAATCCACAATTTATTTCCAATTTGTTTACTTTTTGCATTTTTTTCCACTCCATTTGGACAATACAATTCAGTTTCATTTTGGCTCTTGCGTGTAATCTCATATTGATATGTGAACATCTCCTTCCTAACAAAAATATTTTTTAAATTTGTGAGATCATCATAAGTTTTGCCTTTTAAAATGTAAAAGATACCTGAGAATGTTCCTTTAAAATAGGGCTGAATAGAGCTGTTGCCAAAAACATCCATTTCAGAGCTCACTCGGTTCCAGAAAAAAAAATGTTAACGCCAGTGGCATAGTTAGGATAAGACCACACAAGTTACCTTCTGTGGTAATTTTGTTTTAGGATTTTTGCTATTTTCAGGATATTAGTTCTCTACTGTAAGACTTTCACACATTATTAGACCTAGCAAAGTTTTGTGTTGGGAGTTTTGTTTCCTAACAAACTAGGTCTATGGGTGCCCTATTTAGTTTAAAAAAAAAAAAAGATGCCACCACATATAACTGGGCAAAAACAACAAAATTCCATAATTCTACTTTTTTCAGCTGATCATTCTAGTACATAGGATTTGATTCTTAATCTTTGATGCCATAAACTGAATTTTCCAGGTCTGTTACATACGATTCAACACAATGTCTTCTTATCCAGGCATAACCACTGCCTTTGCTGCCACCAGGCTCACTTGCTAGACAATCTTTATCCAGCTGAAACAAGAGGAATCCAGTGTACCTTTTATTTTCTTCCACTGATGCATTTTTTAAAAAAAGTTTTGTACCCTCAGAATGACCCTATCATAATGCAAACACCCAACATACTAAATTACTTACTTATAAATCCATAACTTAAGGGTCACTCTGGAGAGAAAAAATACACATAGAATGCAGTTGATAAAAACATCTTCTTTGGTTATGTCTACATAACCCTTCCTTAGGGTTATTTTGGGGTAAATATGATATACGGTATGCATTTTTATCTGAGATATACAGTATATATACACACACACACACACACACACACACACACACACTACAAACCATGTTTACATATTATACATACTGTATATATTAAAGGCAGAAGGTTGGGTTGTTTCCATAAGAAATGATGGAAAATCATAAATTAGTATAGAAAAAATGCATTAGCACTGAACATCAGCAAATCCCAAACAGTTAATCATGCATTATCTCACCATCATCCATTAGGTTATCTGTTTATAGAGTTTGACAAGAGCATAAATAATAAAAATGATCTTGCTTTACATTTCACCATTTTGTAAAAAGCTAACAGAATTTAAAAAATTATCAGTGAAACTACTTAAACAAAAGAATGCTACTTAGACAGCAGGTATGACTTACCTATTCATTTATAGAATTAAATTAACTGTATATTCATTTGTAACAGTTTAGCATTATAGCTGCTAGGTACAAACACGTTAAGTATATTGTATTTTTTTTAAATAATGGTATTAACAGTCACCAAACTAAAAAAAAGTTGCTGATTTTAACCACTGAACATTCTTACAGAAAGAGTTATATTAGTGTATCAAAAAAGGTAAAAAGAAAAATGCAAAACACCATTTGAGGGGCATGGTTAACTAACAAAATGTATAAACTTTCTTTGGCCATATAATATTTTGTATTTTCTCCCAACTTGGAAACATAAACAAGTTACTTTTATATCTTCAATACTTGGATATTATATATGCCTTGGATCTTTCAGCCCGAAGTCAATAAGGTCTGCAACAGAAAAGGGAAGTCTGAAAGATATAACAAATTGTTCCATAGGCATGCCAAAGACTATCTTGTGACACAAAATACAAGATATCAAACCTTGTGATTTTAATAGAATAAAGTGATCATGAAAGCAGTTCAGAACAAAGTTTTCATGCCTGTCTCAGGCTACTGAGATACATTTCAGGGGATTTAAACATCCTTCTGAAGCATTTACAAGTTGAACCTCTCTAGTGTAGCACCCTCCGCATCTGACCAGTGTTGAACCAAAGAATTTGCCAAACCATGGAAGGTCAATATTGTCTAGTAGCATTACCAACACTTCTACTGCTTACTGGGCTCTTAGGAGACATTTAAGAGTAAATTAGAGCTAAATAACAACACAGAACACTGAGAACCAAGAGTGGTAGCTGTAAACAAACTTTATGGGTCTGCAAGAAATTTGGCCACACCCACAATAAAAGTGGATACCTAGCTAACTGAAATTATGCAAGACCACAGATTTTGAGAGAGCAAAGAGTACCAAATAAAAGAGGTACTGCTACTACCTGTACTTCTATGGAGATGGACCAATCATTTGTAAGAATTTCTAAACATGGGCTTTCAATAGTTAGTAATTTGTAATTTAAAAAGAAAGTTTAGAACCTTTTTTTATGCTTTTTGTAAGTACAATACTAGGGTAAATAGAACATCCAACTTAAACCAAACCATGTAGGGGAGAAAATTCAAGAGGCACTTGAATGGACCATCATTCATTCCTTTTTAATGTAGCAATTCCTAGGATATTTTGAAAACAGATTCTTTAGAACATTTCCTATGAATACTTTAACAAATAATATGGCTCTGGCAGGAAAGCACTTTAAGCAACCTTTGTGGTACCTTGATAGCTGAGATTAGCCATTCCACCCACATCAGGAGTTGCAAGGAGCTAGAGTAGAGCTTCTAAACTGCCTCTATATTGGTGGAATTCTCAGGTGGCAAGTTTTACAGTCCCTTACTCTAAGTAAAAGTGACAAGGAGTCCTGTGGTACCTTATAAAGTAACAGATGTATTGGAGCATAAGCTTTTGTGGGCAAAGACACACTTCGTCAGATGCATGTGACATGCATCTGACGAAGTAGGTCTTTGCCACGAAAGCTTATGCTCCAATACATGTTAGACTATAAGGTGCCACAGGACTCCTTGTCACTTTTGCAGATCCAGACTAACACAGCTACCCCTCTGATACTTAGTTTAAGTAGAGAATCAGGTCCCACACATTGGCTGTATTGTTCTGATTAAATGTTCCCAGAGGTTGTTGCCGGGAGGGGGGGGGGGAGCGGATAAATTCCCAGACAAACAAATCAAATACCCACACATTTAAAAGTATCCGACTAATAATCCAAATACTTATCCTATTGTAGATTACAATTTGGATTTAGGGCAAAATTCATTCCTTGAATTGTAATGGCTGGCCTCATGTCACACACTCCATGAATCATAAATTTACACTTTCATTGTTACTGTGAATACATGTAAAAGAATGGCTGGGCTTATCCCTACTTTATAATGGTGTAACGACCCTCACTCTTGGCCCAAATCTGCAAGATGCTACACATCTTCAACTATCATTGACTTTAAGAGGATTTGAGTGTGCAAGACATGTTGCAGGATCACGCCTTATATCAAGGCTTTGCAGTCTCCTGCCAAATGTAAAATAATACACAATAGTAGAAATAGCACATGTAGTATAAATAAAGGACAGCTCATTAAATTTCAAACAGTAAGTCACTACAATGCATGAAATTCATATAACATACGCACATGTAAAATGAGCAATCTTGTGGTACCTTAGATACTAACAAATATCTAGGATCATGAGCTTTTGTGCGTGAAGCCCACTTCATCAGATTAGTTGGAGTGGAAATAACAGAATTGAAGATATACAACAGCAAAAGCAATTACCTGTCAATTGCAGAACCCATATTAATTAAGCAGGCTGGATGTGTCCCATTCCTAGCTTTTGATGTGAAAATGTGAATGTCAAAGACAGGGGTAACTGCCTTTGTAGTAAGTTAACCAGTTAATATCTTTATTAAAGTCCAGGTTGACAGTGTCAAATTTGTAAATTAATTCCAGTTCATCAGTCTCTTTGTTATTAGATGGCAAAATTCCTTAGTAAATGAACAATTACTTTTAAATCCATTATTGAATGCCCAAATAATGTTCCCTATAGGTTTATGTGTTACCATTCCTGATGTCCGATTTGTGTTCATTTATCCTAAGTCGCAGAGACTGTCTGGTTTGACCAATATACATGGCAGAGGGTCATTGCTTTCATTTAATGGCATATATTACATTAGAGGATGTGCAGTTGTATGTGTGTATATACACGTGTTCCTCTGTTACTGATTTACCCAGCAGAATTTAATTTAGCACATGTGGTAGGTATCAGTACAAGTTTAAATTCTAGTTAAAGATCACTTCCACTGTATCAATTCTCCATCATAATTTGAAAATATGCCACATGTGAAGTTCTGAATTTTCTCCCCTACATGGTTTGGTTTACATTGGATGTTCTATTTACCCTAGTACTGTACTTTCAAAAAGCACAAATACAGCTGATTCCAAATATTTAAAAAAAAAATCCATACCACCATTGGAAATCCATGCTTACAAATCCTATTATATCATAATACTAATGTAACTTTTTTTTAAAAACGCTGATTTAAAGTGTAACCCCCTTCTCCACCAGCCCCAAAAAAAGCACAGAAAAATTACCAGACAAAAACTGGACACTTATCAAATCATAATGTGACCTACTTGGAGAATGAGAGGTTGTTAAGGAATTATTTAAGTGTCTCATCTATATGTAGCATATACTATGGCCATTTTAATAATTTATTTAATGATAAACTATACACTCCCACAACTCTGGCCTTTTTGCAGTATGGCCCAAGGGAAATTATCTTCAAAACTGCCCATCTTAGATTTCATTATGCGTGGTT
Source organism: Pelodiscus sinensis (assembly GCF_049634645.1). Taxonomy (NCBI): domain Eukaryota; kingdom Metazoa; phylum Chordata; order Testudines; family Trionychidae; genus Pelodiscus; species Pelodiscus sinensis. The sequence continues at coordinate 69,605,977 of NC_134712.1, forward strand.
TTGTAATTACGCCATGTACAACCAGTGTAGCTGTTTGAAAATCAAGTGTGGCTTGCTTGCAACATGCAAAATGGATCTTGCTCTCAAAAACTGTAACTGGCATGCAAATTTCCCCAGAGATCCGTTATCAAAGAACAGATGAGGAGAAATAGACATTGCACAGTCAACTCAGACAACATGTGATGCAAACAGAAAACGAATACTCTTCTATGCTCAGTGACTCAGTGAAGAGTGAGATAATTTCTCAAAGGGCTCTGCACTCACACTAGTACAGTCTGTCAATCCTGTCACCAACCACATGACAATCTGGCAATGTAGCTCAATCTCTTTCAGTTATTCAATCTAGAGAAAAATTCCTGAAAGTTAACATTTATTTTTCAGAGAGAGCTGAATAGTTTAATTTCTATTTTAATAGACAACATATAGACTAGCAGTGCTAGCATAATGAAAGTTTACTTAGTGGAACCCAAAATATCTAAATTAATTTAAAGTTAAGGAAGAGAGTAGGATAAACCACTTTGGTAAAATTTTCTGTCATATACTGTGATGTGTTATAAAACATGTATATGCAGTAACTGACAGCTATAATTTCACTGAAGGGTGCATCTACACAGTAGGGCTTTATAGAAATAAGCTATGCAAATTATGCTATGTCAATTGTGCAGCTTATTTCGAAATCAGGAGTGTCCCACACAGCACTTATTTTGAAATCGAGCACTCTTCCTCCGACTTCTCTTACTCATACAATGAGGGTTACAGGAGTTGGAGTAAGAAGTCCTCCAGCTTGACAATATTTCGACATTTCAAAATAACTCCTGCTGTGTAGATGCAGACTAAGTTATTTTGAAATAACGCTGCTGTGTACACCTACCCTGAGTGAACTGTGAAAGTGTGTCAGACGTGTTTAAGGATTCTCCAGTACACACTTCCTTAACTGACAATCATTTCCTAAAACATTCCATAAATAATAAAGCTTAGTTTATTGCTTTTCTTACAATCCTTCCTACTTATTAGGCAATAAAGATAACCAAATTTGAAAGTTCATCAGCTTTTGACAACTTTAGGATTAAATTCACTTTTTCAAGAGAATTATCAATGAAATTTCAAATGACAAGTCACTGACCTATTCCCAATGTTACAATTCTTATAACAAACTGGACAAATCTTTGCATTTTGCACAGAAGAGATTAAATAAGGTAACATGAACAACACTCTTCTGAGAAACCTATAGAAGAACTAAACCATAGAGGTCACCAACTACAACTAAAGTGAGAAAGGAATAAGGAAAATGAATGTTGAAGGGAAAAGAATTCATTCTAACCAACGAGATTATGCTTTTGGCACTTGATGCATGGAATACAGATGGACAAATACGGCATGTCCACACAGTTCCTAACAGTAGAAGATGATGTTTTTATTAAAACGATAAGGCCTGAAGTCTCTCACTTATGTGTAGCTGAGGTAAGGAGAAAGTGAGACAGAACGAAAGAGAAACTAGTTTAAGATTAAAAAAAAAAGAGATTAAAGAATGTGCAGGGGGGTAAGGTGAAAAAAACCTAAGAGAGTAAGTGTAGAAGATGGTTGCAAGGATGAAAAGACAAGGAAAATAAACCAAGACAGAATTCAGCAGTCCAGATTGGAAATTGCACTGGAGTTGCTTAGGCTAAGTTGCCTAATTAATGTTATTCCAAGAATGAATACTGGAAATTTAAAAAAAAGAAAAAAAAGGAAAAGAGTTTGAACAGTGCAATTTTATCCGAACAGGTGTAACTGAAGATGATAAAATTTGCTCTTCTGCAATAATTCCAATGACTTCAATTATTAAGTAAAATAAGCATATAGAAATAGTGTCAAGAGTAAAAATAGTGATGTAGACTCATCCTTACATTGTGTTTAACTTTTTTGCTTCCTCTGCAAGATACTATATACATATTACATCATTATTATAGAAATGGCACAGCCTCAGAGGACACTTTCCACATTTTATTTACATTTTAAGACTAACTTTAATTTCAATCACATATCCATACACCTATTTCCTTTGTTTCACTAGAACTTAAATGCATTGTTTATTAGAACAAAGACTGTAAACAAATATTTGCCATGTCCATTACATGTAACACACAGGAGCCGCTTAACAGAATCCATTCCCCCCTTTTATAAATACAGGTATCAAAACAATCCTGAACATACTTTGTGACACTAATAGTAGTCGGCACCCACACCTTTGCAAAAATTAAACAAGATGAGCAACAGTATTCACTGTACCTGCTACTTTAAAACAATTTCAACTGCAGCTCTTTTACTAAGCCAGATGGATAAAACATGCCATTTATAATTTTTTCTTCTTGAGCAATTAATTTTCTGAAACATACATTAATCCACAGCAATCTGACACTTCTTGTCATGCTTTCATCTTGTAAAACCTGAATTTCAATTTTAGGCTTATGCTTAAATGACAGTGTCTTGATAAGAGAAAGAAAATAAATTGTGCTGCCTTTTTCCCTTCCCATAGTGCCTGAAAACATACTGGGTGTACTTATATTATATATATATAATCTTACAAATGTCCAGGTCATGTATACCAGCTGAAATTCTTTTAATGTGTGGGTGGTTTGCATTGTGAAATTTTAATCAAGACATTAATATGAGTAGAAGGTTGTTTTAAGACAGAAGTTTGAGAATCAGCTAAAATTAATTGTTGTAAGTTTGTCCTTCTGGAGGTTGTGGAAGCTTCATATTTTCTTTAGACATCATTAGACGTCTTAGCTCTTGAAGTACAACTTTAATGCTATAAGAATTTTGCCATTTTGCTAACACTGGTATGCTCCGTGCATCCACCTGCAAAGAAAGATAGCACACGTTAAACAAGCCTATATGTTTTTGTACCGTAAAATACAAAATCCCTGACTACTTAGTTTTAGTTTACTTAAGAACTTAAGAAATCGTAGCATGTGTTTCAATCTCTTTAGCACTTCCAAAATGTATTATAAATTTATAAATTATTTATAATGAATGCTTAGCACATACTTGCACACAAATTCAGATCCTGAGACACGCACAGCTGGACCCCTGCATATCATGCTCAATAACATCAACCTTCAGGGTGGAGGAGAAGGGTGGGCAATGAGAAGTCAACCTATGGTGAGCTCTTTGCAAAACTAGGGCCATATCCTAAACTAAAGACATTTTTATCCACCAGAACATCAGTTCTTTAGTAATCATTTCAACAAAATATTGAATTTAAACAAAACAATCATCTGAAGATATTGCTTGATTACTGCGCCAATGTGGTTTTCTCAAAGTTAGCTTAATAAAGAATTGAAAGCCATTTGCTACACAATATTCTAAGCCAAAATCTTTATAAAGAAAAATTCTACCACTATAAATAACCGTCTGTGATTTGTTTTGAAAACTTGCTGTTATATGGACCTTCTGATGCCTTTAACTTGTCTCAGTACATATGAGCTGAAATAGTAATTTGATTTAAATAGTTCCATATAAGATCAGGACATAACTCAATTCTGCGTTGTTTCTTATCTGTGTATGTATTTTAGAGTGTGACTGTCTGTGTGTCTGTCTGCGAGTCCATTTGTTCAATAACTCCTCCTAAATAGTAAGTGCTAGGACCACCAAATTTGGTATGCAACTTCCTCTTCTCTTAACTTAAACTAATGCCAGGGTTTGGTTGTGCCAGGAGAACCAGAAGCCCCAGGAAAAAGACTGTTTTCCATAACATGCAAAGGGAGGAGCTTCCATTTGGAGAAATGGGATATGAGAGTGGCCATGGGGGTCAGTGAGCCTGTAGGGGAGAGGACACTGGGAGGGGAGGGAAGACAGAACAGGCTCCTGTCAGGCAGAGGTCTCCTTCCCCACTGTGTGTCTCTCCTCACCCCCCAACCCTTACTCTAACACATCATCACCCCCCAACCTCCTGAACCTCTTAAAGCACAAAGGCTTTACTGCATATAATTTGGTAGTTTAAAGGTTAAGTACAAAGGAAAATGAGTGTGTGTGTGTTTTCATTCTTTAATAATATAGCAATTTTTGGGAGGTTATTTTTACTTTTTAATATAAAAATATTTTTTAAAAATCAGAAATATCAAGTTCTAACCATTGCAACTTTACCTCCAGATGAGACCTAGACTGCTTAACTTCAAGCTACATGGTTTCAGAATACAGAGGATAATACTGTTTAGATTTGCAGAAGACAACTTGGAGATTAAGATTACCAACGATTACGTTTAACATTAAGAAACCAAATACCGAAGAAAAACCGTGTAAAGAAAAGAAAAGAAAGCCATAAAGTCTGCAGTTTATACAGTGATTTTCGCACCAATTAAGAAACCCCCACCCCTTCATAAAAAAAGTATAATATTTCACAACAAAGTTTGAAAGTTGCATTGGTCAGCCCAACATTACAATTACTAGTTCATTTTTTAAAAGTATTTGCTCTAATGTGTTAGAGATATGAGATGCAATTTTGAGAAGGGGAAAGGGGAGCCTTTGACTCCAAACACAGCTTTCATACCATTTTGCAAATATGAATATTAAATCAATCCACTATAAAAAGAAATTCAAAACTGAAAAGAAAAAATACCCGTCCAAAAAATCTCCATCTTTTCTCCCATCCCAGGAGAGACTCCCTGAGCTGCAGAGTAGTTCTGGTTCTGGTGAGAAGAGCATCTAGTCTGTATCTCTCTCCCTGAGGCACAAGTCTCCCTTTTATACACCATTATCCCTCCCATCCTCTGTGTTAGGTTAAAGAGTTCAGGAGAAGGCCTTTCCCAATTGCTGTTAGGCAGTAGAGAAGCAATATGCCACCACTCAGACCCTGGAGCCCCATAACATCACAGCTTCATTTCAAAATCTGAACTCTGGATAACATAACTCTCTCCAAGCCCACATAATGCTAGACAGGGTCCAACACACTACCTCTCCAGGCAAGAATTTCAGAGTGGAAGGATACTTGCACAGTGGACAGGCTTGGCTGTTGGAGGGAAATGTACTGAGAAAAGAAATGAAACTCAGGCTCATCATTCTTTATGAGTGTAGGGTTTTGTTGGGAAGGAGATCAAGAGGAAAAGAAGGGTAGATATTAAAGAAGCATAAGTACTGGTAGTTATGGTTTTACCACACAGTTAATTGTCAAAGGCTAAGGTTGACAGAAGATGACTGTGAAAAGGGAGAAGAGGAAGATTCCCAATAAAGAGGCAGGAGGGGGGCAAGAAGCTAGGTTTGCTGATTAAAGGGAGATCAGATAGACAAGTATAATGCTGGCAGACCCCAGTTAACTGCAGGCTGAATCGAACCTGAGACTTCTGGAGCTTATTACATGAGCCTCTACCACATGAGCTAAAAGGCAGCTGGCTATTAGCTAAGGTTGTAGAATAAGACTCGTTCTCTCTTTACATGGTCTCAGTGCCACTAGATGGGACAGTACACCACACTCAGAGGTATGTGGGTTACACAAGCTTGGATAAGGATACAGTTTAAGGGGGGGAGGGTTTCTATGGTGTTGGAAAATAATTCTTCTCACCCTCTGTTTCACTATTGTATGAGTTAAATGGAGAATTAAAAACAGCTGAAAAGGCAGCTGCAGATTGTTTCAATCTAAAACAAACAGGAAAAGTGTGGGACTAACAAGATGAGTACCCATCTTCATCATAACCATTTTGATTGCATAGTCCCCTTTCCCTATGTATCATGCTTATATTCTTTTCTACACCATATGTCGACTGGGAATTGGCCTCATTTACAGCTACAGTAGCCAGTCACTAACAAACCTGTAATATAGTTAGGCAAAGCTACTATTCCACTGGTGGAGTTTATTACAGTTTCAAGCCAGACTATTTTCACTAGTGCAAATACTGGTTTTCTTGTATTCACCAGGGATTTGCATCTAGAAGGTCACAGACTAATATGGTCATTACAAGGACTGCCTCCTCCTCCGGCACAATGACTAGCACATTTTCAGCACTACAGGTTGAAATTGTGTGGTCTGGGACACTCTGATCTGACAACATCCATGGTCCAGCAGGACCACAGATGTTGCTGGGGCAGAGAACCCTGGACCAGAGTGCCCCAGAGGTTGTTGGCTGGGAGTTCAGCAACAGAGTCCAGCTAGCAGCTGCTTGGGGCTGGCAGCCCGGCCAACCCAACAGCTGTAGGGGCCAAGAACACAGCCCAACAGCCGCCAGGGGGCTGGGAACAGAGTCCAGCAAGACCAGCAGATGCTGGAAGGCTGGAAGTGGAGCCTAGCCAGCCTGCCAGCCCCTAGGCTTGGAGCATAGTCCAGCTGGCAGCCATTGGGAAAGCCCTGATCTCCCCTGGTCCTGCAAACTCCCTTGTCTGGGAGCAATCAGGTCCCAAGGATGCTGGACCAGGGAGGTCCAAGCTGTATCACACTACATCTAAAAAGACAAATATTTATTTTAACTAAGCCATTTTATTTTCTGCAAGTTACTGTACCATCTTGTGTTGCTTAACACATCTTGCTGGCTATCTTAGTTTTATTCCCTGCATTGCAGGTCCTATTTTGCCTATAAAGAGATTATACAATCGATCAATCAACTTATGATATGCTTCTTTATAAATATCTCTACCCAGGTTTGTTAGGAATGCTCAAAACCAGATACCCCAAAATACCTGTTTAATATAAAAATTGTATTCAGATACAGGCAGTCCCCGGGTTACGTACAAGATAGGGACTGTAGGTTTGTTCTTAAGTTGAATCTGTATGTAAGTCGGAACTGGCGTCCAGATTCAGCCGCTGCTGAAACTAACCAGCGGCTGACTACAGGAAGCCCGAGGCAGAGTTGCTCTGCCCCGGGCTTCCTGGAATAAGCCTCTGATCAGTTTCAACAGGCTGAATCTGGACACCAGTTCCGACTTACATACAGATTCAACTTAAGAACCCCAGGCGTCCCCAAGTCAGCTGCTGCTGAAACTAATCAGCGGCTGATTCCAGGAAGCCCGGGGCCGAGCAACTCTGCCTCGGGCTTCCTGTAGTCAGTGCTGGTCAGTTTCAGCAGCAGCTGACTTGGGGACACCTGGGGCAGAGCAGCTGGGGTGCTGCAGGGTTGGTCCAGTAGCGCCCAGAGAAAAGCCTGGACTGCTGGGGGGGGGGGGGGGGGGCGTACTAGCTGCGCCCCCCCCCCCCCCCCCCAGCAGACCAGGGAGACGCAGGCAGGGGACCGAGACGCACCGCAGTCCCGCCGCCCGGGTCCTCCGCATCTCCCTGGTCTGCTGGAGACCAGCCGACCAGGGAGACGGGAAGCAAAGCCTCTGAGGACTCCGGCAGCGGGACAGCCGTGGCACGTCTGGGCTGTCTGCTGCCCGCGTGCTCCCCGGCTTTGCTCCCCGTCTACCTGGACTGGGGAGACGTGGAGCAAAGCTGGGGAACACGTGGGCAGCGGACAGCCCAGACGCGCCATGGCTGTCCCACTGCCGGCATCCTCAGAGGCTTTGCTTCCCGTCTCCCTGGTCTGCTGGTCTCCAGCAGACCAGGGAGACGGGCAGCAAACCCTGTTCGTAACTGCGAATCCGACATAAGTCGGATCCACGTAACTCGGGGACTGCCTGTATAAGGAAGCTGCATTTTCAGGGAAGTCTGAAGGCTAGTGAAGCTGAAAATGAGAACAAAACTATTTTTATTCTATCAGCTTATCCAATATAAATCTTTAAATAATGACAATAGCAGCAACATTACATGCAATCCAAGAATAATCAAGGAATTATTCTATGCTATTTAAAACACAGAATTATAGAAGAATGCTGCAAAATGTTCAGTGTTTACAATACTTCCAATAGTATAACTTAAAAAGTAGCAAACTGCTCAATCCACTATAAACAGATTCAAAATGATGACTGGACCACAGAGTTTACAGAATTATAGTTGATAAAATCCCAAGCCTTTAAAAAGAAGAAACAAACACTTCCAGCTGTAAATGGTATTTAAATAAACAGAAGTGATTGCAAATCCTGTGAGATACCAACAGACTATTCAAGAAAACTCAAAAACAATCAGAAATCCTCAAAAACCATGGGAAAATAAATAGTGTCAGAACACAACCTGTGTTTTATCAATCTATGATACACAACAGACTCTAAGAGGAGAGACCCCACAGCATTAAAAATTATAATTTATGTTATAGCCGTGACACCCTTTGCAGACAGCAAGTAGTTTCCCGAGTTCTCCTCATATATTTGGGCCAGGTTTTCAAAACAAGATTCCTAAATTCCATGTACAAATCTAGCAGTTGCATATGCCAAGAGATCACTATGAGAATCAGTGCTCATATGTATATCAGGGATGTGATAGTGTACATGTACAAACCATTAACCAATGAGCCTGGACTCATCGGTTAACTTTCATGGTTATGCGCAACTTCCTCCCCCGTCCCGTGCCTCTGCATCAGAGGCAGCAGCTTGTCTGCATCAGAGCAGACGAGCCGTTACAGGCAAGGAACATACCCCATGCATACCAGCACTGGCACAGTCGCATGTTCTCCACTCCACTCCGCTGCCTCTGTTGCAGAGGCAGCAGCATGGCGGGGGAGAGGAAGGCACCTCCATGTGTAAATGTGCAACTGCTGAAACCCCACAATCTGCCAGATTGCTACTGTAACCTTTGAATCCATGCACTGATCATTTCTGGAAGACAACCTTCCTTGTTTGGAAACACCACACTGACAACACAATCTGGCCATAGGACAACAATAGGGACATCGGCAGCAGGGGGTGCATGATGATTTAAAAAAAAAAAAAAAAAAAAAAAAGAGTAGGAAGATTCCCCAATCCTCCAACAAAACTGACAGCCTGGAAAAACAGCATGGGCCAGGAGAAAAAAGCTGATCTGAAACAGGGAATCAGGAGGTGTCAGAACAATATCACAAGAAGGACCATCTCACAAAGTGGCAACAGACAATTTTCCTGACAAACTATTGAAGATTTAAATGGAATAGAGCTTAGGACAAAAAGCAAAGAGGAAAGATTTGATCTTAATATCAAGGCTCACTTCCTGTTTCTGCCAGACTTCCTGTGGGATCTTGGGCAAGTCATTTCAATCTTTTAAGTTCTTAAGTTTTCCTTGTGTAAAACCACCATAATAATATGCCTTTTTTTCTGGTTTGCCTATCTCGTTTGTAAGTCTTTTTACTATATATTTTAGAAACGCATGTCTGTCCATCCATTTGCCCATTTATTCGAGAACTCCTCATAAACGGTAAGACTAGGACCACCAAACTTGGTGTGCAGCTTTCTTTTATCATGCCTCAGAGCAAGGTTGTGCCAGGATAATGGGATGTGCATGGAATTTGATTGTTTCTCATAAAATTTGGTTGAGAATTTGAAAGTGGAAGGCAGCTTCGGTGAAAGTGATCATGAAATAATAGCGTTCACAATTCTAAGGAAGGGTAGAAGGGAGAACAGCAAAATAGAGACAATGGATTTCAGGAAGGTGGCTTTTGGTAAGCTCAGAGAGCTGATAGGTAAGGTCCCATGGGAATCAAGACTGAGGGAAAAACAGCTGAGGAAAGTTGGCAGTTTTTCAAAGGGACATTATTAAGGGACCAAAAGCAAGCTATTCCACTGTGTCGGAAAGACAGAAAATATGGCAAAAGACCGCCTTGGCTTAATCACGAGACCTTTCATGATCTAAAAATAAAAAAAGGAGTCCTATAAAAATGGAAAGTAGGACAAATTACAAAGGATGAATATAGGCAAACAACACAGGAATGCAGGTGCAAGATTAGAAAGGCAAAGGCACAAAATAAGCTCAAACTAGCTACGGGAATAAAGGGAAACAAGAAGACTTTTTATAAATACATTAGAAGCAAGAGGAAGACCAAGGACAGGGTAGGCCCACTGGTCAGTGAGGAGGGAGGAACAGTAACAGGAAACTTGGAAATGGCAGAGATGCTTAATGACTTCTGTGTTTCGGTCTTCACCGAGAAGTCTGAAGGAATGACTAACATAGTGAATGTCAGTGGGAAGGGAGTAGGTTTAGAAGATAAAATAAAAAAAGAACAAGTTAAAAATCACCTAGAAAAGTTAGATGCCTGCAAGTCACCAGGGCCTAATGAAATGCATCCTAGAATACTTAAGGAGCTGATAGAGGAGGTATCTGAGCCTCTAGCTATCATCTTTCGAAAATCATGAGAGATTCCAGAAGACTGGAAAAGGGCAAATATAGTGCCCATTTATAAAAAAGGGAGAAGCGGTGGACGTGGTATACCTAGACTTTAGTAAGGCATTTGATACGGTCTCGCATGATATTCTTATCAATAAACTAGGCAAATACAACTTAGATGGGGCTACTATAAGGTGGGTGCAAAACTGGCTGGATAACCGTACTCAGAGATTAGTTATTAATGGTTTACAATCCTGCTAGAAAGGTATAACAAGTGGGGTTCCGCAGCGGTCTGTGTTGGGACCGGCTCTGTTCAATATCTTCATCAACAATTTAGGTATTGGCATAGAAAGTACGCTTATTAAGTTTGCAGATGATACCAAGCTGGGAGGGGTGGCGACTAATCTGGAGGATAGGGTCATAATTCAAAATGATCTGGACAAATTGGAGAAATGGTCTGAGGTAAATAGGATGAAGTTTAATAAAGACAAACGCAAAGTGCTCCACTTAGGAAGGAACAATCAGTTTCACACATACAGAATGGGAAGCGACTATCTAGAAAGGAGTACGGCAGAAAGGGATCTAGGGGTTATAATGGACAACAAGCTGAATGAGAGTCAGCAGTAGGATGCTGTTGCAAAAAAAACAAACATGATTCTGGGATGCATTAACAGGTGTGTTGAGAGCAAGACACAAGAAGTCATTCTTCTGCTCTACTCTGCACTGGTTAGGCCTCAGTTGGAGAACTGTGTCCAGTTCTGGGCACCGCATTTCAAGAAAGATGTGGAGAAATTGGAGAGGGTCCAGAGAAGAGCAACAAGAAGGATTAAAGGTATAGAGAACATGACCTATGAAGGAAGGCTGAAAGAATTGGGTTTGTAAAGAGAAGATTGAGGGGGAACATGATAGCAGTTTTCAGGTATCTAAAAGGGTATCATAAGGAGGGAGAGAGAAAACTTGTTCTATCCTCAGAGGCCAAGATGAACAAGAAGCAATGGGCTTAAACTGCAGCAAGGGAGGTTTAGGTTGGACATTAGGAAAAAGTTCCTAACTGTCAGGGTAGTCAAACGCTGGAATAAATTGCCCAGGGAGGTTGTGGAATCTCCATCTCAGGAGATATTTAAGAGTAGGTTAGATAAATGTCATCAGGGATGGTCTAGACAGTATTTGGACCTGCCATTAGGGCAGGGGTCTGGACTCGATGACCTCTCGAGGTCCCATCCAGTCCTATTATTCTAGGATTCTATGAAAATGGAAAGGGGAGGGGATCTAGAAGGAAGGAGTTATACTGCAGAATGACCACTGGGCGGCAGCAAGGGGCTAGAGATGGGGACCGGGACAGCTATAACCTCATTGAACTAGCAAGGGTGGAGAAAGGGGCAGCTATCTACTACATATTTCAGAGAGTTTGCCTGTTTATGTGTTTTTCGATGAGTCTGCTACCACGTATAGGCGATTCTCACCTGGCCCCAAGCTGCCACAGTGAAAAAGAGCTAGGATTGTCCTCTCTTCCCAGGGTAGCCTGCATACTGAACCCCTTCATCACCAGACTTACCCCAAAACAATGATTTAAAAATTAAGAAAAACAAAACTTATTTGAGTGAAAGACCCAAGCAACTCTGGGTAAATCTTCTAGTACTTATACATATAGATCTAACATAATGAAGCCCTGATTTAGATCAGATCTTTTATGGATTACTGTAATACATATAGTTCATAAATCAGTATGCACATTTTATATACTGAGGGGAAACATTTTCTTAACTCCAAAACTATTTAATTTTTTTAAAAGTACTATATTAAATACAGAATTTTGTATTTGAAGCATGTTATGCCTATCAGAGTCCTAGATTCAAGGGCATAAGGTTTTGGACATAACCTTTGCCCTCAAAACCTTATTGCCAAATAAATCAATTAGTCTGTAAGGCGCCACAGGACTCGTTTTTGCAGACACAAACTAACATGGCCACCCTTCTGATACTAGATACACGATTACTTGATTAAATTTGATTCTTTGTAATAAAGCAAGAGAACCACCCACCAGCACAGAAAAGGTTAACGAGACCCTCTGGGCCCGGCTAGCCCCATCCCGTTATTACTATAGTCAGTGTCAGGCCTGAAGGGGGGAGAAAAGAAGAGAGCCTGTCTCAGAGTCAACTAGCCAAGAGGCAGGAGCTAGCTGCTTCTCTTCAGGAAGGGATGGAACACCAGCCTGCCAGCCAGGGCAGCCACCTGGAAGTAATCTCCTTAGTCAAGGGGAGAAACTATGAAGGAACCACCAGCAGCAGAGGTAACGGACTCAACATATCCCAGAGACATTGTGGAGCTCAGTCTCACCCGCTTGCAGATGCTCAGATCAAAGAACCTCGGACTAATAACAACGAAGAACCCTAGAGGAAGCTAGCCATCTGGCAGATCAGATTAAATGAGTCTGAGGTGCCTGGTGCAGGCTCTGGCTGAGAGGCACTTACTGAAGACTCTCTGCCTTCCATAGCCCCAGTCGCCATTCAAAAGCAGCCAGCTGCTGGGGCCAGCATATGTCTCTACTGTGCGCTCCATGGGGAAAGGAAGAGAGCAACAGGTCTCCACAGGCTGCACGCCCCTGCAAGCACCATGCCTGCAGCTCCCATTGGATGGGGCTGGGAAGTTCATAAGAGTGGACTGTCCCCTTTAAGGATCTGCCCATAACCAGCCTTGACAGGCTTTCCACATGTACCAGGTTGGGACTAACTGTGCCCAGAGAAGCTCTTTAAACTGTTCTTGCCCAGGGTGTGGATCTGCCCCACCCCACTAGGTAATGAATGACCATGTGAGGGGCTGAGCAGCAGATTTAAAATAAATATGAGGAAGTACTTCTTCTCCCAATGCACTGCCAGCGAAACTCCTTGCTGGGAAACATTATTGAGGTTAAAGTATAACTGGGTTAAAAAAAAACCTAGGGAGCTGCGCCCCTTGCTCGCTATGCTCACCAACCCCCTTCTCTCTGGCCGCTTTTGCAGCCAGAGAGCCTGATAACATCATTCTGATGTGCAGCAGGAAAAACGTTTTTATATATACCGAGAGAAAAGATAAGTTGACGGAGGATAGGTTCATCAGTGGCTATTAGCCAGCATGATCCGGGTTGTAACCCCATCCTGTGGCTATCCCTAAATCTCTCTGCCAGAAGTATTTGGCACTGGCCACTGTCACAAGAGAGGATACTGGACTAGATGAACTATTGGTCTGACCCCGTAAGGTAATTCTTATGTTCTTAGATCCAGGGGATGGGGCGGATTGAGGAGACCCCCTCTTCTCCCAAAGGGCATGCGCCACACAGACACACACATGCTGGCCCCAGCAGCCTGCAGCTCTAAGCAACGTGTAGGGTCATGGTAGGCAGGGAGCCTGCCTGAGGGTCCTGTTGGGCCACAGTAGGCTGCATCTAAATGTTTGATGGACTGGATGTGGCCTGTAGGTTATATTTTGCCCACCTGTGGTATATAGGAATGACAGAGTTGGTCATGACAGTGGGGGAGCGTGGCTATGTGGAAAAAAAGCACAGTATCAATTATTAGTTAAAATTTTAAATGAATAGAAATTCCATGTTTGAATAATAAAAAGTAAAGCAGTAGGAATACATACTACTGACCATCTGATCAGGATGATGATGGTCATTGTGAAATACTCATGAGAAGCACCAAAAAACTGAAAATTCAGCAATAATTGAGGATTTCAACTATCCCCATATTGACTAGGTACATGTCACCTAAGGACAGGATGCAGATAAAATTTCTATAAATTATTAATGGCTGCTTCTTGGAGAAGTTAGTTAGCCCTACAACTCACAAGGGAAGAGGCAATTTCTGATTTAGTCCTACATAGCACACAATCTGGTCCAAGAGGTGAATATAGATGAACTGCTCAGTAACAGCTATCATAATGATAAATTTAAATACATATGGGGGGGGGACCAAAGAAGCCCACCAGAGTAACATCTGACTTCAAAAGGGGGAACTACAAAAACAAGAAAGCTAATTAAAAGGAAATTAAAAACAGTCAAAAGTTTTCAAAACATCATCATAGAGGCGTATATTTAATGTATGCCCAAAATAAAAAAAAAATTAAAAAAAATTTTTTTTAAAAGCCACCATGGCTAAACACCACAGTAAAGAAGGCAGTTAGAAGCAAAATGTATCCTTTAAAAATTGAAAGTCACATTCCTTTTGAGAAAAATAAAAAACAAACTCTGGCAAGTGAAGTATAAAAGTATAATTAGGCAGAGCAAAAAAGAATTTGAAGAACCACCAGCAAAAAACACTAACTTCAAAATTTATATCAGAAGCAGGGAGCCTGCTAAATAATTCTTGGGGCCACAAGATAATCAGAGTATTAAAGGAGTGCTCAAGGAAGACAAGGCCATTGTACAGAAGCTAAATGGATTCTTTTCTTCAGTGCAGAGGATTGGGGGAAGACTCATGGATCAGAGTTATTCTTTTTAGGTTCTATACTGAGGTGTCAACAGAAAGAGGTTTGAGAAAAAAAAAATCAATAATTAAACAGTAATGCACCAGAACTTCAGTTATGAATACCACAAGAATGGAAGCTGTTTGCAACTTTGAAATGTTTATAACTCTGAACAAAACATTATAACTGTTCTTTCAAAAGTTTACAACTAAACATTGACTTGCCTTGGAACTTTACCATGAAGAAGAAAAATGCTGCTTTCCCTTTTTATAATAGCTTATTTTTAACACAGTACAATTTTTTATGTTTTTTGTTCATGTCTCTGCTTCCATTTGATTGCATACTTTTGGTTCCAAATGAGGAGTGTGTTTGACTGGTCAGAATGTAGCTCTTTTTGCAATGTCACTAGGACTAGATGGTATTCACCCAAGAGTTTTGAAGGAACTCAAATATGAAATTGCAGAACCACTAACTCTGGGCACGTCTATACTAGGAAATTATTTTGAAATAACTTATTTTGAAATAGTAACTCCCAAAATAACTATTTTGAAACAGTGTTTCCACACTAGAGGGAAGCCTCAAAATTAGTCCAAGGCAGACTCCTTTAACGTAGATGCACTACCTCGACTTAAGAACCCCAGGAAGCAATGGCGAGTAATTGCTTTGAATGACTCTGGGAAGTAGTTATTTTGAAATAGAAGCAGTGGAGCTTCCACACTACTGCTATTTTGAAATAAGCATTACTCCTCATGGAAAGCAGCAGTTATTTCAAAATCACCAGTCTGTTATTTCGAAATAATGGGCTTGGTAGTATGGACACTCCACTTGTTATTTCGAAATAAGGGGACTTATTTTGAAATAATTCCCTAGTGTAGACCAGTGCTCTGATATATAACCTATCATTTAAATCAGCTTCTGTACCAGATAACTGCAAGATAATGAATGTAATGATGATTTAAAAAAAAAAAAAAAAAAAAAAAAAAAAAGGTTTCAGAGGCTATCCTGGCAGTTACAGACTGGCAAACCTAACTTTGATACAAGGCAATTTTTTTTGTAACTATACTAAGAACAGAATTATCAGAACACAGTATGTAGGGGAAGAGTCAATACAGCTTTTCTGAAAGAAAATCAAGTCACTTTATTACAGTTCTTCGGGGGGGGGGGGTGAACAAATCTGTGAACAAGGGTGATTCAGTGGATATAGTGTACCTGGACTCTCAGAAAGCCTTTGACAAACTCCTGCATCACAGATTCTACGTAAAATAAGAAGTCAGGGGATAAGAGGGAAGGTCCTCTCATTGATCAGTAATTGGTTAAAAGATAGCAAATAAAGGCTAGGAATAAATGGTCAATTTTGACTGTGGAGGGTGATAAATAGTGTGGTCTCCCAAGGCTATGCAGTTCTACATATTCATAAGAGATATGGAAAATGGGAGAAACAGTGAGGTGGCAAGTTCCAGATTAAATAAAATTATTCAAAATAATTAAGTCCAAAAGAGACTGCAAAGAGCTATAAAGGGATTTCACAAAATGGAATAACTGGACAACAAGATGGCATATGATATTCAATGCTGATCAACGTAAAGTAATGCTTATTATTTTTTCCAATTTCAACTACACATGCAAACTGATGGGGGGTCTAAATTAGATGTTATTACTCAAGAAAGATGTTGGCGTTATTGTGAATAGAGATCTGAAAACATCTGTTCAAGATGCAGCAGCATTCAAGAAAGCTAACAATGCTGAAGAACCATTAGGAAAGGAAGAGATAAGAAGAGCGGTAATATCATGCCATTATATAAATTCATGATATGCCCACACTTTGAATACAATGTGCAGTTCTGGTCACTGATTTCAATAAAAATATATTAGAATAGGAAAAGATAGAGGTAAGGACAACAAAAATCATTAGAGGTGTGGAATGACTTCCACGTGAGGAGCTGTTCAGCCTGGAAAAAAGAATACTAAGAGTTATGAGCAAGGCCTATAAAATCATGAATGGTGTGATTCCTGTGGTGGCAGCCGCCAGGGCTTCATAACTGATGCTGGCCCCCAGCTAAACTCCCTGCTGCGCCGCCGGCCCCTCTGTGTCCCCTCCCCAACATGGGGCTCCTGGGTGACTCACCCTGGTCCTCCTGCCCCATGGCCAGACCTCCCTAAACCTGAGCTCGGTGGATGTTGCCAGACCAAAGAGTCCTGGTTAAGGGAGGTACAACCTGTACTCTGAAACTAAGGACAATAAAATGACACTATTCACAAAGAGAAAATTCTATGTGAAATAATTTCACCTACAATTAACATCCATGATAGAAACTAAAGAAAAAGAATACTATTTTTAATTTTACTCTGATAGCATTTTGCTTAGTCAGTTTCAATGTTTCTCCCCAGATTATCAATTTGTTAATGGAATTGTGTTGGTCTTTCACATACCAACAGACATGGGGAAGAGGGAAGAACCTACCCCCAGATATTATGACTGCACAATTGTAGAAATTGGAAGAGAGAGTCAAGGGCAAATATTATATCTGAAACTATATTAAACTCTTTTCTGGAAATGTTTCCATTTTCAAGTTGATATAGTGTTCCTTTCTGTAACATCTTAAACTCAATGTTAGGGATGCGAATGGTTAACCGGTTAAGGATGAGGCTAACAGGTGAGGCTTTCCAGTTCCAGCTGGCTGGCCCAGCCCCAGCCCCCCTTCACCACCACCCCCCCCCCCGCAAGTAGGAACTGATCCAGCTGGCTGACTGGAGCAGCCCCTGTCCATGGCGGGAAAGGAGAGTGCTCCAGCCTGGCTGTGCCAGTCCAGGTGGGCTGGAACAGTCCCTCCACCTGCCTTGCCCTTTAATCAGTTAACCAGTTAAATATTATGTTTAACCAGTTAATCAATTAAATGAGATTTTACATCCTTATTTAATATTGTTTTCAAATATTGCCCCCTTTTCAGTTTATGCTGGAATTAAAGTAGTGTTTCTCTACCTGGATTAATAACTACAGAGAAAAGCCATTTTGTTAAATTAGTATCACCTTCCTATGTGCATTTGGTACATTTATTTTCTCTATCTATATTTAAAAATCATCATGTCACTTTGCATCCCACGCCCCTCCCTCTCTTGTGCTCGGTGGCCTGAGGGAAGAGCACAGGCTCAGCAAGGCCCCTGAGAGGACCCCCCTGCTCCCGGTGGCCAAGGGCAAGAGTGCAAGCCCGGCGATGTCCCTAAGCGGCCTCCTTCCCCCTGGCAGCTGGGAAGAGCATGGCCCCAGTGAGGCCCCCCCTCACCTCCAGCAGCTAGAGAGGAATCGGAGGGGAGGGTTATGCTAGGCGCAATGAGCCAGTTGTGGGCGGGGGGGGGGGGGCGGTATAGGAGCTGATCCGGGGCAGCCTTGAAGCTGGGGTGGCTTTGGGCTGGGGTGAGGGAAAGAGTTGTGGCTGGGGTGCCCTCAGACCCTCCCTACCAATGACAGAGGGGTGGGGGAGAGAGGGGAGAGCCTCAGCTCAGCACTTCCTGGCAGCCAGGGAAAGAGCCTGGCCAGCTGTGACCTCAGCCCAGCCCAATCCCCCAGCTGGCCTGTCCCAGCTCTCTTCCCCTGGCTGCTGGGGCCCCCGAGGCCAGGCCCTCCCCAGCAGCAGGGGGAGAGCCAGGGCAGCCTACCCCCAGAGAGGGGAGTTGTAGAGTGTACCAAGCAGAATTAGATAAGTTTTTAACATTCTGAAAGCACAAATGTCATTCAAGTCTTATCTTGAAGAACCTTTTAGTGGTGTTGTGAGAGAAGTGCAGAACTTAGTTTACAGAAGGCAGACTGAGTTTTCAGGCCTGCCAGTTAGACAAAGCCATCATTTCACTTGTAAATCATGCACATTTGATACAGCATTTATTGAGAGGCCCCTAATTTTTAAAAGAGAACTGCATCTGGATTCCCTCAGCTAAACAAGGTAAGAGCATATTTAAAGACCACAATTTCAATCTTAGTACTCCCTAAATTTAAAAAGTCCAGAGTAACAAAGTCAATTATAATTAATGACTTGTATTAGCTGAAAACACTAGTCAAAACCGATCAGAATTAAGAACTGGAATAAACTGCCTAGGGAGGTTTTGGAATCTCCATCGTTGGAGCTTTTTAAGAACAGGCTGGACAAACAACTGTCAGAGACTATCTAGATGGTGTTTGGTCCTGCCATGAGTGCAGGGCACTGGACTTGATAACCTGTTAAAGTCCTAAACAGCCCGATGAGTCTATGATTCTACATCTCGAACAGTACAGTATTCAATGCTCTTAGGTAAATGTAAGTCTCTTTGAAGAGGAATACTGTAAACGAGCTGCATATGCACTGCTTAAACACAAAGCTGTTTTACTCAAATTTTAAAAAAAAACAGCTTTAATTTATACACTTTTTGGAAGACCATTATTTGAATATTGCAATTAATGTTTATTAGGTTTTACTGACAAACTGTTAATGGGTTTACTTTGCTACAACCAACTTAGGATTTAGAGGTATGTTGTATGCAAGCAAAATAATCACAAATTAAACATTTGTATAAACAAATGATCATTTAGAATGTATAATTTAAATGAGAAGGCTCCTTCCCATCCCCTATAACAGTGGATCCCAACTGCCAGGCCATGAACTGCTGGCTGCCAGGCCGTGGCACACCACCAGGCCACGCCCATGGGGACAAGGCCAAGGCGGAGCAGGGTGGCACGTGGCCCTGCAGACAGGCAAACAGGGGCATGGAGGAGGTGGTGGGGAACCCGTGCAGCCCGGTGTCCCCGAGGCTGTTGGCAAAGGTGGAGGCTGTAGCCCACTGGTCACCAACCAGGAGATCGGGATCTACTGGTAGATCTTGGAGCCCGACAGGTGATCTTGACTGGTTTGGCCAAGAGGCTCTCAAGTGCAGCACTTCAGCTGCCCTTCCCACCACCGTTGCACACCTCCTGCCCTTTGCCTTGGAGCTGCCCCTCCCCAGGAGCCTCCTGCTTGCGGTACAGAGCAGGGAAGGGAAAAGAGGGGACACTGATGTCAGGGTGCCTCATCTACCACCCTGTATTCTATCTCCACAGAACATGTGTGGGGTGAAACAACAGGGCTTGAGATGGAGGGAGTTTGCTGGCTGCTTTTGAGTGGCGCAGGGCCAGGGCAGGGGTGAGCCTGCCTTAGCCCCACTGCACCACCACCCAGGAGCCACCTGAGATAAGCAACGTCCACCTGGAGCCAGCTCCGAACCCCTGCCCAAGTCATGAACCCCCTCCTGCATCCCAAGGCCCTGCCCTAGCCCTGAGCCCCCTGGACCCAAACTCCCTTACAGAACATGTACCCTGAACCCCCTCCGGCAACCCAACTCCCTGCCCCAGGCTCAGCTCAGAGCCCTCTCACACTCCAAATCCCTTAGCCCAAGACCGGAGCCTGTGCCCCAACCATCTGCCCCTGCCTAGTGAAAGGGAGGGAGAATGGGGGAGGGAGGATGGAATGAGCAGGGACAGGACCTCAGAGAAGGGGCACAAAGGAGGTGGAGCAAGGGTATTTGGGTTTGAGGTTGATCTTACATTGCACTTAATTCAGAAAGTGATCTTGTGCTTAAAAAGGTTGGAGATCACTGCTGCAGACTGGATGCTGGAGTTCACCTGTACTTCCAGGAGGGGTGTATATGGGATTTCTAGTGGGGCTGGGACAAAGCACTGGGTGAGAAGGGCCGGGCCATGGGAGGCAGGTTGAGGCTGCCCAGTTATTGCCCACTCCATGCCCTCTGTCTGGCCCAGCCATGTCCACGGGTGTGTTGGCAGCAGTATGTGTTGCGTGGGGAACTTCCCCGCTACGTGTGCTCCCAAGCTGGGCACCCACACGAGTCTTGCCACACAGACCCCATCCCACCAAGGGAGCTGTGGCCGCTCCCTGCTCTGGTCCTGGCCCCATAGGAGTCCGCCGTATGGTTGTCTCTAATGGTCCTGCTTGTGAGATATTCAACTGGAGGGGGTGAAAATACATTTCTTACACTAAGAAATAGAAAAGTGAGGGGGTGCTCAGGGCAGAGGGTTGGCAGTATGGGGGATAGAGGGGTGCAAGAGTCAGCATTGGAGTGTATGAGGTTTGGTGGACCGGTAACATTATTTGCATATTCACATATTATTTGCATAATGAGAATGCAAATATACAAATAAAATGTTGCCGGTCCCCCAAAAATTTGAGACTGGGTTTGCTGGTCCCCGGTATAAAAGAGGTTGGCAATCATTGCCCTATAACAGTCAATGGAATTTTCACTGTAAATAATTGCTGAGTACAGATTAACAAGGAGATTGGCCTTACCATATGAACTTACCATTCCATTTGAATTATTTATTCCATTCATATTAATTTTAGTTACAAATCTAACCGTTGGAGGTGCTTCTGGATATTTAGGTCCACACTCTACTTTCAGACTGTATATTCTGTTTTCATAGTTTGTCTAAAAAAGAAAAAGATTAATGAATCTTACTGAAAGTTATTATTTAACAATACGTTAGAAATACACAGACACAGCAAACCTGGGTTAGGAAGAGGGAATTTGTAATAGGATAATTTAAACTCTGTTTTTATTATTTTACAATGGATGCCTTTGATTACTTTTTGACATGTCAATCTCTCAGTCAGCTTGATGAGCTAATCAATGTGCTATATATTTTTTAACAAAGATTTAACTATGTTAAAATAATCACTGTGTAAAAAAGGCACTGATTACAGGCCCTGAAAGCACCACACACACACACAAAAAACCCCAAGACACCTGAAAAAATTCTACCACAAAAATTTGACTGAACCACTTGCAAAGTTAAGTTATACATATGTTTCCTCCCCACATCTGAACGCTGGCAAATCCAAACCATAAGACAAGCCCACGGTGGAACAATGGTGCTGCAGAACAATGGCTCATGAGCAAGAAAGCTCTGCATGAATTCAGAGACAAATAAAACCAATCCAACTGCCAAAGAGGACAGGATCATGTACTAGAGGTTAGATTATGAAATAATATCTATATTATGATATTCCGTGGTACCTCACACTGGCAACCAACTCTCCCTTTCTTCTCTTCATGGAAAAACCATAGAAGCAGCTACCTTATATAAATACTGGTTACCTACATTCCCACTACTACTGTTGTTCTTCAAGATGTGCTGCACATGTCCATTCCATTCTAGGACTGTTCACACACTGTGTGCAGCTGTCTGAGAATTTTTTCCTCCAAGTGGTACCTGCTCTGTTGCCTCATATCACTGCATGTTGCCCCGACCCTCTGCAGGTTCCTGTATACAGATGGAAGGAAGGCAAGTTGCGGAATGGACATGTGCAACACATCTTCAAGAACATCAGTTATGAAACTAAATTTAGTCTGAGTGCTTCCACATCTCCATTCCACTATAGGTGACTCTCAAACAGACAAACATGGAAGTAGGCTCAGAATCTATCTGAAATTAGTATTGGCCCTGGACTGCCAGGAGATGGCACTATGACCAGCATCCTCACCATGCAGGTTGGGATGGAGCATATGGCTGTGGTCCTGAGAAATCAAATCTGGATCCAGCAGGACAGTGCAACCTTAACTAACAAAGTCAGCAGGGTCAAATAACTGTGATGACAAGGGCAAGCCAGTGCTATAAAGATATCTGATATCTATTCTATCTATTAGAGGCAGAAGCACGGCTGGGAGTGGGGCACCAGGGGAGGCTGCCACAAAGCAGCCTCTGCCCGCGGAGGTCCCAGGCTCACTGCTGACAGAGGCTGGGATCGAAGAGCCGGAAAGAACTGTGGACCCATCCTGATCCTAGGATGCGCAACAAGGACTTTTAAGCCAGTAGCTGTAACATCTCTGCTAGAGCCTGCATCGAGAACTGGGAGATTTGATGCATGTAATGTACTATCCTTTAACAACCTTATTCTCATGCTTTTCTTTACTGTAGTAATTAACCTTTAGATTGTAGATTCTGAAGGATTGGCTCAGCATGATTTGTGGGTAAGATCCAGAGAGTAAATTGGCCGGGATCTGTGGCTGGTTTCTTGGAACCGGACAGAACGTGTTCAGGGTAGGTGCGGTTGGGTTCTAAGACCCCCTCCCCTGTATGAGAGGCCCAGGGCCATCTGGGGCACAGATATTGCTGGGGTGTCAGAGGGGTTTTGCTCGTGAGGCTTCAGGCAGGCAGCTGAAGCGCTCTGTGGGACTGGTTGTGGCCTAGTTGGGAAGGCTTCCAGTCTGGAGGCTGTAAGGAGCCCCGAATTCGAGCAATTCGCCCTGAGCGGACGCCCTCAGCTGTGCCCAGACCGGCCCGGTCCCTCACAGCTCCCCCATCCCCACATGTAACTGCTGAAATTTTCAGTGGTTACATGTTTACTTGAATAAATGAATTTTAAGATTCTTAGCCTATGCCAGCCATTTTGTGCTCACAGGACTTAGACTAAAAGGGTTATTTAATTGTGACAAAGGCATTCAGGCTTGGGCTGAACCTGCAGGATTCTAGAGTCTGGGCTGCAGCCAGAGCAGTAGCAAATGGCAATATAGGGTAATTGAGCCATTTCAATGGGTATCACTGAGGGGAAAAGGCCTCCAACAACTGTGCATGAGATGTACACACCCCAACAAAGGAATGAAAAAAGGAGCTCAGAACAAAAAAATATAAAACTAGTGTTTAAAAATACAAAGAGCTCAACCCACCATCCTATTGAGAACAGTGATCAGCAACTGTATAGATAGGACAGAGTTTATTTATAATTTAATAGAACCAGTGGATATGCATGGAATAGTGATCCTAGTTCCAAGGATCTCAGGACTTCCCTGTGAAATGAATGTTCCTCAGTGTTCCTATCTACCAATCAACAACTTGATATCCTTATTTGTTCAGTGGCCACGCTGCCATTGTTTCCTTACTCTGCAGCAACATACCTTCATCTTCTAAGCACAATGCTCATGTCCCTCAGAGGATTAAGAGCTATTTCCTCTTTTTTCTGCCAGAAGCTACACATTGCCTCAAGTAGCTCTTCTCCGTATCTATTACTTACAGCTGTCTGTATCACCTGAATTTGCATGTGGTGTTGTTACCACTAATGTGCTGTAGCTGGCTTGAGTAAAGAATGATTATGTACAGCTGCTTTCCACACTTCACAGCCACATATGGCTACTATCTGTTCACATTCTTGTCCCTCTGCACTGGGCAGCACAGGAAGGCACAGCACCATTCTGATCCCCAGTTTTCATTAGATGGAAAATAAGAATGCTTACTTTAGATTCACACAATTGGGAAGTACACATAGATTGAAACATCTCCAACTCTATTCTTAAGAGTATGGAGCTAACATCAATGGTTTGGATCAGACAGTGAAGAAAAAGACTGTGTGAGGAAACTGATGCAACTGTAATAATCACGTCTAACACAACCTGCAATAACCTTGCTGTTACTGTCTCTATTTAATAGAGACTGATAATTATCCAAAAGTTTTTAATTCAGAATAAGCTAATACTAACTGCATGCTCATTTGTGACCTAAATCAATAACAGTTCATTTTTGGGGACCATGATATTAACCTCAGCACTCGAATTATAGCTTAAGCTGTTTCCTAGCCTCCATCAGTGCATGTGGGCAAAGAGCAATGAAATGTGATAATCTTTCTCTCCATTAGTTCCCAGTTGCTCACTCTCATCCTGACCTCCTTAACCTATCTCCAACTCCTAGCTTGGAGGCTTGGCCCCACCTTCCCAATTCCCACTTGTACTTGGGTCCAACCCTCTGAACTCATCTGGTCCACCAGCTCTGACCATGTCCCCTAACTAAATAATAAAATTTTAATGGACAATAAAACTATAAAGATTTAAACTAAGCATAATTAGAACCTGCATCCCAGCCAACGTGATATCTCCTGCACTATAACTAGCAACATCAAAAGGTCTGCGGGTTGTCTACCCCCCAGTTCAAATTGAAGCAGATCATACTAGGTTGGTGAACTGGTACCCTTTCTCCCAAAAGACAGTCATCTTCTCTGGAATCTCAATTTTTCCTTTAAATAAGAGATATCACTTGCTTTTACCATACTGAAGAAAATATTCAAAATGTGAACCAAGCCCAAACCACACAGTAACATCTGCCTAATTCCACACACAACCCAACTATAACTCTCAGATAATCAGTACATCATTTGATTTTTAAGGGTTTAAAATTAGATGCCCAATGATGATAATGGAAATGTCTATGCTACAAACAATTTCAATATTGATCAAAGCATATTAGAACAGGGACTACTGAGTACCACCAAGGGAAGCCAATCCTACAGAGCTGAATGGGGTATAAACTCCTGCTATGACCAGACCAGCCCACCTCCTCAGGGCAAAGTGTGTCTAGACTGCTCTGGTAAGCAACATGGATCCAGCAAGTACTGCTCTGGTGGCTGCTGTTTCTCCGATTGCTGAAACTGTCTGCAGATCCTGGCAGATACTACGGTGTCAGTTAACAGTAGGGATGTAATTGTGTAGCTGTCTACACGTTGATCTGATAAACCCAGGCTTATCAGTTAATCTTGCTGACTACACACACACTCCCTCACCCCTTGCTGCCTCTATCAGAGGCAGCAGGGGAGGCAGGGGTAGCAGAAGCCAGTGCCCTGAGGATCTGGCTTTTAAGCATCAGACCCACAAACATCAGATCTGCCTGCTCCCTCCCACCCCTGCACTGCTGCCTCTGATAGGGAGGCAGGTGGGAGCTGATACACACAGAGAGCCAGCTTTCAAGCAGGCTCCATGAGTGTGGCGGCTCCACAAACCCGCCTGTCCCCCCCTCCCCCCCACCGTTGCAGCAGGGGGATGAGGGGCAAACAGGAGTCGGTGCTGAGAGGGAGGGGTAGTCAGCTTAAAATCCAGTTACCATCACCACCAGCTCTGTGGTACCACCTGCCCTTTCCCCTGTGCTGCTGCCTCTATGAGAAGCAGCCTCTGTCCGTGGTGGCCCAGGTTCGCTGCACAGAGGTTGCGCCTTGGCAGCAGCTTCTGTCCATGTGGCGTCCAAGCTCCCCACAGACAGGGGCTGCTGCTCTGTCCATGGGGAGCTCAAACCCACCACGGATCCTTGCAGACAGGGGCTGCGTCAAAGGCAGCAGCGCAGCAGGTGGGAGCTAGTCTGCTTGGGAAGCTGTTTTTTAAACTGACTACCCTCATGGACCAACTCCAGCCTGCCACCCCATGCTGCCACCTCTAATACAGAGGCAGCAGCACGGGGTACCAGGGGGCTCCCCAAGAACGGGGTTGGGAGTGAACGGGCTGCCAGCCCCACCTCCGGGGACTATCTTATTGTCATGCAACCGCTACAATTTCATGTGGTTACATGACTATTAAAATACACGCTAAGATCCCTAGTTAACAGGTTACATTTTAAATGCTTTTCTCTATAACCATGAGATTGAGGGTGGGGGTTACATAGCTTCTGACATCATAAAACTATGGAAACTAAGGTCCAAGGCATAAAACGATAGTGTCTATACATTATCTCCCCTTGCCTCCTGATGTATCCAAAGCTCAGGAGCCCAGCAGAACACATGATGATATTCTGAACCTCTGCACAATCTACTGCAACTGGTAATTCAACTGCAACTGGTTTCCCAAGTAGGCTGAGTTTGGAGTGCTGGTGGAGTGTGGAAGAGTACCACCATTATACCCTAACTGTTAATATGATCTTCTGTTAGACTTATGGCAGGGGGGACTTACTGCACAATAAACGGTAGCAGTGCTATATCACTCAAGGCTAACTTTAATAAAAGAAATCACAATGCTACTTTGAGTATCGGCACATTTTTAAAGTCCCTATTTACGTTCAAATATGTTTTGTACTCTTATCATCAAAGCTGCTTGATATTATTTATCTTTTCTCTTACGTTCTGTATTTCTCATACTATAGATACTGTTTTACTGCAGAACTAACTTGACAAGGCATGTATGAGAAATATAATCTCACGTGGTAAAAAGGTGCAGAACACTCCAATAACAGTCCCTGTACAAAATTATTTTGCTATTACAGGACATAGCAGCATAGTAATGATGGAAATGCAGCTTTAACTTGTGCCTCTATTCCAGGCAGCAGTAGCCTCAAAGCACCACCCCCACTGCACAGATTACTCAATAGACATAAAAGTAACTATAAAGATGTGGATACACACAAGCTTTGCTGAACACATAAGTATGTGCCTACACCATGTGAAACTTAAGCCTGTACAATGTTCCTATGCAATTCTTTCTAGCCTTTCTACAGATTTTAATTCATGTGGGTAATTCCACAACACTGACTATAGGCTTGCTGGTACACATATGAGTATACTAGAATGTAGCTTCTCATATTTATCTCAAGTTAGTAAATCAAGCTATGATTAGTTATAAACTGCAGACAGACTGTAACAGTACAGTTATAAACTAAACTATTATTGCAACTACCCATTTTTCTTTGTAAGTGTTTTTAAGTTAAATGCTTCTCTAAAATGTAATCTTAATACAGGATTTTATACTGCCTACAAACATAAAAAAAAGAAGTTTTAACCTACTGTACTGACCCTTGGTGGTCCAATAATCATGCCTGTCCACCTTGTAAGTGTCATATCTTCATCATCTTCAAGGCCCCAGCTTACTGTACCATCGCCTACTCCTTTTTGACCTTCTTCAAGTTCTTCCAACAAGCGAAAATTACGAGGGACTTTAACTATTTAAAGAAAGTGAAGCAATGTAAATAGCATATGTTCATGAAAAAACATAAGTCGATTACTTACTGACTGTATGACATTGAACATCACAAATGAGTATCATTTCAGTCATAAAATCTTCAAAGTATATTTTAAATATCCTATTATAAAACATTTTCAGACACCCAGTTTGTGATTAAATTCTGCAAATCCTGGTGTATTTAATTAATGAAGCATTATACAGTAACAATATGTCAAATAAGGTAACCTGCTGTCTTAAATACCATGATAAATGTGTTTAGTAAAACACTTAAAAAACTATGAATAGTCCTGTAGCACCTTAGAGACTAACAAAAATTGTAGATGCTATCAAGAGCTTTCGTGGGCACAACCCACTTCTTCAGATGTACAAATAAATAGCAGAAAATGAGGGGATGTGGAGGTAAAGAGAAGGGAAAAAAAAGTCTTGTCAATTACAGTGATAGAAATGTAGCCGTGTTAGTCTGGGGTAGTTGAAGCAAAATGCAGGACAATGTAGCACTTTAAAGACTAACAAGATGGTTTATTAGATGATGAGCTTTCGTGGGCCAGACCCACTTCCTCAGATCAAATAGTGGAAGAAAGTAGTCACAACCATATATATATAAACCATTTGGTATATATGGTTGTGACTACTTTCTTCCACTATTTGATCTGAGGAAGTGGGTCTGGCCCACGAAAGCTCATCATCTAATAAACCATCTTGTTAGTCTTTAAAGTGCTACATTGTCCTGCATTTTGTCAATTACAGTGTCCATGCTAAATGAGGGTAACAGAGTGGGCTGTAAGCGCCCAGTACTTAGCTTTCGATGTCATTAGGATATTTAATGTAGTGGCCTAGCAAGTTCAGGTCTTTGTTCAAACCTTGATTAAAGCTGTCAGATGGTTTTTTAAATTGCTCTCTCCCTCTCCCTCCCTCCCTCCCTCCCTCCCTCCCTCCCTCCCAGTGGGACAACAGAATGACATCATCATGTCACTCTGTGTCCAGAGGTACTGCCCCCACCAACTAATCATGTCCCTGCTGCGGAAGAGAAAGTTTGAAGGAGTTTAGGGAGGTGGAGGCAGGAAGCTTCAGCAGGGAGGGAAGCTTGTAAATGGGAAGGGGAACCCACTGCAGCCCGCAAGGGTGGGTGAAGGTACAAGAGAGGCTAAGTATAAACTTGCCAGTGCCCTGCCCAGGGCACACAGGAGGAAGACACACACACCTGCCCAGCTTGCTGGCCAAGCCTCCTCCTTCACCCTCTGTTCACCCTACAGGAAGCCCAGGCAGAAATGGGTGATATAAGAGGGTGTGCGTGAGAAAAGGGAAGAGAGGAGGGAAAGAGTGGCCACTTGGAGGATGCAGGCATCGATCCTGCTAACTCTCACATATGTGGGGATGGAGCTGCCACCAAGCAGAGTTATAGCCCTGGAATGCCAAGAATGCATAGCTTCCACTGCTCCTGCGGGGGGGGGGGGGGGGGGGGGGGTGAATAAATTTGGAACTTAACATGTGCAAAGAAAAAACAAAACAAAAAAAGCCCAAAAGGAGGAACGAAGCCCATCCCAGGGAGGAAGAGGAGGGGCAGGATCCTGTCAATCCCGCTTGCTACCTCCTGCTACCAAGGTCGGGGCAGCAGGACTGCAGATATCCCCTCAGAGCCCTCCCCCCCAACTGCAGTCCTGCAACACCCATTTGGCTACATGACCTCCTCATGAGTCTGTGTAGACAGGCCTGAGGGGTGGCTGAAGAGGCAGGGCAGAGCCCATATGGCAGGTGCCAAAGCTGGCTTCCTGCAGGGGGGAGGAGGGGAGAGAAAGCTCGCCGAGTGCTGCCACTTCCTTTCCCCCTCTACATCTGGGGGAACAGCAGCACAGGAATGCACTCCAAGGAGGCTCTTCCCGCTGCTTGGTACGGCTGAGTGAAGGTTTCGGCTTGGGGGGCAGGTTGGAGCGCCAATGTGGCCCCAACCCACTCACTCAGCACCCTGCCAAGACACCGCATCTCAGTGCCTCTGCTGAGACCCTGCACCCTCAGCTCCCTCACTCACTGCCCAGCTGAGACCCTACCCCCTCCAACCTGCTCACTCATCACCCTGCCAAGATCCTGCACTCCCACCCCCATTACACACCTCCTCTACCAAGACCCTGCACCCTCAGTTCCCTCACATACCCCCTCCACTGAGGCCCCACACCCCCAGCCCACTCACTCACCACCCTGCAGAGACCTTGCACCACCAGTTCCCTCACACATCTCCTCCATCAAAATCCCACAACTCCAGCCCTCCTCCCTGACCAGACACCTACCCACAGCCTGTTCCTGCACCTTCCCCCACTCCTGCACTCTCCCCCCCAGAGACAGGCGAGCATAGCTCTCATACTCTCTGGCTGTGAAAGCAGCCAGAGAGAGGTGGGTTGGAGAGTGTAGCAAGTAGTAGTAATAGTATAGCATTTCCTTTTTAGGAAAATAGTAACCCTGGCTCTGAGAGTACCAGCAGATATATTTGTAAACCTAAGTAACTACATGCTAATAGAATTCAACCTGCTGCTTTCAGCTACTGTGCCACAAAGACAATGAAATTCAGATTAAAAAAAATACAGTTAGCAGTGCAGAAAGTTCCATATTTAAATTAGGAATGTACCAAGTCCGATTGCCCCAGAAAGGTAGAGTACAGAAGTTATCCTATGATTATAGCTGTAGTATTGGGACCAAACACATTGAACAGCATGGTAAATGGTGTAATAGGTGATTCCAGTACAGTACTAATAGATCGCCAATGCAATTATCATACATACATATTTATTTTCTGCAACAAGCTTTCAATTATTAGTGATCTAATTATATAAAACCAAATGCACACTAAGGATGATAAATTTATAACTAATCGAATAGTCGATGGGATTTCCATCAATTATTCGATTAGTCAATAAGGGCACCTCCACCTCTGAACTGAAGGAAGAGCTCAGCACTGCTCTTGCTACACTTCGAAAGGGGAAGCACCGCAGGGAGTACGGGGCCAGCGGTGAAGTGGCCTCGTGCTCCCTTCGGCACCTCAGCCTTTGAAATGTACAAGAGCCCTGCCTGGGCTCTTGCTACAGTTCAAAACTGGAGGTGCCCTTATCGACTAATCAAATAATTGATGGAAATCTTGTACATTTCAAAAGCAGAATCGCAGCAGAACCTGCATGAGTGGAGACTGCTTCAGTCCCCACTCGCACCATTTCCCGCTGTGCCTTTACCTCCCCTGCCCCCCCGCGGAGTTGGAGCTGGGGGAAACCGGCTTTTAAGCTGGCTCCCTCCAGCACCAGCGCCTGCTTCTCTCCCTTGCTGCCTCTCTCTGATAGTTAACTGGTCACTTACATGCCTAATGCATACACTCCTATCATGGGCATTTTGATTATAAAATGGCTTGAAAAACTGTACAAAATACCTAACTGATATAAAAGACAAAAGAAGTGGACCACAAGTGACATGTCACAACTTAAGTCTGTCTGTTCTTGCTCATTGGTATCCCAAAAATCAGAATGAACCTTACATGATCTTTGTCAATTTCACTACTGCCCAAAGGATTTATGATAGTTTCAGTGAAGCTGTATCTTGTCATTAGCCAAACTATATGCAGTAAGAGAAGCAGGGATGCAATCTAATGCAAACAAAATTAAATCAGTTAAAATGTGCTAAGTTTTCAGAACCATATGGGCAAGACATTTTTTTGCTATATGAAAGAGCCAAACAGGACATCCATTTAAAAAAATCTCCACTTCCCACAGCTCCTATTGGTTGAGAACGATGATCTACAGCCAACAGGAACTGTGATCGCTCATACCTGCAGAGGCACAGGTAAATATAGCGACAGTCCATCAGAAGCTAACCCTGGCAAAGTAGTACCAGCCCACAGCCAGTATTTGACCATTCCTGTCCTAGAACATACTTTTAAAAAAAAAAAATCTAATCTTGATTTTGAAATTTCTAGTGATGGAGAATCTACCATGACACTTGGCAATTAATTCTAATAATTACTTGCCATGTTAAACAATTGAAACCTCATTTCTAGTCTGGATCTGTCTGGCTTCAGCTTCCAGCCACTGATCATGTTATATCTTCCTCTGCTAGACTGAAGAGCTCATTATTAAATATTTATTCCCCATGTAGGGAACTTGCATACTGAAATCAAGTCACCCCCAATCTTCTCTTTGTCAAAATACACAGATGAGCTCCTTGAGTAAGGCAAATTTTCTAATCCTGCAGTCATGGCCCTTCTCTGAATTCTCTCCAGTTTTTCAACATTCTCCCCATAATGGGCATCCAAACTGGACATGGCTCCACCTTGCCTATTTTTTTAAAATCAAGCAATTTAAAAAATCTACTTAGATCAAATTGGAGCTTTCTAATCAGAAAAAGAGTTTACTATTGTACATGTTATTAACATTATTATAAAACTGAATTTTAAATGCTGCTTTTATAGATCACTGTTGGTAAGTATCTTATTTGAATTTTACAGAATTTCTATCAACAAAAAACAATATATTGCAAACTGAGACCTGATTCTACTAACACTTAAGCAGGCCCTAATTTTACTCACATGTATACATTCAAATGACTTCAGTAGGACTACTCATGTACTTTAAATTAAGCATGTACATGAGTGTTTGCGGCATCAAGCTTTTAGCATATTTTTATTAAAAGTTAGTATTTGTGGCATAAAATCTTTATCACTTCAAAATAAAATTGTTTTCACTATTAACCAAACAAAGTTATTTAGTCTTCCAATATATATTGAAAGTTTATATATGTATTATTTTACATACTGGAAGTTCCAATATATAAATGAAGTTAGTGATTTTTTTTAAATAAAAAAATACAGGCCAATTTGTTCAAAAACATTAGGCATCTCTGGATGGGCTTTTCAAAAGTATCCACTGATGTAAACTACAAACTGTGATGAGGACATACAACTTGGTTAAAGTATTTCTGCTTTCTTGACTTCTGATGTTCAATATATTGAAAGGTGATGTTGGTTACAAATAAAGCACGAGCTATAGTTTACAGATATTGAGTTTTTAAGATGAGGTAGCCCCATACTTG
This sequence comes from Pelodiscus sinensis, assembly GCF_049634645.1. NCBI lineage: Eukaryota > Metazoa > Chordata > Testudines > Trionychidae > Pelodiscus > Pelodiscus sinensis. The sequence continues at coordinate 69,638,330 of NC_134712.1, forward strand.
TCGTCAGCATGGAGGAGAACTTTAAGTGTAAAATCTGAGGAGAATTTCAGATTTAACAGATTTTTTTTCTCTAACAATTCAGAAGCAATTAGTTTTGATAGAGGGGAAATAGCCTTTTGAACAGAGCTGCCAACTCCACTACTGACATTCAGCTTCAGCTGCAAATAGTCCCCCTCCTCTCTCCTGCTTCAGCTGCAAATAGTCCCCCTCTTCTTCCTCTTACTAACAACTATCAAGGGAAAATGAGACCTGAAGCCTAAAGTTCACGATCTGTTAGAAAAAAAAAGCAACTTCATTCTGAAGGAAGCTTCTTCCTCTGACAAACTACTTATAGATCACTAGAAGGAAATTCCAGTCTGATGGACCTGTGCAGGATAGACCATTAACATCTTCCTTCCCCTTCCAGTCACAGAAGGGGAAAAGTGGACCAGAGAACAATTTTGTTCTGATGAATATGGTGAGATTAATTAAAGCAGATAGTCCCCTGACAAACCTCCTATGGTCTGGCAGAATTCTATTCTGATGAATCAGAGGAAGCTTATTAAAGTACACATCTTCCCTACCCTTCTTCTCCAGCCCAAACCTTACTCATTGCCCAGTGCTCCAGCTCCTGAAACCCAATTCCCAACCACATCCTCTCCTCTCTCATATAATTAATTTATAAAAGTGACAGTATGTAACAATGACCCTATATATAATTCTTAAAAGCTGAACGTGGCAGGCATGTGCAGGAGCTTGATAATGATTCTGGGTACCTGGAAGTCAGAAAGAACAAGCTGTGGAGTGAATGTGAGTTCATTAAAGATATGAGAATACATATTCTACGGAGCATGGGAGCACTGCAAGGTGGCTAATATAGATCAATGTTTACAGCTATTCATATGAACAGAACTGATAATTATACTTAGGGTCTATCTATACCAGGAGTGGGCAATAACACAGCGGTAGTTCACCAGTTAGCTCCAGGCAGACCCTGCCGCTATATTTAGCTGCAAGGCTACAGGTACGGGCAACTGCAGCTTACATTGGCCATGGATCACTGTTCCCAGCCAATGAGAAGCAGCACAGACTGGGACACCACGTCCCGTAGCTCCAATTGGCCGGGAACAACGAGAACTGTAACTGCCAGTGCCTGTGGCTGTGCAGGTAAATATAGCAGTAGGGGCCCACCAGGAGTTAACTCTAGCAGGCCAGTATTTGCCCACCCCGATCTAAACTGTATTTTTTTAACCAGTGCAAGCACTCAGAAAATGAGCACAGAACTGGTGTAAGACTAACACTTAACCCACAGCAATATCCCTTTAATAAATATCTGCACAAGTTTATCTACTCTGATGTAGTTAAAAATCACAAAATGTTGAGAAATTCTCACAAAAGAGAGTTTGGTCTTGCCTCTATGAGTAAATGTTCACTGAAGGAACTAAAAATAAATCTAGCAACATTGGTGTAAACTCATAACATGCAGGCAGATAAACTTATTTAGTTGAATACTGTTTAAATTCATATATCTTATAGATTTGCACAGTGGAACAAGATATTAAGTTTGTATTTACATAATGATATTCAGTTAAAACCTAATACAGATAAGACCTTTGTTAACTTAGGACTGACTAGTCTACACTTGATACACTACAGTGGCAAGGATGTAGTTGCACAGCTTCAGTGTAGAGACACTACAGCAATAGGAGAGGTTCTTCCATCTATGTAATTTAATCCTCCTCCCAAGATGTGGTCCTTCAGTCCACAGAGGAATTCTTCCATAGACCTACTGCTGTTTACACAAGGGGCTAGCTTGGTTATAGGGATGTTAAGTAGCGATTAATAGCGGGGGGGGGCTCTTGTGCATTTCAAAGGAGGAATGCGGAAGAGCCTATCAACTAGTCAATGGAAATTCCATCAACTAGATTTGTTAATTAACCAATATTTAATATCCTTAAAATCAACTAGCTATGTTGCTCAGGAAAATGAAATATCTACAGCCTGAATGTTCTAGTTAACCAACTAGGGATGTAGAAGACTAGTTGACTATCGGATAAGCAAATGCTTATCCGATAGTCAACAGGATAGTCAACTAGTTGCTCCCCCTGCTGCTTCTATCAGATGGGTGCAGCAAAAAGGGGGGGAAGAAAAGGAGGGTACTTAAAAGTGTCAGCACTGCATCGAGCCCAAGGTCAGCTGCTCCATGCAGTGCTGACCACTTTGAATGCTGTGCGGATCCCGGCATCTGGCTCTTCGTGGCATTTCAAAGTGGCAGCATTGCATGGAGCCTGGGTTCCGTGTGGCATTGCTGCTTTGAAATGCCCGCTGAGGCTCTTGTACATTTCAAAGGAGGAATGCAGAACTCCACGCCCAGGGCCAGTAGGAAATCCCGCTGACTCTGGGCTGAATGTGGAGTGCCAGCTTTGAAATGTACAAGAGTCCTCAGCGGGGGCTCTTGTGCATTTCAAAGACTCAGCAAAACAGACACTCTGAGACGGCTGCTGGCTCCATGCTGCACTGCTGATTTGAAATGCTGCATGAGCCGGTGTCATCTGGGGACTCCCCAGCTGATCCCGGGTGCTGTGGCAGCATTTCCGTAAAACCCAGGATCAGCTGGGGAGTCCCCAGCTGACCCTGGGCTCCACAGCGCCACTTTGAAACACTGCCTCAGCATTTCAAAGGGTCAGCACCACACAGCTGAGACCGGGCTCAGCTAGGTGGGGATGCCCCTTTGAAACACGGAGACGATGTTCAAAGGGCAGTGCCGCACAGCTGAGTCGGGGATCAGCTATGTAGCACTGCCCTTCGAATGCCACCTTGGCGTTTCATACAAGCAGCTCTGCACAAAGGCACTGGCCCTCTTAAGTACCATCTTCGCTGCCTCCATCTGATAGATGCAGCCAGTGCCGCTTTTTTTTTTTTTTTTTTTTTTTTTTTTTTTTTAAAGAAAAAAGGTGCTGGTACTCCAGGAGAAAGTTGTTGAGCAAAACAAAAAACAAAACAAAACCAAGCCGTCCCAGGACAATGACGACGGTGAAGTCTCCTCTGACAATAGGTGCCGGTACGCCCGAGGGGAATGCCATTTATTTCCAGTATGCTGGGAAAATACCATCATAAAAAAAAACACTGGAGACAGCATGGGGCGGGGGCAGATTAGGCATCACTATAACAGCAACATAATAAGCTTTAATCTTGCATCTGGAACTTTCTTTGACATGACTCAGTATTTATTATGGTATTTCCAAACATACGGAACCCTAAACTATGTTTGTAAAATAATCAATCACATATTACAATATTAATCGATTATTTATTTATCTGCATAATTGTAGGGGTTGCCTAAAAATACTGCAGCATGCACTGTCTACCACTCGCTATATAGTCAAGGCTGCAAGACAATTGCTATTGTAATCCTATTTTTGTGTACTTTCCGAAAGTCACGTTTTGGCCTGATATTTTCCACATGTTGTCTTTTAACAAAAATGTAATGATTTAATGTATGCACAACCACTTCAAGCCTTTAAGTTCAGCAAGAGATAAAAATAAACACTTTTCCTCTTAAAAAATGCTAAACGGTGTGAAAGAAATTTGAAACATAATCCTCCATCAAGGACAATGCTTGTGCTTGGATCAGAAAAAAGTGATTTTGATTTACTTAAGTTATACACCTTTGGAAGCTGCAAACTGAACATAAGCAGTAATTATTCCCCCATTATTTCTGCAATTTCTTTTCATGGCTATCATTACTATATTTCTGATACAACTGTTTACGTTAAGAAGGAATATAGAGTTTAGGATATATGGCCTTGAAAGTTTAGCTGAATGCCTAGGTTTTTTTTTGTATGATTAAGCTTGTTTAATTCTTCACTTTTCGGGCTCTTTTTCAAGGGCCTAACATAATTTATACAATAAATTAATATTAACTGTACATTAAATTAAATTGAGCTCTACAGTAATAAGAGTTGAATGCTTCACTTTTTTCAAAATGTTAAATAAAAATACTTGAAGCCATGCACTTGAAAAATACTGCACACGTGTTTTTCACAAGACTGAAAAAAACAGTGTTTGCACTAGTGTAACCATTTTATATTCATAACATTAGAATTAAGGCACTATTTTCTTCAAAGTATGCCTTGAATTACATCTCAGTAAGATCGCAAAGACAAGACAAATTTGGAAAACAAAATCAGAGACTGAAGTAGTTTAAATGCAATTTTTAAAACAGCAAAACATTCTGAAACAGAATGTGAACAAAGACTGTTCTGAATTTTGCTTCTTTATTAGTATGATTAGCCTCACTGCTGCCCACACATATTTTCCTCTTGACATGTAATAATCAAGCCTAAGACCTTCAAGTAACAATTTAAATTAAATCATGTGGTATCAGTATAATTGCGTATGCAGCTTAAATACGTTGAGTCAGTGTGAAGTACAACACAAATTTTAGAAAATTTTCCCATGGGGCTGCATAGTTTCATGGGAGGTATTTCTGTTGCTTTAAGAATGTTTTTACACATGGGCTACGTCTAGACTGGCATGATTTTCCGGAAATGCTTTTAACGGAGAAGTTTTCAGTTAAAAGCATTTGCAGAAAAGAGCGTCTAGATTGGCACGGACTCTTTTCCGCAAAAGCACTTTTTGCGGAAAAGCCTCTGTGCCAATCTAGACACGCTTTTGCGCAAAAAAGCCCCGATCACCATTTTCGCGATCGTGGCTTTTTTGCACAAAACAAATCTGAGCTGTCTACACTGACCCTTTTGCGCTAAAGGACTTTTGCCCAAACGGGAGCAGCATAGTATTTCCACAAGCAGCACTGATTTCTTACATGAGATCGTCAGTGTTCTTGCGGAAATTCAAGCGGCCAGTCTAGACACAGCCATGGAGATGTTCAAAGTCACACTTAACCTAACTCCCATAGAAAGCCAATATTAAGTCGGTCAACTTTGATAATCTCTCCATCAGGGCTTGAAGTGACATTATGGAACATCTCATCCCTAAAAACAATAATCTTATCATCCCAGGTAACATAAGAACATAAGAACGGCCGTACTGGGTCAGACCAAAGGTCCATCTAGCTCAGTATCCTGTCTGCCGACAGTGGCCAGCACCAGGTGCCCCAGAGAGGATGGACCGAAGACAGTGATCAAGCGATTTGTCTCCTGTCATCCCTCTCCAGCCTCTGACAAACAGAAGCCAAGGACACCATCTTATCCCCTGGCTAATAGCCTTTTATGGACCTAACCTCCATGAATTTATCCAGCTTCTCTTTAAACTCTGTTATAGTCCTAGCCTTCACAGCCTCCTCTGGCAAGGAGTTCTACAGGTTTACTACAAGCTGTGTGAAGAACTTTCTTTTATTAGTTTTAAACCTGCTACCCATTAATTTCATTTGGTGTCCTCTAGTTCTTCTATTTAGGGAACTAATAAATAACTTTTCTTTATTCACCCTCTCCACACCATTCGTGATTTTATATACCTCTATCATATCCCCCCTCAGTCTCCTCTTTTCTAAACTAAAAAGTCCGTGTCGCTTTAACCTTTCCTCATATGGGACCCGTTCCAAACCCCTAATCATTTTAGTTGCCCTTTTCTGAACCCTTTCCAAGGCTAAAATATATTTTTTGAGGTGAGGAGACCACATCTGAACACAGTATTCAAGATGTGGGCGTACCATAGTTTTATACAGGGGCAGTACGATATTCTGTGTCTTATTTTCTATCCCTTTCTTAATAATTCCTAGCATCTTATTTGCCTTTTTGACCACCGCTGCACACTATGTGGAAGTTTCCAGAGAACTGTGCACAATAACTCCAAGATCTCTTTCCTGATTTGCCATAGCCAAATTACCCCCCATCATACCGTACAAATAGTTGGGGTTATTTTTCCCGATGGCATTACTTTACACTTATCCACATGAAATTTCATTTGCCATTTTGTTGCCCAATCATTCAGTTTGGTGAGATCTTCTTAGAGTCCCTCACAGTCTGCTTCTGTCTTGACTATCCTAAACAGTTTGGTATCATCTGCAAATTTACCACCTCACTGCTTACCCCTTTCCCCAGATCATTTATGAAGAAGTTGAAAAGGATTGTCCTAGGACTGACCCTTGGGGGACACCACTAGTTACCCCTCTCCATACTGAAAATTTACCATTTATTCCTACCCTTTGTTTCCTGTTTTTTAGTTTTCCAGTTCTCAATCCAAGAAAGGACCTTCCCTCTTATCCCATGGCCATGTAATTTACACAAGAGCCTTTGGTGAGGGACCTTGTCAAAGTCTTCTTAAAATCTAAGTATACTATATCTACTGGATCCCCCTTGTCCACATGTTTGTTGACCCCTTCAAAGAACTCTAAGGGTATGTCTACACTACCACCCTAGTTTGAACTAGGGTGGTAATGTAGGCATACCGCACTTGCAAATGAAGCCCGGGATTTGAATTTCCCGGGCTTCATTTGCATAAGCCGGCCGGCGCCATTTTTAAATGCCGGCTTGTTCGAACCCTGTGCCGCGCGGCTACACGCGGCACGGGCTAGACAGTTCGAACTAGCAAGCCATTCCGCACTATCTGTACGCCTCGTTCCACGAACAAGCCGGCATTTAAAAATGGCGCCGGCCGGCTTATGCAAATGAAGCCCGGGAAATTCAAATCCCGGGCTTCATTTGCAAGTGCGGTATGCCTACATTACCCCACTAGTTCGAACTAGCGGGGTAGTGTAGACATACCCTAATATATTAGTAAGACAGGATTTCCCTTTACAGAAACCATGTTGACTTTTGTCCAACAAATTGTGTTCTTCTACATGCTGCACAATTTTATTCTTTACTATTGTTTCGACTAGTTTGCCCAGTACTGAAGTTAGACTTACCGGTCTGTAATTGCCCGGATCGCTTCTAGAGCCCTTTTTAAATATTGGTGTCACGTTGGCTACCTTCCAGTCATTAGGTACGGAAGCCGATTTAAGGGATAGGTTACAAACCACAGATAATAGTTCAGCAATTTCCCATTTGAGTTCTTTTAGAACCCTTGGACGAATGCCATCCGGTCCCGGAGATTTGTTAATATTAAGTTTTTCTATTTGTTCCAAAACCTCCTCTAATGACACTTCAATCTGGGATCAGATTCAATCAGATTCATCACCCACAAAGGACGGTGCAGATTCAGGAATCTCCCCAACGTCCTCAGCCGTGAAGACTGAAGCAAAGAAATCATTTAGTTTCTCCGCAATGGCTTTATCGTCCTTGATTGCTCCTTTCATAGCTCGATCATCTAGGGGACCCACAGGTTTTTTAGCAGGCTTCCTGCTTCTAACGTACTTAAAAAACATTTTATTTCTTTTTGAGTTTTTGGTTAGCTGTTCCTCAAAATCTTTTTTTTCTTTTCTTATTACATTTTTACACTTGATTTGACAGTGTTTATGTTCCTTTCTATTTATCTCGCTAGGATTGGACTTCCACTTCTTAAAAGATACCTTTTTGTCCCTCACTGCTTCTTTTACATAAGGTTAAGCCACAGTGACTCTTTTTTAGGTCTCTTGCTATGTTTTTTAATTTGGGGTATACATTTAAGTTGGGCCTCTATTATGGTGTCTTTTAAAAGTTTCCATGCAGGTTAAAGTTCTTCTGGAAATCCTAGTAAGTCAGAAAATTAATTTTAAAGTAATATGTACCTGAAGTTAACTGATTATTTTAAAACTATTTTTGTTCATATCTCCAAAACGTCTTAGCACAAAACCCCCTAATTTTGGTTTGTTCGCCAACTGCTAAGTGCTTTTTAGTGGAAGGACTTTTTTTTGAGGGGGAGGAGCCTGTGGAGTGTGCAATATGTGGGGTGGAGAGACGGTAAAGGCAATTATAATATACCACACTGAGGCAGATACGGAAAGGAGTTAACTAGCAGCTAAGGCAGGGTTATAAGGAGTCAGCTGAATGTTAAGGGAAGGGCCTTGGGGAAAAATAAAATTCTTTCCAAACTATGCAATGAAGTAGGGAAGAACTCAAGGACTATATGTAATTTACAGGAGCCTTTTTTAAACTACAGACCTGTGGTGTCCAACATGCTAGTCACAAGTAGCTATTTGGCTGGTTGAATGAGACTAGTTGGCTTGATCAATGTAGCTATTTGGCCGGTTGTGTGTGGCTAGCTCATTACAGAAGTAGCCACTATAGTGGCAACTGGTTGGACACCATGGCTATAGACTATTTGTTTTCACTCCAGATGAAGCACACCTTAACTATTTGTTGCTTTTGAGTTTCCCTCAAACAGGCAAAACATAGTACCAATTCCAATTGTGTCGCACACACCCTCCCTGGTCTTTTATTTAATGCAGGATAGCCAAGGCCATTCTTACATAGCTCTTTTCTGAGCATGCAGAACAAAGCTTCAAATGACTGGAAAAAACACAAATTGACCTGCTATTGACTGCTGGAATGAATTCTCAGTACAGTTAAAATTTGGAGGCTAGAGATCCAAAAAGAAGGCTGTGCCCAAGAAGGGGCATGGACTTCAGGTAGAGAATTGCTACCTAGCCTTGAAATGAAGAGCATGAAGGGAAGGAGGCTGTCATGGAGAATGGCAAGGCACAGGGATCTTAAAGAATGGAAGCACAGAGCATGGAGGAATTTGCATATAGAGGGACAGAGAAGATGCAAACGTATTTACGCTGTGTTTGAAATTTAACATTTTCCAAACTGAAACATGCAAAGTTTTCAATATAATGTAACAATACCACTTCACCTATAGACTTAATGAAGTGTAGAAGAGGGGAAACCTGCTCTGAACAGTCATAAGATGTGTCAGAGGATAGGTCTATACTTTAAAGTTTTATCAGCATAGCGGCATCAATCAGGGATGCAAAAAACCACACCCCATTTAGCTATGGCTTGCATAATCTTCACAGTATAGAAACCTACACTGACAGAAAAATCTGTCAGTGTAAACTGCATCCGCATTAGGAAGCTATGTCAACATTGTTGTGGTGCTGCAGTCTCTATAGTATAAAAATATCCTCTGAAAGGTGCTCTACCACTACATGTTTCAATCACTCATTTTCACTCCACCTAGTTTAACTTTCAACCTAGTAAATGATGTTCCATAATTATTTTTAAAGACATGCAAGAAGTTAGAAAAACTAATGGGCTATGATTGTATTAGGGATATAAGTGACTAGTCAACGATCTGATAAGCATAAGCTTACCGGCTAATCAACTGGTCCCTTGACTAGTTGCTCCTCTCCCCACCCTTGCTGCCTCTATGACAGGCAGCAAGGAGAGGGGAGAGCAGGAGCCGGTGCTCGGAGAGGCCGTCTTAAGAGCTGACTTCCCCCCAGCACCCTCTCCACGGGGGGGCAGGAAAGGCTGAGGAGTAGCAGGGACTGGGCCTGAGCTGGCAATCAGCTGATTCCCAGCTCATGCCCGCTCTCAAATGCTGCACCTCTGGTTTTTAAACATATTAAGAGCCTACTGGCTCTTAATACGTTTAAAAAGCAGAAACACAGGGGGACCCTGACGCAAGCCGGGAATCAGCTGTCCCAATTTGCGCTGGGTCCCCCACACTGCGCTTCAACCTTTCAAATGTATTAAGAGCCCGCAAGCTCTTAATACAATTAAAATGCAGAGCAGCTGAGGGGTTAGCTCCTCCCAAGGTTGGGAGCTAACCATGCTGCAACTCCCCTGCTTATCAACTAATTGATTGGTCGATGGAAATTCCATCCACTAGTCGATTAAACTAAATTTAACATCCCTAGATTGTATATTGATATCTTAAGTAGGGATATAAAATGCCTTAAAAATGTAAACGTGTAACCACTAAAAATCCTAGCAATTACAAATGTTGTGGGCTCTGCAATATAAACTTAAATAAGCTTTACACCATAGCACCCAGAAAAAGCCTCCCTGGAAGCAGCTGCTGGCCCCACTCCTGTGGAGGAGACTTCACTGTGGGCTTTGCAACCGGCTCCCCAGGAGCTGCCTGCCCGTCTCAAGGAGCCAGCATGTAACCTACGCAGGAGGAGAGAGGGCCAGGCCTGCCACAAACAGGAACTGCTCTGCCATGCCTTACAGAACTGGCGCAGCCCCCTGCCCAGGGTGGGTAAGGAGTTGCTCCAGCCCCTACCAGTTAACCTTTTACATCCCTAATCTTAAGTGGTAAACAAAGATGTATAATCTTAACTTTATTAATATTTTCAAATTTTAGGGGTAAAGATAATTGTGTGTGGACAATGCAACTTAGGTGGAGCAAATGTAAATGGATGATGAAACAGTGTAAAACATGCTGGATGTCCTAACAGTTCTTTTGGAGACATTCTGTTCTTTTTTCAGATCCAATTTGTATAAAGAAATGAGAATTAAAGGCAAAACAATTGTTACGGTTGTACTTTAACCAAGTAGAAATGAAATGAGAGAAAATTAAAGATAAATGCACACCTTAAAATCTGATAGCTCACATCTTATCATACAATTTAGTTATTTGATCATGTTCTTAGATACTTTTTCTGCAACTCTGGATGCATTTGTATCTGAAATATATTTAATAACTGTCATAATGCACACATAAGAGAAAAGAGTGTAGATTATATATTTAGATTTTGCTTTTGGATTGCCAGAGTTTTGGTGTATTAACAGTTTTATATATTGCATATCTGAATTGGCTATAAAAACCACACTATTTCCTCCCTCTCTCCAATTTTATAAAAGGCTTTAAATATTATTTGATAATGTTTTCCTGTGGCTAATACTTTGAAGTCTTTCAAAAAAAGTTTACAATGTATTTCAAGGAACTGAATGTAAGGAGCCCCATCTAAACCACATCACTTTAAGTGCACTTTAACAGTAACTGTGCTTCTCCTTTAAAAAAAAAATCTTGACCCAAGTTTTCAAAAACCGCTCATACTGCCAACATAATTAACAGAAATAATTGCAAGATTGAAGGCCAGACTTATGAGTTTAACTAGAATCTACAATATCTGAACATGAAATAAATAGAAGAGGGTATTTTGAAAGGTAGGTAACAGGTTACAGTTAGGATGCTATCAAACAATATTACTGACTGTGCTCAAGTATGTGTGTTCTTTAAGGCATGTTCAGGACACTTATATTTGAACAATATTTCTTCTTGTAAAATGTGTCATTTTCGAATGTGCTCAGATAGCTGAATAGTAGTTTAAGTTTCAGGAAAGGAATATCTGGAGTGAAATCCTGGCAAAATTAAATTCAATAGTTTTCCCATTTACATCAATGGGGCCAGGATTACACTCCTATAATTCATCCAAACAAAAAATAAATGTCTGGGCACTTTCAGCTCTGACCTGCCTCTTTCTGAAACAAGGATGAAATTCAACTATGAACCAGCCACACTCAACCAGCCAAATAGCCACATGTGACTAGCATGTTGGACACCATGGCTGTAGAGATTTTTGTTTCAAGAGAGTACCACTTTGAAATACTGCAGGGAGCACCGAGTCAGTGGGGGATTGCTTGAGTCCCCCGCTGGCCCCATGCTCCCGCAGTGCTTTCCCCCTTTGAAGTGTAGCAACAGCCATGGGGCTATTGTTACACCTCAAAGGCAAAGATGCCCTTATCAACTAATTGACTAGTCGATGCAAATTGCATCAACTATTCAATTAGCCCATTAATCTAAATTTAACATCCCTAAAGAGTACCATGTAATTACCAGGGAAGAGAGGCCTGTGTGTTTAACTGAATCCTTAAAAACTAAACTTTACTTCCTGTTGTGTAGTTCTCTGACCCTGCCTGGTTGCCCCTGTGACATTCTATAGCTTGATGGAGCCCCCTATTATCCTCATATTTCTCATCTGCATATAACTGTGATATTTCATATAAAGCATGCCATGTGAGGTATCAGGGGAAAGGTAATAGTTAAATGACATTTAAGAAATTATCTAAATATGTGTCTTTTTAGTGCATACACACTTTTGAGACAGTGTTGTAAACATGCTGGAAGTTGGAGAATCAACCAAATATTAACTCCCCAAAGACAACTGCATTGAGAGCAGCCGATGCCTGGGCGGGGTTTCAAACAATCACCAACAGCCATTGTCTAGCAAGAGAGCTACAATTCAATGACTCACCTGCATGATGCCATGTCAGGGGAATTGCTCAACCATACCTGGAGACGGAGCAATGCCCACGAGACATGTCTGGGCCTGGGCATGCTAGGAAAACTCAGTGGGCCTATGCTTCACCTTTCTTTGGCCCTAACATATACTGAAAGCAACCAGGACACTGGGAAGACTGCAACAGAGGAGGCTGGCCCATGTTTAATGGACAAACTTGTATATTATGGACTGCAATATTCAGTGGAGTGCTTACAGTAGATATTGCTCAATATAATAGGGTTGAAAGTTTATTCTGAATGGTTATATTTTATTTCTTTTGGTATCTAACTCTGATTTTCTGACTATTTTTTGTAATCAATACATTTTTAAGTGTTTATCTTTACCAGTGAGTTTGCATGAAGTGCATGGAGGTAATTGCTTGGTTTTACAAAAGCTAGAGCATTTCCACTTCCCAATGATGAAGTGGTGAACCAACTAATAAATTGAACAGTGCAAGACAGTATATGCCTGAGGTACAAGGCTGGCAGCTGGAAAGACATGGCTGGTGGCTTTCTCTGTGCAATTCATGAGTGACTCAGGGAGCATTCATACAATCTAGCTCAATGCAGGACTCCATATGCTACTGTGCTGAGTGATCAAAGCACCTGGACGGTTAGCTGTTTGTACTTAGCAAAGCATTAGACACAGCGCAGGCTATCCAGCTAGGGAGGCACAGCGGTCCATCTATTCCAGACGGCACCCCAACGATGCCATCATAGTCCCCTTGATTGAAAAGATGGCTGATTTTCAATGGTGCTAGGGAAGTATGGTATAAAAGACTTCAGGATCTCTGGAGACAAGAAAGTATATATGTACAGTTATTAAATAACCAAGTTGTTTTACTATACAAGTATGTACATTTCAATAAGGAAAGTCATTTCTGTAAAGAGACATATACACACATACAAGCTATACAAAATAATCTTATTTGTTAATATGCCAAGAGCTCGAGGAAAAGGCAATGAGTTTATTATTGAGTACACAGCAGAAGTAATACAGTATTCTGATTCAATAACAGGAACTTTTAGTTATTTCTGGAATGAAACAACTGTTTTGAATACAAAAAAGTTGCTAGATGCAAAGATTAACTCACAAACAAAACCAACTTTACTTCCTGTTTATTAAAGGAAACCAGAAGACGTAGAACTCAGAGGCAGGTAGGAGTAAATAGAATCTGGGAACTCTATACTAAAAGTTCTTTTAAAAAAAAAAGTATTTTAAACTAAGACATCACAAAGCATTTTTAGAGAGAGAAAGAAAACACTGTTTTCCCACAGTAAAGTCAATACACAGTTCCTTTAATATACCCATCTATCACACATAGCAGCCTACCCCAATTCAGCCCACATTGGGCAACACAAGCTTTTTCACTGTCAGCAAGGGAAGCACTGCATCACCTGTGGTGAGCTCCCTGAGATACTGAAGGCTGCTCTCCTCCCTTTCTTCAGGATCTGCCATTCACATCCCATTTCCAAAATCATGCTCAGAAAGGAATTTTTCCTCCCCCAAGCTCTACCTAGTACCCTATTCCTCTTCCCCTGCAGAGGAACTGCATCAAACATGGAGGGGGAAGGTGAGGTCCGCCTCACAAGGTTCTGATCTGTGGCCTACCACTCCAGAAACTCAGTGGAAACATTAAGTCGAGTTATCTTGACCCTCATATTACCTTGACTGAGCACTGAAGTCAGTTCATTCAGCTACCCCTGGGATCTTCTCCACCTTTCACTCTGTTAGTTAACTTTGATTCCTTTCCATCCTAAATCCCCTCTAAAATCCTCAGTTGGGTATTACATTAGAACCCAGACTGAGATTCTGCCCTGGGCCGGATATTGCTTCTAATGAAAAATAAGTTAGGTTCTGCTCAGCTACTGAGCTACACGATACCACCTAAGCTAGTGGGAAACGCCATCCCGACGTTCTTCCATTCAGCTCATCACCATTTGCAGTAAGCTAAGAGATGGCATCGATCCCCTTGGTTGTACGAGTCTGTCCACACTGGACACTACGCCGTGTCCCTCCTACCCGGCCCTGCCTTTCAGCCACCCAAGCCGGGCACTGAGCACTAGCGCCTCATCTCCCCCGGGCCCTGCCCCGCCACTACCCTGTATTTCACACCGACAGCGAGTCCGCTCCCTTCCCGCCGTACGGATTCGGGCTCCGCTCCCGGCGGCTCTGCCAGGCACAGACCCCAGCCCCGTGCACCGGGGCCCGCGCAGGTGCCTCCGCCATCCCAACCCGCAGCCCTTTACAAGCGACGCTACCGCCCCCAGCCGAGGCCCTGGGGAGGGGAGCGCTGCCCTTCAGCGCCCTGCGCCGGGGCTGCGCCGGAAGCCCCCAGGCTCTGGCTCGGCCTGGCCCGGCCGCCGCAGCTCGGCCTAGGCACCACCGCCCCTTTGCCGAACGCAGGCGGATACAGACGCCGACCGCTCCCGGAGCGCCCGCGGCCCACCCCGCGGGAACCGGCTTCGCCGCACCCGCCCCAGGCCCAGGCCCACCGCGAGCCCCCCTCACAGACCTGTGGATCCAGCCATCTTGTCCAAACCCCTCCCACCGGCCCGAGCCTGGGCAAATCGCGTCACTTCCGCCTGACGCAGCACGTCACTTCCTAGTAAAAAAAAAAAAAAAAACACAGAGCTTGCAAATCTAGCGACGGAAAGGGAAGCCGGCCCTGAATGCACGATGCGGGGCGAAGATGGAACAAGCGCTTGTGCCAAGAGACTGGGCGCTACCACTCTCACCAGAGAAGGAGGGGGAACCCTGCCTATGAATTGATGTAGGCTCTACGTGGGGGCATTCCCTGTATTGTGGGGGAATCGGGCTCCTGTCAGTCTTTGTTCTGTCCCTGTAGCGAGGCTTTCAGAGCCCCTAAGGCACCATCGTTCGCTGCCGGAACCTAGATGGGTGGTTCCGTCCCCCTTTCCGGGCCGAGTTGGGCTCTCCCGTGCGGCGATTGGAAGGAAAACCCGCGAGGGCCCGCCACGTGACCCATTTGGCGCGGAATTTTCTCGGCGTTCCTTGGCCGGCCGAAGGTGCTGAGGGAAGAAGAGGGGGTCGAGAGCGCGAGACCCCGCGTCCCGTGTCCGCGCGCAGAGGGGGAGCGAGCGGCGGGTGCGGTCCCCTGTGACGTGCGGGTCCCGGGGCGCGGAGCGAGGCTTCCGCTCGCAGGCGGTGGGGGTCGCTCCGCCCCTGCCTCAGTTTCTCTCTCCGCCCGGCAGGGAGCCGCAGCCGCTGGAGCAGCGCCATGTCCTCGCCGGCCTCCACCCCGACTGGCCGCCGCGGCAGCAAGCGCGGGCGGGGCAGCAACCCCCCGACTCGTAAGTGGCCGGCGCAGCAGCCCGCGCTCGGCGCTGAGCGGGTGCCGGGAGGCGCGGGCCGTGCCGGGGCGCGCGGGCGGCCCCTTCCTCGCACTGCGGCGTGGGACGGGCCGGTCCCGGTAGCCCCGCTGCAGTAGCCCCGTGGCTTGGGCACCGCCTGCCCTGGGAGAAGGGGCTTTTCCGGGCGGTGGGAGCCCCCCCTGCGCGGGGGGCAGTAGCTGCCCGCTTAGCGGCGTCTTGCACCTGGGGTTGGGTCTCCCTGCGCCTAGCTACGCTTAGGGGTCCCAGATGGCTTCAACAGAAATACCGGACTCGCTTGACACGACATCAGCACAATCGACATCACATCTTCTGTAGAAAATACCGGACAGCTGGATTTTCTCACTTCTATTTTCTCTATTTGTTTCCCGAACAGAAAGCTCAAATGCTGGACCCTCCGGTTCAAAACCGGACACCTGGCAACCCTAGCTATGCTCAGCAGCCTGTGTGCCTTCCTCGGATCCCTGTCTGTAGTAACTAGGTTCACTTACCTATGAAGTGGATGTAACCCTTCTGCCAGGTAGCATCAGCAAGTGCCGGGGCCAGGTTCAATAGTAGGGATTCCTCTCCATCCATCCAACACAGAACTGGCTTGAGCCTGCACCCAGTAACCTGGCGAATTAACACGACAGCTCTGGGTGCTTCTGAGGGGCAAAGTGCAGCAATGTAAATGTCCCTTTCAAGTAAAAGCGGCAGGGAGTCCTGTAGCACCTTACAGACTAACTGAAGTGTAGGAGCATAAGCTTTCGTGGGCAAAGACCCACTTTGTCAGATGAATGCGTCTGACGAAATGGGTCTTTGCCCACGAAAGCTTATGCTCCTACACTTCAGTTAGTCTATAAGATGCCACAGGACTCCTCGCCGCTTTTGCAGATTCAGACTAACACGGCTACTCCTCTGATACTTGGTCCCTTTCAAGTGTTACCCTTCTCTGCACCCCACTCACAGCTGCTGCCCTTAGTCAGGGCAGACCCATAGCTTAGAGGTGCATCCACAGAGTTCACTTCCCATCCTGAGTGGAGGGGTTAGGAGGAATTTTACTCACTTGGCTGATCATTTGCCAGCCACCAGCCCTGCCTCCATTCATCACTCCTTTCCATCACTGCCTTGCTGGCTGCTCATGGTGCTGTCATCACTCTGCTGGCTGCTCATCATGCCACTGCACTTTGCTGGCCGCTCGTCCTATCTCTCCAACACTGACCTATTAGCTCTCAGTCACCATGCACTTGCTGCTTCTGCCAGCTTGTGGTGGGTTTGGCTCTGCGCCAAGTCTAGTGATTGCAACTCTTGGCCCAAAGCACAGTCCAGCCATAAAAAATGCCATCATCCACTAGAGTAAATTAAAGAGATGATTTCTGGGGCCTATTTTAGCTCTATCATTGAAACAGGAGTGGGGGGGGAGGAGGAGAAACAAGTTGAACCAGTTTTAACCCTCATGCCTGGAGAGCATGTAGATTACTGATAGGGAGTCCTGCCCTCCCCAACTTTATCTCACAGCCTCTGTCCATCCATTTGTCTTTAAACTGATGGAGTCGCTCTCCTTTTGAACTGGGTTAAACAGTCTGACTTTTCTGCCTTCCCACAATAATTGCAAGCCTAGGTGATCATATTTCACAATTCCTGCATTTACTGTTAATGCAATTTGGGATCCCACAACAACCAAATTGGTTACAATGGGCAATCGTTGCAGCAGTTGAATATCTAAGCAAACAGAAGCAATTTGTATTTACATAGACACACTCAGGGTTTCCCTCCTATTCCAGCTGCCTATAATAAGCAGGAATTCTTCCATATGTAGGTTTAGCCTGGCTGATGCCCAAGAAAAGATGGAGTTTAGCTCTTATGTTTGCTCTGCAAAGCAAATGTCTTGAGAAGAATGTTACATGCAGTTTTTCATCATTAAAACAAGAGTTCAAAAATCTGGACATGCGGGAAGCAAGAAGTTACCGGTTTTAGGCCACTTAAGCAAGGTGACTTAAGGAACATTACTCTTTGTCAGTTGTGGGCTGAACTTGTTTTTTTCTGAAAGGCCTTGTCCACACTACAAGGCTTTGCCAGCACAGCTGTAGGGGCAGAGGAGTGTTCAGCGCATGTAATGTCATTCCTGAGCTCAGCCCACTGTGGGTCTTTTCCATTTTTGTGACATTCTTCTGTCAGCATAACTGTGGCTACAACTTTGGGCTTTCCTGGTATAGCCTGTATCAACTTAAGGCAGGAGTGGGCAATAAGTGGTTAGTCCCTATCAGGCCACTGGACACTTTATTTTTCTGAGCAGCCATATGTACCACTTGCAGCTCCTGTAGGCCATCATTCATTGGGTTACTGATTCCTACAGCTTCCGTTGTCTGGTATTGGTGAATCACAGCTGACAAAAGTTGCAAGGTACCGTACCTGTGAATGCTCAGATAAAGTGATTGGTGGCCTGCCAGGGACTACCCCTTATGAATCATGACTGGCCTGCTTATTTTCCACTCCTGAGTTAGGGGAATGTTTTTTTCACATACATGACAGACATAACAATATTGACAAAACTTTGAGCTATAGACCTGACCCTAATCTTCAACGATGCATTAATGGAAGAGGATGTTGTTTAAAAGTTTTTTAAAAGCGAAATACAGGCAAGTTTACAAATAGGGTACATGAAATGCTGCACTTGAAATCTTTGATACTCATTAGTATGTAGGTTGGGTCCTCTTCTCTGTGCCTCAGTTTCCCCACTAGAAAATAGGGATGCAAGCAGTCCTCAGACTCTCAATGCTATTTTCAGACATCAATTGTATCATAAATTGAAATCTCATAACTCAGAACTGCAATCTGCTCCATTATGAGGCCGAGAGTCATAAAGTCGAAATTAGAGTGTAGATTCAGAAACATTGTAGATGCCATTCGTCAGAAGTTGAACATCATAAAGTCAAGGACTGCCTGTAATGATCCTGTTTTCAAAGCACTTTTTAAAAACACTATATGATGGAAAAACACGATATGAGCTAGGTTTTCATAGCACTTGTAGCAGGTCTGATATCTTAAGCATTTAGGAAGATAAATTCAATATCAATTTTAAATTCTTTTAACCACTTTGAAATCTCACAATTACTCTCATATCAGCAAAATTTTACACTTTGCTTTTTAATTTTATATCAACCAATTTTTTTCCATTCTGCCATATGATTTTTTTGTGATTTGATCTGTTCACATTTATCGGTGTAGAACATTGCAACTTAAATCTGAAATAGCTACTTACCAGCTTTCATATTGTTACAGCACGCACTGAAGATGCTCAGTCGCCTCCTTCACAAAAACGTCGAACAGATGACTCCACATCTACAGGAGATCTACAGCCAATGCCAACTTCTCCAGCAGTTGACATGCAAAGCCCAAATGCTCAAAATGTTCTGTTTTCCAGCCCACCACAGTTTCGTGATTCAGGTATGCACAGGTGGTGCAAGTAGAACTCATTTCTTACTGGAACATAAGAAGTGCCATACTGGGTCAGACCAAATGTCTATCCTAAAGTATCTTGTCTTTCCATAGTGGTCAATGACAGATGCCCCAGAGGGAATGTACAGAACACATAATCATCAAGTGATCCATGCCCCGTCAATCAGTTTCTGACAAACAGAGACTAGGGATACCACTCTTGCCCATCCTGGCTAATAGCCATTGATGGACCTGTCCACCATGAATTTGTCTAGCTCTTTTTTGAACCCTTTTACAGTCTTAGACTTCATAATGTTCTCTGGCAAGGAGTTCCATAGGTTGTGTTTTGAGTGAAGAAATACTTCCTTTTGTACGCTGTTCTCATGGGAGGGACACAAAGCGGGCCATATACCTCCCTGATATGAGTTCTTCCCACCCAGTTCAGGAGTACCCTGCTCTCCCTGTCCCCTCTCCATCAACTACCCTACATTATCTGGGGGCAGGCGGGCCTTTGCCATCCTTCCACTGCATCAAAGGCTTCTGAACCTCAGAGCTCTCCAGAACCACAACAGTGAAAGGAGCAAAACATGGGGCTACCAAGCAGTCCCACACTGATCACTCCTCCTGTGCCTCCTGAGTCCTGTTGGATCTGTACATCAGCCACACTGAAGGATAAGGCAAGGAAGGTTAAGGGCAGTAAAGCCATGCCGGAGTAGCTTCTGTTGTGGGGCCCCCAGCAGCCTCATGTTCTGCTCGTGTTTTCAGTAGCAGGGGTGAAATGCTGATCTCTGTATTCTTAAGTGTCCATACTGAAAGTTTTAATATTGGCTTTTACATAGCTGTCAGTTTGTAAACAAAACAGGGATCCTTTTGAATGAACAGCATTGTTTTCAATTATAAATTAGTTGATGTATCATTTTCAGTTCAGTGAATTGTTGATTTCAGCGCATTAAACATACACCCAGTAACAGTGTATTAAAAAAAGGATGTTTTAGAATGGCTTTTGTGTGAACTTAAGCTCCAGAGTGTTATCAAATATTACACTGGTGTAAAATCAACTATTTTAGCAAAGTGTGTTCATTCTAGATTTGAAAAATACACATTTTAATACATACAATATATTTTATAGCTAATATAGTCTTGTAGAATACAGTTAGAAAAGTAACAAGACCTACAGACTTTGCTACCCTGCCTTTTCTCACACTGACCAACAATAAACACTAGCGCAGAGGTGAGGAACCGTAGGCCTGCAGGCCAGGTGTAGCTCTTGGCTTGCCTGGATCCAGCCCCTGAGGCTCAAGGTCCCCCCCCCAGCATTGAGGAGCTTGCACTGTTCCTCCAGCAACCCTACTGCCCCCTGTTGTCCCACTGGGGGCTGGCACATGCAAAATCTACTAAGGTGGACCCCCTTCTTGGCTCTGGTGTGAAAGGGGAATGTGAGGTGTGTCTTTCTCTTCAGTAAGGGGCCACAGTGAGGGTTTTTTTTCCACTTTTCACTTGTGTGGCCCCCAATTGATTTTTTTTCTGTGGGTCGATGGCCCCAGACCCCAAAAAGGTTCCTCACTCCTGCACTAGAGCAAAACGCATTCATAACTATTTTGAAGTATAATTCAACTTGTGTTTTTTTGTAGCACTTCCACTTGATTTTGATATTAGTTCACCTCTGACCTATGGCACTCCCAGCTCTAGAGTGGAGGGAACTCCAAGGAGTGGTGTGCGAGGAACTCCAGTTAGGCAGAGGCCAGATCTTGGATCTGCCCGCAAAGCCAGACAGGTGGACTTGCATTCTGATGGGGTAGGTAAATGTTTCATATTTCACTGGTAATATTTCTTCTAAAATATATTTATAGTGTCCATACTCATGGCTTTTTCCTCCCCACAGCCAGCAGAAGATGCACTGACAAATGAACAATCTCTTGGACAAAAGCTTGTGATCTGGGGAACAGATGTTAATGTAGCTTCATGCAAAGAAAAGTTCCAGGTAGGTGACCAATTGTGGATACAGGTTGGTCCTCTCTAGTCCAGCACTCTCTGGTTTTACAACATCTGTGGTTTGGCATGATTTTTGTTAGCTGGATGTCCACTTACCAATAGTATGACCAAATTCTCCCTCCTTTCTCCCCTCCCTCCCACCTCCCCCCGCACTGTCCCATAAAGATTGTTTACAGCCACCAGTCCTGGCTCTCCATGTTTTATACTGTTACTTAGCTCTAATTTATCCCTAAATGTCTTCTAAGAGCCCAGTAAGCTGTGGAAGAGTTGGTAATGTTGCTAGGCAATATTGATGTTCTGTTGTTCAGCAAATTTGCTGATTCGTCACCAATCAGGTCCCAAGGGTGCCAGACTAGAGAAGTTCAGTTTGTACCTCCATTCTTATTTGTATCATCTGTATATGCAGTATCTGATTCTGGCAAACATCAGAATGTTTAGAATCAAGCTCAGTGCATTTGAAGAACACTGACATTTTCATAATGTATCCATAAGAGAAGGAAAAGTAAAATTGTTGTCTAGAAGTTCTTTCCTCTAATTCCACCATAGAACTCATCGATCTGGCTTCCATCCCTTGTGCTCCACTGAAATGGCTCTTGCCAGAGTCTCTAGTGACCATTTACTACTGAAGCTCAGAACCAATACTCTGTCCTCATTCTCCTTGAGCTGCCCTCAGCCATGATATTCTTAAAGTTTCATCTTCCCTTGGCTTCCATCCTTTACTGGTTCTTCTCCTACCTCTTTAATCATTTAAAAGATCCTTCTCCTCTGCCCTCCAGCATTCTTTGAGAGTTCCAAAGCTTCTGCCCTGAATTTCTTTCTCTCTCTCTCTCTCTCTCTCTCTCTCTCTCTCTCTCTCTCTCTCTCTCTCTCTCTCTCTCTCTGTGCTTAATCTCATCTACGAATATAAATTCAGCTATCCTCATGCAGATAACTCAGCTCTTCCTCACTACTTCAGACCTGTCTTTGTTGAAATTAAAATTGTAACCTTTGTGTCTGATATCTCCTTGTAGCTGTCTAGCTGTGAGCTCAAATGCAACATTTTGAAAACAGAGCTCATAATCTGTCCCTCAAATTCTCCCAGCTATCTTGTTTCTTGATCATTGTAGTCAGCATAATCTGTATAAAATCTCTTTAAAAATACAACTTTCACTGTCTATCTAAGGGCAGGTCAATACTTAAACCACTGTATGGGCACTCCTACTCTGATGATAGAGCTTACCCCACGTCTTAGGGAGATGGATTATGTCAATGGGAGAAGTTCCATAGAATTGTCTAGAGAGGGGATTAGATTGGTATAATTGCATTACTTGGGCCTGAATTTTTCATGCCTCTGAACTGTGCATTTGTACCATTACGGATCTGTAGTGTACACGTGGCCTAAAGCTCTCCTCTTGTGTCTTGATTATTGCAGCACCCTTTACTTTGGTCATAACAAATGAAACCTTGACCCCCTCAGGCCAATTCAGAATGCTGCCACAAATGTTTTTCTACTCTGATTTTGAGTATTTCACCCTTCTCTTTCCATCTCTTCATTGGCTTCCCTGTCTCAGTTGCATTAAGTGTAAACTACTTGGTCTGTCATGGCCTGTCCTTCCCTTACCTATCTTCTCTCATTAACTATCAAGAAGTCTACTTGCTTTTCCAGTTATCTGCTTCTATCGCCCATGTGTTATTTTACTAGACCTATAAAAAAGTTTTCCCTGCAGGATGACAGAGTGATGTTATCACATCACTTTGCATCCTGCAGCCCCTTACCCCTCAGACACCTGGCCTCCTCCCCCTCTCCTCCCTGCTGCTAACCCAGTAATGGAGTTGGCGACCTATGGCTTGCAAGAGATCAAAATATTCATCTTTGACTCCTTAACAGCAGCACTCACCTTCCTTGCACCTTTGAGGGTAGGCTGCTGCTGGGCTTCTGGGGGAAGGTGGTGAGTGGGCAGGTGACAGTGAGGCCCATGGGGGAGACAGGCTGGAGCTAGGGTACACCTTGGCCCCCGCCCCCATGGCAGCTGGCTGAAGTGCCAGCATGTGGAGGGAGTCTGTCATTTTAAAAACAGATGATTGGGGTACCAGTGGCGGGACCCATGCCGGAAGGAGGGAATGGGGGCGGTCAGGAGGCCGGCTGCTGTTTTAAAAACAGCTAATCAGGGTGTCTGCGGCTGGATCCATGTGGGGGTAAGAGGTCCCGCAGCAGGACCCACACTGGGGAGCTAGGCTGGGGTACACCCTGGTTCCCTCAGCAGATGATTGAAGCTCCAGCAGTCACCACATGGCAGGAGACTGCCAGTGTTTTTAAACAGCTGCTCCATTGCACCATCAGTATACAGTGGGGGCTGGGAAGGGAGAGAAAGTACCAGCCTGGAGGAGGGAGGGATGGAGAGGGGGGCCTGAGCTGGCAGAGGGAGCGGGGAGGGAAAAGAGGCCCGGGCTAAAAGGAAGAGGGAGAAGGGACCCAGGCTGGAGGAGGGAGAGGTGCAAGGGAGAAGGGACCTGGGGGTGAGCTGTGGCTCCTGCTGCAGTAGCCGGGGCTAGGGTTGCCAGATAATGTCACAAAAAATACCAGATGTGGCGGGGGAAAAAATTGGTTGAGCAAAAAAATAAAGAATAGACGGGGACCAAAGTTAAGAGCAAAAAAAAAAAAATCGCACCATAAAAAAAAAGAGCCAGTGTGCCTTTAAATCGACTTTCAAAAGAGTCACACTCCCCCAATCAGACGCGTCAGTAAAAGAATGTCTGAGAAAAACAGTGGCCTTCCGTCTGAGAAACAGAATATACTGGACATTTTGCATGTCTAGTATTTTCTGCCGTACTCCTTCCTAGATAGTCACTTCCCATTCTGTATGTGTGAAACGTATTGTTCGTTCCTAAGTGGAGCACTTGGCATTTGTCCTTATTAAACTTCAACCTGTTTACCTCACACCATTTCTCCAATTTGTCAAATTAGGGCTTTTCTTTTCTGTGATACCTAATAAAACCTTTACAGAAGTTAAGCTCCTGTTGTGCTGATGCCACTGTCTGTCATCCTGACCAATATTGTTTCTTTGTGTGTCCTTCTAAATCCATCTATTTTCTCTTATCTTATGCTGGGATGCTGAGCTTTTTGGGGAAGCTCTTTTTCTTCTGTTTCTACGGTGTCTACTATGTTGGATTTTGGTTGATGAATAAGGTATGTATTACACTAGGGTGCAAAAGAGGTTAAAATGCTCAGTAATATTTCATATACTCATTTAGAAGTAATATGTTTAGCATGCTGTCCAGTTTCCAAACATGTTTTTAAGTTGGTATTATAAAAATTATAAAATAGTTCACTGAAATGGATAATAGCTTGATTAGGCTTTCTCAAGTTAATTGGTGTACATTGCTGTGTCAGATTGGAAAGATATAGTTGGAATTAAGAAACTTAAGTGTGCATGGCAGAAATATCCTATAGGCTAGTAATGGGCAAACCATGCTAGTGACTGAACCGCATGCGTGGCCTTCCTTCCATCTCAGTGGATCACAAGATTTTCATAACCAAGACAGTCACTAGGAATAGGGTAGTGTAGTTTTGCTAACTGTGCTTGCATATGTAGAATTTTCAGGGTGTACTGATTGAACTGTAGCAGCGCTTTAAATGGATGCCGAGAGAGTGCACAGCTGTCTGAGTCAGTGTTGTAAGCAGTGAGCATGCACCTCACTTTGTGCCCTTGCTTAACGTGCATGACACTTGACTTATGCTGCGAGGAAAGAAACTGGACTGAAAGAAGCTAGTGTAATCTGGCAACCCTGTGTGTAGGCAACAGTAAACAAAATGTCTTGCGGGCTACACAGAGAATCGTCATGGGCCGCATGTTGATCACTGCTGTAAGGGATTCACTAGGGCTATCTCTACTTTTTAGGAGTTTTTGACTACCTGCAATATAGAAAGCATCAGTGAAGTTAATTTGAGCAAGGAGAACATCGTCCAGTGTAGGAATAGGGTAGCAGTAAAATTGCAGCTGTGTCCCTTTGGGCATTTTTAATTTCTTTGTTTTTTTTTCCTCAATATTCAGAGATTTCTTCAGCGTTTTATTGATCCTTTGGCTAAAGAGGACGAGAACATTGGCTTGGATCTTAATGAACCACTCTATATGCAGCGACTTGAGGAGGTATTACAGCAATAGAGCTAAAACTAACTTGTTTTTCCAATTTAAATGCTGGTGGTTTAATGTGGAGTTTTTAAACCTCTTCCAGATCAATATGGTTGGGGAACCATTTCTGAATGTAAACTGTGATCATCTGAGATCATTTGACACAAATTTATACAGACAGCTGATCTGCTATCCACAGGTAATGTCAGGCCTTTTTAAATGACTTTTTTCCAATTGAGTTCTATTTTTGTTAAATTGCATTACTTAAGCATAAATTAGAATGTAACTGTTGATGATTATCACTCAGAGAGAGAAAAATATTGATAGTTACATACCCTTCTATAAATACCTAAATAGATTATACAAAATTTATGTGTACAAACTTCTGTATAAAATATATTTTAGTACATAATGGTATTAAAATGTGTGCCAGATCTTTCATAGCCACGGAGAAATACCAGCGAGTTCAGCATGGGAGTTGTTGCTATTCTCCAAAGGCAAACTGCTGTTTGAGGTTCAGAACACATACCCACTCCACTCACCCAAAGTGCTAATATGGGGGATTGGATTCTGGCTGGTTTGTAGTCCATGGATCCTGCTCAGGGCTCTAGCTTCTCACTCTGTCATGGAGGAAGCAGACAGTTTCCAAAGATAAGAAATTCAAGGCTGACTCCCAAGCTGACAAAGCAATGGTCACTGGATATTTATCAGTCTTTCTCTGCCTCTTTTAAATCTGTTATCCACATAGGTGCTGCTGCAAGCATGGGAATGCCTTTGCAGTTCTTTTCCTTGCCTTCCTTTTGGGTCATGGATTACATGGTTACTATAATGCTCCCCCTTAGGCATGGCTGGCAGCCAGTGCGCTCCTGACTCTGGGTACTGTTCCTGGGGAGCTCCCTACCACTTCATGCTGCTACCTCTGTATCCGAGGCAGCACCATGGGGTGGCAGGTCGGAGCCTGTCTGTGAGTAGAGCCAGTTTAGAATTCAGCTCCCTGCACAGATTGGCTCCTGCCTGCTACCCCGGGGCCTTTGTATCAAAGGCAGCAGTGTGGAGTGGCAGCAGCCCCTACCCGCAATGGGCCTGAGCTCCCATGGACTGGGCCTGCGCTGGCATCTCACCAAGCAGCCTCTGTCTGCGCTGGGCCTACGCTTAAATAATTTTTATACTGCAGAGCCTGCTGAAAAGCCTCCCCAGGAGTAGGGCTACCAGCCCCTGCCAGCCCAGCCCTTGAGGAGGTGGCTTTCCTGCCACAGAGAAGCCTCCTTCCTTCCACTGGAGCGGAATCACCAGCCTCTATTTGCCTGACACATGGGGGGAGGCTATGTTATCCTGCCCAGATTCCTTCCTGAAAGCTGGCTGAGTATAACCAACACCATTACTCAATAAGTATTAGTTTGTTGGTTAAAGATTAGTAGGTTTAGGTGGTTAGATTCTAACATACCTAATCTTTTCCTTTTCAACAGGAAGTTATCCCAACATTTGACATGGCTGCTAATGAGATCTTTTTTGAACGTTATCCTGACTCAATATTAGAACACCAGATTCAAGTAAGACCATATAATGCATTGAAGACCAGGAATATGAGGAGTCTGAATCCTGAAGGTAAGGTGCTTTGATTGCATAGTTAAAAAAGAAACTTGAGCCTGTATAAAAAATGTTCAACAATTAGGAAAATAGATTTAAAAAGATAAAAGTTCAGACTTAGGATCCATCTACACCAGTGTTTTCAGATTCAACATGGATATCTATTTATTCAGAAGTAAAGTTCAGGGTGGACTTTCAAATGAAACATGCAAAGCAAGAATTGATCACATGTATCCCATTCTACATTGTAGATATTGATCAGCTTATCACCATCAGTGGTATGGTGATCAGAAGCTCCCAGTTGATACCTGAGATGCAAGAAGCTTTTTTCAAGTGCCAGGTTTGTGCCTTTACCACAAGAGTAGAAATTGACCGTGGCCGGATTGCTGAACCGTCAACGTGCAAGAACTGTAATACAACACACAGTATGGCACTAATCCACAATCGGTCCATGTTTTCAGACAAACAGATGGTATGTTGCTTCATTTTGCTGTTGTAAAATGGAAAAGCTTTGCTTCCTTAACAGTTGTCTTTTTCTTCACAAGTAAATGGACCATATTCAAATATGTATGTTGCTTAGGACTTGAACTTCAAAACAATTCACAGCTTGTGAAGCACCTAGAAGACTTACCCAGCATAACTTGAGTCCTTACCTCAATCATTTTTTGTTTTGCTCTGTCAAAGATATAGTAAATATGTTGCAAGCTTCTGCTAGCAGAGGCTCCCTACTTCACAAAGTAAGATTCCTGTTGAACAGGTCCTTAGCTCAGTTCTTGTTATTCATTTAAATCAATTCTTTGGGGTGGGGCTGGGGATGAGGGGGTTCAGTATGCACACTGCCCCAGGGGGAGAGGACACCCCCAGCCCTCTCTTACAAAAGCAGCTTGGGGCCAGGTGAGAAGCACTTCTCCATGGCCATTGCAGCTCCAGCATGCATCACCCAGGAGGGGTGCATGTCCCTCAGCTGGGGCAGGTCCAGGTTTGTCTGCTCCTGTGTTCCCCATGCAATGAGGAATGCAACCAACTGTGTAATTTCCCCAGTCTCTCTAATAAAAGGGAACAGCCAGCACCTCTCTGTGCAAATTGGAGGGCGGGAGCTTCAGGCCCCCACCATGTCCTCCCTAAAGAGTTTCTGAAGGGTTGGGGGTTTCAGGACTAGAGCAGTCCTGGGTGGGGAAGGACAGGATATGCCTCCAGCCAGCCCTTTTCACCTGTGTGGAGATTGTCTCATTTCTGTATGGTTTTATGAAATAATCCCATTCTAGGCATATCCTATTTTCCTGGCACAACTAAACCCTTACTTTTCTTTAAGTTGTGATAAGAGAAAGCTATATTCTGAATTTGGTGGTCCGAGCTCTTACTGTTTAGGAAGAGTTCTTCAGCAGAAAAACTCAGGCATATGCACACACTGACACACAAACTCTTTGCAATCCTATAGCTACTATTTGTTTTAATCAGTGTTCCCTCTAATTTATATTTCTCAGATAATAATCACTAAATGAACTATCTCATTTATGTCCACGTGCAATAAGAATTTTGTTGTATATACAAATATGGAGGTATGTGGCGCATCACCTCCATATTGGTGCCCATAACAACATTGATTCTGCACATGAACAGTCTGTGGTGGGGATGGCGCCAAGTGGTTCAGAGTGGTGGGAGTGGGCTCAGGATTGGTGGGATGAGGCCTCTGTCTAGGGGTGTGGATTCTATGGTGAGGCTGAAAATGAGATGTTTGGGGTGCCAGGAGGGGGCTCCAGGCTTGGACCAAGTGGTTTGGGGTGCAGGAATGGGCTTGGGACAGGAGGTTGGGAGGAGTTTTGATGTCTGGGCAGGAGTTAGGATATAGGAAGGGGCTCAGAATTGGGACGTGGAGTCTGAGAGGCAGCTAGAGTGGTGAAAGGGGCTCAGGGCATGGGATGGGAGTTTGGGGCGCTTACCTGGGACTGCTCGTTTCATGGGGAGGAGAACAGGTGTGTGTCTCCTGCTGTAGGCATCTCCCCCTGTAGCTCCCATTGGCCATGACTCCTGGCCAAGGGGAGCTGTGGGACAGAGATTTCTATTGCTCACAGTGGTGTGACTCTGGCCAGGTCGGGGGCAGGAATGGTAGCTGTGGAGCTTCCTCTCCGATCGCACTCTCCTGTCACTAGGAATAGCTGGTTCAGTACTCGGGTAGCTGCAGCCCTGAGCTGCAACCTCTAAGCCTCTTTATTAATCTAGCTCTCCTGTTTGGGCCTGAGGAGCACATGTGTTCCCCAACTGTAGCAGCTCCCTGCTGAGGCCAGATGAGAGTACCTCTCCTCCAGCCGTGGCTGCTCTGTGCACGGCATCACGGAGCCCCTTGCACAGGGCTTATTAGGCAGCCACGTGGCAGTACAGATTAGAGGGAACTTTGGTTGAAATAATATATTTAGAGGGGAGAGGAAAAAAGAAATTCCAAGGATTATCCATCATCCATTGGGAAGGGGAGTTGAGTGGTTTTTTGTGCCAACAGTTAGTCAAGCCAATTAGTGGTTTTTGTTAATTTATGGAACCAGTGTTACAAAACTGAGAATATTCTGATGTCATATGTGGGCTAAATTAGCCCAATCTAGAGACTTTTAACACTGCTCAGATAATCACTAGGGGCACATCTAGACTGAGGTACTATTTTGGGATGCCAGAAGTATCCTGAAATAGCAACGCTGCGTTTTTAAATGCACCCACTGTTTCCCATAATAGTGGGCAAGCTATTCCGGCGTCCCTGTAAAATAAAGGGATTTCTCAGACTAGGGCCTTATTTTGAAATTTGGCGCTGTCTGCACAGAATAAGCTACGCAATTTACATAGTGCAAATTGTGTAGTTTATTCCAACAGAAGGGTGCTGTCTAGATGCACCCTAGACGCAACTCTGCTGCATAATTCTGATTTGGGTGTTCTGGTTGGGGAATTCTAGTTCAGTAGTGTTATTCCATTGTGTTGTGAAATACTTGAACATTTTATGTGTTTGGTCTATTCTAACATGTAATACTATCCAGTTGAAGATGCTGAACTTCTTTAGTTGTAAGAGCCTTTCTTACAAGCAAGTTAAATGTACTATTTCTGAGTAGTACAAACTAACTTTCAATATCTGTTTTGTCAGATCAAACTACAGGAATCCCCCGAAGATATGCCAGCTGGCCAGACGCCCCATACTGTTGTGCTATTTGCTCACAACGACCTTGTTGATAAGGTTCAGCCAGGAGACAGAGTTAATGTTACAGGTAAAATGTAGGTTCTTAGCTTCGTCTGTTTCATACACGTGGCCCTTCTTTTCATTGGACTATGTGATCCAGTCTGGAATCACGTCTATTGAATATTAACCGTGTTCATCATAATTGGAGATGGAAAACTGTTTTAGTATGAAGTGAAAGTCCATCTGATTTATATATCATCATCTTCGTTTGGGTGTAAAATATCTTTTTTTATACCCCTCTTTCTTAAATCAGCAATAGTGTAACAGTACCTCCTGGCACCTGCAATCTGTGTCAATAAAAGTGTATACATGTTTTTGCCGTGTTTGTATTACACATTTTCAAAATATTGATTGCCGCTCTTAACCTCTACTTCAAAGAGAAAAAAGCATTTTTATTGTAGAACAGCTTTTGAACAGTTTATATGTACTTACAGTTTTTGATTTTTTTTTTTAATAAGACGAGGAATCATGCTGAAATGGTTTAAACTAGGTTGAGGCTTTTTGAAACTCATTTAAAATTGTGTTTCTGAAACTTTAGGTTAGAACTCATAATTAAATGTACATGCTTTTTGTTACGTCAGTAGTCTAATTTTAAATTGTACAAAACTACTGTAGACAAAATGCTGAAAATTATGATCCTGTTGCTGCTGTCATGTAAATAGGTACCTGACTTGGCTTAAGTGAATAGTCCCATGGACTTAAATAGTACTACAGGCAGTCCCTGGGTTACGTACAAGATAGGGACTGTAGGTTTGTTCTTAAGTTGAATCTGTATGTAAGTCGGAACTGGCGTCCAGATTCAGCCGCTGCTGAAACTGACCGCCAGTTCTGACTTACATACAGATTCAACTTAAGAACCCCAAGCGTCCCCAAGTCAGCTGCTGCTGAAACTGATCAGCCGCTGATTCCAGGAAGCCTGGGGCAGAGCAACTCTGCCTCGGGCTTCCTGTAGTCAGCGCTGGTCAGTTTCAGCAGCCGCTGACTTGGGGACACCTGGGGCAGAGCAGCTGGGGTGCTGCTGGGTTGCTCCAGTAGCACCGCTCCTCGCTGCTACTGGACCAACCCAGCAGCACCCCAGCTGCTCTGCCCCAGGCGTCCTGATTCAGCCACTGCTGAAACTGACCAGCGGCGGCTGAATCAGGACCTGGGGCAGAGCAGCTGGGGTGCTGCCGAGTTGGTCCAGTAGTGCCCAGAGCGGCGCTGCAGGACCAATCGGCAGCGCCCCAGCTGCTCTGCCCCAGGGTCCACAACAAAAGCTTGGTCTGCTGGGGGGGGGGGGGCACACTAGCTGCGGCCCCCCCCCCCCCCCAGCAGACCAGGGACACGGGGAGCAGAGCGGCAGCGGGGTGCCGCGCCTCTGAGGCTTTGCTCTGGCAAAGCCTCAGAAGCGCAGGAACCGCTGCTGCTGCGACTTCAGTCCCGGTGCCCCTGGTCTGCTGGAGACGGTCTCCAGCATACCAGGGGCACCGGGAGCAGCTTACGAACGGGGCTTTCTCGCTCCAGAGCTCGCAGGCAGCAATCCGCCACCTCGACCTCCGGGGCGAGAAAGCCCTGTTCGTAAGTGCGGATCCGACATAAGTCGGATCCGCGTAAGTCGGGGGCTGCCTGTACTCATATTTAAATTTACATGTGCTTGTTGCAGTATCAGACTAGAATAGCTTTTAATAAAAAAATGTTTTACTAGCATGAAATTATTGCTGCTTCAAAGCAAGATGGCTTAATTGTAATTACTGGAAAATTATTTAAACATTTAGCACACTAACACAATAGTCAACTTTTTATATGTGCAGGCCAGTATCTTAGTTTTAAGGGTAGGGCTTTCTCCCATCACTTTCCAGTACACTTTAGACCATGACCCTGAAAACTTTTAAGGGCATAACTTTACTACCGGGGTATCAGGGTCTAAATGAGAGGAGCGCAAGTTCCACTCACATCAAGAGGAGCATAGTCTGGTGACAGCATGTCAACTTTTGGAAAACTTTTTAGAGAATTGCTGGTCCATGCTGAGGTAACCTGAACATTGAAGTATAAAGTAAAAATGTAGATAAGTCTTCTTCAGCATTTGGGCTGCGCTTATCTTAAATTCATAACTACATTGTAATTCTGTGGTGGCATTTTTTTTTAGGTATCTACAGAGCAGTTCCGGTTCGAGTTAATCCAAGAGTGAGCAATGTAAAATCTGTCTATAAAACTCACGTTGATGTCATCCATTACCGTAAAACTGATTCAAAGCGTTTGCATGGTATTGATGAAGAAACTGAACAGAAAATGTTTGCAGAGGAACGTGTGGAAATGCTGAAAGAGCTCTCCAGAAAACCGGACATTTATGAAAGACTTTCTTTGGCTCTGGCTCCAAGCATTTATGAACATGAAGATATCAAAAAGGTAAACAAAATGTTATATGTGTAGAGGAACACCTGAACAGAACTGCTGTCCCCCACAAACACTGGTTACCAGGAAATGGTGAGCCTCACCTTTTGACAGATGAGGCTTACCAGTTAACCATTTACATTCCTTACATTTATGTGGGGCTCTAAATTGTTCATAATTATAGTGGGACATTAATTCAATATAGGTGAGGTTGAGTCTAGCTTACTGCTTCTTTTCTATGAGAGGATCCTGCCCATCCAAGCCCTACTGACAGAGACCCACAAGGAAGTGCTGACAGACAGCTGTCCTTGGGTCCTGCTCTTGCACCAGGTGCCCTGCTACAATAACAACGAGCAACATTTTTCTCTTCCCCGCTTCCAACCTCACCTGCCATCCCTGGAGTACCTCCAGCTCCCCTCACCATCATCCCCCTGTGTACTTCCAGCTCCTCCTCACCTTCACCTCCTCTCTCATGTCCTCTTTTTGAGAACATGAAATATGGTAACCCCATGTGCACAGAAAGTTACTGGCACGAACATAGACTCCTGAGTCACATGCCTTGCTAAATCATGAGGCATTCATTGCCTAGGCACTGCCTTAAGTCACTTGCAGAGGGATCCCCAGCTGATTGTCCTTAGTGGGACATGAAGCAGGCTGGTTACTCTTGATGTAAATCTGTCCAGGAGGTGTCACCCAGAAATACAACAGATTTGAAATTAAAACAAATTGAGTTTAAGTCAATGTACAATGATTATTCATGCTTTTAAATGGGATAATCATATTTATCATAAGAACAGCCGTAATGGGTCAAACCAGAGGTCCATCTAGTCCAGTATCCTGTCTTCTGACAGTGGCCAATGCCAGATGCCCTATAGGGAATAAACTAAACAGTCAATTGTCATGTGATCCATCCCCGGTTGCCATTTTCCAACTTCTGACAAACAGAGGTTAGGGACACCATCCCTGCCCATCCTGGCTAATAGCCACTGGTGGATATGTCCTCTTATGAATTTAACTAGCTCTTTTTTTTAACCCTGTTATAGTCTTGGCTTTCACAACATATCATTGAAGCTATAAAGATAAACTACACTACCCTTTTTAGTAACAATTGACACAAAACAGTACTTAAGCTTTCAATGTGCTCTGTTAGGGTATGTCTACACTAGCCACCCTAGTTTGAACTAGGGTGGCTAATGTAGTCATTCGAACTTGCAAATGAAGCCCGGGATTTAAATATCCCAGGCTTCATTTGCATGTTCACGGGCACTGCCATTTTTAAATGCCTGGTAGCTCGAACTACCTGCCCATGGCTACACTTGAGTGTTAATTCGAACTACCTAGCCTGTGCTGCGTGTAGCCGTGAGCAGGTAGTTCGAGCTACTGGGCATTTAAACATGGCGGCGCCTGGGAACATGCAAATGAAGCCTGGGATATTTAAATCCCGGGCTTCATTTGCAAGTTTGAATGACTACATTAGCCACCCTAGTTTGAACTAGGGTGGCTAGTATAGCTATGCCTTTAATTATTTTAGACAGTTTTTTTGTTTTATATTTGAATTCACTCATTCATCAAATATTGGCTGATGTAATTGATCAAGAGTTTTGGTGTCTGAGCTAAAACCAATCTTATTTTTATAGGGCATTCTGCTTCAGCTGTTTGGGGGAACAAGAAAAGATTTCAGTCATACCGGAAGAGGCAATTTTCGTGCCGAGATCAACATTCTTCTGTGTGGCGATCCTGGCACTAGTAAATCACAGCTGCTTCAGTATGTCTATAACCTGGTTCCTAGAGGCCAGTACACATCTGGGAAGGGCTCTAGTGCGGTTGGTCTTACTGCATATGTAACGAAGGACCCAGAAACAAGGCAGTTGGTTCTGCAGACAGGTGCTCTGGTTCTCAGCGATAATGGCATTTGCTGCATTGATGAGTTTGATAAAATGAATGAAAGTACAAGATCAGTACTGCATGAAGTAATGGAACAACAGACTCTTTCTATTGCCAAGGTAAGATGTTAGCACAACATTGTAATATGCTACCTGGGTTAGTATATTAGATGATTAAATAATTGAAAAGGTAACACAGGAATTGGAAATAAGGTTATTGACAGAACCTCCAAGTTGAATAAGAGTATAGATGTTGGAGCTTTATTTTAGTGATAATTCAACATGTTGCAGACTTGGCATATGTGGGTCTTTCTTGTTAGAGTGGGTTTTGGGACTCCTAACATAGCTGTGGGAAATTTCCTTCTACTAGACAATCTTGTTTTCTCTCTCGTACGTTTCCTCTGGACAGGCTGGAATCATTTGCCAACTGAATGCTCGCACCTCTGTCCTAGCAGCTGCTAACCCTATAGAGTCGCAGTGGAATCCAAAGAAAACTACTATTGAAAACATCCAGCTTCCCCATACTTTGTTATCCAGGTACTGTCATTAGACTTTTTATGCTGTGTGGTTGGTTTTTTTTTAAAAAAAAAAAACGTTTCTGCTTTTTCCTGTATCAATTGTTTATATTTATGTCTGCAGGAATATGAGGATTGGGGGTGGCATTTGCAGTGTCAAAAGTGGAAGTGTCTTTTTAGTGAAGACACCAAATTTCACTAAAACTCTAGCAGAGGACCGCAACTGGCTGACCAGTTTCTAGCTTAGAGTGGTTGGTATTGAATAATGGGATTGAGCAATGTCTCTAAGGGTATGTCTACACTACCACCCTAGTTTGAACTAGGGTGGTTAATGTAGTCATACGAACTTGCAAATGAAGCCCGGGATTTGAATTTCCCGGGCTTCATTTGCATGTTGCCAGGCGCCGCCATTTTTAAATGTCCGCTAATGCGGACTCCGTGCCCGCGGCTACACGCGACACGAACTAGGTAGTTCGGACTAGGCTTCCTATTCCGAACTACCTGTATGCCTCGTGGAACGAGAGAGCAGTGTGGATGCTCTCTTGCGCAAGAAAGCTCTGATGGCCATTTTAACTATAGGGGCTTCCTGTGCAAGAAATTCATATTGCCTGTCTACAGTGCCCTCTTGTGGAAGAGCTCTTGCGCAAGAAGTTGCCAATGTAGACATAACCGAAAATGTATACGCTAACTATGGACTCGTTATTCCATGCAGATTTGACTTAATCTTCCTAATGTTGGACCCACGTGACGAGGCCTATGACAGACGTCTTGCTCACCACTTGGTTGCGCTGTACTACCAAAGTGAAGAGCAGATGGAAGAAGAGTACATGGACATGGCAGTATTGAGGGATTACATTGCATATGGTCGTAGTTATATTAATCCTAGACTAAGTGAAGAAGCAAGTCAGGCCCTTATTGAGGTAAACAGTTGTAGATATGAAATGGGAAGTACAAGATGAAAAAGAAAGGAAGAGGGGGGGAAAAAACCCTTTGTGTGGCATAAGATGTACCAGAACAGTGTAAACCATTTCCTTTAAAGGTCACTAATTTTCCATGCAGGGAGACTGATGGGTCCAGGTCCCTTCTACCTTTCCACAAGAGATGGGGCTACCCCTTGGGCCACAAGTTATGTCAATTTGCTGAATCAAAATGAAGGCCAGGAGTTGTTCTTCCTTTTATACCAAAGCCCCTTGTTTCCTAGTCTCTGGAAAACATAGCCTGAATCAGTGTATGCTAACTACCCAGCCTGGAACTTCTCTGGGAAAGTTAATATTCAGTGATCACCAAAGATAATGTGCAGGGTTGCAGTAATATCTGCCCAATTCACAGCTTTATTACAGGTTCAAGCAAAATGAGACATGTACTAGCTGTGGTAGATGTCAGTCACAGCAAGGGACATTGTGAAGATGTACGGGGGTGTTTATATTTAAGGAGGTACACAATATTTGGAGATTTTCCCCAGTCTGAGAATCCTCTGAAGGATGGAGTGTAGATACAGCCTACATAATACATCTGTGAATTACTGCTATGTAAAACATTACCCCCTTCCTTCTCCTTCAGGCTTATGTGGACATGAGAAAGATTGGCAGTGGTAGAGGAATGGTTTCTGCATATCCCCGACAGCTTGAGTCTCTGATTCGCCTAGCAGAAGCTCATGCTAAAGTACGTTTTTCGGATAAGGTGGAAACAATTGATGTTGAAGAAGCAAAGCGCCTCCATCGGGAAGCCCTGAAACAGTCTGCTACTGATCCAAGGACTGGCATTGTGGACATATCCATTCTAACTACTGGTTTGTATTCACATACGGATAAATGGGTCTGGCTTGAGCAAAATACATGCTATTGCAGTTTGATGGTGTTGTTTCTGTGATTAATTTGTGGGTTTGTAAATGTTTCAGATTAGATATTGAACAATCCAAGTAATGAATGTCAACCTAGTGTAATGTCAAAGTCAGTATATTCATTTTACAATGAAATGAGATTAAATACATTTATTTAATCACATGTTTATTTGAAATCTACAAAACTTTCCCCAAATATCACTAATACCATCAGTTTCTGATAATGACATGGTCATTTCTGCTTTCAATAAAAGGGTCAGTTTTATAACCTTTGTAATTTATGTACTTTTTTCCCCAAGGTATAAGTGCCACTGCCCGTAAACGTAAGGAAGAGCTGGCTCAAGCCTTGAAGAAGCTTATCCAGTCAAAGGGTAAAACACCAGCACTAAAATACCAGCAGCTTTTTGATGATCTCCGTGCACAGTCTGATGCAGTAAGTTTCTGCTTTCTTTTGTATACTACTTGGTTTTAAAAACAACTTTATTTATTTCTCATCTCATGAGGGATCTTGTGGGTACTCTCTGGGGGTCTTAGCACAGATGACAACTGTATCTTAGTTGAATAGAAAAACTAAATGGAAATCTCAAGTAAAAGTAGAGATGTTAGTTTACCTCTGTATTTGGCACTTTGGCAACTGCTGCTAGAATACTTGACCAGTTCTGGTGCCCACAATTCAAGAAAATGTTAATAAATTGGAGGAGGTTCAGAGAAGAACCCTGAGAATGATTAAAGTATTAAAAAAAGTGCCTTAGTGATACTCAGAGCTCAGTTTATTTGCTTAACAGCGAGGAAGGGTAAGGGGCAAGCTAACTAGTCTTGAATCTGCATTGGGAACAAATACTTAGTATGGTCTCTTCAGTTTGGCAGAGAAAGATAGTAGTATCCACTGGCTGGAAATTGAAGTTGAACAATTTTGAATTCAGGGTTTGCTCTAGCATTTATAGGGATGATGTTTGTTATACAGGTAGTCAGATGTTTGCAGTGGTTCCCTCTGGCCTTAGAATCTATTTGCTTGCTCTCCACCTGACACATGAATAGGAGGTATAAGAGTAGTCTCCTAGTCAGTTGATAATCAGGTGTTCCTGATGAATGTTTCTTTCATAGACATAAGCTTCACTTGTGGAGAATAGACAGGATCTTGGTTACTTACATTCTTGTCTTGCTGACAAAAATAAGCTGATAATTCTTGCCAACTATTCTGGTTTGCATGTCAACAAAATCATAAGCCATGATCGCAGACCCATATTAGCATTGAGAATGCATAAGCCAGGAAAAACACACATTCACTGGTGCGCTCCAGAATGTATTTCACAGCTTAAAAAAACTTTTACCTAAAACCTGGCAAATTTGCATGGAAGTTGGCAAAAAACAATCGCTTTTTTTTTTCTCCCTAGGAGTGTGGGAGGATGTAGCCTTTTCTGTATGGTCTCAGACTTTTCTCTTTTCTCTTTAAGGCTGTCACTAAAGAAATGTTTGAAGAAGCACTTCGTGCCTTGGCTGATGATGACTTCTTGACTGTGACTGGAAAGACTGTTAGGTTGCTGTAATGAAATGCCAGCTTAACAGCAGAGTGTTAGTGTTTTTCTCCCAAGTATTTGCCTTGAGGCCTCTCACCTTAAAGATTATTATTAACTGTGGCAAGATTCATGATCCTGATCTGTGGGTGAACATTACTGCTAACGCTATAAATATCTAGATTTTGAAGGACTGCACAAATCCTAAACTAAACACAGTGATATTTGCTTGAACAAAATGGGTTGCAAACACTTGAGTGCAATGTGTGTTTTCAATAAAATGCTTTGTAGAACAAGCTAACAATTTTTATGCATTCTAAAACCTAAATGTCAGAATACATCTTGAACCACTGCTATTTGACATAAATGTGAGTTAAATCTGTGCATATTTTGGTTAAGTAGCTTTAATACAGAGGAATTAGTGCTTGTGACTTTTAGAAATGAAAGTCCATTGGCTTTATAATACTTTATTTATTTTTCTATTCATTTTAAACAATGAAGTTAAATCTTAGGGAACACTTCAGCCTCATGGTCAGCAATTGCTAGTAGACTACAGTACTATTCTATTGTCTAGCAAACAAAAGAACCAGGTAACTATTTTTTTTCCTTTCCCCTGGTATTACTGCTGTTTCTCTTCCTCCCATCAATGTTTGCAATTGCTAGTCTAAGAAAACTTTCTGCTTTGAATTTAATTTTTACCATAAGCGACAAAGAAGTCCAGGTTTCACATCGGGTCATTTTTCTACAGTAAATACATAATACTAGAAGATTTATAATTGACAGGCCAGCTCAGACTGTCTTCCCAGTCATTTTCTCTTCTGTTGGGGTTGGAAGACAAATCAGAGGATGCAGCGTGTAAGCATAACACTAATACTATACATGTGGAAAGGTGGCTTTTAGCTATTTAAATTATGCTCTTCATCTGCGCTCCGAGCAGACGGTCTGCTCTCATACTCTTTGAAGATCTGACCATTAAAAGAGATTTTTGGGAGACTGAAAACAAGCTGAAAATGAATAAAGTTCAATACATTAGAAACTGACCATTTACTCTCATTGTTTTGAACTTGTCAACATTCAGCTCATTTAAAAAAAAAAAAGTGTGTTTCACTGATCTTCATTACTAAGTTATAGTAAGTATAGTACACTTAGGTAGGAAGAAGGATAGGACTTGCACATGACTATAGTTTAAGGGAAAATTCTGGCCTCAGTGGAACAGCAATCAAGCTAAACTACGGGGAAGGATGCCTAAAGAATGGGATAGAAAATACCACCAAACATGTCAAGTCATTGAAGTCATGATACACCACATTTACTGATCTCAGTTCTGGTTCACCCAGTCAAATAATGCAGCATTCCTGGAGAGGGTTCAGAAATAGGTGTCACTAATTTGTAGAATATATTATGATCAAGGCCAAGAGCTTACTAAGATCAGATACTAATATGAGTAACAAAGGATTAAAAAAAAAGGAGTGGGGGGAGGGTCAAAGTTATTCAATTTTTAACTTTATTCTTTAGACCATAAACCAACCTGTGATTGTTAGGAAGAAACTTCTGTGGTTATTTCAAGTTGTCTACAACATGTTTTCTTGTACTTGTCCTTTAAGCATCTGGTACTGGTCTTGATCAAAAATTACATAGAACTAAATTGATGACCAGATCAATGGCAGTTACTTTGTTTAGCTTGTTTTCATTATTCTGTCTTCCTGGAGAAACCTGTTTTGTATACAACTTGAATTAAAATGAATACATTAAGGCTACGTCTACACTGTGGAGCACCTGCAGGATACCTCCGGTATTTTGAAAGAGCTATTCTGCTTCTTAAGAGCAAGCCAGTTATATCGAAATATAATGGGATCACTATTCCAACATCCCTGTAAACCTCATTGCGAGGGTTAAGGGATGTTTTGGAATAATGCTGTATTTCGAAATTTGGTGCTGTGTAGACCGTGCCAAATTTCAAAATAAGCTATTTTGAAATTACTTCAAAATAAGCTACACAATTTGCATAGCACAAATTGTGTAGCTTATTTTGAGCTACAGGTGCAGTGTAGGCACACCCCCAGATAGCATCTGCTTAGAACCTAAAGCTATATTTACCTACAACCAATTTAAAATGCATTTTGGAACTGCCCCCTAAAAAAAATACTGCCAGTCAATTTTCTTGCCCTGAAATTACATACAAAAGACTAATGATAGAGTATTTCTGAATTCTTGAAGTTCAGCTCCCTTTCAATTCACCTGCATTCCCCCCACTCTTCATTTGCTGCCCTTTTTGTGTTGTTCAAAAACAGCAAATGTGGTTTATAGTATTTCCTTGGGAA
The DNA here is from genome assembly GCF_049634645.1 of Pelodiscus sinensis. Lineage (NCBI taxonomy): Eukaryota > Metazoa > Chordata > Testudines > Trionychidae > Pelodiscus > Pelodiscus sinensis. Next base: position 69,678,539 of record NC_134712.1, read on the forward strand.
AATTATGTTGGAGCCTAATCAAGCTGTCAGAAACCTTTTTCTGATACTCAGCTTATGATTTCATCTTCCCATCATTCACAATCCATGTACTAGTCTAAAATCATTCCTCTCTAATCTTTATGGTTACAGAAAATATCTTTAAATACAATTTACTACTTCTTCCTTCTAAATAGCAAGTATTCATTCATCTGTTAGAGTTGCATTTTTGAGGTAAGGAATTTTCTTTAAAACCATCAGTTTAATTCTTTATGGTTTTGCTTATATTCAAGCAACTGGGAAAATCTTTGGAGTATGGGAATAGATCACTGCATGCTACTATGAGGTGCTTTTAAAGTTTCTACATGGTCTTGAACATAAGTATCAGATCTGTTAGAAGAATTTTTCCTTGGTACATAAATTGGTGACATCTGCTTACATGTGAACACAAACAGATGGGTGAGATCCTCTCTAATTCCACTTTGTAGTTGTATCAAACTAGTTACTAGACACATTTTGGAATTATATTTGAAATTATTGAAGGTTTCTTTTTATAGGATTATATCTTTCCTTATGTGAACTCACTTTTTCACATCTCAGCCATCAATCCTAAAAATGTACAGTACGAAGGAAAAAAGTTGGGAAGAAAAAGGCATAAGTATCTCCCCAAATGCTCTTTCTGCTCATGTTAAGGAATATTATTTTTAATTAATCCAGTGTTCACATCAATTTGTTAAAATGTGTTTAAGCTACTCTTCCATGGGAACAATTCTAATTAAACCTAGCGGTGAATGGAATACACAGCAATGAGAGAGCAGTCCCGGGAGACAGCTTTGATTGTGACAATCTTGTGCCCCTCTGAGATGAAAGAGGGCCACTCAGGCATCCCCCTGACTAGCCTAGATTGACCCTTGCTGCACAGCATATGGCCACTACGTTGTCTTAGTGCTAAAGGGAAAAAAAGCAGTTTAAAAGTGGAATGGGACAGCACATGTTTCCACACTCCTGGCATGGAATCATTTCACGGACGGGGATAAACAGGGAACTAATGGAAATAAGTATGTCATGAGATTGATTCAACACAGTGGCGTAGCCAGACAGGCCCACTTGAGTGGGCCCCAGCTTCGGCATGGTGGACAAGAATAGGAGTGCGGGGGAGCAGGTCAGGAGGGATGGGATGGTAAACCTGGCCCCACTCCCTAGATGGAGCGCTGGGAGGGAGTGGAGTAAGCCCCAGCTCCATGCTCCAATCCCGCTCCCAGACTGTGGAGTGCTGGTTGGGCTAGAGGAGAGTGGGCCTTGGTGCAAAATGGGTGGGCCATGATCTACTCAGGCTCATCTGTGGCTCTGCCCCTGGAACAACAATGTAGTATAAACAGAAAAATGTCACTGAACAACAATATGTTAGGGTCATTGACTTGCTCCTGTGCTACTGCAGTCAGTGGCAGTTTTGTTACTGACCCCACTCGTAACAAGATTATATATTTTAATTGAGAGCCAAGCACCTGACTCCTTGTACCTATACATAGATTAAGATCTCAAGCCACCTTCACAAAGCTCCCGGATGCATGGCTGTGGAGATCATGGGGGAATGCAATCTAATGTCTCAGAAGGCCCTGTTACACTTGAGGTTAGTGCTGAGAAGAGGCACTGAATATGAAGTAGCTGTGCAGGAAAAAGACTGGATCAGACCTTCCACAGTATTTTTGTTTTCTTACATTTTCAGGTAGAAAGTGAATTTTGTGTTTTCAGAAGTCCATAGCTGCCAGGGGGTCTGCCATCTGAATATAGTGCCATGGATTAAAAACTTTTGTGCAGATGTTTCTGACCTTGCAAGAGTAAAGACCACATGATCCAGTACATGCACACTCTCACACACCCTGTACAGTTTACTCATAGGAATTACCACCGTGGCTTAGCACTGTGGTCCATCTTATCAAGTATCCTGTAACCAATCAATTAATTACATGGTCAGTTCCAGCAGCCAGCCAGGAGCCATGCACAGAATTCCCTGAGCCCTTTCAGTCAACCAGGATCATCTCTTCTTCCCCCTACTCCATTTCAGCAGCAGATTGAATTTACACGAGTCCCCCACAGCTCCTTTTATGCAAGTCTGATGTGCCCCAAATGGCTGTACTGTGCAGTCTCTTTTCTGATTGGCTGCATTGTATGCAACCACTCTAGGCAGCTTGAAAGCCCTTCTCCATTGCCCTTTCCTGGGGTAAAGTAGGGCGGTGAGGCTTCTAGCAGGGGCCCTTAGGGCCTATTCCACCTGGTCACACTCCCATAACTTGGAAGCCCCAATTTTCCTGTGGTAGGTATCAAGTAGCCAGACTGCCAACGACTATGGAATTGATTATCATATTGAGTTACCTATCAAACATATCCATCTTAATTGGAAAATACTTTGGAACACATGTCTCTACCTATTTGGCGAGCTATGTGGCTGAATGTTTCAGAAGAAATCTTGTAAATAAATAAAATGTCTCCTCCTCATGTCAGAAAAACCCTCTTGCGCAATGCCGTTCTTCCTGAAAAGTAATAGGTGTAACGGCATTGCGCAAGAAGGGGCAGTGTAGACTCTCCTTCTTGCCCAAGAGCCTCTTCTGAAAAAAATGGTAGCTCATTAGGTATGGAAATGAGGCTCGGCGATATTCCATGCTTAGCCTCATTTGCATATTACTTGCGCAAGAAGCCACAACTGTAGACACATCCTTAGAGTTTTAGCTTGTTGCCCATGATATCTAACTGCCATTTACATAAAATCAATAGCAGAGACCTTCAGGCACTGTAAGAAAACAGTGTAATGAATGGAGTTAGTCAAATATATACATTAAACAGTGGTAGAGACAATATTATATGTAGCTTTATAAGAAAATATAAAGGAATTTTTGCTTTTTGTATTTCTCTCTGCTGATGCAGCATTTCAGAAAGCTGAAATAGTTTCACAGTTGTGTAAACCATACAACCTCATTTGTGTGTCTTAGGGCTATCCCAAAGGAAGCTTGGGGCAACTCCCCATCTGCCATGGGCCCTGCCCTGCTTCCCTGCCCCCTACTTCATTCCTTCACCCAAGTCCCACCCCTGCTCTGCTCATATCCTGCCCCTGCTCCACTTCTTTGCCCCCTTCCCCATCAATGCGAGCCAGAGGATGATGAGGGCCTGGCATGGGGCAGCAGCAGGGATCGGTCCCAGCCCCCACCACACATATTGCAGCAGCACGTAACTATGTCATGATAAAAAAGAAAGATTTTGTTTTAAATAAAGCTAATATTTAAAGTGTTTATTTTGTTTTACTGATTTTCAGCTTTAGAATCAATAATCCAGTCAGTCTGCATACATGCAAATATCCCACTCTACTTACCTCTCACATGCTAAGTGAGCATACTACCTTTTGAGCTACTTCCCCTTTTCTCACGGATACTCTAAATCAGTTTGTATCCAGAAAACTGTGTGCTTATCCAGTGTACAAAATTCTACTGTAAAAAAATCTACCTTTTTATTTAGCTTTCAACAGTAGCTATTACAGGTTTTTAATATTCTTTATAATTGTAGTATTTAATATTTCATTTTGGAATTAAAGCATAGGACAGAACAGAGGAAAAAAAGGTTTTCAGGATATGCATAATTATTTAAAGAGATCTGATTAAGTTTTATAGTTATTTTTATTAAATAATCAATGGGACAAATTGTTTTGTATTAACTCAATTTTCAATAACAAAAATCAAGTAATAAATTTTATTCTACTATCTCTGTATATGAGCCTTCTTAAGATAAACTAAAAGTAATTGCAGTTTCTTCTGTTTGTTGCACATACAAGCTGAGAAAGAAGAATTGCAAATTAAAACACAAAACATCACATACAATTTATACTGTAGCACAGTGGTTCTCAAACTTTTTGACCCTTGGACCACATGGCTCAATGCAACCGTTTCCGTGAACCACCAGTTGCTAATGGAAACTCACCGTTAATTACATAATTACGTCTGAGCCATTTTGCTAGTGCTGCAGCTATGGAGAAGGGTTTAATTTAAATTATTACACAGATTAAGCATTTTAACGGTTTTAGGTGTTTTTATCAAACTTCATTTAAAATAAAGTAAAATATTAATTTATATCCAACACAAAAGATTTCAATGTTTTCTTTATTTATGGCAGGGCTGAGGAACCTTTTTTGGATTGGAGGCCACTGACCCATAGAAAAATAAGCTGGAGACCACACAAGTGAGATGCTAAAAAGCTCCTCCAAACCCCCCCCCCCATTGATGTGGCCCCCACCTAAGACACCTCACTCCTCTGGTGCTCCAGCCCCACCGGGCGAGGGGAAGAACAGGGAAACCTGAGGTTCAGGGCTTCCCATAGGCCAGATTTACTTTCTGGGGTGCCAGGGTTAATGGATTTTGTGGACCTCCTTGGGCTCTGCGATGGGGACAAAAATAAGTGGTTCAGTGTGCAGATAGGGCCACTAGCAAATGGGATAAGGATGGGGGTGCAGGATCTGGGCAAGAGGTCGGGTAGAAGAGGGGATGAGAGTGCAAGGTCTAGGTGGGAGATAGGGTGATGAAGCAGGCTGGGAGTAGAGTGTCTGGCCAGGGGGAAGGGTGCAGGGCAAGGGAGAGTGTAGGAGCAAGCTGGGGGTGTGGGCTCTTGGTAGAGGGCTAGGGAGTGAGCCGGATCAGGGTGCATGGGTTTGGACATATATGGGGGCGCTTACCTGAATTCATATCCCCATTGCTCCCAAGTACAGCCACCCTGCTGCTCCCATTGCGGGTTAACGGGAACAGTGGGGAAAGCCTCTGGACAGCGTGTCAATGTGCTGCAGTTCCTCCAGCGGGGTGTGGAGGGGGAGAGCTCCCTCCTCTCCCACACAGCAGGAAGCCTGCGCTGCCACTTAAGCCTCATGAGTTCCAGCAGGTTACCCAGCACTACATTGATCTGGGGGCTGTCGACCGTGAGGCTCCATCGGCAGCATGGTCTCCCCGCTACATGGGGAAAGGGGCTGGCACTGAGTTCAAGCCACAGGCCTCTTGGGAGGTGGCCGGAGACTATTAGTGGTCCATGGACTACACTTTGAGAACCAATGCTACAGTGTAAAGAAAAAGGGTTTGTAATTCATTGCTATTTGCTCCCTTTCAAAAAGAGAATGTGAGCATCAATCCCACTACCTCTCACATTTTAAAGAAGCACTCAACCAATTTGACTAATTCCCCCTTTCTAGTAACTGCAAAGTAGGTTATTAACCAATGTGTTTTTTTAGCATTTGTCCTGAAACACCATTTAGCACTAGCAATGACTCTCACAAAGCCATTCAGACTAAAAAAGAACACAGTTAGTTTAAATAGTGCAGCGTTTGTGTCTTCTTTGAGGGCATGGCTACACTTACAGAGGGCTTTGTAGCAATTAGACCCCAGGGCTCTCTCTAGACTGCATCCCTTTTCCGTAAAAGGGATGCAAATTAGACATATCGCAATTGCAAATGAAGCAGGAATTTAAATTCCCCCTGCTTCCTTAGCATAAAAATAGCTGCCGCTTTTTTCCGGCTTGGAGTTTTGCTGGAAAAAAGCACCAGTCTAGACGCGGATCTTTCGGAAAATAAAGCCTTTTCTGAAAGATTCCTTATTTCTCTTAAAATAAGGGATAAGGGATCTTTTGGAAAAGGCTTTATTTTCCGAAGATCTGCGTCTAGACTGGCGTTTTTTTCCGGCAAAGCTCCGAGCCGGAAAAAAGCGGCAGCCATTTTTATGCAAATGAAGCGGGGGGATTTAAATCCCCGGTTTATTTGCAATTGCAAAGTGTCTAATTTGCATCCCTTTTACAGAAAAGGGATACAGTCTAGACACAGCCCAGGAGTTGAATTAGCAGATCTAGTGAAGATCCACTAAATTGACTGCTGATCATAGACTCATAGGCTACGTCTAGACTACATTCCTTTTTCGGAAAAGGGATGTAAATTAGACGTATCGCAATTGCTAATGAAGCAGGGATTTAAATCTCCCCCGCTTCATTAGCATAAAAATGGCTGCCGCTTTTTTTCCGCACGGAGCTTTGCCGGAAAAAAACGCCAGTCTAGACGCAGATCTTCGGAAAATAAAGCCTTTTCCAAAAGATCCCTTATTCCTTATTTTAAGAGAAATAAGGAATCTTTCAGAAAAGGCTTTATTTTCCGCAGGATCAGCCTTTTCTGAAAGATCCCTTGAAATAAGGGATAAGGGATCTTTCGGAAAAGGCTTTATTTTCCGCAAGATCAGCGTCTAGACTGGCGCTTTTTTCCGGCAAAGCTCCGTGCAGAAAAAAAGCGGCAGCCATTTTAATGCTAATGAAGCGGGGGAGATTTAAATCCCCGCTTCATTAGCAATTGCGATACGTCTAATTTACATCCCTTTTCCGAAAAAGGGATGTAGTCTAGACATAGCCATAGACTTTAAGGTCAGAAGGGACCATTATGATCATCTAGTCTAACCCCCTACACAATGCAGGCCAGAGAATCTCACCCCCACTCCTGGAATAATCCTCCCACCTATATCTCAGATATTGAAGTCCTCAAATGATGGTTTGAAGACCCCACAATGCAGAGAATCCACCAGCAAGTGATCAGTGCCCCATGCTACAGAGGAAGGCGAAAAACCTCCAGACAATCTACCCTGGAGAAAAATTCCTTCTGGACCCCAAATATGGCTATCAGCTGAAGCCTGAACATGTGGGCAAGACTCACCAGCCAAACACCTAGGAAAAAGTTCTCTACAGTAACTCCTATCATCCCATCATTGACCTATTTACCACCGATAGTGAAAGATCAATTAGTTGCCAAGATCATGCTATCCCATCAGACCATCCCCTTCATAAACACATCTAGTTTAATCTTGAAGCCAGATAGGTCTTTTGCACCTACTACTTCCTTTGGAAGGCTGTTCCAGAACTTCACTCCTCTAATGGTTAGAAACCTTTGTCTAATTTCGAGTCTAAACTTCCTGATAGCCAGTTTATATCCATTTGTTCTTGTGTCCACATTGATATTGAGCTTAAATAATTCCTCCCCCTCCCTGGTATTTATCCCTCTAATACATTTCAAGAGAGCAATCATGTCTCCCCTCAGCCCTCTTTTGGTTAAGGTAAAAAGCCAAGCTCCTTGAGTCTCCTTTCATAAGACAGGTTTTCCATTCCTTGGATCATCCTAGTGGTCCTTCTTTGTACCTGATCCAGTCTGAATTCATCATTCTCTCATTGACTCCAGTACTCCACCAGAATGAGAAGTGAAAGAGAAGCTGATGAGTGTTTGTTTTGTCAATCCTCCGCTATGGAGACCCTCTGGTAACTCGACTTAAGGATGTCAACTCCAGCTATGGGATGCATGTTGCTGGAACTGCATAAATTAGATCGATTTTACCCTGTAGTGTAGATCTGCCATGAGATGTTGTGTGATCAATGTGATCAGCTCTGATGTTCACCTACTCTCATATTTTCCTGTGTTAAGTTAATTTTTCCATGTTAAATCATAAATGCTCTTATGTTTACTAGAAAGCAGAGCTGATCATTCTCATTGAAAACCATGCTTTACTTCCAGAAATCTTGACAGCATTGCTTTAAACGGTCGCTTCAGCTCTGAGTTAACCAGCATGAATCTTATTGTTAGAGTAAAACACCATGGGCAGTGGGTGAAAGTAGGGCTGGAGGAGGCAAGCCCCTAACCCTGCTCCTTCTGCCCAGGCCCCACTCCCCACGGGAGCCAAGCCGCACCCCTCCCCCCCTCCAGCATCACAAGGAGGTGGGCAGTGCATGGTCCTAACCTCCCCAGCCCTGGAGCATGGGGAGGGTGGGCGGCGTGTAAGGAGAGAGGAGGGCAAGCAGCCCAGCCTCCCTGTCCCCGGAGCACAGGGAGGGAGGAGGACATGCAGCCCCAGAGGGAGGAGGGTGGGCGGCGCGCAGCCCCAGCCTCTCCAGCCCCAGAGCAGCACTCCACTCCCAGTACGCCTACAGCAAGTGTTGCGTGGGTGGGGTTTGGGAAGGCAATGCCTTTCCCTGGCTAGTATACCCACCACTCATGTAAAACCCAATGTAACAGCTAGTATCACTAAGTTAATATTATTTGATCAATAGGAGCAAAATCTGCAACTACCATCAATCAGTCTTCTCAGTTACTAACATTACAAGACCATAAGAGGTTTTCTCTTTTTGATAATTAATGTGTCAATTACAGTGATTGCACAAGAAAACTTCCTTCTATTTAAAAAAATTATACCAGTTTGAAAGGTATTCTATATATCTAAGATAGAGAATAGTACAAGCACACATTTAATGGGTTAAAACTCTGCTGAGTGGTCTCAAAATATAACTGTAAATGAGAGATCATCAAGTGGGTATGTTTTCATTGGAGTCCCACAGAGATCAGTTCTTGGGCCTACGCTGCTTAATATTTTTATCAGTGACCTGGAAGAAAACACAATCATCACTGAAAATTTGCAGATGAGACAAAAACTGGGGGAGTGGTTGATAATGACTGTGAGCAATTAAAATTTTGATAAACTGGACATAAACAAACAATATGCATTTTAATACGGATAACTGTAAATGGATGCATTTAGGAACAGAGAATGTAAGCCATACTTATAGGATGGGTGGGAGACTATCCTGGAAAGCAGAGATTCTGGCTATGTCTACACTACACTTGTTTTTCGGAAAAAGTTACGCAAATTGCACTTCACAATTTGCGTGGGTTTTTTTGGGAGAGGCTTTTCTGAAATTTGGCCCGTCTACACTGGGCCAAATTTTGGAAAAACCTCCTCTTTCGGAAGAGCCTTTTTTCCTCGTGAAATGAGGTTTACGAAGCTTCCGAAAGAGCGCGTCTGCGCTTCTGCAAAAAATGTCGGAAGAGCAGATGCCTTCCCTGGACGCGGTGGAGTTTTTCTGGGATACCAACTCCGTAAAATAGACATAGCCACTGAAAAAAATTGGGGATTGTGGTGAATAATCAGCTGAATGTGAAGTCTTAGTATTAGATATGAAAAAGCTCACATTCTATGACAACTGAACACATATATGACTATGTCTATACTGGCAGCATCTTGAGCAAGAACTCTTTTGTGGAAGAGTTCTTGTGCAAAAACTCTTCCTCAAGAGAGCATCTACACTGGCATGTGCTTTTGCACAAGAGATGTGCTTTTGTGCAAGAGCATCCATGGCAGTGCAGTTGCCCTCTTGCGCAAGAAAGCTCTAATGTCCATTTTAACCATAGGGGCTTCTTGCGCAAGAAATTCATGTTGCCTGTCTACACTGGCCTCTTCCGGAAGAGTTCTTGCGCAAGAAGGCTTCTTCCTGAGAGGGAGCGTCAGAGTTCTTGAGCAAGGAGCCCTGATTTTCTACAGTACAATGTCAGTTTACTTGCGCAAGAACGGTTTACTTGTGGCCAGTGTAGACAGGTGGCATGTTTTTGCACACGAGCGGCCATTTTTGTGCAAGAATGTGCCAGTGTAGACACAGCCATAGTGTATTAAAGAGAAAAATAGCGTTAGTGTTGCCTCGTTAATAGAATGTTAAAGGTGATTTTATGGCCACCAATTTCTCCTGAATTGTCACAAGCTTCCTGTTCCCCTTGCTTTTCCACGCTATAAAGAGACGCATGACATAGCCCTCTTCCCTAACCATATTTGCAAATGGGATGGGATGCGATGGGATACTTGGAAACCTAATTAAAATATCATTCTTGACATAGACTTTATAAAAATAATATTTATACCTACTATAACCTATTATGCCTCAACTCTGCTGTATTGCCTTATCTTTGTATTGCACAAATTCTTTCAATACTTATGAACGAAAATACTTATGAAAGAAAATAATTCGTGCTGTCAAAATTATGTTCATTTTCAATAAATAGTAAAAAAAATATTCAGTTATATTATGCACATTCCTTTCTTAACATGTGGTAGATTAATTTAATATGTACATTTATTTCCCTTACAAAAATGTTACAAGCAGGATGTGTCTAGATTTTAAAAATAAAATAATAGTAAATGTTTAGAGGGGTGAAATATCAGAGACAAAAATCACAAGAAACAAGTGGGAACTCAATTGTCAAGAATTACCTTCTCTTTTGTGCATGCAGATGTGATAATCTTCAAGAAAACAGAACATTATAAAACTAGCCTCCCCACAAAACTCCCTCAATCACTTTCTAAAATTAGAAAGTAGCTCAAAAAGTAACTGACGATATGCATATTCTTGACAATTGAAAGAAATTGTCTCCAGTTTTAAGTAAAAAAACTACTGGAGAATGCGGGCATCGATCCCGCTACCTCTCGCATGCTAAGCGAGCGCTCTACCATTTGAGCTAATTCCCCATGTTGCAAATGGGTTCAACTATCTGCAACTCACTCTTTTCTAACTCCTTGTTTCTTGACTCAGTGGAAATTATATTACGATCTGATCTGCCACCACAAGCTCCTGACTTTCAAGCACAAGCTAATTCAGAATGAAACATTCTGCTTTGCAACTAAGGGTAAAACTACGTCGCTCAAATGTTATCTGAAAGGTAGGGGGACTAAAACACCGTTTCCTTGGCACAGTAGACTCCAATCAGATTTATTTTAGGACAGTTTCTGAGCTCTTTACAAGCAAATAAAAAATCGCTTTTCATCTTTTTAATCCAAGTTTTGCTTGTGTCAATGTCTCAGCATCTGTTTACAAATGATCTAACTGGATAACAGACCTTTTCAAAGAGGCCCGAGGATCCAAATGAGCAGTACACTCATCTGTAGAACTGAACAGTTATATTGTATCGTGTTGTTGTTTAAAATCCCCAATATAATTATCTCAACAGATTTGACATAAAAGTAATTAACGGGGTACACCAGAGGTGAAAGTAAACCGGTTTGACCCAAAGTGGCCGACTGGCGGCGAGGCCTTAATCCTGACACCCCACACCCACTCCCCGCAGCAGGCAGCCAGGACCCTGGCACAAAGGGCTGGCAGGAAAGCTCCTAGTACACGGGGCAGGCAGCCAGGACCCAGACGCACGGGGCTGGCAGGAGAGACCCAGATGCGCGTAGCCGGCAGCCTGGACTTCAGTGAGTGGGGCCAACAGGAAAGCCCGGGGCACGCAGGACCGGTGGTATGTAGAAAGCTGCTGCCTATGAGACTCTGCTATTTAGGGGCACTGCACACGCTGGGACCCCGGCCCCCAGGGCCAGCTGGAGAGTCTCGGGGGGGGCAGGGCTGGCTGGAGAGCACGGGGCATGCGGGCCGGTGGTTTGTAGAGAGCTGCCAGGACCTCAGGCGCTGAGCCAGGGTTGTGGAGATGCTGTAGCATCCCATTCACACCTAGCTCCCTTCCCGTGCATAACAGCACTGCCCCCACACCTCCCATTTGACTGAGAGCAGGACATGGTCATCAACGGGGACTGCCCCATCCCTGAGCCACCCATCTCATATTCCACCCTACATACACCCCAACCCCCTGCACTGATTTCTGCACTCCATCCCACAAGCCTCCAACTCCCTGCCCTTAGCCACTCACACACACCTCCTGAGCTCCCCCATGCCCTGATTCCTGCCCCCCACTTCAATCCTCTGCCCTGTGCACCCCATACTTACATTTTGTACAGGTATTGTATTGTCTGTCATATTGCAACCCCACCCCAATCCCTGCCCTGAGTCCCCCCTCGCCCTCCCCAAGGGGGAGCAGGTTGTGATAGGACAATGCTTGTAAGAAATGTAAATTACTTTCATCCCTGGGCTACAAAGAAATTTCCCCAATATAACAGGAATCCCTGGGTGGCAACAAGCCAGCCAAATCACTCTAATATCCTCCACAGCCACTAATGTAGTATGTATGGCTGGGGAAAATGAGCATGATTGTACTGCTCCGAAGTCTTCCTGCTCACTTCAGTGCCTCTTTGGGCCTGTGGACAGTCAGGTGTGAATTACACAAAAGGTAAAATCAGCTCCCGCCCAGTCTCATAACTGAGTTGAAAAAGAACCTTCATTTTTCCCTTGAGTCCTGAGCTTCCCACAGCTTGGGTGACCCCAAGAATTGAGGCCACTGTGGTTACCTAAGAAAATTCTTTTTTATTATGCTACAAGTTTGTTAATGCAATTGGCCTTACACAGCAGGAGTTCTCCCCCCCCCCAAAAAAAAAGGTTACTCACTATGAGGGCTGTTCCCCACTCTGGCACACCAAGTGCAGACGATGGGGACCTGCAAAGACCTTAAATGCCTTGTCTCTATAGGTTCTGCTTACAAAAACTCCCTAGAATCACAGATTTACTGACTTTGTTGGGGGGGGGGGGAGGGGAGGAAGGGGGGGGAGAGTAGCTGCCACCACCAAGTGAAACAAAAGAAAACCCCTTTCCTCTTGAACACAGGAAAAAAGCACTTGGACTTCTTCCAAAGTGGTATCCCCAAGCTCCTTTACCACAAGAGAGCTTGAAAAACAAAGAGAAAACAAACTGCAGTTTCTGGTAGCTGACCTCTCAGTCTGAGGCGCATGTACATACACACCCACCCATCTTCCTGTTAATTTCCAGGTCACAAGAGTCAAATCATCACCTTAAAGAAGTGAATTTTATCAACAAAACAAAAGATATACTTGATAAAGCACAGCTGATTGCTAGGTGTTACAAGCAACTAAGTAAAACAAATTCAAACACAGAGAACATCTCTAGGAACAACTCTTGGGGTATGTCTACACTGCATGGCTATTTTGGGATATCGGAGGTATCCCAAAATAGCTACCCAGTGTCTACACAAGTCACCTGTTATTTCAAAATATTTTTCTAAATAATGGGTGCGCTATTTCACTATCCCAGTAAACCTTGTTGCACGAGGGATAAGAGATAGCTCAAAATAGAGTTTTATTTTGCAATTTGAAATTTGGTGCTGTGTATACACACACGTTGTGTATCTTATTTCGAGTTTAAGGTGCTGTGTAGATGCACCCTTAGATAGTGAATGGAGGAGGGACGCATGGATTCACGTAGAGAAGTTCAAACCAAACCCCCAAAATAAAGAAAATTACCCTAATTGCGACTAACTACACATTTCCCTTTACTCACGATCCGCGCTGATTCACACTTCAAGGTCCAGTTACTCCCTTGTCCAATATTTCTTATAGGCATGATAATTCTGGTTCCTGCCTCTGCTCTCTACAGCCCTGACTTAGAAAATACAAAGGAAGAACAGACCAGGTGGCTATACCCTATTCAAATTTCAGCACTTATCCTCATTGGTTCTTCTAGCCCCCTGCCAACAACACCCTTTCTAGCTACCTGAGTTTAACCCCTTAGTCACCGGGTGCTGGCCAGCACTTCTCTTATCAGGCAATAGGCCTTACACAGCAGGGAGTCCCCCCCAAAAACGAATAATTAGCAGTCCTAAATTGCAAGGATGTAGATGAGTAGGTTTTGCATCTCAATATATCCACCCTTTTCCAGTCCTTGTCATAGTGCGTCAACTTGATGTGGGTCTGTTTGCCCCCGGTGTGAACTGCTTTGACCACAAAGGAGTTAGGGGCTGGATGAGTAAACAGGAACTCTGCCTCTTTGGCTGGAACATAATATTTCTTATCAGCTCTTTTGGATGCTGGAAATATGGAGGATGGACTCTGCCAGATGATCGTAGCTGGATCCAGGAAGGCCTCATTTATGGGGAAGGCTATCATGGATAAGTCAGAGGCATGAAGAATATCTGTAAGTTTATGCTGGACTTCAGGAACTTCTACTAGGGAGATGTCCAGCAAATCAGCAACACTTTTGAATAAGTCATGGAAGGACTTGAAGTCATCCCCAGCTGCTGGTGGTGGGGGCATTATTGACTTGGCGTGCGAGGAGAAAGACAGGTGAGAAGGGGGGAGAGTGTCCTCCTCTTGGGTCTCAACCAGGTCTTCTATACATTGTGTGGGGAGAAGGTCAGCAAATGGTACACAACTATAAAAATAATATAGCTGGATCAATGTACCTTGAGCTGAGCTTGGTGCCATCTCCATAGCAGGAGGTCAATGGGAGAAACGCTTCTGTCAACTTCCCTTACTCCTTGTGACAGAGAGGAATACTGGTGCTGAGGGGTGCGCCCTCAGTGTTTGATTTAGTGAGTCTTTACAAGACCCATTAAATTGAACCCTGGGAGATCGATCACCAGAGCATCGATCCTCCAGTAAATGGAGATGTGGCCTGAGTCTTGAGACCACCACCCCTGGAGTAAAAGGGTAATTAAGCCTCCCAACCCCATTCAGTCCTTAGCCTCCCTTCTGAGACTACCAGCAAAGGTGTCATTAATACCATTTGTGTAATGATTTTGGAGAAATATTCAATGCAATAATACAAATATAAATATTTATTACATTTATGTCTTCATAGGATTTAAAAAGATGTATAATTTTATATCAAAAATTCAAAAGCTACAGGCAAATAAAAAGCAAAGATTTACAAAAACTAAATGCTAACCTGTTCCATACATATTCTGCTTAGAAATCTTTTGGCTGCTTATACATCTATGTTTTCCTTCTGATGAAACCAATTTCTCTCATATATTATATTCATCAGTGTTATCATTCATCTTCTAAATATTGTGCTCTCTGAAAGTAATTTCTGTCATATCATCATACCAATGATCTCTAAATTAGGTCTCCAAGATTCTATACTCCTGAAGTATCAATCTCTTGAATAAACCAAGATAATTTCAATTCATCTTGAAAAGATTTTTGTAGTCCTAGTTAATGATGAAATCTCAGATAGCAAATATTTCATTTTCATATTGGACTCCTGGACACTTATTTAAATGTGGTCTACTGAAAAATGAGGAATGTTGGTAATATGGGAAATAGGATGGTAATTTTTCATATTATTTTGTAATATATTAGTACTAAGATATCCCTGATCAAGTATTACCAGTGTGATTACTCCTGGGAGAATTCTATGCCAAAAAAGTAAACATTTTGCACATATTTTAGAATTCTGAATATTTTGTCAAAATAACACTATATAATCATGCTAGTTTCAATTATTTTGGTAATTTATTTCAATATACCTGTCAGTAACTATGTCTGTAACAATACAAACAACCCCCCTCCCCAGTAGTAGAGAGATAAAGAAACCCATATGACAACCCTAAGCCTAGTTGCAGGGTGCCCCGCCCGGCAAGCCGTTCACCCCCTCTCCCAGCCCAGATGTGCTCCCCCCAATGCAGATACTCACACCCACTAGTCTCCCGACCTTAGCTATGGGGTGATTCCTCTCATACCACTCCCCCCAGGCCCAGCTGCAAAGTACCCTCAAGATCCAGCCACTTGTACTCCTCCCACCCCAGAGCTCAGCTACACCCCTCCCAGTCCAGAGATTCACACACCCTACCCCTTTAGTGCCGAACTGCAGATGTAAGTGTTCTAAAAATATACGGAATCATAAATTAGTGAGTGAGTCAGAATTAAATTTGTTACATATGTCTTTCTTGTTGCATAATATTGCGCTTGAAGAGTTTCTGGCTAGTGTTTAAGAGTATTCATTATCAAAAATGGAGAAAGAATTAATACATTCAGAAGTGGGTGAGACTGTACATGCAGTTCTGCTCAGTGACGTGATGTTCCAGCTCTCTGAAAGAAAAGAAAAGAAAAGAAAAGAAAAGAAAAGAAAAGAAAAGAAAAGAAAAGAAAAGAAAAGGTCAGTCTCACAAAAGAGGCTTTCAAATGTCTCCCTTTTGTTTAGAGTTATAGGGCCTAACTATTCTCAAGGTGAGAATAGATAAACTCTGTTACTTGGATCCTAATCTCATAGGGTACATCTACACTTGACCCCTAGTTCGAACTAGGGAGGAAAATGAAGGCGACCGAAGTTGCTAATGAAGCGCAGGATTTAAATATCCTGCGCTTGATTAGCATAGTCGTGGCCGGTCGCCATGTTGGAAATTGACTAGCCCAATTTAACTTGCTGCGTATAGATGCGGTACGCTGAGAAAAACCCCTTAACTCGAATTAACTGGTACTCCTCATATGAGTTAATTTCAAGTTAAGGGGTTTTTCTCGGAGTACCGCATCTATATGCGGCAAGTTAAATCGGGCTAGTCAATTTCCAAAATGGCGACTGGCCGCGACTATGCTAATCAAGCGTGGGATATTTAAATCCCGCGCTTCATTAGCAACTTTGGTCGCCTTCATTTACCTCCCTAGTTTGAACTAGGGGGCAAGTGCAGACGTACCCATACTGATGTGCATTAGCCTTCTTTGTCATCAAGATAAATGGGACACTAAAACAAAGGGAAGGTGATGAGATGAAGCAAGGATGGAAGGGTATATATTGTTTAATTGTTGTGGATCTTTAGTTATTTCTCATTCAGAGTTTGTATAGGGATGGGAACTTTGCCAGCCCATTGTGCATGACACCTGTGAGGATGATGTCCACAAAAATAAAGCCTCAAGCTCCTTCTCTGCTTGACTCCTCTACCTCTTTGTTGTCAGCATCATCTATCCTCTCTGTTTTGACATTTGGGATTGTCTAGGCTAAACCTAAACCACTTGGACAGGCATTTTGCTAATTCAGAGGGTTTATTATTATTTCTATAGAAACTGTTGGTAAACTATGTGTTCTCTTAATATGTAAGAGGAGAAAGAACTTGTTTGCACTGACACCTTGATTCAAATCGTTTCCACTTATAACCATATGTTCATTGACAGTTGCTCTGCGGTTGCTTAATAATAATATATGTACTCCCGTGGAACATGACATTTCAGGTCCCAAGAGCCATTCAATAACCAGGCTTTGAGATGAAGTTTTTGAGGATCCAAATGGACGACACAATAGGAGCTAAGGCAGAAGCGGAAGTGTACATGGAAACAGACCAACGTGTGGAGAAAGTAAGAGTGCCATGTTTGTCATGTCCATGTGGAATTTATTAATATCAATCTGGATTAGGGATGTAATAGTGTAATTGATTAACCGATAAGCAAAAGTTTATAGATTAATGCTGTAGACTACACGCATTCCTTACCACCAGTAAATTTTTAGCAGACTGGCCAGCAACCTGGCTCAGTCCTAGCTTGTGCAGGATCCAGGACCTACCTCCACTGTGCCTTTGCATATAAAGTGTATTAGGAGCCAGGCGGGCAGGCAACCCAGCTCAGTTCCAGCTTGCGCTGGGTCCAGGAGCTTAGACCCTCATGCATGGGGCAACAGGCAGCCAGTCCGTGAGGGGAGCTGGTTTATAAACTGGCTCCCCTCATGGACCAGTTCCTGCCTGGCGCCCTGTGCTGCTGCCTCTGATACAGAGGCAACAGTGTAGAGTGGCAGGGGGCTCCTTGGGAGTAGGGCCAGGGCTCACTAGCTGCCAGCCTCCCCCCTGGGGACTACAGAATAGTCAAGTAACAGATAAGAATTCATGAGGTTACTCGACTATTCAATTAATTGATATGTAACATCCCTATTCTGGATCTATCCTGTTTTATCTGTCATTTCTCTCCAGCTGCTGACTGCACAGCTGCCCCCTGCTCTTCTAGAGTTCTTCTGCCCATGCTCAGGCCACTCACCACTTCCTGGTGAGTAGGTACTGGGTGCGGCTTGCAGACAGGGAGCGGGGTGGCCAGAAGATGAGGCTCGCTGCAGGAGCCAGTATGGAGTCTACGGGGGATAAGGGACCACCGGGTGATGCACAGAAGTCCTGCTCAGCATCTCCATCTAACTCCTCAATCTCTTCTAATTAAATCTGCCTTTCCTCAAGCACCAGCATTCAAGTTAAATAAAAAACGACTTCTACTATTTTTCATTCATACAATATTTCAGCTATATTATTAATTCAATAGGCTTATATATAGTGCCGCTATGATCAGGGTGAATGGTAATTTATGCTCCTATGAGGGAAAAAAAATATTTGAAGGGATGGGGATAAAGTAGAAAAGTCTATTGTATTATGACTAAGAAGAACTAACTACACCTAAAGGAAAGGGAAAAGGATTATTTTTAGTTGTGTGTGCACTGAAGGCTCTGACTCGACCCAACGGCCAAAGAGAAGGAACTGGGCTGGTGATGTTAGCTCAGTGCCAGTTAATCACCTGAAGCAGCACAATATGGGCACTGCACATGTGTGAGCTAACCGGGCACTGCTACCATAAATATTCTACTAGGAGAGCAGGAGCATGCAGACACTTACTGTGGAGCACCCACAGAGAAACCACTCTGAGAAAGAATCCACATATTTCCCCTCTTTTCCCACTGCCTCTAATATTCAGAACATTATCAGTGAGCATATTAATTGAACTCCAGTCTTTGCAGGATAGTGGGATTAGAACCCAAAAATATATATTTCCCTCTTTATAATTGGGATTAACTTTATTTTACTGTAATACTCTGAAATTACCCCATAGTCACTAATTTAAAATAGATTCTGTAGAACCAAATACTTATATAACCAGGATCTGAATCAATGCTTTCATTAGTCAACTGGAAAGGGAAAGAAATCCCAAGTGTGTTTATATAAATACAGTTTCTCCCTACTTCACTTAGATGTATTAGATATTCAGCTGTTACAATGGTGTTTTGTTCATTGTAATCAACTTGGCTGGTGTTGGTTATAAGTTGTGTTAATACTAATTGCAATGTCTGTGATTATTGGGGGATTGCAAAAGAAGAAAGTCTGTGCTTAACCTGGCACACAATGTTTAAAGAATAAGATTCTGGGCATGTGTGTGTAAATACAGTTCACTAAATGTGCTTAGTTCTGCTAGATACTGAACTGTTACAATGGTGTTTTGCCCAATTTGGCTGTTGTATGGTCACAAATTGCGTTAACACTAAATGCAGAAATTGTGAGATATGATCACCAACGCTTGCAGTTACTGTGGGACTGAAGAAAAGTCAGACTGTGTTTAACTCAGTAAAAAGGAGAGACCCTGTCAGTGTAAATACATATAGATGGACAGAAGTTCCTCTTCCAAGGCCATATGAGATGAAGCTGGGGAGGGAGAACTCTGAGTCAGCAGATTACATGCCCTCCAGGCAGGAGCTGTAAAACTGGTTCAACCTGTTTCTCTCCCCGCCCCACCCTGTCAATGACAGAGCTAAAGAAAGGCTCTACAAGGAGTTTCTTTTAAATTTATTCCAGTGGATGCCGAAATCTCTTGTGGCTGGGCTGTGCTTTGGGCTAAGAGCTGAAATCACTGAGTGCTGAAATCACTAGGTTTGGCCCAGAGCCAAATCTACCAGAAGCCAGCAGAAGATGCAACAAGCAGCACAATGAGTAGCCAGCAGGGTGGGAGAGCAGAGGCAGCGAGGGGTGACGAATGGCCAGCAGAGCGGAGCCAAACAGCAGTGAGCAGGTGGATGGTGAGTGACCAGCAGAGTGAATAAGATGCCTCCTATCTCTCCCCCACTCAGGGTGGGAAGTGAACTCTGCAGATACCCCTCTGAATTCTGGGTCTGCCCTGACCAAGGGCAGCAACTGTGAGTGGGGTGCTAAGAAGGGTTGGGCATGTCACGGGGACATTTACATTGCTGGACTTAAGAACCTGAGAGGAAAAGGACATTGTCCAACCTACTTGAGCTGGGATGTTTACTCATGGTTTTAGTTATGAACTCTGTGGTGTTTTCCCAAACTAATGTCATGTTACTTCCCTCCCTTTTATTAAAGGTTTCTTTTCTACACTCAGGAACTGTGCTTGTGATAGGGGAAGCATTGCCTCTCAGAAGCGCCCAGGGGTGTTGTGTGAATTTCCCAGGTTCCTAGGTGGGGGCCTGAGCCAGTTCTGTGTTGGATGGATGGAGAGGAACCCCTCGATATTGAACCCTGCCCTGGCTGCTTCTGACATTACCTGGCAGAAGGGTTACACTTAAATGAAACTCAACTCATCAGCTTCCCATGATACATGAAATTCATGGCACAACACAGAAGATTTTAACTTTTTTTTGTATGGGGGAAGGGGCTTACACGCTAACTCAGATCTTAGCCATGATCAAAGAAACAGACATTAAAGATGGAGACCTATTAAATGCCCAATCCTGCACTCCTTGAAGTTGATGGATTGTATCCTACAGACAGTATATTCTTCAGTGCTTTAACCAGCCTAGTTTTGCCACTAAGAAAACTGTCAAGTTTTACGGTATTTTTCCATAAGAGAAGGCCCCTATTCTCACCTGTCTGTCCTTAGAATTAGGGTTGAATTCCTTACTGCTCTTTTCCCACAGTATAGGTCTGTGTCTCACAGATTTCAGTCTCGCTCTCCTGTCCCGGCAGATTCGCAACGAGTGTGGGAGTGTGGCATAAGGACTATCAGACCCTAGCAAAGAGGAAAAATAGGAAAGGACTTAACAAGGGACAAAGGTTTGACTGAAATGCACATGTATGCACATTGAGATTGTTATAATCATAACCATCCACAGAAAGCAAAATTTAGGTTAAACACTAAGGAAAACTTCTTACACCTAAAGTAGTGATTCTCAATCCGCAGCCTGCAGGCCGCTTTCTACCCAATCAGCACAGAACTGCAGCCCATGTGACATCCACAGGGCCATACTAGGGATGTAACAGTGTAACCATTTAAACAGTTAACCAATAAGCATCAGTTATCAGTTTTTGTTATGGTTACATACCAACTCCTGGCCCTGCTCCAGGAGAACAGGCTGCCACTGCGCACTGGGCTCTTCAGCATAAAACTTATACTGCAGAGTGTGCAGCACAACTGGCTCTCTGGGAGTTGAGTCAGCAGCTGGGAGCCAGTGCACACTGGGAAATGGCTTATAAGCTTATACAATAACTGCTAGGATTTTAACAGTTAAATGTTACATTTTTAACCATTTTTTTACATCCCTAGGCCACAGAGATAGTGTTGGATGCAGCCAACATAACACATTGTGGACCATATATGCGCCCCAAAATGATAGACAGGTTGAGAATCACCATTCAAAGGGTAGTTAAGCATGAAACAAATTACCCAGGTTGTGGAATCCTGTCATCAGAAGTTTATAAGAACAAGTTAGACAAACAACAGACAGAGATAGTATCTAGATAATACCTAGTTTTGCCTCCATGCAGGAAACTGGATGAGATTTGCCTTCCAGTCCTACATTTTTATGATATTATTGTGGCAATGGGATTGGAAGGGTGGGGACAGCCTGCAAACATATTTCTAGTCTTCCAATAAGAGCACCCCATCCCTCAACAGTTTCTCTTTAATATGCTTTGCTGTTTTGGTGCTCCTTTGTTCTAGTGCAGTTCCATTTAAAAAATCATTGTTCTTCTTGTCAGATAAGCAGGGGGTACACTATTAGCAACACAAATACATCCCTTTCACCTTTTCTTTATCACATGTCCACAGTAAGAAGCATCACGCCCAATCCTCTCTTTATTACATTTTTTCTATGCCCTACACCTTTGCAGTGGAATTTGGGAACCTCAGAATCTGGCACACTTCAGAGTCTGAAGTACCCACTGATTTACTTAAGAAAAGCCTAGCAGAGACACAACTAGGCATAAGTTCCTACTTAAGAGAACATGGTAAAAACAGATTTAGATTTAAAGCACATCCATCCTCCTCCCTGCCACCGAGGCAATCAGAGAACTGGACACTAATACAATGACTATGAATCAAGGGAAAACAACTTTAGAAAAATGTTAAGGAGAAAAAAGGAGGAAAAGGAAATCTCTGGAAGTGGCACTGGAGCCCAGAAGCGAGGAGGAGAAAGCTGGAAGACCACTCAGTAGTGATGGAACAGGAGGAACAGTCACAACAACCAGGCACCTTCTGTTAAGCACTCTACTGACCTCAGTTTTCCATATGCCAAATCCAGTATTGTCAACTTCAAGAGATCAAACATAATTAGTCAGATCCCCCAAAATCATGACATTGGTCCAAAAATCATTAATGTTTTAAGGGCTGTCAGTTGACCTGTGTTAATGCCTGTGATTAATGCCAGACAGGATTAACACATTAAAAAAATTAACACAATCTCAGGCGTTAATGCTGCGCTGCTTCTTTGAAGTGATGCTCCTGCACTTCAAAGGGGCAGCACAAAAGGAACTGGGGATCAGCTGGAGTGCCCAGCTTATCCCTGGCTCCCTGTTGCAAAGCCCCTTTGAAGTACCATTCGGCATTTCAAAGAGGCTTTGCAACAGCAGAGCCGGAGATCAGTCCCCAGCTGATCCCCAGCTCCGTGTTGCAAAAGGCTTTGCAATGCAGCAGCAGGGATCAGCTGGGGACTCCCCTGGCCCCGCTGTTGCAAAGCCCCTTTGAATTGCCACTCTGGCATTTCAAAGGGGCTTTGCAATATGGAGCCAGGGATCAGCTGGAGTCCCCAGCTGATCCACAGCCCCGCTTGCGCTGCCCCTTTGAAGTGCCACTCCGCTGCCTTAAAGGGGCAGCGCTGCATGGAGCCCAGGGTCAGCTGGGGACTCCAGCTGTCCCCGGGCTCCATCTTGTGCTGCCCTTTTGAAACGCTGTGGCAGTGCTCCAGCTGATCCTAGGCTCCATGCAGCGTTGCCCCGTTGAAACGCCGCCACAGCATTTCAAAGGGGAGTTGTACGCGATTAAATTTTATAATCACATGATTAATTGCGATTAAAATTTTTAATCACTTGACAGCCCTACTTTTTTTATAAAACAGATTATATTGTGTTTTTAGGTCAGTCTCTTGATTTCTGAACTCCTTCGCTCCTGCTCATCCCAAGAATGAGCACGTGACAAGTTGCCCACTTTCTTACATATACTGGACAACATGATTTTGATCCCCAGAATTGAAAGCCTCCTGCCCAGCAATTAATCCTGTCCTCCAGTCCAATGCATTTTTGTTCTCCACCCAGCTCCCCTCAGTTCAGCCTCCAGTCCTCACCAGTTCATCCCCGGCTACCTCATTAACTCCCACTGCCTTCAGCTCATTCTCCTAGTACTCCCCTCCTTCTGCTCAAAACCCATAACCAATACAGCCCCCCATTAGCTCCCACCGTACTCACTTCAGCCCCCTGAAACACTCAAGCCATAGTTTAGCCCTTCCAGCCCCAGCTCTGCCCCTCTTAGTGTACTTCTCCCTCCCTCAGCCTGGCGGGGCTGCAATGGGGTATTCTTTCCCACATTCCAGGCTGACAGCCAGAACCCCACCTCCAGAGGCTGACAGCTAGAGTTCTGCTGTCCAAATCTTGAAATTTGAAAATTCTATTGTGAGATCATGGATGAGACTTAATTTTACTTAGCAATCGCACCTCTCATGATAAATTTGTGAGAGCCAGCGTGTCTGCAAACCCTCCTGAAGTGTCAATCATTTCCAAACCCAAACTGAAAGTACTCCAGTTTCTAAACCTTCCATCCTCTTTCCTTCCATCAGCAAGCCTCATTTTCAGTCTAACCTACTTTTCCATATGCCGCACCAATGACAATATGGGCACCAAGAAAGAATTTTCTAATTTTCCATTTCAAAATATGGTCTGCTAAGGAGAAAAGCACAGAGAGAAAATAATAGTTCTTACAGCTGGAAGTATCACTCAAGCTGTGTAGAGATTTCAACAGTTGGCTGGTGGGGAGCCCTATTAGCCGAGAAGCTTGGCAAAAATAAGTAAGACCACTGCATTTTCTCTTCTGTGAGGTCTTTGGGTAGTCAGTGAGACTCTTCCGCTGAAAGCTCCTCCAGAAGTTTCTTTGCTTTATCTCATAATAACTAAGAAAATAAAAAGCTCAGTTATTATACCTTGAGGATGAAATTATCAATACAAAATGGAACTAGAGTAATTTTTTCAGAAGTGCCAAAATGACTTGGGTTCCTATCAGTGTTCCCTCTCAAATTTTCCATCCATGAGTGGAGTGAGTTTTGTACTGTGCACCAATATTGAGGTCATGTGCGCTTGTTTGGATGTGTGCCACTATGGCACCTACCAGTGGTGCTGCTCCCCAAGAAACTGCAGCCCAGCCCCCTTGTTGGGACCCCAAGCTCTGCTCCTACGCAGTGCACCCTCATCTCATGGGAAGAAGATGAGACCTGCCCTCCCCCAGGGAGTGCTGTTCCTAGGGCAGCCTGTGTGCAAGGCAAAGGCTGCCCTAGGCTACTCCCCACAGGGCTGGCTGTGAGTCCCCACCTGGAGCAGAGGGAAGCTGCTGCCAGGGCTCAGGGTTTGCAGAGTGGGGTGCTGAGGGTGGAGAAGTGACATGTGGGGAGTCAGGGACGGCGGAGCCAGCAGGGTGCTGAAGGGGGTGGGAGGCTCTGAGAGCCAGAGGGCAGTGAGGGGAAAAGTGCGGTATGGGAGCGGGGAACAGGGATGCAGGGGGCCCTGGCCCCAGGAGCAGGCGCACCACAGCCCCAACCCCTAGAGCAGTTGCACTGCAGCCCAGCTCCAGCTCCAGCAGCTACCTGCCATGTGGCTCACTCCGCGAACAGCCAGGCAGCCACCAGATGGCCCTGGCCCCAGTTCCAGTCCTTCCCCAGGGCTGGAGCTGTAGACAGGGCTGTGGAGTGGCTCCTCGGCTGCTCCTGGGGTGGGCTGTGTGGCAGGTGGTTGACCTGTGTGCCGGGGCTGGAGCCAAGGCCACAATGTGGCTGCTCCTTGAGCTGGTATCACAGTTGTACCACAACTCGAGCCCCAGGAGCAGCCGCACCACAGCCCAGGCTCCAGCTCTGGCAGCTGCCACGTGGTCTGCCCTGGCTGTAGTTCAAGTCCTGGAAAAGGGCTGAAAGTGGGGCCAGGGCTGCATGGTAGCTCCTCAGCTCCTCCCAGGATAGGGCCGCATGGCAGGCAACTGCTGGAGCTGGAGCCTGGCGATGGTGTGGCTGCTCCAGGGGCTGGGACCAGGGGCTCAAAGGGCAGTCTTGCTAGTGCATTGAGAACTAATTCCAAGTCCTACATGCGTGGTATAGGTCTATGCGGCAGACTGAGATTGTGTAGCCCCTTCAAAAATCTCTTGGATATAGGATGCGCAAATACTGAGAAGCCGCCACTCGGAGGATAGAAAGCTGCAATGGCAGCCAGGTGTACTCTGAGAGATGAAACTAATGGGTCTTGTTTCAGGGACATAATGTAGTCAAAGATAGAGTGAAGAAGTGCGGTAAATGGTTGGAAGTCATTACTCAGACACCAGGCGGTAAAACAGTTCCACTTATTAAGGTAAGTTACAGGTAATTTGTCTTCTACTGTGAAGTAACACACTCTTGTTGTGAGCACATCTGCTCTGCCCCAGAGAACCAGAGAACCACCACGCCACCAGGTGTAGAGTTTGTGATTGGGGATGAAAGAGAGTGCTTTCGTTCGGGGATAGGAGATCTGAATGGTTCAGAAGTGGGTAGGGAGGTCAGAGAGACATCTGATACAGACATGTCTGCCTGGACCATGCTGGTGCTATGAGGAATACCTGGACCTCATCTGACTGCATCTTCAGAAGGACTGGGAATGAGTGGAATAGGAGAAAATGGGTAAATGAGGTGAGCATTCCATGGAATAAGAACAGCACACCATAACCATCTACAAACGGCCAGCCCTATCAGTGGAATAGATTGTGTAGGACTTGCATGTGAACCTCTCACTCATGGTCTGTTGCGAAATGGCAGCTGAGGGTATCGGCCGTGTCCCGGGGTGCACCCCCTGTCACGGGGCACGACACCCCTGCAAGACCAACCTCACAGTTCAGTGCCCTCTACTCAGGGGAAATACAGTCCCTGGGCTTAGTCCAAAAGTTCAGTGGCCTGAAGGCTTGAATAGTCGGGGTGCTCTACCTGGCTGTTGGAGAGCCGAACACCAATTGAGGTGAAGATAGAGGGACCCGGGCCCTCTCATTCCACCGGGTCCCAACCCAGGACCCTGTTGGCTGTGGTAACTGCACTGCCAACTCAGTGGGAAGTCCGTCTGAAACACGCTGAGCTCCCGGAAGGGTAACCCTCCACCCTGGTGGGGTTCAGTCCCCGGAATGTTCCACAATGTACCTGGACCTTGTGGCTATCCCCCTGTCATGGGGTAGTCTCTGGGGTCATGGTGAAAGCAGCTGCAATGGAGTCTGCAGCTCCAGAAAGCATGGTGGCTGGGACAGCTGCTTGGTCTGTTCCTCTGGCTGCGGCTGGGGCTGCGACTCCAGGGGCAGCTGCAGAGGCTGCTGCTGGGGTTGCTGCTCAGAGGATGACGGCGCCAACCAGGCTGGCTCAGGAGCTCCAGCCTGAGCTCCCTCCCTGCTTGCAGTTTTCCCCCCTGAGCTGTACTCAGGCCTTTTATACAGTCCCATATGGGGAGCATGCCCAGTTGGCTGAAAGGGGCAGGGCTTCCTCCACCCATAAGCCTTTCACCCCCCTCCTTCTAGTGTACGGTATATCCACCCCATCACAGGCCGTAATATTTTTGGTTCCATGTAAGTAAGATGTCATGATGGTGACATTGTGGCAGATATACTAGTTCCAAAGACGTACTGCCTCTGCACAGAGGAATTGAGAACGAGCGTCCCCTTGATGTTTGATGTAGAACATCCAAGTTATGTTGTGGGTTGGGATGCGCCCTGTAGAGCCCTGAATGTCTGGAAGGAAGCATTTGCATGCATTGCACCAGCTCAGAGTTCCAGGAGATTGATATGGAGTCCAGACTTGTTGGTGGACCATTTGCCCTGAGCAAAGAGCTGTTAGAAATGGGCCCCCCAACCAAGGAGCGATCTGTAGTGATCTGTTTGGATGGCTGTGTCTGGTGGATTGGGACACTGCCAAGGTTTTGAGGTTTGGTCCACCATTGTAGTGAGGAAAGGACACTGGGGGAACTGAAACACATTTGTGCACCTGGTGTTTGGAGGGAGTATACACCAAGGCAAGCCAGTGCTGAAGGCAATGAAAATGCAGGCGAGTGTGACAAACAACGTATGTCGTGGCTGCCATGTGCCCCATGAGACGGAGACAAGTCAGTATAGGAACAGTGGGGCTTAAAAGTTATGACCAAAATCAAGCTTCATATGGACTCGAAATGTTGCTTTGGGAGATATACGCGTGCTGCTGTAGAGTCCAGATGAGCCCTTATAAACTCCAAAGACTTGGGTGGGGCAAAGGGTGGATTTCTGTACTTTGATGATGAAGCCAAGGGACTTATAAAAGCTCTTGGTAAAGAGGAGCATGTCTCCTGTGGCTTGTTGAGAGGGAGCTCGAATAAGGCAATCATCTACGTAAGGGAAGATTGTAATGCCCTTGCAGCGTAGGTGTGTGCAGCAATTGCCAAAGTCTTGGAAAAGACTCTGGGGATGTGTCGGGGAGCCTGGACAACCCCGCCTTGACATTGTACAGCCCTCGATGACCGGACTAATGATGGCTGACTTGCCCAAAGTGCGGATTTCAAGCAAAGCCAACCCAGGCCTGACTCAAGTCTGCTGCACATATGCACGCATGCCAGGCCTAGGGGAGGAGCTTTGAGAGTCAGGATTGCTTTAAACAATTGTGCATAGGGAATATGGTATAGTGAAACCATGCCAAGAACATTGGGAGAAACCCAGTACTGGTACATAATATTTCTGATAAACAAAAATCACAGCTACAACCATAGACCTGTCAATCAAGTACAGTACAGCCTGAATAGCAGGATGTATCCCAAATATGGGCATAATAGGAATCTTATACAATATGTAATCAATTGATAGATATTACTAGAACGACCAAGTCTAATATAAATATAAGTGTAGAAAAGATAATCAGTGGGAGGGATTGGGTAAGGTGTCCCTACTACCTTACTTGTGGCAACTAGAAACTGTGCCTATTCCTACTGACTGATGCATTGTGGACGCCTCTGTGTGTGGGGAAAAAAAGAGGCCATGACCTCCCATCTGACAATTGTAAGGGTCTTAGCGGTGGAATTGCATATGATTAATAGAAATAAGTATATGTATATCCATATCCTTAAAATTGAGTAACTTGTATATTGTCCTAGGTGTAGGTATTGTTATATTGTCTGTACTACATATCCCATTCATTAAAATTGATCTGTGTAACTTTGCATTGCTTTACTTTACTCTCCTGTGCATAATAAAATTAAAAAAAGTTTATCTGAGTTATTTACTGGCTCCTCTAGTTTCTAAAACAAATTGAACCATATGACAGGATGGAAGAAAGTCCGAAAGGAAGAACTCTATATTAGGAGTGATTTGTAGCAACTGTGAACTGGAGAAAGCGCCTGTGCACTAGATGTATAGCTATGTGAAAATACACATTTTGGAGGTTGAGGGCTGCAAACCAATGTCCTTCATCCAGACTTGCTGGAATAATGGCCACGAGTGTGATCATCTTGAAACGCTGTTTGAGGAGGTATTTATTTAGTTGACGTAGGTCGAGAATGGGTCTCCAACCACCCATTCTTTTTTCCAGGAAATAATTTGAGTAAAATCACCTGCCTTGATATTGCTTGAGTATACTCTTTATAGCTCCTATGTGTAGGAGGTGTTAGACTTCTTGATAGAGCAGTGCTTTGTGAGAAGAGTCCCTGAACAGGGACGGGAAGGTGGGGAGGTTGGAGGAATTGATGTCAAGGGAATGCAATATCCACACTTGATAATCTCCAGGACCCGTGGTAATTGCTGTCCACTGGTTGTAAAAGAGGCACAAATTATGGTGTAGTTGGATGGCACTTGTGGAAAGGAGACGTAGTGCAGGCCTTTGACCAAAGCCTCAAACTTAATGCTAGGGGGCCTGTACGTTGGATGAGCAGAGGTTAGGAGCTCTCCGGTATTGATTCCTTGACCTGGAACAACTCGGGTTGAACGGTCTTTGCTACTGTCTGCCAAATGACAAGTCTCTCTGGGTATGTCTACACTACCCCGCTAGTTCGAACTAGCGGGGGTAATGTAGTCATCCGCAATTGCAAATGAAGCCCGGGATTTGAATTTCCCGGGCTTCATTTGCATGAAGCTGGCCGGCGCCATTTTTAAATGCCGGCTAGTTCGAACCCCGTGCCGCGCAGCTACACGCAGCACGGAGTAGCTAGTTCGGATTAGGCTTTCTAATCCGAACTAGCTACACTCCTCATTCCACGAGGAGTACAGCTAGTTTGGATTAGAAGCCTAATCCGAACTAGCTACTCCGTGCCGCGTGTAGCCGCGCGGCACGGGGTTCGAACTAGCCGGCATTTAAAAATGGCGCCGGCCGGCTTCATGCAAATGAAGCCCGGGAAATTCAAATCCCGGGCTTCATTTGCAATTGCGGATGACTACATTACCCCCGCTAGTTCGAACTAGCGGGGTAGTGTCTCTGGTAGGTTATGTAACGCCTCCTACGGTAGGGTGGTGTATACATCCCTAAGGTGCATAAAATGGTACATGAGTCTTTCTTGGAATGGATGACTTCATCTGTCTTAGCAGCAGAGTTTGTTCTTATCAAATGATAAATCCTCAATCTTAGTTTGGAGGTACTTGGGGACACCAGCTGCTTATAGCCATGAGGCGCACCTCATCACTATGGATGTTGCTGTTGCTCTTGTCACAGTATTGGCAGAATCGAGCACCATTTATAGTTCTGTGTGGAATGTAGTGTATTACTCTTTAACAATAGATTTTAATATGGGTCTTTTGTATTTAGAAGATGTAGCATCAGTTCTGTTAGTTTTGCATAATTGTCAAAATTGTGACTGGAGAAATGTGCTGTATAATTTGCTATACAGAGTTGAAGCATCAAGGAGGAATAGATTTTTATCCCAAATAGATCCAGATGTTTAGGGTCTTTGTCCTATTGGATTTATATTGAGAGGTCTTAGATCTTTGGTTTGCAGCATCCACCGCTAAGGAGTTGGGCTGAGGATGCAGAAATAAGAATACTATGCCCTTTGAGGGGACAAAATATTTTCTGTCAGCCCTCTTATTAGTTGCCACACCTCATCCACTTCTTCCATGATAGCCTCATCTAAAGGAAGCACAATTCTCACTTTTATGGAAGGTTGGAGGTACTTTAAGAGTTTGTGCTATTTTTCTTGCACTTCTGATAACACAACTTCCTGATTGATAGTGACCATGTCATTCCTAAAATGTGTGGGCTCTTGCTGGAGAGGAATGTTGAGAAGTGAACACA
This sequence comes from Pelodiscus sinensis, assembly GCF_049634645.1. Classification (NCBI taxonomy): domain Eukaryota; kingdom Metazoa; phylum Chordata; order Testudines; family Trionychidae; genus Pelodiscus; species Pelodiscus sinensis. The sequence goes on from NC_134712.1 coordinate 69,708,467, forward strand.
CCCCTGCGGTCATCTTGGTAGTCACTGTAGTGAGACAGAGCAGGCAAATGTGGTGGAGGATGAGAGTACCGAAGGGATAGAGGAGAGCGGAAGCAATGTTGCAATGAAGGTTCATAAGGAGATCTAGGTCTCGGTTCCATATCTGGCACCAGTGCAGTATGTTCCTGTGCATGAGCTGAAGAGTGGTGGCAGACTAGTGAAGATTGCCACGGTGCCAAGATGAGCAGTGCCGGTGGAGGCATCGGCACCAGTGGTGATGGTGCTGACTCTGGGTTTGGTGTGCGAAGCAAAGGTTTAGTGTATTTGCACCTGTCCTTCTTCAGCACCGTGGTTCCAGTTGGTGCTGTAGACTGAAAAATTTCTGATTTTTCAGATTTTTTTTAAACCTGGGCGATTACATGCAAAAAGCCACATTAAAAATTATCACAGCTTCCTTGAAAAGATTATCAAAATCAAAAGGTAGTAAATACCAAAATCAAGGATACCTGTGCAACCCCTTATGCATACACATGATGATATAGTCTTTTATACAATCACATACTAGTTTTTCTAACCTTTTGAAAGGATGAATGAGTTCTCACAATCCCCTACTTCATTATTTTAGAAGTTGAAAGGTGTGCAGAGAATGGGGCAGGGTACTGTAGAGAGTACATTACAGTGGTTATAGTAATTGAATGTCATTCTGAAGAATTTCATCCAGGTAATGGTCCTATATTGCTTAATATTATTATCGATCTGATTGGAATGCACATGAAACACTTGAAGAAAAACAAAATGTCACAACAATTGGGGGAAGAGTAAATAATGAAGAGGACAGATCACTTGGTGAATTGGACACAAGTAAAAAATATGCATTTTAATACAGCCAAATGTAAAGTTATGAATGTAGAAACAAATAATATAGACCATACTTAGAGGATGGGAGACTATGAAGAAGACTTACAAGTTACATTGGATAATCAGCTGAACAGGAACTCCCAGTGCAATGCTATAGCATAGCCAACAAGGCTAATGGACCTAGAATAAACTCTAATCTAAATAGCTACTTTATCGTTAGAATCTCAATAATGCACTTCAATGTTAGCACACCCTGGAACCCAAATCTTATTTTGAAATCCAAGACTTGGAGCAGAAATGAGCTTGTACTATGTTACCAATTGAGTATATCCTGACATTGGTAGTAGAACACAGATAATAGTGCACAGGACGGGACAATCAGAATATTTTAAATTACTACTAACTCTACGTGCTGACACTGCCACTTACCTTATGACTTCCCTCTCTGATTTCACTGGCAGAGCTGACATCTCCACCAGCTTTGTAAGAACTTCAAAGAAGAGAGTCTCTACACTATAAGGATCGTGTATTATACTCTCTTTGGGCCGAACTGAGGAGAAAGTTCAGAAGATGATCAGTTTAAAGGACATTCCACAGACAACCTCCACCATAACATTCACCCAGATGTTTAATGCACATAAACCAAATAATGTTACACTATCTGGATGCGAATTGCCAAAGAAACTCATAAGGTGCAAATTCTAGAAGCTTTCCTGAATGGAAAAAGAAAAATTACTTTGGCAATCTGGTTGGGTTGTTGGCTTGAAGTCTTAGACTTGTTAGATGAACTAAAAAACTGTATATTTATAGTATTTAAGTTTTCCCTCTAAGGTGCGAAAAGAAGGTCAGGACATGGCTCTAACCTTACAACAGGATAATGGCCTCAATTCAGAACACATTGTCAGGGTTAAAAGAAACCCATTTGTCTTATGGAAAAGACTGTTTGTAATTCAATATAATTTATGTGCAGTGATTCTATATATACATATGTTCTGTTATAGCAATTTCTCTTTTTGCTGTTATTTCTTGAAACCTAGTTTAATTTCCCCTTTTTATTTTTGTAAATTTATATGTAGTCCATTATTAGTATTAGACTTCATAAATAAACATTATACTTTAATTTGTTTTCTCCTGCCTTGTGGAGGCATCTTTATTTTAAATTACAGTAAAGAAACACACAGAGAGGGAAAATATTGCATGCCCACCTTTGAATCATGCTTCTCAATATTCAAAGAAGAATACAGGGAGAATACCATTCTTGATTAAACACTTAGTATAGGCAGTATAATCTTAGACATTATAAAGGTAGAAAGGAATGCACAAGTGTTTCCTCTTAACTACTTATTTCCATTCTTTTAAGATTTTGGATGGATGAAGCATGTCTTGCCACAATCTTAATGGACATGAAATATAGTTTTAATTTGTTAACCGCCTATAAGGTTGAACCTGTCTAGTCCGATACCCTCAGGATATGACCAGTGCTGAACCAGAGAATTTGTTGACCTATAAGGTCAATATTGTTTAGCACCATTAATAGCACTTCCACTACTTACTGAATTCTTAGAAGACATTTAGGAGTAAATTAGAGCTAAATAACAGCAAAGAAGGGAAGGTTACTCACCAGGTGCAGTAACTGGAGTTATTCAAGATGACTGTCCCTGTGGATGCTCCATCTTTAGCTGCATCAGCGCTGCTGCACCTCTGATCGGAGATTTGTGACAGCAGTGCTCACAGTTGGTTGTGCATGCAGAGTGCCAGCACACAAGATCTGAGATGGCTACTCCGTATGCACAGCCAACCACCTCCTCAGTTCCTTCTCTGACCTGGATGTATATTAGTCCAAAACAGAGGGGACGAAGGGTGGGTGGTGGAGCATCCTCAAGGATACCCATCTTGAAGAACTCCAGTTACTGCACCTGGTAAGTAACCTTCCCTTCTACGAGGAGTGTCCCCGTGGGTGCTCCACCTTTAGGTGATTATGAAGCACTAGTTGTGTTAGGAGGTGGGAGCTTCGGAAGGTATGACTCTGTGACCAAAAGTATTGTTCAGCTGAATTTTGTTTCCAAATCTGCGAATGTCTGAATGGCATAATGCTGCATGAATGCGTGCATCGATGCCCATGTAGCGGACTTACAGATCTGTTGGAACACCTCGTAGGAACGCTGTTGTAACTGCCATAGGTCTTGTGGAGCGAGCTCTTATGTTGGGCGGGGGCTGTAGATGAGATGAAAAGTCGTGGAGTCTTGCTGAATGCTTTTGTGTGTTGTAAATAGAAGGCAAGTGCCCTGTGGACGTTCAAGGTATGGAGTGCCACTTCCTTGTGTTCCTTATGTGGTTTTGGGAAGAAGATGGGTAAGTATATTGGTTCATAGCAATGAAATGAGGTAAGTACTTTTGGGAGGAATTTCTGTTGTGTAATCTGTAGTAATCATTACTGATAGTGGGGCTTGTTTGAAGGGGACCGCTACACGTACATTCTCATACAGAGTCTACCATGTGAGTGAAGTCTTTATCTTGGCTGGCATGGTAAGCTGTTTGTTTATATGATAGATGCATGGCTGGTATACTGTACATAGCCATGCCTGGAGAGGCTTCAATGTAGGCAGGTGTGTAGCACCATGAAAGTGGCTGCCACCATGTGCCCTAATATTTGTAGGCAATGTCAGACCATTGTCTGCGCCATTGATATGAGGTCCTTGATTGCTGCAAATCTGTGCTCTGGTAAAGAGGCTATGGCCATTCTGTAATCTAAGTGTGCCCCTATAAATTCTAATGTCTTAGTTGGGATTACTTTGCTATGTTTATCTGGAGTCCAAAGCTGTTGACTAGGGCTCTGATGGTTGTGACAGCTTGTTCTGTGCATTGCTCTGTGGTGCCCATTATTAGATAGTCATCTAGTTATAGGAATATTGTGATACCCATTTTATGTAAGTGTGCAGCTACTACTGCAAGAACCTTTGAGAACACTCGTGTGGCTGTTGAGAGTCTGAATGGTTGCACTCTGTACTGGAAGTGTCTGTCCTTTATTATGAAATGAAAAAAGTGTCTGTGTGACGGATGTATTGATATATAAAAATAGGCATCCTGGAGGTCAAGGGTAGACAACCATGCTCCCTTTTCCAAGGCAGGAATAATCATGGCAAGGGTTATCATCTTGAATCGTTGGTAACATATAAAGTGGTTGAATTTGTGGAGGTCTAATATCAGCCTCCATCCTCCCAATTTCTCGGTGGTGAGGAAGTAATAGGAGTAGAAACCTTTGCCTCTATGCAACTTTGGTACCTCTTTTATGGCACTGAGCCCTAGAAGGTGTTCTGCCTCTTGTATGAACACGTTTGTGAGAGGGGTCCCTGAAGAGGGATGGGCAAGGGAAGGGGGATAACTAAAAACGGGATGCAGTAACCAGTTTTTATGATTTCCAGCACCCACCTATCAGTGGTGATGGTATACCAGGCTGTATAGAATGCAACTAGTCTACTGCCAAATGTAGAGGGTTTGAATTGCTGCCGTGGAAATTTTGGGGTCGTCAGACCCTCAACCAGGACTTCAAAATTCTTGTTGGGCTGCTGGTATGTTGGTATGTTGTCTGCTCGGAGGCCTGACTGCATCTGTTTTGGCGCAGTCAATGTCTATTGACATAGTGTTGTGGTTGTTAGTTAAAGGATGTGGGTCTGTACCTCTGTGTGAATGACCTGCCCTGTTTTCTTTTTATGACAGGTATGTGGATGCCAAGAGTCTTTAATGTGGCCCGTGAGTATTTTAGGATGTGTAAGGAGGTGTTTGTGGATTCAGCAAAGAGCTTGGTACCCTTGAATGGCAAGTCTTTGACTGTTGCTTGGACTTCTCTCAGGAATCCTGAGAGCTGAAGCCACAATGCTGGCCTCATTACCATGGCAGAGGCTAAGGATCTGGCCACTGTGTCTGCAGAATCCAGTGCGGCCTGTAAGATCATCCTAGAAATTAGTGCCCCTTCATTAACATTTGACTTGAACTGATCCCTTTTGTTATCTGGGAGGGATTCGATAAAAGATGCTAATTGATCAAAAATGCGGTGTATGTATTTTGCTAGCAGTGCCGAGTAATTGGCTATTCTGAGCTGGAGACTTGCAGATGAGTATACTTTTCTCCCCATTGTGTCCAGCTTCTTCCAGTCCCTGTCATAGCTTGTTTCCATCTTTGATTTATGGCCTCCACCATGAGGGAATTTGGGACTAGGTGGGAGAACTGGAAGTCCGCTCCTTTAGGGGCTACATAGTATTTTCAATCTGACCTCTTGCAGGTCGGCGATATTGTGGCAGGTATCTGCCAGATATTTTTGGCAGGATCCATGAAAGCCTCATGCATGTGGAGATGCATGTAATGTGTTCCTCAGCTTATGTTGTGTCTCTGGCACAGATGACAGGGAAATCTCCAGTGTGTCTGCAAGCCTTTTAAAAAGTTCTTGGAACGATCTCAAATCATTCCCAGAAGTCAGTGATGAGGGCATGATTGTATCATCGGAGACAATGATGAGATGTGTGTGGATGGAGGTGAGCAAGGTGTCTGTTCCTTGCACGTGATGTCCATGTCCTCCTCTTCTGCATCTGAACTGTCAATCTGGAGACTATACTGTTGGTGCATGAGATTTTGGCGCTGGAGATGGCTATTGTGGTTGCTGCATCTGCTGTATTCTGTATGCTGCCTGTGAGTGCCAGTATGGCCAATTGGGAGTGATAGGTGTCGGGAGCCACTGCGGTAGTTGCCATTGTTGTATCTGTTGATTACGCTTGGGTGAGGAGTGTCTCGGTAAATTCAGAGGGCACATCATCATCATCACTGAATACTGGGACCGCTGATGTGGCCGGGTTGGATGAGAAACTATACCTGGATGTGTCAGGGGTATCATCAGCGCCAAATAAGGGTGTTCCCAGTACTTATGTAACAGAGAGCTCCACCGCTGATGTAAATTGCAGTACCGGCAGAGGAGGGTGCAGTATGGGAATCGGCAGGGCTCATGGTGTCTGCAGCAGCATTTGATTCAGTGCCTGCTGCTTTTTGCGTGTCGTCAGCGCCAAGTGTTTTACGGGTGCCGATGCTGCTGCTGAGGGCAGACTGGTGCCGCTCGTTGCCACTTCCAAACGTGGCTTGTGTGCGCCACAGACAGTGACAACAGCGTTTTGATTAGTACCAGAACAGAGGCTTTGCGTTTCACCTCTGCCAGTGACTTTGATGAGGCATGAGCCTTATGCTTGGGGTTGCGGCTTTTACTGCTACCAGCCCCATTGCGAGATTGCTTGCCCGACAGTTTTTTCATTGAGGGTGCGGGGAAAGTACTCTTGTGGAGAGAATGCTTCCTCAAGGGAGAGTCTGTCCCTGAGAAGAAATAGGACCTCTTTTTTGGCTTCTGAGCCTTTTCCTGGTCCTTCAGGCTCAACTTAGCGGGAGCCCCTCTCACCAATAACATCCCAGGGGATAGTTGCCTGGGCGGGGTGGTGTACTCAGGGTCTGAAGCTGCACGAGCCTTTTTCTCCATTTGAATAATTTTTAATTATGATTTTCTGGCTTTTCTTGTTCAAGATATAAATTTTTTGCAGTGAGGGCAATGTTCCATGGAGTGCTCCTCACCCAACTGTTCGTGTCTGTCAGAAATAAAAATGGACAGCCTGTAGTTCATTCACCTTTTAAAACTGGGCAAGCCAGGCATGTCCCAGGGACAGCAAGGTTTCAGCAGGTGTTGATATCACTGCAAATTTAATTCTTTAAACTACTTCTGATCTACTATCCAACATGAAGAGAAATTTTTTTAAACTATCATTATGGAGATTAAAATAGACTAATAACTATTAAATTCTATAGTAACAAATGTCTAACTATCTAAACTATGTAACTTATCAGTGAGGTAAAAGGGCGATTACTGAGCTGCAGCCGAAGCCAGAGGCAATTGAGAAGGAAGTGAGCGGGCGGGAGGGGGAGGGGCCACACTCACAAAGGGGAAGAAGAGGCCGCTGGGCTGAGCCTCACCAGCCATGGCTGCCCCACGCTGCCCTCCCAGCAGGGGTTGCACCTCAGGGCTGCCCATGCAGAGCTTCCAGCGCCCCGGGGCCAGGCGCAAGCTCCGAGCAGCCTGGTGTGGGGTTCCAAGCTCGGGGCAGCCTTCGCAGGGCTCCCCCATCGAGGGATGGGGCCCCGCCAAGGTTGAGTCCCAGCACCCGCCGAGCCCCTGATCTCCACTCCAGTGAGCTGGCTGCCGGGAGCAATCACCATGGCCGCGGCCTGCCCTGCCGGGCTCAGCGTCACCAGCCATGGCTGCCCTGCGCCAGGGCCAGGTGCCCAGTCCTCCCAGCGCCCCACCCCGCCCTGCCCTACCAGCGTCCCGGGGCCAGGCGCAGGCTCCAAGCAGCTGGGCATGGGGCTCCCAGCTCGGGGCGGTCTCGGGGGGTTCCCCGACGCCCTGCTCCTCCTACAGGCCAGAATGCCGTCCCTGTGCCACCCCAAACATCTGTTTGTTTTGCTGGTGCCTAGAGTCGGCCCTGCATGCAACTGTAAAATTTCCCTACATAGATGAGTAATGGTATGAATCCCTTGACCTCCTGACATTAGCTGTTCATAGGTTTTCTCCTTGATATGCTAGTCTCTCATTATGTCTCACTCATACTTTCAGACTCTCGGATTGGAGCTAATAGGAACCAACTGTTCTGGCTACCAAGAACTTGACACCGGGATAAGCCAGCAGGACAATTCTCTTTCTCTATGCAGGATCCTAGAATATAACACTCAGTCAAATTTACCTTACAACAATTTATATTTGCAAGATATCTGCTGTATTCTCTCAATCTTATCCTATATCATTCGATTGTTAAAATGCCAGTTTCATGTTTGACTGCTGACTAAATTTTTATATTGTACTGAAGACATTTGTAATGTTATTTTAGATTACTTATTAGTATTTAGAATATTCCTTATGTTACCTGAAGATTTCCTTTTAGATCAGTATATATTTCTCTAATCCACAATCTCAATTCTTCTCCCATTACCAATAAGAGTGTCAGCACTAAAATGGAAAGGTCAGAGTTTTTTTTCTTTCATTGCACTGTTCTTACCCATAGATTGAGTAAAGCGCTGGTCATCTGTCAGAACCGTTACAAAGTCTGTGAAATTCACCTGCCCATCACCTGCCAGATAAAGGACAGGTCAGCCATGGAGAACATAAAAGACTCTGACAGACTATCTAAAGCAATAAAACAAGTAATTAAAAAATACCCTTATTAATACAAATTTATTTTAGTTTCCTTTCATGTTTACACTGGATTTTAGCATCTTTAATTTGAACTGTCATTTGAACAAAAATACAATTATTTTTCCAGGTGCCTAGTTACAGATACACAACCAATCTGGTATTCTATAAACAAAGGAAATAAAAACAGCAGACGCTCTCAAATAAGTAGAAAGAAAGCGTAAATGGTCAGGAAAAATGAAAGCTAAGCAGATGTAGAATGGATTCTACCAATTTGGAATTCTGTTTTAGTATCACATATGCAAATACTGGGCCTGATTCTCAAAAGTGCTCTTTCAGGACCAGGTGGCAATGGCTTCTTCTTCTCTGAATTACTGCAATGCCTAGAAGTCCTAATGGGTATGTCTACACTACAAAGTTAATTCGAACCAACGGACGTTAGTTCGAATTAACTTTGATAGGCGCTACACTAGCGCTCCGCTAGTTCGAACTTAATTCAAACTAGCGGAGCGCTTAGCTCAAACTAGGTAAACCTCATTCTACGAGGACTAAGCCTAGTTCGAACTTACTAGTTCGAATTAAGGGGTGTGTAGCCCCTTAATTCAAACTAGTGGGAGGCTAGCCCTCCCCAGCTTTCCCTGGTGGCCACTCTGGCCAACACCAGAGAAACTCGTATGCCCCCTCCCGGCCCCGGACCCCTTAAAGGGGCACGGGTTGACTATGATGCCCGTGCCAGGTGCAAGCCTGCCAGCACCCAGCTAGCAGACCCTGCACCTGGCACAGCTCGAGCCAGGCACCCGATGCCCCCCAGCTCTCCCCCTCTTACCGGGACCAGGCTGGCGGCTCCCGGGAGCTTGCCCGGGACCGCAAGAGGCGGGCACCCGCCTGGGCTAGTGCGGACATCGTGGACCTCGTCCACGACCTTTGCACTAGGCACAGGAAAGTGGCCGTCTAGGGCAGGAGAGCTGTCAGCCTGGCCACCCAGGAGCAGATGTGCATGAAAATCAAGGTGGTCCACTGAGACCCCCAACGCTGAGCCCTGAGCTTACAATGGCTGTACTGGGTCAGACCAAAGGTCCATCTAGCCCAGTAGCCTGTCTGCCGACAGCGGGCAACCCTAGGGACCCTGGAGGGGGTGGACCGAAGACAGTGACCAAGCCATTTGTCTCGTGCCATCCCTCTCCAGCCTTCCACAAACTTTGGGCAGGGACACCACTCCTACCCCCTGGCTAATACCACTCCATGGATCCAACCTCCATGACTTGATCTCACTTCCCTTTAAACTCTGTTCTAGTTCTAGCCTTCACAGCCTCCTGCAGCAAGGAGTTCCACAGGTTGACTCTTTGCTTTGTGAAGAACAACTTTCTGTTACTAGTTTGAAGCCTGCTACCCATTCCTTTCCTTTGGTGTCCTCTAGTCCTTCTATTATGGGAACTAATGAACTTTTCTTGATGCACCCTCTCCACCCCACTCATGCTTTTATAGACCTCCTCTTATACCCCCTCAGTCTCCTCTTTTCTAAACTGAAAAGTCCCAGTCTCTTTAGCCTTTCTTCATATAGGACCTCTTCCAAACCTCTGATCATTTTAGTTGCCCTCCCCTCTCCCACCCTCTCTCTTCCCCTCTCCCACCTCCTTTTCCCAGTCTCCCCAAGTTTTGTTCAATAAAGAGAGATTCTATTTTTGACCACACGTTTTCTTTATTTTGTACATCAGGAAAGGGGGCTAGGGAAGGGTAAGTGGAAGGAGGTGAGGGAGGAATGGGGTACGAGCCCCCGATGGGGAGGACTGGGCTGGCTCTGCGGGCTTCTGGGGGTGGAAGCTCTCCTGCAGCCCCCCAATTGCCTCCTCTCCCCAGATGGCAGCCTGCGGCAAGTGCAGCCGGTCTGATGGCCGAGGGCTGTGATGTGCCCAGTGTGGGCACTCAGGGCACTCCAAGAAAGGACTGCTTTGCAAGCGGGGCACCCCTGAGAACTGTCTGTCCGGGGTGGGGGTCGGGTCCCTTTAAGCACAGCCCTCTGCTAGCCTGAGGCAGCAGCTCCACGCTCTAAGTCCTCATCTGATGCCCTGCCAGCACTGCTTCCGGCCATCCTTAACCCCAGTTCAGGGTCCACTTAATGTGGACATGCTAGTTCAAATTATCAAAACGCTAATTCGAACTAGTTTTTTAGTCTGGATGCGTTAGTTCGAATTAGCGCTGTAGTGTAGACATACCCTAAGATAGACCAGGACTCCACTGTGCCTTATACAAACACACAACAAAAAGACAATCCATGTCCTTAAGGGGCTTGCAATCTACACATTTTCACATGCACATACCTATGACATCCTAAGTATCTCATACTGACACATGCACACAGGTATGCACATGGATAAACACACGTGCTCTGCCATGTCAGCAATACTTCCCATACACACACAAGCTCCACATATTGCTATTCTGAAAACATACCATCAATATCAGAACGATTCAGTGCCTCATGGATTTCTTGATGGGTTACGTTAATGCCCACACTGTGCAAAATCAATTTCAGGCCACGCATATTAATGTTACCCTCTGTGCTGCTGAAAACCTTGAAAACATCTTTAAATGCTGCAAACATATATAAAGTACAGCAAGTTAGACAGGTTTTGTATGTGTGTCCACTACAACAGAATAACAAGTTTATGTACTGTACTTCCTGAAACAAATGGATATTCTTAACATTGTCTCTATTTACTCTCTTCAGCCTGTCTAGCACCAGCCACCTAGTTAGAGTGCAAGAGACTTCTCCACTATAGTCCATGTAATCTGGCCCTGCCCTCCTGAATCTACATGCATAATTAATTCTCTTTCTCACTTTAAACTAAAACTTCTTTCATGTCTTGATTATATATCCATTCCTTTCTTACTCTAAAATATATTTAAATAAAAAATACAAAGCTTTTAAAGTTTGCTTTGTAAAGCAATATGTGATACAGCAGCTCATTTTCATTCCTTTATTACTAGTCACAGTCCCTTTAAATCATCAATGCAAAACAATTTTTAAAACCACTAATTTACATGACGGAAGACTGAGTTAAAGAAGTGAGTCAGAGGTTCCACATTACCTGCTATTTGCTTTTGAGTCAAAGGGTCCTCATGCTCTCCTGAAATATCCAGAAGACTGAAGAGACCAGATAGATTTCTGCTCCTGCTGCAAGGACACATGTTTAACAAGAGGAGGTTATTCACCTTTGGCAGTAATTGATATTCTTCGAGCATCCCTATGGGTGCTCCACAGCACGTGTCAGTGCATCCCAGCACCACAGGCCAGAATCTTCAAAGCAGTGCCTGCAGGGGTGGCACATGCACGGGGAGGAATTTGGGGGGAGCAACTGCACATGCACAGCCACCCTCCCTAATGTAGGCAATCGAAGTTGCAAATGAAGCCCAGGATTTGAATTTCCCGGGCTTCATTTGCATCTTGCCGGACGCTGCCATTTTAAAATGTCCGCTAGTTCGGACTCCGTCCCCGCGGCTACACGCGGCACGGACTAGGTAGTTCGGATTAGGCTTCCTATTCCGAACTATCGGTACACCTCGTTCCACAAGGTGTAAAAATGATAAGCAAAAGATATAGAACTTTAATTCTCCTCATGCAACTATTATAGTGCAATCTCTTTATCGTGAAAGCATAACTTACAAACGTCTTTTTTTAATACAAAACTGTATTCAAATCCCTCCCTCCCACGCAACAATATAAACTTTAGAATCTATGACACCACTCAGTCCTGCTTCTTGTTTGGCCAATCACTAAGACAAAAAGTTTATTTATATTCACAGAAGATAATACTGCCTACTTCTTATTTACAATATCGTCTGACAATGAGAACAGATGTTCATATGGCACATTTGTAGCTGGCACTGCAAGGTATTTACATGCCAGATATGCTAAACATGCATGCACTTCAGAGGGGTAGCCGAGTTAGTACGTAAACTGGAAAAACTTAAAAAACAATGAATAGGCTAGTAGCACTATTTTGTTAGTCTTTAAGGTGCTACTAGACCATTCATTGTTTTTTAAGTTTGAACAATCATGCTTTGGCCACCTTTCAGAGGACCTGCTTCCATGTGGATGATGCTCATTTAGAAAAAACATGTTAATTAAATTTGAGACCGAACCCTTTTGGGGGAGAATTGTATATCTCCTGCTCTGTGTTTTACCAACATTCTGTGATATAGTTCACGTTATTGCAGTATTGGATGATGACACTTCACATGTCATTCATTTTAAGACCACTTTCACAGCAGAGTTGACAAAATGCAAAGAAGTTACTTACGTAAGATTTCTAAAGACAGTTACCAAACTAGACCCAAGATTTAAGAATTTGAAGGGCCTTCCAAAATCTGAGCGAGACAGGGTGTGGAGCATACTTTCAGAAGTCTTAAAAGAGTAACACTCCAATGCGGAAACTACAGAACTTCAACAACCAAAAAAGAAAATCAAGCTTCTGCTGGTGGCATCTGACTTCAGACAATGAAAATGAATCTGCATCAGTCTGCACCGCTTTGGATTAATATCAAGCTCATTCCATCGTCAGCATGGATGCATATCTTTTGGAATGGTGGTTAATGTATGAAGGAACACATGAATCTTTAGTGCATCTGATACATAAATATCTTGTGATGCCAGCTACAACAGTGCCATGCAAATGCCTGTTCTAATTTTCAGGTGATGTTGTAAGCAAGTAGTGGGCAGCCATTATCTCCTGCAAATACAAACAAACTTATCTGTCTGAGCAATTGGCTGAACAAGAAATAAGACTGAGTGGACTTGTAGGTGCTAAAGTTTTACACTATTTCACTTTTGAATGAAGTTACAGTGCAAGTTGCGTTATCCAGCACTTTACTATTTGGAAAAATTGGTTAACTGGCATCTGTCACAGATGGCAATACAACTCCTTCTTCACTTAACTGGAAAAATTCTGATAGCCATCCCGCATCATTTTTTGACAATTTCCAGCGCTTATAGAAGACAAGTTTGTACATAAGAACATAAGAATGGTCATACTGGGTCAGACCAAAAGTCCATCCATCCCAGTACCCTGTCTGCCGACAGTGGCCAATGCCAGGCATCCCAGAGGGAGTGAATCGAACAGGTAATGATCAAGCAATCTCTCTCCTGCCATCCATCTCTACCCTCTGACAAACAGAGGCTAGGGACACCATTCCTTACCCATACTAGCTAATAGCCATTTATGGACTTAACCTCCATGGATTTATCTAGTTCTCTTTTAAACCCTGTTATAGTTCTAGCCTTCACAACCTCCTCAGGCAAGAGTTCCACAGACTGACTATGCGCTGTGTGAAGAACTTCCTTTTATTTCTTTTAAACCTGCTGCCTTATTCTCTACCGCTTTTTTAATGATTCCTAACATCCTGTTTGCTTTTTTGACTGCAGCTGCACACTGCATGGATGTCTTCAGAGAACTATCCACAATGAATCCAAGATCTCTTCCCTGATTAGTCGTAGCTTAATTAGCCCCCATCATATTATATGTATAGTTCGGATTATTTTTTCCAATGTGCATTACTTTACATTTATCCATATTAAATTTCCATTTGCCATTTTGTTGCCCAGTCACTCAGTTTGGTGAGATCTTTTTGAAGTTCTTCACAGTCTGCTTTGGTCTTAACTACCTTGAACAGTTTAGTATCATCTGCAAACTTTGCCACCTCACTGTTTACCTCTTTCTCCAGATCATTTATGAATAAGTTGAATAGGATTGGTTCTAGGATTGACCCTTGGGGAACACCACTAGTTACCCCTCTCCATTCTGAAAATTTACTATTTATTCCTACCCTTTGTTTCCTGTCTTTTAACCCATTCTCAGTCCATGAAAGGATCTTCCCTCTTATCCCATGACAACTTAATTTACATAAGAGCCTTTGGTGAGGGACCTTGTGAAAGGCTTTCTGGAAATCTAAGTACACTATATCTACCTTGTCCACATGTTTGTTAACCCCTTCACAGAACTCTAATAGATTAGTAAGACATGATTTCCCTTTACAGAAACCATGTTGACTTTTGCCCAACAAATTATGTTCTTCTATGTGTCTGACAATTTTATTCTTTACTATTGTTTCAGCTAATTTGCCCGGTACTGACGTTAGACTTACTGGTCTGTAATTGCTGGGATCGCTTCTAGAGCCCTTTTAAAATACTGGCGTTACATTAGCTATCTTCCAGTCATTGGGTACAGAAGCTAATTTAAAGGACAGGTTACAAACCAGAGTTAATAGTTCTGTAATTTCACATTTGAGTTCTTTCAGAACTCTTGGGTGAATGTCATCTGGTCCCGGTGACTTGTTACTGTTAAGTTTATCAATTAATTCCAAAACCTCCTCTAATGACACTTCAATCTGTGACAAATCCTCAGATTTGTCACCTACAAAGGTTTGGGAATCCCCCTAACAGCCTCAGCCGTGAAGACTGAAGCAAAGAAATCATTTAGTTTCTCTGCCATGACTTTATCATCTTTAAGTCCTCCTTTTGTATCTCAATCGTCCAGACTCCTCACTGGTTGTTTAGCAGGCTTCCTGCTTCTGATGTACTTAAAAAACATTTTGGGTATGTCTACACTACCACCCTAGTTCGAACTACCTACTCCATGCCGCGTGTAGCCGCGGACATGGAGTTCGAACTAGAGGGGATTTTAAAATGGCGACGCCCGGCAAGATGCAAATGAAGCCCGGGAAATTCAAATCCTGGGCTTCATTTGCAACTTCGGTTGCCTACATTAACCACCCTAGTTCGAACTAGGGTAGTAGTGTAGACATACCCTTTGTTATTACCTTTCGAGTTTTTGGCTAGCTATTCTTCAAACTCCTTTTTGGCTTTTCTTATTACATTTTTACACTTAATTTGGCAGTGTTTATGCTCCTTTCTATTTACCGCACTAGGATCTGACTTCCACTTTTTAAAAGATGTCTTTTTATCTCTCACTGCTTCTTTTATATGGTTGTTAAGCCACGGTGACTCATTTTTTAGTTCTTCTACTATGTTTTTTAATTTGGGGTATACATTTAAGTTGGGCCTCTATTTGTAAACTTGTAGCAGTAAAGTTTCTTTATGTCATGCTTCTGTGTATAATACCACTATCGGATATTAGCCAACTCATCCTGCAACTATTGCTAGCATATGGTGACAAATTCTTGAACCATCAGTGTGGAGCTCAAGTAACCAGCTCATCTGATTAACCAGCAATCCCCATTCCCCATGAATGCCTGATCACAAAGCTTGTACTGTATTTTTGTACATAATTCTACATTTGTAAGTTCAACTTGCATGAGAAAGAGATTGTACTACACTGCTCATATTAAAGTGAATTGAAAAATACTATTTCTTTTATTTTTACAGTGCAAATATTTGTAATTATAATAAATAAATATGACGTAAGCATCATACACTTTGTATTCTGTGTTGTAATTGAAATCAATATATTTTAAAATGTGAAAAACATCCAAAATATTTATATAAGTGGTATTCCATTATTGTTTAAAAGTGCAATTAATTGAATGATCAATCACATAATTAATCACAATTAAGTTTTTTACTCATTTGACAGCCCTAGTTACAATGCATTAGTGTGGCTACTCACTCCTTTCCCTCTCCAAAAGGGAAAGCTAGTGTGACTATTTCACACCCCCATATATAACAGGATTAATCCTAAATAATTTAAAATAAAAAAAATATTGCTATTAAATATTTTCCTAAATAGCTGGGTAAATGGTAATATTATGTCACAACTATACTACAACCAGAAACATCAAAACTGGCCAGAGATATATTAATCTCTAAACATCTATTTAAAAAAATACAGCGGAATCTCATCTATCAAAGCAAGAAACCCATAAAGTAGGGTAGGCTTTTTCTACTCACTTCTTTGTTGGTATAGTCAACCCACTATCTGTCCAGAGAGAAGTCTTCTCTGCATCTTGTACATCCACATGTGAGATGTAAACCTCAGTTTCAGTATCCAATAGAGATGGAATTTCCTGTTCTTCTAGTATTTCAGTACTTGAGGACTGCACTATTGCTTCAGTTTTTAAGAATGACAGAGGCTCCTCCACTGATGTTTCAAGATATGAAGATTGTGCCTGAATCTCAAAATGTAATAAAGACAAAAATTCTAGCTCCCGTCCTTGCACTAGCTCTTTCTTCTCTTCTTCCTCCTCTTCCTCTTCCTTCTCCTCCTCACTTACTGTGTCAAGATTTGAGCTTTGTACATGGACTTCAGTTTTTAATGAGGATAGAGGCTCCTTCTCTACAGCTAGTATTTCAAGATTTGAGATTTGCACATGGTCCTTAGTATGTACTGGAAATTTAAGACTCTCCTCCTCCTGAAGAGACAGCAGCTCAACAGACACTTGAAGCTCCACTTCTTCCTTGACCTGTTTATCTGCTTTTTCATAGTGCTGTTACAAAGAAAAACACTACTATAACTACGGCTTTCTAGTCTCCAAAATTAAAATAAACATTCCTCAGACAAGAAAACTGATGTCTCAACACAGCACCCAATATAAGTCTTCACCATGAGCCAAGCAACACTCTTCTTGGGCAGACTGCTCACTCAGTTGCTGCTACTTGATGTGGGCAACAGCTTGCCACTAGTAAATACTTATCCTGTAAAAGAGGGGCAAGGGAGGCCCAGAATATCCTAGAGGTAAAGCTGTAGTTATGACCTAATAATAGAGGTTGGTGCAGAACAACTGCTGACTAATCTTCATATAGCAGATATAGAATTAACAACTTATTGCTCTCCTTACAAAAAAGGATACAGTACAGGCAGTCCCCGGGTTACGTACAAGATAGGGACTGTAGGTTTGTTCTTAAGTTGAATCTGTATGGAAGTCGGAACTGGCGTCCAGATTCAGCCGCTGCTGAAACTGAACGCCAGTTCTGACTTACATACAGAATCAACTTAAAAACCCCAAGTGTCCCGAGCCCCCCTGCAGCCCGAGCCCCGCCCTCGGCTTTGCAAAGCCTCGGGGAAGCCAGCAGCGGAGCAGGCCAGACGCGCCTATGGTGCCCCACTGCCCGAACCCCCCGCTCGGCTTTGCAAAGCCTCGGGGAAGCCGGCAGCGGAGCAGTCCAGGCGCGCCTGGGCTGCCTCGCAGCCCGAGCCCCCCCACAGCCCAAACCCCCCCCTCGGCTTTGCAAAGCCTCGGGGAAGCCAGCAGCGGAGCAGCCCAGGTACGCCTTGGCTGCCTCGCTGCCCGAGCCCCC
This sequence comes from Pelodiscus sinensis, assembly GCF_049634645.1. Lineage (NCBI taxonomy): Eukaryota > Metazoa > Chordata > Testudines > Trionychidae > Pelodiscus > Pelodiscus sinensis. Next base: position 69,725,767 of record NC_134712.1, read on the forward strand.
CCGCAGCTTTGCAAAGCCTCGGGGAAGCCGGCAGCGGAGCAGCCCAGGCGCGCCTGGGGTGCCCCGCTGCCTGAGCCTCCCCGCCGCTTTGCAAAGCCTCGGAGAAGTTGACAGCGGAGCAGCCCAGGCGCGCCTGGGCTGCCTCGCTGCCCGAGCCCCCACGCAGCCCGAGCCCCCCCCCCTCGGCTTTGCAAAGCCTCGGGGAAGCCGGCAGCGGAGCAGCCCAGGTGCGCCTGGGGTGCCCCGCTGCCCGAGCCCCCCCCCCCCCAGCTTTGCAAAGCCTCGGGGAAGCCAGCAGCGGGGAAGCCAGCAGCGGTGCAGCCCAGGTGTGCCTTGGCTGCCTCGCTGCCCGAGCGACCCCGCAGCTTTGCAAAGCCGTAGGGAAGCCGGGAGCGGAGCAGTCCAGGCGCACCTGGGCTGCCTCACTGCCCGAGCCCCCCCGCAGCTTTGTAAAGCCGCCTGGACTGCTCCGCTGCCGGCTTCCCCGCGGCTTTGCAAAGCCGCGCGGTGGGGGGGGCTGCCCCGCTGTCCGAGCCCCTCCGCGGCTTTGCTCTGCGTCTTCCTGGTCTGCAGACCAGGGAGACGCAGAGAAAGCCCCAGAGTACACGGGCGGCAGGACCGCGCGGTCCCGCAGTCCGTGTACTCTGGGGCAGCCCCGTTCGTAACTGCGGATCCGACATAAGTCGGATCCGCGTAAGTTGGGGACTACCTGTACAGAAGAATGACAGAAACAGGACTAGATGCACCTAATACACTTTATACATCCATTCTATCTACATATAGTGATTACCACATGTAAGTTGTTTAATTGCACTCCTGCAACGCAATCTAAAAGGTCATTTGGAAATACAGAAAAAAACCCAGCAAGCATGCCTTGGCTATGACTTTCCAACCTCCAATAGGACTGCTGTAACTGACTAACTCAGCTACCCCCTGAAGCTCCATAACACAAGGGCTGCGTTTACACTGGCCCCTTTTCTGAAAGGGGCATGCTAATTTTCAACTTCGTAATAGGGAAATCCGCGGGGGATTTAAATATCCCCCGCGGGATTTAAATAAAGATGTCCGCCGCTTTTTTCTGGTTTGTAGAAAAGCCGGAAAAGAGCGTCTAGACTGGCCCAATCCTCCGGAATAAAGCCCTATTCCGGAGGATCTCTTATTCCTACTTTGAAGTAGTCTAGACACTCTTTTCCGGCTTTTCTACAAGCCGGAAAAAAGCAGCGGACATCTTTATTTAAATCCCGCGGAGGATATTTAAATTCCCCGCAGATTTCCCTATTACGAAGTTGAAAATTAGCATGCCCCTTTCGGAAAAGGGGCCAGTGTAGACGCAGCCAAGAAGTTCACCCAATGAAATTTATAGTTAGCAGATTGAAAACAAAGAAAAGAAATTATTTCTGCACAGTCAACCTGTGGAACTATTTGCCAGGGGATAATGGTGTGATCAAGTGGGAGATTTGGGGTGGGAGGGGTCACATGCAGAGGGATGGCATTCAGTGTCCCTGAGTGCTACTAATTGAACATGTTGAACAAAGAGGGAGTTTGTTGTTACAGGGACCAGAACAGAACTGGGGACCCTGGCCAGAGGCCTGGAGAATGGAGATCCTAGTGACTGGTGACAGGGAGACCCAGCTCAGACACACAGGCAGTTCTGGCCGCGGGAGGCCGGGAGGACAATGGGCTTTGGAGAGGACCCTGGTGACCTGACTGGTTGCAGTTGGGGGAACAAAGGTCGGATTAGAGAAGCAGCAGTGAAGAAGGGGAGCCCAGGAGACCCTGTTTACCTGGAGGGAAAAAGGCCAAGGGAGGATCTGCTGGAAAGATATATCCCAGGCTTGGCGGGTAGGAGGGGGTTTCTGGAATGGGCAGGGGGGTGCAGACAGAGCCCACCTGGATGCAGGGGAGATTCAGACGTGCTATGCTGAGGGAGGCCAGACCTATAGGCCCTCAGAGTTCCTATGCTGTGTTCATATGCTCAATAAATCCTTCTGTTTTATGCTGGCTGAGAGTCACTCCAGTCTAGAGAACAGGGTTGCGCTATTCCCTCTGGGAGCAGAGAGTCCAGGGATCCAAAACAAATGGACTGAAGAGGCCAACAGAAAGAAACAGGCTGGAGGCTCTGAGAGGTGCAGTTCCAAGAGATGGAGGTACTTAACCTCCAAGAGAGAGTAGACCCCTGAGAAGGGGTTGTTGCACTAAAGGGAGCTCTTCTTGGGGACCATACAGGCCAAGTGTGGGCACACCCTGTGAGTCCATGACAGGTGGAAAGGCCCAAATTATAACAGGGTTCCATTAAGAAAAATATAAGTTCAAGGACTATAAGTCCATCAATGGCTACAAGACAGAATGGGCAAGGATGGTGTCCCTAGCTTCTGTCACAAGCTGGGAATGGGCAACAGGGGTGGATCATTTGATGATTGCCTCTTCTGTTCATGCCTTCTGAAACATCTGACATTGGCCACTGTTGAAAGGCAGAATACTGGGCTAGCTAGACCATTAATCTGAGCCAGTCTGCCATTATGATGTTCTTATATAGAGCTGAAATGTATCTGCCACCTGATGTAACCTACTTGACCCCACTCCCCTTCCAGAGCTGAGATAGAGCCCAAGAGTCCTGACAGTCTCTCTCCCCACATAGTAACAAAGTAAGAATATATATATTAAAATGTTAAGGCTAACTAGTGTCCCTTAAGTGACTTGCCACAAGATGTCAGAATATGTAAGTATTAGAACTGAGTGGGTCTAATATGTATTTGTTTTACCCAGGAATTAGATACAATGCTTCTGTCAACTAATTGCTAAGATATATGCAAAAAACATCAGTTTTCCACTGCCTTAGAGGCTCCTGGAAAGAAGTGATGGGGGTGGGGGGGGTTCATTCCCCCCCCCCTTCCCTCCGATCTGCTCAGTAACACTGAGAATGCTCAGTAACACTGTTGAAGCCATGTTTTCATTCTTCCCCCATCACGGAATGCATAGGTAGCCCACCCACCAAAATCTGAAATGGTGCCACTGCTCATGCTGGGCTGGGAGGAGCAGGACTGTCCCTAACGCACCAAGCCACATTCTCCCTCCTGGCCTCTGTCTCTGGGTACCAGCCTCTCTCATCCCCTTGTGCCAAACCCCATTGCCCCCTGAGGGCCAACAAATATGTGTGGTGCCAGGCAGAGCTGTCCTGTCTATAGGATGGTTCAGGGTAGCCAGTGAGGGCCCTGCACTTGGCCGCCCCGACCATCCTCCGGATGGGACAGTCCTCTAATTTGAGGTTAGCCTGCAAGGCCCAAGGGTTTACCTGGGAAGCCTGCTGCGGGGCAATAGCAGGAATCAGGTCCCCATTCACTCACTATGGTGGTGGAAGTTGGAGGAAGCAGAGCAACACAGCTGTATGCTCTGCTCTGCTGCCATGTTCCAGACGGTTGCTTGCTTGCTTCACCGCAGTGATGGGGAGTGGACAGGGCCAGATTAAGACCTTTAGAGGCACTAAGCACTGAAAAGATTATGGTGTCCCCCCCTTATGTAATTCAAAATAAAAACAATACTATACTATAAAATCTCTTCTTCTTTTTTTGGTGCCCCTGCTAGAGGCCCTATGCACTGAAAAGATTATGATGCACCCCATATGTAATTCAAAACAAAAACAATACTGTACTGTCAAATCTCTTTTTTTTTTGTGCCCCTGCTTTGCTGGTGCCCTAAGCACGTGCTTAATTTGCCTATTGGGTAATCCAGCCCTGGGAGTGGAGCAACCCAGTTGAGACCTGGCAGCAGAGCAGGCTGCTGGGTTGCTCCAGCTCCCCTGTTGTGGTCAGTGCAGGAGGGGGAACCCCTGCTGTTGGTTCCAAGCCCTCATGGTAATCTCCCCGGATAGAATCGTTCGAAGAAGGAGGCTTATGGGGAGGGGTGGAGTGGGAATGGGGCTGGGTGTAGCAGGAGTGGGAAGAGGCAGGGCAAGAGTGGGGCCTGGGACAGAAAGGGAATCCCTTCCAGGGGAATCCCTAAGACAGCTGTGGAAATGCAGCTTTAGTGTGGTTCTGCAGGTTTCTTAATGGACCCTGTGTGGCCATGTCTGCTGCTTCGTGACGGGGACACAGGAGACCCATAAAAACATAAGAATGGCCATACTGGGTCAGACCAAAGGTCCATCTAGCCCAGTATCCTGTCTTCTGACAGTGCCAATACCAGATATCTCAGAGGGAGTGAACAGAACAGGTAACTGTCAAGTTATCCAGCTCCTGTCATTCATTTCTAGTCTCTGACAGACAGAGACTAGGGACACCATTCTTACCTATTCTGGCTAATAAGTACTGCTGGACCTAATCTCCATGAATTTATCTAGTTCTTTTTTGAGATTCCTGGTCTTCACAACATCCTCTGGAAAGGAGTTACACAGGATTATTCACTGCGTAAAGAAAAATTCCTTTTGTTTGTTTTAAACTGACTACCTATTAATTTCATTTGGTGATCCCTAGTTCTTATGTTATGGGAACAAGTAAATAACTTTTCCTTATTCACTTTCTCCATAGCTGTCATGATTTTATGGACTTCTATCATCTCCCCCCTTAGCCTCCTCTTTTCTAAGATGAAAAGTCCCAGTCTTTTTAATCTCTCTAAATATGACACCCATTCCAAACCCTTAATAATTTTTGTTGCCCTTTTCTGAACCTTTTCCAATGCCGGTATATCTCTTTTTGAGATATATTGAGACCCAACAGAAAGATTAAGGAACAACTTCCTGCACTTTTTATCACAGCAAAGAATGATTCAGTCCTTAGTCTATGGGAATTTTTCCTGAGTAAGGAACTAGTAAAACCTCAGGATTTTTCTCAATGAAGTGGCTTGAAAAGCATCTTTGGATGCATTTTTTTTCAAAGGAATTTAAGGAACTGAGCACCCAAATGCCATTGAAATTCAGTGGACGTTTGGCTCAACTCCTTTGGGTTTGTTTGAAAATCCCAGTCTTTTTCTATATTAGCTATCTATACTAGCACAGAGTAGGACATAAAATCCAAAAACAGCACTTCAGACTTTGTATTTAGTTACCATAGTCACATTCACTGGGTAGGTTAAAGGCACAAGGCTACTTATCCTGCACTCAACCAGTGATTATGGAACAATGATACACATCCTTGGGCAGTGGGTGACCCATAGCTTAGGGAAGGCAAGCCTCCAGCCCTCCTCCTTCTATCCCCACCATAGCCCAGTCCCTCCACTTTGGCTGCTGCTGGTCCCTGTTGAGCCTCCCTCTCTCTCAATGTGGCTGCTGGTCCTTGCACCTGCTCCCTGACCCAGCGTAGTGCTCCCAGCCCAGGATAAATTAGTTAAAGCCTGCTTTGGAGCTCTGGAAAGCTGGTGGGCAGCGCAGTTCCAGCTTGCTCTAGCCCTGGAGCTTCAGAGAGCTGGCGGCTGGCACGGCTGCAGCCTGTCTTGGCCCTGAAGAGACAGTGGACGGCTTGGTTACAATCTGTGCCGGCTCCGGAGTTTCAGAGAGCAGGAGGACTGTGCAATTGTACTTGTCCCAGCCATATCTGCCAGCTGGACCAGGAAGCCCTCTTTCTACCCCTGTAGTTGAATCACTTGTCCCAGCACTGGGTGGCCAGATTGGCCCCAGCGCCAGTAGAACAAACAGTGTGGTGCAGCCCCTAGCATCTGACATAGCAAAAGCAGGCGTGGGGAGAGGGCCTGAGGGACTCTGGTGGAGCACAGATGGGGCCAGGAGAGGTAGTTTGGGAATGCAATGCTTTCCCCTGCCTATGATACCCACTGCCCATGTAAATACACTATGTCATAGCTTAACTGATTTAAAAATAAATATATAGCTAAAGCTAGCACCCACTGCAGCAGGTTCTTCTGGCCACGTGATTTCCTGGTTTGATTCTTCATCTTCCTTCTTAGATTCACCAGCCCACTCTGGATAAACTTTGTTTGAACAACATCTGCAACATGATATATAAAAAAGAGACTGGCAGATGTTGAACTTTTATCAATGCATAGGTAAAGGTGGTGTCATAATAGCAGTTGGAAAACAACACGTGCAGGGTACTGAGAATTGAAATCTCCAGCTACAGCACTCTAACAAAGTGCTTTTTGGAGCCTTGAATGTGGTTTGATGGAAAAATACCCCATTGTAAGTATTAACAAGAAAAGAGTAAAATGGATTAATCTGGTTCTTTAGTAATGTCATTTGATGTTGCTGTGAGCTAACAACTATGTCTTCAATATAAATATCCTTATCCAGAGAGTAAGATTTTGCAACCACCAAAAGACAATCATTTCTGAATTTATTTCTTTAATAGCCCTATTTTAAACTGCATAGTTTGGATAATATAAAAGGCAGTGTTTAAAAAATATCAGATGTTTGAATAATTTATTAGTCCTGCCTCAAGTAATATATCAGGGTAGCCAAAATTACTGACTTTCCAAACTGCATACAACAATCTTCAGAAGTTCAAGAGCCAGGGCACACCTGAGGGGCTTGGGGCTTCCGCTCCATCGGAGACACATACCAGGGCTTCAGCCTTTTGGTTCTCAGAGTTTCAGTCCTGCTTTTATTGAAGCCTTGAGCTCTAGCAAGCATGACCCTCCCCAAGAATTGAAGCTCTGAGACATTCCTCCTCAAGATTTTTGCCAGGATTTGATGGAACAGGTCAGTCATGTGCTGCTGCACAGCAGCTGCTGGAGCTGGTAAGCTCGGACCCACGTAAAATTGCCAGGTATCCATTTTTTGACTAGATGCAGGCAATTCCAGGTGGGTGGGTGGGAGTGGCTCCCCCACAAAAGGCAGGGGCTAATCTCATTGTGGTGTGCCAAACTGGGCCTGCTGTTTCAGCTTGCTGGGCCAGGCCCACTGTGGTCAGGGGACTGCTTCGCCTGGGCTGGAGCATCCCCCGCCCATCACAGGCCTTGCAGGGCTGGAGGGCTACTTCAGCCCCCTGCCGGTTAACTGTAAATGATAAGCACGGGCTCAACAAAAAATGTAATCTACTCGCCTGTGGCGAGTAGATTACACTCCGGAAAGGCTTGCGCAGAGCGCAGAACCGCACGGCTGGCGAGCGGGGCTCGCCACCGCTCGGTGAGCCCTGATTATAAGCATTACCCTTTAAGGGGATGTTTACTAGGTAACCGGTTAACCATTCATATTCGTAGTCAACACCTAAGTTCCCTGTAGGGCGTGCACAAAGAATGTGAATCCTGCCCACCCGAGTGAGAGCAACCAGAGCATGCAGAGACAAAATGCTTTGCTGTTCCTCATTGAGGGACAAGCAAACAGGGAAACCTGAGAACTGGCTGTCCGGGGGGGGAGGGTCCCTTTAAGCACAGAACTCAGATATTCTCAGGCAGTAGCCCCTCACAGTAAGTCCTGACCTGGTGCCCTGCTGTAACTGGTTCCAGCCAGCCTTAAATGCGATTCAAAGTCCACTCAGTGTGGATGCGCTATTTTGAAGTAGCAAAATGCTATTTCGAAATGCATTTTGTGTGTAGACGCGTTATTTTGAAATAAGCTATTGAAATAAGATATTTCAAATAACACTGTAGTGTAGACATGCCCATAGAGAATAACAATAGAATACCAACAATAGAACACCATTTGTCATCACTTATAGCCCCCAACTTAAAACCCTCCAACGCATTATCAATAACCTACAACCTATACTGGAACAGGATACTACACTCTGAGAGGCTTTGGGGGACAGACCCATAGTCTCCTATAGACAACCACCTAACTTCAGGAAGATTCTTATCAACCACCACAGGACATACCACATTAATACCAACCCTGGAACTTTCCCTTGCAACAAACCCCGTTGCCAACTTTGTCCACATATTTACTCTGGTGACACCATCACTGGACCTAACCATATCAGTTATACAATCAAGAACACATATTCCTGTTCATTCAGAAATATAATTTATGCCATCATGTGCCAACAGTGTCCTTCTGCTATGTATATTGGACAGACTTCTCAGACACTAAGCCAAAGAATTAATGCCCATAAATCAGACATCAGACATCCGCAAACGTGCATGGGCTGACATCGTATAACCTCAGTCATGCAATATGCAATGCTGTACACAGCCTCAAAACCAATTCTAACATTATAATCAAAGAGACTGACAAAGGGGGCGCTGTAGACATTATGAACAGAACTGATTATAAAAAAAGGAACCCACCCCTGCAATCAGCCCTGGTGCCAACTCTGCACACACATGTACACAAGCGAGTTCATCACTGAACCCAACCACTGGACCCAACCCAGCCACATCAGCCGCCAAATCAGAGGCTCATTTACCTGCACAACCACTAATATGATCTATGCTAGTGTTTCTCAATCTTTTTTCATAAAGTACCCGTTTTTCAAAAAAAAATGATAAATAACTCCAATAGGTACAGTTTTCAGACACACACAATTTTTTTCTATCATTGCAACACATTTGTTTAAACAACTTAGTTGTAGCAGGGCGGACGATTAAATTTTTGGGTGTAAAAAGTAGAAAAATAATAAAACGCTGTAAAACTTAAAAAAAAACCCAGCTTTTCTCCAAATTTCAGTTGTGTTGACATACCCCCAGACTTCTCTCAAGTACCCGTTAGGGTTTTTGTTTGAGAGACACTGATCTATGCCATCAAATGCCAGCAATGCCCCACTGCAATGTATATTGGCCAAATTCTTTCTCTATGGGAAAGAATTAATGGACATAAATCAGATATCCAAAAAAGCAACACACAAAAACCTGTTGGAGAACACTTTAATCTTCTTGGACACTCATTAATGGATCTCCAAGTCACTGTTTTGTTTCAGACCAATTCTACATGCCTCTGTTGGTACTAAAGGAGTTAATGTTTAGTACCAACAGAGGCATGTTTAGATGTGCACCACCATTAAATACACATCCTGCCTGCTGTGAGCACTCTGCTAACCAGACAGCATCTGCATCTCTCCTGGATGGCTGTCCATGTCCTTAGCTTACAACACAAAACGTAAGTACATGATGTGATATGGTCATTATTAAGGCTATGATTTTTTCACAGTTATTTTTAGTAAAAGTTGTGGACAGGTTATGAGCAATAAAAAAAAAAATCACAGCCTTTTACCAGTCCATTCAAAATGGAGGCAGTGAACTTTTGATCTAAGGACTCGATTTTGGTCAAAATGCCTGTTAGCAGCAGAGGACTCTGAGTTGTGCTGGTTTTCACCAGCCAGAACTGTTTTTTCCCACCCAAGCGGAACATTCCATCACCTCAGAGTTTCACGCCACAGAAAGGGTTAAGGATCTGTGCAGCTGCTGAGGTGTGTGGTCTTTTCCATCTATGCGCCTGTCAGCCCCAGACCACCATAGTGGCTGTGACAAGGGAAGGAGAAGATATACTATCAGTGATCCACCATCATCATAGAAGTTCCCCGCTGGGATCTCCCTGGAGTTCCTCCCTAGGGTATGTCTACACTACCCCCCTACTTCGAACTAGGGGGGGGTAATGTAATCATACGGAGTTGCAAATGAAGCCCGGGATTTGAATTTCCCGGGCTTCATTTGCATAAAGCCGGCCGGCGCCATTTTTAAATGCCGGCTAGTTTGGACCCTGTGCCGTGCGGCTACATGCGGCACAGACTAGCTAGTTCGGATTAGGCTTCCTAATCCGAACTAGCTGTACGCCTCGTGGAACGTGGCATACAGCTAGTTCGGATTAGGAAGCCTAATCCGAACTAGCTAGTCCGTGCCGCGTGTAGCTGCGCGGCACAGGGTCTGAACTAGCCGGCATTTAAAAATGGCGCCGGCCGGCTTTATGCAAATGAAGCCCGGGAAATTCAAATCCCGGGCTTCATTTGCAACTCCGTATGACTACATTACCCCCCCTAGTTCGAACTAGGGGGGTAGAGTAGACATACCCTGAGAGCTTTAAACTAGATTGAGGGTAGAAGGTATCAGGCTTCGGTTACACAGGACCATCAGCACCCCCTAATATAAAAGAGGTTTATTTCTTTGGGTTCTTTTCTATCATCTCTTCCTTTCTTTCTGGCCAAAGTAGGTGTCTGGGCACTGGCGTCATGCCTCTTCAATGAAATCCCTGCACTATTATATAGTTATTGTTATTGTTGGTTAAGGATGCTTACTATTGTTTGTGTTATTGTGTTTCTTGTTTGAATTCCCCATTTTCCCAGTTATTGTAATTTTAATCCCTTAATACATTTGTTAATTTACCTAGAATGTCTGTCTTTATTATTTCCATATCACACTGGGGAGTGCACTGAGGGTATTATTCCAGCACACCAGCGATAGATATGGGAAAAGGGTGCCTGAAACGGGCTACTCTGATAGAGGGGTCATCTTTGATTTCTGTTTCTTAAGTTGCCTTTGTCCCCTGTAACATCTCCAAGCATTTAACAAAATGTATTCTGCACAGGGCTCGAAAAAATAAGAGGGGACACTGCTGTTGAGCTGTATTTTCTCACCTGGTCACTTTAGTCTACAAACTCTCCATCCTCGTTACTAGATCCTGTCTGTCCACCACCCAGATGTAGAAAATTCTTTAAAAGAAAAATTATTATTTACCTTAGAACAGATTCAATGTCTGGTGGAGGGCCAACACAGCAGAAGAAAAATCTCCATCTCTCTGTAAATAAAACAGTACAAGTTTAAGTCATAATCACAGTCAAAATGTACACAAGATGACAGCCAATGCTTTGGCTTTCTGTCTGACTGGGCAACAGATGGCTTCCAGAGACATCAAGGACACACACAACTATTGCCAACTAAGGCATGACTTCTTTAAGGCAAGGCCATGCTGGAAGGGCATAAGAAGTGGGGTTCCGCAGGGATAAGTTTTGGGGCCAATTCTATTCAATATTTTCATCAACAATTTAGATAAACAATTTGGATGATACCAAGCTCAGAGGGGTGCTTTGGAGGATAGGATTATGATTCAAAATTATCTGGACCAAGTGGAGAAATTGTCTGAGATTAATAGGATTAAGTTCAATAAGGACTTAGGAAAGAACAATCAGTTTCACGCATACAAAATGAGATATGGACCCACGGGAAGGAGACCCTTGAAGAATTTCACAGGGATTTAAAAAACTTCCACCCCACTATCAACCTTAGCCTGGACCAGACCAAACAAGAGATCCACTTCCTTGACACTACAGTACAATTACAGGATGAATACATTTCCACCACCTTATCCCAGAAACCTACTGACCATTACACTTACCTACATGCTCTAGCTTCCATCCAAAACACATTTCCCAATCAATTGTTTACAGACAAGCCCTAACACGCAATCAGATTTGCTCCAATCCCACAGAGACAAACACCGACAGGATTTTTATAAAGCATTCTTAAAACTGAAATACCTATCCGAAGAAGTGAAAAAACAGATTGACAGAGCCAGACGAGTACCCAGACATCAGCTACTTCAAGATAGGCCCTACAAAGTAAACAACAGAACACCACTTGTCATCACCTACAGCACCCAACTTAAACCTGTCCAACACATTATCAACAATCTACAATCCTGGAAAATGACCCCTCACCCTCAAAAGCCTTGGGGGACAGACCAATCCTTGCCTACAGACAACCCCCTCATCTCAAATTAATTCTTTCCAATAACCATGAAGCACACCTCCAACATACTCATCCAGGAACTCATCTCTGCAATCAACTCCGTTGCCAACTCTGTTCACACATCTATGCAGGCGATATCATCCCAGCACCTAACCCCGTAAACCACCACATCAGAGGCACATCCACTAATCTGATCTATGCCATCAAATGCCAGCAACACCTTTCTGCCATGTATATTGACCAAATTGGACATTCTTTATGAGAAAGAATAAATGGACACAAATCAGATACCCGAAATGGCAACATACAGAAATCTGTTGGGGAACATTTTAACTTTCCTGGGCACTCATTAATGGATCTCAAAGTCACCATATTATTTCAAACCAATTTCAAAAGCCAGTTTGACAGGGAAGCTACAGAACCTAATTTCATTTACAAGTTTGATTCCTACAACAGAAGTCTAAACAAAGACGTTGGCTGGATGATCCACTACATTCCACATCCTAATGACATAAAAAAAAACTAACAATGGGTATTTAGAGCTGATACTAAGTATTCTTATCAGCTTCATTTAGCATGGACACTCAAACTGATAATTTCTTTACCCTTTTTTCCCTTCTTTTCCATTCTCTTCTCCCCCCCCCCCCATCCTCTCTCTGTGTTATTTATTTGAAAACTGGACCCCTTTAACTCAATTAATCTGAAGAGGTGGGTTGCGCCCATGAAAGCTCATGATTCCATCTACATTTTTTGTCAGTCTCTAAGGTGATGCAAGACTATTCATTGTTTTTTAAGTTTGTCTAGGAAGATTACTGCAGGAAGGGACCACAAGCTGAGTATGGGTCAACAGTGTGACTCTATTGCAAAAAAAGGGAACATCATTATGGGATGCATTAACAGGAGTATTATAAGCAAGACACAATAAGTAATTCTTCCACTGTACTCTATGCTAAGTAAGGGCTCAATTGGAGTATTGTGTTCACTTCTGGAAATCACATTTCAGGAAAGATGTGGAGAAATTGCAGAAAGTCTAGAAAAGATCAACAAAAACAATTAAAGGTCTAGAAAACATGATCTATGACTAAGGGAAGACTGAAAGAATTGGGTTTGTTTAATTTGGAAGAGAGAAGACTGAGAAGGGACATGACATAGCTCTCAAGTACCTAAAAGGGTGATACAAGGAGAGAGAAAATGTATTCTCCTTGACCTAGAATCATAGAACCATAGAGCTGGAAGAGACCTCGGAAGGTCATCAAGTCCAGCCCCCTGCTCTTGTCAGGACCAATCCCAACTAAATCAACCCAGCCAGGGCTTTGTCAAGCCAAAACTTAAACACCTCTAGGGACGGAGACTCCACTACTTCCCTAGGTAACCGATTCCAGTGCTTCACTACCCTCCTGGTGAAATAGTTTTTCCTAATAGCCAATCTTGACCTTTCCCACCACAACTTGAGACCATTGCTCCTTGTTCTGCCATCTGTCACTACTGAGAACAGCCTTTCTCCATCCTCTTTGGAACCTCCCTTCAGGAAGTTGAAGGCTGCTATCAAATCCCCCCTCACTCTTCGCTTCTGCAGACTAAACAGACCCAACTCCCTCAGCCTCTCCTCATAGGTCATATGCTCCAACCCCCTAATCATTTTGGTTGCTCTCCGCTGGTTCCTCTCCAATGAGTCCACATCCTTTTTGTTGTGGGGGGCCCAGAACTGGACACAATATTCCAGATGTGGCCTCACCAGAGCCAAATAAAGGGGAATAATGATATCTCTGGATCTGCTGGCAATTCTCCTCTTAATGCAACCTAATATGCCATTAGCCTTCTTGGCTACAAGGGCACACTGTTGACTCATATCCAGATTCTCATCCACTGTAACCCCCAGGTCCTTTTCTGCAGAACTACTACTTAGCTGGTTGGTCCCCAGCCTGTAACAATGCTTGGGATTCTTCCGTCCCAAGTGCAGGACTCTACACTTGTCCTTGTTGAACCTCATCAGATTTCTTGTGGCCCAATCCTCCTATTTGTATAAGTCACTCTGGACCCTATCTCTGCCCTCCAGCGTATCTACCTCTCCCCATAGCTTAGTGTCATCCGCAAACTTGCTAAGGGTGCAATCCATCCCCTCATCCAGGTCATTAATAAAGATATTGAACAAAACTGGTCCTAGAACCGAACCTTGGGGCACTCCGCTAGAAACCAACTGCCATCCTGACATCGAGCCGTTGATCACTACCCTCTGGGCCCGGCCTTCTAGCCATCTTTCTATCCATCTTACTGTACATTTATCCAATTCACATTCCCTTAACTTGCTGGCAAGAATATTGTGGGAGACCGTATCAAAAGCCTTGCTAAAGTCAAGGTATATCACATCCACTGACTTTCCCACGGCCACAGAGCCAGTTACCTCATCATAGAAGCTAATCAGATTGGTCAGGCACGACTTCCCCTTTGTGAATCCATTCTGACTATGTCTAATCACTTTCCTCTCTTCCAAGTGCCTCAAAATGGAATCCTTAAGGATCCCTTCCATGATTTTTCCAGGAACCGAGGTAAGACTGACCGGCCTATAGTTCCCTGGATCGTCTTCTTCCCTTTTTTGGAGATGGGCACTACATTTGCCTTTTTCCCGACCTCCACGACTTTACAAAGATAATGTCCAAAGGCTCCTCAATGACATTTGCCAACTCCCTCAGTATCCTCGGATGCATTAAGTCCTGACCCATGGATTTGTGTACGTTTAGTTTTTCTAAATAGTTCCTAACCTGTTCTTTACCCACCAAGGGCTGTCCATCTTCATCCCATCTTGCGTCACTTAGCGCATTAGTCTGGGATCCCACCTTGTCCGTGAATACAGAGGCAAAGAAAGCATTGAGTACTTCAGTTTTCCCTACCTACATCATCTGTCACTAGGTTACCTCCTTCATCCAGTAGGGGCTGTACATGCTCTCTGATCATCTTCTTCTTGTTAACATGCCTGTAGAAACCTTTCTTGTTATCCTTCACATCCTTAGCCAGTCGCAATTCCATTTGCGCTTTCGCCTTCCTGATAACCCCCCCCCCCAGCATTCTCGAGCTATACATTTAAACCCCTCGCTGGTCATTTGTCCAAGTTTCCACTTTTTGTAAGCTTCCTTTTTGTGCTTAAGTTCATCAAGGATTTCCCCCGTAAGCCAATCCGGTTTCCTACCATGTTTGCCTCTCTTGCTACGCATCAGGATGGTTTCTTTTTGTGCCTTCAATAAGGCTTCTTTAAAATACTGCCAGCTGTCCTGGACTCCTTTCCCCTTCATGTTAGCATCCCAGGGGATTCTGCCCATTAGGTCTCTGAGGGAGTCAGAATCTGCTTTTTTGAAGTCCAAGGTGTGTATTTTACTACTCTCTTTTCTTCCTTTGGTCAGGATCCTGAAATCTACCATCTCATGATCACTGCTTCCCAGGTTGTCATCCACCTCTACTTTCCCTATTAGTTCCTCCCTGTTTGTGAGCAGAAGGTCAAGCTGCACACAAACCCTGGTCAGATCCTTCAGCACTTGTACCAAGAAGTTATCCCCAACATTCTCTAAAAACTTCCTGAATTGCCTCTGTACTGCCGTATTGGTTTCCCAACAGATGTCAGGGTGATTAAAGTCCCCTACAAGAACCAGGGCCTGCGATCTGGAAGCTTCTCTCAGTTGTCCGAAGAAAGCCTCATCTACCTCATCCACCTGATTCGGTGGCCTGTGGCAGACACCAACCACAACATCACTGCTGTTGTTTGCTCCTTTAAACTTAACCCATAGACTTTCAACAGGTTTTTCTCCCTCTTTATACTGGAGTTCAGAGTAATCATAGTGCTCTCTTACATATAGTGCAACTCCTCCTCCTTTTCTCCCCTGCCTGTTCTTCCTGAACAGTTTATACCCTTCCATGACAGCGCTCCAGTCATGCGAGGCATCCCACCAAGTCTCTGTTATCCCAATTAAATCATATTTCTTGGACTGGGCCAGGGCCTTCAGTTTTCCTGTTTGTTGCCCAGGCTTCTCGCATTAGTGTATAAACACCTCAGATAACCAGTTGATCGCCCTATCTTCTCCATTCGAATCAGGGGTCCTCCTTTGTTGCGTGTTCCTCTTTGCATTTCTTCCAGGTATCCGACTTTCCCACTCTCCTCAGCGTTTTGGTAACCATCCCCCGACAAACCTAGTTTAAAACTCTCCTCACTAGGCTTGCAAGCCTGCCCGCGAAGATGCTCCTTCCTCTCTTGGTTAGGTGGATCCCATCTCTTCCTAACAATCCTTGTGCCCGGATGATGATAGGACAAGAAGCAAGGGAGGTTTAGTTTGGACATTATAAAAAACTTCCTGTCAGGGTGGTTAAACAGTGGAATAATTAGGGAGATTGTGGAATCTCCATCATTGGAGATATTTAAGAGTAGGTTAGACAAATATCTGTCAGGAATGATCTAGACATATGTGTGTGGTTATATCATAATGGCATTGGCTGTCTGCAGAGCATATTTACATTACAAAGGGATTTTGCCTTTAACTTTATTCATCTCAGGGACTCCAGTAGATTTTAAACATGGAAAAGGTACAGGAGAGTCAAGCCCTGGGGTTAGCTGAGCTCTGAGAACCTAATCACAAACTCTCAAAGGCCTCAGGAGAAAAACCTATTCTTGCTTACAGACAACCCCCTAACCTGAAACGTATTCTTTCTGATAACCATGCCATACAACCACATCATAAGCCTCCAGGAACCCAGCCCTGCAACCAAAAAAGATACCAACTCTGTCTCTGCCCACATATCTACACTGACAAATTCATCACTGGAGCAAACAACATAAGCCACAAAATCAAAGGGTCATTTGACTGAACATCTAGTAATTTGATCTATGCCATCAAATGCCAACAGTGCCCCACTACTATATATATTGGACAAACTGGACGGTCTCTGCAGGAAAGTATCAATGGACACAAATCAGATATACATAAAGGGAACACACAGAAGCCTGTTGGTGAACATTTCTGCTTGCCTAACCACAGTTTAACAGACCTGCAGGTGGCTGTCTTGTCACAGGCCAGTTCCACAAGCCAGATTCATAGGGAAGGACTGTAATCCTAGTTCATCTACAAATTCACTTCACATGCTAATGGACTCAATCGTGATGTGGGCTAGCTAGGACACCACCTACTTAATAACCACTGAAGGTGCTAACAGCTCTCTGAGTGGTATTCTTCCTGTTTTAGCAATCTCTCTATTGACTTTGATTTTTATCTGCTTAGGTTTAAGTACCCATTCTCCAGATATTTAATGATGCTCTGTCACACACACCCCTTCCTTTTTCTTTTTCTCCCCCCTCCCCTTCCCCTCTCCTATTTATTTCGAGTTTTCATATCCCAAACTCATAACTCCGGTCATCTGAAGAAGTGGGCTGTGCCCACAAAAGCTCATGATACCATCTACATATTTGTTAGTCTATAAAGTGCTACCAGACCATTTGTTGTTTTTTTCAGTAACAGACTAACTTGGCTACCCCCTAGAGCTCCTATCACAAACTGGGATTTGCCAACTATTTACCTATGCAGATTGTCAAACAACTTCTCTGGCTTCCCATTTATTTCAGATCACTTCTAAACTGTTCCCCTTAGGTCTTGCTTTGGACTTCCTTTGCCATAATTTACAGACTTCATCACTTGCTTTTCTCTACACTCCAATTCAGATTCTGAGTGGGGTGATTAGATGTGATTAGAAGACTATATGTGAAAGTATGCAGAAAGATGATGAAGTGTGACTGAGAAAAGGTAGGGTGAGTGGGCAGAAGGAAGGGATGCTGAGGACAAAGTGAAGGCTAAGAGATGACTAAGAAGAAACTTGAGGATTTCTGAGGAAGACAGGGTGTAAGTGCAGGTGAGTGTTTTAAATGGTGTGCTGCAGGAAGAGGGGAAAGGGTGTCTGGAGGACAGAATTTAGGGACAAGTTTGTGAGGAGATGTTACTGAAGACCGGATACAGAGGGTGAGGGGATCAGGGGATCAGGGATTTAAGAGGAAAGCAGTAACTGAGAACACTTGGAGGGGGCAGGGTTGATTGAGGAGCACAGGGTAAGGACAAGAATAGAGCATCTGTGTGGGGGCAGCAGTTACTGAGGAGCACAAGGTGCCACTGGTGGGATTACTAAGCAGCACAGGATGAGGATCTGCACAAAGCCAGGAGTACGCAAACAGCACAGGGGGTGGGTTGACTGGAAGAGCAGAACAAGTAGACAGGAAGTCTGTGAGGGAGTGCAAGAGACCAAGTGGAATGAGAGGGGAGAGATCTGTGTGGGGCCGAGTGATTGAGGCAGGGGCATCATTTGGAGTGGATAGGGGGGCGGTAGCTCCCTCCCCTTCCCAAGTCTGAACCCCTAGATTTCATGATTGGGGTTTGCTTAAAGCCCACACCCTGACTCCAAATGCAGTTCTCAAATGCAACAGTTCAGACTGCTTTCAACTTTGCCTTTGGGGTATGGAGTTTGTTATAAAAAGAGGGAGTGGCAGGGTGATTAAGAATAACAAATGGCTGGTTATTCAGGTAACTGAAGGATTGTTAGATCATCATGAAAACATGGGGGTGAAGGGTATGCCACTTAAAAGATAGGGAGGGAAAGTGTTGTGCTGCAGGGATCTGCATTTAGAGCACTGCTGTTAAACATCTCGTAAATGCTCTTGAAAAAAAGGGGAAACAGTGACTAATCCACAGCTGACTGCAGAGTTACAAAGGGATCTCACAAAACTGGATGATTGGGCAACAGAAAGAAAGATGGAATTCACTGCTGATAAGTGCAAATTAAAGCACACAAGAAAATATAGTCCTAATTATAGATATAAAAATTATGGGATCTAAAATAGCTCTTACCATTCAAGAAAGAGATCTTGGAATCCTTGAAAACATCTTCTCAAGGTGCAGTAGCAGTTTGAAAACTAAAAAGCTAACCGAATATTGGGAATCATTAGAAAAAGGGATAGATAATAAGAGAAAATATGATATATTGCCTCTATATAAAGTCACTGTATGCTCACATCTTGAATATTGTATACAGATGTGGTCACCCCATCTAAAAAAAGATATATTGGATTTGAAAAAGGTACAGAAAGGGCAACATAAATGATTAGGGGTAAGGAACAACTTCCTGATGAAAAGAGATTAATGAGACTGGAACTTTTCATTTTGGAAAAGAAATGATTAAAGGATAGAGGCATATGTTAGAGGTCTAGAAAATCATGAAAGGTATAGAAAAATAGAATAAGAAAATATTATTCATTCCTTCACTAACATACTACAAGAAGATAACCCAATAGGCAACACAGGATGGATCATGATGATTGCCTCTTTTGTTTATTCCTTCGGAAGCACCTGGCAGAAGACAGGATACAGGGCTAGAAGCACCATTGGGGAGATGTTGGAAGTCTAGAAAATCATAAATGGTGTGGAAAAATAGATTAAGGAAACGTTATTCATTCCTTTACTAACATAACACAAGAAGATGACCCAATGAAATTTATGGGCAGCAGATGTAAAACAAACTAAATCAATTATTTTTTCACATTCAACTTGTGGAACTCTTTGCCAGGAGATGATGGAAAAGCCCAAACTATAAACTAAAGTCTAATAAGAACAAAATAAGTTCAAGGAGGGTAGGTCCATTAATGGCTACTAGCCAGACTGGGTAGGGATGATATCCCTAGCTTCTGTTTGCCAGAAGGCCGGAATGGGTGATAGGGGAATGGATCATGATGATTGTCTCTTCTGTTTAGTCTTCCTGACATACCTGGCATTAGCCAATGTTGGCAGACAGGACATTGGGCTAAAAGGACCTTTGGCCTGCCCTAGTATAGCCATTCTGATGTTCTTATATGGAGCTGAAATGTATCTGCCACCTGCTGTAACCCATTAGATCCCACTTCCCTTCCAGACCTGAGAGAGAGCCCAGGAGTCCTGACAGGGTCTCTCTCTCCCCAGAGTTAGTAATTAAGTAAGCATATACATGAACATTTTAAGGCTAACTAGTGTCCCTTAAATGACTTGCCCCAAGATGTCAGAATATGTTAGCGTTAGAGCTGAGTGGGTCTCATATTTATTTAATTTTCTTTCTTTTATATAGGAATTAGATATAGTGCTCCTGTCAGCTAACTGCTAAGGTGTCTGCCAAAAAAGCTAGAGTTTTCCAGGCCCTTAGTAGCCCTGGGACATATGGGGGGGGGGGGGGGGGGACGGAAGAAATTGTTCCCCCCCCCTTTGGGGCTTGCTTGTACTGAGCATGCTCAGTAACACCGCTGAACCCTTTGTCCTCCGTCTGCCTCCCCATGCTCCCACTCCCCCAGGCAGGCATGCACAGGTTGCCCTCCCCCACCAAAATCTGAAATGGGCCCCTGGATTGAGGGTCTATGGTGGTGGGAGTGACTGTGGGGACCGGGCACAAGGGGGGGGGCGCATTCCCGCCCATTTGCCCTGCTCTGTCCCAGGCTCGCTAGCGCCCCCTAGCGGTGAGTCGGCCCCGCTCGCTCTCCCCCAACCTGTGCTCCCCATAGCGCCTCCGCTCCCGGCC
Organism: Pelodiscus sinensis; assembly: GCF_049634645.1. Taxonomy (NCBI): domain Eukaryota; kingdom Metazoa; phylum Chordata; order Testudines; family Trionychidae; genus Pelodiscus; species Pelodiscus sinensis. The sequence goes on from NC_134712.1 coordinate 69,745,885, forward strand.
GGCGCCGCATCCCGCCTCAGCCCCCGCCGCGTCAAGCAGAAGAAACTGTGACCGAACCTCGGCGAGCGCTGACGTTGCAAAGGCCGCCGCGTGCCAGTGAGCGCCGTTGGACGGCATTTGTGCGCGTGCGTCAGCCCCCCCCTCTCTCTTCCCTCCAAACCCCTCCCCCCCTCCAGCGGGAGGAGCTGAGTTGAGGTCGGGGGTTGCTGGCTGGCAGTGGGAAAAGCCGGTAAACGGGGCTCGCGCTAAGAGTGGCTGCAACTCACCCCCTTCTAGCAGCCGGTCACCCTGGCTGGGCCAGGCGCGGAGCGATCGGGAATGACCGAGGTTGCTTCCCGGTGCCCGTTACGCCGTGTCCCCTCCCTCCCTCCGCAGCAACCGGTGTCGGTGCAAGGGCTTTGCTGGGGGCATCCCCTACCTGAGCAGTAACGTCAGGTTAGACGTTAGTTCGTTTAAAGGGCTTTGACGTGACTGTTTGATGTTCCTGCACCCTACACACTCGCTAGAGGTGGAGCTGTTTGGAAAGCGGGTATTGAAGTGACGAACAGCTACTTCCCTGTCTCTTCACTAGTCACGATTCCTTTTTTCGGCATGGCATGGAGTATTTTAATGTAACATTGAATAAAGTATTTGTAAAAGGAGAACGTGAAAAAGTACAGGAAATGGTAACAGAAATGAATGAGAATATAGACTTAGAAGATTTTCCAGTAACCAAAGTGGCCGAAGTTTCAAGGGAGAAAACAAACAAAGGTGCCCTTTGCAGCTCTCAATTTTGGGACTGGCCGGGAGGTGATTCTATTTTTTGTGTAATTCACACCTGACTGTCCACAGGCCCAAAGAATCACTGAGCTGTGCAGGAAGACCTCAGGGGTAGTTATATCCATACCTGTTTCCCCCGACCACACATACCAACACCGCTGGTTGTAGAGGTTGTTAGAGCGACTTCACTGGCTTGTTGCCACCCAGGGATCCCTGATATATAGTCCAGGAAGAAATTTCTGTGTAGCCCATTAATAACGTTTATGTCAAATCTGTTAAGATAATTATGCAGCGTGATGCAGTTTTAACTGTAATAACTATTGTGCAGGTGAGTCTACAACTCATTTGTATCCTCAGACCTCTTTGTAAAGATCTGTGATCCAACTGGGTAACTTGTGAACAGTTAAATGCTGAGATGTTGACTCATATTTTAGTCACACAAACTTTGGATTAACGAAAAAGCACTAAAATGAAAAGCAGTTTGTTTTTGCTTGCTTGTAACGATCTCAGGAACAGTCCTAAAATAAATATAAGAAATATATGTATTAGGTGGTTAAACTATCTAGCCATCAGATGACCTAGAAAAGAGTGAGTCAGATAGCTGAGGCTTATTTACAGGAGACGGGGAATTAGCTCAAATGGTAGAGCGCTCGCTTAGCATGCGAGAGGTAGCGGGATCGATGCCTGCATTCTCCAATGACTTTTGTTTAAAACCACGGACCATTAATTTCAAAAGGATAACTTCTTTCAATTGTGAAGAATATGCATATTTTCAGTTACTTTTTGAGTTAACTTTCTAATATGAGAATGTGATTTTTGTTAGAGATTCGTTTTGTGGGAAGATTGGTTTGGTAGATTATCACAGTCTTGACAGCTGAAAAAATAAAGTAAAAGACTGGTAGAGTTTCCACTACTTTCTTGTTGTTTTTGTCATCAATATTTCACCCTTCTAAACATTTGTCATTATTTTCTTTTTAAAATCTAGATGCATCCTGCTCTTAACATTTTTGTAAAACATCATAATAAATAGCTATATTAAAGTAATCTACCAAGTTAAGAAATAAATGTGCACAATATGCTTTAATTATATTTTTTACTATTTATTGAAAATTAAAATAATTTTGATAGTATAAGTTATTTTATTTCGTAAGTTTTGAAAGAATGTGGACAATACAAATATAAGGCAATTTAACAGAGTTGAGGCATAATCAGGTTTGCAAATATTTCATCCCACATTGTTTTACTCTGACACTAAGATGCATGTTGATAAACCTCAGTGCTAAAGAGACAGGTTAAAACAATGTCAAGATTTCTGGGAGCAAAGTATAGCTTACAATAGCAGTGATCAGATTTGCTTTCTTTTAAACGAGAGAACATTTCTGTCCTAACGTGGAAAAACTAACAACACAGAAAGGTATGAGAGCAGATGACCAAAAGAACTCGTCACATAGATCCCACAGCATTTCAGGGAAGGTTTTCACTACTATTAGGGGGCAAAGTAATTTATGCAACTCCAGGTACCTGAATACAGTATCTGGAGTCAAGGTACCTTAAACCAGATTACTGCGGGGAAGGGAGGAGTTGACAGGAGAAACAGTCATCAACTTCCCTTATGCTTCTTATTCCAGTGAATTACCAGAGTTGAGAAGAGAGTGATCAGCTTATTTGGGGGGATGTCTTCATTAGATCCTTTAAATCGACTTCCAGGGATCAATAGTCACAACACCAAACCCCTGGTAAGTGTAGACATTCCTTCAAAGCAGACACAAACACTACACTATTTGAACTAATTGTACTTCCTGAGTAGTCTGAATGGATTTATTAGAGTTATTGCTAGTGCTAAATAGGTAGGATGAATCAGCACACATCATTCTATTTATGACTAGAGAACTTGCAATATTTCAGGACAACTGCTCAAAAATACTTTCTGAGCATAAAAAGTTTTATTGCTAGTGCCTACTAAAGTTAAAAGGGGAATTAGCTCAAATGGTAGAGTGCTTGCTTAGCATGTGAGAGGTAGTGGGATCAATACCCACATTCTCCAAAAAAAATCAAAACACACCACTATTTTGAGAAGGAAGCAAATAGCAATGAAATACAAACCTATTTTCTTTACACTAAAGTATTCTTATATGTGATTTTTTTTTGTTTTAATTTGCATTTGGTATTTCTGACTTGTATGTTCAACAAAGAGAAGAAGCTGAATTATTTTTTGGTTACCTTCAGAAGGCTCCTATACAGAGCCATTAAAATAAAAGTAACTACATGTAATGAAAAATGTTATTTAGTTGCGATTGGTCCTGCCTTGGCAGGAGGCTGGACTTGATGACCTCCTGAGGTACTTTTGGACCCGATCGGGCCCGATCTCAACATGTAAAAATAAAAAATAACCCACCACACTGTGCTGCAGGGGCAGCCCCGCCCACCCTAGGTCACGGGCCCACCGCCTGTGGCTCTAAAGCGCCATCTGGGACTCACCCCACCCCCATGTACACAATGGCTCTGGCATCTGCCCTGCCCCCCACGGCTATGGTTACCAGGTAGTCTAAAAAAAAACCCCAACGGTCACACTTGATGGGGGGGACAGAGGAACCAGCCGGGAGAAGAGCAGGGCTGGCCGGGGGGGAGAGTTGGGGGCATCAGGGCTGGCTGGGGGAGATCGGGGGAGGGGCAGCCATCAGGAAGCAGAGTTGGTGGGGGGAGGAGGGGTTGGGAACAGTGGGGCTGGGTGGGGGAGATTGGGAGGAGGAGAACCGGCCGGCAGGAAGCAGGACTGGCGAGGGAGGGTGAAAGCGAATCGGCCAGCAGGGAGTGGGACCGAGCAACACCGGGTAACTCCAGCTAGTAAAGAAATAAATGAATAATATTAAAAGCCTTTACTGTCTACTGTTGAACACTAAATAAAAGGTACATTTTTTTCTGTGAGGAGAAAGACCACAACAGCAATACCACTGAAGTTATGTACATATTATTGAAATATGAACAGTTACAGTAGAATTTCATACAATGGATAAGCACATAGTTTTCTGGTTACAAATTGCTTTGCAGTATTCTTGAGAAAAGAGGAAGTAGCTCAAAAGGTAGTATGCTCTATGCTCACTTAGCATGTGAGAGGTTGGTAGATTGGGATGGTCGCATTCTCCAGTAGGTGGACTGACTGGATTATTGATTCTAAAACTGAAAACCAGTAAAACAAAATAAACACTTTAAATATTAGCTTTATTCAAAGCAAAAACTCACTTTTTTATAATGACATAGTTACGTGCAGCTGCAGTAAGTGCAGGGGGCAGGGCGATCCCTTCTGCCGTCCTGCGCCAGACCTCTGGTCCCCCATTATTCTCTGAGGCTATGTTTAGGCTGCAGGCTTCTCTTGGAAGAAGCTTTTCCAGAAAAGATCTTCCAAAAAAAAACTTCTGAAAGAGAGCATCTACATAGCAAAAGCGCATCGAAAAAGTGATCTACTTTTTCGACAGATAGCAACCACATTGAATGCACACTATCTCGCATTTAAGCTGCGATTACTACAGATGGAGTGGGCACTAGGGCACCTGTGCTTTTTCCTCTTCTTTCGAAATAATTCCCTCTTCCCCATTCACACATGCCTTTTTCCGAAAGAGCTCTTTCGGAAAAAAGGCTTCTTCCTTGTAGAAATAGGTTTACCAATGTTGGAAAAAACCCTCTGTTCTTTGATTTTTTTTTTTGAAAGCACACGATTGCAGTCTGGACGTATGTGAAGTTTTTTTGGAAAAACAGCCATTTTTCTGAAAAAAAAAACCCTTCTGCAGTGTAGACATACCCTGGGTTGCATTGCTGGGGGAAAGGCAAAAGGGGAGGAGCAGGGTCTGGGCATGAGCAGAGCAGGGATGAAACTTGGGTGAAGAGATGGGGTAGGGCAGAGCCTGTGGCTGCGGAGTGAGGGGTTTACTATATATATATTTGATTAACACTATTAATTACACTGCTTTTCTTACAGTGCCTGAAGGCCTCTGCTATTGAATTTATGTAGATGGCAGTTAGATACCATGGGCAACAAGCTAAAACTCTAAGAAAGAAAAACATGAGGAGACATTTTATTTATTTACAAGGTTTCCTCTGGGGCTTGTGACAGTAGCTTCTGAAACATTCAGCCACATAACTCACCAAATAGGTAGAGACATATGTTCCAAAGTAATTTCCAGTTAAGATGGATATGTCTGACATGTAACCCAATATGATAAACAATTCCATATTTGTTGGCAGTCAGGCTACTTGATACCTACAACAGGAAAACGGGGGTACTGAAGTTATGGGTGTGTGTGACCAGGATGAATAGGTCCTAAGGCCTCCTACTAGAAGCCTCACAGCCCTACTTTGCCATAGGAAAGGGCAATGGAGAAGGGCCTTCAAGCTGCCTAGAGTGGGTACATAGGATGCAGCAAATCAGAAAAGAGGCTGCACGGAGTTAACTGGGGCCCATCAGACTTGCATAAAAAGAGCTGCGGGGGGCTAGTGTAAATTCTGGTTGACTGAAAGAGCTCAGGAATTCTGTGCATGACTCCTGGCTGGCTGCTGGGACTGAGCTAGGGATGTTAAATATTGGTTAATTGAATAGTCAATTAACCTCATGAATTTGTATATTAGTCGACTATTCTATAGTCCCCAGGAAGCCCCTGTCTGGAGGGGGAGGGGTCTGAGCTCCCGGACCTGGCAAAGCTGGAACTGAGCCGGGCTTCCTGCCCGCCTGGCTCCTGCTACACTTTAAATGCAGAGCTGCAGTGGAGTTAGGACCCGGAACTGGCGTGAGCTTGGGCTTAGCTGGGCTGCTGGCCAGCCTGCTAAAAAATTTACTGTCAAGGGGTGGGGAGGGGAAATACGTGTAGTCTATAGCACTAACCTATAAGCTTTTGCTTTTCGGTTAATTGACTATGCTATTACATCCCTAGGCTGAGAATATAATTACTGCCAGGGTGCAGGGGAGTGAGAAAGGAGCTTATGGCTGCCTGCCTAGATTGAAGTAAGACAGGCTATGGGGAAGTGGCCCAGAGAAACCTAAAGCAGTAATTAGTAAAGGAACGTATCACAAGGCTGCTGTACTTATAGGATCATTGGGTTGGGACCTGAACCAGTGGGTGAGATTGGCTATGCTCTTAAAAAGGAAATTAGAACTGTAGTATCTCAGGGAAAGGGGCTGCACTAATGGGACTGAGTCAGAGGGAAGCTATGTTCAGCCAACTAAGTTCAAGAGGAGTGAATCAACTGGGGTCACTGAGGATTCAAATGAAGGCCAAGAGGCTCTTAGTAGGAGACCATAGGGGTGCTGCTCCAGAAGAGGCACCTTTGCAGGAGTGAGCCCAGGAAGGGTTACAGAAAAGGTCATATCTAGCGGAGGGACCGTGATCACTGATGGATGCTACTGGGCTATTTTAGAAGACTGAGCCCAGAGAGGGCTGTAGGACATCATGAATTATGTATCCTGGCAGCGGTCTGTTTGTTTTGCACATGGACAGAGTGATTTTGTCAGACCCACCTAACAAGTATTAGTGGCCAAGATATGGCACCAGGAGCAGAGGAAAAACTGCAGGCATACACACATCATTTGTGAGAGGTGAATGCCTACCCTTACAGACAGAGTAGAGCCTTACATAAACAAGAATATTCAAAGTTATAATACTAAATAGATATAAAACAAAGAGTTTGAAAAGGACATAAATCCTCATGCCTCAGCACTAACTGGTTAACTCTCTCCTGCAGGTTTTCTTGCATCACCTATCTGGTGCTGGTCTACAGCTCTGACCCAGAGTGGTAATTATGGGTATGTCTACGCTAGCCCCCTAGTTCAAACTAGGGAGGCTAATGTAGGCATTCGAAGTTTCAAATCAAACCCAAGATTTAAATAACCCGCGCTTGATTTGCATCTTCCCGGCCGGTCGCCACTTTTTTATTTTATTTTATTTATTTTTTGAAATTTACAAGTCCAGGCTAACTGCCCGCGTCTACATGCGGCAGGGACCCGGTATTTTGAATTAAAGCCCTAAATTGAGCTACCTATTATTCCTCCTACAAGAGGACCTGGGGGTTGGGCTGCCGCAGAAGCTGCCAGGCAGTCTCCAGCACTTGCTGCCAGGCTTGCAGCAACACATCCAAAATGAGCACCAGAGTGCCCAGAGGCAGCTCTGGCTCCATGGTGCCAAGTGCGGTGGTGTCCTGAGTCAGGGCAACCAAAGCAGGCAGAGAAAAATGCTTTGCTGTCCCTCAGCGAGATAGGCAAGCAATCAGGAAAACCTGAGAACCGGCTAACCAGAGGGGTTCTTTTAAGCACAAGCCTCAAATAGCCTCAGGCAGCAGCCACACAAAGCAACTACTGACCTGATGCTCTGCTGGAACTGGTTTCAGCTGCTCTTAAATGCGATTCAGTGTCCAATCAGTGTAGATGCGCTGTTTCGAAATAGCAAAACGCTATTTTGAAATGTATTTTATGTGTAGATGCGTTATTTCGAAATAACTTATTTCAAATTAGCTATTTCAAAATAAGATATTTCAAAATAACACTGTAGTGTAGACATACTAACAGAGGAATGAATATTTGCTACCTCTTTCTTCTAAAGATATTTTCTATATCCATAAAGATTAGTACATGGATTATGAATGTTGGGAAGATAAAAACTTATGCTGTGAATCAAGAAAAGGTTTCTGACAACTTGATTAGGCTTCAACATAATTTTCCTAAAGTACTAGAAACCTTATTTGTTTTTTAAACAGCACAGAAAGAGCAGCAAATGGAAATTAGGGAATGCAACTGAATTGAAAGGGAGCTGAACTTCAAGAATTCAGATACACTCCGGGTATGTCTACACTACCCCGCTAGTTCGAACTAGCGGGGTAATGTAGGCATACCGCACTTGCAAATGAAGCCCGGGATTTGAATTTCCCGGGCTTCATTTGCATAAGCCGGGCACCGCCATTTTTAAATCCCGGCTAGTTCGAACCCCGTGCCGCACGGCTACACGCGGCACGGAGTAGCTAGTTCGCATTAGGCTTCTAATCCGAACTAGCTGTACTCCTCGTGGAATGAGGAGTACAGCTAGTTTGGATTAGGAAGCCTAATGCGAACTAGCTACTCCGTGCCGCGTGTAGCCGCGCGGCACGGGGTTCGAACTAGCCGGGATTTAAAAATGGCGGCGCCCGGCTTATGCAAATGAAGCCCGGGAAATTCAAATCCCGGGCTTCATTTGCAAGTGCGGTATGCCTACATTACCCCGCTAGTTCGAACTAGCGGGGTAGTGTAGACATACCCTGAAATAAGTATAAAATACTAATCATGGAGGGTAAGAAAATTGACTGGCAGTATTTTTTTCCCAGAGGGAAGTTCCACCATGCATTTTAATTGATCATAGGTAAATGGTGCTTTAGGTTGTGTAATCAGATGCAGTCTGCTTTTTCTGTATGAGAATCTTTTCTATCTTTGAAAACTGATCTTTACTTTAGGCATTCTCTACCTATTGTGCTATCTGGATGTGTTCATTTTGTTGTTTATAAAATAGGTTTTTCCCAGTAAGACGGAATAATGAAAACAAGCTAAACAAACGAAGTGCCATTGATCCAGTCACCAATTCAGTTCTTATCAAGATCAGTATCAAATACTTAAAGGAAAAGTAGAAGGAAACATGTAGTAGACAACTTGAAATAACCATAGAAGTTTCTTGCTAAGAAACACAGGTTGGTTTGTGGTCTAAAGAAGAAAGTTTAACATTTTTATACTTCTGACCCTCCTCCCCCCCCCCCTTTTTGGAAATACTTTATTGTTCATATTAGTGTCTGATCTCAGTAAACAGTACAGAAGCTGGGGATGTTCTGAAACAATAGGAGCACTGACCTTGTGCTGAGAACACAGATGTGGAACATAATTTAAATAGCTAAAAGCCACCTTTCCACATATATAAAAATGTTTATAGTATTAGTGTTATGCATGTTGCATCTTCTGATTTTGCTTTCCCCCTCCAACAGAAGAGAAAATGACTGAGAAGACAGTCTAAGCTGCCCTGTCAATTATAAATTGTATATTATGTGTTTACTGTAGAAGAATGACCTAGCATAAAAAACTTGAACTTTAACTATAATAAGCTATAAAGTAGTCCAAGTTGAAAGCAGAAAAAATTCTTTAAAAAGCAATTTCAAACATTGATGGGAGGAAGAGAAACTGCAGTAATCTGAGGGGAAAGGAAAAATACTTAAACGGTTCTTTTGTTTGCTAGAAAACAGAATACTACTACTAGCAACTGCAATTGCTGACCATGAGGCTGAAGTGTTCACTCAGATTTAACTTGACTTTTAAAAATACATAAAGGAAATAAGCAGTTAAAGCCAATGGACTTTCCTTTCTAAAAGCCACAAACACTAATGTCTGCATAGTAAAATTTAAACATAATATGCAATGGTTTAAATTACATTTATGTCAAATAGCAAAGGTTTAAGATGTATGCATTTTAAAGCCCATGTCAGAATTCAAAGTGTTAGCTTGTTCTACAAAGCATTTTATGGAAAACACACATTGCACTGAAGTGGGGGTTTTTAACAAAATGAGCTACTATCTGTTTAGTTTAGGATTTGTGCAGTCCTTCGGAATCTAGTTATTTACAGTGGCGGCAGTGGTGTTCACCAACAGATTAGCATCATAAATCTTGTCTTAATAGTCTTAAATGTGACAGGCTTCCAGGCAGGTACTTGGGGAAAAACAGTAACTTTGCTGTTAAGTTGCCATTTCATTACAGCAATCTAACAGTCTTTCCAGTCACAGTCAAGAAGTCATCATCAGCCAAGGCACGAAGTGCTTCTTCAAACATTTCTTTAGTGACAGCCTTAAAGAAAAAAGGAAAAAAGTCTGAGACCATACAGAAAAGGCAACACCCTATAGCATTACTAAACAAACAAACAAAAAAAAGAGATATTGCTTTTTGCCAACTTCCATGTCAAGTTTGCCAGGTTCCAGGTAAGTTTTGAGTGCACACCCAGTTTTTTTTTCTGGCTTGTGCATCCTCGCTGCTAATAAGAGTCTGCAATTATGGCTTACTATTCTGTTGACATACAAGCCAGAATAGACACCAGTAGCTGACAAAAACAACCAGCTTATTTTTGTCAGCTAGACAAGAATATAAGTAATCAAGAAAGATTCCTTTCTATTCCACAAGTGGAACTTGTCTATGAATAAAGCACTAATGAGGAACACCATATTATCAACTGAATACTAGGCTACTTTTATACCTATTCATGTGTCAGGTCGAGAACAATTAAATAGATTAATACATTCCAAGGCCAGAGGGAACTACTGTAAATATCTAACTACCTGTATAACACAAACCACAGATATCATTGCTAGAGCAAAGCTTAAAGAAAAATTTCCAAACCTTGAATTAAAACAAATTGTCCAACTTCCAGTCAGTGAATCCTATTTTCTCTGCTAGACTGAAGAGCCCTTACTAAGTACTGGTTCCCCATCCCATGTAGATGTAAGACTATAGACAGCTTACCACTTACTCTCCTATCTATTAAGCAAATATTAAGAGCTTAGTTTAACACTAAAGCACATTTTTAATCCTTTAATCATTCAAAATTCTTCTCTTAACCTCCTCCAATTTATTAATATTCTTCTTGAAATTTGGGCACCTGAGCTAGACAAGTATTCCAGCAATGGTTGCAAAAATGCTAAATACAGAGGTAAGCTAACCTCTCTACTTGTATTAAAGATTCTCATATAGTTTTTCTATCAACTGAGATACAACTGTCATCTGCACTGAGGACCCCACTGAATACCCACATGAACCTCCATAAAATGGGAATTTTTTTTTAATCCAAGAAGTATATAAAAGAAAGCAGAAACTTACTGCATCAGACTGTGCACGGAGATCATCAAAAAGCTGCTGGTATTTTAGAGCTGGTGTTTTACCCTTTGATTGGATAAGCTTCTTCAAGGCTTGAGCCAGCTCTTCCTTACGTTTACGAGCAGTGGCACTTATCCCTTGGGAAAAAAGTTACGAAGGTTATAAAACTGTCATTCCTTCTTTCAATAGAAATGTCAACATCAGAAAGAAAATTCTTTGTTGCTGAAAGAGGGCTCTCCTGATCAAGTGTTCACTTTAGATATTAGTCTTAGAAAGTTTTGTAGATTTCAAACAAAAACGGTTTCAATTAATTAAAAATCACATTTCATTGTAAAATGAATATACTCACTGATATTCATTCCAGGTTTGATATTTATTACCTGGATTGTTCAATATCCAATCTAAAGCATTTATAAAAACACAAATCAATCACTGAGACAACAGCATCACCAAACTGCAATAGCATGTATTTTGCTCAAGCCAGACCCACTAAATACCCATTTATCCTTATGTGAATACAAACCAGTAGTTAGAATGGATATGTCCACAATGCCAGTCCTTGGATCAGTAGCAGACTGTTTCAGGGCTTCCCGATGGAGGCGCTTTGCTTCTTCAACATCAATTGTTTCCACCTTGTCTGAAAAACGTACTTTAGCATGAGCTTCTGCTAGGCGAATCAGAGACTCAAGCTGTCGGGGATATGCAGAAACCATTCCTCTACCACTGCCAATCTTTCTCATGTCCACATAAGCCTGAAGGAGAAGGAAGGGGGTAATATTTTACATAGCAGTAATTCACAGATGTATTATGTAGACTGTATCCACACTCCATCCTTCAGAGGATTCTCAGACTGGGGAAAATCTCCAAATATTTTGTACCTCCTTAAATATAAACACCCCGTACATCTTCACAATGTCCCTTACTGTGACTGACATCTACCACAGCTAGTATGTGTCTCATGCTGCTTGAACCTGTAATAAAGCCATGAGTTGGGCAGATATTATTGCAACCCTGCACATTACCGCTGCCCCCACACCATGCGTGTGTGTGGTGGTAGTGGTGGTGGTGGGGTAATTCTTTGTAATTTCTCTCTCTTTCTAGTGCTTTTGCCCTGTGGATAAATGTGTTTCTTTAGAAGAGCCCTGAAAATGACTGATAAAAATCATTAGTATTGTCCTCAGAGAAAGCAGGAGCTGGCCTTTACATAGATTGGCTTGCTGGAGATATCACAGTGAAGGATAGGGGGCTGGGTAGCCTTAAAATCTCAAGTCAGAAAAGAGTGGGAGGAGGGTCCCTATCCAGAGACAGGTGATGGCTGGAGACTTGAGTGGCTGTTACCAGAGTGAATCATGGAGAGAGGAAATACAGTTCCAGTTGCTCCAAAACTGAAACAGTTTTCATTATTTGCTAAATCTGGCCTTAAATCCCAAAAGAATATGTAGAACGTCTATCAGTACTATCTGCGTGGGGTCAGCTATACATGAGAATTTTTCAAGTTCTACTGACATTATGGGGTGGCCCAGTAAAGGTAATGGAATCAGCTTAGACATTGACTGACTCAGTGATAGACTAGGACAGATGACTTTCCATGCAGGATTAGAAGGAAGGAGAATAGTCCATGCATTTATGTATTTTTTTTAAATATTTTAAGTGCCTGATACTAAAGGAAACGGTTTACACTGTTCTGGTACATCGTATGCCACAGGAAGGGTTTTTTTCCCCTTTCTTTTTCATCTTGTACTTCCCACTTCATATCTACAACTGTTTACCTCAATAAGGGCCTGACTTGCTTCTTCACTTAGTCTAGGATTAATATAGCTACGACCATATGCAATGTAATCCCTCAATACTGCCATGTCCATGTACTCTTCTTCCATCTGCTCTTCACTTTGGTAGTACAGCGCAACCAAGTGGTGAGCAAGACGTCTGTCATAGGCCTCGTCACGTGGGTCCAACATTAGGAAGATTAAATCAAATCTGCATGGAATAGAGAGTCCATAGTTAGCATATACATTTTCCAGTATTTACACTAGTTTCATGGTTTAAATCAACCTTCCAAGTGCAAACTGCTTGAAATCTAAAATCTGACATTTTATTCATTACATCATGAATACAGGACACTCCCAGTAAAAATGTGTTTTTTGCTTGTAGTCTAAAGTTGGCTATTTCAAGGCATAATGTTTTCAGAGGTCATCCAACTATGGCATTTTCTTCCATCATTCATCTAACAATGTCTGAAGGCTGGGATCTTCTAGGCCAGAGTTGTCATGTCCATAGGACCATTTCAGGCAGCTGCTGAATGCTCCACACCGGCCACTTCAACTGTTCTATAGAAGGCTGTTGTGTGGAGTAGTGGGAGTGGCCTCCTGCACTCATCACAAAGTAAGCTGGAGTGACTCAGCATCGCTGCACTCTGCCATCCTCTCCCAGCATGCTCTGCTTCCTGCTGCCCTGGAGAATTGAGGCACTGTAGGCTGAGAGGAGCATAAAAGGCTGCTGAGCTGCTCCTGATCCCGTTGCTGTGGTGAATGCAGCAGACAACCCCTGCTGCCGCCCTGCTCCCAGTAATCCTCTGGCTCATACTGGGTGGGGGAGGGGTAAAGGAGTGGGGTGGAGCATGTGGGGAGGCTGCCCTGGGTCCTACGTGTGGGGTATTTGGGTGGTTTGATCCAAGCTCTGCATCCCTCAAGGGATGGCCATATTCGAGGCACAGCATAAACTTTATTTATTCAAGCCTCTGCTGGACAAGGTCATGATGAAGTCTATCTTTACTTCCAACTTGATCCTGAGGGGGAATCTATTTACATGTCACAGAAGTCTGTCTACTTAATGTACTGAATTATTCCTATGTGCAACTGTATTCTGCAAATAACGTGATAGTTGTTATCTGTTGAAATCTAACAAAAAATATGCCTAACTGCAATGTATTAAATCAATGGAATTAGAAGCTCATAATCATTCATATTTCATTATTTTCCATACTACCCAAAAGAGTATTAAGTGCCTCATGGTAGTAGAGATGGTACCTGCCTTGAGAGATTAAAAATCTCAATTTGTTATCAATAATATCAGGCCTACATAAGGTGACACCTGTATTCTATTATATATGGTTTCCTAATTTGTATAGCATGCAATGGGTGAAAGATTAATTTTTTGCTATCTTCCTAAGAGGTAATGCCTCTGTTATTGTTTATTCAACAATTACTAACACAGCTTTCTCAGTGAGAAAAGGCAACTCAAAGTAGGTCTACGCAGGAGCTGAGGTGTAACTTCCAGCTTGGACAGACATACCCTTCTTAGTTCTGAGTTAGTGTTCCAAAAACAGAAGTGTTCCTGCCATGGTATGACAGGGATAACTGGCTAGCTGCCTATACTGGCCTCATGCTTGGAGTACCTATTCTCTCTACTGCTTACACTGCTGAAGCTACACTTTTATTTTTAGCACTGTACCTTGATGACCACCATTATAGTAAAGATATCTACTTGAGCTGGAAATTACGCTCCAGAGCAGACATGCCCTTAGACCCAATTTAAACTATGCAGAGTCTGAAAACCCCAGTGCCTGCGCAGCAGGGTTACCAACCGTCAGTAAATGTACGGACAGTCCATAAAAAAATTAGCTGAAATTGGACGGGTCTATAAAGTCCATAAAAAAATGTAGGTGTCTGTAAATTTCGTAAAAGTGCAGTAAAATTTCAAAAAACAGCAATTTTTCTATAGCAATTAAATTTCTTCTGTGCTGCAGAAATTGGATGTTTTAGTTGTTTATTTAGCTCAATGGTTGAGGTGATATAACTTCCAGGACCATAATAGAATATTGCTCTTGTGATGTATGAATGACAATAACTATTCACTTTTGGCTATTTATGCTGTCTTAATATACTATAAAAATTATGTCCATAAAAAAGTTTGTCCGTAAATTTTTCCCATTTTGTCTGTAAATGAATTTTCTGTGGGTTGGCAATCCTGCTGTGCAGTGACACAAATTTCTGAAGCAAGCAGAACAATGGCTGCAACAAACACTTAGAGACATTGCTCAATCCCATTATTCAATACCAACCACTCTAAACTGGGAACTGGTCAGCCAATTGCGGTCCTCTGCTACAGTTTTAGTGAAGAACCATTACTTTACAGATAAAGGTAGAAAAAGAAATTTCAGCTTTTGACAGTGCAAATGCCACCTCCAATCAACATATTTCTGCAGACATAAATATAAACAATTGATACAGGAAAAGTCAGAAAGGTTTTTTGTAAAAATCAACCACACAGCATAGAAAGTCTAATGATAATACCTGGATAACAAAGTATGGGGAAGCTGGATGTTTTCAATAGTAGTTTTCTTTGGATTCCACTGCGACTCTATAGGGTTAGCAGCTGCTAAGACAGAGGTGCGAGCATTCAGTTGGCAAATAATTCCAGCCTGTCCAGAGGAAACATACGAGAGAGCAAACAAGATTGTCTAGTAGAAGGAAGTTTCCCGCAGCTTATGTTAGGAGTCCCAAAACCCACTCTAACAAGAAAGACCCACATATGCCAAGTCTGCAACATGTTGAATTATCACTGAAATAAAGCTCCAACATCTAACGCCCGTGGACGGTGTGAGGCCGGTAGCGGCCCCCGGCGCGCCGGGACCGGGTCTTCTCGGAGTCGGGTTGCTTGGGAATGCAGCCCAAAGCGGGTGGTAAACTCCATCTAAAACATCTATACTCTTATTCAACTTGGAGGTTCTGTCAATAACCTTATTTCCAATTCCTGTGTTACCTTTTCAATTATTTAATCATCTAATATACTAACCCAGGTAGCATATTACGATGTTGTGCTAACATCTTACCTTGGCAATAGAAAGAGTCTGTTGTTCCATTACTTCATGCAGTACTGATCTTGTACTTTCATTCATTTTATCAAACTCATCAATGCAGCAAATGCCATTATCGCTCAGAACCAGAGCACCTGTCTGCAGAACCAACTGCCTTGTTTCTGGGTCCTTCGTTACATATGCAGTAAGACCAACCGCACTAGAGCCCTTCCCAGATGTGTACTGGCCTCTAGGAACCAGGTTATAGACATACTGAAGCAGCTGTGATTTACTAGTGCCAGGATCGCCACACAGAAGAATGTTGATCTCGGCACGAAAATTGCCTCTTCCGGTATGACTGAAATCTTTTCTTGTTCCCCCAAACAGCTGAAGCAGAATGCCCTATAAAAATAAGATTGGTTTTAGCTCAGACACCAAAACTCTTGATCAGTTACATGAGCCAATATCCGATGAATGAATGAATTCAAATCTCAAATAAAAACTGTCTGAAATCATTAACAAATCGCATGTAAAGCTATAGTTAGGGATTTTAAATTTTGATTAATCAGCTAATCAAGTAGTTGATGGAATTTCCAACGACTACTCTATTAGTCGAGAAGAGGGGAGTGCTTGCTATCCCGCTGTATCTCTTCCTTTGAAATGCACAGGAGCCATGGGCGGCTCCTGTATATTTCAAAGGGAGAGAGGCAGGGGAAACCTGCACCAGCAGGAACAAAGCTGGCTCAGGTTCTCTGCTGTGCCTCTTCCTTTGAAATATACAAGAGCTACAGGGACCTGGATCTCAGAGGGTGCCCTGGATCCCCTAGCTGGAGCCACATCCACTGCGGCCTGGTGTGAGGTGACAGGAACGGAACTCTCTGCAAACTGAAGGGGTGTAAGCATTCCCAAGTGCCTGTTGCTCGCTTTTATGCATTGCTCTTCCTATGTTTATTGGCATATTACTTTGCAATAGCTGTGTAACCATCTGGCAGTATTAAGCCTGTAATAGTAGTGACGTAGTGAGATTAATAAAAGCAACTATCCCTAATCAACACTATCTTGAAGTGAATCCTTAATCCTGTTGGGCCCAGGCCTGGCCCTGTAAGTTGACAGCCAGGATGGGCAGGGATGGCATCCCTAGCCTCTGTTTGTCAGAAGTAGGGAATCGGCAACAGGGGATGCATTACTTGACAATTACCTGTTGGGTTTATTCCGTCTGGGGCACCTGGTATTGGCCACTGTCAGAAGACAGGATACTGGGCTAGATGGACTGTTGGTCTGACCCAGTACGGCTGTTCTTTATGTTAAATATGATTAACAAGTTTAAACGCATGAATAATCATTGTATATTAACTTATGAAACTCAACTCAAACTTGTTGTATTTCTGGGTGACACCTCCTAGACAGATTTACACCAAGGTTAGCCAGTCTGCCTGATGTCCCATTAAGGACAATCAGCTGGGGACCCTCCGCAGGCATCTTAAGGCAGTGCCTAGGCAATTAATGCCTCATGACTCAGCAAGGCACGTTACTCAGGACTCCATGTTTGTGCTAGTAACTTTCTGTGCACATGGGGTTACCGTATTTCAAGTTCTCAAAAAGAAGACATGAGGGAGGAGGTGAAAGTGAGGAGCAGCTGGAAGTACATGGGATGGGGGAAGGAGAGGTGGGAAAGAAAATATTACCCTCTGTCATGGTGGCAGATACCTGGTGAAAGCCCAGGACCCAGGGACAGCTGTCAGTCACCACTTCCTCATGGGACTTCATCCCCAGGGTTAGGGCTGGGATCCAGGGCCTGCGTGAGCAGGATCCGCACATAGAAAACAAGTAGTAAGCTAGTCTCAACCTGACCTATATAGAGTTATCCCACTATAATAATTAAATATTTAGAGCGCCACTCTAAATGGTTAACTGGCAGGGGCTGGAGTAGCTCCCCACCCACCTGGGCAGGGGGCTGCTCCAGCCCTGCGGGGCCCACTGCAGGAAGGGACTGTCCCAGACGGCTGGCTGGAGCAGCCCCTCTGTCTGTGGCAGCCCGGCGCCCCCTCCACAGGTCACATGCTGGCTCTGTGCGAGTAGGGCTGGCAAGGGCTATTGGCCCCACCCCTGGGTAGCCAGCTTTGTTGTGGCTTATATATAAGCTTTATATTGCAGAACCCATGGCGTGTGTAACCATACAATTGCTATGATTTGTGGCAGTTACACAGTAATGTTTTTAAATGACTTTTTATATCCCCACACTCAACAGTGAGTTTGTAAGGTTTCCCAATGTTTGTTAGTTGTGACCACATTTTCAGGTATCCGGGATCCCATAACAGAACAAAGAGGTGGCCATAAAAGGAACAAAAGTAATAGCTGCTCAGTTTCTTTAACAATAGAAGAGGAGAGTGAACCTACAGGCTTCCTTCCCTATTACCTGAAACCCCTTTCCCATTATTTAAAAAAGTTTCTGATAACTAAAACTGATTGTAATAAACTTCAAAGTTCTATTAAATATGCCAAACCCAATTTGATTAGCTTCTATGATGAGATAACTGGCTCAGTGGACATGGGAAAGTCAGTGGATGTTATATACCTTGATTTTAGCAAGGCTTTTGATACGGTCTCCCACAATATTCTTGCCAGCAAGCTAAGGGAATGTGGATTGGATAAATGGACGGTAAGATGGATAGAAAGATGGCTAGAAGGCCGGGCCCAGCGGGTAGTGATCAACGGCTCGATGTCAGGATGGCGGTCAGTATCTAGTGGAGTGCCCCAAGGTTCGGTTCTAGGACCAGTTTTGTTCAATATCTTTATTAATGACCTGGATGAGGGGATGGATTGCACCCTTAGCAAGTTTGCAGATGACGCTAAGCTGGGGGCAGAGTTAGATACGCTGGAGGGCAGAGATAGGGTCCAGAATGACTTAGACAAATTGGAGGATTGGGCCACAAGAAATCTGATGAGGTTCAACAAGGACAAGTGTAGAGTCCTGCACTTGGGATGGAAGAATCCCAAGCATAGTTACAAGCTGGGGACCAACCAGTTAAGTAGTAGTTCTGCAGAAAGGGACCTGGGGGTTACAGTGGATGAGAATCTGGATATGAGTCAACAGTGTGCCCTTGTAGCCAAGAAGGCTAATGGCATATTAGGTTGCATTAAGAGGAGCATTGCCAGCAAATCCAGAGATATCATTATTCCCCTTTATTCGGCTTTGGTGAGGCCACATCTGGAGTATTGTGTCCAGTTCTGGGGCCCCCACTACAAAAAGGATGTGGACGCATTGGAGAGGGTCCAGCGGAGGGCAACCAAAATGATTAGGGGTCTGGAGCATATGACCTATGAGGAGAGGCTGAGGGACTTGGGTCTGTTTAGTCTGCAGAAGCGAAGAGTGAGGGGGGATTTGATAGCAGCCTTCAACTTCCTGAAGGGAGGTTCCAAAGAGGATGGAGAGAGGCTGTTCTCAGTAGTGACAGATGGCAGAACAAGGAGCAATGGTCTCAAGTTGTGGTGGGAGAGGTCCAGGTTGGATATTAGGAAAAACTATTTCACTAGGAGGGTGGTGAAGCACTGGAATGGGTTACCTAGGGAAGTAGTGCAGTCTCCATCCCTAGAGGTGTTTAAGTCTCGGCTTGACAAAGCCCTGGCCCGGTTGATTTAGTTGGAATTGGTCCTGCCTAGAGCAGGGGGCTGGACTTGATGACCCTCTGAGGTCTCTTCCAGTTCTATGGTTCTATGATTCTATGAATTTAAAATACACGAAGGCCTGTTACTTTTCTGTATTTGAAAAACTCTATATAAAGAGAGTTATTTCCAGAGAAAGTGTATTTAATGAATGCATATGTGCTATTATATTATCTAGTCAGTTGTATCTGTACACATTTAAAATTTTGTTTACCTTTTTGATATCTTCATGTTCATAAATGCTCGGAGCTAGAGCCAAAGAAAGTCTTTCATAAATGTCTGGTTTTCTGGAGAGCTCTTTCAGCATTTCCACACGTTCCTCTGCAAACATTTTCTGTTCAGTTTCTTCATCAACACCATGCAAACGTTTTGAATCAGTTTTACGGTAATGGATGACATCAACGTGAGTTTTATAGACAGATTTTACATTGCTCACTCTTGGATTAACTCGAAT
Source organism: Pelodiscus sinensis (assembly GCF_049634645.1). Lineage (NCBI taxonomy): Eukaryota > Metazoa > Chordata > Testudines > Trionychidae > Pelodiscus > Pelodiscus sinensis. The sequence continues at coordinate 69,765,410 of NC_134712.1, forward strand.
TGGAACTGCTCTGTAGATACCTAAAAAAGCCACCATGGAATTACAACATAGATATCAATTCAAAAATAAGCTCAGCCCAAATGCTGAAGGAGACTTATCTACATTTTTACTTTTCGCTTGAATTTTCAAATTACTTCTACACATCATGTAACATCAATTCTCTAGAAAGCTTCCTAAAAGGTGAAATGCTTTGACCAGGCTATGTTCCTCCTGATGTCAGCAAGACTTGTGCTGCTGTCATGTAGGCCCAGATCCTCCAGGGAGTAAAGTTATGCCTGTTGGCAAAATCATAACCTCAAGTGCACTAGACAGCCCTACTCTTTGAGCTAACTTTAACCTCTTATTTAAAAACAAACAAACAAAAAAACCCACACACATTGGCCCACACATACAAAAAACTGATAATTTTGTTAGTGTGCTAAAGTCTAAATAACTTTTCAATAGTAACCGTGACGCCATCTGGTTTCAAGCAGCAATGATTTCATGCTAGTAAGAGAAAAGGGTTTTTTTTTAATTAAAAGCTATTTTAGTCCAGCATTTTACCTGTAACATTAACTCTGTCTCCTGGCTGAACCTTATCAACAAGGTCGTTGTGAGCAAACAGCACAACAGTATGAGGTGTCTGGCCAGCTGGCATATCTTCAGGGGACTCCTGTAGTTTGATCTGACAAAATGGATACTCAAAGTTAGCTTCTACTGCTTAGAAATAGTAACAAATGTAACTTGCTTGTAAGAAAGGATCTCACAACTAAAGAAGTTCAACATGAGCAGCTGGTATGCTAGGTGGGGGAAGGTACAGCCTTCCCAAACTGCCAACCTGGTGCTATCCACAATCCCTAATGTAGGCATACTAGGGGCAGAATGTTGCTGCCCAAAGTGTCCGCTCTTCCCAGGGCCCAGGGCCAGGGTTGCAGGGGAGTAGGGTTGAGAAGGTAGCTCCATGACTGCTTTTAATGCCCCTACCTGGCCAGAGTAACGTCAACGGAAGCACTGAAACACATTCCCACAACTCTGAAACCCTTGGCGTCATACTCACCACAGATCGTGCATGTGCAAAATGAATTTTGTTATGTGCACCAATAAGGAGTTATGTGCCATATATCTCCATATTGGTGCACATAAAATTCATTCTATACATGGACATAAAAAATTAGAGGGAACACTGATTGCAACCCTGCAAACATGTACTATACGTTTGAGAGAATCTGTGTGTCCAAGTGTGCATCTGTCTGTTCAAGAACTTCTCCTAAATGCTAGGACCATCAAATTTGGTATACCACTTCCTCTTATCACAATTTAAATTAAGGTAAGGGTCTGGATGCACTGTACCACGAATGGGAATGCTTCCCAAAACCATACAAAAATGAGACAGGCAGGTAAAAAAAAAGGGTGGGGCACATCTCCTCCCTCCTCCCATCCAGGACTACGCCAGCCCTAAATCCCTCAAGTACCCTTTAGGGAGGACAAAGTTAGCTGAAGCGCCGCCCCCCCATTCGTATGTGTATGTTGCTGGCTGTTTCCCGTTGCCCTGACAAAGGGTAAGTACACAGTTTGCTGCATTCCTCATTCTAGTGGGGGATATCCATCCCTCTCCAGCTGTTTCTGCTGAAGCTGCAACGGCCATGGAGAGGTGCTTCTCACCTGGCCCCAAGCTGTTTTTGTAAGAGAGGGCTGGGGTTGTCCTCTCCTCTCTTCCCTGCGGCAGTGTGCATAATGAACCCCTAATTCCCAGCCCCCCCAACCCAAAGCACTGATTTAAAAGAAGAAAAACAAAAACTAACTGAATTGAAGACCCAGGCAACAGGAATCTTATTTTGTAAAGTAGGGAGCCTCTGCTGACAAAATTTACCATGTATTACATAAAGTAAAACAAACATTATTTGAGTTAAGGACCTGAGCAATGCCAGGTAAACCTTCTAGTTGCTTCACAAGCTTACTTAAAGAGCTGTGAATTGTTTTGAAGTTAAAATCCTAAGAAACATAGATATTGGAATATGGTCAAATTACTTTTTAAAGAAAAAGGCAACTGTTCAGGATGCAAAATTTTTCCATTTTACAACAGCAAAATGAAGCAACGTACCATCTGTTTGTCTGAAAACATGGAGCGATTATGAATTAGTGCCATACTGTGTGTTGTATTACAGTTCTTGCACATTGATGGTTCAGCAATCCGGCCACGGTCAATTTCTACTCTTGTGGTGAAGGCACAAACCTGGCACTTGAAAAAAGCTTCTTGCATCTCAGGTATCAACTGGGAGCTTCTGATCACCATACCACTAAGGGTAATAAGTTGATCAATGTCTGCAGTGTAGAATGGGATACATGTGACCAAGTCTTGTTTTGCGTGTTTCATTTGCCTGTCTCAAAAGTCCACCCTAGACTTTACTTTTAGAACTAAATGGAGATTTACAGCCTCCACACATGCAGTAGAGACTATTTGTCTGAGACAGAAAGGGACAAAATCAATATGAATAATTAAAAGCCATCCTTACATCAGAATTTTAACCTAAAGAATATAAACCCTTATGTTTCCAGGTAAAGGTCAGTTATTTACCAACAGAGGATGGGGGGCGGGGAGGGGACCTTCATCGAGGGCAGGTCATAACAGTTGTCCATGTGTTTCTGCACTTTTCTCTGCAATCCATGCAATGACCATGTGAGTCTGAAAATACCAGTGTAGATGGACCCCAAGTGTGAGTTTTTATCATTTTGAATCTGCATTTTCCTTGTTGTTGTACAATTTTTTACAGCCTCAAGTTTCCTTTATAACTATGCAATCAAAGCACCTTACCTTCAGGATTCAGACTCCTCATATTTCTGGTCTTCAATGCATTATATGGTCTTACTTGAATCTGGTGTTCTAATATTGAGTCAGGGTAATGTTCAAAAAAAATCTCATTAGCAGCCATGTCAAATGTTGGGATAACTTCCTGTTGAAAAGGAACAGATTAGGAATGCTAGAGTCTAACTGGCTAACTGGTAAACTGATACCTATCAGTCAACGGTGTCAGTTACACTCAGCTGGCTACCAGGAAGGGAGCTTCGCTGCAGCAGGGCGGCAAAACCTCCTCCCCGGAAACCAGGCAGGCAAGAGCTACTGGCTTGGGGCCCAGTGAGGAGGCTTTCATACAGCAATGAAGTTATTTAAACTTTATACTGCAAAGCCCGCAGCGTGTAACCAGTAAGATTTTCAGCGGTTACATGGTTACCTATTTAACATCCCTAGAACCGACACATTTTTAAGACAGCCTGGCATTAAGACTTTTCTACCCCCGAAATACCCAGCTTTGCAACCCGATTTGGCGCTAAAAGGCTGGAAGGACCACAGATCTGTGGGCATTCCCCTAAAGAGGAGGAACTGCCAGTTGGTTGTTTAAATCATTATTTTTGTCCTTTTTGTGCAGCAGGAGCAGTGCACACCTGATCTGGCCTTTGGATTCTTAGCTACAGTGTAATTTCCCTACCTTTTTGTGGTTTAGTCAGAATCTTTGATACCTTACAGCCATGTTTCTCAAACTGTGGGTCCTGACCCCCCGGAGGGGTGGGTCACGAGCAACTTAGAGGGGGGTTGTGGTATCATCAAGTTTGAGAACCCCTGCCTTACAAGACTTTAAAAATCAACAAGGAATCAAGTTATAAAATGAAGTATGTAAGAGAGTGAAAAAGGGGCAACAAAGAATATACCAAAAATATACAAACATTATCAGGAATCATATATATCGCATTACCACACAATAATTTCACTGAACACAGCCTGTATCTTTTAGTCTTCTTCCTTAATATTCAGCATTAATAGATAGCGCACATGCTGGCTAAAAAAAAACCTAGCCTTTGGAGAAAAAGGCTATTTAACAAAGATCAGAATCTTAAGCTTTCCTCTAACGGAGGAGGATGCTAGGTCTTATGTTTGCAAAGACAAGGATGTGTAAAAAGGGTGAATGTGCAAGAAGTGCCATTGCTGTGCTGCTCAGAGTAGTAACTTTCTCAAGATACAACAGAGTGAAAACCAGCAGCAAACTTCTCTTCAGAATCCCGTGGGGAGCAAGAATCGTTTAATTCTATTGCTACCTAGGAAGACCTGGGAGAGGAGGGACCCAAAAGGAAGGCAAGGAAAAGAACTGCAAAGGCATTCCCATGCTTGCAGCAGCACTTATGTGGATAATAGATTTAAAACATGCACAGAAAGACTGATAAATATCCAGTGACCATTGCTTTGTCAGTCTGAAAGTCGGTCTTGAATTTCTTATCTTTGGAAACTGTCTGCTTCCTCCATGACAGAGTGAGAAGCTGGAGCCCTGAGCAGGATTCACGGACTACAAACTGGCCACAATCCAATCCCCCATATTAGCAAATTGGGTGAGTGGAGTGGGTATGTGTTCTGAACCTCTCACAGCAGTTTGCCTTTAGAGAATAACAACAACTCCCATGCTGAGCTTGCTGGTATTTCTCTGTGGCTATGAAAAGTCTGGCACACATTTTAATACCATTATGTACTAAAATACAGAAGTGTGTATAGATAAATTTTGTATAATCTATTTAGGTATTTATAGACAGGGTATGTAGCTATTAATACTGTTCTCTCATTGAGCGATAATCATCAACAGTTACATTCTAATTTATGCTGAAGTAATGCAGTTTAACAAAAAAAGAATTGGAAAAAAGTCTTTTAAAAAGGCCTGACATTACCTGTGGATAGCAGATCAGCTGTCTGTATAAATTTGTGTCAAATGATCTCAGATGATCACAGTTTACATTCAGAAATGGTTCCCCAACAATATTGATCTGCAAGAGGTTTAAAAACTCCATATTTAGTCACTAGCATTTAAATTGGAAAAACAAGTTAGTTTTAGCTCTATTGCTGTAATACCTCCTCAAGTCGCTGTATATAGAGTGGTTCATTAAGATCCAAGCCAACGTTCTCTTCTTCTTTAGCCATAGGATCAATAAAACGCTGAAGAAATCTCTGAATATTGAGAAAAATACAAAGATGTTATATTTTAAAATGCCTATAGGGACAAATCTGTGATTTCACTGCTACATTATTCCTACACTGGATGACAGTCTCCTTGATATAATATCAAATTACTTCAACTGATGCTTTGTATATTACAGATAGTCAAAAACTCCTAGGCTACGTCTAACACTGGCCCCTTCTCCGGAAGAGGCATGCTAATTTAGAACTTTGGAATAGGGAAATCCGCGGGGGATTTAAATATCCCCTGCGGGATTTAAATAAACATGGCCACCACTTTTTTTCTGGCTTGGGGAAAAGCCGGAAAAAAGCATCTAGGCTGGCGCGATCCTCCGGAATAAAGCCCTTTTCCGGAGGATCTCTTATTCCTACTTGAAAGTAGGAATAAGAGATCCTCCGGAAAAGGGCTTTATTTTCTGGAGAATCATGTCTAGACTGGCGCTTTTCTCCAGCTTATCTCCAAGCCGGAAAAAAGCGGCAGCCATGTTAATGCAAATACCGCGGGGGATATTTAAATCCCCCGCGGATTTCCCTACTCCAAAGTTCTAAATTAGCATGCCTCTTCCGGAAGGGATGCCAGTGTAGACACAGCCTTAGTAAAATTACAGTATCCTAGGAAACTGCTTACAAAAATCTCACAGCTCACTGAGATGAGCCCCTCATGATTCTGCTTGCATTGGGGGGCCCATTTGCATGCTCTCTGGATGTGGTGCCCTGGGTCCCATACTCTCCATCAGACCCTGGGGCTTTGACGTGGCCGTGACTGTCGAGTAGCCCATCTCAGATTACAGCGAGAGAAGAGATGGGAACTCAGAACAGAACCTTTGGAACTTCCACAGAATGTTAGAGGGCAGATGAAGAAGATCCGCTAAATGACATGCTGAACAAGTGATTAAAAAGACAGGAGAAGAACCAGCAGAGGATGGAAGCCAAGGGACTATGAAAATTCAAGAATATCATGGCTGAGGGCAGCTGACAGTTCAAGGAGATTGAGGACAGAGTACTGGTCCTGAGCTTCAGTTAGTAAATAATCATTAGAGACTATGGCAAAAGCCATTTCAGTGGAGCACAAGGGATGGAAGCCAGATTGATGAGTTCTATGGTGGAATTAGAGGAAAGAACCTCAAGACAACAATTTTACTTTTCTTTCTCTTAAGGAAATATTAAAACACACATAACCCTATTGTGGTATTTTCCAGAATCAGACACTGCATATATAGAAGACACAAATGAGAATGGAGGTACCCACATTTGGTAACCTACCTGGAACTTTTCTTTGCATGAAGCTACATTAACATCCGTTCCCCAGATCACAAGCTTTTGTCCAAGAGATTGTTCATTTGCCAGTGCATCTTCTGCTGGCTGTGGGGAGGAAAAAGCCTTGAGTATGGATAATATAAATACATTTTAGAAAAAATATTACCAGCAAAATATGAAACATCTACTTACCCCATCAGAATGCAAGTCCACCTGTCTGGCTTTGCTGGCAGATCCAAGATCTGGCCTCTGCCTAACTGGAGTTCCTCGCACACCACTCCTTGGAGTTCCCTCCACTCTAGAGCTGGGAGTGCCATAGGTCAGAGGTGAACTAATATCAAAATCAAGCGGAACTGCTACAAAAAAACCAAGCTGAATTATACTTCAAAGTATTAATGAATGTACTTTGCCCTAATGTTTGTTGTTGCTCAGTGTGAGAAAAGGCAAGCTAGCAGTCTACTTGTTACTTTTGTAAATGTATTTTACAAGACTTTACTAGCTATAAAATGTACTGTCTGGATTAAAATCTCTATTTTTCAATGCTAGAATACTTTGCTAAAATAGTTGATTTTAAACATCAATGATTTTAAAACACTTTAGAGCTTAACAACAAGCTCACACTAAGGTAAGCAAGAGGCATTTTAGAATAAGTACACTCTTACAGAGAGTGTGGCTTTGTCTTCACTACAGGGCTTTTGTGCAAGAAGCCTTTTGCGCAAGAGTTCTTGCGCAAAAGCGCATCCACACCTCAAAGCGCATTGCTTTTGCAATGCATTTTTGCACAAGAGAGCATCCACACTATTGGATGCTCTCCCACATATAAAGCTACCCGGAACCAGTTCTAGCCAGGCTAGGAGTCACCAGTTGCTCGAGTGCTGTTGCCGGAACCCTCCAGACGTGCACTTAAAGGGAGCTCCCTGGACAGCCGCATCTCTGTTTCTGCTGTCTGCTTGCTAGCCTCTTCGGCAAAGCTAAGCTTCAGCAGTGCCTGCTGTGTCTCCCCTGTGCTTTTGGGGGGACTACATAGCTTTTGCCTTCTCTGCCCTACGGAGCCGGAGCTGCCCCTGGGCATGTGATAGACCCCCATGGCCATGCTGCACTTCCTGCAGTGCCTGCTTCAAGCAGCGGTCCTCTTCCAGCTAGAGCTGGACCTCGAGATCCTCTTCATCAGCCTCAGTCTGGCTGCAGGTGCTCCACTCTGGCTACCCCAGCCCACCATACCCAGAAGATTCTGGAGGCTGGAGACCATCTTGGATTGGTAAGACAGGCTGGTCATGGAGCAGTGGAACAACCAGGAACGGGTGCAGAACTTCCACATGCGGAAGGCCACCTTCCAGGAGCTCTGTACCTGGCTCACTCCTGCCCCCCAATGATTCAACACCCTCTTGTGGCCCACCATCCCACTGCAGAAGCAGGTTACCATCGCGCTGTGGAAGCTGACCACCCCAGACAGCTACCAAAGGGTGGCACACCAGTTTGGGGTGGGGAAATCCACTGTCGGGGCCATCCTGATGCAGGTAAGGAGATCATGGGCTGCAGCCCCTGCATGGGGGTGGGGTGCTGCATAAGGGCAACTCTCAGGACAGGGAGGCTGGGGACTGTAAGTGGTAGACTGGGCACGGAAGGAAAGGCCTGGTCCCAGGGGCTGGTGCTTTCTCACCCTCACATGGGCCTTGGCGGTGGGGGTCTCGTAGGGGTGGGGGAAGTATGCTAGGAGGGGAGGGGGCAGCAGCCATGTCCCATTGGGAGCACACAACCCCTCTCTCATTCTCTGTATTGTGTTTCTTTCTCTCCTGCAGGGCGCCTGGGCCATCAACTCCTCGCTGCTGTGCAGCATTGTCCAGATCCACAATCTGGGGGCCGCCCTGAGTGGCTTTGTTGTCCTGGGGTTCCCCAACTGCACAGGAACAGTCAACAGCACACACATCCCCATCCAGGCACCAGAACATTGAGGAACCAGTTCATGAACCCCCAGGGCTACTTTTTAGTAGTCCTGCAGACCCTGGTGGACCACCTGGGCCTCTTCACGAACATCTACATGGTATGGTCTGGCAGGGCTCAGGATGCCCGAGTATTTAGGAACTCAAGCCCGTGCTCCCAGCTGGAGACAGTCACCTTTTTCCCCTGCTGGGAGATTCCTGTGATCAAACTGACTATATCACAGTGCATAGTGGGGGACTAGGCCTACCCACTAATGCACCCCTACACCAGCCAGCTGGATCGCACCATGGACATGTTTAATTCCCACCTGAACAGAGCCCGCCTCCAGGTCGAGTGCACCTTCAAGCATCTGAAGGGAAGGTTTCTCTGCCTCCTCACCCTCTTGGATGTTGGGGAGCACAGTATCCCTGAGGTGGTGGCAGCCTGCTGTGTGCTCCACAACCTGGTGGAGTACAAGGGGGAGGCCTTCCTCTTGGGGCAGTGGCAGAGGCTGTCCATGAGGGCTGGGGAGTTGAGCAGTTGCAACCCCTCAGGCCCATCAGGCTGGGGTGCACATCCGGAAGGCCCTGAGGGAGAGTTTCCCTCAAGAACCACAGTAACCTTCCCCAGGGCCACCACAACAGGGGCTTCGGCCTTCCTTCTCTCTCCCTTCCCCTGACCTCCCAATAAACACACCTGCTTGGTTTTCCAACAAAACAAGTCTTTATTAAACAGAAACGAGGGTGGGCAGGGGGAGAGGGGGCTGTCTAAACTGAGGGGGAGGGGGATCAGGACTGGGAAGAGTGTTGGGGCAGCTTGTTGAGCGCTCTTGGGTGTGCGGATCTCATAGGGGTGGGCAGGAGGGGCAGCTGGAGCAGGGCCAGGGTTGGCAGGAGGAGAGGCAATAAGAGGTGCTGTAGGCACAATTGGGGGAGGAGGCACGGCCAGGAGGAAAGCAGGGAAGAGAGGCATGGCATAGGGAGGGAGGAGAGGCAAGGCAGGATGGGCAGATGGGTGGGCCATGGGTATAGTAGTGGCAGCAGGCGGCTGTTCCCCCAGGCAGGACAAGATGCCGCACATGGGGTCACAGCACACCATGAGGTCACTCCAGGCCTGCTGCTGCCACTCGAGGTTGGCATTCAGCCTGCATGACAGAGTGGCATGGATGTCACACATGCTCCCCCATACTGTGGCAGGTGGCTCCAGTGGCATGGCATGACCCCCTGTACTGGCTGGTCCAGCTGTGGAGAAGGTGCAAGAAGGAGGAGCAGTCAGTCCTCCCTGTGTACACATTCCCCGTGGTTGTGTCCTCCTGTAGGAACACTCACACAGTGGGCAAGGCAGGCAAGGGAAGCGTGTGACCTAAGTGGGATCCCCTGATGAGCAGCAGAGGAGCCTTGTGCAGCCTGCCCCTCCCTGAGGGGTGCACATACAGCTGAAACTCACTCTGCCCATATGCAGCACTCCAGAGCATATGTGGGGTTGTGCCTGCACCCTTGCGGCTTGCCTGCTTGCAGCTGGGTGCACCCCTCCTGTCCCCTGAATGAGGCTGGCAACAAGCTCCTGGGCACGTTGAGGGGCTGGCTGCTGTGGCCGCATGCTGCATCCTCCCGCTGCATGTGGTTGCACGTGCCCAGACTGCAGCAGCATGTGCTGGCCTAGCAGCCTGCGTGACGCTATGCCCCCCGCTCCCTGTGCGGCCACCTCCCCCACCCTGCATGTGTGCGCACGCCAACGTACCTAAAGATCCCTCCCAAGTCTCCTCAGAGGCCTGGGAGATGTCCAGGCTGGCAGGGACTGGCTCCAGAGACAGGGTGACGGTCCCGCAGTCCTGATCATCACTGTCCTCCTCCATCAGGGGCTGGATCTGCCCCTCCATCTCAGGGACAGGGTCTGGGCGCTGGAGGACGGGCTGCTCCAGACTGGAGTCCACCATGATGGAGGGGGAAGAGGGTTCCTCCTCTGCCCCAAGGATGTGATGGAGCTCCTTGTAGTAGGGGCAGGTGTGGGGGCCCCCTCTGATCCGTCGCCCATACGTAACCCTGATGGAGTGCCTTCACCTTTGCCTGGACCTGTTCCATGGTCCAGGCAGGGTGATCTCATTCTGTCAGGGATGTGACTATGTGGGAATAGATGCTGGCATTGTGCCTTTTTGCCCATGGTTCCTGGAGTGGCAACTCCTCCCCCCACAAGGAGGGGTGTCGCAATTTCTACTCCTGACCATGCTGGTGCACGGCGCTTGCACAAAAACCTTGTAGTGTAGACATAGCCTGTATATTTATGTGCTAAAATCAATGATTCACTGAATTGAAAGTGATGCCTCAACTAACTTGTAATTGAAAACAATGCTGTTCATTCAAAAAGGTCCTTTTGTTTTTAAAACAGCAGCTACGTAAAAGCCACCAGCAAATCTTTCAGTACGGCCATTTAAAAAAAGATATCTGCATTTTGCTCCTACTACTGACAAGCATACCCAGTGATGGAAGCATAGCAGTCCAGTCTGATATTTATAGTAATAAATATCCATATTTATGGATATTCCATACTGAAAAAAACTCAGGAGCAGAATGTAGAGGTGTGGAGGCAGCACACTGGCATGGCTGTTCCACCCTTAACCCTCCCTGCTCTACCTTTCAGTGAGGCTGATGTACAGACTTGAGGAGGTGCAGCTATATGGAAGCTCTGGGACCAGTATAACAATGCCGGAGGAGCTGCCAGTGTGGGACTGCCTGGCAGACCCATATTCTGCTCCTATTGCTGAGCCCTGAGTTTCAGAAGTCTTCAGTGCAATGCAAAAAGAGCAGCGGTCCCTCCGCCCCCAGGTAATGTGGGATAGCTGATGGGGAGAAGTCATGTGTGTCCCTGAATGCCCCTCCTACAAGGGCAGTGTTCCAATAAGAAACTAATTATATTTCCACCACCATGCATACCTGAATCACGAAATTGGGGTGGGCTGGAAAACAGCACATCCTGAGCATTTGGGCTTTGCATATCAACTGCTGGAGAAGTTGGCATTGGCTGTAGATCTCCTGTAGAAGTAGAGTCATCTGTTCGACGTTTTTGTGAAGGAGGAGACTGAGCATCTTCAGCGTGTGCTGTAACAAGATGAAATCTGGTAAGTAGCTATTTCACATGTTAACTGCAACCTTCTACACCAATTAATGTTAACAGACTAAGTCACAAAATAGATCATATTACAGAATGAAAAATAAATTGTTTGATATAAAATTAAAAAGCAAAGCGCAATATTTTGCTGATATGAATCTAAAGAGCAAGTATGAGATTTCAAACTAGGACAATTTAAAATAAGTGATATTGCAGTTAGCTTCCTACATGCTTAAGACATCAGAGCTGCTACTACAAATGCTGTGAAAACCTGACTCATGTAGTGGTTTTCAACAGTGGACTTTTTTTGAGAGAACTTTGAGTGCTTTGAGAGAACTTTATGGGCAGCCTCCATTTTAGGGCATTCGACTTATAACGAGCGGCACTTACAATGTTTTTGAATTGACACCTTGATTTTGACTTTATGATGCTCAGATCTATAATAGAGTGGATTGCAATTCTGAGTTACGTTTCAACTTATGACAACTGTTGCCAGAAAATAGCATTGTGAATCCGAGGAAAGTGAAAGTGCTGAAAGTGCTGCTGGTAAAAAAACCTGAGTTGTGTCCACAGCTATGCTGGCAGAAAAGCATCACAGAAATGGAAGAGATGCACAATGAGCAGAGCTCACAAATGACATTAGTATGCTGAAAAGCAGCACTCCTCTGCCCCCTATAACTATGCTAGCAAAACCTTTTTTGTAGTGTAGACAAGACGATATAGAAAAAAACAAGTTCATCCCAGAATTAATGGCTAAACTTTTAAATTCTTGTTTCAATGATGAAAGGCTGTGTTTACCATTTCTCTCAAAGCATCAGCCCTGCAGAGTGAACACGGGTGAGAGTGAGCTAGACTCTGTCTGTTCTTGGGCATCAGCCATTAGGCTGAACCTACACTTCACAGATAAGTTTGAACCTAGTTACTACAGACAGGGATACGAGGAAGGCACACAGGCTGCTGAGCATAGCTAGGGTTGCCAGGTGTCCGGTTTTGAACCGGAGGGTCCAGTATTTGAGCTTTCTGTTCGGGAAACAAATAGAGAAAATAGAAGTGAGACAATCCAGCTGTCCGGTATTTTCTACAGAAGATGTGATGTCGATTGTGCTGATGTCGTGTCAAGCGAGTCCGGTATTTCTGTTGAAGCCATCTGGGACCCCTAAGCGTAGCTAGGCGCAGGGAGACCCAACCCCAGGTGCAAGACGCCGCTAAGCGGGCAGCTACTGCCCCCCGCGCAGGGGGGGCTCCCACCGCCCGGAAAAGCCCCTTCTCCCAGGGCAGGCGGTGCCCAAGCCACGGGGCTACTGCAGCGGGGCTACCGGGACCGGCCCGTCCCACGCCGCAGTGCGAGGAAGGGGCCGCCCGCGCGCCCCGGCACCCGCTCAGCGCCGAGCGCGGGCTGCTGCGCCGGCCACTTACGAGTCGGGGGGTTGCTGCCCCGCCCGCGCTTGCTGCCGCGGCGGCCAGTCGGGGTGGAGGCCGGCGAGGACATGGCGCTGCTCCAGCGGCTGCGGCTCCCTGCCGGGCGGAGAGAGAAACTGAGGCAGGGGCGGAGCGACCCCCACCGCCTGCGAGCGGAAGCCTCGCTCCGCGCCTCGAGACCCGCACGTCACTGGGGACCGCACCCGCCGCTCGCTCCCCCTCTGCACGCGGACGCGGGGTCTCGCGCTCTCGACCCCCTCTTCTTCCCTCAGCACCTTCGGCCGGCCCGGGAACGCCGAGAAAATTCCGCGCCAAACGGGTCACGTGGCGGGCCCTCGCGGGTTTTCCTTCCAATCGCCGCACGGGAGAGCCCAACTCGGCCCGGAAAGGGGGATGGAACCACCCATCTAGGTTCCGGCAGCGAACGATGGTGCCTTAGGGGCTCTGAAAGCCTCGCTACAGGGACAGAACAAAGACTGACAGGAGCCCGATTCCCCCACGTAGAGCCTACATTCATTCATAGGCAGGGTTCCCCCTCCTTCTCTGGTAAGAATGGTAGCGTCCAAACTTGAGCAAATTTTGCTGCACATCTCTTTAAAGTAATTCGACGTAGGTTACGAAGGTCGGACAGTCCATTTCCATCGCGGGTGGGGGAGCTTGTTTTAAGTTACTCATTTACACGAAGCAAAATGCAGGACAATGTAGCACTTTAAAGACTAACAAGATGGTTTATTAGATGATGAGCTTTCGTGGGCCAGACCCACTTCCTCAGATCAAATAGTGGAAGAAAGTAGTCACAACCATATATACCAAAGGATACAATTTAAAAAAAATCCTTTGGTATATATGGTTGTGACTATTTTCTTCCACTATTTGATCTGAGGAAGTGGGTCTGGCCCACGAAAGCTCATCATCTAATAAACCATCTTGTTAGTCTTTAAAGTGCTACATTGTCCTGCATTTTGCTTCAGCTACACCAGACTAGCACGGCTACATTTCTATCATTTACACGACTCTGAGTTGTGCATCTGAGGAAGTAACATTGGATGAAACTAGTTTCGACCTTAGTGTTCGGAGGCGGGGCAACGGATACCCCCAGTCCCGCCCTTTCGCGCCTACCTTCTCAAACGAACCAATCAGCCTCCTTGTTGTGGCGCCTAATTGGCTCTGTCTGGGCAAAGTACTCCCCCAGTGAGTGTTATTGGTTCCGCCCAACGAAGCTCCAGCCCGGGGAAGCTGCTCTAACCCCCTTGTGCCGGCAGAAGTGGTTTAGTCCTGCACGGGTGACAGGCCCTGCCGGGGCTGCTCGTGGCTCGCGCTGTGGGCGTTATGGCTGCGGCTGTGCCCGTGGGCGGGGGCGGGGGCATTCAGGGCTCCCTGCACCAGCTACTGTGCGCGCTGGAGGACCCGGACCCCGCTACCGCCGCCCTGCGCGGCTACAACCTCATCCGCAGCCTGGGGGAGGCGTGCGTGACCAGCACCGGGCAGGGCATCCGCGGTAACGAGCGGGCGCGGGGCCTGGTGGGGCGGGCTCTCAGGCGCCCCGCCCGCCACTTGTCCCCGCCGGGAAGGGGTTCGTGGCAATGACCCCACGGGCCGCCGAGTCACTGTGCCCGGGGCTGGCGCGGCCACGTGGGCCGGAGAAGTGGGGGGAGCCCCAGTCTCAGCTCTTGGGTTGTCCTCGGCCCAGTAGCTGCGTGTGCCAGCAGCTCCCCCGTCAGCAGGCCAATGGACCTGGTACGATGCCCTCTCCGGGGCTGGCTGTGGCGGGCTAGGCTGTGCCAAGGCTGACCGTGCCCGACCTATCCATTGTAGCCCACCGTAGAGCAGTGTGCTCGCTGGACCGTGCCTCTGGAGCCTCCGAGGTCTTGGCAAACTGATAATCTAGCTCAAGGGAGCGTTGTGATTTGTGCTTTTTTTTTTTTTTTATAAATCTTCCCTTCCTTGTCTTGACATTATGCTATGTAAGACTGTCTAAAACTATTCTGTGCAGTGCTACCAGCCACAGTTTTTTCTAATGGGTCAGGGAAGCTCTACCCCTGTTAAGTGTTAACCATTGGCTGGAGAGCCTCACCTCACTGAATCAGGGAACTTCTATCCTATTGAACCCTAACCCTAGTCGCAGGAGGTCTGTGATGTTTAACCCAGATCAAGGACTTTTACCTTTTTGAAACCTGGTCCTGGCATGGAGACTGTGCACCCTATTGAACCCTACCAGTTATTTGGGGGATAATGACCCCAACACTAGCATTGGGAACCCTGATCCTAACCCAGGAACACAGTCTAGTGAAACCTAACCTTACCCGAGCGAGTGCACTACACTACCCTTTTAAACCCTAATCATATCTGGGGAGTCCTTGAAAGATTAACCTGTCTTGGGATTCTTTAGCCTACTGGACCTTAACCCTATTTTGGGAGCCCTTGTCTGTTGTCTAGCTTTACCTCTAGGCCTGCTTGGATTTCAGCACTGTCAAGGCTTGGAGCCATGCTTCCAACCCTCCTAGGCCTCCAGGTGATGCCTGTGCTCTGAGGCTGGGGCAGGGCCCCCACTGCCTGTCCTCCAGGGCTGGGGGCTGCTTTCCCTATGCTCCCGCCAGGGCCAGGGAAGGCCAGGGCCATACACTGTCTGTTTCCTGCCCCCGTCCTGTTCCCTGGATGGGGAATGATGGGGCTGTGTGCTGTCTGCCCTTCTCCCCAGGAAGGCTGTGGCTGTACACCAGCTGCTGGGGCAGGAGTGGCCTGCTGCTACAGAGGGGAGGGGTGGTTCCCACAGGGTCCTGAGCAGAGGGCTTGCTTTCTCCAATGCTAGATTTACCCACTGCCCATGCTCAGGGTTTCTTAAAAAGTCAAGACCACCCAACTCACTAAACCATGCCATCCTTCCTTCAGTGCTGCTGCTGCTAGTGATGGGTGTGCTGCTGCCTTCAGAGCTGTGCAGCTGGCCAGCCACCAATGCCCTTCAACCATCCAGCTCTGAAAGCATCCTGGAACTAAGGGTGGCAGTAATGTTACATTTTGCCTCTATAGACTTACAAGCTACTTTTTGGCCAGGATCTCTAGTTTGAGAAATGCTGGCCATGTTCATTGAATTCTAACCATAGCTGTGGGAGAGTTTTGTTTAGAAAGCTGTGTCCTTTTGAATCTTAAGCCTACCCTCTTAAACCCTGAACCCTAACCTGATCCAGGGTAGAACACTAAACCTTGCATTTGAAGCCCTTGCAGCCCCAGCTCTATCTCTACCCTCAAGACTTAAATTTAGCTGGAGCTGTGTGGAGTGGTGCTCTGGTAAATATTTTCAAACCCACAGACAGAAGCCCAACCCCTGGTGCTTCACACGTAGCAGAAGCCCAGAGGCTTTGGAAGATATTCGGAGAATTTAAGCCTTGCTTACCCTAGTGAGCCCTAGCGTATAGCATCCTAACTGTAGACCTGGTAGCTATACTCTTCTGAAACCTAACCCAGGCTAAGGAAGGCATAGCTTACTTATCTGTTGCCCCAGGAGACATTCCATTTTTAGCTTTAACCTTAGCCCGGGGAGCCCTAACCTATTTAATCCTAACTTGGGGAGTTGTATTCTACTGAACCAGGCATGATCATGAGCATTAGCAGCTGCAGTCAAGTAGTACCCTACAGAGCCCCTCCCTATTAAATCCTAAACCTAAGCTGGGAAGTCCTTGCAGCTTAAAATGAATCCTTACACTGGGGATCTCTAGCCTGTTAAACCCTGTCTCTGCTCTTCAGATACCTAGCCTATTGAAGCCAAACCCTGCCCTTCAGCTCCACTCCGGTCCCTTCCCTGGGGTGACCTGCCCTACTGAATCCTCAGCTTAGTCTAAAAAGCCCTGTTGAAACCTCACAATATCTTGGATGTTTCTAGTTTTTGATCCCTGAGTCTAGCCTGAGACCTGTGCGCTAATAAACAGTAACCTCAGCCCTTCTAACCTTAGCCTATGGAACCCTAACTTTCCCAGGGGGAGCTCCACCCTATTAATGTCTAACCCTATCTCGGGGAGCTCTACCCTGTTGACCACTTGCCCTGAAAGTTGTAACACATTGAATTTTAACCTTGGGAGCTCTAGTGTACTGGACCCTAACTCTAGCCCAGGAGCTTTTACACCCCTAGCCCTGTCTCTGCACTTGGCTCTAAGAAATTGAGCCCTAGCATTAGTCCATAGAATCCCTGCTTATTGAGCCTAAATGGGGGAACTCTAGCTTCTTGAACCCCATGCTGGAGAGTTGTAGCCTTTTGAGCTCCAACGCAGTCTCGGGGAACTCTATCCTATTAAATAGTAAGGCTATGTCTACACTCACGGCTTCTTGCTCAAGTAATATGCAAATGAGGCTAAGCGTGGAATATCGCCGAGCCTCATTTGCATACCTAATGAGCCACCATTTTTTTCAGAAGAGGCTCTTGTGCAAGAAGGAGAGTCTACACTGCCCCTTCTTGCGCAAGAAAAACCCTCTTGCGCAATGCCGTTACACCTATTACTTTTCAGGAAGAATGGCGTTGCACAAGAGGCTTTTTCTTGCGCAAGAAGGGGCAGTGTAGATGCTCCTTCTTGCGCAAGAGCCTCTTCTGAAAAAAATGGTGGCTCATTAGCTATACTGGCCCAAAAGTCTATATCTGTCCTTGGGGGACACATCCTTTGTAACACTGTCCTTAGATCAGGGAAGTCTTCTTACCCAAAGCCTTTCCCTAGCCTGGGGATGCCTACTCTTACTCATGCAAAATGTACCTGGAGAGTTCTAATGTCTCCAGGCCTGATCCCGATAACCTGAGCCTTGTCCTTGGTAACTAAACTTAATCTGGTGAACTTTCCAGCTCCAGGTTTCACCATGACCAGATGTAATATGTTGAGACTTCTTAAAAGGCCAGTTTGTGTTATTCTTACATTGTGAAATACTTTATGTAGTAATTTGGGTTCACAGACTGTACCCATGGAGAAAAGTACTACTCTTGTGTCAGGATGCCAGATTCTGACCCTAAAATTGTGCCCCAACTGCTGCATTTGCAAATGGCAGTGTTGCTGCAGGTGTTAGAAACTTGCAGCTTCACTTCCTCTGTTGAGTATTCATGCTTCTCAAGTCACTCTGCTGTTTACTGAGGATCCTGTTTATTACACTCTGAACTGTTAAGTGGAAGTTTTAAGCAGCTTGATTTAGCTAATTCCTGTTTTTTTTAAACAACAGCTGATAGGTTTAGAAATTAAATCAATTAGTTGTTTGCAGTATTATTATAGGCATGTTGCTCTCAGAAATTAAGAGAAAAAACGGATGAAATAATGGGATTTATTGGACCAACTTCTGTTGGTGCAAGAGACAAGCTTTTGAAGGACGTGAAGTTCTTCAAGAAATATATTAGTGGTGTGTGTATTCAGAAAAAATGAAAGGGAATACTTATTTCACCCAGCATATAACTATATGTGAATCCATGGCATTCACTACCATAAGGGACTATAGGATTAAATTCTGTATTTGGATTTTTTAAAGGGCAGAAAAATTCTAGGATTAATATTTCACTGTGGCAGAGGCTTAATGTTTTTCTGAAGCATTGGATGTTGTCCACCATTAGAAGTGGGATAGGGGACTTTGCTGGATCATTGGTCTGATCTGGCATGTAAAATACTATGTTCCTATCCAGACTCTTCATGGTTTTACTGGGTGAAAAAAATCAAAATATGCTGATGTGTGCTTTTTGATCCTGTCTACACTGATATTTGAAATCATGTTAGCACCTTTATGGCAAGAAGTTTATTTAAACATACATTTGGATAGGAGCTAAAACAATTTCAAATGTTAGTATAGATAATGTCTTAGTCTAGGACAGTGGTCTCCAACCTTTTTACACCCAAGATCACTTTTTAAATGACAGACCAAGCCAAGATCTACCGCCCCGTCCCTTCCTTGAAGCCCCACCCTCTCTATTCTCCTCTTTTCCATCACTTGCTATCCCCAATCCTTATACTGCTACTTTAAAAAAAAAATTCCCACCATTCCTCGCAGCTCCTCGCCTGTGCTGTTGCTCGGTGAGTAGCTGCTCCTCAAATGAGGAAATCTAATGTAAATGTACAGTGCAGGTGCACAGTTCAGAGAGGGCTCAGGAGCTACTCTTAGAGCCTCCGAGATCTACCGGTAGATCGCGATCTACTGGTTGGTGACCACGGGTCTAGGATGACCACTCTTCATACTCATTGATAATACATAATTGACAGGTTACCCTTTAGGGTCATTGCAGACCTCATGTTGCTATATTGGTTCTGGCCTCAGGATTGCAGAGTAAAAATGGTGTAAAGCCCCTTTTCTCTCATCCCTGATTCTGTGCCAAGCAGTGTTGTACTGAACCTGAGGTTTGAGCATATATATGTGTACTGAAAATTTTATCAATAGAATTTAGGGTTCAATCCTGTAGCCCTAATTCCCATGACTAGCCCTTTTGGCTTCAGTGAGAATATTTATGTGAGTTAGGACTAAAATCATATCCTTTTTTAGCACTGAAAATAATTAGTTGTACTTTAAAAGTGGATGTCCTGAATAATGCCCAGTATTCTCTACATAATCAGATTCTAGCCATTGTTTGGAAATAGATTTTAAATAACAAAGCAACTAGTTTGATTCTTTGCTTGCTCTTTCTTCAGCATTGCAAACTTCCCTGGTATTTTCCAAAGAAAATGGATTACTTGTGTTTGTCCGCAAGTCTCTCAGCATTGAGGAAGTAAGTTGATAAACTTAGTGTTTTTGGTATGTTTTTTAAAGAATTGCAGTATTTTTCCTCTGATAAGTGAAAGTATACAGGCTTTCATTTCTAAAATGCAACTTTGTTTTTCAGTTTCGAGAGTGCAGGGAAGAAGCTTTAAAATTTCTATGTATCTTTCTGGAAAAGATTGGTCAGCAAGTTCATCCTTATGCTCATGATATTAAGGTAAGTGAAGTAAAACTTATTTTAAAAAATCTGTCAAATACTGTTCTCCAGTCTCTTTAATTTAAACACGAAAGCTGAAAGATACACAAAAATGACTGATACCAGCATCATGACCTTCCTGTAGGCAATTCATCCTTTCCCACCCAATGTTTCTAAGAGAGCTGAAATGGAAGAGCAATATTGGTTTATATGTTAATGCACTGGTATCATTTAAAATGTTAGTATAGTTTTGTAGTGTTTGTTAAAGTACCTTAGAGCTAGCAGGGTTAGAATATATTTTGCTCTCCCATAAAAAATGGAAGTTGCTGGGTTTGGATTTTTTTATAATGTTGCACCAGTGAAATATTTGATTTAAAAGAATACAGTACTTTGAATCTTTCTGCATCAGTTTGTAGTGACTTTTTAAAAGGCTTGTTTTTCAGACAAGCTGACCACCTGTAGTACCATTTGAAGTCCATGGGAACTGTGAATACTCATCAGTTTTTAAAATGTGTCTCTTAAGGGTATGTTACAGTGCAGTTAAAAACCCCATGGCTCGTCTGGGCTAGCTGATTCTGATGTGGATGGCTCAGGCTAAAGGGCTGCTAATAGCGTTGTAGACATTCAAGGTGTGTAGCTGGAGCGGAGCACAGATTTTAGGACCGTATAAGAAGGGAGGGTCCTGAATATCTACACCACCATTAAATAGTACCTTTGCCATGTGAGCCTAAGTACACCAGTATGGACCAGCCACGATGTCTAATTGCATTGTAGACCTACTCTAAGGCTATGTCTACACTTGCGGCTTCTTGCGCAAGAACATCTTGTGCAAGTGTTGTGCAAGAACTCTTGTGCAAGAAAACGTCCACACTGCCGTGTGCGAGATGTGCTTTTGCGCAAGAGCGCCCATGGCAGTGTGGACGCTTTCTTGCGCAAGAAAGCTCTGATGGCCATTTTAGCCATAGGGCTTTCTTGTGCAAGAAATCCCTGCTGAGCATCCATACTGCCCTCTTGCACAAGAGCTCCCATGCAAGAGGGCTTACACCTGTCAAAAAAGAGCGTAGCTTTTGCGCAAGGAGCCCCCTCGTACCACGCCGTACTGTAAATTTACTTGCGCAAGAGCAGGCGGGCAGTGTGGACGCTCTGCAGATTCTTGCGCAAGAACAGCTGTACTTGCGCAGGAAGCCGTGAGTGTAGACATAGCCCATGAGTCTAAGCTGCTCAGTAGTATCCATTTAATTGGAGATGTACGTTTATGCCATTGTGCTTTTTGAGCTCATGGTAACAGCCTCCTGCCTAAAAGGAATGGGGACTTGTGGTAGACGGCTTGTTGCATGAGGTCTTTTACCGTAGAATTTGCTTCTCTCTAGGTTTATCCGAACTTGAATTTGCTAACTCTAGGACACACTGCAAAGCCAGTCTTTTTCTTTATTTCTGTTGGGTTGCTTGAGAGATATGTGGGTTAGTATTGCTGTTTTCTGGGTGAATATCATGGATGTAAAAAAAACACACAAAAACAAAATCAGAATTCTATCATTTATCTGATTAAATGTTTTAGAAGATGTAAATGTAAGGAGGGAAGGGTTCTGGAGGAGTGTCCCCCCCCCCCCCCAACCCCGATCTCTTGGGTGCTGCCCCTCACTGTAGGCTCTGGCACTAGCAGGATCCTGGCAGCTGAGTTTAACTCTTAACAGTAACCGACAAGCATCAGCTTATTGGTTAAACTCTGACCTCCCTAGTGAATATGTATTCTAGTCTTCATTGGCTTTATGTGAAAAGCTGTTTTTTTCCACTTGGGTTTTGTATATTTTAAATGTTGTAAAATACCTAAAATCATTGGGAAAATGTGCTTTAAAGAAATATCTAAAAATTTAAATATTTTTTTTAAAATTTCACCCTGTTAATAATTATGGTTTTTTTTTTCTAACTTAGCAAACTTGTATTAGCGTTTACACAAAAGAAAAGGCTGCAAAATGTAAAATCCCAGCTCTGGAGCTCCTCATTAAGGTAAAACATACTTTCATTGTTTCTCAGCCTAGAGACTTTGAGTTTATGCTGCTGTTGAATTTGATAGCCAAAGTCTACCATTACAAGGGAGATTTGGTGGTTTAATTCTGTAGGAAGAATTCTATCATTCTAAAGAGACTGGGACTTTTCAGTTTAGAAAAGAGGAGACTGAGGGGGGATATGATAGAGGTCTATAAAATCATGAGTGGTGTGAAGAGGGCTGATAAAGAAAAGTTATTTATTAGTTCCCATAATAGAAGAACTAGAGGACACCAAATGAAATTAATGGGTAGCAGGTTTAAAACTAATAAAAGAAAGTTCTTCTTCACACAGCGTGTTGTCAACCTGTGGAACTCCTTGCCAGAGGAGGCGGTGAAGGCTAGGACTATAATAGAGTTTAAAGAGAAGCTGGATAAATTCATGGAGGTTAGGTCCATAAAAGGCTATTAGCCAGGGGATAAAATGGTGTCCTTGGCCTCTGTTTGTCAGAGGCTGGAGAGGGATGGCAGGAGACAAATCGGTTGATCATTGTCTTCGGTCCACCCTCTCTGGGGTACCTGGTGCTGGCCACTGTCGGTAGACAGGATACTGGGCTAGATGGACCTTTGGTCTGACCCAGTACGGCCGTTCTTATGTTCTTATGTTCTTAAGAGTATTAAAAAAGTATTTCTCTGCCCACAAATTAGTCTGAATTTTCTTTGACTAAGATGCTTAATTGAGTTGCCATCCCTTCGTTTGTGTTGGAAGTCATTCTGAATTTTGAGGGTCATCAGAGTGTATCTTTATTCCCAATTTAATTGCTGTTGTTTAAAGCAACACTGTGAACCTAAAAATCACACTTCTGTTTGAAAATATTTATCTTTTACAGATAACCATTTAGGTACTGTAACTGAAAGATACTGGAAGAACAATGTGTGGGAACATCTCATTGGGAGAGGGAGGGGTCCCTCAGGCAGCGGGCTGGGGGATTGCGTCAGGGCAGAGGACCTGGAGGTAAATAAGGGCACATGGGGGTCAGAGGAGGAGGCAGAGGAGACACTGGAGAGGAATGGAGGATGGAGGAGAAGTGAGGAGGAACCAAAAGGAGGCACAGAGGAGAAAGAGATGGGGGAAGGAGACTGCAGGGGGGAAGAGTGTTGAGGATCGCAAACAACTTGAAGGAATCCCAGGAGGGCAAGGAGTCTGGTGAGAAGGGGGAGGAAGCGACCCTGGGGCGGGGGAGTCACACAAATTCATTTAGCGTTTTAGGGGGTTGTGGTATCACAAAGTTTGAGAACCCCTGGCATAAGGAAAAAACAACAAAACCAATATTTATTTTATAGAAATGATAGCTTGTTTTTAACTACTTTACACTATCAGAAAACATGCCAACCGCTTTTAACTTAGTCTGCTAAACCAGCTGGACTACTCGTGCTTAAAGTTAGATTGAAGTATCTTCTTGGCTTGTGGGCCTTATTTACCTTGATCTAACTGGGAAAAAATAAAGCAATTGTTTTTCTAATTTGTGGGTATCTTGTATATATTTCCAGTTGCTTCAAAATTTACGATCTTCCTTTTTGATGGAAGAACTGAAAGTTGGAGAGATCTTTAACAAATTTTATGGGGAACTTGCTGCAAGAAGTAAAGTGCCTGACACGGGTGAGCCTTAGCTTTTCTTAACAATATTTTCATTTGTTTGATTTACTTTCTTTTAGTATAATAGAGCCTCAGAGTTATGAACTGAGTGGTCAGTCACATGTTGGGAATGTGAATGTTTGACCGGTTAACCTGTAAGCCTCACCCTTAATGGGTTAAGCTTACCAGGTAAGGTTAAACAGTGGAGGCTGGACCTACTCCCCACCTACTGCAGGCAGGGGGCTGCTTCTGCCCCATCAAGGCCTTGTTACGGATGGAACTGCTCCAGCCAGGCTGGATCAGTCTCTATCCACAGTAGGCCTGGGTACCCCGCAAGCAGGGGCTGTTCTGGTCAGAGCAACCCCTGCCTGCAGGACATCTTGGCCCACCACAGACAGGTGCTACTCTGGCATCCTGCCTGGAGGAGCCTCTATCTGTGTCAGGATTGATCACTGCGCAGGCACGAGCTGCTCCAGCCTGCGGCGGTGGGGGCTGCTCCAGACCAGTAGCAGGTGAGGGGGCTGCTCCAGCCAGGCTGGAGTTACCTCCATCCCTGCCCACCCTCCTCCTGAGCACTGGTCCTGCCTGCCTCCCGCCCCGGGGCTGGGGGGAAGAAGAACATGTAACCAGTAAAAATTCCAGTGGTTACAAGTTTACACAAATACATGATAGTTAACATCCCTACATCCCACTGACATCAGTGAGATGTTCCCACACAGAACTCATGACAGGAGTCTTAGGCTATATTTATAATAATGTTACATTATTTTTAAACTTTCACTGCTGCTTTCAACTCTTTGATTAGGGACTTAGAGTATAAAGGTGTTCAGCACCTTGCTTTCTCAAGTCCTATTGATTCTAGTCTGAGTTGAGGGTGTGTGACATCTCAGAGGATTGAGCCCTATAGTTTAGTATTAAAATCTGTCACTGCCTTGAATAAATTGAATAAATTAATCTTCACCATGAGATCTGGTAATTAATTTCAAATCAAAACATGGAAGTATATGTATCTATGAAAGCACTGTTTTACTCTTTTTCATTTGCCAGTCATTGTGCCAAGATATCAGTAGCCTTAACTGCCTAGATAAGTGGGTGCACAGTAAAGTTCCCTCTAAGCTGCATGGCTGCACAGCTGCCTAATAAACCCCATGCAGGAACTCAGGGGTGCCACAAACAGAGCTGCCGCAGCCTCGAGAGAGGCTGGCACTTCTCCAGCTGCAGCAGGGAACTAGTGCAGCTGGGGGAAAGGAGTTTCTGGCTGCAGCAGGGAGCTGCTGCACTAGAGGGAGAGATGCCGTCTCAAAGTTCTCCTCCCGGCCCCCTCACCGTCCTCAATCCCCAACAACACAGACCTGCTGTATCCGGGAGAGAGGCATCCCTCTCCCAGCCTAGCCCAGTCTCACTAGAGCTGCCATAGCCAGCAGAGAGGACTTGGGAGAGCCCTCTCTCCTGGGGAGCCTGTACCCAAAATTCCACATCCTCCACCCCATCCCAGATCCCACGCTCTGAACTACAGCTTTCATCCATGCACCGTAACCCTCTGCCCCCCCAGCTCTGAGCCTCTTCCCAAACCTCTCATCCCTACTCATACCTTAGAGCCTGCATTCCCATCCTCCCTAACCCTGAGTCCTCTCCCACTTTCCAAACCCCTCAGCTCCACCCCTGCCACAAATTATCCATGTGCAGAATGAATTTTAATATGTACATCAATATGGAGGTGATGTGTCACACATCATCTCTATATTGATGCATATAGCGAAATTCATTCTGTACATGAACATGAAAGGGAACATTAGTGGAAAGACACGGATTTTATAGTACTAGTTACTAACCACTTGTACCTCTTTAATTGATCAACCCTGGGAAACAGGGTATGTTGAATTAAAGATTTTGCTGGTACAGGGAGGGTGATATGGATCTTGGCAGGTGGGGGTAGGATGATTACCTGGCAACCTGCTCCTGGGGGCACATGTGGCTCCATGTCTCTTGTTGCTCCTAGGCACCACTCCTGGCTGTTATTGATGTGCCTGGGAAAAGCCTCATGGGAAGTTTGTTACCATGCTGCCATTCCCCCAGATAGGGGCATGAGCAGTGGCAGCTGTAGTAAGATGAGGGCCTGAAACAAAAGTCCATGTAGTGTCACAAGGGAGTGCTGTGATCTGGTTGATCAAACTGTATCACACTACCCATTTGGTTCAGCATTCACAGAACAAAAGAGTCTTTCACAGTATCTTAAACATACCTCTAACAAGTTTTATTGCAGGCAATTCAGGAGCAATTTTAAAAGCACTATATGTATATGTATATTTAGTACTAAGCAATTAAAACAACATTAAAAGACATCACAAGCATTAAAAGCAATATTTAAATGGAATAATTAACAATCTACATCTAAGCCTAAACCCAATTTAGCAGCCTAATTCTTAATTCAATTGAATACACTCACTCACTCACTCACCCTCTGGGGCTGGCCAGACCCCAGGTAATGTTGGTTAATTTGATTGAGGCGCAAGTCTGATATGTACATCACCCCAATATGCCGAATTGATGGACTCCAACTTGTGGGGAAAAATGGTGTGGTATATATCCCCTCGGCAGGGGACAGTCCAGTGAGATGCCATCCACTGGTTACTCACAGTCCAGGTGGGATGATGTCCGTTAGTGATACCCCCTTCTTCTTACTGGTGTGTCCACGACTGATCCAGAAATATCCAGTTTTTGCACCGCTTGTCTCACCATGAGTGAGAAACAATGGTCTGTTCTTGGTTAGATTCTTCCCTTGTTACTTTTCCTTATCTGGCAATGCTGGGAACGCTGCCTCCGCATGCATACACAGTTCTTTTATCTCATGCAGTTCTCTTTCTTAAAGTTGTAAACAAGTCCATAATCCTCCGGAGTTTTTTCCTGGACCAAACAAGTCCATAATCCTCTCTTCAGCTCACTTGCTATGGATTCACTCATACCGACCATTCACACTGCCCATGATTCGTGACAGTACACCAGATTGGTTTGACGCACTTTGAGGCCTAGCTAACAAAGGACAAAACTTGAATAATACAAAGCAAAGCTAAGCTGTGAGCAAGAGGCAGACCACTGCTCCCAGAACTTGGCACGAACAGGGCTGAGAATGCAAAACACTAATTTGTAATAGGCCCAGGTGTGGAACGGTAATTGGTTCTGGTCATACGTTGAAAGCGCATTCTAAAAGATGGTACCACTAGCTCATTCAAAAGATCTCGGTACCCAAGCTGGGTATCTCCCGACAGATACTGGCTCAGGTTCAGGAAAGGGTCTAAAATGATATCATGATGGATAGAGATGTTCTAAGGGTGATGGATGGTATTTAAGTAGCATCAGGGGGTATGTCTACACTTGCACCCTAGTTCGAACTAGGGATGCAAATGTAGGCATTCGAAATAGTCAATGAAGCAGGGATTTAAATATCCCACGCTTCATTAGCATGATCTCACTGGCACATTACTCCGATCAACAGCTGTTTCTAAAGTGAAAGTGCACGCCAAATCCCTTGGTTTGAACTAACGTTACTCCTCATATCCAGAGGGTGGTAACCTGACAGTGTCAGGAGTGATGTGTAACTTGTTTGTATCTGTATATAAAGTGGTGTCTTGGAGAGGCAGTCTTTGTCTGGCCTAGGGGGCAGTGGGACCTCCCATTGACTGTTAGCCCATTGTTAGGGGGTACATATGCATTGTGGTTCAATAGAGTCTACTGATAACTATTACAATACTGATAACTATTACAATACTTTGTTTAACAATAAACCTGGTCAGGTGCCTTCAATTCTTGTCAGATTTGTGGTCTTTGGGATCTCTCTGAGTCTGCTATGCTTACTATTTTCGCAAGTCAACATGGCACACATGATTGAGCACCCACGCATGCAGCTGACTGGTTGTTGTTATTGACAGAGCAGATCTGTCAGGACATGATGCTAGTAAATCCTGATTACTACACCAGCACACACAGCCTCTTCTTCCTCCATACCACGCGTGTTCCTGGATTAGGGACACCTTGTCAGCCGACGGTCAGGGCTGTGTGTGTGCGTGTACGCGTGCACGTGTGCGTGCTGAGAAAAGGTTTAATGTCCGTGACTTTACTGCTAGGACCGGGATCCCGTCGCAGAGGGCAGCCAACAGGCTGACAGACGCCCCTGTTTATAGGAAGAGCTTATTACACCTCAGATTTTAGCTGCTAGGATACAGGATCCCTTTGCAGCGGGCAGTCTAGGGAAGACTGAGAGATGCCCCAACGGATCTGTCACCTGGGAGTGACACGATCCAAACGCCCAAGCTCTTCCTATACCTGTCCCTTATGACCGGCTGAAGTTCTTTTAAATTGTGCTTGGTTCTGTTACAGCAACTGAAGGAGTCAGGTTAAAGCTTAAACAGTTACAGGTTTATTAAAAAGACATAAAAGCATATGGTTACAATGGCTATTGCTCTATTTCTTAACTGCTAGCAAATACAGATCTTATGGTTACAATGGCTATTGCTCTATTTCTTAACTGCTAGCAAATATAAATCTTAAAAATGGTTACAAAGAAAATAAAGATAGAAAATAGAAATAATGGTACTAAGTGACAGCTTAATCTTTAAAGAGCTCTAAGTCTATGTGTACACTTAAGACAAAGGACCACATCCAGGTACAATTTTTACCCCTTTCTGTGACTCGCGACTCCAGCGGGTCAAGCCAGGGTCGGTCTCTCAATTCCTAGGAAAGATGAATACGAGGTGGGCGTCCCCTTGGAACCTCGGGAGGTCAATCACCTAACCCGACCAGCAGATAGATGGTAGATTGACACTCAGAGTAAATGTGCTGCTGGACCCATCTTTATACCTCTGGGGGCCTGTATCCTCTTTCTTATCTAAGATGCTGAATTGTACTGGTCCGTTTTGTGGCGCCAGTTCTTACAAGCAAGTTTCAAGTTAATTTACACTTGCAAGAGAGAGAACTAAATTGTGAGTACTAGACCTTTTTTTACTGGGTGAGAGATTCCTTCCCCCGTGGACGGCTGTGTGTTCGTATCAATATGGGATTAAGTCAAGGGCACTCCTCAGCAGCCTCTTGGTCAGCAATTGGCATATCTCTGTTTACAGCCATTCACGATCACACAGCCTGGGCCTTCTGCTCTGTGCGCCCTGTATGCTCCAGGCAAGCAAAAATGGATGTTACAGGGGGGTTCCTGTCTGGCTACACACCTAGAGCAGTGTTTCTTAAACTTTTTAAGACCGAGGAACACCAAACAATTTTTTTTTTTATGAGGAACACCAAGGATTTTTTTGTTGAGCAAAAAAAAAGCCTGCCCCTTTAAGGGTGGCCATTTTTAATTCTGTTGTTCTCTGTGGCACACCTCCGACTGCCTCGTGGCACACTGGTGTGCTGCGGAACACAGTTTAAGAAACACTGACCTAGAGCATGGAGGTTCAAGTGTGCCGTGTCATATGGCACAGCAATCTCAAAGTAAGTGATACACATATTGATGTTATTTTTTTTAGTACTGGAAAAATTATATGAACTCCTTGGAGTCTTGGGAGAAGTCCAACCTAGTGACATGGTTGACAACTCTGAAAAATTATTCAGAGCTTTCTTGGGAGAGCTCAAAACACAGGTATGATTGGAAACTCTTATAAACTCTGTTAATCAGTTTTTTCTGTTTTTTATGTTGAATTACCATTCATGCCAAGATTGCTGGATACTTCATGTAACCAGATAGTTGTAAATCATAGTTGAACAATTTTAGTCTTTAATAGCTTCCAAGTGTTGTTTTGCTCTGGTTATAGGGTCTTTGGGTTGGTTACAGGTGGAGGGAGGACCTATTGGGAATTGGCTGAGTACAGTAATGTGGGGAGTGGAATGGGAAGAGTGTGATCATCATCAGCCATGGTGCCCTAAGTAGGGAATGTAATGTCCATTAGAGGTCAGTTTTTTATTTGGACTTTAATAAGCTGCAGAACTTGATTGCATTCTTTGGTTCAGAAGGTTGACATCTCAAATGTGCCTTAGCAATGTTTCTTACACTTCTAACTTGAGCATAATATTTTCTTAAAACTTTTATTTTCAGATGAAGTCAGCAACAAGAGAGCCCAAACTACCAGTAGTAGCAGGGTGCTTGAAAGGATTGACTGCACTTATGTATAATTTTACTAAATCCATGGATGAAGGTGAAGTACTTTTTTATATTAAAAAAAAAGACATTTTAATGTTGTATACCCGACAAGGGGCATCTATTCATTTGGTCTCAAGAGTCACACTGTTTTATAGATGACAATAGATGCAAGCAGTTGTGCAGTCTGAGTGATATTCCCACCATTGGCAGAAGTCTTGTTCGTGTAAAGCTCTTCATGACCCAAAATCTCTGGGTGCTTTAGCAGATGAGAGAGTATGGTCAGAGTGACTGAGTAGTAGAGATGTGAATGGTTAACCGGCAAGCCTTCTGGTTAACTGATAGAGGCTGCTCCAACCTTGCGGGATCTGCCGTGGGCAAGGGGTTGCTCCAGCTTGGCCAGAGCAGGCCCCCCTTCATTGGTTAACCAGTTAAACATTGTTTAACCAGTTAATCAGGTAAATGGGATTTTACATCCCTACTGCATAAGGTGAGAAGCTGAAGTGATCTTTATCCAGGAGTGCCTGGGCAGCTGTACAACTCCAAGTGAAAGTTTGAACATTCTTCTTCATAATTATATACAAGCACACTTAAATTAGCATACCCATGTTGTTTAGAAAGTAATTTTTCAGCAAGTCATACAAAGCAGTATATTTAAAACAAAGAAGTATATTAGTAGCATCCTCGGAGAGTAGGGATGTCAATGTGTAGACAACTGCATGATTAACCGATAAACTTAGGCTTATCGGTTAATCCTATCGACTACATGCATTCCCCCTGCCTCTGTATCCGAGGCGGTAAGAGAGAGGAGGCAGGAGCTGATGCCCTAGGGGAGCTGGCTTTTAAGCCAGCACCCCACAAGCACCGGATCCACCTGCTCCAGCCCATCGTGTTGCTGCCTCTGATAGGGGGATGAGTGGGCCAGGTGAGAGTTGATATGAGCAAGGAGCCGGCTTTTAAACTGGCTCTCCGCACATGCTGACTTTGTGGACCCACCTGCCTCCTACAGAGGGGGGAGGCAGGCAGGAACCGCCTCTCTCCTCCCCCCCGCCCTGTGCTGCTGCCTCTATTGTGCCTGGGCTCACTGTGGACAGAGGCTGCTCCTCAGCATCAGCTCCTGTCCACAGAGGGTCAGAGCTTCCCGTGGATGGAGGCTGCTCCAGCATCCCATGGAACAGCCTCTGTTTGTGGCAAGCCTCGGCTGCAAGCCTGGGCCCTGCTGTTGCTAGAGAGGCGGCAGAGTGGAGTGGCAGAGGGTCCCTGGGAATGGGGCTAGGAGAGTAATGTCCGTGGGGACTATTGAACAGTTGTGTAACCACTAAAATTTGATGTGGTTACATGACTATTCAATAACATCCCTATCAGGGAGTGTTTGGATTCTTTTTAAGAATGTGATATTTTGAAAACCTTTAAATTAGTCCTATGGGAATTCTGCAATTGTTGCATTTGAAGCCATAATAAAACTGCAGAATTCCCCCAGAAATGTTTAAATATTGTATCTTTACATCCATAACAAGATAATTTTATCTTGCTGTTCTGTGTCTGTCTCAGAAGTGCCTTTAGTGAAATGTTGAATTATTGTTATCCTACAGATCCCCACACTTCAAAGGAGATTTTTGATTTTGCTGTGCAGGCAATCAGTCCGCAGGTAGAATGTTTGAGTGTGTTCATTCTTTTACCAAAGTTATTTCTAAAGAGCAAGTTATGAATGGTGAACCTTTTGTTTTTACAGGTTGACCTAAAGCGATATGCAGTACCTCTAGGTAAGAATTTTTCATATAGCTGTTTGCAATGCAGTGGATACTATGGAATTTAGATTGTGTGTAATAGAGTAGTCGACTAACTGCATGAATTCTTAGCTGTTAGTTGACAATTCTGTAGTCCCTGGCGGTGGGGGCGGCAGCCAGTGCAATCTGGCCCCACCCCCAAGGAGCCTCCTATCGCCCTGCACTGCTGCCTCTGTATCAGATGCAGCAGCATGGGGTGGCAGGCAGAAGCTGGCCCATGAGGGAAGTCAGTTTAAAAACCAGCTCTCTTTATGGACCGACTGCTTGCTTTCCTTCTGCTCTGTTGACTCTGATACAGAGGCAGCAGCATGGGGTGGCAGCAGCCCCTGTCCGCAGAGAGTCTGAGCTCCCTGCGAACAGAGGCTGTTGCAGGGGAGAGGGGAGAGGAGCCTGCTGCGAAGCACCCTCTCTCTGCAGCAGCTGAGCTGGCCACAGACAAAGGTTGCTCTGGCAGCAGCCTCTGCCTGTGGCGAGCCAGGGCCCACTGAGGGCAGCGGCTGCTTTGTGACACCCTCCCCTACCCCACTCCCCACTGCTTCTGATAGAGGTAGCAGCGCAGTGGGTGAGGCAGGTGGCACCGCGGAACTGGTGTTGGGGGGAACTGGCTTTTAAACTGAGCCCCCCCAAACACCGATTCCTGCTCTCCCTCTCCTCTCCCTTACTGCCTCTGTTACATAGGCAGCAAAGAGGAAGGAATGCAAGTAGTCCAGAAGAGTAACTGATAAGTCTAGGCTTATCGGTTAATTGTCTACTTGTTCACATCCCTAATGGATGCCTAGCATATCTTGGAGGGAGAAGACATGTTTCCTCTTCTGCTTATTCCATTCAAAGAATACAGCATGTTCTGCATTCCAGGCTAGAAGAGTGGTATGTGTATTCGTGATCTAAAGAGTTAAAAATTGAGTAGCTGGTTGCGAAAAGTAAGTTCTAATACTCAGCAACAACACTGC
The DNA here is from genome assembly GCF_049634645.1 of Pelodiscus sinensis. Lineage (NCBI taxonomy): Eukaryota > Metazoa > Chordata > Testudines > Trionychidae > Pelodiscus > Pelodiscus sinensis. Next base: position 69,797,460 of record NC_134712.1, read on the forward strand.
TTCCAACATTTAACTTAGTGGCTTTCTCTGTCTAATGTGACAACTTTTCAATGCCACATACAGTCAGTTCCAAAATTTTAGGGAACATTCTGGACATCTGTACATACCCAGGATAAAATCCAGATTAACGAGTATCTGTGTCATGCCTGCCCTCTAATCTGGGCTTTCTTTACAATGCTTTCCTGCTGTAGCCTCTTCTTTGGATTGCTTATAAACAGCCTTTAGATAATTTGCTACCCCAAATAGTTTCCCAGACACTTCAGTTAATCACATTGGATTACTTGATGATTCTGTTTAAATGCAAATGAAGCAGAGCTCATATTCCTTTATTTGAAATAGACCTGCTTGCCAACTTCTGCTGTGGTTTGGAAAGTGTGTTAATACTATTATAGAGTGAAATATGACTTGACACAGAATATTGTCACACATTTTATCAGGATAATATCGCCCAGCAAATTGAGTTTTTAGATACCATCTCTCAAGGAGTATTTTATACCAAAACTGTTACAATAGGTGTAACTGTTACAATAGGTGTAACACCTTACAATAGGTGCGTAAGGTGTAGACACAGACCATAGATTTCTGGGGGAAAGTCTAGGACTGTGAGGGCATGTTGGGGTCACCTGCAATATAATCAGTGCTGATAAGTGAATTGCATGCTGCAAGCTGTCTGTCTGTACTCCAGATTAGACGCTACAGCAACAAAACAGAGGATATCCCCAATTTAGAGGGCAATGGTGATACAGCTACTCATTAGTCCAACTTGTACCCTGAATACATTCTCAACATCAGTGGAAAGAACTCTCTCAATTTTTGGTGAAAATTAGAAAAACTGAAAGGGGAAAATGAGAGATTTTTGGAGTCCAAGCATCAGGTTAGCTGAGCCTTCCATATAACAACATTCCCATCTTAGCTCTGCCTATCCTCCCATTGCAGTTCAAAAATGCTGGGGAGAAGGGGACAGTGGGGGCCATACAGAGCCTCTGGCATTGGAAAAAGTGGGAAATGAGGATCAGATAGAGCCCCTACCGTGGGGAGTGATGGGATATGGAGAGCCCCGACATGTTGGAGAGTGGGTCATGAAATCCCTAAGTGTGGGAGAATGAGAGACCTTGGCATGGATGATATAGGGAGGAATGGGAGATCCTGGTATAGAGAGCAAAGGAGGGAATTAGGGGGCACACAATTCTGGGTAGAGAGAGACCATAGTATGGGTGGAGATATGGGGCCCCTGGACTTGGGGGAGATCGGGTAAAATTGGTATGGAGTGAGGGAGGAGGTGACAAGATTTGTAGGGAATCCCTGAAGTAGTGGAGAATGGAAAGTAGCATACAGGAAGCAAAGAGGGGGAATGGAAAGATATAAAGAGCCTTTGAAGGGGCAGCACTTTCACCTTTAAAGTGTAGCAACAACCCTGGGGCTGTTGCTGTACTTCAAAGGCAGAGAAGCCCTTATCGACTTATCAAATAGTTGATCAAATTGCATCAACTATTTGATTAGCCAATTAATCTAAATTTAACATCCCTAGTTCTAATAATCAGAAATACCATTTAGTCAAGATATATTTGACACTTCCTATTGGCCTGATGTACACTTCTAGAAAATAGTTGTCAAAAGCTGGAATAGAAATTTGAATTTTATTGATAATTGTGGTTTTGAATTACAGCTGGTTTACACTTGCTCAGCATGCATGCTGCTCAGTTTGGCACCGCCCTTCTGGACAACTATAACTCACTGTTCAAAGTACTGTCTAAGTGGTGTGGCCATACAAATGCAGAGCTGAAGAAAGCCGGTCATTCAGCCTTAGATTCATTCCTTAGACAGGTACTACTAATTTACATAACTCTAAGTCTTCATCAGAGAGCTACATTTCTCAAACACTAGTAGAATATGGGGAATGTTCATATACATATATATATATTAATGCGTAGTGGCCCTACATAAATAATAAATGATTTCTTATCAGAAAAGGTGGTATAGATTTGTATTTAGGTTGTCTTTTACTTTAATTTCACCTTGATTATTTTCTAGTTTTGGAAAATCCATAATTGTTTGTGTAAATCTGCAGATTTCTCTAATGGTGGCTAAAGATGCAGAAATGCACAAGAGCAAGTTGCAGTTCTTCATGGAGCAGTTCTATGGTATCATCAGAAAAATGGATGCAAGCAATAAGGAGTTGTCCATTGCCATTCGTGGATATGGGCTTTTTGCTGCGGTATGACAAGCTTACTCTGACAAAACAGCATATTAGATAGGTTTTTTAGGATAGGTTTTTTATTAGGATTAAGAAGCCATTCATTTTACATGTTGTCTGTCATGCAGGGAATGTTCCCCTCACTCTGTCCCATCATTTCTGAATTAAGATATATAAAAGAAATAAACTACAAACTCTTGTCTGTTTCTCTCTGGTCTGGCAACATCCATGATCTGCCATGATTTTAGTTAGCCAGATGTCCACTTATCATGGGTGTAGCCAAATTTCCTGCAGACTGATAAAGTTTGTTTATAGCCAACAGTCCTGGCTCTCAGTATTCTGTGCTGTTATTTAGCTCTAATTTACTCCCCAAATGTCTTCTAAGAGCCCAGTAAGCAGTGGAAGTGTTGGTAATGCTGATAGACAATACTGACCTCCAGTGGTTTGGCAAATTCTCTGATTCAGCACTGGTCAGCTCCTGAGAGACTAGAGAGGTTCAACCTGTATATAGGGCAGACTTCTGCATTTTGGCTTAAAATAATCGCTCAGTGAACTCCTACTAAATTCACTTGGAAGACTTGCCAGATTGGGCCTTAGAACATTATAACTCTTTGTTAGTCTGACACATTAATTCAACTTAGACTTATCTTGTTCTGATTGGACATGAAATCTACAGTCTTGGCAGCTATTAGAAATTGGAGTTGCTGCATCTATGGAGTGAAAATAAGACCTTTGTACCGTTATATAATTTTCCTTCCTCTATCTTAACTGGGAGCGTTTGACATAATTTACTCTGGAGTCCCAACAGCGATTCTCCTGGGTTATGAGTAGCATGTTGCTTCTGCCTTTCCCATGGAGCTAAGAGCCACTGGCTCTACAATCATCTCAGCCTATCTCAGTTTGGAAGTAATAACTGGAATCCCCTTTAATGTTCCCAACTTACCTTACAAAGCAGTTGAAGTGAAATGTAAGATGAGGGTATAGCATGTTGTTCCCAAGCTAAATTCTTAGCTTCTCAGGTTGGTTTGGAAAAGTATTGTAACTGAAAGGTCGCAATCAGATATTAATACAATTGCAATAAATTGTAATGCAAGGTCATTTTATTTATTAGCTCTTTAATTTTTCCATGTTGTTCAAAAGTTTTCAACTGTATTATGAGATTCCTATAAAGTTTTAAAAGTAATTTTTATCTGTGATTTGTTTTAAATTATTGTAGTATTCTTATGCTTAACTTAATGCTAATTGAAGTGATACTTTACTTTCTCTCATTAAAGCCTTGTAAAGCAATAAATTCTAAGGATGTTGACTTCATGTATGTTGAGCTCCTTCAGCGCTGTAAACAAATGTATCTCACTGAGGCAGAGACAGCAGAAGAACATATATATCAGCTACCCAGTTTTCTTCAGTCCATTGCAAGTGTTATATTCCACATAGATACGGTAAGTGGAATATTTACTTTTAGAGCCATATATGGATCTGTTAAGACTATATTGAACTACAGCAGAAGAGATTCCAGTTTGGCATTTCATAGTGATTCTTGCTTCTTAGCAAATACTCCTAGGGGATGGGGTAAGTTAGCGTGGTATCAAGAGAATCCTAATGAAAAGTCTGTTGAATAAAGAGAAGGATAACACTGAGACTAGACAAAATGATAAATACTATGACAATTAGTGCATTATAACAACACTTTTTTACGTTTCTTTTTAAATTAAGGTTATTTTGTGTAGGGTTTTTTTTTTTAGTTTGTGCATTCTATAACACTTTGTATACCGTGAGTTTCACCTTTTCCTCTGAATACCTAATCAGTTTGTCTTGTTTCAGTCATCTTTCATACATTGGAAAGAGAAATATTTCTCCAGCAATACAGCAGACCTTTGTATCAGCTGTTTGTATTAGCTTACTATCTTTATCTGCTCCACACTGATAAGTCTAACAGTTAAATTGCCACACTGAAAAGGGTAAATGAGTCTGTGGTAGGAATGTTAAATTTAGTTTAATCAATTAATTGATTAGTCAACAAGCAGGGGAGAGTCACATGGGGTTAGTTAACCCAGCTGCGGCTCTGCCTTTTAAATGTATTAAGAGCCGGCAGGAGCTGAAGCGCAGTGGAGGAGGACCCAGCGCGAGGCAGGACAGTGATTGTTGGCTTGCGCTGGGTCCTTCTGCTGTGCTTCAGCCTTTTAAATATATTAAGAGCCAGTAGGGTCCGCCCCGCTTGCTGCCTCTGATAGACTAGTCGCTTATATCCCTACTTTGTGGACTTCTTTGTGTTTCTGGAGGGTGTGTTTCCTGATCACCGGCCATGGGTTGTGAGTATGAAGAGCAAGAAGAACCTGTACTTGATTGTCCTGGATTGAAATGCATAAAAACAGATTGAATTTCTGATTTTGTGATTGCTTTAGTGTAAATGAAGCTTATACATGATAATAACAACAATAATAATAACAACAATAATAATAAAATAGAATTGTTTCTGGTAACACTTGCTTTCACTAAGAAACAGCTTTTCTGTTCATTAGGACATAATATGTCTCCAGGAAGCCTTCACTAACTCATAACTGACTGTCTTAATGTTTTCAATTCTGGCTATATACAGAGGCTTGCTAAGTCAGAAGAGAATACAGTAGACAATTGTGGAACATTTATCTCCTTTTATATTTTTTTTGAGAATTGTTTATTTGAGAAGATTTGCATAATTTCCTGAGTGTTAGTGAGTTAGAATCATTGCTTTTACAGGACACTATTTTTTCTGCTCTCATTTTATCTAGATCCCTGAAGTGTACACTCCAGTTCTCGAACATCTAATTGTGGTGCAAATAGATAGTTTTCCACAATACAGTGTAAAAATGCAGTCAGCCTGTTGCAAGTCCATAGTAAAGGTTTTCCTAGCTCTGGCAGGAAAGGGACCAGTTCTCTGGAGTTTCATCAGCACGGTGGGTGAGTATGTGTTACTGACTCCTGGCTTCTCCATTCTGCAATGATAAATCAGTTGAAAGATAAGTTTGTGGAATATTGATCTAAGATGATCTTAACAGTAATGGCCATTTTGGGAGAAACCTGAGGACTTCCACACTCCAATCCAGGAGAGCTTTTGGGGTGCTGATTATGTTACACTTGAGCATCTACCAGTGTGCTCTACCAGCTCATCTTATAAATTAGTACAGGTTGAGCCTCTGTAAAGCGGGATTCTCTGGCCCAGCAACATCTGTGGTCTGGAAGGACCATGGATGCTGCAGGACCAGAGAGTCCCAGTGGAGGGCTGGTGACTGAGTTTGCCCTGGTGGGACCAGGAAGCGGGAGGAACCAGCGTCAGTGGGGCTGTTGGAGGGGGGCAAAACGGAGGAGATGGTGGGGAGGCCGGTGGCTGGTCCAGGGCTGGGTGAAGGGTGGTAGCAGGGAGGTCAATATGACCTCGCCTGGTCTGGCAAAATCCCTTATCTGGGACCAGTCAGGTCCTAAGGGTGTTGGACCAGGGATGTCAAACCTGTAGCAGCCTTGTATGGGAACATAACAATGATTTACACAAAAGGGGAAATGAAACAGTAGTGTCTTGAAAATACAGAAATAGCTGTTACTGCTCTTGTTCAGGTGCATTAGGATGAGGGGGATTCTTCCAACAAAAATAAAGTCAGTTTTCTATTTGCATAATTCTCTATGTTAAAAGAAATGTGTATACCTGATTGGCCTGAGAGCAGTGTTGTGGTTGATGCTATTGTAGACTCTACTATAAATGAATGAAAATGAATTATTTACTTTAGGGAACATATTAATGTATAAAATAAAGTTCTAAATCTGTGATGTTGAGATGCAATCCTGTGAACAGAACAGTACCTCACAATATTTATAGAGATAAGATTTTCCAGCAGTCCCTAATTTTGTATTAGTTTTAATGCTTGTTGCTTATTACTTTGGATTTTTAAAAAATGTATGTGTAGTAACTTATCCCATGATGTACTGAGTACCCACACTATCATGCTCTAATACAAGTCTTGACTCTATGCTCTATGAAGTTGAGTCCACTTCCAGCTGTGCTTGCCAGTTGATCAACTTCCTCTCCCCTCCTTTTTAAAGCCCAAATTTTATTAGAATGCCAGAAAAAGTTAATCTTAATGAACTGGAAAATGTACAGCCTTCTTCTAATGAACCATTTAGATGATGTACCTTTGAAAACTGTTCAGATAATTTTTTTCTTTCAGTGCATCAGGGGTTAGTCAGAGTCTGTTCCAAGCCAATCACCTTTTCAAAGGTAAGCCAATTGTTGAGAATTGTCACTGAAAGTGATTTTGATTTAAACAAGCGAAAGACCGAGCCTACTGTATATAGTTATCAGTTCTGAAAGTAAGAATAACTTTGAGAGTCTGCTGATTGTTCTTTGGCCATCTTTGATGTTTCTTACCAACATGACTGGTAGCTTTAAAAACAAATGATCTTGTTTGATAGTCTTGTATACTACTTAATGAACGTGAAAAGCTCTGTAAGCTGTTCAATATAATGATAGTATTTTGAAAGCTAGCGAGGAAGAGTGACCTATACCCCTAAATGCCTTATAGCTTAGATTGGTTATCTCAAACTAGATTGTAACTAATCAGTGAGACTTTAGTCCATGTTGGAGAACATCACAGAAGTTCCAAGTAGGTAACAGGCAATCATTTTTCAGATGCCCCTTGTGGCTTGGATGGTTCTGTTGTGCCCTGTCTCAGTTTCCTTTGTGCTATGGAGCCCTTACATCTACACAGTCCAAATATTCAAAGCATTCCCCTTCTGGAGTCCAATTTATTAAAACCTGTGCAATCTGTTGCAAAACCAAACTCAGACTACAGGGGGCTTGTTTATATGGACATTTAGTTGGTGCCAAGATGGTGCATACTCACCTACTGTGTACTAACTATCTGCTCCAGTTTCAAAATGGGGCTGTGGACTGAAGTGCTCTATGGTTCTTTTAATTGTAGCAGTAGGGTCCACAAAGAGAGGTAGTGAGGGAGGGCTAATGCAAGGTAGATTTACCCCAACTTGTGATGAGCTAAATGTAAGTGTAGACAATACCAGAGTCTTAGCCCCAATCCCAGCCTGGGCAGTCTTTCCTCTCTAGGTCTTCTCTACGGTCTAGTTAGTCTTTTCTTTAGATAAGACAACACTCTCCTCTCCTCTTGTGTCAGAGCTTCTAGAACTGGGTTGTAATCAAATAGACCTTTTTACTGCCTGTAGGACTGCTTGCTCAGGCCAGCTGCAGTATTCCAGGCTTCTATCATGCCTGGCACTTAATCTAGATGTAGCTGAAGTGAGACCTAACTTTAGTTACCTTCTCTAGGGACTGCCTCAGGAGTCTGTACTTTCCTCCCTTATCCTTGTCTTATCACATGACCTCATGATCTTGCTTGCTTAGTACCCACTTGGGGAACTAAGCTGACCTTTTCATAGGTGAGGCTGAGTCCACATTTCCTTTTAAAGTTAACAGTTAATCTCTCACACTGCGCTCAGTCAGAATCTCTCTAAACTAATAGACCTGAAGATCACCTGAAGAAAAAAATGAAATGAAGATGCAGCACATACACTGGAAAATTTTAAAACTGTTAGTTGTACTCTGCTGCCTCCAGCATGGTGAAAGCAGGGGGTTGTCTGTTTCATTCTTCTAATCTAAAAGTGACTTCCAGTTACTTATCTAAGCCTTTATTGAGACTTTTTTTTCTAAAGAAAATATGTAGCTGAGGCTGTTGTAGGTAGTTTCATGTGCAATGTGTGGTACAGTTATTTAAAAATATTAACTCATGATCTGTTGCACTGCCCTGCAGGAGACTTTTGGAAAAGAATCTTCTAAATGGGAAGAGCCCGTAGCAGCTGGAGAGGTCAGAACCGGGAAATGGAAAGTACCTACATATAAAGACTATCTGGATTTGTTTAGAAGTCTGTTGAACTGTGACACAATGAAGGTAAAAGTCCACTTAATGCTGAGACTCAACAAGAGAAAGTTGAACTTCTTGGGGTTTTTTTTTTGGTTACATCTATTTGGATAATGCAAGATTATTGTTTTACTCTTGAAGGAATTTTGTGCTACTGCACATGTGCATAATTGAGTGGTATATATTATTTTTTGTGCAGAAAAAAGCTTTTGGTGGGAAGTTGCTGTATTTCTGTCTTTTGCCCACCTGAGGGTGCAGTAGTGCTAGAACACAGCAGCAGCTCCCAGCAAGCTAGGCAAGAAAGAGAGACTTTTTCAAAGTGCCTGTTGGGTTAGGTCAAGAGACAGGGCTATGGGGCCACACAGGCTATAGGGTGCCGGGGGTAGGTCAGACAGGTGTCCTGGGGGTGAGGGGTTAGACAGGCGTTTATAAGGACTAGTGGGGGAGGACAGACTGGGGAAGGGACTGAATGGGAGTGGAGGTGCAATTCCAAAGGGGGCAGAGCCACATGAGGATGGGAGTTACAGTTGCAGAGCTACAGGAAGAATAGTGATGGCTGGGTGGGCACACAGAGACACATGGGTACAGAGGGAGGGATTCAGGGCTTCAAGAAAGATGGAGTGGATGTTTAAGTGGGGTGAAGGGATGCATGTGGATGGGGCATATGTGTCTGACTGAATGGGACAGACTAGGGTTAATGAGGATCTACATGGGGAATGCCCCCTAATGGTTCCCCCCAAATGCTACCCCCCAAAAGAACACCTGTCCATACTTTTCCCACTTACACCCAACAAGTAATTACTTCCCTCTCCCTCATTTCCCCCATTACTCCAGAGTTTGTTCAGCCTTTGCACTGCTGTTGTGTGGGCTATCTTGCTTAGTTCTGTCTTAGAATCTGAGTCCTGTTCTGTTCTTATACCTGCTATTCCAACCCCAGATTTCTTCTAGGTAGGCAATCAGTCATGCTTTAGTGTAGTGACATAGTGATGTGGACTCTGGATGTGGGCTGAGGGTATGATGATAATATTAATTTAACAAAGATGAACTTTGCCTTATCAGGTGAAAGGCTACTGTATTAACCCACTGCACCACAATTCCCCAAAACTTTTAAGTTAAAAAATAACAGTGACTGTAAGTTCCATATTAGCTCTTACCATGGTTTAATTCTCCCTCCCCTTCCAAAGGATTCAGTTCTGGCAGATGAAACCTCTCTAATTGCAAATTCACCGCTGCTGTCTCTGAACCGTTTGTTGTATGATGAACTTATAAAATCGATATTGAAGATCATTGAGAAGTTGGACTTGACAGTTCAGAAACTGAATGCCAGTGAACAGGTGAGGCTTGATACTTCACAATAATTATTGTGATGAAAATCTCAAACTTCAGTCTTTTGTCTTTCTTTGCATAAAATGTTGCCCTTGAAGTCTGCTTGAGTTAAAATTCATAATAATCAAAATGTATTAATTTTTACTTCTGGAAGCTATTTCCAAACTGCCATAATGGTTGTCTTCAAGACAGACAAAATCCCCTTCTTGGCATCCTCTGATCTCTTTTTTTAGTCTTGTTTTTCTTAGTGAGTGAGTATTTTCAGTTCTTACAAATCCAGTAAGTCATGTGTGTCAGTTTTTAAAAAGACAGATTAACTTGTCGCAAACTAGTGAGCATATTCTTTTTCCTGCTCTGCTACTGACTGAAAACAGTGGCTAAGTGTTGTCTGTAATGATCTCTCTGTTGAAGTGCATACTACTTCTGTTATGCAACTTTTTTTCCCCCTCCCTAGGATGAAAATGAAGCTGGCAGTGCTTTGGTTGTTCCTACTTCTGATCCAGCATCAAACCTTCAACCAACTAAGCCTAAAGATTTTATAGCCTTTGTTAACCTAGTAGAATTCTGCAGGTAATGCATATTCTGTAATTTGGGAGTTACGGAGTAGGTGCTGGGATAGTAGGATATCGTTATACTTCATGCTGATTAGGCCTCAGTTGGGGTATTGTTTCCAGTTTTGGGCACAACATTTAAGGAAAGATGTGGAGAAACTGGAGAACTTTCAGAGGGGAACAACAAAAATGATTAAAGGTCTAGAAAACATGATCTATGAGGGAAGATTGAAAGAATTGGGTTTCTTTAGTCTGGAAAACAGAAGACTGAGCAGGGATTTAATAGCTTTCAAGTACCTAAAAGGGTGTTAAAAGGAAGAGGGAGGAAAAAAATATTGTCCTTCACCTCCGATGGTAGGACAAGAAACAATGGGATTAAATTGTAGCATGGGAGATATAGGTTGGACATTAGGAAAAACTTTAACTGACAGGGTGGTTAAGAACTGGAATAAATTGCCTATGGAGATTGTGGAATCTCCATCATTGGAGATTAAGAGCAGGTAAGATAAACATCTGTCAGGGATGCTCTAGATGGAGCTTGGTCCTGCCATGAGTGCAGGGGACTGGACTTGATGACTTTTTGAGTCACTTCCAATCTTAGTATTCCATGATACTGTATAAATGTGAAATATTCATATTGAGCATGATTATTTTTCTGGCTATATTTGAAGTCTGTTTAAAATGCACAATATCCAGAAAACTAGTTGAAAGCAAGTAACTACAGTTTGAACATTTAGATTGCTAGGGAAAATACTGATATTGGTACAGTGTATTAGTGTACACTGAAACTGTATAGAAGATTTGCAACAAACTCCAGGATACATGATGCCCTTAAAATTAAGTGCAGAATTAACTGTGATTGCTGCGTTTTAGTGCTGTCATCCTTATATCCTAAGTGCTTAGCTTCAGAAACTTAAAATTCAATATTAGAAGTTTTTGTGACCATTCTAATACTCTTATAAATACTTGATAGGAGAGTTGTTCACTTTCATTTTACTCTTAAAGCCATTCTCGCTTACAGCATGTGTTAGCAATAGCATCTATAATTACACTAGCTATTGTAGTACAGTAAAAGCTTTATCTGGCTTTCTCTTAACCGAAAAACTGTTAATCAGCATTGCCCCCATCCGGTTAACAGAGTTTGAATTTAACAGAGTGCTGGATGAGCTGCTGGCTCCGCTCCAGGGGAGCGGAGCTGGCAAGGGCTGTTTTGTTATCCGACATGTTCAGTTAACTGGCAACCACCGTTTCGTTTCCCCTGAGTGCCGGATGACAAAGCTTTCATTGTATATAAAAATTGAGAACTTTCAGTTCTCATGCTTAAGGGCAGAAAATCTCCTTTAAATATGCTATGTATTTTATGTGAAGGCCCACCACACTACAATAATATAATTGTAATCTGTAGGTGTTTAGGATTATTACTGTGGGAATATTGTCATATGTTGTTTATAAGGTTGATCACTGGATGAGGTCAAGAAGAAGTTCCCTTTGTGCTCTGTATAGTTAGGAATTTTACTCCTTCCTCATTAATATCCTATAAATGCTTTCTTTTCGAGATTGGTCATACCATTATGGCAGTTATGTTTTTCAATTTCAAACTGGTATAAGAAAAACTCATTTCAGTTTATTTTGTTTGAATGTTCCCTATGCATTTATTTATAGAGAAATTCTGCCAGAGAAGCATCTTGAATTTTTTGAGCCATGGATGTATTCGTTTGGTTATGAGCTTATTATACAGTCAACACGGTTACCTCTTATTAGTGGATTCTACAAATTGCTCTCTGTTGCAATGAAAATTGCCAAGAAAATAAAATATTTTGACGTGAGTACTCTCACATGGGAAATTTCATGTTGTATTTTAAAGACTATGTAACTTGTGCACAACTGAAAATATTTGATAGTTGTTCCCTATTTTATGTAAAAAATTTTGGTGCAAATTGTGCCTTTTTGCCCCCCAAGCCCTTCAAAACCTATTGGAAGGCTGAACTTAGGCTGAAAAATCAGTATTTTAAAATATCCCTGTGGTATTGCTTTCTGTTGGATCTTAGCTTCTTAGTGTGAGATTAGTAGAAATGACCTAGTATTTAAAGGTATTTGACCTTTAAGATGGCTGGCCACATCCTCAGCTGATGTAAATTGGCAGAGATCCATTGGCTTCGGTAGAAGGAGGCTGATTTATATAAGCTAGGAAAATGATCCAATAAATTCAGCTAAGTAGAATTGCCAAGTAAGTAAGTTACTCTTTTTTTGACAGTGCTCGGTCATGTTGATTCCATTTTAAGTATGTATGCACCCATATTCATAGTTGTCTAAGACTTCTGTCTTAGTTGTATCTGAAGAGCCATCTGTGGCACTCTCTGGAGTGACGCTTCTGTGTGGTAGCATATTAGGTGTCGCCAGCCCTGTGCCGCCTTGTTTCCTGGACTTCCTTGATTTAGCAATTGCTAAGGTTTTTTTCTTGTCTCAACAGACTTCATGCGTTAGGCCTTTGTAAGTAGCTTGTTGATCAGGACTTCACCCACAGTGGGACATTATCCGTTAGTCTGGCTTCAAGTCGTTGTTGGCATGTGGTAGGCCATTGCTCATCAGTGATCCACATGAGAGTTATCAGAAGTGTCTGGGAGAAAGCCAAAGGAAGGATCCTGTCTGATCCTCCCAGAAGTCAAGGAGGCAAAAACAAGTCATTTTGAGGGTGCACTTCAGAACAGCACCCTGGCAAATATGCTGGGACCAGCCCTATCTTAACCGCCTCTGCCGTTTCCATTTGACCTGTTTCTGTGTCACCGTGGACCACTGACTGCTCATTACTGTTTCATCAGGATCTCCCCAGGTGGACTTGTTTGCATCCATCCAGGCAGAACAAGAAATATCACAGCTTCCTCCACTTCCATTGCTACCAAGGGTCCTCTCAGACAGGAGAGGGTAAGTGTGGCATGGGCATGCCAGAACTGGATCTCTCAGTGGTGACTTCGTTCCAGCTCCCCTTCAGGTTGGACCTGTTCTGCCAGAACTATGGCAGTTTTTTGTACCCAAACCTGGCAGCATTACATCTGGGGGCCTGGCTGTTGTATGGCTGAGGTTCAGCATGTCCTGTTGGGAAATAGGAAGCTCTCCACCAGAGCAACTTACCTGGCAAATGGAATTGGTTCACTTTCTGAATAATGGACAGAATTGTCTGTCCTGAATGGATTCCTCTGCAGCTTATTCTTGGATACTTCTTGCATCTCAAGTTCTTGGTCTTATCCCTTTTAACAATCCAAGGCCCATCTAGTGGCCATCTCGACCTTCCATCTGTTGTTTGAGGGCCAGGTTTATGTTTTGCCAAGGATATCACAGCCAGATTTTTTTAAGGGCCTAGAGCATCTCTACTCACAAATGAGGGCCAAGGTTATCGGCCACATGTTTAAGCTGCTGTGAGACTTAAATCTGGTGCTGTTTCATTCCCCCATCTTCTCCTCTTGAGCCTATGGCTTCATAGTCTTTCCTCCTTTCCTGGAAGACCACTTTCCTAGTTACAGTGATGTCAGCCTACTGAGTATCTGAGATTCAGGCACTCAGCTTAGAACTGTCGTACATGGCCTTCTACAAGGACAAGGTCCACCTCAGGTCACGCACAGCGTTTCTTCCCATGGTTGTCTGTTTAATTTGAATCAGGACATTTACTTTCTGGTCTTCTTTTCAAAGCCCTATAAATTGGAGGAGGAGTGAAGGCTACATGTCTTGGAAGTCCAGAAGGCTCTGGTCTTCTATATTAACAGAAGCAGGTCATTCTGTAAGTCGTCAAAATTATTTGTTACTGACAGGTTTTCCTGTATCTTCTCAAAGAATTTCTTCTTGGATCATGGCCTGCATTAACTTCTACTATGACCAAGCAAAGGTGCTGCCTCCAGCGATCATCACCGCTCACTCCACCAGAATGCAGGCCTTGGCAGCCTTTCTGATTCGTGTTTATTCAAGACATCTGCAGAGCAGCCGCCTAGTCATCTGTCTGCACCTTTATTTCTCGCTATGTACTGACTCAGCAGGCCCAGAACTATGCTGTCTTTACAGGGCAGTATTACAAGTAGCTAAGTTGTGAACTCCGAGCCCACCTCTGTGGCTACTGCTTATGAACCACTTAAAATGGAACCAAAAAGAGCAAGCACTTGAAGCAAAAAATGGTTCCCTACCTTTTCATAACTGTGGTTCTTCAAGATGTGTTGCTTATGTCCATTCCATTTCCTGCCCTCCTACCCCACAGTTGGAGTTGCTGGCAAGAAGGAACTGAGAGCGTGCACCCTAATATACCGCTGCATGAAAGGGTGCACATGGGCAGACGCACACCTAAAATGGAATGGACATGAGTAACACATCTAAAAGAACAACAGTTACAAAATGGTAACCCTTTTTTTATTCTCTGAGTTTATATGCTGTTGTGGGAGGAGGATTTCTGTGGGTGTAAAATGGTTCTTCAATTCAATGGATATCCTTAGAGCTGTGAGTTAGGGAAAATGTACAGCTCTTGAGCCACCTACATAGAGAAGCTGTCCTCCTGTGCACATTGCATATCTTAGAATCATAGAATCATAGGACTGGAAGGGACCTCAAGAGGTCATCGAGTCCAGCCCCCTGCCCGCAAGGCAGGACCAAGCTCTGTCTATACCATCCCTGATAGATGTCTATCTAACCTGTTCTTAAATATCTCCAGAGAGGGAGATTCCACCACCTCCCATGGCAATTTATTCCAATATTTGACCACCCTGATAGTTAGGAATTTTTTCCTAGTGTCCAATCTAAACCTCCCTTGCTGCACTTTAAGCCCATTACTCCTTGTCCTGTCCTCAGAAACCAAGAGGAACAAAATTTCTCCTTCCTCCTTGTGACACCCTTTTAGATATTTGAAAACCGCTATCATGTCCCCCCTTAATCTTCTTTTTTCCAAACTAAACAAGCCCAGTTCGTGAAGCCTGGCTTCATAGGTCATGTTCTCTAGAACTTTAATCATTCTTGTCGCTCTTCTCTGTACCCTTTCCAATTTCTCCACATCTTTCTTGAAATGTGGCGCCCAGAACTGGACACAGTGCTCTAGCTGAGGCCTAACTAGTGCAGAGTAGAGCGGCAGAATGACTTCACAAGTTTTGTTTACAACACACCTGTTGATACAACCTAGAATCATAGTTGCTTTTTTTTGCAGCAGCATCACACTGTTGACTCATATTCAACTTGTGGTCCACTATGACCCCTAGATCCCTTTCCGCCATGCTCCTTCCTAGACAGTCGCTTCCCATCTTGTATGTATGGAACTGATTGTTCCTTCCTAAGTGGAGCACTTTGCATTTCTCTTTATTAAACTTCATCCTGTTTACCTCTGACCATTTCTCTAACTTGCTAAGTTCATTTTGAATTATGTCCCTATCCTCCAAAGAAGTTGCAACCCCACCCAGTTTGGTATCATCTGCAAACTTAATAAGCGTACTCTCTATCCCAATATCTACATTATTGATGAAGATATTGAATAGTACGGGTCCCAAAACAGACCCTTGCGGAACTCCACTTGTTATCCCTTTCCAGCAGGATTTAGCACCGTTAACAACAACTCTCTGACTACGGTTATCCAGCCAATTATGCACCCACCTTATCGTGGCCCTATCTAAGTTATATTTGCCTAGTTTATCACTAAGAATATCATGCGAGACCGTATCTAATGCCTTACTAAAGTCTAGGTATATGACATCCATTGCTTCTCCCTTATCTACAAGGCTCGTTATCCTATCAAAGAAAGCTATCAGATTAGTTTGGCATGACTTGTTCTTCACAAACCCATGCTGTGGCTATTCCCTATCACTTTATTACCTTCCAAGTGTTTGCATATGATTTCCTTAATTACCTGCTCCATTATCTTCCCTGGGACAGTCGTTAAACTGACCGGTCTGTAGTTTCCTGGGTTGTTCTTATTCCCCTTTTTATAGATGGGCACAATATTTGCCCTTTTCCAGTCTTCTGGAATCTCCCCTGTCTTCCATGATTTTTCAAAGATCATAGCTAAAGGCTCAGATACCTCCTCTATCAGCTCCTTGAGTATCCTGGGATGCATTTCATCAGGACCTGGTGACTTGCTGACATCTAACTTTCCTAAGTGATTTTTAACTTGTTCTTTGTGTATCCTATCTTCTAAACTTACCCTCTCTCTGCTTGTATTCACTACGTTAGGCACACCTCCAGACTTCTCAGTGAAGACCGAAACAAAGAAGTCATTGAGCATCTCCGCTATTTCCAAGTTTCCTGTTACTGCTTCTCTCTCCTCACTGAGCAGTGGGCCTACCCTGTCCTTGGTCTTCCTCTTGCTTCTAATGTATTTATAAAAGGTCTTCTTGTTTCCCTTTATGCCTGTAGCTAGTTTGATCTCATTTTGTGCCTTTGCCTTTCTAATCTTGCCCCTGCATTCCCGTGTTGCTTGCCTATATTCATCCTTTGTTATTTGTCCTAGTTTCCATTTTTTTATAGGACTCCTTTTTTATTTTGAGATCATGCAAGATCTCCTTGTTAAGCCAAGCTGGTCTTTTGCCGTATTTTCTATCTTTCCTAAACAACGGAATTGTTTGCTTTTGGGCCCTTAACAACGTCCCTTTGAAATACTTCCAACTCTCCTCAGTTGTTTTTCCCTTCAGTCTTGCTTCCCATGGGACCTTACCTACAAGTTCTCTGAGCTTATCAAAATCTGCCTTCCTGAAATCCATTACCTCAACTGTGCTGGTCTCCCTTCTACCTTTCCTTAAGATCATGAACTCTATTATTTCATGATCACTGTCCCCCATACTGTCTTCCACTTTCAAGTTCTCAACTAGTTCCTCCCTATTTGTTAAAATCAAATCCAGAACAGCTTCTCCTCTGGTAGCTTTTTCAACCTTCTGAAACAGAAAGTTGTCTCCAATGCAGTCCAGAAACTTATTGGATAGCCTGTGCCCCGCTGTGTTAGTTTCCCAACATATGTCTGGATAGTTGAAGTCCCCCATCACCACCAAATCTTGGGCTTTGGATAGTTTTGTTAATTGTTTAAAAAAGGCCTCATCCACCTCTTCCACCTGGCTAGGTGGCCTGTAGTAGACTCCAAGCATGACATCACCCTCCTTTTTTACCCCTTTTAGCTTAACCCAGAGACTCTCTACACAGCTATCTCCTACGTTCATCTCCACTTCAGTCCAAGTGTGTACATTTTTAATATACAAAGCAACCCCTCCTCCCTTTTTTCCCTGTCGATCCTTCCTGAGCAAGCCGTACCCTTCCATACCAACATTCCAATCATGCGTCCCATCCCACCAGGTTTCTGTAATACCAATGATATCATAGTTGTATTTATTTGTTAGGAATTCCAGTTCTTCCTGCTTATTACCCATACTTCTCGCATTTGTATATAGGCATCTAAGATACTGATTTGATCTTGCCTCCCTGTTGTGCCCTGACTCTCCTTTCTCCATAGTTCCCCCCATTTCCAACCCATCTCCCAGTCCCGCACATTCAGAACTTACCTGTGGGCTTTGCTCACCTGTCCCCGTCGAAACTAGTTTAAAGCCCTCCTCACAAGGTTAGCCAGTCTGTGTCCAAACAAGGCCTTCCCGCTCCTGGAAAGGTGAACTCCATCTCTGCCAAGCAGTCCTTCCTGGAAGAGCACCCCGTGGTCAAGGAAGCCGAAGCCCTCCTGGCGACACCATCCTCGCAGCCAGGCATTCACCTCCAGGATGCACCTCTCTCTGCCCGGGCCCCTACCTTTGACAGGAAGGATCGAAGAGAATACCACCTGCGCCCCAAACTCCCTCACCTTTACTCCCAAAGCCCTGTAGTCACGCTTGATCTGCTCAGTGTCACACCTGGCAGTATCATTTGTGCCCACATGGATGAGTAGCATGGGGTAGTAGTCAGAGGGCCGGATAATCCTCGACAATGCTTCCGTAACATCTCGGATATGGGCCCCTGGCAGACAGCATACCTCTCGAGATGAACTGTCAGGGAAACAGATGGGCCCCTCCGTTCCTCTCAGAAGAGAGTCTCCAACCACTACTACCCTACGTTTCTTCCTCGCAGTGGTGGCAGGAGACTGCTCAACCTTGGTGGTGCAAGGCCTGGTCTCCTCCACTGCGGGGGGTGACTCCTTGTCTCCTGCAGAAAGTATAGTGTAACGGTTATGTAACAACACCGTGGGAGGGTTAGGAGCAGGGGTGGAACACTGCCTGCTGCCAGAAGTAACCAGCTGCCAGTGCTCACCCTGCACCACCACCTCCTCCATAAGTGGCAGGTCAGCAGTCCCACATCCTAGGACAGTGACCTCAGTGGACTCCACAGGAATACTGTCCAGAGATTCCTTATGGCCTTGAATGCTCCTCAGCCTGGCTACCTCCTCCTGTAGCTCTCCCTCCCATCTTATCCCACCCCAAATGGGATCATAGTTCCAACAAAGAGCCTGGGCTGTGCTTGCCTCTCCAAGAGCTATAGAAAGAAGGAAAGAAGCAGTTTGTGTAAGTTCAAACTAACAAGGGTGCCATTAATTTCCACTAAAATTGTTTAAACATATATGTAGTTTAGCGTGAGGGGGTGATGCTATAGTAAGCTGCCTTCTTTTCCTACTCCAATCCCTTTCTAGCCACACTTCTATAACTCTGCTGAGTCATATACTTACAGGCTGTCTCTAGACTGGCCAGTTTTTCCGGAAAATCAGCCGCTTTTCTGGAAAAACTTGCCAGCTGTCTACACTGGCCGCTTGAATTTCCGCAAAAGCACTGACTTCCTACTGTAAGAAATCAGTGCTTCTTGTGGAAATACTATGCTGTTCCCATTCAGGAAAAAGTCTTTTTGCGCAAAACTTTTGCGCAAAAGGGCCAGTGTAGACAGCTCAGATTTTTTTTCTGCAAAAAAAGCCCCGATCGCAAAAATGGCTATCGGGGCTTTTTTGCGGAAAAGAGCGTCTAGATTGGCATGGACACTTTTCCGCAAAAATTGCTTTTGTGGAAAAGTGTCCGTGCCATTCTAGACGCTCTTTTCCGAAAATGCTTTTAACGGAAAACTTTTCCGTTAAAAGCATTTCCGGAAAATCATGCTAGTCTAGACGTAGCCACACTGTTTATAGGGAGAATGTTGATTGTGTTTACTTTGGCCTGAAGTCAGGGTCAGGGAAAGGAAGTGTTGCTACTGCTTTAACTCCATCCATGTACATAATGATGAATTTGGCTAATATTTGCATACTTTAAATAGCTTTTGTACCTCAAAGAAGAGAGGATAATTTTGGCCTTCAATGCTTGTTGCTAGTATGTAATGGTTACTTCTGCTGAGAAAAGAGACTGAACATACATTTTAAGCTTACATTTTAGCAGATCTATGAGTATTCAGGCACAGCATGTTCTTATCCTGCAGCTTTTTGTTTTGAGCGTAACTTGTAGGACAAGTCTTGATGTCTGTCAGAACATCTACCTTTTGTGTATTCTTTTATTCATAGCATTGATGATAGTGTCTGTTTGGCAGGGTGCAAGTCCCAGGAGTTACCAAAAATGCTCTGATGACCCTGAGAAGAGCTCTTGCTTTGCACTATTTGCAAAATTTGGGAAAGAGGTAAACAATTTTCCTTGTTAGGCTTTTATTGCTGTATCAATTTAAGCGGTGTTAAGTAGAGTTAAGCAATGTTTCAGTACAACATTTATAACGATAGTAACTTTTTGATTTTTGGCTCTGGCACAGTACAAGATTATCCCAGCATTTTGGGTTATAATCGATACTTTAAATATGACCATGACTATGTGCAGGTGCCTTTCCCTGCCTGCTCACTAGCACAGACCAAATATGCTGTAGTCCAAACTTGCTGCCTTTCTGACATTGGAACAGTAAGATCAAATTCAGCTCAAGCTTTCTCCTGAGTTGGCTGCTCACCTGACAACCGTAATCCTCTCTGGTTAATAATTTCTTATGTTGAGGTGGATAAATAAGCCACCCATCTCAGTAAGCCATCAAAAAAACATTTAAGCGTCTCAGGTAGGATCAATACCTGCTCTTGGCTGGTGTGTCTCAGTTCGAACAATGTCATCCCATTATGCTGAAGTAATTGTGTCCGATAACCCAATAGTGCAGTATAGCATGATGATATGCTCCTTTTCTTCTTTAAATTCCAAAATGACTAGAAGTGATCCAGACTTGGGGGAGAGACATTTATATCCCTTACTTAACTTAAAAAATGTAAAGGCAATTCATTAAACAAATATAAATATTATCATGCCTTTTAGTCCATAATAATTATTAGTGCCAAGAATGAACTTCAGGGAATGAAATGCTCCTCAGTACAAAATAAATCGCAAAACACACCTTCCATTGTTAAATGAAAATAACCAAATCAGGGAGAACAACTCTCTCTTTTAAACATGGATGGCAAATTCTACTATACTTCAGTGGAATATCAGCGAATCAAAGTAGAATGATATTGTGCAGTTCCTCATCTACAACTATACAGTTATTTTTCAGTTGCACATAATTATTCAGATCCTGTACCCAGATTTATTATTGCAGTTTATAGAATGGATCTGCAATACTGTAGTCTAAAAATGCATATTACAAATCAAATGTAAGTTAACATGATGTCACTTAAACTTACCCTGGTGTTCAAAAATAGAGACTTGGTCCACCACGTCAGAAAAAACTATGTACAGTAGACTTACGATAATCTGGCACCTTTTGGACGTAGGTGGTGCCGGATTATCAGATTTGCCGGAGAATCAGGAGGTCCAGTACAGCTGAATGGCTTAACAGCTGGCCAGGACACAATCTCCCTTCCTCTCCCCTCCCCTCCCCTCCACTCCCCTCTTCGCAGCTCCTCCCCGCTGTAACCTGATCCTCTTCCCCTCCCCCTCCTTTCCCCTTCACTGAAGCAAAATGCTCTTCTCCTTACTGTAACATGATCCCACTCCCTCCCCCTCTCCCCCAACCTTATGTACTGTCTGGTTACAGCCAGCCTGTGTGCTCAGCTGCAGGCTTTTTAATCAGCTGGTCAGGAGCGCTTGGCATTTTGATGCCGGAGTATCAGGAGTGCTGAACAGTTGGATGCCGGACTATCGGAGTTTTTCTGTAAATAGCTTTGCAGTATGCTTGCAAGGCCAACTAAATTAGGCTTTGCCAGGTCAAGGGAGGAGAAGCAGATTCCATAGCCAAAATCTAATCTTTGTCCCTAAAATTTTGTTCAGGAGACAGGTTTAATGCTGAGAGCAAGCAAGCACTGTCCTTTCACTGATTGTAGTCAGGAAATAAGTTCAAATTAAGCAGACAAAAAATCATCCTATTACTATTGATAGCATTATAGTGCTGCTGACTTTTTTGTAATATGGGCCTTGATTTAAAAAAAACAAAACACTTCAAACATGTCTACATGGCCCCTTATTAGAACTGCATTCTTAATTTACTTGTTCAACTGAAATCAGACCAAAACCATGAAATCTCACAAAACCTTCTCTTTCAGTAGAGTTTAAAAGTCTTGGTTGATTTTTACCTACAATACCAACTTCTTAAGTATACTTTTTACCCTCAAGATATTTTCTGAGTTCCTATGGATTTCTGTTATTACTCATTATATTCTTCACTAATTAAGAGTCATGTGTTCTATAAATTATGTAGCAAGATACCAAATGAATACAGATATACAGCCAACAATTTCAAGATACTTTATTTTTATTTACCAACTAAACAAACAATTTGCTCAATTATTATTGTTTGTTACACTTCTGAATTTTAGGTAACAGCAAAAATGAAACAATACAAAGATGAATTGTTAGCATCATGTCTGACCTTTGTACTCGCCTTACCACATGACATCATCATGCTTGATATCAAAGCTTACATTCCTGCATTACAGGTGGGTCAGCTAACAGTTTGTTGGCTTTTGTATTTATAAACACTTGAAAAATTCTCTAATTTTACAATTTTTTTGATAGGCTGGTAACAAATCTTTCACTTTTGAGGTAGCATCACGGTTGACAAAGGATGAACAAGTCGTCTTATATGTGAAAGCTGGTGAATTTGTATAGCTACAACATGTTATGTTTGCAGCTCCACTTGAAGGCCCTGATCATGCAAAGGAATTGTGATGTTGTAATGTAGTAAAATAAATGTTTGATACATTAGAATGTCAGTTGTTGGGAAACTAAAGACATAAAAGGGCATTATCATTTATAGTAGTGCTATAATTTTACTCTTAAAGAAAAAGATTTTATCTTAGTACCTGATTCCAAAATATTTAATAATTGTGTTGATTTCATATGTAGAATGCATTTAAGCTTGGCCTCAGCTATACCCCAATAGCTAATGAAGGGCTGGATACCCTGGAAGACTGGTCAGCTCACATTCCCAAACATATAATTCAGCCTTACTACAAGGATGTCCTTCCTCTCTTTGATGGCTATTTGAAAAACACTGCATCAGTGGGTAAGTAGTATTAATAAAGGGATAGTATAGGAATATAGAATTGAGGCCGTTTGAAAGCTTTATTTGCAAGCATAATTAATAATATAAAATTCAGTAGAGCCTGAAAGTTACCGGTATACGATACTTGCAGCATATTGTAGAAACTCTTGCATGTATACTATTAAGAGATTCTTCTACAATCAAAAATTGTGCCTTTTTTAAAAACTGAGAGGCATCAGTAATTTCCTGCAAGTAGAATTCCAACAATAGCAAATGGTATCAATTTAATGTGCCATTTTTTGAATTATTTTCAGCCAATAGCTAACAGGACAATAACTATTGTATTATTCCTAGTCTAGTATATAGTGGTAAGTATTGTGATCTTGGTGGGAGTTCAGTGCACTCATGAGTGGGCCATAACCTCAGTTATCTGGTTTTCACTTCCAGCTATAATAATTGGCTTTTTCAGTGTTCACAGCCCAGGAAAAAGGCCCATATTGGATGGTGAAATTTTACCTTTACTAAAATCCCCATTAATTGTTGTGTAATAATAATTTGAAAAATGTAAATAGTAAATGAAAAATTAGGAGAGCCTTTTCATGGCCAATGCTGTGCAAATCTGGAAATAGCTTTGTGGGGATTTCTATTATTAGGAAATGGCTATTGACATCACTCTGCATTTCACAAGTGCAAGCAAGCTCATTTACACTCCCAGTGCTTGATGACAACAGTCCCATTGTCTCTTCTCTGGTGTTGGGTTTCCTTGGAGTGGGCTTAAAGTTGTTTCCGTAACATGAAGAGTTTTCCCATTTTTGATAGTTGAAAGGAAACTTAATTTTTGCAAAATCACTCTTAAGAGAATAGATTCCATAAGGTTTGTGGGTGGATTAGTATTGTACAGCATTAATAAGTGCTTTTTATTGATCAGATGAGTCCCAGAATAATTGGGAAGTGATGAAGCTTTCTCGTGCAGCCCAGAAAGGATTTAACAAAGTTGTGATACAACGTCTGAAAAAAGCAAAGACCCTTTCATTGGTAAACCCTTCTCTTTCTTTATTGAAACCATGAAACATTAACACAACTGTTTTACTCCTATTTTAAAACCCAAAGGCTGTATCTACATTGGCAAGATTTTGCGCAAAAGCGATGGCTTTTGTGCAAAATCTTGCTGCCTGACTACACTGGCCGCGAGTACAGGCAGTCCCCGGGTTACGTACAAGATAGGGACTGTAGGTTTGTTCTTAAGTTGAATCTGTATGTAAGTCGGAACTGGCATACAGATTCAGCCGCTGCTGAAACTGACCGCCAGTTCCGACTTACATACAGAATCAACTTAAGAACCCCAAGCGTCCCCAAGTCAGCTGCTGCTGAAACTGATCAGCAGCTGATTCCAGGAAGCCCGGGGCAGAAGCCTCGGGCTTCCTGTAGTCAGCGCTGGTCAGTTTCAGCAGCAGCTGACTTGGGGACGCCTGGGGTAGAGTAGCTGGGGTGCTGCTGGGTTGCTCCAGTAGCACCGCTCCTCGGCTCTACTGGACCTCCCCAGCAGCACCCCATCTGCTCTGCCCCAGGCGTCCTGATTCAGCCGCTGCTGAAACTGACCAGCAGCGGCTGAATCAGGACGCTTGGGGCAAAGCAGCTGGGGTGCTTCCGGGTTGGTCCAGTAGCGCCCAGAGCGGCGCTGCGGGACCAACCAGCAGCGCCCCAGCTGCTCTGCCACAGGCGTCTGGAGAAAAGCCTAGTCTGCTGGGGGGGGGGGGGTACTAGCTGCGCCCCCCCCCCCACCCCAGCAGACCAGGAAGACGCGGGCGGCGGACCGAGACGCACGGCGGTCCCGCCTCCTGGGTCCTACACGGCTTTGCTCCCAGTCTCCCTGGTCTGCTGGAGACCAGCAGACCAGGGAGATGGGGAGCAAAGCCTCTGAGGACGCCAGCAGCAGGACAGCCGTGGGGCGTCTGGGCTGTCCCGCTGCCGGCTTCCCCCGAGGCTTTGCAAAGCCTTGGGGAAGCTGGCAGCGGAGCAGCCCAGGCGCGCCTGGGCCGCCTTGCTGCCCGAGCCCCCCCGCGGCTTTGCAAAGCCTCGGGGAAGCCGGCAGCGGAGCAGCCCAGGCGCGCCTGGGCTGCCTTGCAGCCCGAGCCCCCCCGGCTTCCCCGAGGCTTTGCAAAGCTGCGGGAGGGCTCGGGCAGCGAGGCAGCCCAGGCGTGCCTGGGCTGCTCCGCTGCCTGAGCCCCTCCGTGGCTTTGCTCCGCGGCTTCCTGGTCTGCAGACCAGGGAGACGCGGAGAAAGCACCGGAGTACACGGGCGGCAGGACCGCGAGGTCCCGCAGTCCGTGTCCTCCGGGGCGAGCCCCGTTCGTAACTGTGGATCCGACTTAAGTCGGATCCGCGTAAGTCGGGGACTGCCTGTATTTGCACAAGTACACTGATGTTGTAATGTACAAAATCAGTGTTTCTTGCACAAACACTCTGATGCTCCCGCTCAGGGATAAGCCCTCTTGTGCAAGTATTCTTGCACAAGAGGCCAGTGTAGACAGGCAATGTTAGTTTCTTGTGCAAGAAAGCCCAATGGCTAAAATGGCCATCAGAGCTTTTCTTGCACAAGAGAGCGTCTACACTGGCACGGATGCTTTTGCGCAAAAGCACATCTCTTGCGCAAATACTTTTAATGGAAAAACTCTTCCATTAAAAGTATTTGAGCAAAATCTTGCCAGTGTAGATGTAGCCAAAGGGTATTGTACCCTTTCAGAAGTAAATGTGAAAATAGACTGTGTATATTTTAAATCAGAGTGCATAATTATTTGCTGGCAGTTAACGTATATAATCATTAATTCTCTCTTTTTTTCTCTGTGGTTTTTCATGTATTTTTTCTGGTCTATGAGTCCTGACTGAAATGCTGAATAAACTGATGTTTGTCAAATGCCTTCCAATATAGGCTTGTAAATAGGGCCCTGTGTATCCCTTGATTGTGAAAGTCACTTCTTGCCACAGAATTGGGCTCAAGAATTCAAGCTTTAATTTACTTTTTTAAATTATGTTTCTGGCTTGTAAAATTGCAGAGTAAATCTTCTTCCTAAATTTGTGACAACCAAGAACAATTGTACTGAGAGATGAGGTATTAACTCTGAAACATAAACACTTATCTCAATGAGGTATTAACTCTGAAACATAAACACAATAAGCTGTAGCATATCAAAAATGTGCAACAGTATGAAATAGTTGAAATTGAATATTATGTGCATATTGCAATGGTTAATTGATTGTGGCATTAAACTTTATATGTATTTTTTTTAAAAAAAAAAACCCAAACTACTTTAGAATTTGCATAACATCCACCAGACTGTTGATAGTATATCCAGTTTGCTGCAGAATATGTGGGGCCTAAATTTACTAGGAGTCAGGTGGGCAGGCATTCCATCTCAGTCCCTGCTTGCGCTGGGTTGGGGACCAAACCCTGCTGTGGCTCTGCAATTTAAAACACAGTGGCTGTGTCTAGACTGCATCTCTTTTCCGTAAAAGGGATGCAAATTAGACACATCGCAATTGCAAATGAAGCAGGGATTTAAATCCCCCCGCTTCATTTGCATAAACATGGCTGATGCTTTTTTCCGGCTCGGAGCTTTGCTGGAAAAAAGCGCCATTCTAGACGCGGATCTTTCGGAAAATAAACCCTTTTCCGAAAGATCCCTTATTTCTCTTAAAATAAGGAATAAGGGATCTTTCGGAAAAGGGTTTATTTTCCGAAAGATCCGCGTCTAGAATGGCGCTTTTTTCCCGCAAAGCTCCGAGCCGGAAAAAAGCGGCAGCCATGTTTATGCAAATGAAGCGGGCGGGATTTAAATCCCCGCTTCATTTGCAATTGCGATGTGTTTAATTTGCATCCCTTTTACGGAAAAGGGATGCAGCCTAGACACAGCCAGTAGGAACCATGGGGCAGGCTGTCCAGCTTCTACTGCCTTTTAAATTGCAGTGCTGAAGCGCGGTTTGGTCCCGGCACAAGCTGGGACTGAGTAGGACTACCTGTCCAGCCAATATCAGCCCCTGTCTGTCCCTGTCCACGAGAACAGCCTCCTCTGTCCGTCCCCTCCCCCTCGCTGCCTCTCATAGGGGTGGGAGCAGAGACTGTGCTGGGGGGGGGGGGGGGACTGGCTTTTAAGCCGGCTTCTGCTCCTCCCCCCCCTTGCTGCCTCTGATATAGAGGCTGCAAACGGGAGAATGTGAGTAGTCGACTTGACTACTCTCTTACATCCCTATTCTGGACTGGTACACAAGCCACACTAAAATCAGAATTTGGTTTTACAGTTGTTTGAATGGTACTTTTGTGGAAATGTTTATTTTGTATCCTATCCAATACTTAATTAAAACTCATAAAAGTCAGGCATATCACTCATCCAACCCTGAGGTGTCTCTTTCATTTCAGAAAACACTGGCATATTTTAATATGTGTGAAAATGAATTTTGTGTAATTTAATATCTAAACTACCTGTAAGGACACTGTTTTAAGTTTGTAAACAGTAACAAATCCTATTTGTATATAGATTTGCATATGCAATGCTGTAACCGTGTCAGTCATAGGGCATTAGCGAGATAAGGTGTATGAGCTAATACCTTTTATTATTCTTTGTCACTTGAAAGCTTGTCTCTCTCATTAACAGAAGTTGGTTCAAGAAAAGGTAGTCTCTCATCCACCTGGTTTTCCTATTCATGTAGACTGTTATTTCTATGAAATCAAGTGATTTATGAACAAAGGCAGCTAGTTTAAAATGTAAATGAATTCATATCAGTGTTGGCTTTTGGATATTCAGCACTTCTGAAGGTCAAGTATATGCCTAAATATGGATTTAGGAGCCTAACTTTAAGCTCCTTTTTTTTAAAAAGAATCTTAAATATTTTGATTGTGTGAAATGCTGCACCCAGGAATGCATTTTGTAGGCATGTGATATTTTTGTGCAGAATGGGAATAAATGTGTTACAAAATTATTTTTCACTTCCTGCAGAATTGCCACTGAAGTGTCACAAAATATGGTGACTGTTTTGATGCCTTCAGGATAAATCTAGCTGGGTAGAGGAACTACATATGGAGCCAGATAAAATATATGCATAATGTTTTCCAATCCTTCTATCCTTCTTATTGAGTCAGGAGTTCCCTTTCTTTTGACTGTTTTAACTTTGTGGACAGGAATTTACTAATTAAGACCCTAATCCTGTATCTACTTACATTTGTAAAGTGACACACATACACATGAATATCCTCCCCATCTTCACTTTTTTAATGATATTGTGAATTATCCAGGAAGAAGATCTATCCTTGGAAGCTGTAAGAACTAGAGTGGTACAGCTTCTTGGATCTTTGGGAGGGCAAATCAATCGAAATTTAGTTACAGGTGAGCATCCAAAAATATTAAACATTTGTATGCACTCTCTTATTTACAAATGACTTCGTTACCCTTTTATGAAATAAGGTGGCCTTACCAAATAAAAACCTGGTAGGTTGGTTCCATTTTGTTAAGCTTTTCAGCTCACAAAAACAAGGGAAAACCTATTGTAGAACACCTAAGGATATGTCTGCACTGCAGCTGGGGTGCAGTTCCAGGCTTGAATAGACATACCTGCACTGTCTCTGCTAAAAGTAGCATGCTAAAAATAGCAGTCTGGTCTCAGCAGTACAGGTGATAGCTTGGGCTAACCATCAGAGTATGTTTCTAGGACCTCTGTCAGGATTGTACGAGGTGGACAGCTTGAGGCACCATAGCCACAAGTACTATTTTTAGTACATTAGCTTGAGCAGAGCTAGAGTACTGATGTCTGTCTGAGCTGGACATTATGCCTCACAGCTGCAATGTAGGTGTATCCAAAAAGGTTACTTAGACCCAAATCATGAAAAGTCTTACACATATGCTTAACTTTACACATAAGGGTGACCTCTTTGATGATTGTTAATGGAAAATGGTGAAATATACTGTACAAAGGGCAGTTGGAGTCCATTAACTAACCTGAGGAGTGGAAGGAGTAAATGGAAGGGGGCAAAAACTATAACTTCTCTTTTAGTTGTAGATGTTTTTGACCATATCGTATAACTCAATACATGTGTTTTAGATCCTATGTTCACCAATGAGTCCTGTTTGAAATGAGTGAGTCTCTGTGCGTCTCCAGGGGTCTGCTTGCCCGGATCTATTTGTAGAATCTTAATTCTAAGCATTGCTTGTAACAGTAGAAGACCAAAAAAAAATCATATTCTACTTTTCGAGTGAAGTGTTCTGAAACAGTCATGCTGTAATATGTTCCAAGTTTAGAAGCTACTCTGCCATTGTCTCTGTTGGAGCTGAATAGTAGTATTGTCTTGTGAAAAGTTGACAGCAATTATCCTTTCTCCAAGGGACAGTTCCACTGTTTTGCTGTGAAAGTGAGACCATCATTCTTCTGACAAGTACTTTGATTTGCTAGATACTGCGGTGCACTCTTTGTTTGAAGTTGGAGGGATTAGCCAAACAAATCTATCAAAATGCCTGAAAACCTCAGTGCTTTATGATTAGTGTTTGATTTTATTATTATTTGGTTAGTTCCATAGTGTAATGCTTATTTTTGTTTTGCTCTCTAATATACTAGCTGCTTCTGCAGAAGAGATGATGAAGAAGTTTGTGTCCTGGGACACTGAGAAGAGTCTGAGCTTTGCTGTACCCTTTGCAGACATGAAGCCAGTCATCTATTTGGATTTGTTCTTGCCTCGTGTGACTGAATTAGCTCTATCTGCTAGCGACAGGCAGACTAAAGTATTGCTATTTTTGTGTTCACTATTAAATAATTGTCAGCTAATGCTTGTAAAAGATCCGCTTCCTTTCTGAAGACTTTTGCTTTTGATTAAATCCGAGACTGTCACATGGTTCCTTGATGTGGCTCTATAATCAGGTTTATCTCTAAACTACAAACTAAAAAGTTATAGTACATAGACCCTGTAAACTTTTCTGTACAGTCATGTGCTTCTTTGGTTAGAATTGTAGTGAAAACGAGGGTTTAGAGAGAGCTGTGTGGGGTTTTTTTTGTTTTGTTTTTTGTTTTTTGGTGTTGTCAGGCCTTCTTCCCTGGCATAGTATACAAGCTTGCATTTTCCCTCTTCATTAGCCCCAGGGCAGGAAAGTTAATAAGCACATGGTTCAGTTCTTCACTGCACTGGGATCATGTTTTCTAAAGAAAGATGGAGCCATAGGGATCCAGCAGTGCTTAACTATGAATGGTTTTCATTAATGTTATTTCTTCAATTCATAGAGTCCAAGGCCAGAGGGACCATTGTGATCAATTAATCTGGCCTGTTTAACTCAGGCCATAGAACTTCCCCTTAAATAATTCCTAGAATGTATCTTTTGCAAAAATATCCACCTCTTCCTCAATTGTACACAATGAAACGGAAGGCAATAATGTACTATGTAAAACTGGATTAGCGTCTGAATTACTTTGTGAGCAGAATATTGACATACTTCTTAGTGCAATATTTGTTGCTAGTATGAGGGTACGGTATGGATCAAAACCAATTAATTAGCATTTATTAGTGTTAAGAATTTCCCCTGCTCCAATTCTGTTCTTTTGCAAGTATTGATGCATAACAGAAAAGAATGATCAAACCTTTATTGCAGATTGCAGCATGTGAGCTCTTGCATAGCATAGTTATGTACATGTTGGGAAAAGCATCTCAAATGCCAGATGGACACTCAGGTTCTCCACCCATGTATCAGCTGTATAAACGAATGTTTCCTGTATTACTTCGGCTTGCCTGCGATGTAGACCAGGTAAATATATTTTTATGCCTCCTACTGAAACTCACACTTAGTACTGTTATATCTTAGAAAATTCCCTTTTAGCTTGGTTAAAAGTATTTAAATTTTGGAATACATTTATTATGTGATACAAAATAGTAGGATGCTTACTAGGGATGTTAAAATGGATGTAATTGGCTAACAGTGTAACTGCTGAAAATTTTCAGCAGTTACGCGGTTATATGTGCGATTGCAGCCAGCTCTCTGGGAGCCAGTGTGTGCTGGGAAATCAGTTTTTAAGCCAGCTCCTGCATGCACCAGCTGCTGCCCCACGCTGTATGCTGCCTCTGATATAGAGGCAGCAGCACAGGGTGGCAGGCAGCTCCTCAGGAGCTGGTGCACAATGGGAACTGGCTTTTAAGCCAGCTCCCTGTGAGTATTGGCTCCTGCCTGCCTCTCTGCTCCCAGGAAGCTTGACTGGGAGCTGTGTGTAATTGTTAAACTCATGCTTATCCCGTTTAAATGGCTATACTCTTACCTCCCTAGCACTTACTGCTGCTTTCTTTAAAATAAATACTTTTGTGTACTGAGATCCTTAACTCCAAAACTTCTGCAGTTGAAGACGGAAGTGTAGAAAAGTCTAGTGATGGATTGCAATCCAGATTAACTGACAAGAGTATCATTAAAGGAACAATCTTCTATGATTTATTTTAAGAGTTTTCCAAAGTATGAGTTCTTGATTTCTATAGCAAAATAAGTAAATTTTGCAAAAAGAGAATTGATCATTCCAAACACACAGTTAATGTGCAGCTGCCATGCTCCTGAAAAAAATACGAGGCACAACTTGTTATATTTGGTATACAGGAGTGATATACATAATTCTGTGGGATTCTATAACTAGAACCCTACAAATCCATGGATAGCTGCTTTATATCTGCTGATATCCACATTTGCAGATATAAATGTAGATATCTGCAGCTCATTTTTGCAGATGTGGATACCTCAGTCTCAAAGTATATTAACCGTTGCCTCTGTTATAGGAAGAGATTATCCTAATTTTACAGCTGGGGAAGTTGAGTCACAGAGAGAGATTAAAATAACTGAACATACAAGGTTTTTTGAATTTTGAAACTTTTCATACTGTAAGTTGTACCTCCCTTAACTGGGACTCCCTGGTCCGGCAACATCCATGGTCCAGCATGAACCATGGATGTTCCTGGACCACAGAGCCCAGGAACGGAGAGGTCTAGTGGCAGGGCAGGATCGCAGTAGGGGGTACCGGGAACCTATTGTGTGTTGCAGGTGGGAACAGAGAGCACAGTGGGGAATTCTGGCCTCAGCAGTGGCTGTGGAGTTCTGGCCCCAGCAGCAGCCAGGGAACTCTGTCCCCAGTTGCGGCACTCTAGCCCTGGCTGCAGAGCCCTGCTCCTGTGCATAGCCCTGGTTGTGGAGCCAGGTAGCTGCTGTGTTCTGCCCCAGCTGTGCAACTTCTGCTGTGGCGCTCCCCCCCAGCAGCAGCGGGCCTGGTGGCATCTAGAAAGCCCCAGAGGGCTGGGGCAGCAGCGGGAGCAGGCTAGAATCCTAGCCTTGTGACACCACAGGCCAGGAGGGAAGGGAACTTCTCTGGATCAGCCCCTTGTTCAGGATCAGTCAGGTCCCAAAGGTGCTAGACCAGCGAGGTCCAACACATGTAAAGGAATTTTGTCTTCAAACTCACCAGCAGAGTTTATCTCTTCCAGTGCACCAAAATAAATAGATTAGCCATCAGGTCTAATTGCTGGTGTAAATGTGGGTACAGCTTCGCTGAAGACATTGGTGTTGTGCCCAATTGTAGCAGAGTAAGTCTGAAATAGGTGTGCATGAGATTAAGTGGTTTTAACACATGAAAGTTTAAACCTAAATATATTTGTTAGTCTTTTAGGTGCCACAAGACTCCTTGTTGTTTTGGCAGGTACAGACTAACACAGCAACCCCTCTCAGACCTGTCATATTTTGTAAAGGATAAACTTAAACAACAACAAATAGTCTGGTAGCCCTTTAAAGACTGACTAAAAATGTGTAGATGGTATCATGAGCTTTTGTGGGCGCAGCCCACTTAAGATCTGAAGAAGTGGGCTGTGCCCATGAAAGCTCATGATACCATCTACACGTTTTGTTAGTCTTTGAAGTGATGCCAGACTATTTGTTGTTGTTTAAGTTTATCCTGTACAGACTCACTCGACTACCCCTCTGAATATTTTGTAAAGTTGACCTTCAAGTAAGAATGTAAAAATCCAGTATGTTAAATAGTAAAGGTAAAAAAAATGCAATAAAATACAAAATGGAGTATGGTTTAAAAAACAAACTGCTATACCAACCTGCTTCCCGTTCAAAGGCTGGTGGTAACACCAGTAGAGTTCCAGGTGTCCGGTTTTGAACCGGACAGTCCAGTATTTGATCTTTCTATTCGGGAAATAAATTGAGAAAATAAAAATTAGAAAATAAAAATGTCCGGTATTTGCTAAGTAAGATGTAATGTAGATTGTGATGTAATGTCAAGTGTGTCCAGTATTTTTGTTGAAACCATCTGGCAACCCTAAGCACCAATGTCAGCCAGAAGGTTGTGATGTGTGACTTCACTGTGTGTGTGAGATTGATGATCTTTTGGTTTTGACATCCGAAAAGAGAAAACAGAGTCAAGATAATCGTTTCTTAAAGTGTGAGGCAGTTGGAGGTGTGCTGCAGAGAGAACAGAATTCAAAATGGCCACCCTTAAAGGGAGAAGCCTCCTTTCCCCCTGTCCTCCCCCCCCCCCAACAGCTTTTCCCTGCGGGCTTTTTTTTCCCTCCTCACCAAAAATATCCTTGATGTTCCCCATAAAAAAAAAATTGCGTGGTATTCCTTGGTCTTAAACAGTTTAAAAAACACTAGTCAAGACGATTGCAAGTCAACTGCTGCTTTTATCCTTGTTGTTAAATATGTGGATCTCTACTTATGAAGATATTGGCTTTTCACTCATTCACTTTACAGCAGGGGTGTCCAAACTTTTTTCAAAGAGGGCCAGATTTGATGAAGTAAACATGCGTGAGGGCCGACCATTTTGCCTGACATTCTTTGAACCATTAACATTAAATGCAAATTAACTAGTTTATGCAAAGTTTATTGCAAACGGCATACTTTTCATTTCGTCACATGGATGACAAATCTAAACAGGTGTTAAATCACTCTGCCTTTCATATCTGAAGGCCAGATGAAAAAAAATCCAGGAAGCTGAAATATATGTCAGGAACATTGTAAAGTACATTACATATTATTGGTAATAAAGGTTGTCTGTCAACTTTTAAGTTCAAAAAATATGAACAGGAACATAACACCAAGTATATATGTTGTGTCCAAATATATTTATAACTGATTTAGACCAACTGACATTAACTGAGATTTTACAATGTATTCATCTCAATACATATGGATTCGTTGGGGGCCATAAAAGATAGATATTGCCAAATTACCTGTGGGGCCGTATTAAACCAGAACACGGGCCGCAATTGGCCCGCGGGCCGGACTTTGGACATGCCTGCTTTACAGACTTCTCTTTTTTAAAATGCTGTGTTCTCATTTCACAATGAAAACAAATTACAGTAAAAATACATATTTTAACGTGGGGGCTTTTCATCTCTTCAGGTAACAAGACAGTTGTATGAGTCCCTAATAATGGAATTGATTCACTGGTTCACCAATAACAAAAAATTTGAAAGTCAGGACACAGTGTCATTGCTGGAAGCTATTCTGGTAAGTAGTTGTTTTTTCGTTTTATCATTGTTATGATTATTATCAGGGCTCTACAAACTGTGGTGAGAGCTACTCGCTAGCCCCGCACTGCGCATGTGCCAGACCGGCACTGCACATGCACGCAGCGCCGGTGAATGGGGTGCACGGAGCAACCGGATTAAATCTACCCGCTACGGGCGAGTAGAAACAGCGGTTTGTCGAGCCCTGATTATTATTATTATTATTATTATTATTATTTATTATTATTGTGTGATGTCTTTTAAAAAGTAAAGTCTGGTCTGTTAAAGGAGCTTTTAACAACAAATTTACACATTTTATAGACCTTCCTTTTATATAAAGAAGAAATCCAATTTCTTTCTTTCTTAAATGTGGCCTGTGATTTGTTATTACTTACTTTTATGTTGGGCTTTATACTCCTGTCAATCCTTCATTTTTTTTATTTTCACTTGATAATGTCTAAATAAATCAGGTACTTAAAAATTAGCAAGCATATTGTTAATCTTGGAAAGATCCTAGCTATCCTTTTTATAGTCATTGTGTACAAGTACTAAAATACTTTTTGTTTAATAGCCTGTTTGAAAATTTTCTGCAACTGTTATTCAGGCATAAGTTTAACTTCTTTTTGCATCATATGGATCTAGTAAAAGAGTGATTTTCAAATATTTTTCTCATGATCCAGTTGAAGAAAATTGTTGATGCCTACGACTCAAAACAATTTGAATAGTGTGTGGATTCCAGGTGTGGCTGAGGTTGACATTTTTGGGCTGCAGGAGGGGACTCGGGCTTTGGAGTGTGCGCGACAGGGCTTACCTTGTGTGGTAGGAGGGGCTTACCTTGAGAGGCTACAGATTAGCAGTGCAGGAGGGATGCTAAGACAGTCTTCCTGCCTGTCCTGGCACTGCAGAACATGCTGAGCCGTAGAAGCAGCCAGTGCAGGTTTCCAGCCAATGGGAGTGCAGAGCTAGAGCTCAAGGCAGGGCAGTGTGCAGAATTCTATGCACTCCCTCCTCCTCCCCTCCCCACACTTCCTCTTCGCTAGGAGCCGGGATTGCTGCTGGATGCTTCTGGGGCGCAGCGCAGTCTGCCATGCCAGGACATGCAGATGGCACAGCTCACCGATCCTCATGCAGCCACAAGACCCAGTGCCTAACATTTCATGACCCAGTATTGGGTTATGACCCCTAATTTGAAAGCCACTGCATTAAAGTTATCACAGTAGTCAGGTAAATGGAATTTTTAAACAAAAAACTTTTGTCCCATTTCTTGGGCATTCAGCTGAAATAGGTGTGTTTAAAAATTTTTTTTTTTTAAAAAAAAACCCCACCCTACCTAGAGTGAAATAGACTGGTTAAATATCCTTTTTCCACTCCACTCCTAAGATACACTTCATTAATATTGTGGTGTCATTGTACTAGTTCTCCAGTTGCTCAGAAATGTCTGGGGGAAAATGGGTAGACAAGACCCTGAATTTCAAATGCAAAGCACAATCAGAAAAAAACCGTAGTTATTTTTACACAAAAACACATAATTCCAGCTGCCTTTATATATGTAAAGATATACAAAGGGGACCAACTTTCCTTCCCTTTGTAGATCTGTGAAGTATTGTCTTAATAGGAAGTTAGTTTTTGGACTAGGTAAAGGGTATTATGACTTGTATAAGGAATTCTACGTTTCATCTAAAAGCTTACTTACCTGCACTGATTTTTTTTTCTCTTCATTGCCACATATGCACACCTTTTATTTTAGCCATTTGTAGTGTGATTTTTTCTTTATCTTTATTCTTATGTTTATGTCCATAGGAGTAATATATATTTAACACTTATATGTGTGGCAGGAGGGGCTCAAAGTCCTTCACAAACACTAATTGAATAGATCTTATTTCCCCTATGAGATAACTATGATAAATAAACTTGCCCATTATTAAGCATGCTTGTAACAGCAAATCTAGAACCTTGTTCTAGATAAGAACCTGGAAAAATTAGATTATCAAATACCTGTCACCATAGTATCTAACCACTTATTAATAAATAAAACTTAATATAAGTCAGTCTAACAAGTGGCATAGATTTTCCCCTTTACTCTGAAAGCTAGCCATTCATTCTGTCCAGCTCTTTGCCTTACACATTAAATTATGCTGTCCTTCTCATATTGCGGAGGTTGACTCCTTTCATCTAAGTACTGAAGTTAAAATAGTTTATAATGCGGAGGGAGAAATCTACTTTAGGATGAAATAGTAAACCACAGGAACTCTAGCCTTGATGCTTGTATTTGTTGTAATGAAACCATCTGCTGTTCATTTCAGGATGGAATAGTGGATCCTGTTGACAGCTCTTTGAGGGACTTCAGTGGTCAGTGTGTTAGAGAATTTATGAAATGGTCCATTAAACAGACAACGCCACAACAGCAGGAGAAAAGTCCGGTGAACACCAAATCACTGTTCAAGCGACTGTACAGCCTTGCTCTTCATCCAAATGCTTTGAAGAGGCTGGGAGCAGCACTTGCTTTTAATAACATCTATAGAGAATTTAGGTGAGCTGAAAACTTGAACAGTAGCTAAACTGGACTAAAATAAACAAGGTGAATATATTAGAGGAGAGAGACATTCTGAGAGAACCTAGGTTTTATCCGCTGATGTTGGTTGATGCTGACTACAGGAAATCACATTATGATGACCCGAGTTGTAACCCCCCCTCCCCCGCCCCGTACTTATGACATTTTTGTAAGTGCAGAAGGGGCCGAAAACCCCTGACTTATGTCCTTGGCCCACATTTACAACGGTACACGGTGCCTATTGTAACTGCAGGTTTAAGTTACGACGCCTCCAACTTGCAATGCTTCCCCAGGAACCGATCGTGTCACAATTTGGGGGCCACTTGTATTAATATGTAAAGAAGCTGTATCACAGCTTGTTAAGACTATGTTCTCTGAAAGAAATTCACTTTACCCACAGAGAACCTATATGTGGGTTCTCTCTGGGGTGGAGAGCTGAGGCAGTGAATTTCCATTCCATGGCCAGATAAGAATGATAAGGTATTAGTCTTTAAATAACACTTTTATTGATCGCTAATGTTTCTCTTTTGGTGTGGTGATGGTCTAAAATATTTTTGCAGTCTGTGTTAAGCAGCATAGGATATGTCTTCCATGTCAGTTTGAAATGTGACACTACTTTGTTTAACTTTTTCTAAATTTCATATATGAGCTTCACATTCATTTGCTTATTCATGCTTCTTAGCATATTTACTATGTCCTTTGTTTTACAGGGAAGAAAATTCTCTGGTAGAGCAGTTTGTGTTTGAAGCATTGGTTGTATATTTGGAAAGTCTGGCCTTGACTCATACAGATGAGAAGTCACTAGGTGAGATGAAACTGATGTATTGAGAAATGGAGTGAATAAGCCATCCTTTCTCTGATATCCTTGTAGATTGTTTCATTAGCAATCTTTGGTAAACCAAACCATGACATTGAAGCTGTTGGTAAATAACAGTGCAATTTCCTTTATACTTGAAAATCAATTCTTTTCCATTCTCAGCGCACCTCATTAAATTGGGTTTCTGATTTACTGGCGTTTCTGTGCCAGTTTCTTAAATGTGTGGGATTTTTATATCTATATTTGAAATAAATTAAGTTTTGACAAATGTTTTACAACAGAGCTTCAAAAAGCATCTGAATGATGCTTCTGACCTATACATCTTAATCCCACAGTTATACAAAGTGAAAATGGAGCCCAATGGTTTTTAGAGTTTAAAGGCATGTGTAACAAATGTGGGGCTCAAAAAAACACATATTTCTGCATTGTTAGAGGGCTTCACCTCCTTAGCAGCACCTTCAGCTGCTAGTCCTATGATGTTCTCATTCCTAGCGCCAAATGGAATTGTATGAAGAATTCATGACTCATTCCCAACATTAAATAACAACCTATATAATTATATTTCCTTGTATTTTTTCCTAGTAATTCTTTGTCATCTACTAATAGTTAAAAAGTAAAACCAAAACCTTGAGCTTACAAACGTTTTCTTTCTAACAAACAGTATTTTGGGAGTGATACTTTTAATGGGATTGTTCATAAGGAAAAGAATGAGCTTCTTTGTTGTGTGAGTTGGGTCATACATGCCAAAGAAATGATCACTAAATGATGATTTCCACAGGAGGTAGGAAAGAAGTTTTTGTGGCAGCTGTCTACAAGTTAGGATATGTAGTAAATGGGGTTTTATAATAGATATAATATATCTGGACTTGAGTAAAGCTTTTGATGCTGTCCTGTATGACATTCTCATAAGTGAACTTAGGAAATGTGGCCTAAATGAAATAATTGTAAGGTGGCTGCCCAGCTGTTTGAGAGAACATTCTCAGAGTAGTTGTCAATGGTTTGCTGTCACGCTGGGAGAACGTATCCAGTGGAATCCTGCAGAGTTATGTTTTGATCTTGTACTGTCTAACATTGTCATTGACATTGAGAGTATGCTTAAAATTTGAGTGACACCAAGCTGGGAAGGGTTACAAACACCTGGGAAAACAGGATTGGAATTCAACCCAAACTTGACAAATGGGAGAATTGGTGTGTAATAAATACGATGAAATTTAATAAACAAGCATGAAGTGCTAAGCTTTGGGAGGAAATATAAAATATGCAAATATAAAATGGGGACTAATGAGCTAGGTTGCAGTACTGTGGAAAATGATCAGGGGTTTGTAGTGCAATCCAAATGGAATATGACTCAACAGAGGTATGGTGTTCTGAAAAAGATATAGTAATTGTGGGATATATTAACAGGAGTGTTGTATATGAGAGAGAGATATTTATTTCACTATATTTGGCATTGGTGAATCCTCTGCTGGAGTGCTGTGTCCAATTTTGGGCACCACATTTTTGAGAAAAGTTAACAAATTGGAGAGAGTCCAGAGGGGAGCAACAAATGTAAAGTTTTAGAAAACATGACCTGTGAGGAAAAGTATAAAGAATTGAGCATGTTTCCAGTCCTGGTGGAATTCTGCACCACTTTGTAATGCAGAATTTGTGCAGAATTAATATTCTGCATACAATTTCCTTTTCCCTGCAGAATTGGTGCTGCAGATCTGTTGACTACCAGTGGGGGCTGGTGGACCCAGAGGAGCCCAGCTTCCCAGCTCACAAACAAAAGACAGTGCTTGGGGGAGGGGATAGGATTGGGAGTTCCCAGCAACTGCATTTGCTAGCACACCCTAAGGGAAAGAGGTAGCGTGCAGAAAATGCCATATAGCCCAGGACCCAGTATGAGAGACTGTTTCTCCATCTGGATCCCTGAGCTTTGAGGGGAGGAGGTGGAAGTGTCTGCTGGGCTAGAAGGGCCCTGTTGCTGGACTGCATGTGTCTGGGCTGGGATAGAAGGGCACAGCTGGGTTATGAAGAGAGACACTGGCCGGGAGACTGGGTTTGTGAGGGAGCAGAGGGGAAGAGAGGGAAGGGGAAGATCCAGGTGCCTGGGCCCATGGCTGGACTCTGGGTAGAGGGCAGAGAAGCAGGAACTAAGCTGTCATAGTGGTTTATTTACTACTCCTGGGGTATTTTTTGTCTGCATGTTACAGATATAGTTGTTGATAGGTATTTTGAAATAAATTACCAAAATAATTGACGCTGGTGCGATTACACTGTTTATTTTGACAAATAAATATAAAGAATTTTGCAGAATTTTAAAATACTGTACACATAATTTTTAGATACAGAATTCCTCTAGGAGTAATATTTAGTCTAGAGAAGGAACGGCTGAGTAGGACAAAAAGTAGTCAATTTAGTTTTCATCAAAGGAGATTTATGTTGGACATTAGGAAAGATTTTCAAACTGTAAGGATAGTAACACTGGAACAGGTTACTTCAGGAAGCTGTGGAATCTCCATTCTTTGAGGTTTCTAAATATAGACTAGATAAACAGCTGTCAGGAATGGTCTAGGTATAATTAATCCTGTCACAGGAGGGAGTATGCATGGACTAGACCTAGATGACCTCTTGAGATCCCTTTCGGTCCTGTGTTTCTATGATTCTCAACTGTTTCACAGGCTTGCTTTGTGACCTTGGGCAAATTATCATAGAAATGTAAAGCCTGATTATTACTACATATGATCCTGAATGTCAACCATGATAGAAATACACATTTCTGCAGCCTAGTTTCTACCACAGTTCTGTTATGTTTGGGCTGCTCTCTTTCTCTCTCTAGTTTCTTGTAGGTGGTTTGAACTCATAGCACTGCTCATGCTAGCCATGCTCCTTTCTGTTGCTTGCTGTCAAATCTTCTGCATCTGCGGCAGCAGTTTATTTTACTTTTGGTTTATTTTACTTTTTTGTTCTTTCAGTTTTAGTTATTCAGACATTATGGACAGTGTCAAGCAGTTTTCTCTTCTAAGTCTCCTCTCCTTTCTGGTCCAGGTCTGAGCAGCATGATGGTCACAGCCACTTGAAGCTCTCACTGCAGTGTTTCCAAGCTGAGCTCCTCTGTCCTCTTTCAGGCAGAGCAAATGCATAACCAGCGGTATAAATCCAAAAGGATCCAATGTAAGGCAACTTTCCCAGGTTCAGCTGAAAATGAACTATCCTCAGCTGATCCTTCTCACCTGGTTGACCCCAATATTGCTAGGGGATGGGGCGCTAAGGCAGGCAAGTTGAGTTCCCCAGATTCTCTAAGGCATATTGAGTCCCTCACCTTTGCTAAGCAGCTGCAATTTCACATCAAAAAAGCCTAACAGAGCAGAACAGGGGGAACTTCTAAGGCTGAGCAGGGCTTAATCTAGCTGGTGCAGGAGGTGAGTCCTGGGGCAACAAAGAACTATAAAGATAAGACTCTTGTGGGGCTATTGGCTTCCTTACAAGTCTTAAAATGCATCTTAAGCACTTTGGCGAGAGAAGCAGGGTTCCTATCCAGCCCCCCTCTTTTCCTATTCAAGTGTGAGTACTCTGATAATGAGGTTCTACTTAGGGAATGGAATCCTGAAGAGGAGAGTTCCAAGTGAGAAATTTCTAGAGGGCTCGGGGATCTACAGCAAGTCATAAAAGGACTTACTCTGGCAACAGTCATGTTGATCTATAAAGTACATCACAAAACCTTAAGAGAATGTAAAGGTAATGGAAAAACTCCAAAAAATATCTAAAGGTACTCAGCCTCTGAAAAAGACCTCTTGCCTTCCACTGAGGTACATTCTTTGTACGAGCTAAGGCACTGAAGAACAGAGGCTACCCTGACTCAACATTGTACATGGCAACAGAAATTGTAGCTGATGCATCAGTGGATGCAGTGAGATTTTCTGCTACACTTTGATATCCAGCTCAGCAGCCAGGAGTTCACAGATGGCTGTGACCCTGGAAAGTAGATGCACTTCACACAAGTCCTGTGCTCAAAGTTCATAAGGCCACTCCTCTCTGGAGAAGAGTTAGTTAAGATAGTGGTACAAAATGTTGCAAAATCTAAGTAATCCCTTCTCCCTCTACTGCATGCTCTCAGAAGAGATACAAACTTGCTTTCAGGCAGACACACTCCTTTTGTTCCTGCTCCTCTCAGAAATATCAGAAAGGCATGATTGGGATCAGAAACAGTCCAAACCAATGTTGAGTGATTGTTATTATTTGTCCTATAATCCTGGATGCCTCTCAGTGCTTTCCTGCTATGTGTCACAGAATGTCTGTGTGCTAAACAGCCCTGGTTCAACAGCTGTGACTCCAGCAAACTCTCTGCTGTCCCACTGTCTCTTCCACCAACCGTGGTTACAACCAGCAAGGTGACCCCAACATACTTCCAATCCCAAATTTTTCTAAAACTTGGAAAATTATATGCTCTTTCCTTGTGTGCTCTTTCCTAAAACTGTCCAGCCCTCTCCTGGACAATTAAGAGAAGTGTTAGGATCTGTTAAGTGAGGTGAGTATACTCTTCCCTTTAAACACTGCATTAAATTGACTTACAGTAAAAATAAGACCTATTTATTAACAATAGGATGTAGTTTAAGTGATGGCGAGTAAAAGGAATAAATTTAGAATGGGTTACAAGAAAATAAATATGCAGATACACACGTAAAGGTCTAAAACAGTGGTCTCCAGCCTTTTTGATACCAGGGACCAACAAACCCATTCACAAACTTTTGCTGGACCAGTAAGATTTTGTTCGCCTATTCAGGATGCAAATGATGAACATGTAAATAAAACTTTTATGGTCTGCCAAAAGCCCAGTGCCAGCCCTAGCCTCTAGAGCCCTCCACCCCTCATCTACCACTCAGCACCAGCCACTGATCCTAGAGTCCTGTGCACGCAACTCCCCCCCATGCCAGCTTTCCATCCCCAGTGCCAGCCCCCCACCAGATCCCTCAGTACCAGCCTCCTCTTTCCAGAGCCCCACTGCACACAACCCCCCAGAACCTCTCCCAGTGACAGCCCCCAATATTAGCCTTGTCCCCAGAGCCCCCCAGTGCCAGCCCTGCCCCCATAGCTCTGCACTGCTGCCTGCATCCCAATGGCTCTGGGGACCAGGGCTGGGGAGCACCGCCCAGTGCTTCCCTTCCTGCGATGGCTGTTGGGAAGGCATGTCCTGCCCTGCCTCTCAGCTAACCAGCGTTGGGCAGGGGAAGGATCTTCTCTGTGCAGGGAGCTCTTCTGCAGCCAGGTGGGAGGGCTGCACAGAGTAGCTGCGTGGCTTTCCCGCCGTGCAGGGAAGTACTCTTCTGTGGTCGGGAGTAGACCCTGGCCCTGCCCCATGCTGTTGGCTGAGAGGCAGGGCAGGACACGCCTTTCTCAGCAGCCGTGGTGAGAGCGGTGACCCCAGCCCTGGTCCCCAGAGCCACTGCAGCCCTACAGCCGGAGGTCTGCAGCCAGGCAGCCAGAGGTCTGCAGCCAGGCAGCCAGAGGTCTGTGGCTCGGTGGTTAGGAACCGCTGGTCTAAAACATAATTTAATAAGGTACATTGTTTGCCTCAGAAGGTTTTTCACTTGTATTGCATTTCCAGAGACTACTATCAGAGTACATAAGGCGAACTGTAACTCAGTGTCTTAAGCTACCAGTCCTTTTGGTCTCGTGCACTCTCAGGGCAAGGTCATACATGAAGTTTCCCCATGATAACGTTTCCTGGATGCATGACAGATCACGTGCTGGTTCCCAATCAGGTATTCAGTTTCTAACACAGTGGACAGTCTCAGGGAATGCAAGGGCCTCCCTCCATATGACTTCCAGTTCCTTTGGTTGTTGCAACCAATGCCGTTCTGAAGTATTGGAATGTATTTGGGACACAAAACCACACAAGGGATCTGGAACCCAGGGAAAAGTGACCACATCAGTTTCCTGGAGATCAAACTGGTGAAACTAGCACTACAAACATGCTGGAGACCCAAGAGGGGAATCACGTGCTGGTACAGTCAGGCAACTACTACAGTCAGATACATAATCAAGGATTATGTAAGCCCAGTGCTATGTAGAGAAGTGAGGGAAGTAATGAGATGGGCAGAAACAGACCCAAGTCCATAGTAATAGGTAGTCTGTCACAGATGGCCACAAAATTTGCTATATGCATTCCTACTCTTCCAACTCTTAGGGAAAGTGATCTGAAAGATAAAGCTGGAACTGGCAAAGGTAATAATGCTTATCCCAACTGGCCGTGGGGACCACTGTTTTCTAATTTGATAGAGCTGAGAGTGGAACCACAATGACTACTACTGCCTTAAAACAAGACATCTTTTTCCAAGATCACTTTCTCCTTCCAGGCCCAGGTTGGCTATTGAAGGAGGACTGTTAACAAAACTCCATCTGTCCTTCCAAGTCATCAAGACATTTCTATTATTTAGGAGAGCCTGTGTCTGGACCTAGTTCAGCATTTGATGCCTGGGACATAGTGTTAAAAACACAAAAGATTCAGGGATTCTGGTTATTTTGGACTTCCTCCAAGAGGGTGTGGATAAAGGTCTTTGACCCAGTTCCATGCCATACCAAGTATCACCCATTTGTTGTTTTCTATATTCAGGGTCTTTGGGCTCCTTGGCAGAGAACCTCCATGTATCCAGGACTCTCAGAGCAGTCAAACTGGTCAGGCCAGTGTTCAGTTGAGTCTTTCCAAAATGGGACCCACTACTGGTGCTTAAAAGCCTTACCTTTTAATGCATTTGAATCTCAGACTTGAATAGTGGCATTCTACCACTGATTCAAGATCTTTTATCTGGTCACCATTACATCTGCTTAGTGAGTGTCAGAACTGGCAGCGAACCTTACTGCATTTTCAATTATGACAGAGTAGTAACGGGAACTATGGAATCATTTTTTCCCAAAGTGAACATCCTATTCCATATATAAGAACAGATTATTAATCGCTCATTCTGTCCAAGACCACTGCACCCTCTTGAGAAACTATGACATATCTGAGACATCAGAAGAGCACTGAAGATGTATATGAAGTATACAGAATTCATCCCAAGTAGCCAAGGACTGCGTTTCCAAGCTATGTATTGCCAGATGGATCAGACTGCATTCTTGGTGACTACAAGGCATCTGGTCTCCCTTTTGTGGAAGGAATCCAAGGCATTCTCCATGAGATCATGGTTAGCTTCATGGTCCAAATGGGCAAGGGCTTTCACCTCAGATAT
This sequence comes from Pelodiscus sinensis, assembly GCF_049634645.1. NCBI lineage: Eukaryota > Metazoa > Chordata > Testudines > Trionychidae > Pelodiscus > Pelodiscus sinensis. The sequence continues at coordinate 69,841,921 of NC_134712.1, forward strand.
GGAGAGTGAGTAGCTGGTCTTTTGGCCAATACTTTTTCATACACTGTATATAAGGTGCACTTTCTTTAGTCTGTAGAGGTTGTCTCCTGAACAAAAGTACAGCAAGTGATGGTCCAATAATAGTATTGTCTGTTGAGCAGCTTTCAATAAGGGGGATTCCCTTCCTATCTCATTCTGTTTTACCTTTTTCCTCCCTGCTTCTGTTCACTGCTTGCTGTTTCCCAGATGTAACAGAATTGTGTGAGACGCTGGGCTTCAGAATGGAAAATTTCTAACGCTGTAATTATGTGTCTGCTACCAGCATCTCCCACAATTCTACACACCCTGGATGGCTTCACTCAAGGGTCAGCTTTTCATTTAGATCATTACCATATGGGCTGTATGCTTTCTATAAATGGTTATTGAGTTGGCATTGAAGTTATTGTTACTAATAGCTTTCCATGAGTTTTATGCAGCTTTGAAATGACACATACAGCAGCAAGTGAGGAAAGGGGGCATGACCAGCATGAGAAGTGCTGTAACTTTAAATTATCTCCAGAAATTGCAGAATGGTGGGAAGCATCCCAGGCATAATAGAATTGTGAGAGATGCAGAAAGGAAGGTATTGAGTAAGGAATTATTTGATAACTGGACCCCACTATTGGCACTTATTCATAGGTGAGCATTTCCCTTCTCTTTGATAATAGGTACAGTTCAACAATGTTGTGATGCCATTGATCATCTGAAGCGCATAATTAAGCACAAAGCATCGTCCCTAAATAAGGCAGAAAAACGACGGATACCACGGTTAGTTTGAATTTTTGCTTTTCCAAATATTACATCAATAGTTTCTTACAAATGGCTTTTGTAAAAATTTAGGGTGGTAAGTGGAGTTTAGACACATGATTCCCATTAATGTGTAACTGTATTGCCACGTGCTGAAAGCTTTCTCCTGAGATGTCCCTTGAACTGACTAGAATAGCATGATGGATCGTGGTTTGAGACTCAAGAGCTATCTTTGATTCTTGAAACAGCTCATTCAGCTCCATAGGGAGATGGGTACGAGACTGTCATACAGTTCCCCTCTGGAAACTCTGTGACCATCTCAGGGGAAGTGTTGATTAGCCTCAAGAAGGAGTTGTATCCAGCACTTTCTAGGCAAAAATATGAGTCAGAGAGAGCAGGAAAAAATTAGACTGAATCCTTGGGGATATTAAATAGTCTTGGAAGATTTCCCCCCTCCAAAGGAGGGGGAAGAAGAGAAGTTCTTTGTCTGATAGTTAACCTCCCCTTTGTCTGGAGTTGAAAGGATAGGAAAGAGATAGTTAAGTCTTGACGTTTTTCTTTTATATCTCAGTCACCACAACTAAGTAAATTGGAGCTCAGATCAGGGAAATAAGTGAAGCATATACCCATATATGATTTTGTATTTGTAGTGTGAATTATCTGATCCATCAAATCCCCCACCTCTGCCCCTACTTCTTTTAATGAGATAGTGGAAAGAGCATCCAAAATTCTTCATTAAATATTTAGATTTGCAAATGAAGTTGGATGGCATCATGAATATGATGGCTGTTATGGCTTTTCTTTGAAACAAACACACACAGCTGTTGGGCAAATGTTAGTAAGGATTGTTGATATGTATTCATTATTTTGTACAGAGGCTTTCCACATGCTAAATCAATATGTCTGTTGGACCTTGTCATGTGGCTGTTGGTGCAGTGTGGGCGATCTCAGACAGAATGCCGTCATAAATCCATGGAGCTCTTCTATGAATTTGTTCCTTTATTACCAGGTACTGTGGGTCATCACATATATCTCTCTAGTTTCCTGCTTCACATTAATTGCATTTCTGTTCTCATTTCCTGTGCAGTGTCAGTTTTCATTTATTGGAAGAAACACATTTTGAAATGAGTATCTATTAGTATTGAATAAGAGCTGACTAGCTGCTAGTATTTCATTCAGTATAAAAATGGTGCATTTTTTATTGTGTAAGCTTCTTCCAATCAGTTGTGCCCCATCTCTGACCCAGAGAGACCACCATTAGGTTCAGGAAATCTATTACAGCCAACTGCGAGGGGCTCATCAGCTGTTGCAGAGCCAGAGGAGTGGTTCCTAAGCCACACTTTTCCTTGCAGTTGACACAAGGACTGCTGCTTTGGCTGTCTCCTCTTCCAGAAAATAAGAGCAATTAATGGAATAGGTTTTTGAGTGTTGATTCATGTCCATAATACCTTGCTGAATGCCAGCTGCGTATTTGCATACAGAACACTGATTTCTGTTTGCTGCTTTATCAGGAAACCACTCTCCATCATTGTGGCTGGGTGATGTTCTAAAAAAACAAGGAATCTCTTTCCTCATCAACAAATTTGAAGGGGGAGGAAATGACAATCTCTCTGGAATCCTCTCTCAGCCAACACTCTCTGACGTGCAGGAGCCCTTCAGTTTGCGAGCTGTTTTACAGTGGATGGATATGTTTCTAGCAGCTCTGGACTGCTACAATACATTCATTGAGCTGAGAATGATCAAACCAAATGAAATACTAGGTAGGTAAATCCTAGCTGTAGCTTGTTCAGTATTGTCTGTTACATAAACTCACACTGAAAGGTCTCTAACTTGGACTTGCAACACTTGTTTCAAGAATAGATTTGATTTACAGATCCACAACCATTTTCAGCAACAATTGCATCAATGGATTTTTTTTTTTTTTTGGTAACAGTGGCCTAGTATTATATTTTTTTACTTTGTGTTATAGAAATATTTCATTACTATTAGAAAAACACTAGTTTTAAATTTCTTTCCATCATGAATGTCTTTCTCCCTCATTTTCCACTTTCATACGGTTGCTGCACTGCAAAGCTTATCTCCAATTACAACCTCTGGACAAGATTCCTTCTAAATCCTATCACCATGTTTCTTCATTTAATTAAAGAAAGTTACCAATTAGCAATGTGAGGTGCTTTCTTCCTTCCCCACAGTGATTTTGCATAGGGATGTTAAATTTAGATTAATATGCTAATCGAATAGTCGATGCAAATTCTATTAGTCGATAAGGGTGCCTCCGCCTTTGAAGTGTAGCAACAGCCCTATGGCTGTTGCTACACTTCAAAGGCGAAAATGCTGCAGGGAGCATGGGGTCAGGGGGGACTTAAGCAGTCCTCCTTCCCTCCATTCTTCCTCTTTCTGATAGATGCAACAAGAGGGGAGGGAAGTGACTAGTGTGTCGACTATTGGATAATTTGCTTATCAGATAGTCGACTAGTCATTCATATTCCTAATTTTGAGTGTGTTGCTTTTCCCTTCAGCTGCAACTCTCCTGGGGAACTTAGCACTTGTAGTCTGATGACATAAATATCAACACCTTGTGCAGCCGTTAGGCCATTGGGTCCGCATCCAGTATAAGTTTTTAAATGGTTCATGTATTTCTAAACAGCATGTTTCTACAGTAGGAAAATACAGTGTTTGGATTAGACTCCCATTTGGGCCTCTATGGGCAGAGGTTGCTTCATGGCAGCCTTCCTTACTCACCCCTTCCCCTCCTCTGCTGCCTCTGTCAGGTGGTGTCAGGTGGTACTGCGGAGACAGTGTTGGGGAGAACTAGTTTATAAGCTGGCTCATCCCAGCACCCGCTCCTGTTCTCCCCCCCCCTTGTTGCTGCTTCTGATACAGAGGCAGCAAGTGGGGGTGGCGGGGAGTGGAGTAGTCGACTCAACAACTCGCTTAATGAGCCTATGTATTTTGCCTAGGCATGTAAAGCTGTACAATAAGTCTGTGTCTACATTGGCAAGATTGTGCGCAAAATCAGCTGCTTTTGTGAAAAATCTTGCCGCCTGTCTACAATGGCCGCGAGTATTTGCACAAGAACACTGATGTTCTACTGTATGAAATCAGTGCTTCTTGGGCAAATACTCTGACTCTCCCGCTCAGGGATAAGTCCTCTTGTGCAAGTGTTCTTGGCATTTTGTTTCCCATATTTTTATTAAGTCACTTCATTATGTCACCCTGTTTGAGCTGAGCATAAAATATATTTTAAATTCATAAGGTCACTATATATTTAAATTTTGTATAACTCTTCTAGGTACTGGTATGAGGTCTTCATTCCTGAGAGCTGTAGAATTCTTCCTTGAAACTATTGCTTTGCATGATATAGCTGCAGCAGAGCGGTGCTTTGACACTGGGTCAAAAGGCAATATGTTCAGTCCACAAGAAAGAGAAGAGTATAATTACAGCAAATGCACAATCATAGTCCGAATCATGGTGTTTGTCAGCATGATCCTGGAGACATGCCAACAGGATTTCTGGAAGGTAGTTATTGAACCTCTCAGGCTGTAGCGGGTGACCTCTTATTGCTGAAATTGTTATTTAAAATTGTTTGTTTAAGCACTAATGATTTGTGGGAGAGTGGGGGGCTTGCTAGGAGAAGAGGATCATCCTTTGAAATACTTTGGACCATTCATCTTAACAGATCATTAAGCCCTAGGATGTGGCTTGCTCTTTTGATATTACTGCTGCAGCAAGCTGAAGGAAACCCTTGGTTCGTGGATTATTTTGCAATGAGTGATGCAGTTCTAATTAGGAGAAATTAACACCATGTATATTTGCCAGTCAGGTTGTTTGAATCACTGTCAGTATGACATCCTGCATGGAATACCATCCCCATGGGTTTCTGATGTTGTTGAATTTGGGAGTTTTTTTTATTGATCATAGCATGAGAAAGATGATGGCTATAGAAATGATTGTGCTCTGCCTTTTTCCTCTTAAATTCCTTTTTGAATAATGAGCGTTCAAGTCTCTCTATATGTTTGTGTATTTAACTTGATACTAAAACTTCAATTTATTTTAACAGTTTCTGAAGACTTTAAAAAAGGGCACTGCTAAGTCATTTTCTAGGACTGCAAGTGCATAACTGGCAGTTGCATAACTTGTTTAGATGCATAACTAGCAGTCTTCATGTGTGTAGAAGTCTGTAGTACTGGCATGTTGTTATTTGAACACTAAAATTAGTGTATTTATGCCCAAATAGGTTGTGCTGTTGTGCACCTGTGTCTTTAAAAATGGGCATTTAATTTCTATAAATATGAGTTAAAATATATTAAAAATGAGCCATTTCAGAGAGAAAGAAGTTAAGATAAAAAGGCTTATTTTGCTTATTTTAGGGACAGAAAAAATAGTGGAAAGTAGACTAGTTTTAGATGAAAAAGGATTAAGAATGAAATGTCTCCAGCTTAATTTTCATCTTTCATTCTTTGCAGTTACTTGAGAAGGAACTACTTAATGCAAATCTGATAGAACTCCTTGTGAGAACAGTTTGTGATCCATCAAACGTAGGCTTTAATACAGCTGATGTACAAGTCATGAAAAATCTCCCAGATGTTTCTGTGAGGCTCATGAAAGCTTTGATGAGATCTCCCTATAAAGAATCATTGGAGCTAAGCATAAAGAAAAGAATAACATCACAAAGGTAAGGGCTCTCTATAGCTAGCAGGGAGGAATAGCTCAGTGGTTTGAGCATTGGCCTGCTAAACCCAGGGTTGTGAGCTCAATCCTTAAGGGGGTCATTTAGGGATCTGGGGCAAATCTGTCAGGGATGGCATTTGGTCTTGCTGTGAAGGCAGGGGACTGGACTCGACCTTTCAAGGTTCCTTCCAGTTCTGTGAGAGAAGTATATCTCCATTTATAGAAGTAATGCAGTACATAGGGATAAATGCACCATTGAAAGATGATGTCTTTTTTTCATGTTATATTGATACATCCATAATGATATAGGCAATCAATATTTTTATTTTTCTTCTCCCTTTTCAGCATCGAGGATCTTTGCTCTGTTGAACTGTATAATCCAGATTCTCGTTTTGATCACATTAGACTTAGCTCCATATTGTCTGCATGCAGGCAACTGCACAAGGCAGGCCTGCTTCATTCCACACTTCAATCTCAGGTAAATGTTTATGCAGAAAATAACAAAAGTTAAGATTTTTCATATTCATGGCCTTTCATATTTGAAGGGCTCTTGAAGTCATGGGGAGTTGCTTGTGCAATATCCAATGACAGACTAGGCCGTAGCTAATTCTCACAACTTCCCAGTGATGTAGTAAATAAATAATACCCTTTTTATAGATGAGTATACGCCGCCAGAGAGTCAAAGTAACTTGCCCAAGGAAATAGTAGGGAGTAGGTGTTGGAACCGGCATCTGAATTAAGGATGTGAAAGTGCAACTGTGTACATGGTTACCGATGAGCTTGGGCTCATTGGTTAACATTCACATTTACATGCAAGCTCCTGGTACACATGGTGAGTTGGCTTAAAGCCGGCTCCTTATCCACACTGGCTCTCGGTGAGCCACCTGCTGTCCCATGCTGCTGCCTCTGTATTAGAGCCAGCAGCATGGGGTGGCAGGTGGGCGCTGGTATGTGCTGGGAGTTGGCTTAAAAGCCGGCTCCTCTTGCATACCATATCCCGGGGAACCAACTGTTACTCCGTGTGTAACCGTGTAACAGCTGAAATTTTCAGCAGCTACATGGTTACTTAATTACACTCATTTTAACATCCCTAATCTGAAGTCTGGAGTTGCCTATACTCTGAAGATACCTGCCCTAAATAAATGCTTTACATTATACTCGGTAAGTACTGAACATTGGGTACATTGGGTAAATTTGATAGTGCAGCTAAAAATCTGTCCACACGTGTGGACTTTAATGTTCATAATGGAGATCATATCAAGAAAATATCTGTGCTTCAAATTAAGTGGTAGATATTTAATTCCAAAGAAAACATTGGATGCAGACAATAATGGAGGGTGGGGGAAGAAGAGGAAGATATGCTTCGTTTTTGACAAAAGTAGAAAACTTGATTTATATTTAAATTAGTCCAGAGGAAAGAATGGATTTTTTGTGTGGTTTTGACAATGCAAGCAAACTTTTTACATTTTGAAAACTAGCTTTTAAATATGCAAAATGGCAAATAAGAAATATATCATTAGTTATGAACCAGTTGTGATATAGTTGGTAGCAGAAGGAAAAGGATTAAAGTACTATCAGAATGAGAGAGAAAAGAATCAATTCCTCTCATATAGCACAGTATTCAGGAGAGAAGTATACCATTGGATTATTATATGAGAAAATATAACAAATGGGAGTGTCAGAGAAGCACTAATAAGAATAATTATAGGATATATATATTATTTGGATATATTGATGTGAAAATGAAGACTTTGGATATTTTGGCTAATAAATTGGCTTTTTTAATCCATGAATGTTGGCTGGTCTGGCCTTTTAAAGAACAAATCTATTGTCTTAACAAAAATCAGTATGGATCATCCTGTTAGTACTATGTGTGTTGTTTTGCAAGAGATAGAGTTCAGATTGTGAAGAGCTGAGTTACTCAGCTTCAGGACTAGAGGGGGCGCACCTTTCATTACATTAGGATGCTCCTTTGGCAAAACAGATCCAGCATTGTGTAAGGACGTTAAAGTCCAGTTATTTGGCTAATCGTGTAGTCGATACAATTTGTATCGACTACACAATTGGTCAATAAGGGGAATTGGCCTGTAGAGCCACAGTGGAAGTAGCTCCTAAAGCCAGTGTGAGTTGGAACTGAGCAGTCCTGGCTTGCACCGGCTCTGTACTGCTGCGACTCTGCATTTAAAATTAGTAAGAGCCCATTGGCTCTTACTACATTTAAAATGCAGAAGTGCAGTGATCCTGGACTGGTGCGAGCCAAGACTGCTTAGTCCTAGCTTGCTACAGGTCCAGCAGCCCCTGTTTGCAGTGGCCTGGGCTGGCCGCAGGCAGGGGCTGCTTTTCAGCAACCTCCCCTTCCCCTCCCCAGCTGCCTCTGATAGAGGCAGCGGGGGGAGGGGGCAGGCAGCATTGCAGCGACTGTGCTGGGAGGGAACTGACTTTTAAGTCGGCTCCCCCCCCCCCCAAACACTGGCTTCTGCCCCCCCTCCTGCTGCCTCTCATACAGAGGCAGCGCATGGTGGTTGGGGGGAGTAGTTGGGTACTTGACTCGACTATTCAATAAGCTTAGCTTTCTTGGGTAGTCAGGTATTCAACTACTCGTGTACATCCCTAGCATGATGATCCTTGTTTAGCCTTTTGAGTCACAGGAAAGTAGGATTGAAAGAAGTTGTACATATCTAACAGAAACCTTTATGTAGCCTCCTAGGTATTCCTTGTTACCAGGGTTCTGGAATGCATGTGTTATTGGTATGTCACTATAGGTAATGGGGGAGAGAAGATTTAGCTAACAGTGTTTCAGTCCTAAATGTTTGCTGTTTGGTGATGGGGGCCACTTTTATAATGTAACAATATAAATGTTACATTTTATGGAATTTTTGCCATTACTTCTATGAGGTCAGGATTTCAATCTTTATCAACCTATAGGGCTGTGATAGTAGGACAGCATGTTGACTAGTATCAGTGGTAACTGTGAAGTATATGGTGTCCCCTTCAGGGCACCTACCTTCTCATAAGATTTTCTGAATTTCCGTACTAGTGTTCGGAATCTTCAGGGGGTAGCCGAGTTAATCTGTACAGGAAAAAACAACAAAAGGTCTGGTAGCACTTTATAGAGTAACAAAACCTATAGATGGTATCATGAGCTTTTGTGGGCACAGCCCACTTCTTCAGATGACCGGAGGTTTGAGTTTAGGATGTGCAGACCCAAAATAAATAGGAGAGATGTGGGGGAGGAGGAAAAAAAAAGAAGGGGGGCGGGAGACAGGGAGGAGAGGTATGGAAAATCTAAGGGAAAAACAGGAAAGTAGAGCTGGGAGTCTGTAAGTATTTTTAGATTGGGTAGTTAAAACAAAGCAGATAAGAATCAAAGTCAATAGATAGTATCCTTCCTAGTGTTGTTCATCTTAACCATGAAGTAGTTCAGAGTCATTGGACTGGAGTCCAAATTTTGGTTTAGTGAGTAATGATCCCTAAATGGGGATCCAGCTTACTCTGAACCCAAATGGTCATTCAAGTGTGGTTCCCAGAAATGTGAATAGTCTGCATGACAGTCCTATGTGCAGGTCCACTGTTAGGCCAACAGCTTGGAAAAAACAGAGACCTGCACTGAAACCACTGTGGTGCTCTTTTCACAGACAAGTCTTCTAGAGATTTAGTTTACTCTGCCTAGCAACTAAAAATAAACAATTTAAATTCTGTTTTTCTCCTGCACTCCTAGAGACTTACAGTAAAAATCCCCTCCCCCCTTCATGTACATCCTCTAGGGACTGGGGCTCCATTTTGCAGTTGGTTCTAAGCTTCTTTCAGTTGTTTATAAAAGCATTGCACCAGGAGATGAGAGGAAATCTCTACCATCACTAGACATCAGTAGCAAGCGACTAGCTGATGGACTCCTGCAGCTGGCTTTTGCTTTCGGTGACCAGGTAGGAGGATCACCTCTTATGATGTACTATCTCCAACTCCATTTCCATAGTTTTGGGTTCTGGCATGTTTATTTTTCTGATAGTTAATCTTATCTGTACTATTTTCAGGAATGTTGTAGAAGAAACTGGTTTATTTTCTGTAATGTGTATTTTTGGGACAGAAAATTGTATGTGTATATAGAATGCTGTATTGATAAACGTCCCTTAACACTTCCAATCCAGAACCTGGAGTTTGGCCATTGTTGAGTGCCAGTGACCAAGGCAAACTATAGATTCCTTAGTAGGGGAAATATCCTGATACTGTTCTGGGAGTTGTTTTTTTCCCCCTTAAGTTTAAACATTTAGTTTTATGTAATAAATTGGGAATGGGGAACATCAGACCCAAGGACCGGATGCGGCCATCAACTTGCTTGGATTGGTTCCCAAGGCTCAGGGGTCCCTCAACTTTGGGGAGCCTCTACTGGTGCTCCAGTCACTGCACTGCTTTCCCACAGGGCTGGAGCGCACACAGTCTACTAGGCTGGGTCCCCATAGGCTCTGGTGTACAAGGGGAATGTGGAGATTGTCTTTCTCAGTTGAGGACTACGGTGAGGTATTTTTTTCTACTTCTGACTGGTTGCAGCCCCCGACTGATTTTTATGTGTTAGTGGCCCCTGACCCAAAAAAGGTTCCCCACCCCTGTTATAAATATACATACAATTATTTGAGAAGGCAGCTTTTTGCAGAAGACTTGTGATGCTTAGTGATTTCAGTACATTAGGACTGACCTCTCTTCTTGTTTCCATTCCCAGTGTGAGGAGCTGGTAAGTCTCCTGTTGAACACAGCGGTACTCTCTGTGCCACTATCAGGAACATCACAGAAGGGTCTGATCAACTTCTCCCATGGAGAGTATTTCTACAGTTTGTTCTCAGAAACCATTAATCGAGAACTGTTAAAAGACCTGGATGTAGCCATACTTCAGCTTATGAAATCATCTGTCGACAGCCCAAAAATGGTATTAGACCTTTTCTTTAAAGGACACAGTCAACTGAAAATGTTGTATCCTCTTCAATTATAAGAAACACTTAAGATTATTATAAATGAAAAGTTAGGAGTAGGGGATGTGATACATTTTCTTTTTATAGCAAGATAGTATAATTCCCATGCATCGCACTCTCACATGCATGCTCTTCCCAGAAGCCCTCTTAAAGGATGTTTGCCAGTTAAAGGGAGTAATGCAGCAGCAAAGCTGATGCTTCTAAGGGTACGTCTAGACTACATGCCTCTGTCACCAGAGGCATGTAGATTAGGCTACCAGGCATAGGAAAATGAAGCGGCGATTTAAATAATCGCCGCTTCATTTAAATTTACATGGCTGTCGCGTTGAGCCGACAAACAGCTGATCAGCTGTTTGTCGGCTCAGCACGGTAGTCTGGATGCGCGGGTGTCGACATCAAAGGCATTTATATCTCCTGGGATGAGATATACCTGGGTGGTCGACAAATGCCTTTGATGTCAACACCCGCGTGTCCAGACTACCGCGCTGAGCCGACAAACAGCTGATCAGCTGTTTGTCGGCTCAGCGCGGCAGCCATGTAAATTTAAATGAAGCGGCGATTATTTAAATTGCCGCTTCATTTTCCTATGCCTGGTAGCCTAATCTACATGCCTCTGGCGACAGAGGCATGTAGTCTAGACGTACCCTAAGATTGGGCTCAGAATGCCTGCCCGTGGCTAGGTCAGCAGGAACCCACGGGTGGATGGGCATCTAGCTTCTTGGCCCACATAGGGGTCTAGAGAATATAGAGACTGGAACCTGAGGTGCTGTGGCTTCTGCCTAGGATCATGGGGACATGTGGGTCTTCTTTCTTGGGACTCTTCTACAGGTCCATAGGAAGAATTTAGAAGTTGAGAGGCCTTATTTCAACATTTCTACTAAAGAGTCCAACAAAGAGGTGGTGTCACGCATGTTTGATGATGTTGCTTTTGAGCCCACGTGTTCTTTCTTGGATTAAAATTCAGCAAGGAAATAGACACAATTCTTAAAATAAATAAGTAATTTTTTAAAGATAGTCTGGAGATATGATTTAAAAGTTGTTTTCTCTCAGGCAATTTTTAAAATTCTCTCTCTGGTGACATTACTTTAAATATTTCCACTGTCATTAAACCTAGTGTGAGCAGAAAAAAAGTGATTTTTTTTTCAAGGCTAGCACTTACCTGTTTGATTCTCCAATGTGCTGCTTGTGCAAAGCCATAATAGCTGTTAATCTGAAAACTGGATCTCTCATATCTAAAAGATTCCTAAATATTCACACTCACATGGTTGTAACTGGCAGTCGGTGTTCTCTACAGTACCTGCTTTTTAAATTCTCAACTTCTTTTATTTACAACCTTCTTGTGACTGATCTATGTGCTGGAAGTCAGACAGACATGGTCACTTAATTATTTTCCAAAACCACACTCCCTCCTTCTTCTTTGTTAGAACTTGGAGATTTTCTTCATGTTAGTGAGATTTTTTTTCTTATGTTCTCATTTTTGAAGATTTGGGAAGAAAAATACTCATAGTTTAACAGTAGTGTTCTAAATCTGGTGGAATCCAAATATGATGTTTATGTAATTGAAAATGCAAATAATCCTTGGAGCATAAGATGCAAAGTTCAGGTATAATACTTTAGTGATTTTTGTTTATTCTCTGGTTATCCCCCATTTAGAAGAATTTTCTGTTTATGAAAACTGGGATTCCCATCCTATTATGCTCTCCTCTCAATTTTGAAAATCAGAGACAGAAAGCAAAAAATGCGTGACTGTTACCATGTATTATATACCTTTCTTCTTAGCTTCTTTGTGTACTTGCGAACAGAAATATTTTGATTTTCTTTTTAAATGTTGTTTCATTTGTATCTTAGAAGAATATAGTTTATTAGATTACCGTATCTCTCACTCAAATATCATCCTTTTTCCCATGATTACACAAACTTTAAGCAAGAGACAGAACTGCTGCACCATACATGGAATGAATATGGAAGCAATTTGAACTGTTTGCTTTTTATTTTGATCCCTAATGCTAATATGTCTTCCTGGAAAACTATATTTAGCATGAGTATTAAATGCATGAAACTATTCTTCACTTGATTAATATTTTAGATTTACATTTTCAAAATTATCTATAGAATTTGGGTGCCATTCCCATTAAAATAGTGGAAATTGGCTGTCCAAGTCTCCCAAACTAGTGATGCTTATTGTTTTGTAATCATCCATCCAAGTGATCAGATCTTATAGTTACACTGAATTAAATGTCACTATATGAAATACATGGAATTTTTATTTTGCCTTCATTTCAGGTGGGTACCGTCCTGAATGGTATATTAGATGAAAGCTTTAGAGACCGTGCTGTTCGCAAGCAGCAGGGAATGAAGTTGGTGACTGCAGTACTGAGAAACTGGACAAGGCTTGACAGCTGGTGGTCCAAAGATTCTGCTCCAGAGAGCAAAATGGCTGTGTTGACACTGTTGGCTAAAGTTCTGCAGGTATGTATTGTGTTTGGTAAAGTTAAAACCCCTTTCACAGCAATATGTAAGAACACCCCCCATTTTGGAAGAGTGTTAGTGTTTGAAGGTTTAGGTTTATTACGAGTTGGAAAATTTCAGTATTTTCTGAATAATGAATACTAGGTATTTTTAAAAAAATCAAACAGGTTTTGGCAGGCAGAACTCTACACCTTCCCATTTTTACTCCTGTGCCTGATATTTTAGATTTCCCTTTCCTTCCTAAGAAAAGTTATCAATGGAAGAAGTAATCTTTGGGAAGCAAACAATCTCTAATGGGATACTGCATGTATTGTTGGCAGCCAGACAATTCTTTGTGGAGTGGAAGTCCTCAAACCAAATCATTTCAGAAAACTATTCTGTTTTGTAAGAACTTCAGTTTCTTTGCCTCTCCCTTCCTTCACCTCTTTGAAACAAAAGACAGGACTATGCAGCACTTTAAAGAGTAACAAGATGGTTTATTAGGTGATGAGCTTTCGTGGGCCAGACTCACTTCCTCAGATCAAATTGTGGAAGAAAATTGGCGTGACCATATATACCAAAGAGATACAGTCACCTCTTTGAGACACTCTTCCTCAGCTTTATTGACAGCTTGTAAACCTATGCAAAATACTAAGGAAAAGAATCAGGATTATCTCCCCTATTCACTTCTTCTTTTATTTTCATTCCATAGGTTTGAGGTTTATTACTCAAAGCTGTGTTTGAAAATATGCAAAGCAGATTGTCATAAGAGCTTAGCTGGTAATAGTGCAGCGATCATAGGAGACCTAGCTTTGGAAGGGGACTTAATATTGTTTTTCATTGTTCCATAAGAGTCATAGCACGTGATACCCAGCATCATGATGGATAGGAGTTTTTAGATTCTTGCTAATAACATATGTAAGACCAAAACTTAATCATATGTACATCTGCTGTCTGCTGAAATAAATTCCAGAAATGAATGATTTTTATGAAACTCCAAACAAAAATCATGGAAATGTTTAATACAGAGATTATTTTTATATATTAAATATTGTTTCAAGTTTTATTTTTTGTCTCTACAGATTGACTCCTCAGTGTCTTTTAACACAAATCACGAGGCTTTCTCTGCTGTTTTTAAAACATATACCAGCCTACTTACTGATCAGAATTTAGGACTGAATCTGAAGGTAAATTGTGTGTGTTTCGCCCCCCTAAGTTGAATGCTAATATGACTCATGGATTAAAAACCAGTTTTAACTGTGTTATATCTCTAAGAGTACCTTTCTCTTGCTTTTCATAACAACCCAACAAATTTCCTTTTCTCCCATAGGTGTGCACAGGTCAGCAAACTAAAAATCATACATAGATATGTCATAATTTTTAGATGGCTCATTGTTCCCAATCTTCCTTATTTTTCCGTCTCTTTTTGATCATGTAGTTTTAGGAAAAGTCAATAATATGGAAATATAGATATAATTATAAACTCACTTAAAATGTAAGAGCAATATAGCTTGATCAGAGATGTCATTTCACTTTTGAGCATTATCTGTAGTGTTTGAGCCAGGGACCATTCTATATAGAAGAATTCACATCTTACTGCTTGAGCTAAATCTCAGATTCATAAACGTGTATGTGTAAGTCTAGACATTAGATCGGGGGCTAAGAACCCGGTGGTAGCATGGAGTGAAAAAGATGCTGGACTGAGAGCTCTGGCAACTGAAGTTCTCTGCCTACAGAAGAAGTACTACTGTATGGTTACTTCCCTGCCAATGTGTGTCTGTCCTAAATTGTCAAGATTACTCTGATGATTGTCTATATATTTATATTTAATTGAGCTTGGACCTTCTGCTGTAGCTTCCAAGAAGGACGTCAATTAGTGCAGTGTTAGTGGTGGTTTTTGGTGCTTACAGATGCTTATCCAATGGAGGATAATTTTTGGTCATCGCTGACCAGGGCTTGATTTTAGATCAGTAACTTAAAAGATGAAAGGCTTCATGTTAACTCATTACTAACCACCTGAGCTATCTACTCACCTAACTATAAGTGAGTGTAGGGGTTTGCAGAGGGGCTATTCAGTCCTGGGCCTCGGGCTGATGGTCAGCCCAGTTCAGAGGGCTGTCCGAAAGCCCGGCACTGGTTCAGGCCAACTTGTATCCAAACAGTTCCCAGTCTGGCTCTGGGTCAGGGCAGGTTGGCAACCCAACCAAAACAGTCACTGGTTACAGACTGGTGGTCCACAGCCGGGTCAGAAGCTCTGGTCTTAGTTCAGGGCAGGGTAGCAAACAAACACAGTTTGGAGTTCAGGTCTCCTGGTTCAGGCAGAGATCTAGAGCACAAGGTGGCTCACCTAAGTTAGCAAAGGAGGGAAACAGCCACCCAGAAAGTTGGTGGCAGGGGGGACGCAGGCCCATCCACTCTTCTGCGTTCCAGCCTAGGGCCTGACAGCAGCCAAGTAATCTGCTGCTGGGTCAGCAGGGAGTCCAGACCGCAACATGCTGACTGCTGCTGCAGCCCAGTTAAGCTATGGCTGGCTACCTTTGGGCTACTTCCAGTTCCCCCTTCCTGGGTACCGGGGGCTCCAGCAAATCTGTGGGGTAGTTGAGGCTTGTCAGCTCCAGCAAGTCTGTTGATCCAAGCCAACTATCCGTGTTTGGTAGGTGTGAGGGTCTCTGCCAGCCCTCTGCCTCTTGCAGGCATGGGGATCCAGGCCAGTCCTTGGTCTCGCAGCCCGGGAGCACATGGCCAACATCTGCCTCCTCTGTTGGCTGGGCCCCTACTGCTCTTCTGGACTGGCCTTTTATAGTTCTGGCCTGCCTCCTGATTTCTGGTCAGGTGGGAGGTGGGCTCAGGTTCTGCCCAAATGGGTTTGTGGCGGGGCTCCTCCCCTCCAGGTTAGTGGGAGGTCAATATGCTCCACTACAGTGAGGAATAATTTGTAGTTTTTTCAATGATAAAATCTAATAATTGGAGAATGAAAATGTTTTTTTCATTTAAAATAACCTCTATTTACTTCAGAGTCAAGCAGTGATTATTCTTCCATTCTTCACTAACCTGACTGGAGAAAGGATTAGTGAGCTTAAGCATGCCCTTGACCAACTTGTGGCTCTCAATTTTCCCATGAAGTCTGATGAGTTTCCCAAGGGAACCCTGAGGTACAATAACTATGTGGACTGCATTAAAAAGGTCAGTATCTTAAGTATGTTTAAGGTGTATAATTGAAAACATAAGTTAACTTTGTATTCGGAAACAATACATTTATCAGTATGTTCTTTGAGATGACAGACTCGTTTCCTCTGAACCATGATTTAGTTCACCAAATTGTGTTAATTTTATCCTAGTGGTTGATTATTCTAAACATCAGAAATTAGGAATATAAATACAAGGTTCAGTCCTGCAAACCTTTACCCTTGTGAATAATTCCTATTCATGCAAGTAGTCTGATTAAGCTCAGTAGAATGTAAGGTTTAAAGGAAAGGGCCCATGATAATTCAATCTGAATAAAAGTAATATGCCATATTTAAGATAATACAGTTATCTGATTACTTTGTTGAAGAATATGTTGTTTATATTAGGGCAGTGCTAAGTTGTATTTCCTATGAGCTACACGATGACTGTTGAACCACATCCCTCTCTAGGGAAGGCACATTACCAAAAGGAGCAATGGAGAGGCACAATGTCTTCTCAGGCTGCTTCTTCCACACATGGCAATGAACATTTTGTCCATCCATCCATAAAGTGGAACAAAAACATACCACACTAATACCAACCCTGGAACTTTCCCTTGCAACAAACCCCGTTGCCAGCTTTGTCCACATTTTTACTCTGCTGACACCGTCATTGGACCTAACTATGTTAGTTACAAGATCAATAACACATATTCCGGTTCATCCAGAAATATAAATTATGCCATCATGTGCCAACAATGTCCGTCTGCTATGTATATTGGACAAACTTCTCAGACACTTCGCCAAAGAATCAATGCACACAAAACAGACATCAGACAGTTTCACAAAGAAAAAACAGTTTCTTGCCATTTCAACCAGCCTGGGCATTGTCTCAATGACCTGACTACATGCATCCTGCTTCAAAGGGACTTTAACACAAGACTGCAAAGGGAAGCCTCAGAACTGTCATTCATGCTTAAATTTGACACTTTACGAATGGGCCTTAACAAAGATGCTAATTATCTTACCCATTACAAAGATAGCTTCCCCAATTATCACCCCTAATATCATTATCTCATAGAAACTAACCTCGCCCCCTCAATCCCCTCTGTTCTAAAATCTGATTTGTCAATTTTATATGTATTCACTTTTTTTTATTGTATCCCTTTGGTATATATGGTCATGCCAATTTTCTTCCACAATTTGATCTGCGGAAGTGGGTCTGGCCCACGAAAGCTCATCACCTAATAAACCATCTTGTTAGTCTTTAAAGTGCTGCATAGTCCTGTCTTTAGCTCCATCCATGTACCTGCTACCAACTTTCAGGAAAAAGATGTGATTCTCTTGAATTAATAGGGCTCTCTGTCAGCTATTACATCCCCATACTCCTCAGAGGAAAAGGCTTTCTTATCACTAATCATTTCTTGAGGATGGTCTAGTAGCATCTGCTGCTCACCTTTGTTTGTGATAGGATCTCAGATCTGTGATGGATCATTTGCTTTGACGCAGTTGGACAACTCTCGTATTCCTTTTTTTCTCCATTTTTTCCAGTTTCTAGATGCACTAGAATTATCTCAGAGTCCAATGTTGTTACAGCTGATGACAGAAATCCTTTGTAGGGACCACAAACACTTTATGGAGGACTTGTTTCAAACCAGTTTCAAAAGAATTTCCAGAAGGTGAGCGTGGGCTATCATTTTTTGTTTTTTTTTGTGAAACTTTATTTTGCCAGTAGGTGCTAGAGAGTAACCACGGCCTGCTATATAGATTGTTATGGCTAGAAGCAATCTACCTCTATTTGAGCAGATAACTTGTAAATTTGTTTCTGATCTATCTTGAGCAATAGCATCTCCTGAAATTCTCCCAAACTATTTTAACCAGTATTTCTTGTAAAACACAAGTAATTATTGTTCTGATTTCCAAGTGATATTTCATGTATCTGGTAATGTTTGCAAAGCCTCCACAGCTCAGTCTCTTCTAATACAGTTCAAATCAAAATAGTAATCTTGGCAAACGTACTCTGAGATGTGCAGTTGCTCTTCTGCTTGTATGTTTAACACAATTAACATTTTCTATAAGTAACTATCATGAACACAAGTAATAATTATTTTGTGCAAATGAGTATTATCTGGACAATAAGAATCATTTACAAAGTATTTGTGATATTCATAAAAGAGCATGTTTATGATTATATCCTCATTGAAAGTGTTAAAGTTTCCTGACTTGAAGTCTTCTATGTCCAGATTTCAGTTTTGTATGTTTAGTTTTATGTGATTATTTGGGATAAGAGCCAATATGTGTCAAAATTTGCCCTGCCAGTAGGTGCTGGACAGTGATTAAGTCCTTCTTTTTTCCCCCTCTTTGGAGGTCAACTATGTTTTCAATTGTCCTGAAAGCAAGAGACTGAATAAAGCATAGCTATAATCCAGCTGACTCTTGATAAACTGTTATTTTCTGAATTCTCATTTTCTCTCTCTATGAATGATGCTTCTTTCATTGAAGTCAATAGCAAAATTCAATTCAACTTTGGTGGGTGCATGAATGAGACTTATTTATATATTGTAGAAGACTTACCTAGCGTTGCCTGGGTAAGCAGTGGTTGGTGGTGGTGCAAGACGCAGGCCAGGGCCTTGGAGATGTGTATGGGGGAAGCACAGGAGACTTGGGGTGGGTGCAAGAGTGATGATTGCGGGGGTGAGAAGAGACTCGGGGGGAGGAGAGTCCTATCCAGCAAATATTTTATCTCCTCCTGGCATCCAGGGTTTTTTCCTCCCCCAGCCACCAAATGCCTTTTTTTCTTGCCCACTCTGATGCTGCAGTCAAGGGCTGGAGGAGGGAAGGGGGCCTACTTACTCAGTGTGCTTTTGGGCAAGATGGCAGAGCCCCAACTGTGCTGGCCACTCCCTTGGTGGTACAGCTGCCCTCAATGGACACTCTGCAGGATAGCTCTCTCCTGCAGGCTCACTGCACCCAGTGGCCACTCTAACATTGTGTCCCTCTGAATAGCAGTCCCTCCTTTTGCATGTTATGGAAAACAGTGCTTTTTCTGGGTATCCTGGCACAACCAAATCCTGACTTTTCTTTAAGTTGGGAAAAGAGGAAACTGCATATCAAATTTGGTGGCCCTAGCTCTTACCGTGTAGGAGACATTCTTGAACAAGTCAGACAGATACCCGCTAATATTTATACATAGATTTATTATCTGCTTATTACCTCATTTTAGGTGATGTTTTGTACACATTTTTAAAGATATAACTGAGTTTTTATATACACAGAGGACCTGATTCTAAATGCGTAGATGTTCAATTCTGATAGATATGTTTCTTGAAAAATCTGATTCTGTGCTTTTGCATAGTTAGATTGCAAAATATGTTTGGGCAGCTAACCCCTCAGTCTCAGGAATCAGAATAGAGTATTTGAGCCCTCCTTACAGTTCTGATTGTTGCTAATTCCATTGCTTACTTGCAAGCTGCTTCTGAAAATTAAGCAAAACTGAACAGGAAACTAAATCCTGTGAAATACTTCAAATAATTGTATATAACAAGCTTCCTATATCTAGGCTAGTAGGTATTGGTTTCCTACATATAGGGTTTTAGTGGTTTTGTGTTTCAGCCTCTCATGTGCACAAGTACTATTTTGAATGTATATAGTGGTCTTTGTCCTGAAGGCTCCCAAAACACTTAAATTATGTGTGCACAAGAATTGTTATCTGCCATTGAAAGACAGCTGTCTTTGGGGTGAAATATGGCCTCCATTTAACAACACATATCAGCACCGCATTATAGTTTGTTAGGAAGTGAAGAAAAGCCTGACATATGTTAACAATGCAGGGGGAAGCTCATGTAGACAAAATGTAATTACCAAATTTGCAACTTGGCTAAGATGATGGGAGTAATCCTGTTCTGTAGAATGCTATAGAATCTTTCATGATCATAGTTGGCCTAGACTTCTCATTTACAATCCATCAGATAGCACCTCCAGTGCTTTCAAATGACATGCTGTGGTGTTGATTTAACAATGACGCAAAAAGCATGCCTACACTTTGCACTTCTTATGGTGTCATGCAGAAGTACATACATAGCACCCCTTTGTTTTCCTCCCTCCTGCCTACCCCCAGTACAGATACTAATAGCAGTGTAGATGGTAAAGGAGTGCTTAGGCAATTAAGACACACATGGAACCTGTGGGTATGTACCTGGGTATATATTTTGTGATTCTTTATAGCCAAAGAAGAGCCTTCCCTATCAGCATTGCTATTTTTTCAGCCTTTCATTACCATGAGGAGAGCCTCTGGTTAGGGTGAGGCAACAAGGAAGTGCTGCAGCCTCTTCCTGTTGTCTTTCCCTGCCAGAGCTTTTCATTGGCATGTGTAGCTAAGCACCACAGAGTAGACACAGCTAGCTTTTCAATGAGGAATATAGGTGTATGTGCCCTATATATCACAAACAGCAAGGTGCAGCATAGGTGTAGCCAAAGAGCAGAATGCCACTTATTGAATGACAAAAAATACCTCCTGCAATACGTAGGATTTCCTCATAGTTATCCCACTACAGTGTTGACCTTGTTTACCATGTAATCCACAGAGATTACAAACTAAGTTGATATGACTACTGAAGAGAATCAAAAAGTAAATGTTGTGGAGTTTAAAATTTAAATGGAAATTGGATAAAGTGGTTAACCTAAAATTCTCATCCTGTTTAGGAGTAGCTGTGAAAAACAAGTGGTGCTGTTGGACACTGTACATAAAATGTTCCAGAGTGAAGCTCTTCTTTCAAATACCTGTCGCCAAGCCTTTGTGGATCGCTCTTTCCTCACACTCTTGTTGCACTGCAGCTTGGATGCACTGAAAGAATTCTTTAGCAAGATTGTAGTAGAAGCCATGGATACACTGAAGGCCAGATTTACAAAGGTGACCTTCCTTTTCTTTAAGGTTACAATTAGGGATGTTAAAATGAGGTTAATTGACTAATTAAGTAGTTAATAGAATTTTTATCAACTGCTTGTTTTGTTGATAAGCAGCTGGCTTAGTTCTAGCTTGCACCTGGTCCAGGACCAAACTCCGCTGCGGCTCTGCAACTTAAAAGGCAGTAGGAGCCAGGCAGCCTGCCCCCTGGATCCTACTGCATTTTAAATTGCAGAGCCGCAGCAGGGTTCGGTCCTAGACACAATGTGAGCCGGAACTGAGCTGGGCTGCCTGCCTAGCCGGCAACAGCCCCTGTCTAAGGCTGGGCAGCTGCCCTTTTAAGGCAGCTCCTGATTTCCCCCCTCTTGACCTTGCTGCCTCTGTTGACTACTCTCTTATATCCTTAGTTAGAATAAACCCTTTAAAATACCCATATTGTTCTGTGATATGTTACAGATTATATTTTTCTTAGTTATTGTCATCAGTCAGGGTTTCAGGGTTGTCCTGGTGCATTCCTGACAGGCCCTCTGTTCCATCGGTGGTGATAAACTCTCGGCTGTGTGCGTGCATGCGCTCCCTTTATCTAAAGCGTTAAACCCCCTGCACTTGGGTCAACACAGTAGGTCTCTGAGAGCCCCCAGAAACGACAGATTCAGGCAAGGATGAAACCAATCGAGCAGACTTATTGCTGAATGCTATGCATTAACAGTTGTCAGCAGAAAGTCTCAGTGCTAAGCCACTGTGCATTCTGCAGGTGTTGGCAATGTACTAACCATCAGCATGTTTGTTACCATAAGAACATAAGAACGGCCATACTGGGTTAGACCAAAGGTCCATCTAGCCCAGTAGCCTGTCTGCCGACAGTGGCCAGCACCAGCTGCCCCAGAGAGGGTGGACCAAAGACAATGATCAAGCGATTTGTCTCCTGCCATCCCTCTCCATCCTTTGACAAACAGAGGCCAAGGACACCATTTCTATCCCCTGGCTAATAGCCTTTTATGGACCTAACCGCTATGAAATTATCTACCAAATGACTTACATTACCAGTTGTTAGCAGAAAGTCTCAATGCTAAGCCACTGTTCATTCTGTAAGCGTTGCTAACGCCCTGATCTACAAAAGTGCATAAAGCACCCCCCAACCAGGGTCGGTTGGTGTTCACCTTTTATGGTGCCCTTTTATAGACATGTACAAAAAACTTACATCACTTCTTACATATGAAGTTGCCACTCTCTGTTGCCTAGTTACTACCCCTCCCCTTACAGAAGAGGGGCTCATTTACTATCCTTCATGCTATCAACTTCGATCCAGTCTTGAACTTAGGTTGGTATGCACATTAGTGTTTGGGGAGTTGTTTGGTACCAAGACGTTTCTTATTCAGAGGTTCCGCTACTGGCTTACAATCTGTACCTGGTACCTCTCTATGTTCTTCCATGCTCAACCTAACTTACACAATCATACAGTTATAAATAGGGCCTCTTTCTTGGTTGCTGTGTAACTTAACCAAAGTCTTGCTCACTAGATTCCAGGCCTGTTGCTGTTTTCATGTTACAGGCCTGCTGACTCCATGTTACCGACCCTCAGCTTACTACAACTATAAATACATCATCAATGTAAATATCATTTTTTCTAGATTTGAGCACATTATAGGTAGAGCCCTGCGCAAATACAAAATTAGTATTCAAATTCGCAAAACCGATACACAGATATTCACATCTGTGAATGTGGATACCCATGGATATAAAGCAGATCTGCAAATTTGCAGAAATGAATTGTGGATACATATCTGCGTATACCTGTAGATTTGTAGAGCTCTAGGGTACAAATTAACATATTAAAGTCACTGCAAGTCTTTCCATTGATTTTTGTATGTGTTGGATCTGACCTGAATATGAATAATATATTACTGTGATGTTGATTTACAGTAACTTATATGTTTCTTATGAAAAAAGAGAAGAAATGTTATCTGTGTATATCCAGAGAGGCTTAAGGTACTGTTGAAGGCAAAATCCTGCTCAGTGTTCAACTATGGTGTGCCCATTTGTCTGTATGTTAAATTGTGTTGTTGTATTCTTAAATGGTGTAAACTTGTACATTAACATGTAATTATGATGACTATAGAAAAATATTAGTACTTCCTATGGTCAGTAATACCTTTTGTTTAGGCAATTTAAAATTCTTACTGATTTATTTCAAAATACTAAAGTGCTGACCATTCTAGGGAGAAACTCCCATTGACTTTTTTGCAGCCTGGATTCATATTATCAAGATTCTGTTTTTAAAAATTAAATACATATATACAAAAGTTCATTGCAATACAAAAAAAAACAATAGAATTCTAAGCCTTTATTTCTATGGGCTGCCTTCTCTCTGATGTAAAATGTTACAGATAAATGTTATATTTCAGGCTTTTTTCTTTTGGCTCAGTGGGACTGTGATAAAAGCCCACAGCTTTAGATTTTGAGTGCTAATGGTGACTAGTGTCCTAGATATTTTGTTTGATAAATATTTTTAATAATATTTCTACTTACATGCTATATCTAACCAAAGATCTGAATGCTTTGCAGTCATTTAGGTAAGACTCTCAATGCCCCTGTGAGGTAGGGAAATTCTCTTCTCCCCATTTTACAGATGGGAATATGGGCACAGAGGTGGTGACTAGAGATGTAATGTGTGGGAAAAAATAAGCACAACTGATTAAAATTATATTAGTTACACATTTAACCAGGGAACTAAGGGTGCAGGGGATGCTGCAGCATTTCTACATTTTACATGGTGGCCTTCGCTTCTGCCTGCTGCTGCCTGTGTTCCCAGCAACCCAGTGCACTCTGGGTCCTGGCTGTGAGCCTGCAGGACTCCAGGCAGAGTTTAATCATTAACTGGTTACACTTTTACAATCCTAGTTTTGACTTGTCCGGGATAATTCAAGAGATCTGTGGAGATGGAAGTGGAACCTAGTTCTTCTATTTCCTACTCTTCTATTTCTACTTTTTTTTCTCCTGAAAAGTGATTAGTTGATTTATAGAGCAGGGATGGGGAACCTATTTTGGGTTGGAGGGCCACTAACCCACAGAAAAATCAGGGGCTGCACTCAAATGAGAAGAAACCCCCTCTGCTTACTGAGGTGGTCCCCAACTGAGAAGGAGAAAGACATTCTCCACATTCCCCTTACACACCAAAGCCTTGGGGGGCCCAAGCTAGTAAATTTTGTGGGCTCCAAACCAGTGGGGGAATGATGGGGGGGCTAGAACGTCAGCGCAGACTCCCCAATGCTGGGAGGGAGGAGCCCTGAGCCTTGGGGGCCAATCCCCACTCCTGTTTATAGAGAGTAAACTTTTGAATATAGAAAAAAAAATGCAGTTTACGCTCTAGTTTCTATTGTGTAGCTTTTTTAGCTATATTGTAAGGACAAAAGCTAAGTGATCTTTTTCTCTGTGTATCGTTTGTTTTTAGTCAAATGAACCAGCTTTTGATACACAAGTCACCAAAAAAATGGGATATTATAAAATTCTAGAAGTGATGTACTCCCGTCTCTCGAACGAGGATGTTTATTCCAAGGACTCAAGAATTAACCAGGCTTACCAGGGATCCACAAATGTAGAAGGAAATGAACTTACCAAGATGCTAATAAAGTAAGACTTTCTCATCTGTTCCATTCATTTGTTTGTTACTAATATTGTCTGAGTGCTAGACTTCTTTATAAAGGATGCAGTTTAAATAAAAAAAATCATGGCCAAAGAAAAAATTTATTAGAAAACTGAATTTTTGCTTAAATCATAGCACTAGGAATTGAATTGAATTTATGCTAGGAAGTGAGGGTGTCCGAATATGAAAATAAGTATTTTTCTGTCAGAGTAAGTACCACTTTTTTTCTCGGGGTGTGAAATAGTTGGGGGTTTTGTTTTGTTTGGTTTGGTTTTTAATGAAAGGTGTGAGGTTTGGCATCTTTTAAAATGACTTAGTGGATTTCCCTTATCTTTCATTGTTACTTATTACTAAAAGGTTCTAGATCTTTTGTTTAATTTTTCTGTTATTAGAAAAATAACATGCGCCTATTGGCACATCAATTCCTAGATAAGAGGTACGTGTGTCTCCTGTGTGGGTTGAGAGATTGTCTCAAAAATGTTTTCTTGCTCTGATTTCAACTCATCAAAGTACAGGTTGAACCTCCCTAGTCTGGCACACTCAGGACATGACCAGTCCCAAACGAGGGAGTGTGCCGGACTAGAGATGGTCATTCTGGCCCCTCTGCTGCCAGAGACCAGGGTCTCCCCATAGACTGCCAACCTCGTAGACAGGCTGCCCTCGTACCCTGCTGTGTTGCAGGCCCTGGCAGCTGCCAGTCACCCAGCTGGGGGACCAGCTCTGCTTCCAGCTGGGCCACTGGTTCCCCAGCCGCTGGACTGGCTTTCGGGCACCGATTCCCAGCCATGTTACCTGCTCCATTCTCAGCCTCCCGCGCTGGGCATTTGAACAATGATTCTTCATCTGCGAGACCGGCTCTGCTTCTGACTCCCAGCCAGGATCCAGCCACCGCCCTTCCACTTGCCAGTCTTCCAGCTACTCTGGTGACTCTGCTGCAGGGACTGTCTCATCCAGCAACATCCTTTGAATTGGGCTCTCTTTGGCCTTCTAAAAATGTTTTTGACAGTGTTTTCTGGTCTGTTTTGTTTTGAGGTCATGCTATGATGCATTTACAGAAAACATGGCTGGTGAGAGTCAGCTGTTGGAGAAAAGGAGACAGTACCATTGTGCTGCATACAACTGTGCCATTGCTGTCATCAGTTGCGTCTTCACTGAAAGTAAATTCTACCAAGGTTTTCTCTTCACAGAAAAACCAGAAAAGGTGAGATTTAATGTAGAGGCAACTGTCATGTTAATAGCCTGCAAGGTCCATACAGCATATTTTGGACACCAACTGAATATTTGTACTTTAAACTCAAGAACTGAACCTATATAATGCAAATTGCTATTGAAGAAACTGATGAGAGATGAAACAAGCAGAGGTGTAATTCTTGTGCTATACTTTGCTGATTAGGCCTCAACTGAGATATTGTGTCCAGTTTTGGGTGCTACATTTCAGGAAAGATATGGACAAATTAGAGAAAATCCAGAGAATAAAAACAAAAATGATTAAAGGTCTAGAAAACATGCCCTTTAAATAGGGGCCGCACCAAATTCATGGTCCATTTTGGTTAATTTCATGGTAATAGGATTTTAAAAATAATAAATTTCACGATTCTGTTATTTAGATCTGACATTTCATGGTGTTGTAATTTTAGGGTTCCTGACTCATAAAAAGTTGTGGGACGGTGTCATAAGGCTATTCATAGAGGTGTTGTCGTACTGTTACTTTTACTTCTGTGCTGCTGCTGGTGGTGGCACTACCTTCAGAGCGGGTAGTTGGAGAGTGGTGGCAACTGGCTGGGAGCTCAGTTCTGAAGGCAGAGCCTTTGCCAGCAGCAGCACAAAATAAGGATGGCATGGCATGATATGGCCACCTATTCCTGGGTAACTACTTCCATTCTTCAGCCTCACTAATCTCAAAGCAGCTCAGAAGTAAAGGTGGCAATACCATAGGCCCCCTAAAATAACCTTGTGACTCTATCTGCAACTGCCTTTTGGGTCAAGACCCCCAGTTTAAGAAACACTCATCTCTCTTGTGAAGTCTGTATAAGATAAGACCAGATTTCATGGACCAAGAATTTTGTGCGGGCCATGCTATAAGGGAAAATTCATAAAAATGGGTTTAGTCTGAAGAAGAGCAGATGGGGGGCTGACATAATACCAGATTTTCAGGTACCTAAAAGGTTATTACAAGGAGGAGGAAGAAAAATTGTGCTTGTTTGAGGATCATACAAGAATCAATTGGTGTAAATTGCAGCAAGTGTGCTTTAAGTTGGATATTAGGAAAAACTGCCTGTCATAGTAGTTAAGCAATGCAACAAGGAATGTTGTGGAATCTCTATCGCTTGAGATTTTTAAATGCTGGTTAGTCAAACACCTGTGTAGTCTAGATAATACTTAATCATGGCTTGAGTGCATGGGATTGGACTAGAACAGTGTTTCTCAAACTGTGCTCCGCGGAGTCCCAGGGCTCCGCGAGACATATCCAGGGGCTCCATGAGGTTGACAAAGTGTGAATATTGATAGGTACAACACATGCAGTCAGTGGACCGCTGGGGCTCTGCATAAGTATAACACATAAAATCAGTGAACCGCTGGGACTCCACATACATTTTTTACGCATATAAAGGGCTCCGGAGCCCCAAAAGTTTGAGAACCGCTTGACAAGAAGACCTCTTGAGGTCCCATCCAGTGCTACGATTCTATGTAGATGGCTCTCTTTGATCCTGCATGGTAATTGAATCACTGGTAGAGGTTTTGTTATCTTGTTGATTGAGAGTGCAATAACAATACATTCAGCCTCTCTATAGCACATTTCTAAAATATTATATATATAGTAGCCCATTGTCTGTGAGTCTGTAATGCTGACGTACACGACTACGCCCCCGGCCGTGTATGTCAGCACTCCGCCCCCCCTTTCCCCTCCCTCCGTGGCGATTTGGCCAGCCCCACAGCCCCCCCGGACACTCCCCGCCAGTGCTGCTTCCCTCTCCCCTTCTTCCAGCCCCCCATCCTCCCCTTCAGCCCCACAGCCCCTGACTCCCCCCCCAGCTCTCCTTTCCACCCCCCTTCTGGCCAGCCCCACCCTCTTCCCCTCCCTGTGTGGCGCCTGCCCCCCTTCCCCTCCCTCTGTGGCACGCTGTGGCACTCCCGTGGCAAATGGCCCTTTGGGATGAAAAGGGGGGCGGGGCGCCATGCAGGGAGGGGAAGGGAATGGGGCTGGCTGGAAGGGGGGTGGAAAGCAGAGCTGGGGGAAGATCGGGGGCTGTGGGGCTGCAGGGGAGCATGAGGAGGCCCGGAGGAAGGGGGGAGGGAAGCAGCGCTGGCGGGGGGTGTTCGGGGGCCGTGGGGCTGGCCGGCAGGAAGCGGGGGTGGGAAGCAGAGCTGGCAGGGGATCGGGGGCTGTGGGGCTGGACGGGAAGAGGGGGCAGGAAGCAGACCTGGTGGTGAGGATGCAGCACGGACCCCAAACGGCCACTTGCCGCCGCTGCTTGCTCCCCCGGCGGGAGCGCCACTCAGCTGGGCCCGGGGTGTCAAGCGGCCGCTGCTCAGCTGGGCCCGGCGGGAGTGCAACTCAGCTGGGCCCAGCTGAGCGGTGCAGCATGCCACGGAGGGAGGAGAAGGGGGGCGGAGCGCCATGCAGGGAGGGGAAGGGAGGCGGAGCTGGCTGGAAGGGGGGCGGGAAGCAGAGCTGGGGGGTATCGGGGGCTGTGGAGCTGGAGGAGAGGATGGGGGGCCTGGAGGAAGCGGGAAGGGAAGCAGCGCTGGCGGGGGGTGTTTGGGGGCCGTGGGGCTGGCCAGTAGGAAGAGGGGGCAGGAAGCAGAGCTGGGGGGAATCGGGGGCCGTGGGGCTGGACGGGAGGAGGGGGTGGGAAGCAGACCTGGCGAAGCGGGGGTGCAGCCACTGTCTGCAGCCGGACCCCAGACGGCTGTTTGCCGCCGCTTGCTCCCCTGTGGCAGCCCAGCTGAGTGGCGCTGGGTCTGCGCTGCTTAGCTGAGCCACAGTGGGACAGGAAGGAGGGCGGGGCGGTGATGTACACGGCCAGGGGGCAGGGTCGTGTACATCACGGCCCCTCCTTCCTCCTCCTGCCGTGGCGCTGAGTGGTGCGCCCCACAGCCGGGCTGCCACGGGAGAGGGGAGGGGGGGGCTGTGACGTAGGCAGCCCCGCCCCCTGGCCGTGTACGTCACCGCCCCATCCCTCCTCCCCCGCGGCGGCCCGGGTAAGTGCGCAACACTCAGCCAAGCCGCCACGGAGGCAGGGGAAGGGGTCGGGGCGGTGATATACATGGCCAGAGGGTGGGGCCGTGTACGTCACCGCCCCCTTCTCCTCCCGCTGTGGCACTCAGCTGAGTGCTGCACCTCTCAGCCGGGCCGCCAGGGGAGCCAGCAGCGCAAGGGGCTGTTTTGGCTCCCCCAGGGTGGGAGGGGATGGGAGGGCAGTGACGTACACGGCCTGCCCCCCCCGGCCCTCTATGTCACCGCCCCGCCCCCCTCCCTCGCAGCAGCCCCGCTGAGCAGGCAGCACTCAGCCAAGTGCCACGGCGAGAGGAAAGGGGAAGGGGGGTGGGGAGAGACGGAGGGGAGAGAGAGGCAGGAGGAGGAGGAGAAGAGAAAGAAAGAGATGGAGAGAGAGGCAGGAGGCGGAGGAGAGCTGGGAGAGAGGGGGGAGGCAGTAGGAGGAGAGAGAGAGAGAGAGCTCAGGAAAGATGACCTGAAAATCCCGTCTTATGACCGGCTAATTGGCTAGTCTAGATATATTTGAATTTGTCTGTTACTCCATGAGTCTCTTTGTTCAAGAGCTCCTCCTAAACCGTGAGAGCTTGGATCACGAAATTTGGTACCTAGCTTCCTCTTATCCTAACTTAAAGCAAGATCAGGGTTTAATTGTTCCAGGAAAACAGGAACTGCCAGGAATAGGACTATTTTCCATAACATGGAAAGGGAGGGGGCACAGAGAGGAGAGACACAATAGTGAGAGTGGCTACTGGAGGGCAGTGAGCGCAAGGAAGAGCTATATTGCATATTGACCACTGGGAGTAGCCACACCACGAAGAGAGTGGCTAGCAAGGCTGGGGCTAGCCTGCCACCTAACTGAGTAAGTAGCCTCCCTGCCCCCAACCCTCCCTCTCTTTCCCTCCCTCCCCCCCCCAGCCATTGGCTGCAGCATTGAAGGGCGGGGGGAAAAAAGGTCCCTGCCTGTTGGGGGAGAGAAAAGGCCCCGCTGGGTGGGACTTCAGCCCTGAGCCCCTGCTCACACCCTAACCTCACTCTCACACTCCCCCCCACATTCCCAGCTCCCTGCCCTGAGCCCTTCCTCAACCCCCACCCTGACTCCTGCACCACCCATACTCCTAGTCTGCTTCCTAGTCCCCTCCCCCACATCCCCTAGGCCCTGGCCCAACTCCCGCACACACACTCAGCACCAGCCCTCTGCTCTGAAGGACCAGGACTACACTGGGTAAATATTATAATAATTGCTATTTTGTTATGAAAAATTCTTAAAAATTACAAAAGCCTTCCAGCCATTTGAAATATTATTGTATAAGAGAATGTTACATGGTCTTTGTGTACCCTTTTAAAATAACTAGTGACTTTACCATTATGCAGACATTTAAGAATAAGTTATTTCTCATAATTGAGTGTAATGGAATGGACTGTCAGTTATTATTTTGTATAGCAACCTGAAACACTTGTTTTTTTTTAATAAAAAAATACTGCTAGTATCCCAGCTATTGATAGTCTGTTAATTTTTAAATTTCCAAATATGCTTTGGTTCACAGAATTTGTTTATTTTTGAGAACTTGCTAGATCTGAAGCATAAATATTCATTTCCTGTTGAAGTTGAGGTGAGTAGTAGTTCTGTGCTTTATTGTAATACAGTGAAAAAGTTCATTGTTTTAATACTACGCAATCATTGAATAGTGCTGTATGTATGTGTGTTACATTGAGAGAAATTATGCTGTTTGAAAGCATGACAAATATAGGTGGAGACCTCTGACCCTGCAGAACCTTATGTAGTTTGCATAATAATCTTGGTGCCTCTGGAAAATCCCAAATACAAGGCAAGAAAAGCACAACTGTGATGTACAACTTTAATGTATTGTTTTGGCAGATTTATCCCAAAGAAAAATCCTCACTTGTGTCATTAGATCAGCTGATGTGATATATTCTGTAACACTGATTACTAGCATTTATAAGTTGGAACTCCTGTTTATTTTAAATTGGTTCAAAAGCTATGTTATAAATCTAGAGTTTGCTTGGTAGTAAATATAATTCTCTAATCTTTTTGTAAAAGATACTTAAAATAGAACTCTTATTTTTATCAGCTAATTTTTTAAATAGCAATTTTAACTAATTTCAAAGCTCATATTTGTGTTGGTGTTGTAGGTGCCCATGGAAAGGAAGAAAAGGTATATTACTATTCGGAAGGAAGCCAGGGAGGCAGTAAATAAAGATTCAGGTATGGCACGAATGTAGAATGATTTAAAAAACCCACTCTTTTTTTTCTGTAAACATATAATTCATCATTGTACTTACATAGAATGTGCAGATTTTAATAGAGATGCATCTAGAAAAAACTGATAAATTTTTCACTTCTAAATTTCAGCTCTGCAGGTGGCAGTGCCTGTGCAACTTTTGACTTTGTGAGGCTTCATAGCTATTTTTTCAGTAATTAGAGTATAATCATATAAAGCAGCGTTTCTCAGACTATGGGTTGCGACCCCCAGAAGGGTCACGAGCAACTTAGGCGGGGGTCACAGCTGGATTCGTTTTTTTCACTTGTGATCCCTCTCCTCCGGGCCACAAAGAGTGGCAGGGTGGCGGAAGGCAGCCGCCGGCAAGCCGCGCAGTGTGGCCGGGGCCATGGGACTCCAGGAGCGCAGCTCAGCTGCAGGAGGAGGGAAGGTGGTGGGAGAGCGAGGCTGGTGCAGGAGCAGACACAGTAGGGGTCGGCCGGAGCACGGCTGCTGGGTGACCGAATGCTTCTCCACCTGGGAGAGGGACGGGTCCCTCAGGCAGCAGGCTGGGGGATTGGGTCAGGGCAGAGGATCTGGAGGTAAATAAGGGCACATGGGGGGCAGAGGAGAGGATGAACCAAAGAGAGAGATAGCAGAAAAGAGGCACAAAGGAGAAAGAGACGGGGGAAGGAGCCTGCAGGGGAGAAGGGGGTTGAGGACAGCAAACACCTTGAAGGAACCCCAGGAGGGCAAGGAGTCTGGTGAGAAGTGGGGAGGAAGTGACTCAGGGCAGTGAGGGTGAGGGGACACACAAATTCATTTAGCATTTTCGGGGTCGTGGTATCACAAAGTTTGAGAACCCCTGATATAAGGTATTATTTCCTTCCGCTTTCTCAACAGCCTTAAGCAGGCGAAGAACTGTATAAGAATTGCTAACTTACAATGCATTTTTGCATTTTGACATGTTTGCTAAATGGTTTTCAAACATTTTCCCACTCCACTGTGTTTTGTTTTTCTGGGGAAGTGATCCATTCCATGCCTTTCTAATTATATTAAAGTGCAAGAAACTTTGAAAAACTAATAAGTACAAATGTGTAGACTATTTGTTACATCTGTGGAGGAATAATACCAAGAAAGAGACCAACTTCACCGTATTTATTAACAAACTTGTGTGTTATTGTGAAACCTGGACAGGAGACCACCTTTGTAAAAATGCCAGTGATGTGCTCAATACGGATTCTATGTGCAAATAAAAGACACTGTACCTGGTCTAGCTTTCATTAGAATACTACTTAGCTTAAGCAACCAAATTTTGTTGTTTTTCTTGAGTAGTTACTAAAAACAGTTTTCATTCTAATTAGTGTTTTGATTAACAATATATTATTTTTCTTGTTTAGATGAGCCTCAGTATTTGCCTTCTGCATCATATATGGTGGATAGCAGTCTCAGTGAAGAAATGAGCCAATTTGATTTCTCAACTGGCGTTCAAAGTTTTTCTTACGGTTCGCAAGACCCTACAGCTACCAGTATACACTACAGGAAAAAGGTAATTGAAGTTTTATACTGCACAGAGGAAATAGAGTATCAGTAGTCTAAAACTCAGGTTTCATGTTGAGTTGTCTCTACAGGTTATTCTGTTTTTAATGAGAGGCTTGAGGCATCAGAGTAAGTGTTTTTGTTATTAATCTGAGTCCCTTTATTAACTTAATCTTACTTTAATTTGAATGGTGAGACTTGGTCACTGAGACAGAGGCCTTGCATTGTTGAAGGTAACTACAGTACAGAATTTCTAATATCTGAATCTAATTACAAAGAAAAATTGGTCACTAAATTAGTTTTAGAAGTATCTTATAATATAGGTTAAAGGGCCACTGCCATTTGTAGTTTTCTGAATTTAACTAGATTAGAAGTGGTTATATTATGTACATTTGTGCCTCAGTTCCCTTACAATTTTTTTAAATAGTTACAGTTTCCTATTTTCCACTTCCTGCTTTACTGTTACTATGTGAAAGAATCATAGAAACAACATTGGAAAATTAATGAATGACTATGTAGGAAAAAATCTTGGAACTGTTCATTTGGTATCGAATGTACACAAACTGAACAAGAGAGAGAGCAGTATTATTTGTTACTCTAATCTTGTGTGATGATATAGTGTCTTGTGTTGCTTACAACAGTATGTTCTTATATAAGCCTGACTTGACATTGACAGAGGCCTTTAACGCTTAGATGAGTGGTTGTCGTATTGAAAGTAAGATTGTAAGAATCACCTTCAGTGTTTTAAAAATAGTGTTTATCCAGGTATCCGAAGTATTTAAAGCAAGATCTATCAAAATAATTATAATGTTATCTAATATCAGCCACCTCTTTTCATAATTTGGAGTGAGAAGGATATTTTAACAGTTGACTTAAATTGTATGGAACATGTCATAAACAACCTCAAAGAATTTTGATTTCTGCCTTTTTGTGATGGTGAAGCTAATTTTTGTATTTATTGTTTAATAAGATATTTTCTGGGAAGTATAATGGCTATGGCTGTCCTCACAGGAAAACAGCCTATGAATTTACCAGTGATTAATTACTTTACAAAAAGCTTGATTGGGAGTGAAATTTAGGAAAAATGCATAATTCTTGCGTGAAGTATATGGTGGTTGTGCACTCAGTTATGGAGTGGAAGTATAGCCTTATAGGTACCAGTTAATTTTATATTTCTGATTGTTGCTACCATATTATTTTATATATCTGAGTCAGTGACATGCAGCTGGCATCTTTAGACACAGAGATTTGGAGCTGTGCAAAATAGGTTGTTGTTTTTTTGGGGGAGAGGGCAGGAATTTTGGTTTGAATAACCAATTTGTTCTTTTGCTTATTTAAATACTATTGAATACAATTTTATTGTTGTAATTCATTTGTATATCAGGAAATCAGCATGAAAGAACAGTATAGTTAAGATTTCTAAAAATGGTATATAAATCTCCTCATGATTAACTGGGTCTCCTTATTGTGACAGGAAGTCACAGAATCCATGGATCCAGATGATCTGATGGAACTAGAGATGGATGAGCTCAATCAGCATGAATGTATGGCCTCTATGACGACCCTGATTAAACATATGCAAAGAAATCATATTACACCCAAAGTAGATGAGGTCAGTATTGGTTCATATCTTAGTATCTCTCTATTTTAAGGATGGTTAAGTGTTGGAATAGGTTGCTAATTGAGATCGTGGAATCCTTGTCATCATCCTTGTCAACAAGTTAGACTGGGATGGGCAATAAAAAAGGGGGGGGCCACTTCAAAAATTTCTGAAGTGGCCCCAGGTGACATTGGATGGGGCATCGCCCTAGATGACCAGGAGACTTCTCATGCTCCCCCACCCACAGACCCTGATTGGCCTGGAGGTGGGGGAGTGGCAGGGTGATCACGGGCTGGATCCACCAGTTTGGCGGGCTGCATTCAGCCCATGGAGGCCCATTTGCCCACCCCTGGGTTAGACAAATATCTGACAGGAATGATCTGGATGTTAGGCTTAGTTGTGACTCGAGGCAGGATGGATTAGATGACCTTGCAAAGTCCCTACCAGTTCTATATTTCTATGATTTCTTAACCTCAAGAAAGGGGGTTATAATTAAAATCTTGTTTATAGCCTTTGTTTCTATCAGTCCATAGTGTAATAGAATAAAACCTGTGGCAGTTTTGAATTATAAGTATTTAATCTATTTAATTTTGATTTCAGGGAATAGTTCCACCAGACCTTCCTCCATGGATGAAGTTTATACATGGCAAATTGGGGAATCCATCAGTGCCACTAAATATTCGCCTCTTCTTAGCAAAACTCATTATTAATACTGAGGAAGTGAGTAGTTTTTATAAAAAATTGTATCATGTTCTGTCTCTCTAGTAAAATATTATTTTACACTGATTACAAGTTCAGCTGTATAACCTTTTCAGAACAAAAACCTACGCCAGCTAAACTTCTCCTGGTTACTTGAAGGGAAGGCATTCCTGGTTTAAGCTTCATCTGAAAATTAAATGATGTTAGTTGGTTCAAAAGAGTTTTAACAACTCCTGTGAACCAAAACTTCTGAGTTGTGTGCGGCTCTAATTGCAACTGAATATAAAGCTGAATAGTCCTTGAACAAGGCTTTTGGTGACTATGTGGAAATATTCTTTCTTCCTCTGTTTCAAGTGTAAAATGTTTCAATCCTACTTCAGCTTGTCTCTTTAAAACAGAGTATTCTTGATCAAATGAATCATACTGTTCATACATAATACATACATTATGTATCAAATACTATGTGTTGAAGCTGATAATTCATTGAATTTCAGCAGTCAACACTGTTTTCAAAATAGTTTAGTACCAGCCTGATGACACACAGATTTTTACATTAAAAATTATTTGAGAAATATTTGTATGCGCCTGTGCAAGTGTGCATGAGCTTGGTTACTTGCTTCATTCTGCATCGGTAAGTCATTTTTCTGACTTCCATCAAAGAGACTTAGTCTGTGTCTAGACTGGCAAGTTTTTCCGGAAAATCAGCAGCTTTTCCGGAAAAACTTGCCAGCTGTCTACTCTGGCCGCTTGAATTTCCGGAAAAGCACTGACGATCTCATGTAAGATCGTCAGTGCTTTTCCGGAAATACTATGCTGCTCCCGTTCGGGCAAAAGTCTTTTTCCGGAAGACTTTTGCGCAAAAGGGCCAGTGTAGACAGCACAGTACTGTTTTCCACAAAAAAGCCCCGATTGCGAAAATGGCGAAAAAGTGCTTTTGCGGAAAAGCATCCTGCCAATCTAGATGCGCTTTTCCGAAAATGCTTTTAACGGAAAACTTTTCCGTTAAAAGCATTTTCGGAAAATCATGCCAGTGTAGACGTAGCCTATGGGTATGGGAAGCTGGTAGATGGGCTCCATCAGAAGAAACCATGTTCTGTGGTAATAATGGCAAACTTGACTTTTGTGCACCGAAAAACAAATGGGGTATGTAGCTAATTGATCAATGGGAAAATTTTCTTTAGGAGCTTTTGAAATTACAATCATGATGCTTCATACAATGTTAAAAATAGCCTTCTCTGTATGGTTTTTGCCTAAATGTCCAGTCTCAACTAATGGCAATTATACAACAGGGGATGGACCACTTAATAATTTTCCTGTTCATTCTCTCTGAAGTAGTCAACAGTAACCCCTGTTGGAAAACAGAATGATTTGCCAGATGGACTATTGGCATGACCTGATATGGTCATGTATATGTTTTTAGTAAAAAGTAGCTATTCCTGTAACAGTGTGATTCATAAATGCTCCTTGCATAGTAGGTTTGTATAGATGACTATTCTTTATGTCTCCTAGGTTTTCCGACCTTATGCAAAGCAATGGCTTGGTCCCTTACTGCAGCTTGTTGTTTCTGGGGAGAATGGAGGAGAAGGAATTCATTACATGGTCGTGGAAATAGTAGTTACTCTGCTTTCCTGGACCAGTGTATCTGTTCCCAAAGTAAGGAAATGTGGAACATACAGGAATGTGAATGGGTAACAATTAACTGGTCACCCTTACTGGGTGATGCTTATGAGAACTGGTAAATTGGTACTCAGGCGTAGAAGCCAGGCACCTCAAGTGCAGAGCGTGGAGTGGGGAGGGGAGTCAGGAGCGGGATCCTGCTTATTTGTTTAACTGGTTAAAGCTAAGGTTTAACTGATTAACTGGGATTTTACATCTCTGATGGAAACAGTCACTAGCTTGATTGAGAGCACATTTTATTTAGAATATCTCCAAGTTCAGTCCTCACTGGGATTTGGAGGTCTGTTGCACTGAGAATTTGAAAATTGGGTGATACCTTTTCCATGCCACAAATCCTTAACCATTGTGTTCTCATCTAGCACCATCATTACTCTACAGTTAATTTGCATGGAGAAATTCCATTGGTTGTATGAGGGACTGCACAGATGGTATAATACTTGGTTCAGTTGCTATAGCTCAAAGTATGGACTTTCCCCTAATGTTTTCATAACAAGATGGAGGGACTCTCATACATGAAGTTATTAAAGTTCTGGTGAATTTGACTTCCCTAGAATATCCTTGTGAACACTGATGGTAATCTCGTGATAAATATTGTGTTAGCATAATTAAGTCATATTTTAAACAATAAAGTGGTGGAGAACGAAAGCATTCTATGTGTTCAGATTAAGAACAAAAATATGGTTTTATACAGAGTTACCGTGTTGTTTTTTGTTCTCTTTCCTGCTAGGGGAACATTAAAGATGAGATATTGGCCAACAGATTACTTGAATTCTTGATGAAGAACGTATTTCATCAGAAAAGAGCAGTGTTCAGACACAACTTGGAAATTTTAAAGACTGTTGTGGAGTGCTGGAAGGACTGTCTTTCCATACCATACAGGTAGTATTTCTCAGTAGAAAAAGACTATAGGGACAATGTGAACTAAGCTCTTCTGAATGAAAGAGTTATCCCAGTGGCTTTCAAACTGTGACCACTAGCAACTTACAGGTGGTCTGAGGACTTGGTCCTTTCACACAGTAGTGAGATATCTGTCAGTCCTCAGGTGATAATGCTTCCTGCTAACAGTAGCTCAGTCCAGAATTGTACAAGGTTTTTAGTGGCTTTTTGACCACCTAATCATTTTTTTAAAACAAACCGTCTTAGTGCTCTAGCCAGCTACTTACTCACTTGGTGGAAAATTCACCTACATTTCTCCCTGTTGTCAACACCAAAATTGCAGAGGCAACAAACACACACAATGCATGCTGCAAAGTGTCTTGGAGAGATGACAGGTACAACAGGTAGTAGGCAATGTGAGAGCAGAAGGAAAGAGAAACTACTGAGAGGATTTTTTTTTGTGCAATTGAGTTAGAATCTGGCGATGTTTAGTCATTGAGGGTAGAATTCAGAAATCAAAGGATGGAAGTTGTGTAGTGGGGGATAATTGTGAGGGCTTGTGAACATGTTATACTATATGTGCTCTCAATAAAGTACAGTTCATGTAGCCACTTTCACCAGGTTTGTACTGTCCTAAGCATGTGCTGTCATGTGCACTTGTTTCTTTTTCTTTATATCCTTCTGCTGCAGGTTAATATTTGAACAGTTTTCTGGTGGAGATCCTGATACAAAGGACAACTCAGTGGGAATTCAGTTGTTAGGTATTGTTCTTGCTAACAACTTGTCTCCCTATGATGCAAAATGTGAAATAGACAGCATGAGGTGAGAAGCACATCGGTTTGGGGAATTAATTTTTCATTATAAGCCTTTCAATAAACTGACCAAGAAGGTTGTTGGCAGCATGGAGGGTAGGATTTGGAATCCTCATCTCTTGGACCACTTTGTCTCTTTCTGGCTCCACCACTACCTCTAAGCATGTCTATCTAGCAGGTTGATACAGCTAAGTCTGAAGGTGTTTCTTACTTTAGGAGGCGAAGTGGCGAAGGTCTAAATATATCTGCACTTGATGCCATTGTGATCCCTGCCCTTAAAATTGTTGAACTCTGTGGCACAGAGTGGAATCAGGATTGGGCAAAACATTCCAGATGCCTTTGTAACCAGAAATTCAAAGGGGAAGTGTTGTGGCCCTGTGAGACCTTCATGGATATGGGATGTTAGTGTAATAGTTCACTGTATTACAAAGACTGTAATTAAGACTGAATGTAAATTCATGAAATGGAGAAGAGCAATGAATATTTCTAGAATTTCTTAGATGTCTGATTTTAAAGGAAAATCAAATACTTAGTAGATTAGTGGATCACATCTGATTTTGTTTGTATGCTAGATACTTTCAAGCTCTGGCCAATAATATGTCCTTAATAAGGTATAAGGAAGTTTATGCAGCAGCAGCAGAAGTGATGGGACTTATTCTTCGATATATGGCTGAAAAGGAAAATGTGAGTGTATTACATTGTATCTTTTATCCTTATTGTATTAGACTGTTTTATCTGTAAGTCTAAACTAAAATAAGAGAATAGTAAATGTAATGAGTCTTCCACAGAAGTTAGGGTACTTCTACACTACAGCGTTAATTAGAGTTAACTTAATTCAAAATAGTTAATTCGAATTAAGCTAATTCAAATTAACGCATCTACACACAAAGCCTATTTCGAAATAGCGTTTTGCTATTTCGAAATAATGTGTTCACACTGAGTGGACCCTGAACCGAAGTTAAGGCTGGTCAGAACCAGTGCTGGCAGAGCATCAGGTTAAGACTTAGTGTGTGGGGCTGCTGCCTGAGGCTAACTGAGCTCCGTGCTTAAAGGGATCCTACCTCCCACCCCGGACAGACAGTTCTCAGGATTCCCCGCTTGCTTGTCTACCTCGATGAGGGACAGCAAAGCAGTCCTGTCTTGGAGTGCCCTGAGTGCCCGCACTCGGGACACCACAGCACTCGGCCACATGGAGCCAGAGCTGCCCCTGGGCACGGTGGTGTGTCTCGTGGGGTTATTGCCATCAGCCCGGCTGCACTTGCTGCAGGCTGCCATCTGGGGGATCTGTCCAGGGGGCTGTCAGGATCCAGGAGGCCCTGCGGGAGAGCATCCACCCTGAGGAGCCCTCAGCCACCCCAGTCCTCCCCACACGGGGCTCATGTCCCATTCCTCCCTCACGTTCTTCCACTTACCCCTTCCTAGCCCCCCTTCCTGATGTCAAACAAAAGACACGTGTTCAAAAATAGAAACTGTGTTTATTGAACAAAACTGGGGGGGGATGAACCTCTGGGGAGACTGGGAAAAGGAGGTGGGAGAGGGGAGGCGGAAACCTGGGAGGAGGAAGCTGGAAGGGGGAAGCAAGGGCGAGGGGAAGCTCAGGGCCCAGGGTTGGGGGTCTCGGCAGACCAACTTGATTTTCATGCAAACCTGCTCCTGGGTTCGCATTTGGCCTTTGGTGGCCACGCTGGTAGCTATCTTGCCATAGATGGCCGCATTCCTCCATCTAGTGTGGAGATCATGGACATTGGGGGCATCCCCCCAAAACTTAAATAAGGTCCATGATCTCCACCCTGGACCAGGAAGGCGCCTGCCTTCTCTGGGCCCTGGCAGGCTCCTGGGAGCTGGTGGACTGCTCCTGGGGAGTGGTGGAGGGCTGGCTGCCAGTGGCTTGCTTGCTCATGTTTTGGAATCACTGGGTCAGGGGCCCCGCTGGCCACTGCTGGCTCTGGGCTGGCAGGCTTGGAGCTGGCACAAGCATTGTGGTCAGAGTCTACCCCTTTAATGGCTCTGGGGCTGGGGGAGAGGAGAGTAAGTTTTCTTGGTTGTGCCCAGAGTGGCCACCAGGGTTCCCTGGAAGGGCTGGAGGTCTCCTATTTCAAATAAAGTGTCTATACAGCACTTAATTTGAAATAGCTATTTCGAATTTGGCATTACTCCTCGTAGAATTCGAATTAAGCGCTCCGCTATTTCGAATTAATTTCGAAATAGCAGTTTGCATGTATAGACGCTGTTAAAGTTAATTCAAAATAACGGCTGTTATTTCAAATTAACTTTGCAGTGTAGACATACCCTTAGGCAGTAGCAGAAGATGCTTTCACTTGAGGATCAGAATTCAAGACTAAATCAGCACATTGGGAACACTTTGTCTCAATACCTATCAATACCTGTGCTATCAACTTCCTGTCTTTGACCCTAGCAGTGAATGGATGTGCGGGAGCTGTGTTCACCTCTTTTTTTTTCTGCCAGTGGTACTGACACACTATGAATATAATGTTAACGATATGTGATTCTCAGAGCTCTATTTGATATAAGATTTCTGGGAACTTGAAAATAGGGGCTTATAATGAAAATGCTTTCTTAACTGCTACTCTTGGACTGTTACTGTGGTGCTCCAGTAAAGCTGGTCTTTAGCTCTCTTCCTCTGTTCTGTACATTCCATTTTTGTTCATCCTTTCTCATTCAGTTGGGTGCATGACGTTCTTACATACAGGAGCTCTGCTAAGCAGGCAAGCTATGTTTCATCCACATATATTGTATTATTCCTGTGAATTGTCATAAATGTCAAGATTAAGCCTTTGAAGTTTCACTGTAACTTAAAATATTCCCCATGTAATAGTATTATTACATTTTGAGTATTCCTGTGTTTCTGGTGTTGGCATTTGTTTAATGCTAAAATGTTTCTGATCTTTCAGATATTTGAGGGTCCAGTTTATGACTGTGTCATAAAACAGTTAAAACAGCATCAAAGCACCAGAGATGACAAGTTTATTATGTGTTTAAATAAAGTGGCAAAGAACTTTCCTCCTCTTGCTGACAGGTATAGTGAGATCATATGATACGCTGTATATAGAAAAATCATCATCTTTATAGAACCAATTGTGCAGTAACTGAGGGGGCTGTGGACAGATTTCATTACTCATAATGGGGAGCACAAAAGGAAAAGTTTGGATACCACTGTAATATAATGGTTTTTTTGTTTTTGCTTTATGGACACCTGGTCATGTAAAGGTTTATGAACACAGTATTCTTCTTGATACCAAAACTTCATGGTGTTCTGAAAACATATTGTCTGGAGGTAGTGATGTACCGTGCAGAAGAGATTACTGATCTCTACTTACAACTAAAAAGTAAAGATTTTATCCAAGTCATGAGTCACAGGTAAGAGGGCATGTTACCAAGGCACAATCCTCTTAGCAACATGGCCACATAGTATAACTTTTATATCATCGTGTTTTTCTAGTAACGAAGGAAGTTTACATTCCATGTATATTTGCAGTTTGACGGTTTGGGGTTTTGTTTTTTTCTTTTGGAGGGAGAGATCCTGGTTCTCCTCTTTGAGCAAATGTAGATTAGAAAATCTGGCAGGGTTTTTCTGCTCCTCCTATAGAAGTTGAAAACTGTGTTTACTATAGCTTTTTTCTTTAGTCAAACTGTGAAATCCTGACATGGTGAAATCAATGGCAAAATTCCCATAAAGTTCAGTGGGACCAGGATTTCATCCTTAACGAGTAGTCAGTTTGGTTAGACTGATAATGCAATATGAAATTGTTAAAGATCATCTCATCTGAAGAAGTGGGTTATGCTCATGAAAACTTATGCTACTATATATATATATTTGTTGGTCTCTAAAGGTATGTCTACACCAGGCAGTTATTTGGAAGTAACAAGATGAGTGTCCACACTACCAGGCTTGTTATTTCTAAATAACAACTCCTGCTTGTGAAGAGGAATAGCATTATTTCAAAATGGTTATTTCAGGAGTTATTTTGAAATAACTTAATTTGAAATAATTTCCCAGTGTAGACATGCCTGAAGGTGCCATAGGACTACTTGTTTTGAAATTACTAAATGTTATTTTAATGTTCTGCTGTATGCATAACTATAAATAGAATAATTAAACCGATGCAATTGATCTTGTCTCTATTAGAGATGATGAAAGGCAGAGAGTGTGTTTGGATATCTTATACAAGATGATACCTAAGCTGAAACCACTAGAACTAAGAGAACTTCTTCCTGGAATAACAGGATTCATCTCTCACCCCTCTCCAGTATGTCGGGAACGCATGTATGACATCCTGATGTGGATTTATGATAACTACAGGTATGGTTTTAGTTGCAAGTACTGTCTTCCAACTGGATAAGATCAATTACATGAAAATGATCTTAATAGTTCCTTTCCCTGTGTAAAAAGTGAGAGAAAGGTATTATCACGTAAGTTCTAATTTTCTTCTTGATACAGACCTACAGAAACTCACTTAAACTTGTCTATTTTCATTTCCCCATCTGTTAAATGGGAATTATAATTATGTAGTTCTAGTCATGGTCCTTATTGTATTCCACTGTGTTTTACCCATGCACCCAGAGCCAGAGAATTTTAAATTAGCATCCGTTGGTCTGTGCATGCACCTGGCTCACCTCCTACCTCTGACAGAGAAGATCATGGATCGGGAGGACTGCCCATCTCTCCAGTCCCATCTCTTCTCTGTCTGGTCTGGGTTGGAACCTCTAATTTCCATAGTTGTGGATTTGTCCTACAAGATAAGATTTAGATTTGGTATTGTTAGTAGTTGTCATAGCTGTTCCCCACTCTGGTATTCTGAGTGCAGCAGGCGGCCCCTCAAGAGACCTTAAATACCTTGCCTCTGCAGGCTTCTGCTTACAAAAACTCCCCAAGGTCACAGATTTCCTGCGCTTGGGAGATTGCTGCCACCAGTAAGTGTAAAAACTCCTCCTGAAACCCAGGAAGAAGCACTTGAAGTTTTTTTTAGAGGAGTATCATAACCTCTTTTACCACAAGAGAGTTTAAAAAAGAAAAAAAAATGCAATCTCTGATAGCTGACTTCACAGTCTAAGCAGGCACACGCACAGACGTCCTGTTACCTTCCAGGACACAAGAATCAAATCATTGCCTTAAAAAGGTGATTTTATTAACAGAACAAAAAAAAATACTTGACAAATCATACTTGGTTGCTAGGTGTTACAGAGCAACTGAGAAAAGAATAGATTAAAACACTGAGAAACATAGTATCTCTGGGCTACAGCTTACATACAGTGAATGGGGAAGGAGGGTACACATGGAATTAGAGCAGAGAAGTTAATCAAACAACAAAACAAAGAAAATAACCTGATCGTGACTAAATATATATTTTCCTCCTATTTATTTATAATCCATTTCAAGGCCAATCCATTCCCATGCCCAATATTCCTTGTAGGCATGGTAATTCTGTCTGATTGACTCCTAGTTTAACTCCACAAAGAGAGCAGCAAGTAGGTATATCTCAGGTATATTTCTTCAATTCAGATTTTAGCACTGTATCCTATCCCATTGGTTCTCCTGGTTCCCTGCCCAATGCCTGTAGCTACCGGAGTTTAACCCTTTAGTCACCGAGTGCTGGCTAATACTCCTAGAACTCATCACACTAGTTCTAACAACTTGTCAGTTTAGTGTTTAATAGATTTCTTAAGTATTAGATTTAGGTTTTTTGAGAGAATCCTTCCCTTTTTGGATACTTGGACCATGCTGCAGGCTTCAAACTATGCACTTGCTGCCCACAATCATTTTTGATCATCGATGCCCACCAGTGTTTCCTTGGAGAAGTTTGTATCCTGATGAATTACAAAATCTGCCTGACATTCCTCTGTAGTCCACTA
The DNA here is from genome assembly GCF_049634645.1 of Pelodiscus sinensis. NCBI lineage: Eukaryota > Metazoa > Chordata > Testudines > Trionychidae > Pelodiscus > Pelodiscus sinensis. The sequence goes on from NC_134712.1 coordinate 69,885,988, forward strand.
GTCCGCTGAAGAGATCCACTTCATGGATACCATAGTGCAAATAAGTGATAGTCACTTAAACACCACCTTATACTGGAACCTACTGACTGCTAGCTATACTTACCTGCATACCTCCAGCTTCCATCTAGGACACATCACATGATCCATTGTCTATAGCTAAGCCCCAAGATACAGCTGGATTTGTTCCAGTCCCTTAGAGACAAAGATCTCTAAGATCTTTAGCAAGATCTTTAGCAAGCATTCTTAGAACTACGGTACTCACCTGGGGAAGTGATGTCTCCTCTTCTCAGTTCTATTGCTTATATTCTTGCACCATCCCCCAAGCATTGATTGTCAATCACTGCAGTGAAAAAACATAGGGACTTTCACTCGGAGAAGAAGAGAAAGTTACTGATTTGTTATTGGAAATTCTTTGAGATGTGTCATCCCTATGTGTATTCCACTATTCATCCTCCTTCTGTGCTTCAGAACTTCTCTTGTTTATGGCAAAGAAGGAACTGAAAAGACAGTTTTTTAGCCCTGCCCTTAATCCTATTGGTCACAGGCATTAAGTAAGCCAGTGTATATGCTAGGCCAATGTGACTCTACTTTCAAATTCTCTGGGTCTGGGAGCATTGTGCACATGAGTAAACACACAGTAGAATACAGATGGGCACCACGCAGCTCAAAGAACCTCCACTTACAGATCAGTAACTTTCTCTCACCTGTCATGGATTTTGTGAATTATTTAATATTTTAAAGCACTTTGAGACTAAGTGCTAAGTTTGATTTATTATAGGAAATTGGTCTTATTTCACACCCTATTACTACATTCCTTTGCAGTGTATTTCTGCCTTCTGTTAAATTTTCATAGGGTAAAGAAAAGAGCTTGCCTTCTGTTGGGGAAAAAGATCACCCGCACCTTCAAGTAGTGTTTAGTGCTAAGAATTCATTCTGGCAAAACACTCCATTGGGAATTGGGAATACCTTGCAGAACTGAACACAAAAAATGTTATTTCTGGCCAGTAATTGCATATCTTCTCTGAAACATCAGTTGTATTGTTTCCAGCAGAAATTTCTGATGAGTAGCATTGCTTAGTTTCTTTCTACCTCTTCCTTCAAAAACAAAGAATCTAAAATACAATCACTCTAGATGACTCTTCTTCATCAATCTTGGGATCATGTGTCTGCTGGCCACTTACACTGCAGTGAAATCACAGCTATAAAACAACAAAATTTAGTATCTAGCCAAAATCAGTGCTATACCTTCTTCTTGAGTTTAATCTCTCCAACTACACTGCAATAAAAAGCTGTATAAACCCATGTTTCTGCTAGAGTTTTGCAGTGGGGAAGCTAACATTCTTTTTAGTTATGTGTCCAAAATACAAAACAAATCATTTTGGGACAGTGAAGGCAGCATGTATAAGCCACGTGCACTGCAGTGAGGCCAAGTTGAGACTGTTTGGGCATGTGGCTTGATTTCTCCTTTTTTCCCCTTTTTGTTGCAAATTGTATGAGAGAGACGTCAGTAAGACTGTCTTTATTTTTTATTTCACATCAGGGATCCAGAAAGCCAAGGAGATGAAGATTCTCACGAAGTGTTTAAACTAGCAAAAGAAATGCTACTTCAGGGACTAATGGATGAAAACTCTGGACTACAGTAAGTTAGCACTCTGAATGCTATGATCAGTCATCTAAGATGATACTCTTGAATATGATTTAGTTTTGTTTTGTACATCATATTTGTAGGGGTTTTTAGGCTATTAAGCAGTAAACAGTATATGTAGTAGATACACCTCACTCAAAAATTTCATGTTTGTTTCTGAAAAGTGATCTCTTGTTTTTCCTTAATGTTTTTTTAATTGGAAGATATAGTTTTTTATATTTCAGTTTCTGATTATATTTCATGAAGAGGCTTGGCAACACTATTGCTATTTATCATGTTTGTTTATGGTCACCTAAGGGCTAATCCATTGTGAGGCCCAATTGAGCTAAACACTCTACAGGCGTAGGAGATGTCCCTGTCCTGAAGAGCTTACAGTCTAAATCAGCGTTTCTTAAAGAGGCAGTTGGAGGTGTGCCACGGAGAGAACAGAATAAAAAATGGCTGCCCTTAAAGGGACAAGCCTCCTTTTTGGGGGGGGAGCAGGGTCAACAACTTTACCCTGGGGGCTTTTTTTTCCCCTCATAAAAAAAAATATTGTTTGGTGTTCCTCGGTCTTAAAAAGTTTAAGAAACACTGGTCTAAATAGACAAGCAAGACATAAGGCTTGGAATGGAGTCTTGGAAGGAATGGAACACACATGCACAATAAACCTTGTGATGAAGTCAAAAGTCATATAAATGCACAATTATTTTTGGGGATTGTGGGTTTAGTTAGGAGGAGATATGATAAATGGAAAGGAAAGGGAGGTGAGGAAGACAAGACAGGGAAGGTGAGATGAAGAGGCTGTGAGGATGGAGGGACTGGGAGAGGGTTAGGGCAGAGAGTCTAACAACATTCAACAGTTTTGACTGGAATGTCCAAAAGTACCTGCTTTGGCTGCTTCTGCTTGAACCAGATGGAGCCTCTGGCTGACTGCTCTCTGCAGTTCTCTCCCAAAGACATGTGCCTTCCTGCCCTTCCAACATCTTCTGGGTTCTAGAATCCCCAGACTGGGCATAGTCTTCATTATACATTTCTGAGACTGGGGCTTGGTGGGGGGAGAGGTGGCTTTGGATGGGCCACATTTTATCCAATCCCATTCCAGACTTTGGCATCTTTTTGTCCTAGCTTCTGATACGATATCACTAACTGTGACACATTTGGCAAATACAGACAATAGTATAAACTTTTAAAAGTACAGTAGAGCCTCATTTTACTGGTTTAATTGGGACTGGGGCCAGATCAAGTAATCAAAATACTAGATAAGTTGGACAGTGTAAAAATATGATGCAATCAAGTGGCCTTAGAGGATATATCCCATTTCTGATCCTGTAGTCCTGGTTGTTGAGTAAATGCGGTGAGTTGGTTAAGGGAGGGTCTTATAAATGAGGTTCTATTGTATAAAATTAACAAAAGGTCAACATTTTAGGAAGTATGTATGTATTCTATTCTGTTTCATTATGTTTAGCTGAAATATTGAGAATCAGAAAAAATGTTAACTGGCACCTGGCCTGACCAGAGCAGCCTGATGTGGTGGACCATGCCTGGCTGGGCTAGAACATCCCTCTGCCGATGGCGTGGTGCAGTGGGCCCTGCCTGGCCCGGCCCACTGCACCATGCCATGGGCAGGGAGCTTCTCCAACAGCCTGTTGTCCATGGTGGGCTGGTTAACCTATTAAAACATATAGTTTAACCAGTTAACATTTTAAATGGGATTTTACATTCCGACTTTGTCTAAAGCCTATTAAGTCAATGGGAGCCCTAAAGCAGTAAGTATATTTGGTTCATATTAGACTTAATCCTATATTAATATAAAACAGTTCTTATGCCAGGGTACGTCTACACTAGCTTGTTAGTTTGAGCTAGGTAGGGTAATTAGGACAAGCGGGCACGGAGTTTGGACTAAGGGGGATTTAAAAATGGCGGCGCCCGAGAAAATGCATACGAAGCACAGGATATTTAAATCCCGGGCTTCATTTGCAACTCCGCTTGCCCTAAGTACCCTACCTAGCTCAAACTAACGAGCTAGTGTAGACGTACCCCGAGCACTTTTGATCTATAAAAATAAATTAGATCTGATGTTGGAGGAAATTTTTGTTTTCCTCTTTTATAGTGAAATCCAATAGGAAAAAAGGTGTGTTTAAATGTCTTTGCCCACAATCTCTCTTTTGTTTGGATGAAAATGAGTTAATAATAATAAGTAAAATTCAAACTGAGAAAATATAAAACAATTCTTGTGACCGTATTAAAGCTTTTAATATCATTTAGATGAACTTCAGATTGGGGGTGGAGAGAGGAAAATGAGATGGTTAACCTAAGCCAGTGTGACTGTTTGAGGTAAAGAAGTGAGAAATAAATAACTTGAGAACTAATCCTTCTTACAGATTTTGTTATTCATTTAAAAAAAAAACTTGGAAGTTTTAAAGTCAAGCCTTATGTAACTCTATAGTGTTCCATTTGTTGGTTTCCAAATATGTCTCTCCTCTCTCTTTACAGATTGATTGTTAGGAATTTTTGGAGTGATGAAACTAGGTTACCTACAAATACCCTCGATCGTATGTTGTCTTTGTTAAATTCCTTATACTCTACCAAGATAGAAACCCAGTATTTGAGTTTAGCGACGAATTTTCTGCTTGAAATGACCAGAAAGAGCCCAGATTATTCTAGAAAAATATTTGAGCATCCACTTTCTGAATGCAAATTTCAGGTAAATTATAACTTTGTGTAATACTTTGTGCAGCAGTGTCTAGTTATCAGTGTAGTAATACCTTAGCAAGAGTTAAACAGAGCTGTAATAATGAAGGAGACTTGAACGTGTGCTCTGTGCTATAAAGATAACAGCTGAGATAGTTATGGGATATTCAAATTCTTAGAAGTTTGATATTTATTTTAGGAAAATAACATTTCAAATGTAAAGTTTTTTTTATTTTAAAAAACCAAAGATAATTATAACAGAAGTGATTATTACATATGTTGTATGCTAATTGTCAGAGATCCTTTTGGTAGACAATGCATTGTATGCCTTAAATAAAAGGGCACCTATAGCTTGGAAAGATAAGTTAATAAAGAATCAAGATGATGGTTCAGGTGTTATCACAGCAGAATTTATGCTAAGTGACTGTTGTGTATTTGAACCAAGATCTTACACTGTTACTGAAATACAAACAGTTGTCATATGTTAAGGAGTCCAGTCAATGCTGAATTTAAAGAGGTAAATTACATATTAATAAGGCTGGATTAACTCTTCTGGGGCCCTGGGGGGCTAGTAGATTATGTAGGCCCCCACCAGGTTCTGGGCTGGAGACAAAAATGAGGGGTTCAGTATATGGGAAGGGGCTACCATGCTATGGGGTCTGGGAGCGAGTGGGAGGTGTAGGTTCTTGGGAGGTAGGATACAGGAGCTGTGTGGGGGGTCTAGATGTGGGAGTGGAGTGGAGGATTGGGGAATCTTACCTGGTGCGTCTCCCATTTGGTGGGCGAGAACAAATGGTTCCATGCTACCGTGCACTTCCATTGACTGGTGTGTGGCAGTAGCAGGGGAAGTGGCAGGGGAAAAGCCTGCAGGTGTGTGCAGGGATATAGAGCTTCTCTGCAGTCATGGTGATGTGGCTGGAAAGGGTGAGGGAACAGCAGCATGTAGTACTGCCTCTCTCATCCATTAGGCAGAGCCAGCCAGGAATACAGCCTGGGATCCTGGGCTTCAGCCCCTAAAGCCTCTTTTATAATCCAGCCCTGGATACTAGCCATTTTATTTCACTGCTGGAAAAAGTTTCAATTCATTTTGCTTTTACTATGATCTTTTTACATACATAGGACTTCACTATTGATTCCAACTGGCGTTACCGAAGTACTGTTCTCACACCAATGTTTGTGGAGACTCAAGCTTCCCAAAGTGCCAAGAGGAATCGGTCTCAAGAAGGATCCCTTTCAACTCATGGGTCACTAGGTGGTCAAGTGAGGGCTACCCAACAGCAGTATGAGTTTACACCAACACAGAATGTCAGTAAGTACAGATGACCATGTGCTGGAGCTCTCCTGTTTCCCAAAGAAACAATTCTGCTTCCTTTTGTGTATACTTCTTTTGAAACAAAGGTACAAGTGAATATAATGCTTTCTTTTCTAATCTAAACACTAGCCAGTTGTAAATTGAAGTATGTTAGGGTATGTCTACACTACCACCCTAGTTCGAACTAGGGTGGTAATGTAGGCAACCGGAGTTGCAAATGAAGCCTGGGAAATACCCTGTGTAGACATACCCTTATTGATTTGTTCCAATTCAAAAATAGTAACCCCTGGACGCTTTCTTTCCTTCGGTCTATTTTTTTAAAGTATCATATCCAGTTTAAAAGATTGGCTGCTTCTTCGAGTGCTTGTTCATGTTGATTCCAAGCAGGTCACAAGCACGAGTGTTGGAAACTTTTTCCCCTAGCAGCTACTGTAGGGAGCAGCTCCCCGCTTGCTCCCACCCACCAAATTAGTGCATCTATACTACTGCCAACCCTAACTCCTCCCTCAGTTCCTTCTTACCGTCCGTGATGGCATTGGAACCTCCAAGTTGTCATACCTTGGCAAGCTTCTAGTCCCTAGTGAATAGTGTTTCATCTTGTTTTCCTCCTTCAGTCGAAAAATCTTAAAAAGAAGTGGGCAAGTGCCCAAGGACTGTTAGTCCCTCTGGGGCGCTGGGGCATTCCTAACACCCCAGGCTTCAAGTCATGCACTGTATGTAAGTGGGCTATGCCTAACAGCAACTCACACAATATGTGTCTCTGCTGTTTAGGTGAAGAACACTGCACTGAGAAGTGCAAATCTGCAGGAATTTCAAGGACTGGAAGTGTAGGCTCCAGCAACTCTTCATGGAGGGGGTGCCGAAACTCCTCAGGCTGAGAAATTAGCACTGGGGCCAGCTTGCTGTGTAGCACCCTGGTCTCAGTGTGTGACACTGTGCCAAGAGCAGGTGCTGCCAAGGACTCCTGGTGCTAGAGCCCTCCAGTGCCAAAGACTACAGTGCCAAGGCACCAGTCCATTTCTCCGGTGCCACGTGGCAGAAAAGAGGGCAGAGGCAGATCACCTCATAAGTTACACCCACAGCAGGGCCAGGCATGGTGTAAACAGTCCAGTGCAGGAAGTCCAGAACTTACCGTCAACTCAGGGGCATGGCCATTGAGTCCGACACATGGGCTTTCACCGGAACATACAAGTCCAATGCAAGTATTGAACTTGCCATCGATGCCCAACACCTATGAGGCTGCCCAGGACCTCATAGACATTTTGGAGACTGAGGCATCTAGGGTGCAGATTAAACCACTGGCATCGCTGAAACTACACCATTTGAGGGGCAAGCCCACTATGCTGTGACACCCACAGTCTCTGGAATAGTGATAGAAATGTAGCCGTGTTAGTCTGGTGTAGCTGAAGCAAAAAACAGGACTATGTAGCACTTTAAAGACTAACAAGATGGTTTATTAGGTAATGAGCTTTTGTGGGCCAGTCCCACTTCGTTCTTCCTCGTCCTCAGATGGGTCGCCTCTGCTGGCAGAGTGCACGACACCAGCAGCCACAACAGATACTCTGTCACTGGGCTCCCAAGATGGGGCGAGATTCTCCAAGACCAGCACTGAGTTGAACCATGGTGCTCAGTGTTGAGGTTGCGTTTTTGGTCCTGGACCAGGTTGAGATCAAGAGGGAACCAGAACTGTTCCAGGTCTCGATTCTTCCGGTACCAGTCTAGGTCTCCAAGGGCATCCACTTGCACAGCACCGACACTAATACTGGTATCATCGGCAGCACATCGGTTTTCACAGAGTCGGAGTCTAACGCAGCGTCGATGTGTTCCTGATAGAGCCGCACTGACTGTAGATGTGAGCCCCCCACCCCTTCCCCCAGCACCATGGCAACCACAGTGGCTGCCCTCTATACAATGGCCCTTCTGTACACCCTGGGCATACCACCAGTCCCCGGGTGATGGTCTCTACGAGCCACTGGTTCCATTCTCCCTGGGATAGACATCACTCAAGGGCACCTTCGGCTGCTGTCTCGCCCCTCAGGAGGGGATAGCTCCGCTAGCTGAGGCCCCAAGCCAACTTTCATGCCCAGATCGGTAGAGGAGAAGGCTTATGCCCACCATCCCCCAGAGACTTCGGGAGATAAGCTACCACTGCATGCTGCTTCTTCCTCATCCCTGGATGAAGTGGTGGTGGGTATCTCCATGGTGGCGCCCCCTCCAGTTGATCATAGGGCATACCAAGACCTGTTGCACCAAGTAGCCCAAAACATGAACCTCCCTGTGGAGGAAATAGAGGAACTGGAGGACCCCATGGTGGACAACCCATCCCAAGAAGGGTCATCAAGGGTGGCCTTACCAATTATAAAAATTATTCAGTCTGACTACATTCATACCTCCCACAGAAAAGGGAGTAGAGAAGAACTACTTTGTCCCTTCCAAAGGGTTGCGAGTTCCTATTTTCTCACCCCCTTCCTCCTCCTCTTGTGGTGTCAGAGAGAGAGAGGCAGTTCCAGCCCCCCAGGCCAAAAAAGCCAAAAAGATGGACCTTTTCGGGTGGATGCAGGAGGAGGTGGTCTGTGCCAGAGTCCCATTCTCCAGGCCTTTCCCAAACTTGCGACTGGTGATGGACGCCTCTGACACGGAATGGGGAGCCCACATCAGTGACATGTGGACTCAAGGTATGTGGACTTGAGAGGAACTCTCCCTGCACATCAATGGCAGGGAGCTGTGGGCAGTCCACCTCGCATGCCAGGCCTTCCTACCCCATCTTTCGGAGAGTGGGGAGAGAGAGAAGAGGGACAATCCTCATCCTGTCCAACAGCACAATGACAGTGTCCAATATAAACAGGGTGGGGCACGTTCCCCTCCCCTGTGCCTGGAAGCCTTCAGTTATGGGAACTCTGTATTGGGGTGGATATTCACCCCACTGCCTCTTACCTCCCCGGGACACAGAATACTCTGGCGTACCAGTTAAGCAGATCCTTCACCATCCACAAGTTATCTCTCAGGGGGAATGTGGCCCTCCAAATTTTCCACAAGTGGGATTTTCCCCTCCTGGACCTGTTTGTGACACGTCAGAACAGGAAGTGTCCCAGGTTCTGCTCCCTCATAGGGTTAGGTTGCAGGTCCCTGGGGGATGTTCTCATCACCCCATGGCCAGAGGGCCTGCTTTATGTGTTTCCCCTGTTCCCTCTGGTGCACAAAGTGCTTTTGAGGATGAGGGAATTCAGGACCTCCCTCATCCTCATTATGCCAGTCTGGCCCACTGTTTCATGTCCCTGATGAGCCTCTCTTGTAAGAGACTGATCGCCTTCCTGCTGTATCCGGATGTCATAACGTAGGACTTGGGCAGACTTTGCCTCTCAAACCTGTGGTCCCTACACCTAATGGTCTGGAAGCTCCCTGGTTGGCAGCAGCAGAGCTGCAGTACTCAGAGCAAATGCAAGAGGTCCTGCTGGGGAGCAGGAAACCTTCCACTACGGTTACCTATCTGGCTAAATGGAAGTGCTTGTTTGTCTGGGTTGCCCAGAAGGGGATCTCTCCCACAGATACCCAGGTCCCGCTCAGGAGCTATCCTCTTCCTCAGTCAATCACATGGCGGCTATTTCCACTTTTCACCTGGGCCCCGGGGGCACAAAGCTCTTTGCGCACCCCATGGTCAATTAGTTTCTGAAGGGGCTGGATAGGTTTTACCTGCATGTCCATCAGCCTGTCCCTCAGTGGGACCTTAACTTGGTCCTGAACAGGCTCACAGGGCCCCCTTTGAGCCTATGATAATATGTTTGTTATTACACCTCTCCCAGAAGGTATCATTCCTTGTGGCCATTAGGTCGGCCAGACGGGTGTCAGAGTAACAGGCACTTACCTCCAGACCTGCCTACACAGGCTTTTTCAAGGATAAGGTCAGGCTACACCCCCATCCCAACTTCCTGCCAAAGATGGTGTCTCAGTTTCATGTCTCCAAGGACATTTTTCTCCCGTTTTTTTACCCTAAGCCCTATGCTTCCAGTAAAGAGCAGTCTTTACGCATGCTAGCTGTTAGGAGAGAATTGGCTTTTTATTTGGACAGGACAAGGCCTTTTCGTAAGTCCCTCTAGTTGTTTGTGGCAATTGTGGAGAGGCTCAAGGGCCACCTACTCTCCACCCAGAGAATTTCTTCATGAATAACCTCCTGCATTAGGGAGTGCTATAGTCTGACTGGAATTCCAGTCCCTCCTCTCACAGCCCATTCCACTAGGGCACAGGCCTCCTCTATGGCCTTTCTGACTCAGGTCCCTATTTTGGATATCTGCAGGACTGCCACATGGTCTTGAATTCATATTTTTGCCAACCATTATGCTCTGACTCAGCACGCTAGAGAGGATGTGGCTCTTGGCAAGGATGTTCTCCGCTCAGTAGAAGGTTAAAATTCCAACACCACCTCTTGGGGTTTCTGCTTTGGAGTCACCTAAATGGAATGGGCATGAGCAATCACTCGAAGAAAAAACAGTTACTTACCTTCATAACTGTTGTTCTACAAGATGTGTGCTCATGTCCATTCCAAATCCCTCCTGCTGCCCCTTCTTTGGAGTAGTTTGGTAAGAAGGAACCGAGGGGGTTGAGGACCAGCAGGGGTGTATATTAGCTGTTATAGCGGTTCCACTCCAGAGTGCTCCCCTGCTGGTCCAGTGGGTACTGCTAAGGGAAAAACTTCCTACATGTGCATGTAGCATGCATGTACCTGCATGTAATGGGTATGAGCAACACAACTTGAAGAACAACAGTTACGAAGGTAAGTAACCGTTTTCAGAATCATCTCCTTGGCCACCATTATTCCCTGTCTGGATCCGGGTGACTGGTTACCTGCCTTTGACATGCAGGATGCATATATCCACATATTGATCTTTCAATGTCACAGATTCACAGTGGCTCAGATTCACAGTGGCTAACAAAAGAGATTCACAGTACCTCAGATTCACAGTGGCTAACAAAAACTATCTGTGGCACTCCCCTTCAGCCTCTCCACTGCCCCCTGTGTATTTACCAAGTGTATGGCAGTGGTAGTGGTCTTCCTGCGCAAGAGGGGTGTCCAGGTACTCCCCTACCTCTACGATGGATTGCTGATAGCAACCTCCCTGAATAGCTTCATGCATGTTAGACTCACGTTAGAGCTGTTCAATTGCCTGGGCATCCTCCTAAATGAGAAATTGGTTTTGAGTTTGGTGCAAAGAATAAATATCATTGGAGCAACTCTAGACTCAACTCAGGGAAGGGTGATACTCCTAGAAGCGCAGTCTCAGGTGATACGGAACTTGGTGCACACTCTCACCCAGTATGCTGTCTCAACCATGAGGACATACCCCAGCCTTCTGGATCACATGGTGTCATGTTGCCATGTGCTCAGATATGCATGACTGCACCTCAGACCCCTCCAAAGGTGGCTCATCTCAGTCTACGTACGAATGTGTGACAGTCTGGATTTGGTGGTGTCCTACTAAAAGCCCACAGGGAAAGGCGCGCCTAATCCTGGTGGCGCCAGTGTGACTGTGCCAACATTGGTTCTCCACTCTACTCTGTCAGTGGAGACACCAATAGCCCTTCCTTTGTCCCAGACCACCTAACTCAATGTCAAGGCATCTCAGACACCTGAACTTGCACTCTCTCCATCTCATAGCATGGAAGCTAGATGGTTCAATCCTTTAGAGCTTCAGTGCTCCGTCCAAGGGGCAGGAGGTTCTTTTGGGAAGCAAGAAGCCGTCCTTTAGGGTGGCATACCTGGCCAAGTGGAGGAGGTTTTCTACCTGGTATGCAGAATGAGATCTCTCCCGCATGAGTACACCCATCCCGGTAATATTGGATTATCTTTTGCATCTACAAACACAGGGCTTAGCCACCCACCTGTCAAGGTTCACCTGGTAGCTATGTCTGCTTTTCACTCTGGGTGCTCCCAGTGTTCCCTTTTTGGTCATCAGATGGTAACCTGCTTTAGGAAAAGGTTAGACATGTTATATCCATCTTCTCACTTACCTCTACCTACGAGGGACATTATCTTGATGCTCAATAAACTCATGGGAACCTCACTTGAACCAGTGACTGAGTGTTCATTGTTTCATTTCTCCATGAAGGTGGCCTTCCTGGTGGTCATCACCTTGGCAAGGAGGGTGCCTGAGTGGAGAGCTCTTTGTTCGGAACCCCCTATATGGTTTTCTCAATGACAAGGTGCAAGCTCAGGCCACCCCTGAACTTTTTGCCAAAGGTGATCTCCCAGTTCCACCTGGGTCAAGATATCTTCCTCACAGTTTTTTATCCAAAACCATACTCCTAATGCTAGACAAAGGGTGCTGCACACACTGGACATGAGAAGGGTCCTAGCTTTCTATACTGATAGTAAAAAACCATTCAGGAAATCCACTCAGCTATTTGTGGCTGTAGTGGAATGGATGAGAGGGGATCCGGTCTCTGCACAGTGTATATCATCCTGGTCACGTGCCGCTTGAGGAACATTACTCATCAGACTTCTTCACTAATGAGTAATGTTCCTCAAGTGGCATGTGACCAGGATGCATCACTGAATTTGGTCTACTGGTTGCACCAACATGTGAATGCTGATGCTTCCCTTCCTCATAAACAGATTATTAATATGGGCACTGTACACTTTTTAGAGGGAAAGTGACCAGTTTTGTACATATTTTGACTTAAATGAAGTCACATACTGGTATATTATTTTTCTATATTTTTTACAGGTGGAAGAAGCTCTTTTAACTGGCTAACAGGAAGCAGTATTGACACATTGGCAGAATATACAGTCCCTTCGTCCTCTGAATCATTGTCTTCATCCATGCTGTTTGTTAGCAAGCGGAGTGAGAAATCACAGAGGGCAGCCTTGAAACCATTGGGGCCCAATTTTGGGAAGAAAAGGCTGGGTTTGCCTGGAGACGAGGTAGACAGCAAAGCTAAAGGTATCTGTTACTCTTGGGGAGCAGGACATTATTCTTGGAATGTTGTAATAAAAGCACAACCTGGAAATTCTATTTCCTCTACTATCTGATGTAAGGAGCATGTCAGATGTGAGTCTTTCAGTGTGAGTGGGCTACTATCCCCTACTTAATATGTCTGTCATTCATTGTCCCAAGATAAATATATCAGATGTGACTATTTGTGATATAGGTGCGTGGTCATTGAGTAGTTGATTTATTTAGGTGTCTACGAAGTGCAATGTTATTAGCTAAAATAATTGGGTGGTTGGATCCATTGTCTAATACCAACATTCCTTATTTATGTTCCTTGTTCTAAGATGACCAGAAAGCAAATGCCAGGGAAATCTATATCACCTTGTGCCCTCTAATTTCTCTGATTATCTCCCTAAATAAACCTAACAAGTAGTTAAACTTTAAAAGTTTTTTTTCCCAAATAATTTAAGTAGTGAACATTTTTCAAATGGATTCAAATTTGGCAGTCTCTGAAAATAAGCTTTCATTTATCCGTTCCATATTTTGAAAACACTAGCATCGTTCTTATTTAGAGTTCTTTTTGTACAGTTAGTTGGACTTGAACTGGAAGGGACCTCAGGAGATCATCAAGTCCCGTCCCCTGCCCTTGATCAAGCACCGTCTAGAATAGATCATCCCTAGTCCAGCCTGTTCTTAAATATCTCCCGTGATGGAGATTCCACAACCTCCTTAGGCAATTTATTCCTGTGTTTAACCACCCTGATAGTTAGGAAGTTTTTCCTAATGTCCAACCTTAAACCTCCCTTGCTACAATTTAAACCTGTTGCTTCTTATCCTATCATCAGAGGCCAAGGAGAACAATTTTTCTCCCTCCTCCTTGTATCACCCTTTTAGATACTTTAAAACTGCTATCATGTCCCCTCTCAGACTTCTCTTTTCTAAGCTAAACAATTATTTTAGTCTTCCCTCATACGTCATGTTTCTAGACCTTTAATCATTTGGGTTGCTTTCTCTGGACCTTCCCCACTTTCTCTACATCTTTCTTGAAGTGTGGTGCCCAGAACTGGACACAATACTTCAAGACTTAATGAGCATGGAGTAGAGTGGAAGAATGACTTCTCGTGTCTTGCTCACAACACTCCTGTTAATGCATCCCAGAATCATGTTTGCTTTTTTTGCAACAGCATCACACTGTTGACTCATATTTAGCTTGTGGTCCACTATGATCCTATATCCCTTTCTCCAGTACTCCTTCCTACACAATCACTTCCCATTCTGTATGTGTGAAACTGATTGTTCCTTAAGTGGAGTACTTGGCATTTGTCCGTATTGAACTTCATCCTATTTACCTCAGACCATTTCTCTAGTTCAGTGTTTCCCAGTTTAATTTGGCCACGGGACCCCTAGGGTTTTTGTCTTAAAAAAAAAAAAAGTCCCATTACCGCATTTCGTTGAGGAAAAAAAAAAAAAGCCCAGGCGCTGCGGTTCTCGTCGTGGCTCGGTCTCTTTAAGAGAGGGTGGAGGAGTGCCGGCCTTTCGTGGAAACCTTGCTTTCACTTCGCGGAACCCCAGGTTCCACGGAGCACCAGTTGGGAAACACTGCTCTAGTTTGTCCAGATCATTTTGAATGATGACCCTATCCTCCAAAGCACTTGTAACCTCTCCCAACTTGGTATCATCTGCAAACTTAATAAGCGTACTCTCTATGCCATCATCTAAATCATTGATGAAGACATTGAACAGAACCAGTCCCAAAACAGACCCCTGTGGAATTCCACTTGTTATGCCCTTCTAGTAGGATTGTGAACTATTAATAACTACTCTCTGAGAATGGTTATTCAGCCTGTTATGCACCCGCCTTATAGTAGCCCCATCTAAGTTGTATTTCTCTAGTTTATTGATAAGAAGGTCATGTGAGACAGTCAAATGCTTTACTAAAGTCTCGGTGTGCGACATCCACCGCTTATCCCTTATCCACAAAACTTGTTATTCTATCAAAGAACGCTATCTGATTGGTCTGACATGATTTGTTCTTCATAAATTAGGGGTGTAAGTGACTATTCGACTAGTTGACTATCCGATAAGCAAAAGCTTATTGGGTAGTTGACTAGTCACTCTCTCCCCCTCCCCCCCCCCGGCCCTTGCTGCATCCATCACAAAGAGGCAGCAAGGCGGGGAAGAGGAGGGGATACTGGGGGGAACCGGCTTAAAAGCCGGTTCCCCCCAGCTGCAGCTCCATGGGATGGGACGGGCACAGTGGCGGCATTTCCTCTTTGAAATGTACAAGAGCCCCAGCAGAGGCTCTTGTGCATTTCAAGATTGAAACACCACGTGGAACCCAGGGCCAGCCCGGCATTTTTGCTTTGAAATGTACAAGAGCCTCAGTGGGGGCTCTTGTGCATTTGAAAGAGGAAGTGCTGCATAGAGCCTGGGGTCAGCGGGGAACTCGCTGCTGGCTCCAGGCTCCATGAGACGTTCCAACTTTGAATGCACAGGAGCCCCCACTGAGGCTCTTATACATTTCAAAAGCGGAACGCACACTAGTCCTTATCAAATAGTCGATGGAAAACCCATTTTCTATCAGAAATCCAAATTTAAAAATAAAAAGTGAAGCAGACAGCTCTGAAGATTAACTCCTTCAGCATGGACTATGCATGTATATCATGCTGCCCAAGGTACTTCAACCCTGTTTTGAAAGGAACATACATAAAATAAGTACAGTTTCCAATCTATCCATAGTCTTCTTGTAGAAGGTGCTAGCAAATGTGTCTGCTATGATGATGTAAGTTGTTTCTGAACAGCTGTTTACAAAGAGTTGAACTGATATCAGACTAATTTCATATGAACAGACATTGGACTGTCTCTTGCCAGTTCCTATCCTGGGTTGGATTTGAACCCACAAAGCTTGAAATGGAAAGCTGTATAGTCTATTACCAAATCTTTTGATTTGTTTAACTCTATAGAGATCTGAAAACATGCTGAATGCTTTTTAGAACTTAGATAAAATACAGTACCTAGCTTGAGGAGCTTAAAACCTATTTTTCAAATAGACAGTAGTTACAGACTTACAGTAGTACAATTCACTCACAACATTTTACATACTTACAGGTCAGACATAGAATGTAGATGGGAAATGCTGATTAAAATTGGATGATTGAAATAACTGTTAAGTTTGTCTTTAAGGGGGATAGCTTTAAGGGTGGAGATTCAAAACAAGAGTGTAAATTGTTGGAACTTACTCATTATGTATTAGGTATAGATGAACGGGCAGAAATTCTAAGGTTGCGGAGGCGTTTCTTAAAGGACAAAGAGAAACTCAGCTTGATTTATGCAAGGAAAGGTGTCGCTGAACAGAAACGAGAAAAGGTTGGTTTGCTTCTTAATAATTAGTGGTCAAAATCTTTGAGTGATAGGATTTGTTTGCTGTGCTTGAGAAGTCTGATATTTTGTCTATAGAAGCATCATATAATTGGAAAATTATGGTGGTGGGTGCCATCAGAAGAAACTAGATAGGCTCAGTTACAGAGATGGTATCTGAAGTTATGAGTTGCAAGGTGTATATCATTTATATGGGTAAAGCTGAGTGTGAACTAAACTTCCCTAGTACGGAAAGCACTCTGGGTTTCTATTCCAATCTTCAGTATTGTGTGAGGGTACTGGATAGGGATGTTAGTGTATAGTTATAGTGATAAAGAGGCAGCAGTGTAGAGAGTTTGGGGGGCAGTCAGGCTCCATGGAGCTGTCTGCTCTCCATGCCCCCCCACTCCACTGCCTCTTAGAGGCAGCGGTGGGGTGAGGCGAGGCGGGAGTTGATGCTTGGGGAGATTCGGCTTAAAAGCTGGCTCCCCCCTGAGCACCAGCTTCATGGAGCCACCTCCTCCCCCCCCCCCCCCCACTGCTGCCTTTGTATCAGAGGAAGCAGCATGGTGGGGTGTGTAGGTGGGATGCTGGAACAGCCCCTGTCCACATGGAGCTTGGGCCCCCACGGACAGTGGCTGCTCCATGGGATGCAGCCTTTGTCTGTAAGGAGCTTGCTTCCCCCCCTCCCTGCCCTGTGGACAGAGGCTGCTGTCCCCTCTTTCCCCTCCCCCTCCCCCCCGAGCTCTCTTCACAGACTGGTTCCTGCTCGCTACCCAGCGCTGCTGCCTCTGATACAGATACAGCAGTTCTAGATGGCAGGGGCTCCCAGGGATTGGGGCTGGGAGCACACTGCCTGCCTTCCCCACTCCCAGGACCATCAAATAATTGTGTAACTGCTAAGATTTTGTGCAGTTACACAATTATTAAATTAAATATCTAACATCCCTAGTATTGGACTATGATTTTTGTGTACCATTTGTATCACAATTCCTGAGTGCAATGGTGCAAGTTAAAAATGGAAGCGCTATTCCTCAACTGTTATGGTGCACTGTGAAACTCTTAAATGTTTCTTGTATGCATAAGGCATAATTTTCCAAATAAGATGTCTTATTTAGGTGCATAACTTTAATGTGTCCTAATAATCAGGCCACCAGCAAGTCCCAGTATCTTCATTGAGAGTTGAGGGTACTCATCACTCTTGAAGATCAACCACCTTATCCTTATGTCCCTACCTATAGATTTATATTGACTAATTTTAGATAACCTACATTGGAAAACTGTGGCCACAGTTTGTTCTTTGCTCAAGATGTGTAGGTACATGCAAACCTGGTATTATACCCACTGAGCCCTGTTATATATGTCTGACAGAGTTCTCCCTCAGATACAGAATATGAAATGGCTGGTAGAATAACCAAACCTAAAATGTCACATAGCTACTACTATGCTAGGTGATGTTTGTCCCATGATGGACTCCTGGGCACTGTGTTATATGAATAATATTTTAGCCTGTGTAAAGTGTGATACTGGATTTCTTTCAGGGTTTATAGATTGCAGATTACTGTGATAAAATCCTCTAAAACATTTGTAGCACCTGTTTATTTAATCCCTTCATGTTAGTTGTGTGTGATTCATCTTTCTCATTTTTTTGAGAACTCTTAATAGCTTTAATAAGGGTCATGTTGCTAAAAATAGTAAGCACTGTTGCATGGAAACTGATATAGCTGGACAAAAGTGTACTTAAGGAGAGAAGTACATCACATCAGTATT
Organism: Pelodiscus sinensis; assembly: GCF_049634645.1. Taxonomy (NCBI): domain Eukaryota; kingdom Metazoa; phylum Chordata; order Testudines; family Trionychidae; genus Pelodiscus; species Pelodiscus sinensis. The sequence continues at coordinate 69,903,671 of NC_134712.1, forward strand.
GTCATGTCTGATGGGGCAGCAGGAGAAAAGAGATGCCAGCCAAGAGGAATTTCTTATGTTCTGAGAGCACTAAAGCTCTAATTCCCCATGACATATGTCTTGTGATCTTTTGAGAGTGTGATCTATTTAGGAGATAAAATGGGGCAAAGGGGTGTGGAAGTGAGAGATGGGAAGCCCAAAACACGAGGAGGAAGAGGTAAGATTTGAGCGTAAGGAAAGAAATTGCTATTCCTGCCTCATACTAGCACACAGACTTGTTCAAGAAATGCTATTCTAACTGATCTGGATAGCAGTAGCAATATGTATACATATTTTTGCAGGGGAGGGAGTATACGTCAAACCTTTTTGCTGTTAATCCTCCCTTAGGCCTTCTTGCCAAAGCCCATTGGTATTTTCACTTATGTAAAAGGAAGAAGGCAGAGAAATCTGGAGAGAAGTAAAGGCTTGTGTTCATGAGTGGGTTGTACCTATTTAATTTAAGATGTAATTTAAAACTGATTTAGTCAAACTGATTCAAAAGACTAGTTGGATAGTCACAGCTCAGTTTAAAGCAGATTTCTATTTGTTTAGCTTAAATTAATTAGGAGTAAGTTTACGCTAGAATAAAAACCACCATTCTTAAACAGCGAGTCTATAGATTTGCATTGATTTAGGTAAATTTGGTTAAAAATTGATTTAAGGTAAACTAGTGCCACTTCTGTAGACAAGGCCTAAAATGCAGTCATACTATGTAGGGGTGAAGATACCTTCAGGAAGAAGCTTTAGTTTTGGTTTACCTTTACAGAACAAGATCATTTTGTTTGCATTTAATTCCTGATTATGATTTCTGTAATTGCTTTTAGACATTAACACTTGTGACAATTTTAAAAGGAGATGTTAAACTTGGGTAACACTTATTATGTCTCCTCCATTAAACAAGAAACAGGTTTCATTTAGTAGGTGTAATGTGATCTTTCATTTCTATGCATAAGCAAAGATGCATTTTTGGTGGTAATTGTTGCAGGAGATAAAATCTGAGCTGAAAATGAAGCACGATGCTCGAGTCACACTGTACAGGAGTTACCGACAAGGAGACCTTCCTGATATCCAGATTGAATACAGCAGCCTAATCACTCCTCTGCAGGTTGTGGCACAGGTCTGTTTTTTGTTCTCTGGTCATTAACTGAATATTCCAAAATTGTTCTCTGTAAAGCAGATTGAGAGTGTGACAGCCAAGCTTTTTTCAAAAGGGTTCATAATTTGTGACATTGCTATTACCACCAACTTGAAACACCCTAAATAAGTCAGATTTTCAAGTTGTGGGTGTTCAGCACTTTCTGAAATTCAGGCCCCATTAAGTTGTCTTTATTTGGGGCATCAAAAATGAAGAAAAAGGTGTAGCTGACTTTTGTTTCCCAGTTGAAATAGTAGCAATTATGAATTGGATTCTTTTTTAGTTTGATGGTCAAGCTGTCATAATTATTTAGTTACCCTTGCCCTCTTCCTGCCCATCACAATACTGTAGTCAGGAATAAAGGTGCATAAGTTAGGCTCATTCATTATTTTTGTAAACTCTAGTCCCATCTTTTGGTGGGTATCTGCTCCCAAACAGCCAGGTTTTCAGGGGAGATAGGGAAGGACTCCTGAAAGGAGCTACTACTTCTCAGAGGCCTTTCAAATGGCCATGCTGGGTAGTATGTGAAGAAAAAAAGGTTACTTACCTTCTCATGTCAGTTGTCCTTTGAGATGTGGTGTTAATGTCCATTCCAGTCAGGTGGTGTGTACAAACACATGCACGGTAACCAGATATTTCCCTTTAGCAGCTAGCCATAGGGTCAGTCTGCTCACCCATGGCTTCATGGCACCAAATATAGAGCCTTTCTCGCTTTCCCCTACTCAGTTCCTTCTTCCCATCTACTTTAACAGAGGGGAAGGAGGGTGGATATTGGAATGGACACAAACCACGTGTCTTGAAGAAGAATAGTTACAAGAAGATGAGTAACCATTTTTCTTCAAGTGTTTGTTCATGTGCATTGCTGTCAGGTGACTTTCAAGCCCCCAAGTTCAGGTGGCAGAGTTGGAGTCTTGCTGAGTCCTATCCAAATGCTGTATCATCCCTAGTCTGGTTTGAATGGTGGTGCCATCAGTCTGGAGAGAACTAGGTTGAGATCCCAGGAGGGTTGGCCTTCATACTTGAGGGAGTGTGTAGAGACCTTTTAAGAATCAACTATGGGTTTACAAACATTGAGCGGCCATTTATACCCACGTGGAAAGCTGAACGTCTGCTAAATAGACCCTTATGGAAGAGACTGAAAGCCCTTGCTGTTTGAAGTGGAAAAGGTATTTTAGAATTAGTAGAACAAAGGTCTGTCCCATTTTTTGTTCCAAGCTGGGCAATATGTTAGCAACCAGTCATAACTGAAGAGGTCTCAATCTGAGTCTGGCGTGTTGCATTATTATGTACATGCTGCCATGTGTCCCAGTAGTTTCAGGCAGATCTATCCCATGGTAGTGGGGAACTGTCTCAGGCCCTGAATAACAACCAAGGCATGAAACCTTGCTTCTGGGAGGTATGGCCTTGCTTCGTTCGAGTCAATACTACCCCAGTATACTCTATCCTTTGGACAAGGGGCAGAATGGATTTCACCTCGTTAAGGAAGAGACCTAGATTTTTGAAGTTAGTAACTCTGATTCATTTTACGTGAGCTGTAACCTGAGTCCTGGACTGGCCCTTGATGAGCCAGTTGTCAAGGCACAGAAATACTTGTACCTCGTGTATGTGCTGGAACTCAGGGCCAACTGCCATACACTTTGTGAACACCCAAGTTGCTGTTGAGAGGCCTAACAGGAAGACTATAAATTGATATTGGGGGGTGGTCACCACAAATCTAAGGTATTTCCTGTGGGGCTGATAGATCACTATATGGAAGTATGCGATCTTCAAGTCGAGAGCCACATACCCATCTGCTGGATCCAGGAGGGGATTATGCAAGCCAGAGAGACCATGCAGAAATTGAGCTTCTTTACAAACTTGTTGAGTTCCTGTAGGTCCAGACTTGTCTTATAGGTCCAGACTTGTTGCCCTTTTGGTATTAGGAAATATGGGGAGCAGAAACCCTCACCCTTGTATTCCTGAAGAGCGTTTTCCACGGCCCCTATAGCAAGGACCGATTGCACGTCCTGATTGAGGAGTTGAGGTAATAGTGATAGTCCCAGGTGGATGGGGACCTTCTGTTCCTGTTGCAGCGGGACCAGTACAAGTTGGACTCAGACTCTGCGGTATCTGTGAAGGAAGACCATGGAGGAGCCATGCTGAATACTGAGCCTTGCTGCCTAGGACTCTGGGATCTGTGTGGGTGACTGCCTGTCCAGCACAGTGATAGAAATGTAGCTGTGTTAGTCTGGTGTAGCTGAAACAAAAAACAGGACTATGTAGCACTTCAAAGACTAACAAGATGGTTTATTAGGTGAGGAGCTTTCGTGGGCCAGACCCACTTCCTCAGATCAAATAGTGGAAGAAAATTGTCACAGCCATATATATTCATTTTTTTTAATTGTATCCTTTGGTATATATGGTTGTGACAATTTTCTTCCACTATATGATCTGAGGAAGTGGGTCTGGCCCACGAAAGCTCATCACCTAATAAACCTTCTTGTTAGTCTTTGAAGTGCTACATAGTCCTGTTTTTTGTCCAGCACAGAGGAGATATGCCACTTGAAGGTGCCCTGGATGTGGCTGGTGCTGGTAACTTCTCCAGTCTGAGGGGAAAGAACAGCACTGTGCAATGAAGGAGTTTGTCATTTCTATTGAATATTATCTTTCTAATGGTCCTCTCCTAAACACTTCAGGCACAAAGTGTGAGGCTCACTTCTGGGCATAGTGATAGAGATGCAGCCGTGTTCGTCTGGTCTAGCTGAAACAAAAGACAGAACTATGTAGCACTTTAAAGACTAACAAGATGGTTTATTAGGTGATGAGCTTTCGTGGGCCAGACCCACTTCCTCAGATCAATTTGTGGAAGAAAATTGGCACGACCATATATACCAAAGTGATACAATCAAAAAAAGTGAACACATATAAAATTGACAAATCAAATTTTAGAACAGAGTGAATGTGAGGGGGGAAGGTTAGTGTCTGTGAGGTAATGACATTAGGGGTGATAATCTTTGTAATGGGTGAGATAATTGTCATCTTTGTTGAGACCCATACATAAAGTGTCAAATTTAAGCATGAATGACAATTCTGAAGCTTCTTTTTGAAGTCTGGAGTTAAAATCTCTCTGAAGCAATGTGCATGTTTTAAGGTCATTGAGAGAATGGTTAGTCTGGCTGAAATGGCAAGCAACAGCTTTTTCTCTGTGAGAGAGCCTGATGTCTGTGTTATGTGCATTGATTCTTTGGTGAAGTGTCTGAGAAGTTTGTCCAATGTACATAGCAGACAGACACTTTCGGCACATGATGGCATAAATTATATTTCTGGATGGACCAGAATATGTGTTCTTGATCTTGTAACTAACATAGTTCGGTCCAATGATGGTATCAACAGAGTAAATGCATGAAATGGAATGCATATGGACAAAAACTCAAAGAAGAATAGGATACATTCTGAGCCCCCAGCTCTAGTCCCTCCTATCAACACTGTTATATACGTTCACTGGTTTCATAGAAAATGCCTTATTTAATACTGTAAAAGTACAGGGTCACATGTCTTGAACAAAACAGTGACATTTAGAAGATGCTATGTTAGGTAGAGCTTAAAATCTCTAATATGGTGGCTTAACGAAGAAATATGATTAGGAGAAGAAAATTTATGGTCTCCACCCCCCTCGCCTCTTCCTACAATCTTCTCAAAAGACTTTGGCACTTCAAATTTGGTCCACTTTGTCTGGAATACACCATTCTTGGCATACAGTGAGGTCACTGAAATTATAGCATTGTTACCTTCTTTCTAGCACACTCAGCTGAAAACCAGTTATATTGCCTTAGTCACTTATCCTGTGACCTTACTGATAATTTACAGAGAGATCCAGCACTGGCCAAGCAGCTCTTCAGCAGTTTGTTTACTGGAATTTTGAAAGAAATGAACAACGTTAAGAGTCCTTCTGAGAAAAACTATATCACCCAAGAGCTGCTGCAGAATTTCAACCATTTTCTGAGCACAACAGTGTCTTACTTCCCACCATTCATAGCCTGCATTCAGGTAAAACTTTGTGTGATATATTGTCTGATGAATTGTGCTATCACAGCTAACTCCAGTAAGTGCATTTTAATCTTGTTAGAAGGTTAAACTGAGGAAGGGGGATAGAGTGTAAATGGAAGCAATGGTGAATGAAGATGGTAAAATAACTGTTCTATAAAAGTGAGAACTAGATGACATAGCAGATCCTTCTACAGTTTTGTATTCCATCTGCACAAAACAATAGGTACCAGAAATCTTAACTACATGACTTTGACCAGAATGCCTTAAAACAGCATTTCCTAAAGTGTTGAAACCTGAATCCCCTTCTATGAAGATGAAACCTGTTGCTCTACAGTCCCAACACATGTAAATTAAAGACCTGTCAATATTAATATAAACATCTTCTGTACACTATCTGGCTAGTTTCTCACATGTGCATCAAATGTAACACATTGGGAAGTACAGGTATTTATAATACTGTACTTTCTTTCCTTTCTTACATAATTTGTTGTGCAGTTGAAAATAATTAATGGTGATATTTAAAATATCATTGGGCAATTTAAAGTAACATTATGATGGGATACGGTCAGAGAAGACCCCTTGGGGTGCTTCCCGGAGTTCTGACAAAGTCATTGACACTAGCCTCTTCGCTCCTGGCGCTTCACAACACCCTGCTGGGCCGCATCTCCTGGTCTTCCCCAGCCAAGGCGCAGAGCTGAGGTCAGTGCTCCTCTGAGGAGCAATATAGACACTGGAAACTCTTCAGGTCTGAGGAAAATGCAGTTTTGGACCCAGCTTCCAGGGAAACTACTCTCCAAATGGGATCAGAACCCCACAAAATTATTCAGGTAAGCCCCTTTTAATAGGGGATGTTCACACTGATTGTTCCCCCACATAACAGTTATTTACACCGGGCTTGATAGTAAATAAAAGTGATTTTATTAAGTTACAAACAGTATGATTTAAGTGGTTTTAAGTGAAAACAGGCAGAGCAAAGTAGATTACAGATTTAAAATAACAGAAAAAACATAGCTAGTTCTAAAAGTAAAAGCTCAATACAAACTTACCCCAAAACAGTTCTTGTTTCAGCTAAATCTCCAAGCCAGGGAAGATCTTTTTTCCTTGGGGTCTCTAGTTCATTCTCATGGGAGTGACATGCCAGCAAAACACCAAGGTTGTGTCTAGACTGCATCCTTTTTTCGTAAAAGGGATGCAAATTAGGCCTGTGGCAATTGCAAATGAAGCAGGGATTTAAATCTCCCCTGCTTCATTAGAATAAAAATGGCTGCCGTTTTTTTCCGGCTTGGAGCTTTGCCGGAAAAAAGCGCCAGTCTAGACGCGGATCTTTTGGAAAATAAAGCCTTTTCCAAAAGATCTCTTATCCCTTATTTTAAGAGAAACCCAGGAAACTACAGACCAATTAGTTTAACTTCTGTGCCAGGGAAGATAATGGAGCAAGTAATTAAGGAAATCATCTGTAAACACTTGGAAAGTGGCAAGGTGATAGGCAACAGCCAGCATGGATTTGTGAAGAACAAATTGTGTCAAACCAATCTGATTGCTTTCTTTAATAGGATAACGAGTCTTGTGGATAAGGGAGAAGGGGTGGATGTGGTATACCTAGACTTTAGTAAGGCGTTTGATACAGTCTGGCATGATATTCTTATCAATAAACTAGGTAAATACAACTTAGATGGGGCTACTATAAGGTGGGTGCATAACTAGCTGGATAACCGTACTCAGAGAGTAGTTATTAATGGTTCACAATCCTGCTGGAAAGGCATAAGAAGTGGGGTTCCGCAGGGGTCTGTTTTGGAACCAGCTCTGTTCAATATCTTCATCAATGATTTAGATATTGGTATAGAAAGTATGCTTATTAAGTTTGCAGATGATACCAAGCTGGGAGGGGTTGTGACTAATCTGGGGGATAGGGTCATAATTCAAAATGACCTGGACAAATTGGAGAAATGGTCTGAGGTAAATAGGATGAAGTTTAATAAAGACAAATGCAAAGTGCTCCACTTAGGAAGGAACAATCAGTTTCATACAGAATGGGAAGCAACTGTCTGGGAAGGAGTACAGCAGAAAGGGATCTAGGGGTCATAGTGGACCACAAGTTGAATATGAGTCAGCAGTGTGATGCTGTTGCAAAAAAAGCAAACATGATTCTGGGATGCATTAACAGGTATGTTGTGAGCAAGACACGAGAAGTCATTCTTCCACTCTACTCTGTGCAGGTTAGGCCTCAATTGGAGTATTGTGTTCCATTCTGGGCACCGCATTTCAAGAAAGATGTGGATCAATTGGAGAGGGTCCAGAGAAGAGCAATGAGAATGATTAAAGGTCTAGAGAACATGCCCTATGAGGGAAGCCTGAAGGAATTAGGTTTGTTTAGTTTAGAAAAGAGAAGATTGAGGGGGGACATTATAGCAGTTTTCAGATATCTAAAAGGTTGTCATAAGGAGGAGGGAGAAAATTTGTTCATCTTGGCCTCTGAGGATAGAACAAGAAGCAAGGGAGGGCTTAAACTGCAGCAAGGGAGGTTTAGGTTGGACATTAGGAAAAAGTTCCTAACTGTCAGGGTAGTCAAACACTGGAATAAATTGCCCAGGAAGGTTGGGGAATCTCCATCTGTGGAGATATTTAAGAGTAGGTTAGATAAATGTCTATCAGGGATGGTCTAGACAGTATTTGGTCCTGCCATGAGGGCAGGGGACTGGACTCGATGACCTCTCGAGGTCCCTTCCAGTCCTCGTATTCTCTAATTACCTCCAAAAGGCAGATGTTGGAATTAGTTTCTGTATCCATACAAGAATCACATTGCTGCAGAAACCTTTGTCCAAGATAAATTCTTCTTTCCACAGTTCCTGGGAACTAGTTCTTCATTCTGGTATTCTAATACTTGGAAGATGGTGGCATAAAGAGGAATTCACAGAGCACTAAAGATATGTCTCAAGCACATGGCATGCATATACCGATTGTAGCCTGTTGATTTCATTCTGTCCAAAATGTCATGGTATTAGGGCCTCAAGGTTGCTTACAAGTAAAAATACTGTACCAGGTGGCATGTGAGAAACTATTCACAAAATCACTAAATGCACTGTGGAGAAAATGAACCTCTTTGGAGGAAGAGTTGCAAAGAAAGTTCCCTTTCTCTGCAAAAGCATCCTTTTATTGTGAGGGGAGGGGCGGGGTCACGGCTCAATTTCCCAACCTGACACACACACTGCAGAGATGAGGAGCCAGCTTGTAGAATAAACTCTGTAAAACCTATCTCTGTGACTCCCTGAGACAAACTTGTTTGATCTCAGTACCCCAAGATTCAAAAAGACAAAGACTGATTTCTTGCTGCCACCACCCAAGTGAATAAATGAAAATATAAAATAAACCCTTTTCCAGGGAAGAGATCACTTGGGAATCCCCTACCTAAGGCAAAGCTTTCCCCCGCCCCAAACTCCAGTTTGCTTTGGAGTTGGAAACACAGACAGAGGGAATCCGCAATGAACAATAGACTCTGCCCGAGTAACTAGGCATGTAAACTTAAGGACACAAGAATCAACCGATACTGGCTAATCAAAACAAAAAGGAAAATACTTTTATCATCAAAACAAAACTACTGTTCAAGCATAGTAAATGAGTAGGTGTTAAATAGCTATGAAGTGACATGGACTGAGGGAAAATCCCTTGGCTGTAATCCTTAGTTACAAAAAAGAAAAACAATTAACCAGCTCATACATGATTTCCAAACCCCCAAACAAGGAAAACAGTAAAACCTGACAGACTATCTAAACTTTTCCCTACTTACACATTTAAAGAAGTCCATTCCTGGGATAGCCCATCTCCCTCCATACCTGGAAAAGACTGCTCTGATCTCAACCAAAGAAGAGAGGAAGAAAATCCCATCTCTCTGTTTGAAATTTGTATCTGCATTTCATTGGCTGAATGCCTGAGCCCCCTCCCTCAGGTACATCTCCAGTTGCTTAACCCTTTCCTCACTCTCCAGGTAAGTCCGACTCTCCTTAGTAGCTCCTATTTGATGAGAGATGTGCTTGTCAGTTGGATCCCACATAGCTCCTTAATAGTTTATAAAGCTCTTGCTTTTGTATTGGGGAGAATTTCTATTCCTGCCTAGTTATTTATTATAATAACTTAACTACTTATTGTTTCTCTTCCTACTTCTGAGATTCACTATTTGCTACTTTCTGTGAATAATGATCGAGGAGAGACACTGCAACTGAATGAGAAATTTCTTATCTGTTTATTTGATTTCTGTTAGCACCTTCTCTTTTTGAATTGGACTCACCTTGGGAGTCTGTTAAATGATATTGTTTTACTGCTAATAATTGGTTGCTGTGCAAAAACTGCTCTAGTGGTTGGAGCTGAAGAGTGGAGCTTAGTCCTAGAACCTCCAGCAACAGCAATGGACTAACTCTGAATTCCACAGATAGGGGGCATTGATCCATGAATGACGGATTTGAAGAGAAGTTGCTAATGTAAAGAAAACTATCATATAAGAAATACTGTGTTCTCCCTTCAATTCCAATTTACTGCAGCATTGTCAAACTGCAGAGTTTAATTCTGTCTGAAGGTGCATGAGTGGGAGGGAGAAAAATGGATTGGTTACTCTTATCTACTAAGCCATTCCTACTTGTGCCCCAACTAGGAATTGTTTATGATGCACTGGCCTTTTTCCAATTCTTATAGGCTCTTTAACTGCACCTGTCTTTGTTTTACAGGAAATGTGTTACCAGCACAGAGAACTGCTAGACCTCGACTCGGCCACTGTGAGCACTAGCTGCTTAGCCAGTTTACAGCAACCTGTGGGCATCCTGCTTCTTGAACAAGCTCTAACTCGTCTTTCTTATGCAGAAGAACCCTTATCTAAACGAATGCGTGGAAGAACAGACCTCTCTCCAGATGTGATCAGATGGATCGAACTTGCTAAGTAAGTTGTGTAGTAGGGTCACCAATATAGTAGGTCAGGATTTATTGTTGTGGTGTCCTTACAGGTCTCCTGCTCCCTTAGTGATGATAACCAGAAGTCTGCATGCATGTGTGCCGTGTTGACTTGCGCAAAAATTTTGGAAAAGTGAACGCGTTCTTTCGCCATCCCTGTAAACCTAATTTCACAAGAAACAACGGATGGCTCCAAAGAGAAGGTTTTTCCGAAATTTGACACCACGTAGACATGCCAAATTTTGGCACAGCTTCTTTCAAATGAAAAGTGGAAAAAGACATGCAGTTCGCAATTTGCGTATCTTTTTCTGACTTTTCTTTTTTAGTGTAGACCTAGTCTCTGTTGCTTTTGTCTGCATGCCAAATGATTTGCAGGAGTGCCCTTACATGCTGTAACTGTTTTGGGGCAACTCCATGTGTTAATACATCAATTCTAAGTGTTAACCCTGTCAGTCTCAGCTTTTCACTTTCAAATGCTTTTTCATTCACTCCCCTGCAATGGAGTCCAAACTCCTATCTCCTGATTTGCTCTGTGAACTGTTGCATTTTTACCTTCATTTGATTTACAATCCTGGGACAGAGCTGTTTGCTACTTCCTCCTGGACACTTACTTGTCCCATTCTGAAAGGCACTGGTCTAGGTTTTAGTTCGACTAGAAGCTGGCTTTTATCATATGATTGTGGTTGCAATGCAGTGTAACCCCTCTCATCTTTTAATTTTATCAGGGCCACCTTAGAATCAAGAACTGGAAGGGACCTCAAGAGGTCATTGAGTCCAGTCTCCTGCCCTTACAGCAGGACCGGGCATTGTCTAGATCAGTGGTCTCCAACCTTTTAAAGCATGAGATCACTTTTTGAATTCAAGTGCTTTCTGAGATCTACCTCAAACCCAAATACCCTAGCCCCGCCTCCTTTGTGCCCCTTTTCTGAGGCTCCTCCCCCTGCTCTCTCCATCCTACTCCCTGCCCCCATACTCCCTCACTTTCATCAGGCAGGGCCAGCGGGTTGGGGTGCAGGCTCTGGTCTTGGATTAAGGGATTTTTTTATAGTAGGAGATTTTTAATACTTCTGAGCTGATTATTGACCTTTCACGCAGGGTTACTCCCATGTCATAAATCTGTTCCAACATGATGTCTGGTGCAGATTCAACTTCTTTATTTCCAGTCCTGTTAAATGCTACAGTCTTACAGGGGATTTCAGAGTAGTGTGTGCAGCATTGTTTAAGTATTAGCTTGTTTGGAGTTTACACAATCCAAAATAAATTTATAATCTGATAGAATAATATCTATATATCAGTAATGCATTCTATGCAGCCAGCCAGTTATACAGCAGGCAGTTTGCATAGACTGTCTTAACATTCATCATTTACAATATCGAAGTACTTTGTACCTGCAAACTTTGCACTAGAATAGAAAGTTATTCATTTTCAACTATCTTTTTAACTTTACTAGGCTTTATCGATCAGTTGGAGATTATGATGTTCTTCGTGGTATTTTCAGTGGAAAGATTGGAACCAAGGAAATTACCCAGAATGCATTGTTAGCAGAGGCAAAAAGTGATTATGCTGAAGCAGCTAAACAATATGATCAGGTAAAAAGACTACATGGCAAATATTTTATTTCCTCTGATTTTTTTAAGAGTCCTTTGTTTACTTGTCAGAATAAAAACTCTGTGACAGTATGTTGCTTTAAACAGTCTCTGGTTCCCTTCATTATATGATACAAGATCCATAAAGTATACTTGCTCAAATGCAATATAAATAACAGTTGATAACACACAGTGCTTATTGGACCAAATTTTCAAGTTCTCTTTATTAGTGTCATACAGCTTTACAGACCTAAATCCAATATTATTACAATACACACAAAAGATCATTAGAGAATGGAAATTAAGTGCCTATGGTCAGTACATGTAAATTCTATTTATGTTCACAAGTTGATAATGGATAAAAAAAAGTTGTTGGAAATGATTTACCTATACCATGAAAGGAGGAAAAATGCAGCTTGAATCTCACATCTGAACTGAGTTAAAGGTGTGACCGGCTTAAATTTTGAAGAATTCTTTGGGACATTTTCTTTCATACATCTCAGGTCCTATATGCTGATTAAATACAAGTGCCTCTATCTTCTTCTGATAAAGGAATAAAATATTGTTATGAAACAGTGAAAATGTTATAGTTTCTTTTGAGGGTGGTCTAGAATATTAAAAATCTCATCATATTGCAGCAAGAATCGACTTGGTATTTCTCATCTGACATTCTTTGTCTAGGCTCTTTCTAAACAAGACTGGTTGGATGGTGAACCTACTGAAGCAGAAAAGGATTTCTGGGAACTTGCATCTCTTGAATGCTACAACCATCTGACAGAATGGAAGTCATTAGAGTATTGTTCCACTGTTAATATTGATAGCGGACAACCTCCAGACTTAAACAAAACATGGAGTGATCCATTTTATCAGGTTTGTGAAATGATTGCTACAGTAGATTTGATATCACACTGATTTGCATTTGTACACGGGCCGTTGCTGCTGTGCCATGGCTAGGGATAAAGTGACTAAATTAAAACTAGGGGGCAGTCCCCTCTGCTGGCTATGCTCCCAAACCCCCCTCTCTGGGGGTACGCAGCCTCAGCTCTCCCCCCGGCTGCTGGGGAGGGCCAGGTCGAGACGTAGCCGCCCTGGCCTGCCCTGGCTCTCTTCCCTCCAGCCGCTGGGGGGCGGGTGTTTTGGGCTGGACCGAAACTGGCCCAGCTGTCTGCTCTCTGGCCTCCTGGGGATTGGGTTAGGCCAAGGGTGGCCCGGTCCTCTCCCTCTGATATGGAGGGGAGAGGGAGAAGGGGACCGTGATGGGGCATCCTCGCCCCGCACGATGCCTCCAGGCAGGCACTCCTCGCCGCCAAAGGGGGGGCAGTCCGGCGGTGCGCGGCATGCTTCGGAGCTGCGCCGGGGAGAGCGGAGCTGGCCGGCGTGCGGGTGGCAGTCAGGGAGTGCGGGGACAGCGCGGAAAGGCCCTGCCCTCCCCCCGAGCGTCCGGCGCATTGAAGGTCGGCGTAAGGATGTTGGCCCCGCCCCCTCCCGACAGGTGACGTATAAGGGCGGCGGGACGTTTTAAAACGCCGCCTCCATAGTCGGGGGGGGGAAGAGGAGTTGAGAGAGAAAGGAGCTCCCCGCAGGGACAGCCGAGCCGGAGGGGCCGTCGTAGGACCAGGGGTATTGTGGCGCAGTATTCTGCTGGCCGGAGGTGAGCCCGCCGGCAGTCTGGCCGTGAAAGGGAAGGTGAGCCTCCCCGCGGTAAGACACCGGGGCGGGGTAAAGGAAGCAGCCCAGGGCAGAACCCTCGCGGGTTGGTGGGCTGACGCGTTACGGCAGGAAGCCCCGTCAGCCGGGACGGGTCTGAGTCGACCCGTACCCTTAGGGCCCTGGGCTGGGGCCCGTGAGTGAGAGCGGGTCCGGGCCCCCCTTTTCCCCCGCCCCACCGCCTTGACGGGGGAATCCTGGTGTTAGTTGGGCGATGGGTCATAATCAAACTCTCGCTGCGTCAGAGCGGGGCTCGATATAGCCGCTGGACCGGCACGTGGTTAAGAATCTAAACGACACGGATGTAGGGTGGTGACTTTGGGTGTAGGCCTCCCCCGATGAGGAAGGGGCTGTAACCCTGAGGGGGAGACCTCCGCGTGACAGGGACACAACGCATGGTCCTCTTCCTCTGGCGGGGAGGGGTGTCATGTTGTTCAATTTTATTTTAGATCCAAAGGAAACCAGGACATTCCAGGGAAACTTAACCACTTTCTTATTTATTGCAAGATTTAAACAGTTAATACAGTTGTTTACGTTTGACAAGCCTTAAAAACAATTAATACAGCGCAAAGCAATGCAAGCAATTTATAGAAGATCTACTATAATACAATAATAAAGCCTAGTTCACTTACACTTCACCTGTATGTTACCTACAGTACCAGGCAGGCGGTCATGGTTCCTTTTCTTCCCACACATTAGAATACCATGTATTGTAAACTTCTGATAATCTGGCACCTTTAGGACCCAGGGGGTGCCGGATTATCAGCTATGCCGGACTATTGGAAGGGGGCGTTATGAAGGGTCTGGGGTGGAGTGGGGGGAATGCGCCCCTCGGCGCTGCAGGACCAACCCGGCATCACTCCAGCTGCTCTGCCCTAGGCTTCCCCAAGTCAGCTGCTGGTCAGTACAAGATTTCTTGACATTGTCTCACGTACCATGCTTAATCTGCATGGTTATTCAAAATATTCCTGCTTCTCATAGCTTCTCCCTCCCAAGCCATGCCAGTGTGCTTACATGCACAAGACTTGAGACAGGTGTGAGTTTTGCTTTTTAGGGATCTGCACTGTGTTAAAGGCAGACTTCACCATTTATTATCAAAGCAGGGTAGCCCAGGGACCCCCACAAGGGGAAAGAGGGCACAGCGCATGGCCCTCTCCCTCTGGCAGGGAGCAGAGAGGGGGCCCAGCGCCCAGCCATCTCTCTCTGATCGTGAGAGGGGAAGCCACACAGATCTGGCCACGAGGACCCCCACTGGTGAAGGGCTAGGCTACGTGGCTTCTGTGTGCCTCCTCCATTTGGACCACCAGTGACACTGAACATATCCTGCACACACCCCTCCGTCCACCTGAGTCCCAGTGAGGCTCTGCAGCTCCCCTGCACCCTAACCTCCGTGAGGCTGCGCGGCTCCTGTGCCCCCCCTCTCCTGACCCAAGTCCCTACAGCACATGCATCCCCCTTTCCCACACCCAAGCTCTCACAGCTCCCACATGTCCCCACCTCCCCCCCAAGTCCCCATGAGGCTGTGTGGCTTCCCTGCGCCCCCACCTTCTCCCACCTGAGCCCCCGCATGGTTGTGCGGTTCCTGCATGCCCACCCTGCACCCAAGAGGTTGCATGGCTCCTGCACTGCCCCCTGTTCCCACCTGAGCCCCTGAAGCTCTCATGTGCCCCCGTCCTCACGAACTCCCAAGAGTTGCACAGCTCCTGCGTGGCTCTCCTGGCTCCCACTCGCTTCTCCTTCCCTGCCCCAGAGAGCAGAGGAGCCGGGTGGTTCAATTTAAATTCTGGCAGTCCCCTCCTATGTGGCGGCTGCCAGAGGGACGCTCATGGTCCAGTGGCATTGGGGGGAGGGGTTAACTGTTGGCCCATGCAGGGTGGAGCTGATACGGTATCATGGAGAGGGGGAAGGAACAGAGTAGGGCAGCCGTGCGGACTTTCCGCAGAGCACCGGGAAAAGGGAAAGCCGCAGGCACTGGGAGCCACGCACCTTGTGGCTCCTGCCACCCCAGCCCTTGCCAGGGTAGGTTGGAGCATGGGGGAAGCCGCATACTTCACAGCTCCCACAGGGAAGAGGGAGGCCACATGGCTGAGGGTAGAGGGGGGAGCTATGGGATGCAGAGTGACGCATTACATCACTCAGTTGTCCCGCAGGAAAAACCTTTTTAAAGTACAGATGGATAAATATTTTTTTGCTATTCTCTAGTTTCTCAAATTGCCTTTTATTTCCATGGCTGAGCAAATGGCTCCACCTTTGTCACCTTGTTATCTTTGCACCCTTCATGCTGCTGCTGTTTATTTCCCTGCTCCCATATTTGGACGGGGACACAGAATTTATCTTGAAGCTAACAGGAAATGCTAAGCACCAGTACCTGCACAGCTGCATGACACCACCAGAAGATGGTGCTATGTGACTTGTTGGTGATGGAAGCCAGTCTGAAAAAGGTTAAGATGCACTGAAAAGTATAACTAAATTATATGAAAGGACAAGAAGCAATGAACTTAAATTTCAGCAAGGGAGGTTTAGGTTGGACATTAGGAAAAACTTCTGAACTGTCAGGGTGGTTAAACACTGGAATAAATTGCTGAGGGTGGTTGAGAACTCTCCATCATTGGAGATATTTAAGAACAGGTTTGATAAACATCTGTCAAGGATGCTTCTGATGGTACTTGGTCCTGCTATGAGTTCAGGGGACTGGACTTGATGACCTCTCAAGGTTCCTTCCAGTGCTATAAATCTATTATTTGATTATAATATATGTTAGTCAATTCCTAATTTGAAAATCTTTAGACCTCGCAGATGAAACCAGGCCCTGATATGTCTTGCATATTGTTCTAAATCACCAGTAATAAATGGCAGAAGTGATTATTCATTATCTTACCTTAGGAATAAAGAGACTTTTTACTTTTTCCCCACAGGAAACTTATTTGCCATATATCATACGGAGTAAGTTGAAGTTACTGCTCCATGGGGGCAATGACCAGTCCTTGCTAACCTTCATTGATGAAGCTATGAAGATAGAACAGAGGCGAGCCCTTATAGAAATGCATTATAGTCAAGAGCTGAGTCTTCTCTACATCTTGCAGGATGACTTTGACAGAGCCAGATATTATATCAGCAGTGGCATGCAAGCCTTCATGCAGGTAACAAAGCCACTAACATGTCTACTGATGATTTTCTGCAGGAAATCATGACAAGGGCAACTCTTGCTGCTACTGGAACATGCCTTCAAGGTAAAAATATAAAAGATTAACTCTTGGCCTTCTTGAAGTGAATGGCAAAATTGCCATTGACTTTGTGAGGGCCCTGACTTAAGAAATGGAAATATTCATCCAATGCAACATTCCTACCCTATTTTGGGGTATCTTACTCCTTCCTTTCAGTTTATTCCCTTTATTTGTGCTCTCCTTTTCCCCAGTATATCATACTGAGTTTACTCAGGTTTTCAAAATGACATATCAATGAACTAGACTAACTAGAGATGTTAAATTGCGTTTAATCAGCTAATTCAGTAGTTGATGGAATTTCCGTTGACTACTGGATTAGTAAATAAGGGTATGTCTACACTACAAAGTTAATTTGAACTAACGGACATTACTTCGAATTAACTTTGATAGGCGCTACACTAGCGCTCCGCTAGTTCGAACTTAATTCGAACTAGCGGAGCGCTTAGTTCGAACTAGGTAAACCTCATTCTACGACGACTAATCCTAGTTCGAATTTACTAGTTCGAATTAAGGGGTGTGTAGCCCCTTAATTCGAACTAGTGGGAGGCTAGCCCTCCCCAGCTTTCCCTGGTGGCCACTCTGGCCAACACCAGGGAAACTCTATTGCCCCCCTCCCGGCCCCGGACCCCTTAAAGGGGCACGGGCTGGCTACGATGCCCGTGCCAGGTGCAAGCCTGCCAGCACCCAGCCAGCAGACCCTGCACCTGGCATGGCTCGAGCCACCCACCCGATGCCCCCCAGCCCTCCCCCTCTTCCTGGGACCAGGCTGGCGGCTCCCAGGAGCTTGCCCGGGACCGCAAGAGGCGGGCACCCGCCTGGTCTAGTGCGGACATCGTGGACCTCGTCCACGACCTCGGCACTAGGCACAGGAAAGTGGCCGTCTAGGGCAGGAGAGCTGCCAGCCTGGCCACCCAGGAGCAGGTGTGCATGAAAATCAAGGTGGTCCACTGAGACCCCCAACCCTGAGCCCTGAGCTTAGAATGGCCGTACTGGGTCAGACCAAAGGTCCATCTAGCCCAGTAGCCTGTCTGCCGACAGCGGCCAACCTTAGGGACCCTGGAGGAGATGGACCGAAGACAGTGACCAAGCCATTTGTCTCGTGCCATCCCTCTCCAGCCTTCCACAAACTTTGGGCAGGGACACCACTCCTACCCCCTGGCTAATACCACTCCATGGACCCAACCTCCATGACTTTATCTCACTTCTCTTTAAACTCTGTTCTAGTTGTAGCCTTCACAGCCTCCTGCAGCAAGGAGTTCCACAGGTTGACTCTTTGCTTTGTGAAGAACAACTTTCTGTTACTAGTTTGAAGCCTGCTACCCATTCCTTTCCTTTGGTGTCCTCTAGTCCTTCTATTATGGGAACTAATGAAGAACTTTTCTTTATGCACTCTGTCCACCCCACTCATGTTTTTATAGACCTCTATCCTATCCCCCCTCAGTCTCCTCTTTTCTAAACTGAAAAGTCCCAGTCTCTTTAGCCTCTCTTCATATGGGACCTGTTCCAAACCTCTGATCATTTTAGTTGCCCTCCCCTCTCCCACCCTCTCTCTTCACCTCTCCCACCTCCTTTTCCCAGTCTCCCCGAGTTTTGTTCAATAAAGAAAGATTCTATTTTTGAACACAATTGTCCTTTATTTTGTACATCAGGAAGGGGGGCTAGGGAGGGGTAAGTGGAAGTAGGTGAGGGAGAAATGGGGTACGCGCCCCCCGATGGGGAGGACTGGGCTGGCTCTGCGGGCTTCTGGGGGTGGAACCTCTCCTGCAGCCCCCCGATTGCCCCCTTTCCCCAGATGGCAGCCTGCGGCAAGTGCAGCCGGGCTGATGGCCGAGTGCTGTGATGTGCCCAGTGTGGGTACTCCGGGCAATCCAAGCCAGGACTGCTTTGCAAGCGGGGCACCCCTGAGAACTGTCTGTCCGGGGTGGGGGTCGGGTCCCTTTAAGCACAGCCCTTGGCTAGCCTGAGACAGCAGCTCCACGCTCTAAGTCCTCATCTGATGCCCTGCCGGCACTGCTTCTGGCCATCCTTAACCCCGGTTCAGGGTCCACTCTGTGTGGACAAGCTAGTTCGAATTAGCAAAACACTAATTCGAACTAGTTTTTTAGTCTGGATGCGTTAGTTTGAATTAACTAATTCGAACTAAGTTAGTTCAAATTAGCACTGTAGTGTAGACATACCCTCGGGGGAAACTGCAGAGCTGCAGCGGGAGCTAACCCCTCTGCAGCTCTGCCTTTTAAATGTACTAAGAGCTACCTGGCTCTTAATACATTTAAAAGGCAGAGGCATAGCCGGGAGGACTGGGTGTAAGCCAGGAATCAGCTGATTCCTGGCTTACACCTGGTCCCCTGCTAGCCTCTGTCGCTCTTGCCCCCCCTTGCTGCCTCTGTCTGATACAGGCAGCAGGGGAGGCAGGAAGTGACTAGTTGAGTCTCTACCTGACTACTCAATAAGCATAAGCTTATTGGGTAGTTGACTAGTCACATCTCTAAACCTAACTAGGCTGTTTTTATGCATGTTTTCTAAGGATGAATGAATCATAATCTAATAGAGCTTTGCACATAAAACAATCAGCTGTCTGCTCTTCACTGCTTTACATATCATGTTTTTATTCAATCATTAAAAATCATTTCCCCTTTACTAGAACTACTCCAGTATTGATACTCTGTTACACCAAAGTCGACTAACAAAGCTGCAGTCTGTCCAGGCTTTAACCGAAATACAAGAATTCATCAATTTTATAAGCAAACCAAGTAAGATATGACCCCTTTCCAGTATTTTTCAGAAGAGTGAGTGTGGTTATTTTCATGTGCCAAAAGTCTTGGAATCTGTGTGATACAATGAGGATACTTTAAAAAAGCGTCATCGGCTATGTTATGTTATGTTTTATCTTTCTAGCCCTGGCGAGAAAATTAACATAATTCACAGCAGAGAATGTATCGTATGTTCTATTAATATCTGTAATTTTAGGCATGAAATATAGTTACTTATGTCTTGTCAACTTAGTACTAAACTTTAGTTAACATTATACAGTTGTACCCTTGTATTCCACTTTACTTCTATAAGGAACACTGGTAATAACTGTTATTCTTTTCCAGTGACAATTACTGCTACTTTTATTCTCTAGTAGTGAGATACAACAATACATGGAAAATAAAAACCAGACTGAATGATTTATTTAATAGAAGCCATGAAATTTGAGTGAGTTTCGTTATGGTAACTGTAGTTGCTGCTGTGTCAGTCTCTTATTGGGTTCTAAACATCGTTTGATTTTCAGTTTGCCTCCATGCAGCCTTTTCTTAAAGTATTTTAATTGATTTTAGGCTGCTTAGGTTCTCAAGCTTCCCTTAAGAGACTTCTCAGAATTTGGACAAACAGATATCCAGATGATAAAATGGACCCCATGAACATCTGGGATGACATCATTACAAACCGGTGAGATACTTGTCATACTTGTCTCTTAACTATGATTTTACATGTTAGTTAAGCTTGCTGTATTTCTGATATTGCTTGTAGAAATGTGTGTTTGGAATCCAGCACTTGGTGATTTCTAAGTACTATTGTATCTTGCCTTTCAGATGGAACAAATTGTTTTCATATTATTAACATATGGAGAATAGCAAAAAGGCAGATGGGGTTGGTGGACAAGAAGGTGTTTTCATATAAATAGTGTAAGTCAGTAGATTGGATCTATAGCTTAAAGCCAAACATTGTTTGACATACATCAGTAGCTAGGTACACAATAAGGATTATAAATTGAGATTTGTATCAGCAGCCATTCTTGGCCCAATTCTGCAGTCCTTACATATGTTCAGGAGTATGTGCGTGAATAGTTGTATATATCACAATTGGGCTACTCATTAAGTGCCCCGTCAAATGCGAGTAAAAGTCATAAAATTGGGCTCTCAATTATCAAATGTCTCTGAACAGCTAGAGCTTTTAACAGGGTTTTATACAAAGAGCCCACCCTCAGTCATCAGCATGTTCTTCAGTTTTTTGCGTGGCTGCCTTTAACGATTACTATAACCAAAACACTGCTATGTAACAGTTACTTGAAATGGCTGACCCTTGAGAGACTTTCTGTAGACAAGGTCTTTAAAAGGCTCAGATGTTTTGATATCTTGCTCCTTCCCATAGCAACAGCTCTTTTCTTTCGCTTAGTCCAACTTCAGATCACTCTGTCCCTCAGTCTTCATCATTACCTGTCTCTGAGCCAAGAATAAGAACCTTAAAATTTGCTGATTATGGAGTTTCCACAGGCTTGGCAGCAGCCAAAGTCTCCTATGCAAAGGACCTAGCTTAGGTTAGAGGTGAAAACCAAAAAACATTTCATGCTTTTATCCTTCGAGAAAGCCCCCAGACTTACAAGCTTGAAGAGTTACCAGATAGCTGAAAGCTTGCTGTGGGCTATTGATACTACTCGTGTCTTGTCGTAAATTAGTCTCTAAGGCTGCTTGAAACATGGACTGTATTTCTATGGTGTTTGCACAGCACCCATAACAGGGGCAGTCTGTGTCATCCCTACTCAGATTGAATAACAGTTTACACGATAAATAATACCACTGAAGTTGATGGGCCTTCTTACAGAGATAGGCAAGAATAGTCACTGTGAGTAAGGATATCTCAATGAGGCTTTGTATTGGCTGGAGTTTCACGGCATTACTGACATTCAGATCTTAAAGGGCACTTATTCAAACGTAAACAATAATTACAGTTGGGTCAAAGTTTGACATGAGATGTTGGCTAGAGCTAGAGCTGGTCAGGATTTTTCCAGTGAAACAGTTTCATTGGGAAATGTGGATTTATTGAACTTGATGTGTTTCACACAACTAGTTTGAACTTTGATTGAATCACAGACAAGTTTCCAAGGGAGTCCTGCTTGGTTTCCTAACAGACTTCTGGTGAGCCTGGGCTTCTAGGGTCCATATCTATGAGAAGCCCTGCCATGCAGACTTCTCCCAAGTCAGCTGGCTCTCAGGACCAACTCATGTGAAAGATTTGGAGCCAGTTGGCCCAGGTGTTTGGAAGCTCTGCAGTCTCCAGTGACAGAGCTGTGCACTTAGTGAGGCTTCCCTGGACCCACAGCCGCTGGAAACCCTGTCAGCTACTGGCTGAAACTGACATGATTCTTGTCAGCTTCACCAATGTTCTTTGAAATATTGAATTTACTGTGAACTGGAAATCTCATGTTTGACAGTCCTAGCTGGCACTTATGTTTCTTATAGTTATGTTGGCATCAGGACTAGGGATTTAAAATTTCAGTTATTTGGCTAATCAAATAGTCAATGCAACTTGCATTGACTATTCGATTTGTCAATAAGGGCACTTCTGCCTTTGAGGTGTAGCAACAGCCCTAGGACTGCTGATACACTTCAAAGGCAAAAGCACTGCGGGGAGTATGGGGACATTGGGGGACTCAAGCAGTCCCCCGCTGGGCCTGTGCTCCCCGTGGCATTTCAAAGCAGCAGTGCTGCATGGAGCTTAGGATCAACAGGGGAGTTCTCAGCTGACCCTGGGCTGCATGCGGCATTTCAAAGTGGCAGCATCACATGAAGCCCAGGGTCTGGCCCCGGGCTCCACGCGGCACTGCCGCTCTGAAGCACCCCCTCGTCTTTCTCCCCTCACCCCACTGCTTCTTTCTGATAGAGGCAGCAAGGGGGGGAAGTGACTAGGCAACTAACCTGTTGACTATCTGATAAGCATTTTGCTTAACGGATAGTCGAGTAGTTGTTCACATTCCCAATCAGGACCAGGACCATAGATTTGTCTCGTTACAATTGTGTCAGTATTCTGTTAAAATATGTTATCTAGAGTCCACAGTCTCCAATACAAATCCTAACCCCATAATCAGGATTAAAAAATGAAATCTGTCAGGGACACCATTTCAAAACCTCTGGTATCTCAGTAGGTCAGTCCATTCTAGTTGTGACTATTCATTCTATTAGTTGAATATACCTACTCCTTACTGAGGAGGATCACAATCATAAGTAATAGTGACATCAATCAGTGATTGAAGCTTCTTAGCCATATTTACCAGTGGGAAAGATTGCAGCATTGACTATAGAGAGAGGAGAGGAAGAATTAAAATCACCTGTGTGCTTCCCACTGTATGTTAAAGTCTTATATTCCCTTTCACCATTATGCAGGTGTTTCTTTCTTGGAAAAATTCAGGAGAAACTGCCCAACATCCAGGCTGATGATAGTATGGAAGTGGATGGAAAGGGAGATGGTGGTGACCAAATAGAAGGAAATATGCAGGAAGAAGACATTCATTCAGTGATTAAAAGCTGCAAATTTAACATGAAAATGAAGATGATAGAGTGTGCCAGGAAACAGGTGACTCTGCACTGTCTGGTAGTGGTTGATTTGTCAGAAAGCCATAGCAATTAGAACTGGGAAAGACAGATTGGGGGTGGTCAGGCATACTGCTGCCGATGTAGGTTTTTTCCCCCACGGGATGTTCTTGGACTTCTAGTTCTCTTTCTCTAGAACTGTAGATGATTACTGTTAATTTACAACTTTTCTAAAATATGCATTTTCAGGAAATGTTCCCAAAGTCTCTTTTACTTTCTGTCCCTGATCCTTTCTAGAACAAAGAAATAAAGCATCAGAAACGTTACAGTTAATAATTTGGAGTAGATGTGGGGAAGTATGCAAGTAAAAATGGTATAATATATCACAATTTAAATCTTTTACATTTCATATATTTATATTTCTAACATACTTTTATGTTATACTCTAGTAAATTTACAAATCAATGTTCCATGTAAAACAATACAAACCAAACTGAGATTGAACCAATATCACTTACTTTGGCCCACTCATAAACACTGTAATGCTCTATATAACATTAACAGATCTTGTGACCAGTGTTTGTTTCAAGTTAGCAATGAGGAGCTAGATTCACAAAAAGACTAAGATGTTGTGATACTCCCATGTCATCATGCCTTTTAGATGCACAAAATCTGAGCTTTGTGCTCAGACATCCTGTATGATGAATGGAATGAGAGAAGCACCTAAAATAGGATTTACTAAAGCTAGTATGCTAGGATGCTCACTGCCTAAGCTAGTCAATGGGAGATGCTAAGGCAAAGGGCATGTGTCCTAAACCCCACCCTTCTCAGAGAGTAGGGCATCTGAATCTGGGCTGCAGGGAGATGCCTCCCAGTGCTTGGGAGTCTCAGTTGCAAAACCTCTCTTGGAGTTAGGTATCTGTAATTTTTGTAAGAGACCGGGTGAGAGGAAAAAGAGGGGAGGGGACTCTCGTAACTTTTTTTAGCACAGTGGTTAGAAGTGGCTGGCCCCTGGTTCAAGCTTCATTCTCTCTCTCGATGGGGAGAAAGGATCTGAAGAGGGATTTGCCACCATGTCTCAGGTAAATGCTCTAGCCACTGGGCTATGGGATATTGTTACGTGGGGCTCTCTGTCTTTCCTTTTAAAGCTTTTCTTCTCTGGAAAAATGAGTCATTAGAGCAGGGAGACTGAATCCTGGGTCTCCCACATCCTGGATGAATCCTTTAACCATCAGATTCTCTGTTGCTCTCCCGCCTAATAACTTCTTAATTATTTATCTACAAATCGGCTGCTTTGTATGAGCTTACCTATGGGGCTCAATCTAGCAAGCAAGCTCTGAGTGTGCTTACCAGCTTAAGTCCTCTGCCAGGTTAGGTGGAGGAACACCTATCTCCTTGGGTTGTGCACTCTACATGCTTACGTGTCCAGATATCTAGAATGGAACAGCGGTTCAAATACAAAGACGCAGAAACTTAGGTGTCTAAACACATTTTAAGAACATAAGAACAGCCATATTGGGTCAGACCAATGGTCCATCCAGCCCAGTATCATGTCTGCCGACAGTGGCCAATACCAGATGTCCCTGAGGGAGGGGACACAACAGATAATCCTCACGTGATCCCTCCCCTGTCACCCACCTCCGGAAAAACAGAGGCTAGGGACACCATTTCCTACCCATCCTGGCTAATAGCCTTTGATGGACCTAACCTCCATGAATCTATTTAGCTCTTTGAACCCTATTCCTCAGAGGTGCCGAGTACCCAAAGTTCCCACTGAATTCAGTGGTGGTTATGGTCAGTATCTTTGAAAGTCAACCACCCATTAGAGGGTCTCAATATAGATTTAGATACCTAATTTTAGATACCAAGTTGGGAAATGTTGATGTTTGTATGTTAAATAGGATTACGAGTTGAAAATGAATAGAGCTAGATTGTTTGTGTATTTTTTTATCAAATATTAGTGCAGGCCTTTTTTATATATATATACACACATCCCAACTGGCAGTGGAACCCCTCACATTTTGCTAGAATTCCAGGGACATTTCCTTTTATACTTTGTGAATTCTGTTATTGAAAAAGCCTTTGATCTTTGATTTGCTGCAAACAATAGTTTTATTCCCTACCCTTCTCCTAAAGCATTATTGAAAATCCCCATTTTGATCTGTTACTGTAGAACAGCTTCTCAGTCGCCATGAAGCTTCTGAAGGATCTGCACAAAGAGTCTAAAACCAGAGAAGACTGGCTCTTGAGATGGAATCACAGCTATTGCCGCTTTAGTCATAGTCGCAGTCAGAGCCAGAATAGTCCTGAACAAATGCTCACTGTGTTGAAAACCACGTCTTTACTGGGTAATCATGTTTTCTATTCACTCCACTGATGCAGTACTACAGATTATCTTCCTGTTTGTAATGGGAATCCTTTTTACTGATAAATTTCAACTATTGTTTCTGAATTCCAACAGATGAGAGCAAGTCTGACTACCTGAGTAAGAATCTAGTGGCTTTCCGCAACCAAAACCTTCTGCTGGGTACCACTTACAATATTTTGGCAAGTGCCCTTAGCAAAGATCCAAGATGTCTTGAGAAAATTGAGGAAGAAAAAGCTAGAAAAGTTGTGATGCTTTCTGGAGAGAAACCTGAAAACTCTGAGAAGGTAAGTGAGAATGGAGTGGAACTTCTTACTCATTGCTCTAGATAGCTAATGTTGTTATGTACTTCATTAACTCAGTTACATTCAGTCTGTATTACTACAGTAGACTCATGCTAGTACTTCTCTGTTGCTAACAGTTCTCCAATGAGCTGCAGCTGTGAGAGCAGTGTTATAGCAGCTGTTAGTCTGGCCTGGACCCCTTTTAGTCAGTCGTGGGTTCCTGCCTTTGGACAGTCTCTGTATTTGGGCAAAGGCCCCCCTCTCCCACCTGCCCACATTTACTGCTGGATTCATTACCCTGAACACCCACCAGGATGGCAAAGTAAAACTAGTGGAAGTTTGAATCTGGTTTTTTTTTCAGAGCCTCCATGATTGTGCAAGGGTTTGTCCTTGCTAACATCTTACATGGAGGAAAGAAGTCTGTCTTAGAGCATGTGCATTCATAAAGGCAAGAAACTTAATAGTTGGATGAGTAGTGCTCTTTGATACCCATGTTAACATCAGTCAGTGCTGGTAGCATGGATCTTGCATGAAAATGGTCACCACCTAATATTAATACAACTGATTTTCTATTTATCATAATGATTGGTCAATCATTTTAATGATCTACCTCAGCTAGGAGGGTGCCAAAAAAAGTATGATTTGTCCTACTGTTCTTTGCTTTAATTGAGCAGGAGTACATTATGAAGAACATCCAATTGGAGACCCTACCAGATTGTCAAATATATGTACTGAGAGTTGTTCAAGATACCCTGGAACTGAACGTGTCTTTCAAAGGGATCCAAATGGAGAGTTAACTACACATATCAGTTTGCATCTCCTGATCTTGATAGCTCCCCTCTATTAACTACAGTTAAAACAAACAAATCCATGTACTTGTCTGTCAGGGAGCAAGCTGTAAATGAACAGTGTTGATAAAACAAGCACAAAAATTAGTTGTAATTCTTGGAAAGCAAAAGTAAGATGTAGAAAAGAAAGGCTCCTGAGAATAACACTTGGATTTCTAGAGTATAAATGTATCATACAATTAAGTTAAAAATGAGTGTGCTAGTTACTCTACCACAATGACAACATTCATAACGAACAGTTGAAAAGTGATAATGAAATCTTTTGCTGTGATCCTTAAAAACTAAGAAAGATCACTTATGAGAGACCTCCAGAAAGATACAACAGGAAGTGGTGTCCAGGATTTTGTGGATGATTCTGTTCCCTCTGAGTTAATATTTTAACCGGTGTCGCTGCATGAGACTACAGGGCACTGTACTACCTTATGGATGAGCCACCAAACTGAGATTACATGGCACCTTCTTCAAGATCTACCAATGTTAATACTTGTGTCCTGACCAAATTCCACATTGTAGAATTTTTTTATTATATTGATTCTCTTCCACCCCCAAACAAATAAGGGGAGAACAGAAAAAACAAAAGAATTGGAAGGGAGGGAAAATGAAGAAAGGACGTGTGAGTAGGGAGGAGAAAGTGACTTTTTGGCTTCCATCCACTAGGGATTAATCAAATGTTTTTAAAAAGTGAGACCAACTCTTTTCAAATTTGTCTGAAGTTCCTGTTCTGGAAAATATTACCTGCTCTGAGCTGCTAGATTAGCCAAGTTGCTGAGCCAAGCTTTTATCGCTGGATGCAGTTGGCTCTTTCATCTAAGTAATATGAACCATTTAGCTACAAGGTCAGCTTTAGAGAACCAACCTTTCCTCGAGTTGTAGAGTTTCCAAGACAATAGGATACATCACAAAATATAGTTCTAGAAAGTGATTTTTAAGGAGATACCCATTATCGTATTCATTCTCCTGTCTCCTTTTAGTCAAAAGGATTGTATCCTGGACAAGGTTCCCTCTAAGCTGTGCAGTAGCACGGCCCCGCAGCTGCTTAAAGAGCCCTGCCTAACCAGGGTTCTGCACATGTTGTTGCCTGGCTGGGGAGGGGGTACTTCTCCCTCAGCTACAGCAGCAGCTCCCTGCTGAGGACAGAGCAGGGAGAGGTTGGGTACCCACTGGGAGAGACTCGCTGCTCTGTCCTCAGCAGGGGAGAAGTACCCCTCCCTCAGCCAGGCAGCAATGTGTGTGGCGCACTAGCCTCTGGCTAGACAGGGCTCATTAAGGAGCTGAGAGGCTATGCTGCTGCACAGCTTAGAGGGAACCTGGATCATGGAATTGTTCCAACAATATCAGTGTAGTTTTATATTGGATACAGTGTTTTCCACTTGCTGTTCCTAAACTCTTGGGTGCTGTTGTTAAATACTGCTAAACAGCTGGCACATTACTGACAAGGTGTGGGTATCATTGGTAAATGATGAAATCTGTATGCAGAGTTTGGGTAAGTTAGTTTGTAAAATGCTTTGCAAATTATTTCTTCCATTAAATATATTGTATTGTAAAACATCTGGGGTGACCACATACAAGAAAAAGGACAGAGGGTATATAAATAAAGGTTAAAATTAGAGAGCTGGACAAAAGAACTTAACAAAACAAAAATTCTCCATTTGCTGTCATGAACATTCATTCAGACTAAAAAAATTTTCTTTGACTGTGTTTGTGTGTCTTTCACATTAACTGTTTGCAAATAGTCTATTGAATGAGTTTGTTGGCTTAGAAATACCAAATTGTAGAAAGTGTCCACAGAAAGTGAATTTTAAACTATACATGTAACTTGCATTGGAAACCCCAGTCTAAGACTTATGACTATTAAGGGAACAGAACTCCTAGCGCGTGATCTGTGTATCCAGTACAGCTCAAATTTCAAATATTGAATACTTGCAAGCAAGAATGAGCTACATATGAAGAACTGGTCACATTAAATGTTTGACACATACGTGATCAGTGTTCATTTGCATAAAACTATTCACCACGAACTATCTGCTGAACTCTACTTGTGGTTTCCACTTATGATTGAATTTTTCAGGTGATAGCAGGTCTGAACAAAAAAGCTTTCCAGTATTTCAGCATTGCAGTGAGGAAGGCTGTAGAAGAGGTGCAGTCTCATTCAATGGAGCACGTGGACCTGACTGGAGTCATAGATGCTTACATGACTCTGGTTGATTTCTGTGACAAACATCTCCGTAAAGAGGAAGAAGGTTCATCTGGTAAATCAGAAATTAAAATATTTATCAGGATTTACAATCCCGTTGTTATGCAAATTTCAGATCGGAGAATGCCAATAGAGAGCAGTCAAAATACAGGGGTTAGAGGTGGGAAATGGAAAATTTACAAATATTCTTGTAGATGGAAGAATTATTTGGTGGAAGAATTAAACAGGTGGGCTATGTCTACACTGGCGCGATCTTGCGCCAGAAATATGCAAATGAGGCTAAGCGTGGAATATCGCCGAGCCTCATTTGCATATCTAATGAGCCGCCATTTTGCGGAAGAGGCTCTTGCGCAAGAAGGAGCATCTACACTGCCCCTTTTTGCGCAAGAAAAATCCTCTTGCGCAACGCCGTTATTCCTGAAAATAATCAGTGTAAGGGCATTGCGCAAGAGGGTTTTTCTTGCGCAAGAGGATTTTTCTTGCGCAAAAAGGGGCAGTGTAGATGCTCCTTCTTGCGCAAGAGCCTCTTCCGCAAAATGGCGGCTCATTAGATATGCAAATGAGGCTCGGCGATATTCCACGCTTAGCCTCATTTGCATATTTCTGGTGCAAGATTACGCCAGTGTAGACAAAGCCGTGGTATTTTACAACAAAAAAAGTAAGTTCCATTGTAGAGAATTTATCAAAAATGAATCATTTCATCCTGCTCCTGAAATCCCAACAGGTTATATGGCTTGAATTTAAATATAAACAGATTGTCCTTAACACTGATGTTTTTTACATACTTTCTTATTCTCTCTGACAACTGCCTCTGGTTTCACCATTAGTATTAGGTCTCTATTTTATTGGTGGGATATGCATCTTATCCAGCAGATACTCCTCCTGGTCCTTTCCAGACCATGATAATGAAATGGACAAGATACGAGTGATGATGCAGCCTCCTGATAAAAGCTAGTCCTTACTGTCCAAGAAGATACGTACTAATGATGTGTGCATTTCAAACAAGTCTTCAAATGGGAAACAACAAAGTAAAAAAAAAATCAAAAAATTGTTACTCATTTCCTACAGAACACCAAGAATGCCCATGACACAATAAAAAGTAAAGATGAATGTTTTAGATGATATAAGGCAGTGTTTCTTAAACTGTGTTCCATAGTACACCGGTGTGCCGCGGAGAACAGCAGAGTTCAAAATGGCCACCCTTCAAGGGACAGGCGACTTTATTTTTCCCTCCTTCAATAACTTTTCCACCCGACCCTATTTTCCTTTTTGTTGAGAAAAAAAAAAGTCCTTGGTCTTCCTCATAAAAAAAAATATATATATTGTTTGGTGTTCCTCCATCTTAAAAAGTTTAAGAAACACTGATCTAAGGAATGTAAAAGGATGGTGTTTCTGATCATTTGTGTGTGTTTTTTGTAGATATCAGTGCTCTGGATCTGCAGACATTCCCAGCCATTGTAGTAGAAAAAATGATAAAAGCTTTAAAACTGAATTCCAGAGATGCCAGGCTAAAATTTCCCAGGCTGCTGCAAATAATAGAAAGGTATCCAGCAGAGACCCTTGGCCTAATGACACGAGAGGTTAGTTACTTCCATTCTTGGGACAGCAAAGTTGATTGTGAACCAAATATTTATTGTTTTAATTAATGTTGAATTTTGGATTAGCATGTAAATCTGCATGTTAGTTTAATAAGATGTTGGGAACTTACTGCATTACACTTTTGCTGAGTTGATTAATGAAGAAAAATGACTAGGGTACCACATACTTCACTTCTGTCAGGCAAGTACTTTGCACACACCAGAGACTCCTTCCATCTCTTCATGTTCCCCCTCAAGTTTCCTAAACCCCTTGTCCAAGAACTTGTAACCCATTTCCCCATGCCAATGGTAGTAAGACACCCACTTTTCTCCCATATGCTAGGCATATTTGTGACATTCCTGTCTACTGTGTCTACTATATCAAGCATGGTCTACACTGAAACGTTCTGTTACACTCCTCTGATATGTACAGTTATGCTGACCTAACTCTCTGTGTACATGCAGTGTTTTGATGGAACAATGCTTCCATTGATAGAAGCAAACTTTTTTCAGGGAGGTGGTGTTCCTACACTACTGGGTAGAAGCCCTTCCATCAGTGAAAGTTGTATCTGCACTATAGATGTATGCTGGCATTGTTAGTGCAACTTTAGCCCAGCAACGTTTCAAAACCCTTTCTAAATTGACCATATATGCTAGTACTTAAAAGATTGGACGGCAGTTTATTGATATAAGGGCAACTGGAGAAGGCATAAGAACAACAAAATCGTAGTTTGGTTATCTCCAGTGAGCTGAGAATGTAGTTCTGGAAGCCATGACTGAAAGACTACAACCTGCTCTACACCTAAAACATAGGTCAATTTAGCTGCATTGCTTGAGGTTATGAAAAATGTTGTACCTTTTGCAAGCTAGTTAACTCAGTCTAACCCTACCGTAGATTAAAGTGTGTTGATGGAAGCGTTCTTCAATTGATCTAACTGCCATTTCTCTGAGACCCGGATTAATTAAACTGACAGAAAATACCCTTTCATGGATGTAGCGAGCATCTACATTACAGTGACTATTGCAGTATAACTGCAGCACCACACTTGTACTGTTGTGGTCACTCGGCATAAACAGTTCCTAAGAATTGTGACAGTAATGAATTCTCTGTTAGAACAATATGGGTGAAGTCTGTCTCAGCTGACGGATGCCACAAAAATGATAGCCATTCCTCAGGAATCCTTTATTATTTCTTCATTATCTGGATAAGTAATTTATTATGTCAGCATTTTAAATTCCATTGGGATAAAGAGCAGAGCTAAGAAGGGGAGAGGCTGTGATGCTCTATTTTTTGATGTGTTTCTGCCTGTTGACTAGGAACACAGAGTAATTTTGTTTGCTTTTGTTCATATTCAGGATTTTTAAAGATATACAGAAGTTGAAAACGCTGTCTGTGTTTTGCAGATTTCATCAGTTCCCTGCTGGCAGTTCATTGGTTGGATTAGCCAATTGATGGCAGTGCTTGACAAAGAGGAAGCAGTAGCTGTGCAACATACTGTAGAAGAGATTGCAAATAGCTATCCGCAGGCAATCGTCTATCCTTTCATGATCAGCAGTGAAAACTATATCTTCAAAGATACTGCAACAGGCCACAAGAACAAGGAGTTCGTAGCAAGGTGAAATGTTTTTCACAAATTTGTAAGACTCTGTAATAGGAAGTGATAATAAAAAGCATAGAAAATATTAAATAAACTGGTATATCCTGTACTTGATTCAAATGCTTGGGAAAAGAAATACTTAGGCCAACTTTTCTAAAGTGGGTGCCTAAAATTAGGCACCTGCATCCTTGCTTAGGTTCTTAAATATGTGGGTAGATTATTTTTAGAGGTGCTGATAACTCATCATCCTTGCTCATCCCACAGCCCTGTAAACAAACTACAAAGCAAAAAAGAAATAGATTGGCCTTTTCTTGCTTCTTTGAAATATGTTTCAGGTGCAAAATCAGAGTGAGGTTCCTTGCTTATCTGCTATGCTAAGGTTGAGGGAAATTCACAGCTTAGTCTCCTGTTACATCACTATAGCTGCTCATATTTGCCAAAATCCTTTAGCAAAAAGAGGAAAGTAAGGCTCTGACACTTCTCTTTCAAATGTAAAAACCAAGCAAAGACACTTATTAATTAATTAAACATTTGTTAAAAGTATTTCTTTAAAAAGTAATTTAACAAAACTATCTTTTGTACATCATAAGCAGTGTAAGTGCCCATGCTTTCCTTTTTGGAAGGCTGCTCGTATTGTGTAAAACATGCTGCTTCCCTATTCTAGGGTTCTGAGCCATCATAGTCTCGCTGGCGTTGTTTTTCCACCACCTTTTGTTGGTGGGGCAAGAGCTTTTATTTGACTACGGTACTGTAATGCCTAACTTTCTCATATAGATTATCGCACAGCCCTTGTAAATTTAATTTCATTGTATGTGTCCCTTTGCTTTTTCTCATCATTTTTGCATGATGTCTTAATTTGAGAGAAGACGACAAAGGTCCACACTTCTTGTGCTGCTCAGACTAAATAATGCACACACAGCTTCAGTGGAATGTGCTAGATGTGTACAACCTTGATAATGCAGATTGCTGTACCCACCAGAGAGCTGTCACTTCCAAAAGTTGGTATTTTCACAGGAGACTCTCAACAAATGTCAAAATATAACAAGTTGTAGAGAGAGACAGACAGACTTGAATAAGTAAGAGGACATGAAGAGATTCCACTGTTACTCCTCTGCAGCCTGAGAGCAGCTTCCCATCCTCAAATCCCTCTTGTCCAAGTGCCCCTTAGATTTTTACTTGTTCAGGTTTTGCATATAGAAAGTATTTGTGTGAAGACTGAAGAAGAATATGTTAATGGAAGCTTCTGTTGTCCACTTCTGATGGTTTGTTTTCACAGGATAAAGAGTAAATTAGACAGAGGAGGAGTGATTCAAGATTTTGTTCATGCCCTTGAACAGCTTTCTAATCCTGTGATGCTCTTTAAGGTACAGTAGGATCCTTTCAGCCATGTGCCAGTTGAGAGAGAGAGAGAGAAAATGCAGAGGTGAGCCAGCCAGACTGAGGCTGGCAGAGCAATTGCAGGGATTGATGGGGGCCGGATCCAGGCAAACTAGGTGCCAATCTTGCTCCTGGGACTTAGGTTCCCCACCCATGCTTTAGCTCTTCATGTAGCTAATCCTCTCCTAATAGGATTTAAATAACAAAACCAAACCAGAAGATATGGTAGAACTAATGTGTTTGCAATCATTGCTTTATCCCTTCTCTTTATACAGTATACTCTTTAATCCTACTTATATCTGTCTTGTGTAGTTAGAGTATAAATTCATTACATTAGGGACTGTCTCATTCTGTCTCTGTACAGTGCCTAGAACAACTGGGCCCTATACTCAGCTTGCCCACCTAGGGATGTCAATTATGTGGCTGATGAAATAGTTGCAGCTATTTACATTGACTATTCGATTAGTCGATAAGGGTGCCTCCACCTTTTAAGTGTAGCAACAGTTCCAGGGCTATTGTTGCACTTCAAAGGCGAAAGCGCTGCCAGGAGAATGGGGTCAGGGGGGACTCAAGCAGTTTCCTGCTGGCCCTGTGCTTCCCACAACATTTCAAAGCTGTGATGAGAGAAATCTGCCACTTTGAAGCGCCTCTCCTGTCCCCGTCCCCCTACTGCCTCTTTCTGATAGAGGCAGCAAGGAGTGGGGAAGTGACCAGTCGACTAGCACGTGTCGACTATCCGATAAGTATTTGCTTATCAGATAGTTGACTAGTCGTTCACATCCCTAGCTCCGCCTGGCATAAAAAATACAGTACACAAAACAGCATTTTATATCATAGTCCTATAGCTTTCATCTTGCTCTAAAATGATTATAGCAGACTTTTTAATTGTAATTCACATTATTAGTAAATCTAATACCATCTGATGGAGTTACAAAAGAGAAGGTGTGTGAATAATTTTCTTCAGTAATCAGCTCCTTCTCTCTCTCTCTGCAGGATTGGGTTGAGGATGTTAAAAATGAGTTGGGAAAAACTCAGAGAAATAAAAATAGCCTTAAGGAAATGTATGAAGGAATGTACAGAAACTTAGGAGATTTACAAGCTCCAGGTCTTGGATTATTCAGAAAGAGATTTATTCAGGTATGTTTGAAATCCCTGTCAGTGATATTGAGTACTAATGGTATGTAATGGGATAGGAAGTAGGGATATGGTAGTGTATCAGTGTAAATAGTTAACCCAGGGGTCTGCAACCTTTCAGAAGTGGTGTGCCCCAGTGTACTCTCCTGCCCTGGGCCATGCCCACTCTCCCGGAGAGGAAAGGGTTCTTTCCGCCCCGCGCCCCACTTGGTCTCCTGCCCTCAGCTCCCAGGCAGTGGGAGGTCACGTAGCTCCTGTGTCCCGACTTCCCGGAGCACTGGGGAAGGTAAGGTGGATAAGGAAGTGCGCTCATTGCTCTGGGGAGGAAAGGAGCAGCACATGCTTCCCCGCAGGCTGGATCTAACACACAGCCTCGGGACTTCTTCCTCTCCCCCGCAGAAAGCTGGCACTGGCTCTAAACTTGCAGGGGGATGCAATGCTGGATTGCCAGCACAGGCTTCCTGTTGCAGGTGGGGGGAGCGAGAGGGCGCACATTTTGCACCTCTTATGGCACGTGTACCATACATTTCTGACCCCTGGGTTAACCCTGGGCTCGTCGATTAACCTTCATGATTACATGTAGGAACCACCTCCCCCCTTGCATTGCTGTCTCTGATAGAGAGGCAGCAGTGTGAGTAGGGGAGCAGATGGAAGCCGGTACAAGTGTGGAGCTGGTTCTGCGAAGCTGCCTTCCCCCATGCTACTGCCTCACTTTTGCGCAGAAGGCGTAGGGTGCAGGTGGCTCCACAGGAGCTGGTGCTTGCGGGGAGACTGCTTAAAAGCTGGTTTCCTGCCAGTCCTGGCTCCCGCCTGCCCTCTCTGTGCTGCTGCTTCTGATACATAGGCAGCAGAATGGGGGAGGGGGACAGGCAGCTTTGCGGGAGCTGTCTCTCCCCGTGCATGTAAACATGTAACTGCTGAATTTTTCAGCGGTTACATGTTTACATGATTCATTCTTTTTTAATATCTCAAATGAGAAGGGTATACTGGGAAGTCCAAAAGGACAGTATCAATCAGATAAGACGGGTCGGCAGCCTTTCAGAAGTGGTGTGCCAAGATTTAACTTATTTACTTCTATTTACGGATGTGTGTGGCTGGGGGGAGCAGGGACAGGCTGGGTATGGTGACCTTATTTTCTGAACCAGCTGCAGTTAGGGAGAACAGTTTAAATTAAATTATTAAACAGATTAAGTGTTTTAACTTTCTCATGTTAGTTTATCAAATTTAATTTTAAATAAAATAAAATATTAATTCGTGTTTAGCACAAAAGGTTTCAATATTTTCTTTATTTATGACAAGGGCTGGGAACATTTTTGGGGTTGGAGGCCACACAAGTGAGAAGCAAAAAAAAAAAAAAATCCTCAAAACCCCCAAACCACACTGATGTGGCCCCCAACTGAGACACCTTACTCCTCTGGCACTCCAGCCCCATAGAGTGTGGGAAAGGGAAAGGACAGGAAGGACTGAGGTTCAGGGCTTCCCAGGGGCTCAGATTTACTTTTCTGGAGTCGAGGGTTTGTGGATTTTGTGGACTCCCTTAGTCTCTGGAGTGGGGACAAAAATGAGGGGGTCAGTGTGCATGACAGGGCTGCCAGTGAATGGGATAGGGATGGGGTGCAGGATCTGGGCAGGAGGTGGGGTGCAGAAGGGGTCTGGGTGGGAGGTAGGGTACAGAAACAGGCTGGGAGGTAGGGTGTGTGGCTAAGGGGAAGGGAGCAGGAGCAAGGGAGGGTGCAGTGTGTGGCTGCGGGGCTACAGGAGTAGGCTGAGGGTGGGATGTCTGTCCAGAAGGGAGGATGCAGGAGCAAGAGAGGGTGTCGGATCAAGCTGGGGTGTGTGGTCTTGGCAGGGGGAGAGGAGTGAGTGAGGGGGATTGGGAGTGGAGGTCTGCAGATGACGGGGGGACACTTACCTGACTTCGTGCCCCCTTACAGCGGGGTAAGCCTCCCGACAGCATGCTGTCGTTCCCTCAATGGGCTGGGAATGGGAAGGGAGCTCAGCCTCCCCCTTCTCTATGCAGCAAGGATCCTGGCACGGTTTGGGGGAAGGGGGGTTGAAGAAACCCCAACCTTCCCTGCCAGATCTGGCTCGCTTCCATTCCCCCAGCAGGGTGGGTTGGGGTGGGAGGTGGGGAGAGCATGGCAGCACATAGAGCACACCGGCTGAGCCCCACTGTGCCCCACCCTGCAGTGCCCCAGCCGGTTCCGCGTAGCCCCTGCTGGGGCTGAGGTGACAACTCCAAGGCATGGAGACGTGGGACAAGGCTTCGCTGGGTTTAACTTTGGACCCGTCCTGCCCCCCGGCAGTGGCAGCAGAGGCCCCTGTAACAGCAAGTGGCCTGGAGAAGGAGGCAGTGGCAATATGACTGGACTGGGGGCTCATGCGCCAGAGGCAGTGTGGTGGGGGCAGGAAGGGAGCTACATAGTGCGCAGTGGTGGGGCAGTGGGTCGCAGATCCAACTGTCCGTGGCAAAGCTCCAATGGAGCCACCTACGTGCTCTGTGCAGTGAGAGGAAGGAGGGAGGAGTCCTCTGCGCTGCACAAGGAGCGATGGCAGTTAAAATCGGGACAGTCCTGTATGGTCAGCTGCCATATCCGGCTGCCAGATCTGGCAGGGAGGCTCGCATTCCAGTGAAAACTGGCTCACATGCCACGCAGTAGATTTCCGACCCCTGAGATAAGAGTTTCTGGCCCAATCATGTAGCCCTTATTCATATGAATGATTTGAGTTAGGGCTGCAGGACTAGGCCTTTAATACTTGTTAATCCGTAACTGTAGTTTTGTTACAGTTCAACTAATATTTCCTGACTGCTTTGTCCTGTAGAATGTTCCCATCTGAGGCACTAGTTTACTTGTTCAGCTATTACCCTCTGCTCACTTTCCAGTGACTTTGCCTCTGTCCCTACCTAAGGGCACGTCTAGACTACCATTGGCTTTCAAAAGAAGATATGCAAATTTGTACCGAATTTGCATATCTTCTTCCAATTCCTTTTTTGGAAGATTTTTTTTAAAAAAAAAACAAAAACAGTTTAGACAAGGGTTATCACACAAAACTCCCCCTTTTCGAAAGAACCTCGTAAACCTCATTTTTTGAGGAATAAGGGCTCTTTCGAAAAAGGAAAACCCCATCTAGACTGCTTTTTTTTTCCTAAAAAAATCTTCTAAAAAGGGATCGGAAGAAGATATGCAAATTTGCACCAAATTTGCATATCTTTCGGGAGCCGAGGGTAGTCTAGACGTGCCCTAAAGCTTTCTGCCTATGTACCTCTCTGGTGCTTTGGCCTCTTACTAATATGCTAATACTTTAAAAGGGATCAAATGGCTTGTTCATGGCTGTGGCTCTGCAAAGAATCCTGAAATATCTGAGCCTTCAGTGATAAAGAAATGGGGAAGGAAAAGTTTGTGTACATATGTGTATAGTGTGCAGGGTTTCTTTATTTTTTAATATTAAACATGTTGATGATTTCCAGTACAGGCAGTCCCCGGGTTACGTACAAGATAGGGACTGTAGGTTTGTTCTTAAGTTGAATTTGTATGTAAGTCGGAATTGGTACATATTGTAGGGGAAACTCTAGCCAAACATTTCTCCGGAGCTCAGTTTTATTCTCCCACACCTCACTTCCCTCAGTCCTTTATTCTCAAGCTGAGGTGTCTGCTGAGAAAAGCCGCTCCGCGTCTCCCTGGTCTGCTGGGGGGAAGCAGCTAGTGCGGGGTTGCCTCACCCCGTTTGTAAGTAGGGATCCGATGCAAGTCGGATCCATGTAACCCGGGGACTGCCTGTAATATATTTTTAGAGAAGAAGTCATTTTAATGGGCATGAGTGGATTTGGGTTTGGAATCTCTGGACATTGCAGTTAATGATTAAGCCAACTTCTCTCTAGCTTAACTAAAAAATAATTCTGATATATTTCAAGAACACACAAAACCAAGGAGGATATTTAATCATACATGTTATTAAATGTGCATTATAACACACACACTACATTGATCTTGTCTTCAGCGTAACTTATTTTACTTCTGTGCAGCTGAGCGTACTTTTACCAGGTGACTTTGATACATGAAATTATCTGTGTTCAGATCTTTAAAAGGGCCATTTGTCATACAAATCTTCTGTTCAGTGCATCCAGTGTGAGTGATGTACACATTTAAACGATTTAAATGACTTTGAAGAAAACATAAAATTATTACTTGATACAATTTGCAGATAAAACAAAAATGGGGGTGTGGTAAATAATGAAAACAATAAGGCCACTGATTCAATGCAGTCTAGATTATTTAGTTAACTGGGTGCAAAAAATGCATTTTAATATGGCAAAATGTAAGTGTATACATCTGGGAACAAAGAGTTTTAAGCCATACTTGCAGGTTCTGGGGGACTCTGACTCTGAAAAAAGATTTGGGGGTGGTAGTGGATAATCAGCTGACCTTGAGCTCTTTATATCATGCTGTAGCCAAAAGAGTGAATGCAATCTTCTGATACATAAACAGGGGAATCTCAAGTCATAGCAGAGAGATTATGGTACTTCTGTATGGGGCACTAATGTGAACACTGTTGCAATGCTATGTCCAGTTGTGGTGCTGACAGTTCAAAAAGGATGTAATGATACACTCAAGGAGTGCCATCTTTTTATCTTATCAAAGAGAAGGTAAAGGAGTGACTTGTTTACAGGGGATAGCACACATTAATAATGGGCTCTTTAGTCTAGCAGAGAAAGATATAACACATTCCAGAGAGTGGAAGCTGAAGCTAGAAGTTTAGACTGGCAAAGGGTATACATTTTTAACAGGTGAGAGTAGTTAATCACTGGAACCATTTACCAAGGATTGTGGTGATTTCTCCATCACAGACCATTTTAAAATCAAGTCTGGATGTTTTTCTAACTCTAGGAATTATTTTGGGGGAGTTCTGTGGCGAGTGCTATACAGGAGGTAAAATTAGATGATCATGGTGATCCCTTCAGACCTTGGAATTCTCAATCTAGTAACTAAACAGGAAAGAGAACTAAATCAAAGTCAAAAAATGCTTTCGGCTATAATATAAATAATAGAAAAAATACTGTAAAAGTTGTCTGAGCCACCTTAGAATGTTACTGAAATCCTGCACTTGTGTGAACTTTTCTGAAAATCCTCATTTCAGTCTCCATAGGAATCGGAATGCAATTGCCCTTGATGGCTCATTTTATTTCTTTATTATTACAGTTGTAAATGTTCATGATGTTTTATAAACAAATAAAAATGACAGGAGTATGAACTAAATTGCTTACAGCCTAAATAACTATTTGTATAAATAAAATTTAAGTCAGAGAGGACTTGATAATTACTAAGTCTAGGGATTCCAAAAATAAATCCCCACTAGAATGAAACTGATTCTCTAAAAATGCAGTGTTGTGCCTCTGAAGCACTGTGTGATCTTGCTATATATGAAATGAACTTTAATTCCTTTTCTGTAAATTAATTTTAACTTCAGACCTTTGGGAAGGAGTTTAACTGTCATTTTGGAAAAGGCGGCTCAAAGCTGTTAGAAATGAAGGCTGATGATTTCAGCAGAATTACACTCTCTCTCCTTTCAAAAATGAAAGACCAGAAAGAACCAGGAAATCTGAAAGAATGTTCACCTTGGATGAGTGGCTTCAAAGCTGAATTCATGAGGAATGAACTGGAGATCCCTGGTATGCTACCCTTTCAGTACATATAATGAATTCTTATAAGAATAGTAGATACTCTACCTGGAAGAAGTTCTAGTCTTCTTTAGCTAAGAACAAGACTCCTCTCAGTTTGATACCTTGTACATCCTCCCAGTTTAATACTTTATACATCTTTTCTGTGGGCACTGTATCTGCTGTTTCCAAGAGGTGTACTTAGAAATCTGGGAGATCTTTCCAGTCTCAAAAGTACAAAGATTCTGTTCCTTAAGACTGTATTTAGCTGAACTTACTGTTGTGATGTTTTAAAATGTCTTTGCTTTTTAAAAAATATCACTGAACATGTATGTTGTTGCTTCTAACCCCTTGATACCAGCAGGTTATGAACAAAGATCTAATGGATTTTTGCATTCTAGTTTGAAAAAGGTATGCCATTTAAAAGCAGTAAGAGTTCCAGCATCTCATGGCATATATTTTATTGAATGACCAATTGAAATACTTGTTATTTTAACTATGTACAGTAGACTTCCAATAATCCGGCACCTTTGGGACCTACGTGGTGCCGGATTATCGGATATGCCGGAGTATCGGGAGGTACTCCGGCGGGGGGCTGTAATGGGTCTGCCAGGACCCGCACAGCATCCGGGGGGTGGGCGGAGAATTGCGCAGCGAGGGGCAAACCCTCTGCTGTTTTGCAGGAAAGCGGGGGAAGCCTCGCGCCGCCACTGAGAGTTTCTGGGAGGGGAGCGGGCTCCCCACCTCCCAGACTGCAGTAGTTATCGCCAAGCAGAGAGGTGGCACTGCGGGACCAACCTGGCAGAATCCCAGCTGCTCTGCTCCGCCGCTCGTCAGTTTCAGCAGCGACAGGCGGACTTGGGGAAGCGGCTGAAACTGACGAGTGGTGGAGCAGAGCAGCTGGGGTGCTGCCGGGTTGGTCCCACAGCGCCGCTCCTCACCCCCCGCTTGGTGATAACTACTGCAGTCTGGGGGTGGGGAGCCCGTTCCCCTCCCGGAAACTCTTGGCGGCGGCGCAGGACTTCCTCCACCTTCCTGCAAAAGGCGGAGGGTTCGCCCCTTGCCGTGCCGTTCCCCTCCAGCAGCTCCAATTGTCCGGCTGGTGGGTGCACTTCTGGGTTCCAGTTGGTGCCAGACTATCGGGAGTGCCAGACCACTGGATGCTGGACAATTGGAGTTTTACTGTACTTCTAAAATCTTAGTCCTCTACTAGTTTAATAAAGTTCAGTATTAGGCTGAACCTGCCATCATTAACTAAAGTTTAATATTTTATTTTAATATTTAAATGAAAAATATATGCCTGTTTTTTATCTTCAGGTCAGTATGACGGTAAAAGTAAACCATTGCCAGAATACCATGCAAAAATCTCTGGATTCGATGAACGGGTACGCTAACAGTTGCTGTCTATTAAAGACAGTATCCCTTTTGGCTTTGAATATAAACATTAAGGCTCAATCTAGTGTTTTGGGGGGAAGGGAAGTAGTGTATGAGCAGATATCTAACAGTACACAAAGGATTTATCTTATTAATTAGATGTCCACTATAACATCATCATTAAGTACTCATTGATATTAATTTGAGGTGTTTTCCGTACTGGCAATTGGGTGTTTTGTACAGAGGGACTGGATTTATCCATACTTTCCTAAATTTGTAAAAATAAAGCCATCTAAAGGAGCAAGTACACAGGAAATGCAAGAGGCCCATGCGTTTGTCATAATTTGGCTGCTATAGTAATACATGCTTTCATTTGTGTCAAAAAATGTTTTGCTTTTTTTCCCCTGCCAAGATAAAAATAATGGAGTCTATCAGGAAACCAAAACGTATAAACATTCGAGGCAGTGATGAGCGAGATCATCCCTTTCTTGTCAAAGGTGGTGAAGATCTCCGGCAGGACCAGCGTATTGAGCAGCTCTTTGATGTTATGAATATTATCCTTTCCCAAGATGCTTCTTGCAGCCAAAGGAACATGCAGATAAAAACTTACAAAGTTATACCCATGACAACCAGGTAGGAACTCTGTACTCTTGTTGTTCAAGAGTAACTATCCTCACGTCAAAAGTCACATCTCCTCTTTGTGCTAGGAGGTGAGATTTCTTTGTGCCAAATGCTGGTGCAAAAATGTTTGGCTCTGGGAATTGTTTATATGCTATGTTATGAAAACAATGTAAAGCACTTAGATGATACAGGTTGTACCTTCCTCAACTGGGACTTTCTGATCCAGCACTGCTGGATGTTCCTGTACCGGGGAGCCCCCACATTGCAGGGAGCCCTCTGGTGGCATGGCTGGGAGCCACGCAGTATGAGGTGGGGGGCTGGCCAGGGCTGGCAGACAGCTGTTGGTTGGCTGGGGGGCCAATGGCAGGGGAACTCGCCTGGTTTGGCAAATTCTCTCATTTAGGACTGGTCCCCAGGCTGCTGGACCAGGGAGATACAACCTGTATTTGTAGATCTTCAATGAAAGTGCTGTTTCTGGCAATTATTTTTCTGAATATATTTAGGTTTATAATTATAACTTGGCAGTTACATCTTACAGATGTAAGATGTTTATATTTTACAGACACCATATTCTTCTTCTTTATGTTTTTGCTCATGTCCATTCAACATAACTTGCCACATGCACTGGTGCAGGAAGATTTTCCCTCAGCAGTTTCCATAGGAGACTGGCTCCAGCATGCACATGCCACACTATATAAGGTGCCCCCAGACCCCTCCCTGCTCAGTTCCTTCTTTCCACCAGTAGCAGTGTGTTCCAGACTTGGCTGCAGCTTTAGTAAGTTTCCCTATTCAGTTGTAAATAGTTTCCCTCTAGATAAGTACGTGTAAATAGTTGTACGTTAATAATTCCTTTGTTCCCTTTCATAGAATACTAAGACTGGAAGGGACCTCGAGAGGTCATCGAGTCCAGTCCC
Organism: Pelodiscus sinensis; assembly: GCF_049634645.1. Lineage (NCBI taxonomy): Eukaryota > Metazoa > Chordata > Testudines > Trionychidae > Pelodiscus > Pelodiscus sinensis. The sequence continues at coordinate 69,946,534 of NC_134712.1, forward strand.
TTGTCCTCATGGCAGGACAAAGCTATTGGAGAATGTGGGCATCGATCCCACTACCTCTTGCATGCTAAGTGAGCACTCTACCATTTGAGCTAATTCCCCATGTTTAGGGGCTTAGCCTAGCAACAGGGCATGCTCACTCTTCTGGCTTTAAAGCAGGGGTGGCTAACCCGCAGCTCGCAGAGAAAAAAATTGCAGCTCCTGACAGAACTGGAACAGAACCCAGAACTGCTCAGGTCAGCCGCTCTCATGGCTGGGCTGCATACGTGCTCATGGCCTGCACCATTCTGTTCACAATCTCCAGCGCACTGTGTCATATCCTGCACATGCAGGCCAGGTCCCACACAGCGTCCCAGCCTGCACGTGCTAGTAGCCGGCCGCTGAGCGCAGGCAGTGGCAGAGGTTCCGGGTGTGGTGGCGGCACCAGCGGGCATAAGGTTATTTTGGGAGGAGGATGGGTTAGAGTGGGGAGGGGAGGTGTCTGGCTCTGGGGAAGGGAGGGGAAGAGAGAGGGGTTGGGGGGATGCACACGGCATGCCGGCTGCTCAGCGCACTGGTCACTCAGCACACATGCCCCAGCGCCTGGAGGGAGACGTGCTGCTGTAGCGGCAGTGGCGACTCCGGGACCCGAGAATTAGGTTAGAGTGGGGGAGGGAGGGGTCCCTGGCTCCAGTCTGGGGGAGGGGAAGAGAGAGGAATTGGGTTCGGGGGAGGGTGCGCACGGCATCCCAGCCAGCACGTCTCAAGGCCAGCCACTCAGTGCATGCGCCTCAGCACCTGAAGAGTCTCTCATGTGGCTGTAGTGGCAGCTCCGCCTCCAGGATCTGAGAATTAGGTTAGAGCGAGGGAGAGGGGGCTTGGTATAGTGGGGGGTCAGTGCCTGACTCTGGGGGGAGGGGATTGGGTTGGGGGTTGCCTGGCTCTGGGGAAGGGGATTGGGTTAGAACAGGGAGGGTACCAGAGGGAGGGGAGAGGAAGAGCAGCCAGCGTGCTTCCTGAGACCTGGGATCCCCAGGTACTGGCCCCAGCTGTCTCTGTCCCCTCCTCCTGACCAGACCACCCCACGAGTTCCCTGCCCCAGCACCCACCAGAACCCTGTCCCCTACCCCCACCAGCACAGTTGGGGCCACGTTACTGAGGCTTTGGGGGTTTTTGGAGCGGTTGTCTTTTTGCATCTCACTTGTGTGGCCCCAACTGACTTTTCTGTGAGTCAGTGACCCCTGACTCAAAACAGGTTCCCCACCCCTCTCATAAAAAAAGACAACGTTGAAACATTTTGTTTGACATATTTTATTTAAAAATGAAGCCTGGGCAATAAACCCCCAATTAGGGCCAGGCCTCCATCTGGCCACAGCATCATAACACTCTGCACCCCCCCCCCCCAGAACCCAAATCTGAGCCTATTATACACTGGAACCCCCTGTACTGAGCATCTCACATCCCCAAACTCCTGCATCCCTACATCTCTAGTCTTCTGCCATAGCACTCCTGCACCATCCACACACTGCACATCTGTGTCCTGAGCCCATCATACTCCCAACCTCCCTGCCCTGAGCCCCTCATGTACCTCAGCCCAAACTCCTGCACCCTCGGAGCCACAAGCCTGTGGTTTGCTCAGCCCCCCAAACCTCCACCTGACCCCAACACTCTCCAGCCTGGAGCCCCCTCCACAAGCCAGAAGCCTCTTCTCTACTTCCTCCTGCACACAAATTCCTTCCCAGAACTTGTACCTCTTACCCCTCCCCAGTGCTTTTTTTGTGAGCCACAACAGCAGTGGAGACAGCGTGAAGAGCCAGGGCAAAGTTGTTGAGCCCACAAAAAAAGGGGGCAGCGCCGTGCAGACCCAGGCAAAAGTTGTTAAAAAAAAAAAAAAAAAAAAAGAAAAAGAAGCAGCAGCCGTGTACCAGCACCTATTTCCCCCCCCCCCCATTTTTTTCCTCAACAACTTTGCCCCAGCTCTTCATGTTGTCTCCACAGCTCTTCATCTGGAATGGGTTGGCCACCCCTGCTTTAAAGCCTGTACTACATGCTGCAGGTATACGCCAGTCAGTGACCTGCTTGTTGAGTGCCTCTGCTGTCTGGGAGAAGTGCATATTTCTGAAAAATGTCAGATCTGCAGATCTTTTCATCTAAGGACAATTAAAACTAGGGCTATATGTTTAAAAGCCCTACTCATGGAGTCCACCCTCACTCCCTAGGACTGGCACTCAGACTAGGTGCCAAGAGCCAGTGCATAAGTGTGCAGCATTCTTAGCCCCGTCAGCCCGGTGCTGGTTGCCTTCCATGGCTTCATCTAAGAAGCCGAAGAAGTTGGGCAAGCACACGTCCCCTGCCCCCACGCAAGGCCAGTGCCAAGAAAGAGGATCATGCTGGAGACCATCCAGCAGATAAAGCCCTGGTGCAGATTGACCAGTGTAATCCTACCTTTACCCATTGCCTGCCCCGGACATTCAAGTCCTTTCCATGCTGGAAGCTTTCCAGGTGGTGCAAGACATTTTGACTGCCAATCCTGCCTGCTCTACCACTGGTTGGGCTCTGCCATAGAGGGAAGCCGCCTTTTGCTCCTCGGTCGCCAGGTGCCCAGCATTCTTGTTCTCCCACCCAGACAGATAGAGAGCTTCTCATGTCCCCATTCAGTCCGTGAAGAGAGTCTGGGGCTGGATACATAAGCATAACTGGACTCGGAGCACAGACCTGTGGAGGCATACGTCTCCCAGAAACAGTGGCACTGCAGGGAGAATTGCTCCCAATATGCACTTCATTGCTCTAGGGGTAATTCTCCTCGACCACAGCACTGCTCTCCGCACTGCCAGTATTCATGGCCTATTCCTGGCCTATCCACCGAGCTACCCTAGTGGTGGCAGCACAGCAGATCCCGCTCGATGTCTCAGTGCCAATTACTGCCAGCCAGGAATAGGCCCGGGATCAACGTAGCTCTGTGGGCTGCCAATCGAAGCATTCCACTTAGTTACTGAGATCGCCATCATCACTGAGTTCTTGGAACTGGAGAGAAGACAGCACATACCCCTTTGTGGTCCTCCGCCAGCATTCATTCAGTAAGCGGACTCTGTCTCCCTGCCCCTGGTGCAATCTTCTGCACTGCACCCAGTGCTGTCTCAGCAGGGCAGACCCGCAGACAGCTTTGCAGAACTCCCAATGGCTCGAGGCACAGTAGCTGACACAATGGTGCCATAGATCCCCTAGGATTTCATAGTTCAGCCCCAGGTTACTATGTATAGGAACTCAGAGGCTTCTTTGGTGCCACCCACTTGCTGTGTATAGGCACCTCAGGCAATAAGGCCAGTTATTCCTCAGATGGAGGAGGGGGTTGAGCGATCAGCCCGCATTGGGAAAGATGGCCAGTTGGGCCAAACCTTGTATTCCTCATTGCAGAATGAAGCCATAGTGGCACCCCCTCCTGTAGTCTGGCCTGACAACAAGATAACCCATCAGGACTTTCTAAAGAGGGTAGTCTAATCTGGATCTGCAGGTGGAAGAAGAACAGGAGGCCTTGGACGCTCTCTTTAGTGTCATTGGCCAGGCAGCACAAGTGAGGGAATGGCCAAGATTGCTAAGGTTCCATGACAGGTTCTCTCATCTATTCCATCTATTTCCAAGAGGGCGGAAAGAAAATACTTCGTGCTTGCCAATAACTATGAGTATTTGTACAGTCTTTTCATACCATACTCCCTTGTGATGGAATATCTGTCAAACACAGGGAATGACAGGGCATCCTTCCCCACCCCAAGAAATACGCTGGCCATAAGCTTTATTCCTCAGTGAGTTTTCAACTCTTAAGTGGCGAACCATCAGGCTCTCTCTGTCAACTACGACCTCAGTACATAGCAGGGAATGTTCAAGTTAGAGGTCTCACTCCTGGAAGCTTTTAGGAAAGCATTCAAGGCTCTTGTGGAGGAATGAGCCTCTATAGCCAGGGTGGCACTGCAGGCGGCTTCCGATGTGGCAGACTCGGCTGCACAGACCATGGTTTTTGCGGTCTTAAAGTGGAGGTGGCATGATTGCTTCCTTTGGGTTTGTCTCCAGACGCTCAGAACTCAATGCAGGACTTTCTGTTTAATGCCAGGACCCTGTGTGATTAACAAACACAAAATTCTTCTTCGAGGATGTCCCCGCGGGTGCTCCACTATGGGTGCTGGGCTTGCCCTGGCGCCACAGACGGAGACTTGTCAAAAGCAGTATCCGGCTGGACCGCGCATGCGCCGCTGTGCTTGCGGCGTTCGTGCTTTTTTTCCTTGGCACGCGGTCTGGCCTCCCGCCAGTTCCTCTAGACCACCTCTGGCTGCAGACTGATGGAACCGCGCTCTTCACCTCAACCCATTGTGAGACTATACGTGCTCTAGTTAACTTTTACTCTTACCTCGTTCTTCCTTCCACATCTCCACCTCGTTACTTTCCCTTTAAACAAAACAAAACACCCAAGAATTAAGGAGGCAGTTGTTATCCTCCTACATCCCTAACAGTTGACTCCCCGGTTCGTCTCCTTGTACATAGTTGCTCATTTAAAAAAAAAAAAAAAAAAAAGAAAGAAAGAAAGAAAATAGACGTTTCTTTTCTGTTTTCATTAAGAATGAAATTCAGAGAGACGCTTCTTTCTTACAGGCGGAGAAACCTTAACCGCCAGACTAAACCCTATCATGCCATCATCCCCCGGCTTTAAGAAATGTGGCACTTGCCATGAAGCAATGCCAGCCTCCGATGGTCACTCTGACTGCATAAAATGCCTGGGAGAATCTCATGTTCCCCAGAAATGCCTCCACTGCACTAAACTTATGTCCAGGTCTAGGAAAGACAGAGAGAGGTGCCTGTGAATGCTTCTCTTTGATAAAGCCCTGCAGCTGCAACGTCCCGCCACCGAGGAACAGCCCCCAAAGCGACGGGCTTCATCCCCCACCACGGGCATACCAAAGAAACCCAGGCTCTCCCCTACCAGATCTCTGCCTTCTGCCGTACACGGCAGAGAGAGCCAGGGGGACAGACTGGAAACGTCGGGCATTTCAAAGCCGAGCTCTGGAGTGTCAGGGGCACAAAAATCTAAACGCCATGGGAGTCTGCACAGACCGCGGCATTGAGGGTAGCATCAGCTCTGCTTGCACCCCAGCTGCCAGCACCGAGCTCTGAGCCACCAATGAAGGCTTCCTTGGAGCCGACTATGACGGTGCCGACACCCACACTGCTTTCAAACCAGCAAATGGTGCCGGAACACCCGGCGCCAGCGCGACTGCCTCCCACCACCATGGCACCGACCGCTGCAGTGCCGCGTTCCCCATACTACCGTGGTAGCCGCCACAGGTCTCCGGATTCTCACTCCAGGTTACCATCTCCATTCCTGGCTGCTCGTCCCTCTCATCAAAGACACCACTACAGACAAGTCTCCGTTTCTCCTGCTTCTTCCAGGGCGTCATACAACCATTCTTGTTCACCTTATTCTCCATACCATCACTGGCATCGTTCACATTCTTACTATCCAGACAGACGCTCACCGCTGGATGGTATATATCATCGCAACGACCATTACTCCCGCTACTCTGGTAGCAGGTACTCCTACCACTCACGATCAGCTTACGACTGCGCTTCGTCCAGGCTGTCCCCAACTTTGGGTCCCCTTACCCCTCCGGAACAGGTGGCTTCGCCCTTACAACTTCCATCGGAACCGGAACACGCTCCCTTTGCTGACCAGCCAATCGAGGTCTCTCCATCAGATTCCTCTCCGCCAGACAAAGCAGTCATTCCCGGTAAAGTTTCTTCACCCGATGACCTTTGTCAGTTTCAAAAGTTGTTTAAATGAGTAGCCATCACTCAGGAGATACCATTGCAGGAACTCAAAGACAAGCAACACAAACTCTTTAGAAACCTTCATCTGCAGCACAGGTCCACTTGGCCATCCCCCTCGATGAGGGCATCCTGGAGATTGCTGATGAAATATGACATGCTCCAACATTGGCTCTACCGACTAACAAAAGGGCCAACAGAAAATACTTCGTTCCCCCAAAGGGGATGGAATTCCTCTTTGCACACTCACAACCAAATTCCCTATTCGTAGATGCAGCCCAAAACCAGGGGCTTCTACGCGCACTATTTCCTCACCCAGAAAAGGTCTGGAGTTTGGCGACCCATACTAGACCTCCGCCGTCTGAACAAATTCCTGTGGAAACAAAGATTCAAAATGATCACGCTGGCTGCCATAATTCCCACATTAGACCAACACAACTGGTTTGCTGCCCTCGACCTCCAGGATGCCTACTTTCATGTCGATATCCACCCGGCCCACAGAAGGTTCCTATGTTTTGTTGTCGGCAAGGATCACTACCAATACAAGGTCCTGCCCTTCGGACTGTCCTCAGCCCCCAGGGTATTCTCAGAGGCTATAGCGGTAGTTCTCCGACGGCAAGGAGTATTCATCTTCCTGTACCTGGACGATTGCCTACTCAACGGTCCTTCTGCCCCCAAAGTTTCTCATATGATCCAACTCACCAGACGAACCTTCCAGGCTCTCAGGCTCCTTCTCAATGAACAAAAGTCCGTTTTGCACCCAACTCAGGACCTCGAGTTCATAAGGGCTCGTTTGGACTCAGTTGCAAGCAGAGCCTTCCTACCCCTGCAAAGATTTCAAACCATTCAGGACCTCATCCATACCATTACTGGCAGCCCCACCACCTCACTTATAACCTGCCTGAAGTTGATGGGCCATATGGCCGCCACAACATACATGGTCAAATGCACTAGACTACACTTCCATGCCCTTCAATACTGGCTGACACTGTTTACAGCCACACCAGACATAACCTCTACAGACCAGTAGCGCCTCCACCCTTCGTTATACGATCGCTCCTGTGGTGGACCAGCCACAAAAATCTCCTATCAGGGGTATCTTTATCAGCAACAACCCCGCTACCAAATCACAACAAACGCTTCTTTGCTAGGATGGGGAGCCCACATGGGGCCTCTCTCAGCACAGGGCCAATGGTCTCCAGGAGAGATGCGTCTACATATAAACCTTTTAGAGTTACGTGCGATCTTCAATGCCTGCAAATGCTTCCACAAGCACATCCAGAACACCACGGTGAGGATACTCACGGACAACGTCATGGCCATGTATTATGTGAATCATCAGGGCGGGGCTCGCTCCTGTTTCCTATGCACAGAAGCTATCCGCTTCTGGAATTGGTGCATTTGCCACGGAGTAACACCTATGGTATCTTACTTACCTGGAGCCACAAATGTGACCGTAGACATCCTCAGCAGGCACTTGGATGTGAAGCACGAGTGGGAGATGCACGATGGAGTCCTATGCGAACTCTTCCGACGCTGGGGGACTCTTCGTGACCTCCCGCAACACGAAATGCCACAAGTACTGTTCCATGGCGGGATTTGGCCCTGCTTCCTTGGGGGATGCCTTTCTCATCAGCTGGCGCGGACTCCTCTTTTACGCCTTTCCTCCCATACCGCTGATCCCGAGAGTTCTTCAGAAAATGGGGGCGGACAGGGTGAGACTCATCCTCATAGCGCCGGACTGGCCGCATCAACATTGGCTCCCCTTCCTTCACCGTCTGTCCTCACGTGCACCAATTCACCTCCTGGTCCTTCCGAATCTCCTCACTCAGAACTGAGGACAGCTGAAATACCCCCAGATACGCACCCTGAACCTCACAGCATGGTTCTTAACTGGTTGAACCCATTCAAATCCCTTTGCTTGGCACCAGTTCAACGCATCCTCATACATAGACGGCAAACAACAAAGAACACTTACCTCCTATAAGTGGTGCAGATTTGCCTCCTGGTGTGTCGCCAAACACCACTGCCCGGAACTGGCTTCTATCCCTCTTGTGCTGGACTACATAATGTACCTAAAAGAGACAGGTCTTGTGTTAGCTTCCATCAGGGTGCACTTGGCAGCAATCTCAGCCTTTACATTGCTGGTGGACAGTGCCTCCATCTTCGCCCACCCCACTACAAAGAGATTCCTTAAGGGCCTCGCCAACATGAGCCCACCACGGGACCCAGTCCCACCAATATGGAACCTAGATATAGTCCTCAAGGCCTTAATGATGCCAAAGATGAACCTTTGGCAACTATACCCTTGCACCTCTTGACTATGAAAATGCTTTTCCTCCTTGCCATAACATCGGCACGCAGGATAGGAGAGCTTTCGGTCATGACGGCCACGCCACATTATACAATTTTTCGAAAAGATGGTGTTATACTAAGACTACACCCAAAGTTCATTCCAAAGATCGTATCCCGCTTACACGTCAATGAACCAGTAATTCTACCAGTATTTTATCCAAAGCCCCATTCCTCACCACGGGAAGTAGCCCTACACTCCCTAGATGCCAGAAGGGCCTTAGCCTTCTATATAGACCACACCAGACCCTTCAGACACACGGATCACTTGTTCATCTTCCTGGCACATAGATCAAAAGGACAGCTGATATCCTCCCAAAGGATATCTAATCTAACAACCTCCTGCATAGCAGAATCTTATGCAGCAAAGCACATATCCCTTCCCACCCAACCACATGCCCACTCCACCAGGGCCATGGCGGCTTTAATGGCCTTCCTTAAAGGGCTCTCCCTTAAAGACATTTGTAGGACGGCCACCTGGTAGTCACACGAGACCTTTGCTAAGCATTACTGCTTATCCCTGGGCACCCGTTTGGACGGGGCGGTGGCGACTGTGGTGCTCTCCACAGCGGATAAATAGGGACTCCTCCTTCCCTCCTTCTGTTCTGGCGACTACTGCTACGCAGTCACCCATAGTGGAGCACCTGCGGGGACATCCTCAAAGAAGAAAGCAAAGTTACTCACCTCAGTGTAGTAACTGTCGTTCTTTGAGATGATGTCCCCGCGGGTGCTCCGCTATCCTACCCTCCTCCCTGTTTTGGAGTCCGTTTTTAATTTGTATCTTTCAGACTCCAAGGCGATCTCAAGGAACTGGCGGGAGGCTGGACCATGCGTCAAGGAAAAGAGCACGAACGCCGCGAGCACCACGGCACATGCGCGGTCTGGACGGATACTGCTTTTGACAAGTCTCTGTCTGCATTGCTGGGGCAAGCCCAGTACCCATAGTGGAGCACCCGCAGGGACACCATCTCGAAGAACAACAGTTACTGCACTGAGGTGAGTAACTTTGCATTATACAGACTCAAGAGACTCCTGTACAACCCTAAACACCTTAGACTTGTACATTCTGGGGCCTGAGCAGAAGAAGTTTAAGTCCAAGTCGCCCATGTCAAAAATAATGTCAGTAATAGCGGCTTTCCTGAAGTGTTGAGTTCAGTTGTATCCATACCTTGATGACTAGCCAGTCAGGAGTCGTTCTGAACTCATGGTTCACCAGGACATTGCTCTCCTCCCTGGCACATGCCGATGGCTCAGTCTCCTGGTAAATGACAAAAAGTCATCGTTCATACTGGTGCAAAGAATCAGTTTCATTGGTGTGATGCTGGACTTAACCATGGCCAGAACATTGCTTCCCCAACAGAAGTTTGATGCTTTACTGGCTCTGATAAAGCAGTTATCTCTGTCATCTCTGACCACTGCCTGAGTTAGCTTAGGCCATGCACACTTCACCAGGCTCAACATGTGCCCACTCCAGGTATAGCTAGCGTCAGTGTATTCATCAGCTCAACACTCACTGGATTGGGTGGTGATAGTCCTGATGCATATCCTCGAGCCCCTAACATGGTGGACTGTGTGGGACAGTGTCATGTCCAGTGTGCCCTTTCGGCAGCTTCCGCATTCAAGGGAGGTGGTATCCAGTGCCTTAGACCCAGGCTACTCAACACGTGGCCCGTGGGTGGGATCCTTTGAACATGGCCTCCACTGGGAACACGCTCCATGATGGCAAGTCAATATAATGGTCTTCTGTTGATATGTGTTTTAGTAGTTAAATTCCTGGACTATCATTGCTCATTAAAAATGCTGTCATATGGGTGGAAATCGGATAATTATTAAATTTTATTAATATCAGCAGAACCGTCTTAAATGGGACCTGCACGTTGTGTAGTCTTGCCTTAGTCTTTGTATTCGTGCCCATCAGTGTGAAATAAGCTATTTTCATATATTTGGACATATATTTGCAAGTATATGCAACCACACCTAAGTTGAGTCTCTCAGCATGTGCTGTGAGTATCACTGTGGCCCCCAGGACTTCCAAAGTTGAGTAGCCCTTCCTTAGACCATGGCTCACCTGGGACCACTCTGGATGCAGGGGGAATGGTCCACGGAAGACAGCACTCTGCATATAAACATCATGTTCAAGGTGGTTCAAAATTTGTGCAAACTGTTTCTACCACACCTGTCAGGCAGAGTGGTCTGGGTCCTTATGGATAACACGTCCACCATGTTCTACATCAACAGATTGAGAGGAGCTTGCTCCACACCTCTCTGCAAGGAAGTGATTTGGCTGTTGGACTTTTGGAATATTTCAATTAGGATAATCTAGTTATTTACCAAATATTCCCCTTGACAAGCTTCTTGTACCCCCTGGGGGTATGTGTACCCCAGGTTGGGAACCCGTTTTGTAGGATTTTCCTTCCATGAAAGTCTATGCATTTTGCTTTGTAAGGCCTTAATCAGTCATTCAGCATCAAAATCAGTCTTCCTATGATATATGCTTATTGAGAAGAAGTTGTTCTTGGTATCTGTATGCTGACAACCCCTCCTGGGTGTTGTCTTTCCGGCAAAAGTTGTGATTAATTCCCTATCAAGGGGGGCGTACCACTAACTTCAGGGTTCATCAATCTGCCCCGTAGTCTGCGTCATTAGTGTGCTTTCACTTAGTTGATAATTATTTGGTGCTTCTGAGTCTCCGGCCCCTCCTCTGTCCATTTGAGCATGCAGTGGCCTTCACATTTCTTTCTCCTAAAACATTCTCTCTCTCATTCACACAAACAGTACATTTACAGAATTGCAGCATGGAACAAAGGGGTACTTCTAGTCACTCTAACAAAGTTACAAAGTCTTTCAACATTAAACTTCTATCTACTACAAGCCTTATCTAACACTAACATCACTATGTATTACAATATTCCATCCCTTCACTTTAACATGCTAACATCAAACAGAGCTGGAGCTAAGTTAAAAAAGCTGCCGGGCCTGTCTGAGACCTACATCTTGTATTTAAGTTTAATCCAAATCTTTTGCTATAACTTACATTTATTATAACTGACTTCTTAGTTACAAAATTCCAATTCCAGTGCTACAATATGACCAAAGAAGAGAGAGACATCTCTATGCTTTGGAAGTCAGGAGGAGGTGGCTTTCTGCCTGGAGAGAATGAAGCCCTTCCATAAGTCCACACAGCTTTTTGTGGCCTATGCTGACCACATGAAAGGTCTTCCAGTATCTTCACAGAGGATCTTCAAGTGGATCACCTCTGTGTTGCATTCTGCATGTCCTTAAACTCTTACCCACCTCTGCAGATACTGCTTGCAGTCACCTATGTTGAATGGAAATGAGCATGTACTTAAGAAAAGACAGTTAGCTGTTTCCGTAACTGGTGTTCCTTGAAATGTATTCCTCATGTCCATTCAACTCGCCACCCTCCTTTTCCTCTGTCAGAGTTTTCTGGCAAGAAGGAACTGAACGGGGGGAGGCAGGTTGGGGCATTCTATATAGTGCGGCATACACACACCACTCCAGGGGTCACTGGACCTGGTCCCCTACGGATACTGCTGAGGAAAAATCTTCTGGCCCTGGTGCATGTGGTAAGCACACATACGTATGTTGAATGGATATGAGCAACACATCTTGAAGGACTCCAGTTACAAAAATAGGTAACTGTCTTTTCTAAGGAAAGGTAAAATGAGGCACAGAATTTGAGACATGCCCAAGACTATGATTTTTATAGAATCAGGAACAAAATCCACAGTCAACTGGGATTGCTGCTTTCTATTTATATTGCTCCTCTTTTTCAATTAGGGTATGTCTACACAGCAAAGTTATTTTGAAATAACTTTCCTAGCATCTACACAAGCTAACTGCTATTTCAAAATTAATTCAAAATAGCGGAGGGCTTATTTCAAAATTGGTAACCATGATTTCTTTGTTTCAGATTAGGGCTGATTGAGTGGATGGAAAATACCTGTACCTTAAAAGATTTCCTTATGGAAAGCATGTCTGAAGAGGAAAAAGATGACTATCACAGGTGATGCTAGTTTTAACTGCCTATGTGAATAGAAATTACCATCACTGGGCTCTTTCTGACATTCTGTTTATCTAATGAAAAACTTAATGGGGTGTTTTGCTTTACAAATGTATTTGTAAGCTGGAAGTCTCTTTAGTGGTGCCTGACCTAAATTAGTAATTGACAGATGTTTAATTAGTACCATTGTACCTGCCATTCATATCCTCCACCCAGCTTGTTTAAACAGGGAATTTGTAATCTGTGACATTATTATCCCCATTTCCTTATCAACAGATGATTTTACAAGTCAAGGATTTTGATCTCTTGCTTTGAACAAACAGGATATGGACATAGGTCAGCAAGGATATATAACCACTTAGAAAACTGTGTGTTCAGCAATGAGTCAGAAATTGAGGATATTGCCTGTAACTACATGAAATACAAGTCTATCCAAGTTTAAAAGAAATGTTGTCTTTACATGCAGAGTGGATTTGGAAATTCTTATTTTCTATCTCTGGGCTGTTGGTTTTCAAAGGACAAATGTTTTTAGAATCTGATGAATTCTAATTTTTCTCTCTTATCTTTGTGAGGCTGTAGGAATTCAGGAATAATTAACCTGCTTTGTCCCCACTACAGTTTTGTTTAGATTTGTCTAACTATTGGCATGATTCATTTGCAAACTCTTGGTTTTGAGTCAGAGCTGTGGGATCAAGTCCAACACCGAGGCTACATCTAGACTACATTCCTCCTTTGACAGAAGAATGTAAACGAAGGACTTTGAAATTGCAAATGAAGCGCTGATTTACAAATCTTGCGCTTCCCTTTGCATAATCGCATCCAAGTGCTTTTTCAGAAGAGATATTTTCTAGGGGAAAAAAAAGCAGTCTGGACAGGGTTCTTTAGAAAAAAAACCAACCCTTTTTCAAAACAACCCTATAAACCTAATTTTTTCCAGGAATAAGTGTTCTTTCGAAAAAGGGTTGTTGTTTTTTCTGAAAGAACCCCGTCCAGACTGCCTTTTTTTTTTCCTACAAATATCTCTTCTGTAAAAGTGCTAGGATGTGATTATGCAAATGAAGCATGAGATTTGTAAATCAGCACTTTGTTTGCAATTTCGAAGTCCTTCATTTACATTCCTCTGTCAAAGGACGAATGTAGTCTAGACATAGCCCAGGGCTAACATTCAATTTGATACATCAATTGCGTTAATGGTTGTGTCCTTTAATTGAGGCATTAAACTGTGCTCCCTTCTATGTATCTTTTATTTGTACAAAACAGAGTTAACAATCCTTTGGCACTATCACAATAGAAATGAGAGCTGTGAAAAGATATTTTTTTCAGTTTCTCAAGTGAGTGGTGGAGTTATCCCGAGCATGTAAGAACTCTGTTTCCCTCAGGGGTAGAGAATCTGCGGCCCCTGGCTTGCCTGGATCCAGCCCCCAAGGCTTGGTGCTCCCCCTTGCCAGCATTGGGAAGCCCGCACGGGCACTCCAGTTATCCTACTGTGGGGCTGAAGCACACAAACTCTACTTGCCCAGGGTCATCTGCCCCGACCCAAAAGGTTCCCCACCCCTGGCCTACAAAGTCTCTGTATTACCAGCACCTTGCTCATTGCTTTGTGAGAGGTTTGTACCTTGACTAAGAAAAGTCATTGAAATCCTATTTTGAGTGGTGGGAAAGTTGTGGGGAGCAACCACAATGTGCAAGACAGAATTCTAACTTGTAGGGCAGGGATTCCCAAACTTTTTGACACGGGAACCAGTAAATCCATTCACGAGCTTTTGGAGGACCGGTAATATTCATCTTCATATTTGCATATTCATTAATCAAATGATGAATATTCAAATAAGTTGTTTCTGGTCCTCCCAAAGCCCCCAGTGCCAGCTTTAGCAAAGCTTTTGATATGGTCACCCACAATATTCTTGCCAGCAAGTTAAGGGAATATGGATGGGATAAACGGACTATACGACAGACAGAAAGCTGGCTAGATCAGGGTTTCTCAAACTTTTTACTTTAGTTGGAACCTGTTTTTTTCAGTACTGTTTTTTGCAGCCCAAAAATATAAACACATATTAAAAAAAGAATGAAAAATGAATAAATTTTTACTGTTTCACTCGGCTGCATCCTCCACCCGGCCCAGGCCAAGGCTTGGGGGACTTGGCGCCACACAAGCACTCCGGGAGGCGGGAGCAGGAGCAGACTGGGGGTAGGGTATCTGGCTAGGAGGGAGGATACAAGGAAGAGTAGGGTTGCCAGGTGTCCGGTTTTGTACCGGACAGTCTGGTATTTGAGGCTTCTATCCGTGAAACAAACTGAGAATATACCGGACATATAAAATGTCTAGTATTTTCTCATTAGGTAAATTTTATTATTATTAGGTGCATCAGTTTGTAGCTGCAAACTGCCTGGCTGGTAGATGTGCTCAGGCTGCGTGAGTGTGTCTACCAGCCAGACAGTTCACAACTATTCAAGGGGGCGTGTGTGGGGGGGCAATATGGAATCCCCGGGGCTGGACTCACTCGTGCTTCACTGGGACCGTGCGAGGGATAGGCAGCACCCTGAGATCTGCATGCGCCCGGGTCAGTCCCACTCCCCACCAGCCAATTCGCTCCCCCCCCGCTGCCCCTCCAGCCAGCCCCACTTCCCCCAACCCCCTCCCAGCTGGCTGGTTCTCCCCCACTTCACCTCCTGATCTCCCCGGCCAGCCCTGCTGCCCGTGTCCAGCCCTGCTTCCGGCAGCCGGTTCTCCCGCCCTCCTCCTCCTGATCTCCCCTGGCCAGCCACCTACCCTCGACCCTGCCCCGCCCCTCCCCCGGCCAGCCCTGCTTCCACCAGCTGGTCCCCCACTACCCCCATCCGGCACTGCTTCCGGAGGCCAATTTTCCCCTCCGCCTCCTCCCGACCTCCCCCGGCCAGCCCCACTGCCCCCAACTTCCCGCCGAGCCCTGCTTCCCGGTGGCTGGTTTCCCCCCCCTCCCTTCCTCCAGTCCTGCCCCACTCCCCTCCCAACCACCCCCCCTGCATCTGAGATCAAGTGTGTCCCGCATTTTTTTTTAAACTCACCTGGTAACCTTAGCTACGCCTCTGCCGGGAGCCAGGAACATCCAGCTGCAGACTCCGCCCAGCCCGGCCGAAGGCTTGGGGGACCCAGTGCCACACGGATATTCCAGGAGCCCAGAATACCCTGGTAGCCACGCTGAAGCCCGGTATTTTTTTGCCACGGCCCATAGTTTGGGAAACGCTGTTGTAGGGTGCAAGTACTTAGAAATGTATGTTAGCATCTTTGTGAAAACTGTTTTATAATTTAAAACATAAGCCTATTTTATTATTGTAAACACAGTTTATTAATTATTTCTACGCTTGGGTGAGATGAACAGCAGTATTGCCAAAGGAAATACTGATGAGAATTCCCACTGGCTAACCTTCAGTTTAAGGAAAGGGGGGGAAATAATTATATGAGGATTTGGAATGTCTTGTCTTTGCATCTTAATTTTTTTTCTATTTTAGTCCCATTTATGTGCGATCCAGTTTTCCCATTCCAGTCTATCTGGAAACAGTTCTTTGGAAACTCCACAGCTAATCAGATCCTCTTGTATGGCATATTCCAACCCTTCACTTCTAAATTTAGTACCCAGTTTGATCAACTTTTCACACACACAAACTATGCAGGCTTTGATTCCCTAAGGTTTTCTATAATTGGTACTACCCTTTATTCTTCCCCTACTTTATTCATCCAAACATGATCCATCCTTCAAACATTCATCTTAATGTTTTCATTTCCACTGTATTCCAGATCTGCTTCTGTTGCTTCAATGCCCCGTGTTTGGAGCTATTCAAAAGTGCAGCCCTAATTGCCATCTTACAAATCTTAAATTATTTTTCAATTTAATCGGTATTCTCCTATTATAGACCACTCTGCTCACTTCTTTCCATTTAGTCTATCCCTTTCCTATGTTGTTTATAAAGTTTGTGATTGAATTTATCTTCAGCCTGCATTACTGAATTTAAGTACTTGAACTTCTATAACTTTGGTAGTGGTTGGTCCCCCAGATTTAGTCTTATTTACCTTCTGCAAATACACATCAAATCTACAAGTCTCATTTATGCTTATTTTTATGCCATTTCTTTAAGTATACACAGTTCCCACTCTCTAAATCTTCTTGCACTCTCCCACAAGCACTACATCATCTGTACAAAAGATGCACTCAGGATGACACTCTTTGAATGTAGTTTGTCTATCAAGCACCAACGGTAATGCTAAGCCTTGATGTACCCCAACTCTTACTAAAATCTGTTAAGTTTCTTCAAAGAGCTTTCTAACTGGTAACAGGACACTTGTGCCTGACAAGTCTGATGCAGCCTTCAGTTATCTGTTTCATTCTCAGACAGATCTATATGAGAGATGACTGCTTTCAGAACATGGTCTTTAGCAGGGGTGGGCAATACTTTTTGAAGAGGGGCCACTTCACAAATTTCAGAAGTGGCCACAGGTCTTGGGTAGAAGGGGCAGAGCCTCAGGTTGAAGGGGGGGGGGGCACATTGAGAGCTACTCTACTGGGAGCTTTGCTTGGCCTGGGGTCCCTGTCCCCTGACTTCTAGCCACAGAAAGGAACCTGGAGCAGATGGGAGGGTGCTGGGGGCTAGCCTCCTCCCGGAGTTGTCTGGGGTTCAGGTTAGAATTCACATAACATGACTGGCAGCTCCTGACCCCACTGCTAACCTTTTGCCTGGCAGCCATCTGGCAGGCACAAAACCTTTGAATAGAAGCAGTTGAAAGGGCTCACGCTTCCCAGGCAGTGGGCCAGTAGAACCGAGAACTGTGAGCCCTTTCAATTACTTCTGTTTAAAGTACTTGCACCTGCCGGGTGACTGCCAGGCAACGCAGCCACCCAGCAAGCACAAGCCCTTTAAGTAGAGGCATTTGAAAGGGTTGCGCATCTCTGGCTCCCTAGCAATGCGCTATGAGCCCTTTTAACTACTTCTATTTAAAGGGCTCTCGTGTTCCCTGCGGTGGCCAGGTAACATGTTGCCTGACAGGTGTGGGGAAGGCACGAGCCCTTTAAATATAAGCAGTTAAAAGGGCTCGTAGCTTCAGTGCCACTAGCTCATTGCTAGGGAAGCAGAGACACAGGAGCCCTTTCAGTTGCTTCTATTTATAGGAGTTGTGCCTTCCCTGCAGCTGCTAGGCAAAGTGCAGGGAAGACATGAGCCCTTTTAACTGCTTCTATTTAAAGGGCTCGCATGTCTCTGACTCCCAGGCAATGCCCATGGGAATGGGGCCTGGAACTGCCTAATGGGCTGGATCAAAGCCCTAGGGGGCCGGATCCAGCTTGCTGAGAGGCTTTTGCTGACCCCCCCTGATCATAGCCTTCTCAAGGTCAATGAATACCATGTGGAGGGTTTTCCTCTTTGCTCTATAGTATATTGTTCCACAGGGAGTATTAATGCAAAGGTAACCTCCATTGCTGACTTGCCTGGCATGATTCCAATCTGATTGTCGCTGAATTGTATTTCTCTATAGTCTCTTCTTACTTTTCCCTATATCTTCATTGTGGGCATCATGGGTTTAATTCTGTAGTAGTTACCTAGCTCTTGTATGTCTCCTTTTTTCTTAGATGCTGGTACTAATATGCATTTTCTCCAGACCCAGACAGCATCTCATTCCTCGTAATAAAATTAAACAGTTGTGTCAATATGCCTGTTTGCCCCAGGTGCTTCCATACTTCTGCTGATATGCTGTTGGGATTGAGAGTTTTCTTTTTCATGTTCCTCAATGCTTGTGCAACAGCTTTTAGGACTTTTGCCTCTATGCCATGGATTGGTTTTATATACTACTTGATTCACTTGGAATCTCTTCATTCATGAGCCTTTCAAAGTACTTCCTTTACTGTTTATTAAACTAGTTCTGATAGACATATTTCCAATTCCATCTCTTAATTACTTTACTTTAAAATGAAGGAGGGTGAGAGAGAAATATATAGAAAGGCAAAGAAACACAGTAAGAGAACTAAAGATTTTGTTGAGATCAGCCTGGACATATATACTTGATTGAAGATTCTGTTTGAGAATAAAAAAAATAATTAAAGAATGTAACCTCAGAATATCTTTCAAATGCTAGGAAAGGAAGCATATGGATATATATGTTTAACAGCACAAATCACTTGATACTGCAGGAAGAAAAAAATGAAACTGTAGGAGTAATTTAAGCAGGCAAAATGTACTTAATATGAGTAGGAAATTTGTCAGAGCAGTTAAGTAGTACTTTTCTCCCTTATGAAACAGGATGATGGGACCTGCAGTAAACCACAGGTGGTCAGGACTTCAGCTTTAGATACTGTGTATGTAAAGACAGAACCTTCAATTGCATACAATGGCCCTAAGGGGCCAGTGTGGGTAGTTGATTCAGTAACGGTTGTAATTGCACTTCATAACCATCTGAGGATCTACAGGCCCTTACAAACATTAAATTAGGCATCTAAACACCTCTTTATGTCTGATATAGGAAAGTATTTACTCTTAACCTCATTTTTTATAGATTTGGAAAATTGATGCACAGAAGTGACTTAACTTGCCCAAGGTCAGATAGGAAGCCCCATCATAGGCCTTTGAATCTATTCTCATCTTTCTCATAGTACTGAGACAATGCCATCCACTGAACTATGGCACAATTTCCTACAGCAATTAAGTAGCCATCTAAAGGTCTCCTATTCAGATGTTGACTTGTCCTGATGCTACTTACCTTGTTACAATCTGTGACAAGCACATAGCAGCACAGCTGCAGGTTGTAGATAGCTATTTTATGCATATGAGAGAGTACGCAAATTTGAATCTTTCCATTGTTTCCTTTTTCTTTACGGTAGTGCAGATTCAGATACTGTATGATCCATGTTTAGAACAGCTTGGTAAAATTCCATTTGTTGCAAGTGAATAAAATATAATTTTGTTTTTTTCTCTATCACCAGTTAGCATTTGTAAAGGATGGTCAAATACATTTTGCATGAGTTACTAAATTTGCAAGATACTTCTTTCCATTTCTGATTTAGGATCAGTTCATGCGCTCTCTCACTTACTCCTCAAGTCCCTTCCTGTCCTACAAGAAAAACAGTTCAGCAAAAAGCACTGAGTCAAAGAGTCCTGTGGTTGTTGAAGGCCAGTCTCTAGTATTTAATTTGTATGAACTTGATTGCATAATATTTACATTTCAATCTGGTTTATTGTTTTATTACCTTTTGCTTTTTGCACATACAAAAGCATCATAGATAAATCACCACTTTTTAAATTTGTCCACAGTCTAAAAGGACCTCGTACCATGTACAGTGACTGGCTGTCCAAGATGGCAGGAAAGGAGCAAGGCGTTGCACGCTATAAGACTATGTACAAGTAAGTTTCACAGTTATGTAATTTTCAGGAACAGTTGGTAAGAAACATAGACAAATAATTTTTTACAGAATTTGCTAAATCACTTAAACCAAAATGTTCCAGGGAACTGTCGATTTTGATGAAATTCTGTCAGAAACCAGCTACAGTTGCAACAAGACCCTGCCTTGTTTCCTGCCAACTTTTCCATCTACCTTCTTAACAGCCCATCTAGTAGGCTGACCGGGAGCAGAGAGCCTGGAAGCTGAGAATCCCCAACTCCCACACATTCTGCCAGCTAGCCTGAAGCAAAGTTTCAGTGCAAATGGATGGAGAATAGTATCTGTTTCACAGAGAAGTTCCAAATGTTGGAATTGGTTTAAAGCTCCAGTTTGTAATCTAAACTTTCAAAATCCTACACAAGATGAAATAGACTGTTCTCTGGATCACCAGTGTGCTCCCAACCCCACACTCGGGGAGTCCATGCCACCCTGATACAGAGGCAGCAAGGGTGGTTTGTGTGTGTGTAGTCAATAGTATTAACCTATAAGGCCAGGTTTATTGGTTAATCACGAAGTCGACTACACAGTGATATCCCTAGCTTTAATACTGACCTTTATAGGTGATGAAAGGTAGGTTCTGAATTACTTGTTATAAACTATTGAAATTGATATGCTGCTTGAATAATTCCCTTCAGCTATTGCTTTTTAATTTATATTTTTATCCATTTTCTGTATGCTTGCTGAGGGATTTAAATTGCAGAGACACTAAAGAGACCGACAGAGGAGATTATCCAATTGGATTTTTAAGTTTCTGATTGTATTTCTGCATTAACTCTGAAGCTTGTCCCATCTATTTTATTTTATCCATTGTTTTCACTATTGAATTGGTAAAGCAAGAGATTTCACTCTGGAAATGGCTGCCTGGAAAATAGAAAAGACCTGTCTTTCTATGATCAGTCAATATTTTGTCATCTTTTCTCCTCTTTATATGAGGAAATGCTCCTTGTGATTGGTACAATTTCAGAGTTAGACAAAATGATAGTGCTTTGATATGAGAACACAGATTATGCTGGATTTATTAATAATAGGTAGGATTTATAATTAGTAAAATCACTTTTGGCTAAGTGAGCGTAAGAGAGATCAGACAGAATAAAGCAGATTACTAAGTAAAATAAAATAGAACACACAAACTAATCTAGATTCACTAAAACTGGTTACAAATTATAAATTTTCATCTTATATATTGTTCTAATAATTTCTGCACAGACTGGATGTCTTTCCAGTCTGGGTCAAGGCCTTTCTCCTGTTCATCCTTAGCTGTTTCCAGTAGTTATCTTGGGTGTTTTCCAGAGAAGAACTGGCAATCCCAGTTACCTCACACCCTATACTTAAATAGGCATAAAATGGGAATCCTTTTGTATTCAGTTTACTTTTTTTTTCTCATTTTGTGTGGAAATAGATGAGTCCCAGCATCAGGTGATGTGGCCATGTGTCTTGGTAGGAACAATCATAGCCCCTCTTCCCACGCTTCCATGAAAAATAAGTCTATTCACAGATCATTGTTCTGAGTATTGGGCCATTAAGTTCCTTGAGTATTATTAATGGTCCTCACTTAGCATGTCTACATTTAGTAATACAGGTTTATAATTCATATTTCTAACTTTAGATATATGTATACAAATGGGATAATCATATTCAGTTAAAAACTTTCCAGTGATATCTCACATGAAATATTTCACATAAAGCTTATTCCAGTTGTGTCTTATTTATAAGTGTATTTTCATAAAGCCTATGGAATGCTCCATGGCACTCTTTAATTATTCTATCTTCTAATTGGGCAGTTGTAATAACTAGTGCATTCTGTTGTTGACTTGCAGTAGAGCTAATCGTACAGAAACAGTCATGTCTTTCAGAAACAGGGAAAACTGTGTTCCAGGAGACCTTTTAAGGTAAGCATATGGTCAGTTACTGTGTGTGTTGTTTACAACAGCTGTATCAGTGTTTGTTTCACAAGATTTGATTCTCTTGTTTTTGTTAAGGAGAGCATTTGTTAAGATGAGTACAGCTCCTGAGGCCTTTCTGTCTTTGCGATCCCATTTTGCCAGCTCTCATGCACTGATGTGTATTAGCCATTGGATTCTTGGTATTGGAGACAGACATCTGTCCAATTTTATGATTAATATGGAAACAGGTGGCATGGTGGGAATAGATTTTGGACATGCATTTGGTTCAGCAACACAGGTATTTTTCCTCTAATCCTTTTCTGTTGACTACATTATTGGGTGTGTTGGGGGCTAGCAGTATCTTAAGTGATTGGTTGTCAATCAGTTATTTAAATTTTGTATTGAATTAAAATTATTTTGTGCTGAAATTTGATGATTTCTCATGCTATACCTCATAAGCTAAATAAATGATTCCTGTTATCATTAGAACAGAATCTTTTTCCAGATAATATCAGACAAACTAACAGTTTGATAAAATCTACAACAGTATGTGAGCAGTAAAGTATTTTGTAATATTGATATCAGGATTTGATGCTTTTTGAAAATGAGGCCTTCCTCACCCATGTGTTCAAACACAAATTATTGACAAATATTTATAGTCATATTTTTAACCCAAGAGCACTATGGTTTCAGTGGGCTCCATATTGCTTACAATTCAGTAAAAACAATGAGTAGTCCTGTGGCACCTAAGAGACTAATAAAAATATATAGACACACGAGCTTTAGTGGGTAAAACCTACTTCATGAGATGAGATGAGATGTAAATAATGGAAACCAAGAAATATATAACAGCAAAAGAAGGACCTGTCAATTGTAGGACCCGTGTTAATGAGGCTACTTAAATGGGTGGAATATGTTCCATTTATAGTTTTTGATGTGAAAATTTGAATGTTCAAGCAGGGGGGAGATTGGCTTTCTAATGTGTCAACCAGTTAATAACTTCATTCAAGCCCAGGGTAACAGTGTCAGACTGAAGTATAGTGATAGAAATGTAGCTGTGTTAGTCTGGTGTAGCTGAAACAAAATACAGGACTATGTAGCACTTTAAAGACTAACAAGATGGTTTATTAGGTGATGAGCTTTCATGGGCCAGACCCACTTCCTCAGATCAAATAGTGGAAGAAAATAGTCACAACCATATATACCAAAGGATACAATTTAAAAAAAGAGAACACATATGAAAAGGACAAATCAAATTTCAGAACAGAAGGGGGATGCGGGGGGGGGGGGGGGGGAGGTAAATGTCTATGAGCTAATGGTATTAGAGGTGGGGAAAGGTAAATGTGTGTGAATGTCACAGGGGTTGGCAATGGGGTTTGCTATGGGGGTAGATTCCTAAGTGAGTGTGTCTGAGGTGTCATGCATGCGTGCTGGAAAAGATTTGCTTAAGGCTAGGGGGTTGTCTGTAGCCGAGGACTGGCCTGTCTCCCAAAGCCTGTGAGAGTAAGGGATCATTTTCCAGAATAGGTTGTAGATTGTCAGTGATGTGCTAGAGCTGTTGGTGAATGACCAGTGGTGTTCTGTTGTTTTCCTTGTTGGGCTTGTCTTGAAGTAGTTAACTTCTGGATACTTCTCAGGCTCTGTCAATCTGTTTTCTCACTTCTCTAGGTGGGTATTTAAGTTTTAAAAATGCCTGATAAAGATCTTGTCGGTGTTTGTTTCTGTCTGTGGAGCAGATGGAGTCTGTGGAGCAAATACAGTTGTATCTTAAGGCTTGTCTGTAGACAATGGATCATGTGATATGCTCTGAATGGAAGCTAGAGGCATATAGGTAAGAATAGCAGCCAGTAGGTTTCTAGTACAGAGTGGTTTATGTGGCCATTATTTATTTGTACTGTACACAAGGAAGTGGCTCTCTTGTGTTGACAGGTCCAGGCCAGGTTTGATAGTGGGGTGGAAATTGTTGAAATCTCTATGGAAGTCTTCAAGGATCTCCTTCCAGTGGGTCCATATGATGACGTCATCAATAGAGGAAGGAGTACTAGGAGATGGGAGCTGATGATTCAATTCAGTAGCAAACAGTGTTTTAAGGCTCAGACCAAAGACTTTTCTTTGTAATCCTTCAGTCTGAAGGTTTCTTAATTCATGGGTTTCACTTTCTCCTCGTTCTTGTGTAGTTTCTGCAAGTGCCAGAGTTGATGCCTTTTCGTCTAACTCGCCAGTTCATTAATCTGATGTTGCCTCTGAAAGAATCTGGTCTCATCTATAGTGTGATGGTACATTCCCTAAGAGCTTACCGCACAGACCCAGACCTCCTGATCAGCACTATGGATGTGTTTGTAAAAGAACCCTCCTTAGACTGGCAGGTAGATTTTTTTCTTGTTCTTTCTTTTTGCCTTTCTATTCATGTACAAAGCCTAAAGTTGATTAGTTTTCTCTTTGTTACTTGATCATTTTTCATAAAAGAATAATTAAATCTTTCCTGATACTTTACATTTTCCTTTTATATTTATCAGCAGCTTTATTGAGCTGGGAAATAATCTTTTACAGAAACTGGCAGGAGCCAAGTTCTTGAAACATGTCACATAATACATCAATATATTTTATCAATATCTTTTATAGTTTTAAGAATGCCTGATGAAGATGGACTGGATAGAATGATAACTTTTATCCACTTATAATTTGTTATTTAGTTTCATTCCTGTGTTGAATGAGTGATCTTGAGATCTTCAAATTATTAGGGTGCAAGCATGAATCACCACAATGTAGTATAAACACAGTATTTTCAATTTGACAAACAGAGCAACGGCTTAGTTTCATGTACATGATGCCAGGCATTTCATACAAAGTGCTGTTTATGAAAATACTTCTTAAATGTGTTTCTGAAATAAAAATTTGAGTATAAATATTTTCAGATTACCTGTAAATTTACAGAATCTGCTTAGTTTGAGAGGCAGCAAAATTATGAGATTTCACTCAAGCAGATCTTAAGAAAATGTGTTTTCCTATGTTCAGATTAGCACTGTTCATCCACTCCATTGACTCTAGGCTGGAGCAGCCTTCCCTCTGTGGCAGGCCATGGGTGGGGGCTGCTCCCCAGGGAACTGGTTAACTATTACCTGCAAGGGGAATGCTCACCAGGTAACCAGTTATTAGTTCACATCCTTAGTGGCTGTGAGAATGTAGGAGAGGTTTAGCAGTTTATCTGTTCAATTTATGATAACTGAAGAAATATATTTTTCTTTCATTAGAATTTTGAATTGAAGCAGTTGAAAAAAGGGGGCACATGGTCTAAGGAGGTAAACACAGCTGAAATAAACTGGTATCCCTTGCAGAAAGTGAACTGTGCCAAAAGAAAGTTGGCAGGTTCCAATCCAGCAGTACTCACATGGTAAGACAGTCACTCTCTTGGATTTTCAAGTCCTTTAATATGAACCATTGCAATTGAAAGAGTCAGGGACTTGTTCCCTTCAGACTTAATGACAGAAATGGAAGACAGGGGGAGAAGTTTAATCATGTCACTGCTTGGCAGTTTTTGTGTTCAAAATTTGTTTGAATCGTGTTGCTACACAAGCTACCCTGTATCTCTAGAGTGCCCTTGTTCCAGATCAGTTTTCTTCTGTACTCTTGAGCATTTAGGATAGTTGCAGCATGTGGGGCCACACCATGTAATCCTGATTATTTCCTATCCCTCACAAGCTGTTCCCCTGTTACCTGGGGTTCTTTCAACCCAAACCTCTCGGTAACTTTTACTCTCTGCGAGGTGGTATCAGGAAATAATTCAGGGGAGACACAGTCGTCTGACTGATAGATGGATGGTACAAACAGGATAACACAAGAGTGCTTTCACTTAAAGCTAAACTTTACTTAGTCTCAAGCACTTACACACATCCGCAACTGGTTAGTAGAACACCTCCACCCTCAATAATTACTGAAGTTGAGTGAGCCTGCTCGAATGACACCAAGCAGGCTTCCCATGGCCAGTCTTCCGTCTGTCGGTGGGGATGAAGATGCGTCCAGATGTAAAGAGTCCTCAAGGCGTCCCTTCAAATGTTCCCAAAATTGTCCCCCCCCCCAACTCAAACTTTCCTTCCCTATTTATCCATTAGTATTACAATAACATGTCACTCAAAAACCTGTCACACAAGCAGTTTTTAAAGGTTAGGCAAGAGGTTTTCTTCTGATCATCACTTTCACCAGATGCATTTTTTCTTTTTCAGAGACTCGGGGGCCCTGACAGGTATATGTCTTGGGGCATTTAGACAAACTTCCTGTTTTCAGCAATTTCACTAGAGATTTGGGCCTCAGGAAGGATGCGGGGTCAAGCTGCCCTCTCTGTGGCACCCAAACTCCCCTTCTTCCCCCTCCCTGACTTGGTCATGCTGTGTAGGCCTATTTTGGGCCTGTTAGCTTGGTTGCTAAAGTTCAAACAGTAAGCAATAGTGGTTCAGGCACATTACTGCATTTGCCAAAATCTCCCCGTTCACCCCTTCATAAAGCTTTGGAGGTAGTGGTTGAATTTGAATGGACTGTATACAAACAGAGGTCTTGTATGGGAGACATACAAGTAAACTACAAGTTGAACCTCTCTAGGTTCAGCACATGCTGGTCCAGCAACATCCGTGATCTGGCATGATTTTAGTTAGCCAGATGTCCACTTATCAAGGGTATGGCCATGTTGCCCATGATCCTATAAAGTTTATTTCGTGCCACCAGTACTGGCTCTGTTCTGTGTGTTGTTTAGCTCTAATTTACCCCCACTGTCTTCTGAAAGCCCAATAAACAGTGGAAGTGTCAGGTCCCAAGGGTACCAGGCTAGAGGTTCAACCTATAGCTAGTTTTCAAAGAATTAGTTAAATTGCCTAGAAATTTAACAATAGCCTCCTGAGATGTAATCAGCTGAATTAGGATTGGTTGAAACTTGAAATAACAATATTTTAATGTTTAAAATTCAATTGAGCCCTTCTATTTAAAGATCATTTTGAATTGGTGCAATGAATGAAAAGCTTGTTTAAAAAATGGCTGATTAGGAAAGTGCAGTTGGTATCACCTAAGAGAACTGTGGCAGCTGAAGGTTTGATTTTCTTTAGATTGCTGAGTGTGACAGAATGAGCTGATTTCTGCTCTGGCCTCCATTGCTGAGGCAGTCTTTGCATAAAGTAACTGGATGCCTTTTTTTCAGACGAGCACAGGCCAGGTGAGGGAGGGAAGAAACAGTACAATACAAATAGCAGTTTGGTTGAGAGGCTTATAATAATTCTGGGTATAGCTGAACTGTGTCTGGGAATGAGCCTCTGAAACTAAGCCCAGAAACTTGTGGCTTCTAAGGTAGCTGTGTTGACAGTGCTTTAACATTGCCGCTTAGAATCTGGGGTACAAATGGCTTTAGGAGTCAAATTTGCATTCTCAAAACACTGTCTACTCATCTATTTTAGCACACTAGTGCAAGCGCCATTAATACAAATCTGTGGACTCAGTATAAGAAGCTGGCTCCCAGATGCAGACTTGACATTAAGATGAAGATGATCATAGTAAATGTTCACCAATGAGAGAACATGAAATCACTCGGTTAAGGAGCTGATGTTGACTTGCTGAGCATACTAAATACCTATTGAGTCAAGAATACTCATTACGTCATAGGATTTAGGCCTTAAAGTTCTCATTAAAAAATCAAAGGACTGGATTGTCAGAGTTTGTTTCTTTTTTCAGTGATGAACTTCGATTGGGCCATGAGAAATCACCAGCCTACAAGGAATATGTAGCTGTCGCTCGAGGAAGCAGAGATCACAACATCCGAGCCAAAGAACCAGAGGATGGACTTTCGGAAGAAATCCAAGTGAAATGCCTTCTAGATCAAGCTACCGACCCCAATCTCCTTGGCAGAGTTTGGGAAGGATGGGAGCCCTGGATGTGAAAGAAAGGCTGTTAGAAAACACTCCATTTGTTATTTCCTAAGTGAAACCGCTGCAGTCAAGTTACTGTATAGTGGGGAGCAGCATAGATAGGAAAACCATTTGTGCTTTTATTTTCAACATGGTTAAGTCCAAACTGAATATGGATTGTGACAATGTGCTAAAACTTACCCAGAGATGACAATTGTGAACAAATGTCTCTGTACTTGGAACTTAAAAGGAGTATGGTAACTGTGCTGAAGGCTGAGGCCCATGATAGTAAGCTATTGTATTTAACAGAAGAAAGCGTAAACAAAATAACCACATATCCTTTAAATTGATGTTTACATGCTGTATTGTTTAATCCACACAAAGGTAGATTAGATGTCAACACTGCCTAGAAAATGATCTCTCGTTTTGTAAAAGTATAAATCAGTTGCTGTAACAGAACAGGCTTTATTGTGATCATAATTGCCAACAAATTCTAAATGTTTTATAAGTTGTCCCTGTATACTATAAAGATGTTTCTTATTGTTTTGCATTGATTCTTAAAACGTGAAAACTTCGCAGTTTAAATTAAGTATTGAGACCAGACATGAAAACTGGCATTGCTGGTGTCTCCACTGCGATTTTTGTTGTGAATGAGCTGGGACAACAGTCTATTGTTCCCCAATACTTGCTTACAAAGAGATTTAAGGGGAAGGACCTAAAGACAGGAGTTTGCAACATGAGCCTCTATTGTGAAGCAGTTTTATAGGTAACCTCTGTGTCAAACAAAGTGCAGTAGAAATTATGTAGGTTTCAATTATTGTCTTTCAAAATGTTAGGCTAGTTATTAACAGGAATTTATTTCTCATTGACATTAATAATGTGTGATTATCATGGAAATGTGAACAAGTATAAAATCGTTTAAAAAAATTAAAAGCAAGCACTTTTGACTTACCTGCAGCTGCAAACTCTCCCCCACAGCTGTTGTTATAGAGGTCATCTCAGGGCGGCTTCTACTCTGACTTCCTTTCCCTCGCATCGGTTTTAACCTGAGAGCAGAAGGCTCATCAGTCCCTCTGCTGAAAAAGAACAAATAAGAATAGGTAAAAGTATAAACTGAAAAGAGTTAGAAACTGAGTGGCACAAAGAAGCAACATTTCTCGGAGGTTCCCCCACCTCCTTTCTAAAAATTATTGGCATTTTACCATCCTTACTAAACCATATATGCTAACTAAAACTTTATTGAGAAAATCACCCTATTTTTATACTCACCTTTGTATGATGCTTTTGAATTTATTTTGCTCCTTTTTATCTTCTATATCAATAAAGGAGACATGACTTAAGGCTGTCTGTATGAAAGGACTGATTGTCTTGCAAAGACTACCTCATTCTAAAGTAATAAAACACAGCAAAGAGACACATGAAAAGCTGAGATCATGTTCAGGAGTCAAATGGCAGACTCCAATGAGGTGTTAAATTGTCCTTTTTGCACATTCCCTTTGTACTTGAGTACTTTGACCTATAAAATAATTTAGGTTTACTGTTTAACAAGGTTTTTCACATAGGGGATCTGAAGCTTTCACAAGGAATTTAAACTGGATGCTTACTTTGCCCAAGATTCTCTGAAGGGGTCAGCTTAAAGGAATCTGCAGTGGGATTTGAAGTGAGAGCCAACACCCATAACCATTGTCCCAGTCAGCCACACTGTTTCAAGATAAAGGGAACTGGGAGGAATGAGGATAACTCATGTATCAAGGAAGAAAAAAAAACAGAACACCAAAGAAATGTACATATCAGTTCTGAATTCTCTTTAAGTGTTTGTAATGGAAGCCATTGAGGTAGGTGAAAGATAGCCCAGGTGCTGAAAGACACAACTTTACACAAGTTACTTAAGTAAACCTCTGAGCTTTCACTATCTGGTTGTAAAAGTCTGTTAAACCATCCCATCATTTCGTTCTTTCAACTCTCTGCTGTACTAAGTTGCAATTCTATATCTAAATGCACATAAAAAACCAAAGCCCCTGTTCTGGCATTTAGTCTAAGGCCAGATCTATATACTAGACCCAAAGGTTGGCTTGATGTACACAACTCCAGCTACGTAAATAATGTAGCTGGATTCGACATAACTTAAGCAGAGCTTGGAGCTGTCTTCATTGTGGGAGGCTGATGGGAGCAAATGCTTCTGTGGTCTTCCCATACTCCTCAAAAATCAAGAAGTACCACTACTAACTGAGTTCACCCTCAGCATTCAATTTATTGGGTCCTTACTAGACCTGCTAAATCAGGGCTACTGAACATGCAGCCTGTTAGTTTGCGGTCCACGGTGCAGCTTAGGTTAAGCGGGGCTCAAAACCTGGCCTGCGGGTGGGATCCTTTGAACATGGCTTCCACTGGAAAAATGCTCCATAACAGTGAGTGAATATAATGGTCTTCTGCTGATATGCATGTTAGTAGTTAAATTCCTGGATTGTCATTGCTTATTAAAAGTGCTATCACATGGGTGGAAATCAGGTAATATTGCATTTTATTAATATCAGCAGAACTGACTTAAATGGGGCCAATGTGTTGTGTAGTCTTGCCTTAATCTTTGTATTCATGCCCATCAGTGTGAAAGAAGCAATTTGCATGTATATGCAACCACATTTAAGTTGCGGCCTTTGGCATGTGCTGTGTGAGTATCATTGTGGCCCCCTGGGCTTCCAAAGTTGAGTAGCCCTGCGCTAAATTGAATACCAGAAGATCGATCTCTGGCGCAGCAAGTGGAGATGTGGCCCAACAGACATATATATGGGAAGGTGCTGACAGCCTCAAAAAGGTAGGTTTTTCATAGAGTGAGTTTTCAGAAGATGGCAACAAGAGGGCATTTGGTACACAGGAAGTGGGAGACTTTTTCAACTTGATAACTAGACTATCAGTAATTAGTCACAAGTATGGGGTGAATAAAGATAAAAATAATACTTATTCTTACAGGCTACGTCTAGACTGGCAAGACACTCTCGCCATGATGAACTCCAGCATCCATTCCTATTGCTGATGAAGTTCATGTTCTTTACACACCACTTGTCTCATACACATCAATACTATATTTTTCTCTTCCAAACTTAAGCCGTCCATATTACAGATATTATAGCAACACAAGAGGGCTTTTTCCTTCAGTGTAGTTAAATTCTCCCTTCTAAGATTTTGACCAAAGGATTATTTAATTGACCTATTGATATCTACATTAGCGTTCAGGTCAATTTAACTCTGGCTCTCAAGAGTGTGAATTTTTTCACTCATGCCTCCAGCAGCCCCACTGACATAGCCAGGCACACCTACGTTTTATGTGTAGAGTAGACCATGCTTAGCCATTAGTTGTAATACCTTGCTTTAGGTATTTGCATCTTATTTACCTCATGGAGAGCCCAAAAAACCTGCAAGGTGTTCCAAGGCAGTTTGTTTGGACGCTGTGTTATAGGGTGAAAGTCCTTTCAATAATTGGCCTGCCCTTATACTAAAGGGTTTAGTCAGAAGCACTGCACAATTAGATAAAGCAACTTTAGTGAAGGAATGATATTCATTGAGAACTCTGTCTACAAACTTATTTTACACATCTTAAATATGCTAAGGATTGTTATCCTAATAGTATTGCTCTAAAACTCATTCAAAGTTGTAATCACTGACCTTTATGACCAAGCGTATAGGACTGTCTTCTGAGCCATTCCATTGCTATGAAAAGATTTACATATGAAATGTATTCTGAAACTTTGACACTTTAAAAAAAATAGCTAAGCAAAAATACAGTGGTTAACATAGGGGAGGAGAAGTCAGTGGCATTTTGATGTACATGATATTTACCAGTTCTACTTTCAATAGAAAGATAGCTGTATTTCTACACACCATATTTCATTTTACAGCAACTGTTTTTACTGTTTCTGTTTTACTTAAAAATTCTTCCTGTTGTAAGGTGCTGCTTTTTCTAGGACTTATTACCTTGCTTTCAAGCAGGTGCCATAGCTGATTTTACATTCATTAAAGAATAGTAAGAGTCCAATCACCTGAAATATTAAATGGTATAGCGGTAAGCAGGAGCTTACGCTTACCGATTAACTGGCTCTTACCAGCGGTGAACTCCACTGGAGGACAACCGCGGTGGGCTAGAGCAGCCCCAGCTATAGACCCCTGGCAGGCCAGGTGGTGGTACCTTACTTGAAATACAGAAAGACATTTTCCCATTTGTTCTAAGCCTGATATCCTGCTTCTATTGCAGCAACGGTAAAACTGACTTTAAAAAGGATCAGATCAGATTCACAATGTCTAGGTTTGCTCTTGTCTAATGAAATAATCAGAATTCTCTTTCTGCTGCAAAACCAGTATCTACAGAAGGGTTGGGCAAAATATGACCATATTTTCTGAGCCAAAAATAGGGACAACTTAACCACCCCCCAATCCTTGAGGCCCTACCCACCTACCACAAGAAGCCCCTCCCCTGGGGGTAGTACTTCTGGGGTCAAGATGCACACATGACTGGAAGTAAAAGGTGTCTCGTGACCCTTCTAAAAATTCTTCCCACTGTCCTCTACCAATAGGGATGGGTTTGGGAACTATAGGAGTCTCCCATGCAATTATACTGCAATTGCATTAATCCTGGACCCCAGACCTAGGGTCTCAGGACACTGCAGCACTAGGGATCCAACCTCAATTCAAGATGAGATCCACGATCTCTATTATTATTATAATATTTTCTATCTATTATTTTGCAAAACAGATTCACCCCCATTTGACTCATGGCCTGGGAATCATACAGAACGATCCCACAACTTCGTGGGACAACTGCCTTAGTCCTAACAGATTATGCTTACCAGTTCGAATTAACAGAGTGGGCTGGAGCAGCTTCCCACTTGCTGTGGGCAGGGGACTGCTCCACCCCCACAGAGGGCCAGAGGCCCTACAGGCAGGGACTGTGCCAGTGTCCAGAGCAGCCTCGCTCAGGGGGAGGCCAGCTTGCTGTGGACAGGGGCTGCGCTGGAGGGGTCTGGGAGGCACTCACTTGCTGCTCGTGGTGCTCCCAGACTACCTGCCTGGCCAGGGTCAGGCACTGCCTCCTGCTGCTCTTATTGGCTGCTTCCAGAGCAGTGGAAAAAATGTCTAGGAAGTCCCCGTGTTCCCGGGCAGGGGGAGGGGAAACAGCAGCGCACAGCCGCTTCAGGCTGCACAGCTTTTTCTGGGACATTTTCAGTGTTTACGGGGGCATAGGGACAAGCGAGTAAAAGTTGCGACTGTCCCGGATTTTATGGGACATATGGTCAGCATACCCATGGACTGCAGCCGGCACACAAGCTGTATGATCCGGCCTGCAGGAGCCTCAATCAGGCTCCCTCCTTGCCCCGCCCCCCACGCAGTACTTAGAAAAGTCAGCTGTAAGACCATGTATTTCTGTGAACCCTGGAGGCCTTGGGGGAGGGAAGCGACATCGCAAGCTGTCTCCCTCTCCCGCAAGCACAATCTTGTAGCTCCCATTGAATGGTCTGCAGGACAAGCAGCACCTACCCCCAGGCTCACAGCAGCCCCTGCTCTGAATACATGCTGGTGCATGTTAGGCAGGAACCCTGAGGTTATTAGTTTGGAGCTGCCCATGTAAGCACCACCCAGCCAGAGCTTGCCTCTGGCACCCCAGCTCACCCTGACCCTCTGTCCCCGTACCCCACATTATCCATACCCTCTGAACTCCTGCACCCATACCGTTTCCCAGATCTTGTACCACCTATACCCCTTCTCAATGTAAGACGCCGCTCCAGCACCTATACCTGCTTTTGATCCTACTCCCCTGCCCCAGGTCACAACCCTCTCCTTCATTCTAACTCTCTCCCCATACCCTTCTGGGTACCCTAATCCTTTATACAAGCTCCTTTCTGCACCTGTATGCCATCCCAGATCTTGCACCTCCTCCATTAATATCATGAAAGAATGGGGCCCTTGACCACTTACTATATTCTTAGGCTGTGTCTAGACTGGCCAGTTTTTCCGGAAAAATCAGCCACTTTTCTGGAAAAACTTGCCAGCTGTCTACACTGGCGGCTTGAATTTCCGCAAAAGCACTGACTTCCTACTGTAAGACATCCGTGCTTCTTGTGGAAATACTGTGCTGCTCCCATTCAGGCAAAAGTCTCATCTGCGCAAAGCTTTTGCGCAAAGGGGCCAGTGTAGACAGCTTGGATTTGTTTTCTGCAAAAAAGCCCCAGTTGCAAAAATGGCGATCGGGGCTTTTTTGCGGAAAAGCGCGTCTACATTGGCACGGACGCTTTTCCACAAAAAAGTGCTTTTGCGGCACAGCATCCGTGCCAATCTAGACACTCTGTTCTGAAAATGCTTTTAACAGAAAACTTTTCCATTAAAAGCATTTCCGGAAAATCATGCCGATCTAGACGCAGCCTTAGAATGGCTCCCCATCAAAAATGATTGCCCCTGATCTATAGTAAGACTGAAAAGTGGCACGGTATGCTTTTGTTAAAATCCAGTCAATATTAAATAAAATACCTTTTCCTTCCATCAGGGACTCTTCATGACTGAGTCTTCTCTGGGAAAAAGGACATGCTAGCTGAACAGCGACACAGTTAACTAAGTACAGACAATTACAGATGTGCTTTCTATAGAATAATGTGGTTTTTAAGATAATTTGTCATTTGCCAGAAACAAACTACCCACAAAGCAGGTTCCTTCCAGCTATTCTGTGGACCAGCCCATTAAGAGTGTGTGTGAAAGAAACACTGCTCTCTAGAATCAAGTTTAGTTCACAAGTGTTTTACTAAAGGCCTTCATCCTATGTTCAATACACTCCTCTATGTAATGAATGACCTTTTAGTGCATCTGCAGAAAAGTACAAGAGCACCTAAGTCAGGGAGGGGCAAGATGCCTCTTGCAGGCCAAATCTGGCCCGCCAAGCCACTGGATCCAGCCCATGGACACCCTGCTCTGGAGGGAGAGGAAGGCTTTGTGCGATCTCCCTGCCCTAACCCTATCCTCAGCGCCTACTGGATGGAAACAACCAGCCAATAGGAACTGAGCGATTGGCTTGGGGCAGTGCAAGCCGCTTCTCCTCCCAGACCTGAGAACCACATGGAGGGAGCAGCCTGCATTTTCAAGCAGTCTGGGGCTGCAGCAGGCAGGGAGCCCAGTCTGCTTTAGGTGTGCTGCAGGATTGCTGACCAGGAGATGCTTAGGTAAGCGCCTCCCAGCCAGAGCCTGCCTCTGGCACCCTACCCTCTCCTACACCCTATCTCCTTCCTCCAGATCACCAGCCAAATCCTCTGTACCTCCTTGCCCCAGGTCACAACACCCTTCCAGACCTTGTACCACTCCTACACCCCCTCCACCAGGCCAGAATCCTCTCCTGCACTAATACCCCCTCCCTGATCCTACACTCCTATCCTCTGACCAGGTCACAACACCCTCCTTCACCCAAACTTCCTCTCAGACCTCACACTGTCTCCTGAACGCCAGTTCCTTACCCTGTGCGTCTTTCTGCACCCAAACTACATCTTCGACCCCACATCTCCTCCATGGAAAAGTGCTGCACTTATCCATTTTCTGAAATCTTGGAGCAGTCCCCCCACCAAAAATTATTGCCCACCTCTGACTTAATTAATTAATACCTTTTAGATTACTTCCAGGCAGTTAGGCCAAAGTTTATAGGGCACACTATAAATAGAGGCCATAGTGCCAGTGTAACCCACACACCTAGGCTACGTCTACACTGGCATGATTTTCCGCAAATGCTTTTAACGGAAAAGTTTTTCCGTTAAAAGCATTTGCAGAAAAGAGCGTCTAGATTGGCATGGACGCTTTTCCGCAAAAGCACTTTTTGCAGAAAAGCATCCGTGCCAATCTAGACGCGGTTTTGTTCAAGAAAGCCCCGATCACCATTTTCGCCATCGGGGCTTTTTTGCGCAAAACAATACCGCGTTGTCTACACTGGCCCTCTTGCGCAAAAGCATTTGCGCAAGAGGGCTTTTGCCCGAACAGGAGCAGCATAGTATTTCCACAAGAACACTGACAATCTTACATGAGATTGTCAGTGTTCTTGCAGCAATTCAAGTGGCCAGTGTAGACAGCTGGCAAGTTTTTCCACAAAAGCAGCTGCTTTTGTGGAAAAACTTACCAGTCTAGAGGCAGCCCTAGTGTGATTACTAAGCAATGCAAGTGGTACCTAGAACACAGCAACAGTTAAGATCAAGAGCCCTCTACAGCACAGGCTGGGGCTCAGCAGGTAGAGCTGCCTATACTCAGCTGTAGAGGTCCAAGGTTCAAATCCAGCTCATGGTGTACACCATGAACAATTACAATGGGGAAAATCCCACAAAATTAGAGCAGAGAACATTTATTTAGGTGAGAAAAGTCTGTAAAACAGCATTCTGTTTGGCATAGACTAGATCGTGCACATGTCACTACTGCATATTAGAACACTAGCATATTAAATGTTCTCAAATGCAGTGTTGCTCCACTGCTATCGCAACAGAAACTGTCAAATTATTTAGGCCCAATCTCTGACGGTAACATGGATGGAAAGGATTCTTCACAATGCCAAAGATTCTTTCTTCATTTTATAGGAAGGTGCTTCCCATTGTGTAGTGGCAGCTTTGTGAAAGGTGGCATAGCTCTGAGAACAGGTTTTGCTAACCAAAGCCAAAACAATGCTGAACTGAACAAAGACTGTCCCTTTCAAGATTAATAGCCCAAGGCCAATGTCAGCTAAAAGATTGTTTGATGAATATGCTTTTAAAAATAGGCATTAGAGGCCTTTTTAAAGGTCAGTACAAATGGAATTATGGCATCATAGATTATGCCAGGAAAAATGAGTTTTAAATAGTAAGCGAGTTAAATTTTGTATCAATAGCTACTGTGCATAAGCTGACACTATTTAATTTTGACTATATATATTATCAGGGCTCAACAAACTGCAGTGAGAGCTACTCGCCAGCCCCACACCACTCATGTGCCAGACCGGCACTGCACATGCATGAATGGGGCACATGGAGCGACCAGCTGAAATCTACTCGCAGTGGTTTGTCGAGCCCTGTATATTATATACATACATAAACAGAAAGATTTACCCAATGTTGCTTGGGTCCTTAACTCAATTTTTGTTTTTTGGAAAATAAAATGAAAATGTAAAATTGCTCTGAGGTGGGGCTGAGGATGAGTATGCAGACTGTCTCGGGAAGAAAGGGCTACACCAGCATTCCCTTACTGCAGCAGCTTGGAGACAGGTGAGAAGCAACTGTTCACGGCTGCTGCAGCTCCAGCAGGCACAGCCAGGAGAGGGGTGCATGTCTCCCTGCTGGACCAGGTCAAGGTTCATCTGCCCTTTACTCTCCTCAGCCGGAGTAAGGAATGCAGCAAACTCTGCACTTTCCCATCACAACCTGATGAAGGGAAACAGCCAGCAATGTTCCCGTACGAATTGGAGGGGGTGGGAGAAAGCATTAGTCCCACCCAGTCACCCTCCCTAAAAGGCACCTGGGAGGAGAGAGGCTCCGGGCTGGGGCAGATCCAGATCGGAAAGAGCACTCTGTTAAGACATAGTTGGTAAAATGGAGGCAGGGTTTTGAAATAGAATTCAAAATGGAACCAGTCATGAATGACAGAGACTTTGCTGTCAAAACACCTTTGCACACAGCACTGTGGTTCTGCACAAGACACGTAGACTTTGCACACATCATTCTACTTTCTACACACGGGACTCTAGGAGTATGTCTACACTACTACCCTAGTTCGAACTAGGGTGGTAATGTAGTCAACCGGAGTTGCAAATGAAGCCCGGGATTTTAATTTCCCGGGCTTCATTTGCATGTTGCCGGACACCGCCATTTTTAAATGTCCGCTAGTTCAGACTCCGTGCCCCACGGCTACACGCGGCACAAACTAGGTAGTTTGGACTAGGCTTCCTATTCTGAACTACCTGTACTCCTTGTGGAACGTGGAATGAGGAGTACAGGTAGTTCGGAATAGGAAGCCTAGTCCAAACTACCTAGTTCGTGCAGCGTGTAGCCGCGGGGCACAGAGTCCAAATTAGCGGACATTTAAAAATGGCGGCGCCCGGCAACATGCAAATGAAGCCCGGGA
This sequence comes from Pelodiscus sinensis, assembly GCF_049634645.1. Classification (NCBI taxonomy): domain Eukaryota; kingdom Metazoa; phylum Chordata; order Testudines; family Trionychidae; genus Pelodiscus; species Pelodiscus sinensis. The sequence goes on from NC_134712.1 coordinate 69,983,960, forward strand.
AATTCAAATCCCGGGCTTCATTTGCAACTCCGGTTGACTACATTACCTCCCTAGTTCGAACTAGGGTGGCAGTGTAGACATACCCTAGCTGTTTTCCTCCCTTTGAACTCATAAATACACTGATTCCTGAGAGGATTGGGGTTGGCAGTTCTTCATCACACCGTGGAGGAGAGTTGCTTGTTGTACCTGGGAGCCGTGGTGAAGATCAGGACCATCTCAAGTTACAGAAAGACCTCATCCCACTGCCACCATCAGGGTGCTTGGACTCACAGTTGTGGCAACTGCCCAACACAATGAGTCCGTAGCTACCTGCGTCCCAAGTCATTGGACATCAACTACACAAAGTGAGGCTTGTTTGCCATGGCTAAGGCCCTCTGCAGTACTGGGACAGCTTCATGAATACTGAGCAGCTTTGTTTTCCATCGCGAAGGCAAGGATTAAGCAAAGACAGAACTATTCATTTACCTTGCCAACTCATATGCTCTAACATCGCTGAAGTCTACGTGCCTAAGGACTCCTCAGCGTTCCTCCCCTAAGGCTGCCCATAGCCACAGGGTAGAAGGCCCTGAGCATCTGTTCCTGTTCCATTGGACCTCTAACTGCGTACAGTATTCCACTGTTAGTCTATGGTTATCTTTTCTATCTCCAGTTATATCAGAGGGAGAGGGGCTGGAGTTGTTCTGTACTGATTTATTGTTATTTACTGTAGTGTTTCACCTGTTGTGTTGTACAATATATTCATGTTAAATTTGAAAGTGAGTCTGTCTTTATTGGAATCCGTAAAATCCACCAGTGATTAGATGGGTTTTCTTGATGTTAACTGGGAGTTTCTGACTTTGGATGAATCTAAAATGCAAAATAAACCTTACAATTTGTTGTTAAAATCTGCCAGACTCCCTGACATATACTACTCTTCCCCACCAGTCTATGCAAAATGTAGCTTCTTACATCACTTTCTTGTCTACTATCGTATTATTGCAGATCTGACCAGATCACCTCTGAGTCCTTCCGCTGATTTCCCCATCTCCACCAGTCCAAGTTCATACCTGTTGTCCTTTAAGGGTTTGCGTTTAATCCATTTATCTGCCTATGATCTCATCATAATGCCTTCTATACTCTTTTCTTCATTATGCCAGCTTTGGGGTCCAACATGTCTGAGCCTTCCACAAGCTTAATAGTTTCTTCCACAGGACACTAGAACTGGTGTTCAGGCTTTTTAGTTACTCTTTCCTCTCAGGCAAATTCCAGGGCGGACCCTCTTCTAAGACAAAGACATTATACCACTATTCCAGATCAGGCCCCATATTTAATAAAATTCTGTTCTGTTAGTGTGCCTTTGCTAACAACCCCCAAGCAAACCCCTTTCACCTGTCTGATGATTCTGTCTCTTTTCCATATGGTTTTGTGAGAAGCAATCCTATTTCAGGCACATCCCATTTTCCTGGCAGAGCCAAATTCTTACTTTACTTTACTTTGTTATAAGAGGACATACTGAATATATATTGAATTTGGCGATATACTGAATTTGGTGGTACACGCCTACAGCTGAGCTAGAGGTAATGAAGAACATGCTTTTTTGACTGTGGTAAAAATGTTTGAGCTCTGTATAATACTCAGTTGAGCCATACCATTTTTGGCTCCTTTGGCAAAATGGAGCGAGGGGCAGGAGGCCAGAAGGGTAGGGGATATATGAGTCAAAGCAAAGGGCAGGGGATACATGAGTCAAAGCAGAGGGTGAGGATACACGAGTCAGGGCAGAGGGTTGGGAGGAGGGAGGCCTCAGGGCACAAGCTGGGGGTGGCTGCCAGCTTCTTCCCAGGCTCAGCCACCCAGCAGCACATCCCAGAGTGGACCCAGGATGGTGGAGTGCTTTGCAGGCTGCTCACCAGTGCTCTCCATGGCTGGCCCAGGGCTGTGGGGGCTGTACAGGGTGGCAGTGTCTAGTTGCTGGGGTCCTTGCTGTCCCCCTGTGGTGATTCCTGTCCCCATCCTTGTTGTCCTCCTGTGGTCATGTGTGAGTATAACTGACGCTGCCATCACAGCTCCTTCCTTTCCATTTGATATGAAACAAACAATCTCATTCCATATCCCATTATCCTGGCATAGCCAAACCGTGACCTTGCTTTAAGTTATAAGAGGAAACTTATAGTAGTGTAGACACTCACATGTAGCATATGCAAAAGTGTTTAAAATTATATTAACCAAAGAATTTATGGAAATAGTATTCAAAATCACGAATAATGAGAATGGACAGAAAAGAGTCTGTCTCTTCAGTGTCCAGATAGATTATAACAGTGGTCCCCAACGCGGTGCCCGCGGGCGCCATGGCGCCCGCCGGGGCATTTGTATGCGCCCGCCGACAACCCGGGCTGGCCCCGCCCCCCGGCGCGCGGCGCACTGGAGGCGCCGGCCCCAGGCACGCGACACTCGCCTGGTGTGTGGCGCTCGGGCGGCCCCAGCCCTGGGGCACATGCGGGCGCGTGGCGCTGGTGCCGGCCCCAGGCGCGCAGCTCGGGCGGCGGCGCCAGCCCCGGGCCCACGGCACAAGGGGCTAGGGCGGCCCCAGCCCTGGCGTGCCCCCGGGCGCCCAGCGTGTGAGTGGCCCCGCCCCCGGGCGCCCGGGAGCCCATAAAGGTTGGGGACCACTGGATTATAAAGATCATTGCTGCTCTTTAACTGTATATAATTCCATTGTAAATAGGTTATATTGTAGTTAAGGTACCTGTTTGAGCCACCTAAATCTAAATATTGTATATTTTGTTACAAAAATACAATATATTAGTATACCTCAATCATGCACTTCTAATTCATGTCAAAGTTAAACTCAGTGGAACTATTTATGTAACTAAGGGCTGCATGATTTGGTCCAGTGAAAGCAAACTAAAGCTATGTCTACAAGCTCATCTAACTACCCTTGCATAGTAAGGCAGTACAATTTTTGTGTGTAAAGTAATACAACCCCCTAGTGTGGACATTTGTACTAGTATGAAGGTGCTTGAGCTTATTCCCATTAAGGAAAAAGTTATAGCTGTGTAACTGCAACCACAGTAGTAGAATGTACTGCTGTAACTATTTTGGTTAAAATAAAAACAAAATGCACACCATTAATTATAATAGTTATACTTGTTCAAAAACTACTATATGTAGACCCGACTTAGTCTAGCTATGAAGAGAGAAATTTGGCAATTCATATTGAATATTAATTGATTTAGCTAATTATCCTAAAAAGAAGAAAACATTTAACAAAGTTTTGGTTTTCCTTTTGCAAATAGTCATTGGACTATTTTTTTAAATGTTTGAGAGATGAGAATACTTACTACATATCGTATCTTTAATTTTGTTTCGGGGATACTTGTTCATTTACCAATATCTATTACTGATTTTTTAAGTTATGACTATATTCATCTAAACTTTAATAGGCAACTGAAAGAAATGGGGAAAGATTTTAAAGAATAAAATGAAGACACTTTAGTTTCACAGTTATCTACACCATAAATCTACATTTTACAACCTTATTGCTGTAAAAAGAACATCTTGTTATGAAACATACAGGCAAACATGCTGTCAGTTAAAACAGATTGTCCTAATCTGTCGCTGAGTTCTTGCCTTTTTAGTAATTGCACTAGGTTTCCCCTAAACCTCGGGAGGGCACTAGTGTGACATTCACAGAGTGAAATGCTCAGGGGGATGTATGTATGTTTATATTATAAATACACAGATTTCTCTCTAAAGTCTCAGTGTAGAAAATACAATTTTCCCATTCCCACTACACACTGCAGAGTGACTTCCACAGCCTGCCAGGTCAAAAGGTGAAAAGTTTTATCTATCAAAATGTCAAGCAAGCTAACACCAGTAGGCAATCCTCTAGCCACCAGAAACCCCAACGTGGTGGTCATTTAAAGAGGCAAGACTGTACATCAATGGGAAGACTTCCTCCACGCTAAGAGTACTATTCTATCAGCTTCCACACACAAAAATCTGAGCCCAATAATTAGTTTCATAAATAACTTTTCCTTTTACCCTGGAGGATCTCAAACTGTTTCAGAGCAAGCGAGTATTTGTTCGCTATGCCATCATCAAATTCTCCATTTAGGGGAGGCAGCAGCTAATTAAAAGCACACCGCAAAAGTTCTATAAACCTGTAGTGTAAATATCCACGTGTAGAGGGAGGCATTCAAGAAGGCAAGCAAACTCAGTAGACTGGGTTTTGCGCCCGAGGTGTCTGGTATCGGATTCCCCCCTGAGAGTTAGTGACTGTGGCGTAACTCGTATGGCATAAAGGCAAGCGCCTGTCATGAGAGCTAGTGCTGATAATGCTGGTGGTTGGATTGGCACTTCTGGGAAAGATCATTGTCCATAAATGCTTGGTTATAGAGCAAGCAGTTGAGTTTTCGGGTCAATTCCACTTAAAGGGGGAAGAAGCGGTAGCCATTCCCTCTTTGCTGGGCAAGCCCAATGAACTATTTCTTCGGAGTGTTCTTTTACAGTGTCAGCAGCTGCGAGCTGGTCACAAGCCTGTGCAAACGATAAAGCCATGCCACCAAAACCGCGCAAACCACGGTTGTCATTCTCCAGAGTCTCCTCAGAACGAGAGAGAGAAATGACTGTATTGCCCAAAGCAGCGCGCTTGTCATTGTCACTAGTTACACGATATTCACGACCTACCTCTAGGAAAACGGTGCGCAGAGCCTACGCTGTGAGGGAGTGTTACCGACCGCAACTAGGAACTGGGGGCTGACAGGCTCGCCCCCCCCCCCCCCCGCACACACTTCTCTAGCGAGCCGCCTCGCAGCCTGGCTGAGACCCGCTGCAGCCACAAGAGGGCGATGCGCGCCAAGGCGGCGAGTCGCGGCGCTGAGCGCGACAGTAAGTTCCAGGACGGGCTCGACTCCCGCCCACGGTTACACAGCACGAGCCGAACCCCTCTGCCCCGGGCGCGCCACCGCTCAACCTGTCCGGGCTCCGAGGCGCGGCTGGCAGCGCGAGCGCGAGTCTAGGACCGGGGTGGGCGCCTCGAGGTGCGGCCCCAGCAGCCGGGCGCGCTCCCCGGTCCCCTCTGCGAGGCCGAGCGCGGCAACGCACGAACCGCGAGCTCAGCCCGATCAGGTGCCGCCCCCCCCCCCCCGGCGCCTCTGAGCCATCTCCCCGCAGGCTGCAGCCCGGCGCCCCCCTGCCCTGACTGCCCCGGCGCCGCCGCTCAGCCCCGGCTCGCGCTTCCTTGGCGCCGCGCTGGGTCTTAGCAGCGACCCCGGGCCTGCCCAGGGGCACGTTTGCAGCCCACGTGCGGCGTTCGTGCCTCTGTCGGAGCAAGCGGCTTCTCGCCCCCTCCCCCTTCCCCGGAACCCAGCAGCGCAAAGCCCCATAAACAGGAAGGCGGGAAGGAGAACAGCCAGTCCTGCCCTGTCCCAGCACTGGCACCGCTGGAGCCGCGTTCCCTGCTCGCATGGCCCGGCCTCCCGGGGGGGGGGGGGGGGGGGCGGAAACAGCCCCACTCCCCCCCCGCCCGCCCGCCCGCCACTCACTGCAGCTGCTGCAGATTTACGAGGCTCGGCCCCCAGCAGCGGCGCAGGGCAGAGCCCTTTCCGCCCCTCCCGCTACACCGCCCCCGGCCCGAGGGATTCCTGTAACACTGGCTCCCCGTCACTGGGGCAGGAGGCGGGGCCGGGGCTGTATAAAATCGGGGCAGGCGGCGAGCTCCTAAGTTCAGACCAGCTACCCCCGGGTGTCGTCGCGAGTGCTGGGCACGGGTCTGCCAGCGGGGAAGGCGCCAGGCAGGGTGAGCCCCAGCAGCAGCCGCCTCCAGTCCAGCCTGACCGCTGAGGGGGAGCCACTCACCTGCCGCGGCGAGCCCGGGTGTCCGTGTGAGCCCCTGCCCGCTCTCCGATGAGCGCCGCCGCCCTGTACAGCCTGGACTCCCCGGCATGCTACAGGCACTGGTCCCTGGAGCCGGCCAACTTCTACGACACTAAGGCGGGCGGCGGGCTGAGTCCCTCCTGCAAGCCCGGCGGTGGCGGCGGCATGAGCGCCGAGGAGCAGGGCGGCGGCAGCAGCAACCTGGCCGAGCTGAGCGCCGCCGCCCCGGCCATGTACGAGGACGAGAGCGCCATCGACTTCAGCTCCTACATCGACTCCATGTCGGCCGTGCCTAACCTGGAGCTGTGCAACGACGAGCTCTTCGCCGACCTCTTCAACAGCAACCACAAGGCGGAGCGGGGCGGCGACTACGGCGAGTACCTGCCGCCCGCGGGCCGCGACCCCGCCAAGGACTTCGGCGCCGCCCTGCTGGGTGGCGAGCCCCGGCCCGGCTCCTCTGCCCCCCGCGTCGCCCTGAAGCAGGAGCCGGACTGGAGCGACAGCGACCTTTCCTCCTCGCTGCTGCCCTCGCAGGTCGCCACCTGCGCCCAGACCATCATGAACCTGAGCGGGCAGCCCACGCCGCCCACCTCGCCCGAGCCCGCGGGCAGCAGCTCGCCCTCCAGCTGCAGCACCCGCTCCCCCTCGTCGTCCTCCTCCTGCGGCCAGGGGCCGGTGGCCGGGGCGCCGGGCAGGGACCGCGGCGGCAAGAAGTGGGTGGACAGGTTCAGCCCTGAGTACCGGCAGCGCCGGGAGCGCAACAACATCGCCGTGCGCAAGAGCCGCGACAAGGCCAAGCGGCGCAACCAGGAGATGCAGCAGAAGTTGCTGGAGCTGTCGGCCGAGAACGAGAAGCTGCACAAAAAGATCGAGCAGCTGACCCGGGACTTGTCCAGCCTCAGGCATTTCTTCAAGCAGCTGCCTGGCGCGTCCTTCTTGCAGCCTGGCTCGGGCACCGACTGCCGGTAACCTGGGCAAGGGGCGCCAGGGACTCACTGCCTTATCCTACCAATACCTCAAGAGACCTGCACAGAGCAGCCGGCGCTGCAGAGACGGGACTGGCCTACCTGCAGCGGGAACGGTGCCTCGGGGGGGCCCGCTGCTGCTTCTCAACTCCTGTCTGCTCCCTAAGCGGCAGCGAGGGAGCGAGGAAGACACAGAACAGTGAAATTGTGCTGGGTTTCAGTTTCTTTTGAATGTTGTAGCAAGATTGGACTAAGCCTGGGTCTTTAACCGCCAAACTTGCAAAAAAAATCTATATATAGAGAGAGAGAGAAAGGGAAAAAAGAGCTAAACTTTTGTGGTTTTCTCCTTAACTTATTTTTGTAATTGTAGTTTTTGTTCTTTTTCTACATTTTATTCATATTGATGCAGCTATGGTACATTTTGTAAAAATGATTCAAAAACCCTTTATACTGTAGATAACAGAAGGAAAGACTGAGCATGCTCAACATTTTATATCAATTTTTACAGCAATTCTAAGAATAAAAAAAAAGCATTTTAAATCACTTTTGCTTCATGTCTTTACCCTAGGCTTTGGAGCCAGACTGGTGAGAGTAAATGCAACAGATGGAGCCGTACTTTTCAGGAGCTGCAAACATTCATAGCATTAATATAAGCATGTGATTTCATCAGTAAAATCTGTAGTAAGCGTGTGTTAAGTACAAGTTCTTACAAACTTCATTTTCAATATTATTAAATCAGAAAAATGACTAGGATTTCTTAGTGCACTAAGTGTTTTAAACATTAAATGGAGACAACACTGTGTATTAAGATTAAAATTATTTTTTGCCACTATGGCAGTAATTGCTATAACAGTTCAAGCTAATACTTTCCACCAGAAGCTGAACTGTGTTAACAAGTAGGCCATTTCCTACTACCATGGTTCTCAAGTAGCATGATAAACACAAGGGAAGCTAAGTTTTGCTATTAAAACTGTGAAAACCTCAAGGCAACAGTTAAGAGTTCCAGCTGTAAAATACCCCCAAATCAGGTCAACCCATGTTGTACTGTTGTACAAAAAAATTTTAAGGCTGTGAAGGAAAGGTGAATTCATGGTGGAATAAACATGTTATTTACATTATTGCTGCAAGTACCTGAATCTTCAGGTTTTTGTTGGGACACATTTTGGTATTCTTAAATCATACTCAACACACTCATCAGCTTTGCTGTGCAGTTCTGACAGTGAGGGCTGCCATTGAAAATAACTGCATATATTTAAGTCAATTTAGTCACCTAAATTTGTGCATAATCTAGAAGTATTCCTCTTACAGCATAAGTGGGGGTGGCAACAGCCTGTAGAAAACTTGATATAATGCTGCAAACACTACCAGGGTGAAGTGCTTACCAGCAGAAAATAGATTCAGAAAATAGATTTCAGTTTGACTATTCACAGCAGCAAGCATTGCCCTGGGTAGTATCTGATGGATGAAGCCCATCATTTGTAGCTTTTTTTTCTTAAGGTAAAAGCGCTAAGGAAGAAGGGTACTTGTTGGCTCAAAAGGCTCAGTTATTTATTAACGTTCAAGAGTGCTATCATCAATCATGACACTAGAAATGACTAGGAGACAGTTTAGTTATTTGTTCAATAGCACACACTTCAGCATGCAAAACCAATTACTGCATAACTCTGGTCTACTGATCTTTCATCAAGTGCAGACAATGTGCTCTGTGCTGTACAGGACAAAGAAATCAGTTACTTGTCTAGTCTTACATTAAATTTTGTTCAGAATACAAAATGAAAATAAGAATCTCAGATATGGTTATAACCAGGGCTCGACAAATTATACAATCTACCTGCCATGGAAGAGCCGGTTCGGGCGATCTGCGCAGAACTATCTGTGCACGCGCAGATTGCTGGACAGCGCGGTTGGTGAGCGGGGCTCGCTGCAGTTCAGTGAGCCCTGGTTATAAGCAATCTATCTCCCATATAGCTATCAGCACAATTAAGTCATCCCTTAACCAGTTTGTTCTTTTCTTACACATAGTATATAATGAAACGACCGCTTTATGGGAAGTTAGATGCCACAGTATTTCTATAAGTCTCAGAGGGATAGCCATGTTAGTCTATCTGCAAAAACAATTAGGAGTCCTGTGGTACATTAGACTAATTTATTTGGGCATATAAGCTTTTGTGAGTAAAAACAGATTGCGTCTGACACATTGGATTTTTACCCATGAAAGGTTATTATGCCCAAATAAATTTGTTAGTTTTTAAGATGCCACAGGACTCCTTGTGGTTTTTGCAGTATTTGTATAGTTAGAAATCACTAAAACATTAGCTGCATATACTTTTGACACCATTTGTCACTTCTGTAAGATGAGGCTCATGAAAATCTGCATTTGTAATATTTATTGCAGTGTGCTAATAACATTACAATTTAGTATCAATGGTGTGCAGTGCATAATGCTTCTGGAAATTATTAAAACATACACTTTAATTACAGTCCACCATTCATGATAAAATCGTTATTCCTCAAATAACATTTACAAAGTTATTCTTTTGACACAAATAAAATATTTTTACCGCCCACTATAAAAGTATCACAAAAACATTCTTTACAAACATTCAAACCTCCAGAAAAAGTTGGTTTACATTCCTGAACATTTACTCCAAGAGACCAGTCTCAAGAACTATATTCTTAAATACTGGACTGATCAAAACCATACAATATAAACGTTCTGAAAAATCAGTGTTTCTAAATATACTTGGTTTTTTTAAAGTTTAACAATAATTTCTAAATCTGTTTTAATAAACTATGTCAGTATTTATCATGCTTGCATTTTACATTATCTGTGGGCATAGTTAACAAATAACCACATTACATTACAAAGTCCATAGATATTATAGTAGCTGACAACATTCAGTTTACTTTCTTCCTGCTTCCAGTAGGATAATTTCTTCCAATCCAACACAGCTAGGATGGCTGCTAACAGACTGGACGTAGCAGTTTAATAACCCCACCTCCTTTCCCAGCACACTCTTCACCTCATAACTCTGTAGTGATAAAGGCATGTTGATTAAACAAACAGTACTGTACATTCTGTTCTAGTAAGCACACAACTCAAAGGAGAGGGTAAGGTCCTCTTCCAGTGTACATTTTTATTGCTCAAAAAGGAAGCCAAACCAATTAAGACTATGAAATGCTGCTACAAAGAACATACTTAGTCTGATAAATTAGATTTTCAGTAATTTTAGAAACAAAACATCTCCCAGCAGTTGTAGTTAGAATGGATCTCACTGTCATACCTACTGAAGTAGAGTTTAATAGCCACTAAAATCTAGCATCCAGTCCACCAATGCATAGTTTCTTTATATAGCTTTCTTGGATACCCAAGGATTGTGCATGTGATAGGGAATTGTATGTGTGCGCGCATGCTCTGTAAGAAGGTAGCCAAAGAAGAAACTCCCATTTGAAACTAACCCTTAAAAAAACAAAAACAAACATCTCCTTTACTGTTCTACCCATGGTTATAATATTTTGCATTTACAGTAAAACTCCAATTGTCCAGCATCCAGCGGTCCAGCACTAACTGGAACCCGGAAGTGCTCCAGCAAGCCAGACAGTTGAAGCTACTGTGAGCCCCATGGGCGCTCGCAGCTGGGAAAGGGAAGGAGAGAAGAGGGGAAGGGGATTATATCCCTGTGATGGGTCTGCTGGGACCCACACTGCCTCTGGCCAGGGAGTGGGCGGGGAACGGCGTGGCAAGGGGGAATCCTCTACTGTTTTGCAGAAAGGCGGGGGAAGCCCCGTGTAGCCACGAGAGCTAAGTCCCCAAACTTGCCCCGTTCCAGCTGCACTCAGCCCCGTGCGGCCGCTGAGAGTTTCCAGGAGGGGAGCGGGTTCCCCACCCCCCAGGCTGCACTAGTTATCGCCAAGCAGGGGGGTGAGACGCAGCGCTGCGGAACCAACCCAGCAGCACCCCAGCTGCTCTGCTATGCCGCTTGTCCGCCACACGTCAGTTTCAGTAGTGGCAGCAGCGGACTTGGGGAAGTGGTGGAGCAGAGCAGCTGGGGTCCTGCCGGGTTGGTCCTGCAGTGCCATCGCTGCTGAAACTGACGAGCGGTGAACTTGGGGAAGCGGCAGAGCAGAGCAGCTAGGGTGCTGCTGGGTTGGTCCTGCAGTGCTGCCCCTCACCCCCCCGCTCGGCGATATGTACTGCAATCTGGGGGGTGGGAAGCCTGCTCCCCTCCCGGAAACTCTCGGTGGTGGCATGGGGCTAAGTGCAGCCAGAATGGGACAAGTTCGGGGACTTAGCTCTCGCAGCTGTGCGGGGCTCCCCCCGCCTTCCTGCAAAACGGCAGAGGGTTTGCCCCTCACTGCGCTATTCCCCGCCCATCCCCTGGACACAGTGAAAGTCCTGGCAGACTCGTCACAGCCCCCCGCCAGAGTACCTCCCAATACTCAGGCACCACCTAGGTCCCAAAGGTGCTGGATTATCGGAAGTCTACTCTATATAGCTTTTTGTTTAAGTATCACAATATAGCTTAATACCAATTTGTGACAATATTTCTGTGTGATAAGCACTATTATATTAATTTTATAGTGTGGTAAACTGAAGTATAAAAGCTTCAGAGGGGTAGCCAAGTTAGTCTGTAACAGGAAAAACTTAAAAAACAACAAATAGTCTAGTAGCACCTCAAAGACTGACAAAACATGTAGATGGTATCTTGAGCTTTCATGGACACAACCCAGTATAAAAGTTAGGTGATGCCCAAGGTTACATAGAAAGATGGTAAACCCAGGATTAGAAAACTGGAGTATTCTTGAAGAGACATTTTTATTTGGAGCCCATACTAACTTTGTCAAAAATAAGAATTTGAGGTGATATTTTCATACTCTTTCCTTAAATGTGCTTTTTAAAGAAAATCATGTTGTAGTTTATGAATTAATGGAGTATAGGGGGTAAAAGTTATCACTGGATTTCAACCAGAATAAAAACCCCTCCAAACAGCAAGTTTTTGGGTATAATCATTCTGGAAACTGACAAATATTAAGAAAATTCATGAAAATGAGTTTCTTTGGGTTTTGTTTGTTGAACTCCAATAACTCAAACAAGGACTAAATTATTTTGTCATACTTTCCAAACAAAAAATAATTAATGGAAAGACGCTTGTGTCAAATGACATTTTACAATAGTGTACACAAGTACTGAATCAAACATCCACTTTGTATTTCAAGAGCTGCAGGAAGATTATTAATCATTTTAAAAACAGTCTTCAGTAAATCATATGCCTGCTAGCTTATATCTACAAAATAAAAGCAGGAAACAATTTACTATAAAATAATTTTAAGAAAAACTTTACAGTTAATATATTTTCTTATATACCAAATTAATAGTGTATTGTATAAGTGACATCTAAACATACCACATAAAACACAAAACAAGCAAATAAGACTATACTGGTAATATCTCAGCTCAAGAGAGTAATCACTTATGATTATGTCTTATAAGTCATGGCTGCTTGTGTTTCATGTATCTATGGTTTGATTTATTTAGGTTCCAATAAAACACAATTTATGATATATTTTACAAGTTTCTGTAAATGGGAGTAATAAGACTATTTTTTCCTAAGTATTTTCAGATTTCCAAATAAAAGATGCTATACAAGAACAAAGTACTCTTAGCATGCTTTGTTCCAGTGTTTTCACATACAGCTCAGAATATCTATTGTCCACTATGGAATTCTGCCCCTAAATGAAACCTCAGGAAATTTCAATTTCTTTATCTTAATTTTACGTATACTTACCCCATCCACAGTAGATGATGACATCAGGACAGAAGAAATTGTTTTTTGTAACAGCTGCAGTAAAAAAGTGGAAGGACCAGACAAAAAAAAATTATATACATGTGTAACATTCACTTCCATGTTAAAAATGAAAATTAATATTTTGAGTCTAGAATTGTCCTTTATTTTACAATTCAGTTGACTGAAAAAAATATATATATAATGGCAGGCCTGGGCCAAATCTGGCTCATCAAGTCACTGAACCCAGCCCACAGACACTGCATGCTGCCCCAGGCAGGCTCCCCGCTTGCCTTACCCCACCTACATGCTGTTCAGAAACACAGATATGAGAGAGTTTTTCTTTAAAAATTGTGAGTCCGGAGGGGAGGAGGGAAGCTTTAGGAGCTACTTCTGCCCCCAGAACAATCCAACTGCCTGTCAGAAATGGGCCAATGGGAGCTGCCTGTGTCAATAACAGGCAGCCATGAAACACAAGAGGCTCCAGAGCACATGGCTGCAGCCTATGCTAGGGCAGGACAGGCTGGGAGGCTGATTCAGGAACTGTTGCTGGCTGGTAAGGCTACTGGCAGAACCTACCTCTGGCACCCCAGTCACTCTGCCCCCTACTCCACATACCCAAATCCTCTGCTCCCCTCTGTAGCCATTTCCCAGCCCAGATCCAGCACCCCAAATCCCTGCCCCAGATCAGAGTCCCTTCCTGCCCTAGCTCACAATCCAAATCCCTGAACCCCCTCCTGTACCCCAATGCCCTGCCCTAGGTCACAATCCAATCTCCTTCACCCCAGTCCAGTGCCACAGATCACAACTGCCTCCTTCACCCAAACTCCCTTCTGCACTCAACCTCCATCCCAGACTCCACATCTCTTCCATTAATATCATGGAAGTGTGTGGCCTTTGATCACTTTCTAAATTCTTGGAGTGTTCCCCCCCCCATAAAAAATTATTGCCCACCCCTGTCTGAGGGCAATTTTCAAAAAGCACATCAAGATGCAAGTCAAAACACCCCATCCATATTTCCTTTAAGCTTCATTACATTTCCAGGACTCATTACTATCAAAGGGCCCAATCCAGCCAAGTTCTTCAATGGGAATTGATGATGCTCAGCACGTTGTTGGAAGCCCTCAGCATTTTGTGGGATGAAGTTCTGAGTGAGCTCAAGGTGTGTTTTACCTGAATAAGGACTACAGGATTAGAACCTTAATCTCCACATTAATTTTAGGATTTTTCTTTTTGTTGTATTAATAAAGTTATAATTTTTCTTCAGTAAGGGCTCTGTAGACAATTGCGTCTCAAAGCACCTATAAATCAACATACCTACCCTCAATGTACTGGATACAATTAGCACTTTTATTGTTTTAGCTCACCTTTACTTTTACTGTGCAATGAGGTCGGGATGGACATTGCAGAAAGACTTCCAGGTGCATTTTGATAACTGGTAAAATTACAGCTTGGGAGCATAGGTTGCAGTAATATGATCGTCTGAAACACATGAATAGTGATGAAGAGACAGATAAAAAGATAAAATGTCATTTATCAGATCAGAAGGCAAACACGCGAATGATGTACTGATTTTGGCCTAATTCAGTGAAGTGTTCAAGCAGCTGCTTAACTTTCAGCCCATGCTTAAGTCTCATTGACTTCAATGGAACTTATCACAGGGATGAAAGTAAGCATGTACTTAAATACTTTGCTGAATTGTGGTTGTGGAATAAAGTTTACATTAAATTATTAGCTAAATAAAGGGAAAATCTTCAAACTAGAGGAAACCATTGGAAAACACATACACGGGGCACTACTAATTACATATACTTAAAACTAGGGATGTTAGATAGCAGGTAATAGAATAGTCAACTAACCACACTAATTTTTAGTGGTTTGTTGACTATTCTATAGTCCCCGGGATGGGGTCTGCAGCCAGTGCACTCTGGCCCCACTCCCAGGGAGTCCCTTGACACCCCACATTCAACACGGGGTGCTACGCAAGAGCCAGGCTGCAAGGGAAGCCAGTTTAAAAACCAGCTCCCCTCATGGACAATGGCTGCTGCCATCCCACACTGGTGCAGGATGGCAGCAGCCCCTATTCATGGGGGGTCTAAGCTCCCTGCAGACAGAGGCTGCTGGGGGTGGGGGAGGAAAGAGGGCAGGGGAAGTTGCTGCAAAGCAGCCTCTGTCCGCGAAGGCCCAGGCTACACGCAGACAGAGGCTGCTCCTCCAGCAGCCTCTGTCTGTGGGGAGCTCAGACATCCTCCCCGCCCCCCAAGGGCAGGGGCTGCTGCTGGGGACCAGCCTCTGTCAATGGCGGGCCCAAGCTTAGGGAGCTTGGACCCCTCGCACACAAGGGCTGCTGCCATGAAGCAGCGGGCTTTCCTCAGCATCAGCTCCTGCTCCTCCCCCCTTCACGCTGCCTCTGATACTGCGGAAACGAGGGGGAATGCGAGTAGTCGACTAGATTAGCCAATAAACCTAGACTTATCAGTTAATTGTCTAGTCGACTACTCGTTGACATCCCTACTTAAAACATACCAAAATATAGGGAAATCTTTGTGTTTTTGTGTGCTGTTATTCAGGGGAAATTATATATAACACTGAACAAACTGTATTTTTAAAAAATTGTTGTAAACATTCCTTTATCCTTTTGACTGTAAATGACCAGAACCTGGAATCAAAATCACTCTGTATGTACTTTGTGGCACCAGAAGATCCCCTCTTTTCTTCCTTTACACTGTGCCTCCAGCTTTATTGTCTTATGTTGACATCTTACCAAGGTCACTGAAACTATTCAAGACGAGGCTAGACAAGTACTTAATGGGAAACTTCACAAGAACTTTCTATTGGGAAGGGGCATTGGTAATTCAGTTGGTAGATTTTGTGGTGGAAACTAGCATTTCTAATTCAATTGGGAGAATATTCCTGAGCCAATACTGAACCAATGTCCCTTTCATCTGAACACATATCACTTGCTTTGTGCCCTGAAGATTCTGAGAAATCAGACTTTACAGCTGTGACCTTTCTATTTGTACTAAGTCATTTTATAAGGGTTATAAACAGGCCTGATTCTCCTCTCATTTACATTAATGTATTAATAGGAATGTCTCAGAAATTAACTAATACATATCAGTAAAGAGTGAGAGGAAAAACAATGGGATTCCCAGTTACTAAAGCACCTGGCTTTATAAATGGATGCAAGAAACAATAAAAGTTTCTTACAGCTTAAAATAGTTCACTGTAAAGTACATGACATGTTCATTGACACTATATCAGTACTTGTGTGAGGTAAAAAAATCTATCTTTGCAAATTTATGTCACTTTGCCTCTATTTGTGTGTTCCTCAATGGGCGAATTTTATCCTTACCGGTTGTGTCATTCCATCAGCAATAAAAATCCTGCAGTTTTGTCCCCCATACCCTCACAGTAAGTAGCTGTCCAGGAGAATACATGCATAGGCTGTATTGTAGGAACATGTGTACTACATCTGCCTCTTAAGGTTGCACTAAAAAAGCCCTGGTACAGTAAGCACCAAACTGATTCTTACCTATCCTGTGGATGATGCTCCAGTTTGTCATTGCCACATCTGTTACATGTGGACCAAGAGAAGGCCGTGCTCTCATTAACTCCAGAGATAATGCCTAAATAAAAAAGAAATTCTTACAAAGTGCCATGTGCTTAATGGCCTGCTAGGCAAGGCTGAGCATGTCTTAACAAGGTTTTGATCCTTTAACACTCTTGAACCCTTAACTCCATGATAAAGGGGGCTTTAAAAACAGCTCTTACATCACCAGAAAAGTTAGTGAACAAGGAGCAGGTAACAGTCTTGGAAGGGAATGAATGAGCTAGATATACCTGATTAACATTCTCTAAACTTAGGGCAATAAATACCATCCCACTCCTCCCCCCACCCTCAAAAGAAAAAAAAGGAGATAAGCAAAATCCAACATAAAAAGCTGCAGGAGTAAAAAGAATTCAGGCAAAATCCAGCAGCAGAGTGGGTTATCCAGTTTATTATACTGAATGTAGCATGTACAGTTACCTGCCTGAGGGACTGGTGGTGTATGTGTGCATACAGGGCAATGAGCTCACGGGCCTCAGAGACCGAATACAGGCTCTGGAGACCAGCATGGCTCAACTGGAGGAACTAATGGAGAAGGAAAGATTAAAAAATGAGATTTTCTGGTACATAGTAGAGTGGTCCCATGTCAAGCCTGGCAGCCTTGGTGCTACTGAAGAAGATTAAAGTCTCGGGAAAGGAGAACAACAAAATAGAGCAGATCCCATACTTGAGACTTTCAGTCCAGCTCATGTTATGGTACTCTCAAACTGAGGATAGCTTCCCAGGGGAGAGTCAATCACTGGAAATACAGATAGCTGGATTTGTGATGATCAGGAGAATTATAAAGTGAATTGCCTGATGGGTGTAAAGTCTCATCTCTTAAGGCTTCTATACAGGCTAATGTGCAGTGATGGGTTAGAGACTGAAGTCCAGGACCATAGCATTTTCTGAAATGCTTCCATTTCCATGAACAGCACCAGTAAGATAAGCAGAAGTGCAGGGTCTCAATGCTTTGATGAGATGATGGTGAGAAGAGGGTTTTTTAAAAGTTTTATTAGGAACTGGAGGGCCTTTGGGCAAAGCAGGAGTCAATGTACCTGAAGGATGGGTTCCACCTAAACCAAAATGGAGCTAGATTGCTGGCATGTAAAGTTAAAAAGGTTGTAGAACAGTTTTTAAACAAAGGGTGGGGGGAGGGAGGGAAGCTAACAGGTGTAGAGGAGCACAGGATTCAGGCAGAGACACTCCTCAAAGAAGAATTTATAAGGATTCTGTATACCCTACTAAGAAGGAGAGGACAGAAGTTGATAAAGAACAAGTAGGAAATGAAGAGAAAGAAGTGTCCTATTCATGCAACTTGGCAGACAGCTAAAAAGTGATATGTTTTATAAATGCTTGTATACAAATGAGAGAAGTTTAAATACTCAGATGGGTGAAATGGCGTGCCGGGTATTAAATGAGGATACTGATATAACAGCATATCAGATACTTGGTGGAACAACGATAATTAATGGGACACAGTAATACCAGAGTACAAAGTATATTGGAATGATAGTATGGGTTACCAAGAATAGTGAGTGTCCCTCCTTCATTTCAGTGGACCATAGTAGCCTGCAGCCCACTGGGGTTCATCCTGCAACCTGTGGAGCCCCTGTCTGCCCCACTTCCCCATGCGCCTCTTGCACACTGGGGCACCAGAGCCCTGTGCTTCCTACTTCTCCCCTTCCCTCCCAGCCATTTCGGAGTGCTACAAATTAACTGATTTGCACTATGTCTCCGCTCTTCCTCCTCCCTCCCAGAGCTTGAGCAGCTGGCATTCCAGAGATACTGGATAATTATTAGTGGACTCCCCATTATTGGCAAGTAAAGTAAATAAAAATAAATAAAAAATGGTATAGTCAGTAAGGAGTTTTAGAATAGTGATAATATGCTGAGATGACAGTTAGAATTAAGAGTGCACCATTCTGAGTCTATAAAAATTTTTGCATGGCACGATCTGAGACACCTGGCAAATGGGGATTTAGAGTAAACCAACTAGTAGTTAATATCACAAAGACATAAACTGGTAATTCCAGATCTTTTTGAGCAAACATCTTTCATTTTACAATACATTCAATACAATTAAATAAAACCCTAGAGAGTTAAGGGGGTGGCTTATAGTTCTATGGCAACACATTTACTTTCCCATTATAAAAACATTTCTGAAAGGGATAGGCAGGCAGGAGAGAAAACTTTCATTTTCTTTGGATTTTAGTTACATTAAATTTGAAGAAATGCAAGAGCAGACATCAGGAAAGCAATCACTGAATTTGAAACAGCATTTATGTGGCATTCAGGAATGGCTCAAAAGATCTGACAATTATGTATATACACCCAGAGAAAACAGACTTTATTGATAAAAAGTAAATTTCAAGAGCAGTGTTACTAAAGAACAAACTGTAACATATAAGCAGAGAACTCCAAGCATGACATAGCATGAAGTAACAAGGTAACTTTTTCATTGTTTATATCTAGCAGATTTACACAGCGTTGCTCGGGTCCGTAATTCAGGAATTCCATCAAGTACTTTGTTTCTTCATCCCTACAAACTCCTATCATTCTCTATGTTTTAACAAAAATAGTCAATAGTCAATTTGGTTTCCAATAACATTTTCTTCTAGTTTTCAAACCTTAAGCATTAATTTAGCTGTACCAAGACACAGCACTAGTACAGATTTCTCCATTTTATCTCTTTTCTGTTTGGTTTCTGAGAAGTAATCCTTTTCCCGGTTTATCCTATTTTTCTGGCTCATCTTGATTCATCCTCTTTTAACATTCACTCAATGATTTCAGTTTTGAGAACTGTACTTATTTTGGTTATTCTGTCTCATTTCTGTTTTGTTTTATGAGAAACAATTCCAGGCACATCCCGTTTTCCAGGCATAACCAAACCTTTACCTTGCTTTAAGTTATGATAAAAGGAAGCTGTATACCAAATTTGGTGGTCCTGGCTCTCACCATTTAGGCACAGTTCTTGATCAAACAGACAAACTCTGTAGACACATGTGGGGAGGTGTGCAGGATAGATATAATTAGAATTTGCAATTACAAGCTTTTGCATAACCTGCCACAATATATGAGTGCCTCTTTTCTGAATGGAGAAAAGGTAGTTCTCCACTTGTTAAGTACATCTCTGCCCTCATTTTTTCCACCAGAACTTCATTTTTAAAGTTATTTTTAAATTGTCCTTATTTTGGTAGACCAGTTTCTTCTCTCTAAGCCTTCTGATTTATTTTCTTCTATTGTACATGTTATGGAGACATGGTGCTGATGCTAAATATGGTAATACAAAAAATTAGAGATAAAAATAGAGAGGAATTTTATAGATTAGATTACCAAAAGAATTAAGATTCACTCTTATTTGGATGAAGATGTGAGCTTCCCAATAAGAGCATCAAAGATGACAGCAAAAGAAGAGTACTTTCCAAGCCAACTCAGAGCATTGGGAGGCACCCTGATCAGATTACAACAACATACGTTCCACTACAGGAAATGGTTTGCAGAGTCTAAACAGGTTTAAATGCTGTACAGAAAGATCAAGTCCACAGTTTTTCCTCAATTTAAGGTAGTTTTAGACTCTGGCCCTGAGATCTCTCTCTCAAGGAGCTGATAGAGCAGGTATCTGAGCCTTTAGCAATCATCTTTGAAAAATCATGGAAGTCAGGAGAGATCCCAATAGACTGGAACAGGGCAAATATCTATAAAAAGGGAAATAAGAGCAATCCAGGAAACTACAGATCAGTCAGTTTAACTTCTGTGCCAGGGAAAATAATGGAGCAAGTAATTAAGGAATCCATCTGCAAACATCTGGAAGATAATAAGGTAATAGGTAACAGCCAGCATGGATTTGTAAAGAGCAAAGCATGTCAAATCAATCTGATAGCTTTCTTTGATAGAATATTAAGCCTTGTGGATAAGGGAGAAGTGGTAGACGTGGTATACCTAGATTTGAGTAAGGCATGAGACATCATCTTGCATGACCTTCTTATCAATAAACTAGGTAAATACAACCTAGATGGGGCTTCTATAAGGTGGGTGCATAGCTGCATAACATTCTCAGAGAGTAGTTATTAACGGTTCACAATCATGCTAGAAGGGGTTCCACAAGAGTCTGTTTTGGGAACGATTCTGTTCAATTTCTTTATCAATGACTTATATCAGGGCTATTCAATATGTGGCCCATGGGCCACATGCGGCCTGCAGCCCATTTGTTTGCAACCTGCGGTGCGCTTTGGATTTACGCAGGGGCTCAACCTGCAAGTGGAAGCCAAAATGAAAAAGTAGTCAATATAATAGTCTTCTGTTAGTCTATAGGTTTTAATAGTTAAATTCCTGGACTGTCATTGCTCATTAAAAGTGCTGTCATATGGGTGGAAATCAGGTAAATATTGCATTTTATTAATATCAGCAGAATTGTCTTAAATAGAGCCTGTATGTTGTGTAGTCTTGCCTTAATCTTTGTATTCATGCCCGTCAGTGTGAAAGAAGCTATTTGCATATATATTTGCATGTACATGCATGCACACTTAAGTTGCAGCCTTCCGCATGTGCTGTGAGTATCATCGTGGCCCCCGGGGCTTCCAAAGTTGAGCAGCCCTGATTTAGATGATGGTATAGAGAGTACAATTATTAAGTCTGCAGATGATATCAAGCTAGGAGGGACTTCAAGTGCTTTGGAAGATAAAGACAAAATTCTAAATGATCTGGACAAACTGGAGAAATGGTCTGAGGTAAACAGGATGAAGTTTAATAAGGACAAATGCAAAGTACTCCACTTAGGAAGGAACAGTTTCACACATACAGAATGGGAAGTGATTGTCTAGGAAGGAGTACTGCAGAAAGGCATCTAGAGGGTCACAATGGACCACAAGTTAAACATGAGTCAACAGTATGACATTTGCAAAAAAAATCAAACATGATTCTGGGATGCATTAACAGAAGGGTTGTAAGCAAGACATGAGAAGTCATTCTTCTGCTCTGCTCTATGCTGATTAGGCCTCAGTTGGAGTATTGTGTTCATTTCTGGGCACCACATTTCAAGAAAGATGTGGAGAAGGTTCAGAGAAGACCAGTGGAAGTATCAAGCCTACCTCTCATGCTCAAGTCCTTACTTGCATACCTAATCTTTCTGTAAAAGAATAATTTTACTGCAGATAATATTATACCAATTGGTAAGACATATGAAGTGAAAGAATGAGACATTTTACAGCAAATATTTGTGTGTATACACATATGCACATGAGCATACACAAGCATTAATGAATGGAAAAATGAACCGGGCAGAGCTAAAATGAACAATCGTGTGCAGGGGAAAAAAGTCTTCCACGGTAACATTTGCAAGTAAAAGGCAAGCAAAGGCCAGGAAGAGAGATAAACATGACTATACTAATGAGACACAGCAACTCCTTCAAATCATTTCCCCCTCCCCCCTTTTCTTCAATACATCATTTTATTCAAGATATTAATACTGGGACTTAAATGCATAAAATAAATACAAATACTTAGTAATATTCATTTCAAAAAAGGCTGTACCAACCTTTTATGGTACAAATGGAATTGGCCTGTGTTGTAGAATCCAGTTCATCTAGTTTGACAGGGCCAGTCAGTTCACTAAAGTCAGCCTCAGGAGCCGTGTACAAAAGGGGCTTTTGTAACAAGAGAACGGTACGTTCAACACAAATAATCCTACCTACCAACAAAGACATTTCAATTTATTACAATAACAAGGAAAAAGGTGACCATACTGTCATGGCCAATAAAGACAATATTCTTTGCCAGTTACTAACCAGATACCTGGATTATTTCAGGTTTAGACTGCATCAATCTATTTGGTTTTTGAATGAAATACACATAAAGCTCTTGATGAAGTCAGTTGCTTCTGGGCAAAAAGATTTTGCTATGTCAATTTTTTTTTAAAGATTCAAATTCCATTCAAACAGGATTGTAAATTGTTCACTGGAAGCTTGTGTTTTTGTCTGTTGTTTAATCATATAAGTATTTACTTCTCTTAGAAGTGTTCTTATTCTGTCCCAAGGCAAGGTACATACAGCACTTTTACTCTCCAAAGCAGGAATTACCTAAACTTTCTCACCTGCCCTAAATACCTCACCTAATTTGCATACTATGGACCAGATTTCAGCTCCTACAGGCATATAAGTTGTTCAATGGATTTGGCAACAAGATATGGAACCTTTCATAAGTAGGTGTCAGTGGCTCAAACCCTGGCTGAATTGAAGGTAACTTGCATTCACTAATATTGGATGTCCTATAGTCTTAAACTTCCAGCCCACCGGCCATTTCCAGCCAGAGCGATTGCATAATCCAGCCTGGGACTCTCAGTGGGCCAGGGAAGATGTACTGTCCCTTATTGGCCCCCAAGCTCCACCCTTTCCCACTATCACTCTTCCCTTTGCCCCCCATGGCACCTGTCCTTAAGGACACGACCTCGGGGATCACTAGGGAGCCCTGGTGCCATGTGGCAGCAGTGGTCAAGCTCCCTGCAGCAGCACTGGATGAGAATACTTGCTCCGTTGCTTTTGACCCACGAAAGCTTATGCCCAACTAAAATTCGTTAGTTTTTTAC
Source organism: Pelodiscus sinensis (assembly GCF_049634645.1). Classification (NCBI taxonomy): domain Eukaryota; kingdom Metazoa; phylum Chordata; order Testudines; family Trionychidae; genus Pelodiscus; species Pelodiscus sinensis. Next base: position 70,006,733 of record NC_134712.1, read on the forward strand.
AGGACTCCTTGTTTTTAAGTGTGGCAGAATGTTGCATGTCTGTATTAAAGATTTGAATGGCTATGGGCCACACTGAAATTATTTTGGCTCCAGTTGCCCCAGGACCACGAATAAACAGCTTACCATTTCCTTGTAAAGCATCCTTGAAGAAGATAGTGCAGTGGGAAGCACTGGTGAGTGCCTCCATCACCTTCTTATCGAGAACACAAGATGAGGCAAAATATATTGGTACAGTCTTTGGATTTCCACAGTTGCCTTTAGCCCCGTTCTGCAGTGTGAAATCCGTCACAAACAACCAAAACTCCTTTTGGCCCACAGACACACTACATTTTACCTAGCATTTCAAAAAAGAAGGGCAAAACATTTTCATTTAATTGTAATACAATTTGATTAAACTAATAGCAAAGCTGAAAACTAAAACAAGTCCATCTCTCATAACATACAAAATTCATATAGACCATAATGTTTAGGTTTGGACAAGAAGACAAATCAAGGTTAGGAGACAGGATTAGTTAATATGTTAACCCTCTCCCTAGCATAGATTCAGATGAACATATTTTATTTTAATTTAACTGGTCAAGGTTGACCTGAGTAGAAAACCTTGGGTTAACTCAACCAGTTAGTATTCAATACAGCTTGCTCCTTCCACACTAGGCTTTTAAAATACATTAGTTAAAATGTGTTAGCTAACAACATTTTACCCCTTTTATGTTAGTCTGGACAAGGCCTTATATGAATTTTGCAGTTAAAAAACAAAAAAGTGTCAGACTGACATTATTCCTACATAAGCAAATTCATATTGTCATCAGACTCTTTCATGTACACAACTCTCTAGGTAATAGCTCATATACAGGTTACAAAAGTGGATGCTTTTTGTACTGGTGAACAAATACCATCTGAAAAATACATATAAATATAAACTAAATCATTCATAAAGTATTCTGAGAGAAACAAGGGAACCCGTCCTGACTACATAAGACTTCTGTCAGTGTAGAACAGTGAGCAATATATTCTGATGTTGCTAAAACAAACAACATGAAAACAGATGATGTCACAGCCAAAATACCTAGACTTTGTTAGACTTCACATCTGAAAACATGATTAGCAGAACTTCATTAATGTTTCTAAATGTCTCATATTACTTTGATGAACACATTAGACAGAGGGATATTAAATGTATTAAAAGATCTACCAATATCAGCTGGCTAACATTTTGCAATTTGTGTTTCTTGCGTCTGTTGCAATGCTTTTGTAATTCTCTCTCTTTGTTCCCAATCCACCTTAAATGCTTCAGTGTTTTATTTTATGCCTATAGTTCATGCAAAGTCAACACTCAGGAGCAGCTCTATAATAATGAAATAGTGTATGCGCATGATACGGAAAATATTTTTTAAGTAAATAAACTTATTTTAGATTCAAGACAATATTATGAAAGTTGTGTAATTTTTTTTCTGAAGAATTTATGATTTTTAAAACAATATTTCAGAGCTTAGATAATATGGCGATGGGTGCTACCAGAACACCATGCACAGATGCATCTTTTTAATTTTGCAATAATATATTACAATTTTAATTGAAGCATATATTTAGAATGCACTCAGCAAATTCCAGAATCTTCATAATCTCAATTATTTATTGGAATTTAATTCTAACTTCCTCCATCTTACCTTGTAGGGCTGTAGCATGAAATCACCCATTTATAAATTATATCTACCAACGTAACCTCATGAACTGAATCCCAATCTTCATGAATGGGATTTGGATTACTTTGTCAGTAACCTGTTAAGAATTGCCTTTGGAGAATCTTTTACTGTAACTTTTTCTTGTTATATATTGTAACTGAAACCTCATTTAAAACTTTGTACTGCTTCAACTCTTTTTAAAATTATGTGTGTGTCTATGTAAAAGTGTGAATGTGTGTGTAAAGGAATCAGTCCCTGAAGCCAGCCTGTCTGGAGACCAGCTGCCAGCACCACCTTGATGGCTGAAGAACAATGTGAGCAAGCCTTGCAAAAGAACCCACCCAAGAAAGATGGGAAAAAGTCCTATCAAGAAAAGGTCAAAGTCCCATCTTCAGTTAATTAGTGACTCATGGTCACACAGTGTCCTGGGGCAGTGGGACAGAACAGGCTCCATGGACTAAAACAATTAAAAAGATGAGTGCAGAACTGTAGAACTGAGTCTTTCGGTTCTATAATCATCCTCCAGGAACATCAGTGCACACTGACACGACCCAGCTCCTCACCTCGTGTCTAGACCGCCAGACCAGTGGAATAGCATGAGCAACTGAGGCTGGTAATTTTATCCCATTTGTAGAAATGTGTTCATGAGTGTGTGTATGTGTGGTGAGTAATTTTAGTAGCTAGGGATAGTAAATGAATTCTGCTTTCACAATAAATGTGGCATATTGCCTTATCCCTACCACAATTCTGCTAGTTCTATTTCTGCAAGTATCACAACCTCCTCCTCAAGAGAATGTCTGCATTTCTAAAAATAAAGATACAGGCAGTCCCCGGGTTACGTACAAGATAGGGACTGTAGGTTTGTTCTTAAGTTGAATCTGTATGTAAGTCGGAACTGGCATCCAGATTCAGCCGCTGCTGAAACTGATCAGTTTCAACAGCAGCTGAATCTGGACACCAGTTCTGACTTACATACAGATTCAACTTAAGAACCCCAGGCGTCCCCAAGTCAGCTGCTGCTGAAACTGATTAGCAGCTGATTCCAGGAAGCCCGGGATAGAGCAACTCTGCCTCGGGCTTCCTGTAGTCAGCCGCTGGTCAGTTTCAGCAGCGGCTGACTTGGGGATGCCTGAGGCAGAGCAGCTCGGGTGCTGCTGGGTTGGTCCAGTAGCGCGGCCGCTCCTCGGCGCTACTGGACCAACCCAGCAGCACCCCAGCTGCTCTGCCCCAGGCGTCCTGATTCAGCCACTGCTGAAACTGATCAGCAGCGGCTGAATCAGGACTCCTGGGGCAGAGCAGCTGGGGTGCTGCCGGGTTGGTCCAGTAGCGCCAAGGAGCGGTGCTGCGGGACTAACCAGCAGCGCCCCACCTGCTCTACTACAGGCCCCGGGGCTTTGCTCCACATCTCCCTGGTCTGCTGGGGAGGGGGGAGCACTAGCTGCGTCCCCCCCCCCAGCAGACCAGGGAGACGCTGAGCAAAGCCGCAGAGAACCCGGGCCGGACCCGCGGTGCTTCCAGATCAGCGCCGCGGGTCCAGCCCGGGTCCTCCGCCGCTTTGCTCCACGTCTCCCTGGTCTGCTGGCTCCCCTAGCAGACCAGGGAGACGGGGAGCAGCTTTTCTCGCCCCGGAGGAGGCGGGCGGCGGGACCAGGCGTCCCGCCGCTCCAGTCCTCCGGGGCGAGAAAATCCCCATTCGTAACTGCGGATCCGACATAAGTCGGATCCGTGTAACTCGGGGACTGCCTGTATATGAACTCTTAAAGCTATAAGCAACTATTACAGGTTATAAAGCAATGAGAATCTCAGCTCATTTCCAACAGCAAATTCAAACCTCTTGAAAATCAGACTCTTTAAAACTAGCCATTTGTTCATATTAGTAGCTCCCAGAACAAATAAAACTGATCAGAAATGGTAGCTGGCAGAATACATAACTCAGATGCAACAATTTATTCTGGTTCCTTAATATATGTTCTTTATTGTACTTATCCCAAGTCTTTCTGTAAGATGGGGTGGGGAACCTAAGGCGTGGTGGGAGGTGCATGTGGCCCGGCTTACTTGGATCAGGTTCCCTGAGGTTCAGGGCTCCCTCTCCTGTGCTGTTGCTCCAGCCCCTCCCCCCTGCCAGCCTACAGCAGGGCTAGAACACATAAAATCTACTGGGTTGGACCCTCAGTAGGCTCTGGTATGCAGGGGGAAGATAGGGAGTGTCTTTCTCTCCAGTCAGGGGCCACCTCAGTGAGGTTTTGGGGTTTTTTGTTTTGTTTTGTTTTTTTTGCTTCTCACGTGTGTGGCCCCCAACTGATTTTTCTGTGGGTCAGCAGCTTCCAGTGCTAAAAAGGTTCCTCACCCCTACAGTAAGATCTACATGCATCTGATCACCTTCTATATGTGCAGAGTTTTAAAACAGTTTTTGAAAGATTGACTTGTACAGCTGTTACATGAGAGTAACACTAAATCTTTAAAAGGCCAATCTTCAGAGGTATGCAACAGAAGAGTCAGCCAAAAAGTAAAATAATAAATAATCATCATCATCACAAGTCATTGTAAAATCATCATCTTTGTATGTGTGACAATTTGTTTGGAACAGAAAGGAAACAACAGACAAACAGCAGCAGGATTGAGTTAGGAAAAAGGACAATTCCTCAAGCACAGATGGAATTTATTTCCTCATTTTCCTTTTATACTACAGTATTTATTTTGAATAAATAAATAAATAATAACGTGCATATTTCTTTTCCCCTGTCACCCACATAAAGTATTGCAGAACACTGATCAAATATTTATATGGATGAAACGTTGCTGCTTTGTAAAGTACACTACTATAAATTAACTACAAAATGTACACAATCCAAAGAGAGCATTTTCCCAGTTCCACATATGAGTCTGAAGAATAAATTAAAGCTGAATCAAGGTCCTCCCTTCACATCTTATTGCACAATGATCTTGCGTGTGTAGAACAAATCCTCTTGGCAAAAACTGAAGCAAATAAGTTGCTGCACATGACATTTTATTTCTGGAAGGATTAGGTGAGTGACATACAAATAGCAGGTAAGTTACATCCCAAGAGCAGCTATTCAAAACTCAAACATTTTTCATTGCCTTTGTAGTACAGATTTACAGTAATGTATGAGTCTTTACCTTGTTAACTTACTGATATCTAATGCATACTGTTAAATAGTGAATGATTACTTACAAAAATTGGCTTATCAAACATTTTAACATGGAAGTATATATAGGTCTCTCTCATTAGGCATGTAAATAGTCTTTAAAGCAGGGCTACTCAACTTTGGAAGTCCCGGGGGACACAATGATACTCAGAGTATATGCTGAAGGCCGCAGCTTAAGTGTGGTTGAATATATATGCTTCTTTCACACTGGCAGGCACGAATACAAAGATTAAGGCAAGACTACAAAACACGCAGGCCCCATTTAGTTCTGTTCTGCTGATATTAATAAAATGAAATATTTACCCGATTTCCACCCATATGACAGCACTTTTAATGAGCAATGACAGTCCAGGAATTTAACTACTAAAATGCATATCAACAGAAGACCATTATACTGACTCGCCATTGTGGAGCATGTTTCCAGTGGAGGCCATGTTCAAAGGATCCCACCCACAGGCCGTGTGTTGAGCCCTACATAAACCCAAACTGCACCATGGGCCGTAAACAAACAGGCTGCGGGGCCGCATGTTGAGTAACCCTGCTTTAAAGCAATGTATATCCCAGAATCGTTAATTTCTTTTCTAAATCATAGGAATTTCTAGAATAGGATACTGCTACATAATATTGGTTCAGATATAGGCACATCTAAAATTAGGGTTGCCAGGTGTCTGGTTTTGAACCGGACAGTCTGGTATTTGAGCTTTCTGTCGGGAAAACAAATTGAGAAAATACTGGATATGTCCGGTATTTTCTAATTAAGTTTTATTATCATGAGTATTAGAACGTAGTTGCATACTGCCTGGCTGGTAGCTGGTAGACACACATACACTGCATGAGCGTGTCTACCAGCCAGGCAGTACGCAACTACACAGTAGAGAGGAGGGAAGTGGGGGTGGAGCGGGATGGAATCCCCGGGGCCAGACTCGCCCATGCGCCCTGCCAGGACCATACGCGGGATGGGCAGCACTCTGGGATCTGTGCTCTGGTTCCCCCCGCCCATGGCCAGCCCTGCTCCCTGCTGGCCAGTACCCCACTGGCCAGCCCCACTCTCTCTAACCCCCTCCCAGCCAGCCCTGTCCCCCGCCTCTCCTGACCAGTCCCGCTCCCCCGCCGACCCCCTCCTGGCCAGCCCCGCTCCCTGTCGGCCAGTTCCCCCACAGCCAGCCCGACTCCCCCCAATCTGCTCTCGGCCAGCCCTGTTTCCCACCAACGGTTTCCCTCCGCCTAGCCCCTCTTCCCCCGACCTCCTCCCAGCCAGCCCCACTCCTCTCCTGGCCAGTCCCCCCGCCCCCATCTGAGATCAAATGTGTCCGGTATTTTTCTGAATTCATCTAGTAACCCTATCTAAAATCAGTGACCTCCTAATCAGCCAAACAGTTTAACACACAATCTATTTTTCTTTATTAAAACAATTTTTTAAAGCAAAGTTTATTTTGTTGGTGGTGGGTTTTGTTTTTGAATAGGGCAGGAAGATAATCTGTGATGCCCTCAGGAGCTCATCATTCCATCTTGCTTTGAAACCCACACAAATGCCTATGCCATTTAGCTTGGGAAGTTGGAGGAATAATCACTAAACAATGAAAAACACTCATTTTTTAGGAGCTAGCTGCGCTGCTTGCCTAAGTATCAACTCATTTCCCATGAACCCTGGAAGCAGCGTTATTAGTTTTATTTGACACTATTTTTTTCTTGTCAAGGAATCCCCCATCTCCTGCATATCCAACAGCCTGAAGAAAAACCCTTTAATTACAGATATAGAGATGAGTGAGCATCACTTTGTTAAAAACAAACAAACAAAAAAATCCAGAAGTAGAAAATCCAATGGAGGTGGCAGACAGATTTATCTAAGGGTACGTCTTCACTTGTTCCCTAGTTACTCAGGAGTAACGTTAGTTTGAACCAAGGGGTCCCGGCGTGCACTTCCACTTTTGAAACAGCTGTCGAGTGGCGTAACGTGCTGGCGAGATCATGCTAATGAAGCGCTGGATATTTAAATTTCAGTCACCTACACTGCATCCCTAGCTCAAACTAGGGAGCAAGTGTAGACCTATCCTAAGAGTTTCTGATTTTATTAGTAAATTAAAAAAGCCAAATTCAGTTTTTCTAGGGCTTTTTTTTTTTTTTTTTTTTTAAAAAGAACCGCATCTAGACAGTGGTTTCACTTTCGAAATACCTGTTTTTGAAAGAACGCGCAGCTGTCATTATGCAAATGAAGTGCAGGAAATTCAAATCCCGGTTTTATTTGCAATTTCGATGTGTCTAATTTACATCCCTCTTTCAAAAGAGGGATGTAGTCTAGACATAACCCATATGTATGTGAATGGGGGCTTCACAGGTACATTTGAGGGCAGAATGTAACTAAAACTGATTCTCTTTTTGGTTGTTACCACAGATATACAAGGTAAACATCTGTCCCTTGATAAACAGCACTTGATTCAGAAGAGATTAGTTTTCTAAACCAAACAAAAGTGAGACCAAATAAAAGTATTCTTTTTGCTTCCCATTCACAGGGATCTCTTACCCACGGATAATTCCACTCAGATAGCTCTTCAAGAGCCTCTGAAAAATAAATATTGTATCTAAACACAGCAAATATCTGCTTCTTCACACATATTACATTGGTTTTAGTACATTTTATTGCTAAAAAGTATAATTACCTGCAGCCTTTGATATATAACTCGTGCCCAAAAGCTACAACGTTGATTAAAATCACCAACCTGCCATACAATTTAAAACAGAAGTTTAGACATATAAGATATTATAAACCTATACAATTAATAATACAAAATACCTGTTATTGAACCTTTACAAAAGTTACCTGAAGAATTTCCTTTAGACTATGCACAGTTGGGGGCAGGTACAAATTAGAAATCCGGCCTTCCTCACTTACATTAGCATGTCTTGTATCTGGTTGAGTTGTAAGAATGTAACAGAAGCTGGGAGGAGGAAGGTTACTTTTAATCTATTGAAAATAAATAAAAGAAATACAAGAATTAAAAATATTTCAATATGACCAAGATAAATAATAATACTTAGAACTTACACATTATACAATATATTTTCAAAGTGGTATGGAAACATTTATCTTATACTCACAACACCCCTGTGAAGTAGGAGCAAATCAAAAAGTAATGCTTCCACAAAATAAGTGAAATTAGTTTGTAAGATTTGTCTTTTTTTTCCTCATTTGACTTTGATCCGTGGACAAAAATATACAACACAACTAGTCACCATTTATGCCTGCTTTGTGCAGGCCAGTTGTGAGAGTTTGAATTCTATGATTTTCATGTTTTCAGAAACGATGTATTACTTCTGAGATTTGGGGATTTTTTTGCATGTGGGTGGGTGACAGTAAACATCTGAAGCAGCTTTACTGAGAACGTTGAAAGATGCCAAATTAAATCCTGGGCAGCACAGGGAGAAAATGGAGAACAGAAATTCAGCAACAACATGAATTTTTCTCTGTGCTAGGACCAGCTCTTATTTCCCTTAAGCATTTATAAGATGGAATATTTTCTCAGGATTCAGGGTCGTCTCTACACTTTTATTTATCAGTTTGTAAAATTCTACTCTGGGGATATTGTTTGGGAGTTAGTGAAATACTTTATATAATACAAGAAAGCTGGATTAATGAAAACAGCTGTTCACCCATTAAAAATAAATTACATATAAGAAAAAAATATGTCAAAATGAAATGTTTCCTTTTGACTATATAAAAAAATATAGTTTGGTGTACATATGGCATAAAAGAAGTCTATTCCAGAGACCTCTTCCTACAATAACATTTTTTCTCTTCAGCATCTGAGGAAGTGAGTAGTTCACGAAAGCTTGCGCCCTAATACCCTTAATAAATTTGTGAGTCTTTAAAGTGTCACCTGACACCTTGTTGTTTTAACATTATATTGTTATACATAATTTTATTTACATCCATAAGAATGTAAGTTCTAGGCACATTTATATCAATAATAAACGTATCAAAATTAGACATATCTCAAATAATGGGCATCGATAAAAAAATCATTGTGGCATCTTCAAATATTAGGATCTGAGTTTATGAAATACACTTGAAGTGTGTAACAATGGAAAGTTTCCTTTCTTTATTGAAAAGTCTCAGAGGGGTAGTGGTCAGAATCTCTTCAGCATGCAAAGGAAGTTAGAATAGTCCTGATTTTGACCTGTAGAACATCCTTGTCCTTTCTGAGTTCTACCATTATATTTTCTAGTTTGCCTTTATAGTGTCTGATCTAATTTGTATTTCTTGGAGGAGGAGAGGACTACAAAACTAGTAATCCATGGTGTCTGCCACCATGAAGTGTGTAGAAAGTTAATGGTGAGGTAGTTACCACCTACAGTGGTGGATGAGATCAAAGTATTGGCCTAAGGAAGGGATGGGCAAAATCTGGCCTGCCAAACTGCTGCATCTGGCCCGCTGCCTAGTGGGAGCCTTAGGAAGTCTCCCTGCCTGCTGCACCCCTGCATGCATGTCAAAGCATCTGGCTGTGGGGCTATGCATATCTCTATGCACTCAGGGGGGAGGGTTTTGTGTACTGCCCCTACTTCCAGCACAATCTTGCAGCTCCCACTAGTTAGAAACTGGCCTTACTTGTGGCACAGGCTGTGCATGGAGCCCCTCCCCAAAGGATCACACAGTACACAGAGATGCACATGGCCCCTGCATCCAGCCACACTGAGCAGTGTGTGTGAGTGTGGCCCGCAGGGAGCCTGCCTCAGGGTCCTGCTGGGCTGCGCCAGGAGCCACCTAAGGTAAGTACCTCCCAGCCAGAGCCTGCACCTGGCAGCCTTCTTCCCTTTCCCCAGCCTTCTGCTCCCAGTCCTGCACCTCTGTTCCAGACTCACAACTCAAACCGCTGCTTCCCCACCCCTGCATTCTTGTCCCAGGTCATAACCCTCTCCCAGACCCTGAATTCCCTTCTACACCTCTCCTCCAGGTCAGAATTGTCTCCTGTAGCTATACCCATATTCCTTCCCAGGCCCTGCACCTCCACCCCCTACCCCTGGTCACAAGCTTCTCCTGCTCCAGCTTATAACCCAAACCTTCTGCAGCCCCAACTACACCCTAATCCTCTACCCAAGCTCCCTTTTGCACTCAACCTCCATCCCAGACCCTGCACCTTCTTCATTAATATAATGGAAGAGTGTGACCCTTGACTACTTACAAATTCTTGCAGTGGCCCCCTAACAAAAATTATTGCCTACCCGTGGACTAGAGCATAGCTGGCTGAAAGGACTGGGAGAATCTGACACACCAAAAACATGTGCACACTATACATGCAAGAACATTATACATGAAGAAACACAGTTCAATAATTATACATCTTACCGCTTCACATTCTTGACTTTGACCAGGAACTTTCAGAGGTACTAATGGAGGCCACAAACTGTCTATCAGACTGAAAAGTCCCAGTGCCCTAAGGGAAAAAAATATAGCCTGGTTCAAAATGTTTTCAATTTAACATGCTGCTTTAAAGACATTTAATTTGAATCTTCATATGATAGTGAAAATAAATGTAAGTCACATTTGTTCATCAGATGTTGGGGGTTTGGCTGGCCTAATTTAATCCCTGTGATTTCTACTGCAGAAAGAGGGAGGAAAAGATAATTAACTACTGAATATTGAAGTTTCATTTAATTCTTTGCCTATAAAAAGATACAAGATTACTGTTAAATGCTCCAAGATACATACCAATTCAGTTCCTTATTCAAAAGAGTTTTCAATCTAGAACATTTGCAATAAGCTGAGTAAAATGCTATTTGACAATGAACTAAATGGTTTTACTTTCTTATTTTCCTCTGACTTTGGAGGTATATTGGCCATAGAATCTTTTGAGAAAGCCAGGAGAGATCTGAAATTCTAGTGTAAAGAACAAACAGGGTTTGCTTTTATTTATTTTTAAAAATAACTCCAAGCCTTCATTATACATAATAAAGAATCACAAATGGAATAGTCCCATTTTTTATTTTTCATTTGCAGTTCATTCTTTATCCATTTTTTAAACTAAGGATTCTATTTTTCATTTAGAAACCTACATACAAAATGGACACACTGCCTGGACAAATGGATTGTGGTAAGACAAGTTTTGGATAGAGGAATAAGACAGAAGAAAACTATGGGTGAACACAAATTTTCATTTTTTTTTATAATATTGTACTTTGCTCTTTAATGTCTTTCATTCAACGATCTCAAAGATCAGCATTCACAAAGCTGATTTTACTGGGCTGTGTAACCTTTGATATCCCTTCTACTATTAGCCATGCTTTTCAGATGGGAAAAATATGAAACAGCAAAGTTGAATTCATGTCTCTCATAGAGCCAGGATGAGAAAACAGGCTTGTTTACATCGGGACACTTGGACAAGAAAGACAAATTGCAACTTTACAGAAGTATAAAGTTAAAGCACATTAGTTACAGTCCATTAAAGCCCTGTGTAATCATTCTCATTTATAAGTAATGTGATCTTGATATTTGTGGGAAGCAGAATGGTCTCATGGCTAGTGCAGGGAGCTGCAGCTGGGGATTAAGCTACAGGAACCAAAGCAACCTCTTTTCTGTATAGGAGACAGCACACAGAGGTTAGCATACATGTGGAGTTCTCAAAGTGGGAGTGGAGTAGTTAGCACAAGTATGAACTATAGCAGCTCAGCTGCACAAATGGCCCATGTCCTGCCTCCAGTACCCAAGGGAGGTGTCTGTCTCCTCCCAGATGCTATGCTGGTGCCTCACACAGGTGGTGTGAAGTTTGCCCTTATTACTGACTTGTCTTCTCATTCATGATATAACCAAGGAAAGGCAACTGACTTTTCTTTAAAGAAGTATACAATCCAAAGAAGCCTATCTTGATTGAACTAAAAGCACCTACCTACACAGTAATTTACACTATTTGTTTACAAATTCATTCAGGGAAACAAATTTACTTAGCAACTATCTATGACTAAATATCTTGGCCTCACGCTTTCCCTTGATGTTACTAGTCAGACTAGTTTTGGGGGGTGTAACACCAGAGGGATCTGCAAAGGTAGAAATCACTGTACTTGCTCTATCAGGCTGGAAATTCTGTTCTGGAGTTTTGTGGCAGTGCTGGGGGAGTGTCAGTCACTGCCCCTTGCAAAGGACCTGCTTCCCCACCCAAATGGAGGTCAGGAGACATTGCATTTGCCTATCTACACTCCAAACAGTCATGGACTTTGCTTCCTAGATATCTAAGAGAAAAGGGTTGGAAACAACATAGGGACTATATCCCCTCAGAACACATGAAGTTAACCCTGCAAAACAAGCTGGTGCAAGGCTTATGCAACCCTCATGTCCCACCTAAGCCCAACTTTCAGGATTAAGTGATGCATAAGCCCCCAGAAAAAGACTGTGTATTTCACCGAATATTTGTAGCACTCTATGGAACTGAGTCAAACTCTAGCTGGTTTTGTGCTGCAGTGAAGTGTTAGGGGTTGACCCACAGTGAGTAAAGAATCTCTCGGGCTATGTCTACATTGTACATTCTTACATAAGAAGATATGCAAATGCTGCATCTCATTTGTATACATAATGAGCCGCCATTTTTGCACAAGGGGCTTTTGTGCAAGAAGGAACAGTCTACACTGCTCAAGAGCCGTTCTGCCTGAAAATAACCTAACGAGCCGCCATTTTTGCACAATGTAGACATAGCCTCATTGTATAACTAGAAAGGATTTTTGCTGTAATTTGAGGGGTGTGTGTGTGCATGGAAGGGGAGAATAATGACAGTATTTTCTGAACATTTTCATGACAATGTTTTTGAATGTTTTCATAACCAAGGAAACAGGCAAAACAAAAGAGCCAACAGGTACAAGTAAAAAAATGAATCTTATTTTGAATTATGTTCTTCTTACCTAAAGAAAAGAAATCTAAACTAATACTCTATATTCTTCATACAAAATAAAGGATTGAATCCCTTTAGTAAATTAAAACAAAGAAAACCAAAAACCCCAATATAAACTTAACAAATGGGATCATGCCAGCATCTTAATAGGAAACTAAAATACACGTGTGGAACGAAAAAATTCTTCCATTCCAAGGTGACCGTGGAAATGTATTGTCTATCAATAACCATAAATAGGGTCCTATCAAATTCGTGGTCATGAGAAACGAGTCACGGGCCTTAAAATTTGGCCTTTTGTGTGTTTTTATCTTGTACTACACAGAGTTCATGGGGGAGACGCAGTTTCTTAAATTGAGGTTTCTGATCCAAAAAGGAGTTGCAGGGTGGCTCTCAAGGTTATTTTAGCAGGGCCACGTTACTGTCACCCTTACTTCCGTGCTGCTTTCAGAGCTGGATGGTCAAAGAGCAGTGGCTATGTCTGGAGAGTGGAGACTAGTGGCTAGGTGCCCCACTCTGAAGGCAGTGTCCTCCCAGCAGCAACACAGAAGGGTAGCAACCACCCCTACAATAATCTTGCATCTCCCCCAAACGCATTTGTGTGTCAGGACTCCTAAAATTACAACACCTGACATTTCAGATTTAAATAGCTGAAATGAAATTTGATTTGTAAAATCTTGACCATGAAATGGAACATAATTTGGTAGGGCCCTAACCATAATATATAAGAATGCAGGGTCTAATGGTCTTATGATACAGGTCAACTCTCTGTGTCAACTGCTCACCCTTTATCTTTCTAGTTCTGTTCATACCCCACACCATTAGGAACTGTTCACATTTGCTTTTAATGTCCATGAAACTCGTAAATCATTATTTATAGCTTCACTTTGGAAAGCTGAACAAGCTAAGCTGCCTTTTTTTTTTCTTAAGATCAGTTACCTCAAGCTGTTCTGTCTGAATCCTCAGTGCTGGTTGAGGTTTTAATAAGCCATATTGTTAAACAAGTTGAACACATGGTTGACTGAATGGAAAAAACAACAACAAAAAAAGAACCCACTACCGCCTGCTTGTGCAGAAACAACTCGTGACCTATTTAATAAATCATCTTAAACCACCGAATGGAACAATTACTAGACGATAGATGTTAATATGAACACAGACAAGTATCTGCCATCCCCACCCTGTTGGAGAAAGAATGTGCTGCCCCAGTCTGAGGTTGCTTTCATTTACACGTCTAACCACCTCCCTCCTCAGTTTCACATTTCAGCAGCATAATCAGGAAACACAAACCACCTTCTGTTTCTTACCTTTTGTCTTTTACTGTGTTGTAATCTTTGATTTTTTATAAAGAAGGTAGATATTATTAACATCTCTTTAACAGATGGGTGAGCTGAGACTTTGACCTTGTTGACACTAGAGACATTGGTGGTAAATTTCCCACCATTGCAAACTCCAACAACATTGGAAGCCCTAATAGAGACAGGTGTTTTGCTGCTGATAACCTTTTGGCGCCACGTCACCTCCTCCTCCAACCTAGAGAAATTCTAACTGATGTGCTCCTCCTGGGTTTCTAGATTAGATAGATATTAGTTTTTATGCAGCAAAATGAAATTTATAAATATTTTTTACTTAGATATCATTTCACAGCAAATTCAGGAGAATGGATAAAGAGCAAGAATAAAGACCAAGACAAAAGAAGAAAAGGAAAAGGAAGAAAAGACGGGAGAGAATGGGTCTATAGGTATGTCTAGACTGCAGGCTTCTTTCAGAAGAAGCTTTTCCAGAAGAGATCTTCCAAAAAAACTTCTGAAAGAGAGCGTCCACACTGCTAAAGCGCATAGAAAAAGCGATCTGCTTTTTCGAAAGATAGCATCCACACTGAATGGACACATTTAAGTTGTGATTGCTAAGGACAGAATGGCCACCAGAGCACCTGTGCTTTCTCCTCTTCTTTCGAAAGAACTCCCTCTTTCCAGTCCACACACATCTTTTACCGAATGAGCTCTTTTGGAAAAAGGCTTTTTCCTCGTAGAATGAAGATTACCAACGCTTGGAAAACTCTCTGTTCTTTTGATTTTCTTTTGGAAGAATGTGATTGTAGTGTGGACGTAACTGAAGTTTTTTCGGAAAAATGGCTGTTTTTCTAAAAAAAACCTCTGTAGTGTAGACATACCCAACGTGAACTAGCAAAAGGCAAGATGATAGGTAATGTAATGGTTGACTGCATGGAAAAAACTAAAACAAAAAAATAGGTGTTTCAGGATCACTAAAGGAAAAGTGCAGTAGTCCTGATCACAGCTGGAATTGGAGGAGAAAGTAATATTTGAAGAGGATATTCTTCTTTCACTTCCAGCTAGAGAACTTCACATCTTATGAGAAAATTATATTCCAACCCTGTCTAAAGACCAAAGATATTAGGTTAATTACTCAAACTGAATCTTCAGTTTTTTGGCTTATTCATTAATACCAGAGAACAGAGTAGCAAATATCTGGCATTCACACCATCTTTCTTTTGGCTAACGCTAGCAAATGGCCCTGTTAGTTTTCCAGGGAAAAGACCATCACTATCTTAGAACACATATTATCTCAAACATGTTCAGCATAGTACACTTAATGAAAAAGAATATGGTACCTGAATTTGGCAGCATCAGTGATACTAGAAGAGTGCACCAAAAAATGCCTAATGTCATGCCTGCTGAAAAGTGCAGAGATTATAACAATTCCTTGCAGGAACTGGCATCAGTACTCCTACCAACCCATGGGGCCTGCAGAGCTTCTGTAATCTAATTGCTGAGTAGACCAATTATTGCTTAACTGCTTCTTATAACAATTGCAAAGTCTTATTTCCACCAATATATGCATACAGACCCTGTAATACAAGCTGGGTATTTAATAAACCCTCGAGAGAAGCCAAACTGCTCTTAGAAAGCAATGGTCTTCCACTAACTTTGAAACATTCTGTAGCTACTGGACCAAAAAAAAAAAAAAAACAAGAACCCTCTTCAATATTATAAAAATCACCAAAAAAAAAAGAAAATTTTAACTCCCCGACACTGCTGCCTTCCACTTTACTCTGAAAATATTACAGAAAGAGACATGTTTAAGACACAGGTTTTTTGTTGTTGTTTTTTTTTCGGGGTGGGGTGTTATGTGGTGTTTTGTTTGGTTGGGGGTTTTTTTTTTGCTTCCATCAGGCAAATATTACAACACAAAAATAATCTTAGTGTTTGTGGAGGGAAGTGCAATTACTTACCTTCCACAAAAGATTTCAATTTGTTCAACCCTAAAATCCAATAACTCTCCCCTCCTCTGAAACACATGGGCTGTGTCCAGACTCAGGGTTTTTTTCGGGAAAAGTAGCCTTTTTCCGAAAAAACTTCCCCTGCATCCAGACTCAAGCCGCGTTCTTTCTAAATTAAATCGAAAGAACGCGGCTTTTCTTTCGATGGCGGTAAACCTCATTTCACGAGGAAGAACGCCTTCTTTCGAAAGTTCCTCTTTCGAAAGAAGGCGATCTTCAATGTAAATAGGGCTTCTTCGAAAGAGAGCATCCAGACTCACTGGGTGCTTTCTTTCGAAAAAGCAAGCCGCTTTTTCGAAAGTTCAACGTGCAGTCTAGACGCTCTCTTTCGAAAGAGCCTCTTTCGAAAGAGGCTTGCAGTCTAGACATAGCCATACTGCATACATATGATCAAAAGTCAGACAAGCCAAATGTAAATTTAATTGTCAGCCAGCACTGTTCCTCAGCTTTCAGTTATGCATAGTCATTGCGGCATGTAGGATATGAAACAACGTTCACCCTTAAGACTTAAGCTCTACATGTACCTATGGAGCATGGAGTGAGGGGAGAATCAAAACCTGAAACTAGTAACTCAGTATTTCAGTGAAAGTGTACTTTCCCCCCATTTTTGTTAACTTTAGTTAATATAATTTCATTATTTATGGTACATTAGAAATGACATATACTGCATGGAATAATTTGGATAGTGCTAACAAAGTCCAAAATCCCTATCATATCACTAAGAGACTGAAATTTTTTCATGCTTACAAAATACAGTGCCACTGTGCACTCTCAGATATAGACAGATCTTCATCAGTTACATGGGCCATTTAAAATCTAAGCAATAATCAAAGTTTGTTAAATGAAAAAGAATACACTCAAGTAGAAAATAAATTAGTTTTGAAGATCTATAGTTATCAAAACAATAAAGAGTAAAAGTATCTTATCAACATTAAATTATCTCAATTATGTTTTAAACTGACTGAAGCACTCAACTTTATAACCAAAGTAATTACTAAATGGTTTCAAGGACCACAAAACCCCCGGAAAGTGGGTAGTTCCTTTAGTTGACACTCTTTTGGAGGAGGGAAAACCAAAAGGAAGGAAATTACTACTTCCTTGCTCTGTGGCCATTACATGTTTCCTGTTACTATCCAGCAGTTGAAGAACCTCCTTATGGCAGTTAGCAGTCAGCTACATTGTCCTGCATAACCATGTCTTTATAGAAAGCCAGCATGTGAAACAGAGGATAACTGAGTAAATCACAGAGTGAAGCACTGGAGGAAAATGGAAGGGAGAGAGAAACTCACTGGATTTAAAAAAGAGCTAGATGATATACTAACACAGTAGCTAATTTACGTAAAGATTAAGATAGGTGTAATAAGACTTCAACATCCAGAACATAAGTTGCTTTTCACATAGTCAAATAAATTATATTTCTATAGTATTTCCCATCAGAGAATCTCATAAGAATTTAGAAATAAAGTTCTGCCAAAACATTTTTTGCCAAAAAAAAAAAAAAAAAAGATTTGGGTTATCAAACATTTTCTGAATGTGTGTCGCATTCTTCTAATTGTTTCAGTTAAAAAAAGAACTTTCAAAAAACTTTCAAAACTAAATGTTTTGTTTTGACCTTTTAAAAATAAAACACATGATTTTTTTTTATTAAAAACAAAAAGTTGCTTAATGTTATTAAAAATAAAAATGTAAAAGCTCAAAAACTAAAAACACTTTATTTTAGGTCGAACATTTTGTTCAATGCAAAATTATGTCCCCTATCTTTTTGGCTCACTGAACATTTTGATTTTTTGTTTCAAGTCAACCCAAAAAGATTTGTTCCCATCAAAACAGACAGTGAACTACAAAACTAGTTATTTGTACAACTCTATTTAGAAACAGTGGGTAAAATCCCCATCAAAGTCAATGGTTAAAATTCCATTAAATTCAGTGGAGCGCAGATTTTACCCACCATCAGTGAGGTAAGCTTTAGAACAACTTCAGAACATGGGAATTGTCATAATAGACCATGGGACTGGCTAGTTCAGCATCCAGTTCCTGACACATACAGAAGAACTAGATGTTTCAGAGAAAGATGCAAGAAACCTTGGAGTGAACAATTATGGAACCGACTGCCATAAGTTTCTTCCTAAGCTCCATCAATTAATGCAACTATGTAGGTCTACACTGTCTAACTAAAGAAATGTCTAATCCTTTTTCAAATCATGCTAAGCTTTTAGCATCAATTATATCCTAGGCTTGTTAGGTATCATGTTAAAGTTTTGGGGTTTTTTTTTTTTTTTACTGCTTTCAAATTTGTTCTTTTTTTTGTTGATTATGCTTTTATATTCTGAGTAAGAATAGCCAAAAGAAATGGCTTTTTCTCTCTACTCTGCTCATCTGAGGAAGTAGGTTTTGCCCATGAAAGCTCACGATACTATATATATCTTTGTTAGATTCTAAGGTGCTACAGGACTACTCGTGGTTTCTAACAGAAATGGTTACTCATCCTGTGTAGTCACTGCTCTTCTTGAAGAACCAGAGTTACTGAACAGGGAGAGTAACCATTTCTTCTTCTTCAAGTAGTGTCCCTACACTAGATGACTACAGAACTGTTCTCTCTAAGCAGGAGGGGGCTTCAGAATTGAGCCCTATACCAAGAAAGAATATTCAAGCTGACTGCAACATTGGAAGCAGTGTCATGAATTACTGTGTGATACTCAGCAAGTATAGGGACACAAGTCACAGCTCTACATATTTCAATGCTGGGACCTTTTTGGAGAAAGGCTTTATAGTGAATTGTATGTCCAAAGGTGTTTGGATATTGCAAGATTGATAACAAGAACAAATGCAACTGAATATCCATTTGAAAAATCTTTGTTTAGAAACTGCAGACCTTTTTGTCAGCAAATCAAGACAATTTGGGAGTCTATCTGAAGAGTCTAATCCTATCAGGATAAAAGACCAGGGCTCTCTTGTCATCCAGCATGTCCAAGTGTCTCTTCCTTGCCTCGGTGAGGTTTAGGATTGAAGATCAGAAGATGAATGGGTTGCTTAACTTGGGACTGTTCTGGGTCATTTGTGTGAGCTTTCAGCCACCTTCTCTTTCAGAGCACCTATGTCCTCCCTCAGAAGGGAGTATGGTTCCCTCTGCCAAACCCACTAGCCCCCGAATTTGTTCAGGTTAGTTAGTAGTCCATGGTCAGTCTGAAATATCCTAGTTTATTGTCTTCTGAACCGAGGCTAGATTTTGGTCCTTAAAGTAAGTGCATGTTTACAAAAAGTAAACAAAAATGTTGTCTGTCAAATTCCCAAGACTAAGGGAGCAGAGTGCATTCAGACTACTTAAGTGAGATTCCAGTCATTGGGATTATGGGACAACAGACACATGCTGGAGCTCATCACCCATTTTGACTTACTCCAGACTCACCTGCCCAAAGAGTGATGGGGGGAGGAGGGAAAAAAAACTTTTCCCACATACTTTATACTTTTATTCCTTTACATTCATTTTAGAATCCACTGCTGGTTTTCCTGAAACCAGCACCATCCATGGCTGGTTTTCATGAAACCAGCACCTTTTGGCATTTCCTACAGCATTTGAAATAGTCATAGCTAGGGACAGAGAGGTCAGAAATATGAGCATAAACAAATAATTGTGAGACTAAAGCATAACAAACATTGGGCAGTGAAATCATGTTGCAAATCATGTTAAATAACCGTGGATTTATATTAGCCTCCTTTCTTTAGTGTTACCACAATGCAGCTCCAACCACTAGCCAAGACCAGCCACTAGTGCTTTAAACACTGCATAGGAGGGTTGTCTGAATAGCTGAACGTTTGGTTTGGTTGCAGATTGGAAAAAAAAAATTGGGTCAACCCAAAATGTTTAGATCAACCTGAAATGAAACATTTTATTTTCATTCTGAGGTTTTTAAACTTAAAAAGTAAACAATACTGAGGGAAATTAAAAAACAAAACATTTTTATAAAACAAAATCTCTTAACATTTAATTTCAGAAATGACTTTATAAATCGTTTCTACATTTTGGAGTTTTTTGGTCTTTCCTGATTGAAACAATTTGCTAAAATGGATCCCAATTTACAAACTGTTTTTGGTTGGCCCAAATTTGCATTTGTCAGTAACAAACGGTTGAATAAGAATTTTTTTACAAGCCATATTGAATAATCTGACCCTCCTCAGGACAACCAGAAGTGAGTTATTGCTACTCTGAAATAGAAATCAAATTTTTAAAACGTCTGTCTCTTATTTACCGGGCATGCTGAATCTCACTAACATCCATTTATAAGTATGCATTTGTATCCTGTGTTCCAAAGTCATTTTTTTCTTTGGAAAATATGTATCTTCTAAAAAAAGATCCAAATTATAAACTGTGAATGAACAAGAATTGTTTTTTCTTTAAGATACATAAATAATCCAAGAGATGGTCTGAAAATTAATACTACCCTAACTGGTAGAGAGCAAAAATAGGGCAAAAATACACAGATGCACAAAATTATATTAGCGTGGGCAGAAAACAACTATTCCATTTCATGATACAGTCCAGGATCTCAAAATTTGTTTTTATTTTTATGCAGCATAAATTAGGCCTTTTGAAAGTTTTTGTGAAACAAATCTTTCTTTTTCTATCTCTCATGTGCTGGATCTGAGAAACTTTTCCAACAAAACTTTTGCAGCAATAAATGTTTCCATGAAGCATTTCAGTTTCAAGTAAACGTCATTTTTGGACAGAAAAGTTTCATGAAAATATTTTTACTGTGTCTAATGCTAAGGATTTGTTTCCATGATATAAGTTAGAGTAAGAATTTAATCTGATATAGTTATACTATTTATGTCCCTTTTTGGGACATTCACCCCACTTCTTTGGGAAGCTATTCCACACAAAAAAAATCTCATTAAAATAAATTTTCTGTGAATAATTACAAATTTAGGTTGAAAAATAAAATAAATTGCACACAATTAGCAAAATTAAGCAGGTACCATAGATTAATTTAGTATTCCAGATTTCGTGCTACTGTCTTTTTATAGGGCTTGTCTGTACAGGAAAGTTCTATTGTTTATATTAGTATAATTTTACCTGTATAGTTAAATCAATGTAATTATCCTTAAATAAGTCCCAGTGTGGACATGCTTATTCTGGACTGAAAGTGGCATCCCTCTCCCTACCCCCTTTTTAAATTCCCTTCCAAGCAACATAAGCAAATCTGAAAAGGCCTTTTTATACTAGAAAAAGCTGCAGTGCTTCAAACCAAACTGGACAAAGCTGTAGAAAATATAGAGACGACTCCTGTAATGAAAAAGAGATGGATTAAATTACCTACTAGGTCTTATCCATGGTTCTGAGTCTTCAAATGTCATCACAATCGAGGAAAACAATTTGTATTGTAAACAATAATGAGCAGTATCAGTTTGCTTCTCCTCTTTCACCCCTTTTCCAAGAAAATACTTAATATTATTTAAACTTGCTTACTCTGATTGAGTATAGTTGTTCAAATATTATATTTTTCCTTTATTGCTTTGCCACCTGCATGTGCTCTACAAATGGTGATTATAATACCACATCAAACAAAGCCTGCCTTGTGTTCTAAACTACATAAAGTGACATCACCTCTGCCATAATACACAGCGTATTTTTTCAAGGGACTGTTCTCACCTTCCCCTTGTGGTTCTCTGCAAAATTCTCATTCCAGTTAAAGTGCAGGATTTTGCTTCCCATATGCTGCTATGCTGTTCAATGTCTTCTCCAGAAGTAGGGGTCTGCAACTGCACTTCACTGAACATTCCATAAGCATCCTGAACAAGGAGGCATAATCTGCAAAACAGTGTTTAATGGTTCCATTAGCAAATTGCTCATAGTTTGAAACAATAGATAACGAATTGCAGAAATCATGATTGTCAGTTCCTCAGAGTAGGTATTAGCCTGAAATGCTTTGAAAGTATACTTTGCATATAATGGATAAATAAAAATAACAATGGTACTAATGACTTTTTCAAATATATTTGCAATAGACAAAGGATAACGAAAACTATGGAGAGCAAAGGAAAATGGAATTGAAGGATTTACACTGGGGGTTAGGAAACAGCAGGTAAGTAATACTTTATTCCTGATTTTATAAAAGAAGAGAATGCAAAACTGCCTGAAGTGTAGATGAATCTTCCAGAACGGATAGATAGTATACACAGATAACAACTAGTTATACAAAATTTCATCCGCTTAAATAAAACATTGGATTTGATGAGGTGAGCGAGAGTCTTCTGAAGAAAAAGGAATCTGATGAATATATTTTTTTTAATTTAATTGAAATCAGAGTGACTCAGAGAACTGGAAATTGGCAAACACAACCAATTATTTAAATAAATTAATAAAAACCAAACCAAATAGGAAAATATACATCAGCAAGTTTCACGTTTGTTGTATAGAAAACTTAAAACTATCTTCAGGGATGTGATAAGAGAACCCCAAACAAACAGCGGACAGTCCACATAAAATCAAGGTTGAAAAGTCACGCTCAACTAATGTGCTGGAGTTCTTTGAAGATATCACTGACATGGTAGATAAGTCAGTGGATGAAGTATATACAGATTTTCACAAAGGTATTTTATCACAAGGTTCCACATCAGAGATTAGCAGCTAAAACAGTATGAGTCATAGAAGAGTGGGTGAACAAGGCTGCTGGATACAAAACTAGCTTAACTGACAGAGAGAGATGGGTGGGGGAAGGTAGGTGGCGGGGGAAGGAGAGGGGAGAGTTGAGCAAGGAAGCCTTTCAAGAGCAAAAGGAATTATGGAGTACCCTTGCAAACAGTGCCACCAACATCTAGAGGCAGTCAATTCCTTTTTGGAGGAAACTAAGAGATGAGACAGAAGGTAGAATAAGAATTAAGGTAAATTTTAAAAGGGCAAGCACTGCTTCAAGAGGTTTCAAAGAGGCTTTTTGCAAACTCTCCTTGTAAGTTAGTTCAGGGATTGCAACCAGTGAATAGCAGAGAGAGTCTGGTATCTCTTCTTTCCGCTTATCATCTCTCTGGATCTACGGAATCACCTCTGTCCTCATCTTTCACCTGTACTTTACATGGAGCCCTCACACTATCCAGTCACATATTGGACTGCATATCAAGGACTCTGTCCAGCCTATCCAACAACTGACCGTTTTCCCTCCACACTGGACCTATTATTATCGACTCTCATTCCTTTCACATAGACTTTCCTTAAAAGGACAAGCAAGTTATCACAGTTATTACCTCGGCTCTCTGGTTAAGCCAGTAGTCTTTTCTAACAAGTACTACAACTTCTCATTTCTTGAGAAAGACTTTGGTGCCTGCAAACGTGAGACCAGACAGCAGCATGCTCATATTAAGGTCTAGTGGCCAAACAAAATGAACTCAGACTCATAGGGTATGTCTACACTACCCCACTAGTTCGAACTAGCGGGGTAATGTAGGCATACCGCACTTGCAAATGAAGCCCGGGATTTGAATTTCCCGGGCTTCATTTGCATAAGCGGGGAGCCGCCATTTTTAAATCCCCGCTGGTTCGAACCCCGCGTAGCGCGGCTACACGGGGCTCGAACTAGGTAGTTCGAACTAGGATTCCTCGTTCCACAAGGTGTACTGGTAGTTCGGAATAGGAACCTAGTCCGAACTACCTAGTTCGAGCCCCATGTAGCCGCGCTACACGGGGTTCGAACCAGCGGGGATTTAAAAATGGCGGCTCCCCGCTTATGCAAATGAAGCCTGGGAAATTCAAATCCCGGGCTTCATTTGCAAGTGCGGTATGCCTACATTACCCTCCTAGTTCGAACTAGGAGGGTAGTGTAGACATACCCATAGACTTTAAGGTCAGAAGGGACCATTATGATCATCTAGTCTGACCCCCTGCACAGTGCAGGCCACAGAATCTCACCCACCCCTCCTAGAATAATCCTCTCACCTATATCTCAGATATTGAAGCCTTCAAATACTTTGAAGACCTCAAGATGCAGAGAATCCTCCAGCTGTGATCTGTACCCCATGCTACAGAGGAAGGCGAAAAACCTCCAGGGCCTCTGCCAATCTACCCTGGAAGAAAATTCCTTTCCAACCCCAAATATGGCGATCAGCATGTGGGCAAGACTCAGTTGCTGCTGAAGTTGATCATTAGAATATAGTGCACAAACGAGATCCAAATTGCATGCACTGTTCTTTCTTACAGAAAAGTAGCTTCTAGAAAACTTGGTCCATGTGCAGTAAAGGGCAGGCCACATGAGTAATGATGGATGCATTGTGGAATAGCAGTGGGAGAATTATACTATTGGAGCTATAACATCAACAATACCACCCAGAATGGTACTGCATCAGTGATTACTAGTAGAGCAGAGAAGCACAAACAGTATATTTGCTCACCATGAGTTTAATCTAAAGTTCTATATGATTGCTTTTACCTTATTGTGAGAATATAAGTATGTATATGGGTTATTACAAATGTGCTGGGGGCAGCAAGCAATGGTTAATATTGTTCTAATATACACAGGTCTTAAATGAGATTAGAACATCAATTTATCTGAAAAACTTAATTCCAGATTGGAACTCAAGATAAGGAACATCACACACTAACAACAGGACTTGGGACAGGACATAAAAAATATTTACCGCCTTTAAAAATGTTTGCAAGCATAAGTGAAATAATGAAAAAACCTGAGAATTAGTTGTACTGATCATAAACCCAACATTTCTCACTATGTAAGAAAGAAAATGAGACCAACACTGTAAGTATCTAATTAAGGACAATCAACTTTCCTCTTCACTTGTACAACAAAAATAACTTTGCAGCACAACAGGATCTAGAAATGTATTCACAGAACTCTTCATGTCATCATAGGTGCAGCTGGCTCAGTTCTTACAGATCCATTCAAACACTACTATCATCACCACCACCGTAAATGGATGTAGCCTACTGGCTCACTGAGGCTGTTGATGCAAGAAACATACCTACATGACAAGAGACCAACCATGTAATCCAAAATCTAATTGTTCAGGACTTCATCACTCATCTAAGAAAATTCAGTAATACATTGACTACAAATACATCTCTCCCTAAAGTTCAATAGGCATCAACAGATTGAATAATATTGTACATTTTCTAAATAAATGTTTAACACATTGTTATACATATTCCCGAACTACTATACAAAAAAAAAAAAAAAAAAACCACTGTTACTCAATGGTGTCTATATGTGTTGTGGGGATGAGGCCCATACAGTCTTTTTCAAAACACAGAGCACTCAGTTTGTAAGACTCACTGATGTGAAATCAATTGCATATAGTGATCAACCCCACTGGGACAAAATCATTCTTATGCTAACTAAAACATTCCACTTACAAGAATCAACCACTTATAAAAATCAAAATCTGGGATGGATGTGATTCTTACAAGAGGAGTGCACTGTAACAGCCTGGAAGACCTAGAATATGTGTCCCTACAGAGGAATTTAATTTAAATGATGGCTGTGGAAAAAGAGACTTCAGTTGAAATGGGACAGAGTTACTTCTAACATGGGAAACCGCATGAAGATGAGAGTGTGGGAAGACAACTAAGGAAGAAGTGAGGTGTGACTCATTGATAAGAGCAAAGGGGGCAAGGGCAGGGAATGATAAGAAATGAGGCAGAGATTAGTCAGTTATTTAAAAAAAAGGTAATCACACAGTGAGTCTTCTTTTAAACTTTGGGAAGATTTTGTTAATTTCCTAAAAGTCCTGGAGATTGGGGGCAGGAACAGGAGAGACTGATTATTTTGCATTTTTGACTGCAGTAATATTAAGGACTAAATATTTCCCACTGGAAATATGATTATAGCATTGCACTGTTGTGACCCTCTTAGATAGGCATCCTTCACAGTGAAGGAGTAAGACTCCATTTTCTTCTCTTTAGTTATACATGAAACACACCGTACAGCTATGGTGCTGCCTCAAATCTTGTGCTTTAGTCTCTTGGAAGGATGGGAGTGAGTAGAATCTGGTTGTGCTTAATCATTCCACAGCTGACAACTATCTCCATGATATCCGCTAGAGAGAGGAATAATGTATGGTGAACTATGCCTAGTTCTGGAAGGGAGGAGAGGATGGCTGAGGATCAAGGAACAAGAAGGCTAGCAGCGAATGAAGATTCGGTAGTTACCCAGCTCTTGTTCACATCTTGTGGAAATATGCAGATTTGTCATAGACAGAACTTAACTAAAAATAATTGTGTTTTATCAAAGGTAAAAGGACCACACAGATTTTTTGTTTAGTTACATTTTAAGGAAAACACTCCAGATTATGGTGAGAAAGACAAAAGCGGAAACCTGTGTGTACGAGTCCCCAACCAATCTCTTACAATAAGCAAAAGGGACACTGTTGTTTCTTTGGAAGGGAAAGGAAAAGGGTAAGGAGAGTGGGAGAGAGGGTGGAGGGAAGGGGAAAGCTTATACAAGCCTTAACACCAAAGTTTGTTCATCCTGTATCTGAACCATCAAAGTAGGGTACTGTTAATTATTATTCTTTGCTGGGGAAGATTTCTTATCTATTTTTGTGTGCTCCTAGCAGAGAGAAAAAGCACACCTACAAACACTCCCTTCTCTCTCCATCACCACAGGCACACCACTCTGCCTACACAATTCCAATTCAGCAACTTGTCTAGTCAAGTCTCAAGGTGGAGCTTCTTAACTCCTGGATGGCTTAGATTCAAACTGTAACCTTCAGAACATACACCCAAGCTGTATTTAACTTATCTGAACCTCACAAATGCACACAAGAAGCCATCCACCCACATGCAAATGAAGCAGCCCTTCTGATCATTGTACATGTCACCGTTGGAAAAAAATCAAAGCTGGAGACATAGATAGGATTGCCACCCATCTGGGTTTTACCCAGACAGTTGGGGTTTGATTTCTGTGTCAGGATACCATTTAGGGTTGCTAGATGGCTGGTTTTCAGTCAGAAAGTCTAGTAAGTGTACAGAGTGAACACCAAAAGTCTGGTTACTGTGGGGCAGGGCAAACAACTAGATCATTAACATGTGCCAGTCCCTGCTCAGCCAGAGCCACCTCCATCTCAGGTGCACAGCTTCTGGTCCAGCCCTGAAGCAGAGGGAGCCCAGCTGCTGAGGGAGAGGAGGATGTAGAGATGATTCAGCAATTAACCGTGTGGGGTTGAGGGGAGGGTGAAGTAAGTAACAGGGGCAAGGCCTGAGGAGAAGAGATGGAGCAAGAGCAGGGAGTTGGGGGAAGAGGCAGGGCAGGGGTCTGGTTACTAGCAATTAGAAAGGTGGCAACCCTAGATACAAGCCTGACTACTCTGGAGTAGGGATGTAAGCGAGTAGTCGAGTATCAGAGGCAGCAAGGGGGGAGAGCAGAAGCCAGTGCTGGGGGGAGCTGGCTTATAAGTTGGTTCCACCTAGCACCGTCTTCACGGAGTCACCTGCCTCCCCTTGTGCTGCTGCCTCTATACACGGTGGGCCCAGGCTCAACATGAGCAGAGGCTGCATGGCATCCTGCAGACAGGAGCCGCTGGTGTTACCCAAGACTGCGCAGTCCCAGCTCATGGCAGGTCCAAGAGCTACCCCACTGCACCTCTGCATTTTAAATGTAGAAAGAGCTGGGCTGGCTCTTATTACATTTAAAATGCAGAGCTGCAGCAGTCCCAGACCCAGGGTGAGCTGAGATTGAGCCAGGCTTGCTCAGTGTGGTTTGTGCCAGGTCTGGGACCTACCCCTGCTGTGGCTCTACAGTTTAAATGAGCTCTGGACTGGCTCTGACTATATTCAAAATGCAGGGCCATTGCAGGGGTAGCTCCTGGACCTGGCGTGAGCCAGGCCTGAGCACTTTCCCTTATCGACTGTGTAGTTGATACAAATTGTGTCAACTATTCAATTAGCCAATTACTCACCTCTTAACATCCTTACTCTGGAGGATCATGATCAGCTTGTTCATCCTGTAACAAGACAGGGATTTTCCTATAAAAGTATACCATATTCAATGGCCCAGACATTGCTATGGTCTCCATTTAAATATTGTCTCCCTACTGTATTATTTCCACTGTAGAGTCATACTTTCCTGTTCCCCTTTAAAATGCACATAATTTGTTGCCACCACAGACAGTGATAATTTGCAGACCAGCAATAACTACAGCTTGAAGGATACTGACAAAAAATGCTACTATTAATACTTAGCTACCATATAGTCCTTTTTACCCACAGATCTCAAGGAGCGCTATGCTGGAGAGTAAATAGCAGTGTCCTCATTTTACAGATGGGGAAATTGAGGCATGGAGTTAAAATTATCCATCCACAAATCAGCACAATGATTGGTAAAATCCAGAACTGCATCCACTACATCAAATATGGTCAGGGAAATTAGTTAGTCTGAGCTCTCGAAATCCTAAAAAACAAATATGTAGCAGAGACCTCCAAAATGTTTAGTAAAATATTCTTGGCAATTACCTTCTCACCAGAGATGTATACAGCAGAAAGTTTATACAAAGCAAATAACACATTTTGCAGTTCTTTATTCAAAAATTACAGGTTCTGTACATTTGTTGCATTTATCTAGTCACTTGTGTTTTAATGACAATATTAAAAAATGAGCCTTTTATCAACTTCATCAGAGTCAACAAATGGAGCTCAAAATTAAAATTAAATGTACCTTCTACTAGGGCTTTTAAAACATTCCCCTGCCTGCCTACTCCACTTTTCTACCCAGGATATTCTTTCACTGTTTCCTTCATTGCTTTTATGTCTTGAGGAAGAAGAGCTGATAAAAACTGCTTCTGTAGAAAGAAACAGGCCTACAGAAACCATATGGTGATGTGGGTATGTTAATACCAAACACACATGACTGGAGCTGCATACCTATTTACATTTTCCCAGTCAATGTGGAACACTCCAAATACCTGGTGAGAACTAATCATAAGCAATAGTCCACAGAGGTAGAATGTGGCACAGAAATGGAGTACTATTTATATTTGTAAGAACAAGAATCATAGAATACTAGGACTAGAAGGGACCTCGAGAGGTTATCGAGTCCAGTCCCCTGCCCTCATGGCAGGACCAAATACTGTCTAGACCATCCCTGATAGACATTTATCTAACCTACTCTCCACAGATGGAGATTCCACAACCTCCCTGGGCAATTTATTCCAGTGTTTGACTACCCTGACAGATAGGAACTTTTTCCTAATGCCCAACCTAAACCTCCCTTGCTGCAGTTTAAGCCCATTGCTTCTTGTTCTATCCCCAGAGGCCAAGATGAACAAGTTTTCTCCCTCCTCCTTATGACAACCTTTTAGATATCTGAAAACTGCTATCATGTCCCCCCTCAATCTTCTCTTTTCTAAACTAAACAAACCTAATTCCTTCAGCCTTCCCTTATAGGTCATGTTCTCTAGACCTTTAATCATTCTCGTTGCTCTTCTCTGGATCCTCTCCAATTTATCCACATCTTTCTTGAAATGCGGTGCCCAGAACTGAACATAATACTCCAACTGAGGCCTAACCAGCGCAGAGTAGAGTGGAAGAATGACTTCTCGTGTCTTGCTCACAACACACCTGTTAATGCATGCCGGAATCATGTTTGCTTTCTTTGCAACGGTATCACACGGTTGACTCATTCAACTTGTGGTCCACTGTAACCCCTAGATCTCTTTCTGCAGTACTCCTTCCCAGACAGTCGCTTCCCATTCTATATGTATGAAACTGATTGTTCCTTCCTAAGTGGAGCACTTTGCATTTGTCTTTATTAAACTTCATCCTATTTACCTCAGACCATTTCTCCAATTTGTCCAGGTCATTTTGAATTATGACCCTATCCTCCAGATTAGTCGTAATCCCTCCCTGCTTGGTATCATCTGCAAACTTAATAAGCGTACTTTCTATACCAATATCTAAATCGTTAATGAAGATATTGAACAGAGCCGGTCCCAAAACAGACCCCTGCGGAACCCCACTTCTTATGCCTTTCCAGAAGGATTGTGAACCATTAATAACTACTCTCTGAGTACGGTTATCCAGCCAGTTATGCACCCACCTTATAGTAGCCCCATCTAAGTTGTATTTACTTAGTTTATTGATAATAAACTATTCTTATCATTTAAAAAGAACACTGCTTCCAGAATTTCAATTGATCATTTTCAACAGAATACATGTTTCTTATGCAGTTTTTTCAAGAGCACCAATGCACTGTTTTAAATTTACTGAATGCCACACTCTGTAATTCACTTTCCTGTAATTCTTTAACTCCTGATGTTTGTTTCTCTTTTATATCTACACAGATAAGAACATAAAAGTACATACTGAGTCAGACCAATGGTCCATTTAGCTCAATATTCTGTCTTTTAACAGTAGCCAATGTCAGGTTCTTCAGAGGTAATACACATACCAGGCAATCATCAAGCGACCTATCCTGATATCCGCTCCCAACTTCTGGCAAATAGAGCATAGGGACACCCAGA
This sequence comes from Pelodiscus sinensis, assembly GCF_049634645.1. NCBI lineage: Eukaryota > Metazoa > Chordata > Testudines > Trionychidae > Pelodiscus > Pelodiscus sinensis. The sequence goes on from NC_134712.1 coordinate 70,037,205, forward strand.
ACATGGAGCTGCATTGCTGACCATATTCTATAACAGCCATAGATGGACCTATCCTCCATGAACATATTTCTTTTTTGAACCCCATTATAGTTTTGGCCTATACAAATCCCCTGGCAATGAGTTCCACAGGTTGTCTGTGCATTGTGTGAAGAAGTTCTTGCTTTTGTTTGTTTTAAATCTGATAACTATTAATTTCAATGGGTGACCCCTGGTTCCTATGTAAAGTGAAAAGGAAACAATACTCCACACCAGTCACAATTTCATCTCCCCTCTTAGTTGTCTCTTTTCCAAGATGAAAAGTCTTTACAATCTCTCCTTAATCCCTTAATCATTTTTGTTACCCTTCTGTGCATCTTTTCCAATTCTTGCATACCTCTTTTGAGATAGGGTAATCAAAACTGCATTCAATAGTCAAGATGCAGATGTATCTTTACTTAGATTTATAAAGAATCATAGAATACTAGAACTGGGAGGATCCTCGAGAGGTCATCAAGTCCAGTCCCCTGTCATCATGGCAGGACCAACCACCAGCTAGATCATCCCTGAGATATTTAAGAGAAGGTTATATAAACATCTAATGACAAAGATTCCACAACCTCCCTAGACAATTTATTCCAATGTTTAAACACCCTGACAGTTAGGAAGTTTTTACCTAATGTCCAACCTAAACCTCCCTAAACCTAAACCACAGAAGCATTATTATATTTTGTCTTATTATCTATCCCTTTCCAAATGGTTCCTAACATTCTATTAGTTTTTTTTAACCGCAAGTGCCTATTGAGCAGATGTTTTCAGAGAAATATCCACAGTGACTCCAAGATATCGTTCTTAAGTGATAAGCACCAGCTAATTTAGACCCCATCATTTTGTATCTATATTTGAGACAGGGCCAGCCCGAGCTCTTTTGGTGCCCTGGGCCCGGGTGTGCAGTACCACCCCCAGGCGCAGAGCGCATGTACAGGCCCGCCCCCAGGGCGCTCGGTGCATGCGTGGGCCAATCACGGACGCTGGCGCGCAGCCCGGGGCTCGCCCATGGGGCGCACGGCGCATGCGCTGCCCAGCCTGGCCCGGCCAGCGCTGCTGGCGTGCACGCCGGGCTGTGCAGGGCTCCGCAGCCGTGGGGGGAAGAGTGCTGCTGGCCAGTCCGGTCCTGAGTTGAGATTATGTTTTCCAGTGTGCTTCACTTTGCACTTATCAATACTAAATTTTATCTGATAGTTTATTGCCCAGTTACCCAGTAATTGAGTTATGTGAGATCCTTTTTATTTAAAAAAACGAACGTTTACACAGGATAAAAAGACATTTCTGTCATCTACTCAAGCTTAATACGAAGCTTAATTCACAGTTCCAAACCCTTTCAGAGATGCATTTGGCAAATATTTTCTAAATTTTTCTAACTATTCTGGCCGTCTTGGACTCCTGAATATTGAAATCATTCTATTAGTAGTTGCAGCCAAACAAATTACATCAAATAAAAACATATTGCCAACAAGCTGTTGCTGTGGTAAAGAAAACAGTTATTTGTTCAAATGTTTATCCCGGAACTTGGATGATATTTCAGGGGAAGCAGTCCAGTGGGACAAAAATAAAGATGATAATTTTATAGATTTCTGTAATATATTTGGCCCCATTCTGAATAGCTCACCACTATGGTAAATTGTACAATAAGAATAAAAGACAACCCATAAGCATCTTCTATCCTTTCCATTTGTTTCTGGAGTTCAGGCATCAGTATTGCTATACAATAACTAAGAACAAGAAGAACATCTTGGTTACCAATAAGTAAATAAACACCATGCCATATCACTTTGTTTCAGAATTGCTGCTACCAGTATCATTGTGGCAGTAAACTCTAAATAGAATGTAGGTTTTTTATTACAAATGTTTTTTGTAAATGCTGACTCCCATCATATTCTGCAATGTTAATAGCTTCCATATGGAGCCTCATTACAGTTACTTGAACTGTTTGTATTGATCAGCTTAGAACAGGATACAATTTTTCTAAAGAAATCATTTGCTAAACAACAGGAAAACTTGATGGTGAAGAAAGCCACAGACTCAGATGAACACCACCCATCTAGGGTGATATGAAATCTCTAAGAGAAGATCACATTCTAAATTTAACATACAATCACCATCATCAGGGCACTTAAATAGCATTTTTATCCATAATTTGAATAGGCTTAATGCAATACCGACATTAAGGGACTTTTTATTTTTGAAGGAGGGGCGGGGTTAATGCTTTAATGTTGAACTACATATTGCACTGGGGGGCTAACACAGGATCTTGTTTCGCATGTTGGTGGATGCCCTCAATTCCAAAGAGATCATAATTCAACTCCTGGCTCTGGCATAGGCTTTTTGTTTAATGTTCAGCGAGTTCACATTCCCTTATATGAGGAGGCCATATAAATACCCAGAAAGACATACCTTTAAAACCATTCCACATTGTTAACCTCCATTTCAACTAAGGGCAGTTTTGTAAGTGAAAGGCTTGCAGTGTCAAGTCCATTCTTTTTTAGAAGACAGCAGCATCTTTGAGAGAACAGTAAGTGACCTTAACAGTACTCACGGCAAGCACTTTCAAATATTGTAGCCACTGAAATAAAACATAAGGCAATTACAATACTAGTGGCACCATTTAATCTTTCAGTATTTGTGGATATAGTGGATTCATTTTTAAGAAAGACTATAAACGGGCTATGAGAAGAATTTATAAAATACAGTACAAAATGAACTTTAGTAATGAAAAAAGGAAACAGCCCACATTCTGAAGAGTGCTAGAGCATTCAAAAATGCACTCCAGGGAACAAAGCAAAGGAGATACATAAAAAATGCATTGCTTCAGTGAACATGCAATGTGATGGAGCAGCAGCTACATTCAGAAAAAAAAATGTCTATCGTTTCAGTGTGACATTAACCTACTGAAACAATACTAAAATCTTTATCTATTATTCATCAAAATAAGCAGCAGAGAAAAAAACAGCAAAAAAGAAAAACACAAGTGAAGGTGTTCTGGGAATCCTTATTTGGCAAAAATACAGCTCAGTTATTCCTTGAGGTTTCTGATGTTTTCATTCCTGTTGTTTTTCCTCTTTGCTCTCATTCATTGGCTCAATTTCATAGGTGTGTGTACAAGTGAAAGAGAGAGTGTGTACACAGACTGTTTACAAGAGTTATGGTAGCGATTCTCAGCAGTCCATTGAGAATTCCAGGAAATGGCCCCTGTTATTCTATTCTAGGTCAATGTCAGCTCATGACAGGCAATAAAGATCACACAGGACAGTTCACTCAATCTCACAATCCTGTAGTGAGGCCTCAATGGGAGAGAGAAAGCCAGCAAGCTGTGAGTGGGCGGAGTGCCTTCTGAGCACACTACCAACCACAGCACAAGGAATTATGATAAACACCACTCTGGAAACCAGATACAACAGTACATTGTGTTCTTCTTCGGAAAAACAACCAGATTTCTCCTCACTTAAAGTAAACAGTTAATCCTGTTTATATTTTTTCTTGATGAGTTGTTAAGAGAACCATATACTCTACAGAGAAAATTAAAGATTTTTTCCCCCTAAAATTGATAATGACTATTTTTCCTTCAAGGGGAAAAAAATCAAGTATGTAAACTTCCGAGTATCGGCAGGCTGTGAGGAACCTTTCTTGGCTTATAATGACTTAACACGATGCCAAAAACTGAGTAAGACCTTTCCCTCTCTTGCATATTTTATTTTTGGAGTCCTGAACACAGTACGTTATTTTTCTCATTTAACTTCTACTTTTCAGTCATGAACAAGCAAAACTGGTCAAACAAAACAAAACAAAACCTGTTACATGCAGTATTTTTGTAGGCTGGGTAAATGCTATACTGTATATTTTCCTTTCCCCTCCCCCGAACTTTGATTTAGCCAGTTTTTTTGCAAGGTGGCGAGGGGCAGGAGGGGAGTAATTTGTATGTAGTTTTCTCACCATGAATTGATAAATTGCCTGTTTTTCCTCTTTATCACAACACATCCTGTCCTTGGCTTTGCATCCTAAGGAGAAGTACATAGAAAAGCAGCTGGAATTGATTATCTTGTTTTCATGAAGTCACCATGGCATACCTATTAACTACTTATTACCGGTGAGTCCCAGAGTGTCTTCTACAGGGTAAATCCTTTTCAGTAGGAAATCCCAACCTCTGGCACTAAAAAATTAAAACTGTACAGAAAAAGGCAAGTTCTTATGATCCTAAATCACTAAGTAGTTGTTTATCCTCCAATTGGAAAAAAAAGGTTATCTGATTAGTCTTTCAGATATTAGGATAATAGTTTAGGATATTGAGTTTCCTAAGCAATAGAATGGATAATACCATCAGTGGTTAATGGGGTAAAAAAACAGAACTCTTAATTAGGGTATTGGAAAATAAATAAATTGAGGCATTTTCATATATTTTATGAAAATATATTGATAATTTTTAAGCTTACACAATCATTTTCTTACTGATTTGAACTCTTAAATATTCTTGCATTTAATTTATTTTTACACCTATCAAGAGAAGTATGTAGCACAATGCCTCCCAAAGCATCTATGGAATACAGACACTGCCCCACTGCCTTTACAAAACCAGAGAGTTTGTGCAGGGGCAGTCATGGATCTACCACTCCCTCACTTTTCAGAGAGGCTTTAGCAAAGAGGTCATGGGCAGCTGGTATGTTAGGCAGGGGAAGGCATTGCCTTCCCACACTGCCAGCCTGCTCTTACCCACACTCTGCTCCTAGAATGCCTACTGTAGAAGTACCAGGGGCAGAGTGTTGCTGCCCCTGTGCGCCCGCCCTCTCCTGTGCTCTGGGACTTGGGAGGCTGGAGTCTCCCACCCTTATCCCTCTCTGGTGCTCTAAGGCCAGGGAGGCTGGGACCACAAGCCCTCCTCCTTCCCTAGTGCTCCAGGGCTGGTGAGTCTGGGACCGCATGCTGCCCTCCCTGTACTCTGGGGCTAGGGAGGCTGGGGCTGGCGGCACCTGTGCTCCCCATGCTACAGCCAGGGGAGGCTGGGGCTGCACACCCCACCCCATGCTGGGGGATAGAGCAGTGCACTGCCCTGCCTCCCTGTGGTGCAGGGTGGGAGTGAGGAAACTGCTTGGCTCCCATGGGGGGCAAGGTCGGGGGCTTGCTTCCTCCAGCCCTACCTTCACCCATCGCCCATGAAAGAGGTCTACAAACTGTACGATGCACTGAGGTGGGCATGGCAGAACATAGTGGGGGAGCAGCAGGACCTATACCAGCCCTCATGGGCCAGTGAGGGAGAACCACCCAGCCATGTTCCACTCCAAGCTCTGCTCTGGCACTAACCACAGCCCCAGCTATCAGTAGGGGTGCCAACTTTCTAACTGCACAAAACCCAACACCCTTGTCCTGCCCCCTTCACTGAAGTCCCAACCTTGCCTCACTCCTTCTCTGAGGCCCTACCCCACTTACTCCATTCCAGCCCTCGTTACATACTCAGGGTATGTCTACACTACAGCGCTAGTTCGAACTAACTTAGTTCGAATTAGTTAATTCGAACTAAGCTAATTCGAACTAACGCGTCTAGAACTAAAAACTAGTTCGAATTAGCATTTTGCTAATTCGAACTAGCAAGTCCACATTGAGTGGACTCTGAACAGGGCTTAAGGATGGCCGGAAGCAGTGCCAGCAGGGCATAAGAGGAGGACTTAGAGCATGGAGATGCTGTCTCAGGCTAGCCGAGGGCTGCGCTTAAAGGGTCCCGACTCCCACCCCGGACACACAGTTCTAAGGGGTGCCCCGCTTGCAAAGAAGATCTGGCTTGGAGTGCCCGGAGTACCCACACTGGGCACATCACACCACTTGGCCATCAGCCCGGCTGCACTTGCCGCAGGCTGCCATCTGGGGAGAGGGGGCAATTGGGGGGCTGCAGGAGAGCTTCCACCCCCAGAAGCCCGCAGAGCCAGCCCAGTCCTCCCCATCGGGGGCTCGTACCCCATTCCTCCCTCACCTCCTTCCACTTACCCTTCCCTAGCCCCCCTTCTTATTGATGTACAAAATAAAGATACCGTTTCTTCCAACATTGACTCTGTCTTTATTGAACAAAACTGGGGGAGACTGGGAAAAGGAGGTGGGAGAGGGGAAGAGAAAGGTTGGGAGCGGGGAGGGCAACTAACATGATCAGTGGTTGGGAACAGGTCCCAGATGAAGAGAGGCTACAGAGACTGGGACTGTTCAGCTTAGAAAAGAGGAGATGGAGCGGGGACAGGATAGAGGTCTCTAAAAGCAGGGGTTGGGTGGAGAGGGTGCGTTCAGAAAAGTTCTTCATGAGTTCCCATAAAGAAGGACTAGAGGACACCAAAGGAAAGGAATGGGTAGCAGGCTTGAAACTAGTAAGAGAAAGTTGTTCTTCTTCACAAAGCAAATAGTTAACCTGCGGAACTCCTTGCTGCAGGAGGCTGTGAAGGCTACAACTACAACAGAGTTTAAAGGGAAGTTAGATAAATTCATGGAGGTTGGGTCCATGGAGTAGTCTTAGCCAGGGGGTAGGAGTGGTGTCCCTGCCCAAAGTTTGTGGAAGGCTGGAGAGGGATGGCACGAGACAAATGGCTTGGTCACTGTCTTCGGTCCATCCCCTCCAGAGTCCCTAGGGTTGGCCACTGTCGGCAGACAGGCTACTGGGCTAGATAGACCTTTGGTCTGACCCAGGACGGCCATTGTAAGCTCAGGGCTCAGGGTCGGGGGTCTCAGTGGACCACCTTGATTTTCATGCACACCTGCTCCTGGGTGGCCAGGCTGGCAGCTCTCCTGCCCTAGACGGCCACTTTCCTGTGCCTAGTGCGGAGATCGTGGACGAGGTCCACGATGTCCGCACTAGCCCAGGCGGGTGCCTGCCTCTTGCGGTCCAGGGCAAGCTCCCGGGAGCCGCCAGCCTGGTCCCGGGAAGAGGGGGTGGGCTGGGGGACATCGGGTGGGTGGCTCGAGCCGTGCCAGGTGCAGGGTCTGCTGGCTGGGTGCTGGCAGGCTTGCACCTGGCACGGGCACCGTAGCCAGCCCGTGCCCCTTTAAGGGGTCCGGGGCTGGGAAGGGGGCATAGAGTTTCCCTGGTGTTGGCCAGAGTGGCCACCAGGGAAACCTGGGGAGGGCTAGCCTCCCACTAGTTCGAATTAAGGGGCTACACACCCCTTAATTCGAACTAGCTAGTTCGAACTAGGCTTAATCCTCGTAAAATGAGGTTTACCTAGTTCGAACTAAGCGCTCCGCTAGTTCGATTCAAATTTGAACTAGCGGAGCGCTTGTGTAGCGCCTATTAAAGTTAGTTCGAACTAACGTCCGTTAGTTCGAACTAACTTTGTAGTGTAGACATACCCTCACTCTCTCACTCATTTTCACTAAGCTGGGTTAGGATGTGGGGTAGCTGAAGGCTCGGGGTGGGGCTGGAAATGAGAGGTTTCGGTACACCACGGGGTTCTGAGCTGTGGCAGGGAGTTGGGGCACAGAAGGGGATTTTGGGTATGAAAGGGGGCTCAGGGCTAGGACAGAAGGTTGGGGTGCAGGGCAAGTTTTGGCATGGTTGGGTGGCACTTACCTTGGGCAGCTTCCAGGAAGCTGCCCATGTCCCTCAGGTTCCTAGGCAGAAGTGCGGCCAGGCAGCTCTGTACGGTCTCCACCTGCAGGCACTGTCACCACAGCTCCCACTGGCCATGAATCCCAGCCAAGGCAAGCTGTGGAGTTGGTGCTCGAGGCAGGAGCAGTGCACAGAGCCCTAATGGGTCTTCCTCTGCTTAAGAGCCAAAGGACAGATCAGTGCTTCTGGGGAGACATGAAGAGCCAGAGAGGGAACCTATTAGCCCTATGCAAACTGAACTTTTAATGGCTCTATCAGCACTGGGCATTCTCGTCCAAAACTGGACACCTGGCAACCCTACCTCTCAGCTTTGACTCCAACCTTGGCTCCTGGCCACAGCTCCATTCTCAGGCCCAGCCATGTCCCCCACCGTGGCCCTATTACCCCCCTGTCTTTTCTCCCCCCACCTCAAGCCAACGTTCCACTCCCAGGTCTGGTTCTGCAGGTGAAAACCCTGAAAAGTTTGGGGACCAGTGCTCTAGCGAATGATTAAGAACTAAACCTAAGCACATGTAAATATGTTTGCCTTCACAAAAGGAAAGTTCACTTCCTCCCTCCTTTTATGGTGACTCTGTGTAGCGTTGCCACAATTTGTCCACATACAGGTTGAATCTCTCTAGTCCACCATCCTGGGGACCTGACTAGTTCTAAAGCAGAGATTTTTCCGGACCACGGGAGGTCAATATTGTCTAGCAGCATTACCAACACTTTCACTGCTTACTAGGCTGTTAGAGGACATTTAGGGGTAAATTAGAGCTAAATAACAGCACCGAACACTGAGAGCCAGGACTGGTGGCTGTAAACAAACTTTATGGGACTGTAGGAAACTTGGCCACACCCATGAAAAGTGGACATCCAGCTAACTAAAATCATTCTGGACCATAGATGTTTCCGGACTACAGAAGTTCAACCTGTATCAGAAAAGAATACACTAGGAAGACTCGGGGGGGGGGGGGGGGGGAGGAGAGAGCGGTAGCCATGTTAGTCTGTGACTTTAAAAAAAAACAAGTAGTCCTATAGCACTTTAGGGCACGTCTACAGAGCAGGGCTAAAGTCAAATTAAGCTACGCAACTTGAGTTATGTCAATTGCGTAACTTCAGTCAAAATAGCTTAATTTGGCTTTTGGTGCTGTCCACACAGCAGGAAGTAGAAAGAAGAAAACTCTTCCTTTGACTTCCCTTAAACCTCATAAAATAAGGGTTACAGACATCAGAGTAAGAAGTCCTCCAACTCGCCATTATTTTGAAAAAATGGCTTGCAATGTAGACATGCTCTTTGTTATTTTGTAATAACATAAGTTACTCCAAAATAATGCTGCTATGTAGACATAGCCTTAGAGACACAGAAAAGTCCATATAGAGTATAATGAGCGTTTGTGGGCAAAACCTGAGGAAAATCTGAGGAAGTGAGTTTTGCATTTACAGGGCTACTTGTTTTTTTACACTAGGAAGAGGAAAAAGAGTGTCAGTATGGACTTAACAGGGAATCATCAGATGAGAAAGAAAATACAGAAGAGTCAGGGTGCTGAACACAAAAAATGAAAATCAAGAAGAGATCTGTGTTATAGTGTTGCTTCCTATCACTAAGCTAGGGAAGAGACAGATACGCAGAAGGGCAGGGATAGGGTCCAGAGTGACCTCGACAATTAGAGGATCGGGCCAAAAGAAATCTGACGAGGTTCAACAAGGACAAGTATAAAGTCCTGCACTTTGGACGGAAGAATCCCAAGCATTGTTACAGGCAGGGGACCGACTAGCTAAATAGCAGTTCAGCAGAAAAGGACCAGGGGATTATAGTGGATGAGAAGCTGGATATGAGTCAACAGAGTATCCTTGTAGCCAAGAAGGCTAATGGCATATTAGGTTGCATTAGGAGGAGCATTGCCAGCAAATCTAGAGAAGTGATTATTCCCCTTTATTTGGCTCTGGTGAGGACACATCTGGAATATTGCATCCAGTTCTGGGCCCCCCACTATAGAAAGATATTTGGACGCATTGGAGAGGGTCCAGTGGAGGGCAACCAAAATGATTAGGGGGCTGGAGCACATGACCTATGAAGAGAGACTGAGGGATTTGGGTTTGTTTAGTCTGCAGAAGAGTCAGGGGGGATTTGATAGCAGCCTTCAACTTCCTGCAGGGTGGTTCCAAAGAGGATGGGGAAAACCTGTTCATAGTAGTGACAGATGGCAGAACAAGGAGCAATGGTCTCAAGTTACAGTGGGAGAGGTCTAGGTTGGATATTAGGAAAAACTATTTCACTAGGAGGGTGGTGAAGCACTGGAATGGGTTACCTAGGGAGGTGGTAGAATCTCCATCCCTAGAGGTTTTTATGTCTCGGCGTGACAAAGGGTTGATTTAGTTAGGGCAGGGGGCTGGACTTGATGACCTTTCAAGGTCTCTTCCAGCTCTATGGTACTATGATCCTTCCACTCCCAACCCCATGAGAGAATGAAAATATGTACACTAGACCAGTAGTTCTCAACCGTGGGCCATATGGCTCCCCAGGGGCTACGCCCTACCTCTAGGGGGCCACATGGAAAAAAATGGAACATTAGGTAAATTATACACCTTTTTTTCCAACTAACAATGGCTATGAAGGGGGCCACACAGGTAAATGAGGCTCAAAAGGGGGCCACGAGCAAAAAAAGTTGAGAAACACTGCACTAGACTATTGTCAGGAAAAACAAAAATGTCCATCTTTGGCAATACTGGTGTAGCTCAATGGTGTGATGAGTGTTACTGTAGACAGTGAGTGGTAACTCTTAGCACTTCTACCCCAAATTCATATAGATCTGTTATGAGATTTATATGACCCCAAAAAGACAGCTGCATTTCTACAGTGCGTTATCACTAGTTTAGTTTCTCCAGCAGTAGCAAGTGTGGGATATTTCTGATATTAAGTTACAAGGGGCACGACCAATGCCAATAAACTACATCATTAAGGGTTAAAGCTTTAAAAATAATTTTTAAAAGAAAAAAAATTATAGAATTGATCCAAAATACACTGAAATGAATGGGAGTTTCCCCACTGATTTCAATGGACTTTGTTTAGACCCTATAGGAGACAATTATAAAAATTCCCCCAGAATAGATAAGGGAGCAGCATATTCAATATCCTTCACCTTGCCTTCATTTAGACCGTTAATGAAGTTCCATTGTATCTCCATTAAACTCAACATTGTTCAAGAAGTTTCATGAATTATGAATACCGTTTTTTTTAAAGGAAAACTAGCTCTCACATTTTACCTGTAACAATGGCAATGGAACAGTGGTCTAGCAGACTGCTATGTACCTATGCTACAGACATGAGAATCCTTCCTTTGCCATATCCTGATTTTTGTGTATTCATAACCTTAATTCTGGACAAACATTGTCTCTATTGTTTACTATTGCTACATACCCAACAGGGGAACACTCATTCCCTGCATTACTTAAAGTCTAATTTGTTCTCTGTAGATATTTTGGAACCATGTGAGCTAGTGCAAAATGAGTGAAAAAGTGAATCTATCCTACAGCAGTTTTATAATCTGAATTATTGTTTATAAAGAATCTTTGTCATTTTATTTCTTCTGCATTGGGGCACTATTACTTAACATTGTTTAAAATTTTAAAATATGTCAGTACAGCTTAAGCAGATAATCAACAAATAAGTAAATACTTTCTGCCTACAGAACAAGGCACATGATGGAATAAGCTCTAAAATGTCATCCTGTTGGAAGTTCTACTACACTGCCTTTGAGGACCCTGCAGAACAATACCCCTTGTCCCATTTAAATAGCAAATAAGGCTACATTTACATAGTGCCTTTTATCCCCCAAAAGTCTCAAAGTATATGAAAAACTAACTACATAATGGACATAGATTAGGGATGTTAAAAATGGTTTAATTTAATACCTGTAATCATGTAACAGCACCAATTCTTAGCAGTTGCATGATTATTCGATGACCCCTAGAGCCAGGGCTGCCAGCCAGTGTGCTCCCAGCCTCACTTCTGGGAAGCTCCCTGCCATCCCACACTGCTGCCTCTGATTTAAAATGGGCTCCGTGCACAGACTGACTGCCGTCCTGTGCTGCTGCCTCTAATACAGAGGCAGCAGTGTAGGGTGGCAGCAGCCTCCGTCTGCAGGGGGGGGGGGGAGGGGCGGCGGTGGGGGCGGCCCAAGCATCCTGCCGACAGAGGCTGCTCCACAGCAGCAATCCCTGTGTGTGGGGAGCTTGGGCCCCCCTGTGGACAGAGGTTGCTGCCACCCCATGGTGCTGACTCTGATATAGAGGCAGCAGAACAGGGTGGCGGATGGGACCTGGTTTTTAAACTAGCTTCCCGCATGGACCAGCTCCAGCTGTATCAGAGGCAGCTCCCCTGTGTACTCTTCATTTAAAATTCGGACCAGCAGGCTGGGACCGAGCAATCCTACCAGTACGAGTTTTAAAGACAGAGCTCATGGAGGAGGGGAGAAGTTGCGATTAACCAGGAACATGAAGTAATAAGATTACTGGTTAAACTGTTATCCAGCTAGCCGCTAACATCTCTAATATAGATTCAGATTTTCTCCTCTCCCAGCATAACAGAATTTCTTTGAAATCAACAAGAATTAATTTATCTATCATTGAAACACAGCATCTTTTTAATATTTCTGGACAGTCTAAGTCAGTACCTCTCAACCTTTCCAGATTATTGTACCCCTTTCAGGATCCTGATTTCTCTTGTGTATCTCAAGTTTCACTACACTTAAAAACAAGCTATTTACAAAATCAGACATAAAAATAAAGAAGTCTCACAGCACGCTAATACTGAAAAATTGTTTATATTCTATTTTTTTTACCATATGATAAAAATAAATCAACTAGAATATAAATGTTGTACTTACATTTCAGCATACAGTATATAAAGTATACTTCAGCATACAGTATAAACAAGTCATGTCTATGAAATTTTAATTTGTACTAAGTTCAACAGTGCTTTTTTATGTAGCCTGTTGTAAAACTAAGTTTTACAACAAGCTACATAAATGCTAAATGAGTTGATATATCATCTGGAAGACCTCTGTATTTCCCCAGAGGAGAACCACTGCTCTAAGAGAAACCATGTCTAATCAAAACTACAGAACACTTTAGATAGAAAGAAGGTAATAATTCACATTAGAATTGGACTAGAGCTCTTAATGAAATATCTACTGATGCCAAAAGTGATGATTAAATATTTTATGACAAGTGGTTAAGACTTTGATTTTTGCTTTATCCAAAAGAATACCTATAACTGCATATTGTTCTATTATCATGCTAGTATTCCTGGGTCTGGCTCAACAAAGTCTTCATATAGAGGGAAAAGAATCACTACCAACATTTCCTGTAGCGCTTGGATTTTTATTGGAGGTCTCCCATCCAAGTGCTGACCAGTCTATCAGAAAGAGGCAGCAAGGGGGAAAAGAGGAGGGTGTGCTGGGGGGAGCAAGCTTAAAAGCCGCCAGCTCCAGCTCTGTGGGAAGGGGTATCCGCCGTTGGCCCTGGGCTCCATGCTAAATGAGTGTTAAATGAGGAACTACTGTGTGTTAAATGAGGAATTACTGTATTCAATTAGTTGATTAATCTAATTTTATCATCCCTAGCATGATACCTGACAAAATCAAAATCAAGATAGTAGCATATGTTGTCTTTAACGATTCAATTTCCTGCTCATAATGCTTACTACTGTTACCCTCATTGTCCCACAATTATTTCCTCTTATTCTGTTACATTCCATTGCCAATATTAGTCTTAAATTAGACTGTGAGTTCTTCAGGGAAGAGGGTATCTACTCCTGTGTGTTTGTATAGTATTTGACAAAATGGAACGCTAATGATGATGTGATTATTGCATTACTAAACAAACAAACAAACAAATAAATAAAACAAAATAAATAAATAAAAATGATGGCCTTCAAGAATGAAGCTGCTTAGATGGCAATTACTTACACTAAGCCTGCTGAATAATATATGATAGGGATAGTACTCATATTCCTAGAAGAGAGAAAATACTTGTCAGCCTTGTAACATATCTATATTTCTCTTTTGAGTTCTCCACTAAATAGGAGTTCTGTTTGCTAAATGTGGCAATAGCTTTCAAACTAGGTTGCATGGAGGATTCTTCAACCGTGGATATGTTATTGGTAGTCCACAGAATCAAACAATACTTAAATAACAAAAGGTATTTTGACAGGGCAGGTGTTCCTTGAAGGGAGATCTTTCTTACTGGTCTATATAGTAATAAGGCTAGAGAAACACAGACATGTAGAAATGGTGCAATTTTACTCAAAATGGTGGCCATAAATTGTTTGAATGTATTATTTGTCACATTCGGTAGTAAGTGGCATTATTTGTATTGCCAGACACTTTCAATTTTAACAGTATCCCATGCAGTTTGTGTATTCATGCATGCAGAAGTACAGGGATGGAGAGTTCCTAAACGAAAAGGGAAACCGCATTCTAAAAGAAATATACACACAGACAAAAAAGTATTCATGAGATCAGAAAATAAAATGTCAATATTTTTAATAATAGATTTGTTTGTGATCACACTTACCCCATCTAATAAAAAATACATCATGGAAGAAGCATCACAAGAGAACCCTGGGATCTAACTTCTCTCAAACATTGTTCTCACTCATTCAATTTATTTCAAGTTCAGTTTTCACAGTCTATCTTAGGTTTAAATATGACTCCTTTGATCAACTGGCAATGGATGACTTTGAGAAGGCTCAAGTTGCTGCTGGAAGCACAGTGCCAGGCATGGAAATGACATGCATGCAGCTCAATCAACTCATCAAGTAAAATGGCTCTGTGGCCAGTGTGGTAAATATTGTTCTTCCTCAATTGGTCAGTTGGATACCCATTCAACTGTTCTTGTTGACCTCATCCTTGAGATTGAGGTGACTAGCATCCTCCTCATAATCATATATGGTGCCTGTTTTGCCTGCACCTAAGCATACTACCTTGCAAACAGTATTCATAGAATCATATGGCTGGAAGAGACCTCAGGAGACCATCGAGTCCAGCCCCCAGCCCAAGGCAGTGGGAAAAAATAAATACATTTATATTTATTCAATAATGTACTTCCTCTGAATATGCAGGTTCACACATTCAATGTGTGAATTTCCACCTGACGTGTAGACTTGAATGAAGGAATGAGTGATGACTTGACTCCACCACTTCAGAACCGAATGGGAAACAATGTTCCCAACTTGCGAATATTTTCAAGATTTTGAAGACTACTCCATCCTGAATCAGAATGAAAAGTACAGATTTAAAAAATGTCTGTGACCAAATTCATGTTGTGGGCGGATTCCTCACTGACAGTCTGCTCTGCCAGTGTTAGAGCTCAGGGCTGGGACATGGAGTTTGGCAGGCCTGCACCCCCCTGCTCCCTTCCCACACACACACCACTCCTGGGATGGCAGTACTTCCCTCTCCTTAAGCTAGCATTGTCTGTGGAACATTTCTCAGGCATCTCTACAGAAGCCCCACAGACTATGCTTAGCGCTCACCTCACTGAACCCTATAGTGTGTGCATGGTGCTCACCCTCTCTGAGCCCCATAGATTGTACTTGATGCTCCCCTCTACCAGAGCCCCAATGCTGGGCAGATAAACTGCTAAGGTGTGAATGCTGCCCCACCTGGCTTAAAAGTTGGGGGAAAATATTACTGTTTTTCCTGGCTCCAGGGAAGAGCCCAGGACTGTTTATGACCCTGCCCTACTTGAAGGCTGGGACCTAATGAGAACTGCTAAGTCCCTCCTTTGTTTTTCCTTAACAGTCCCAACTGCAAGGATATGTGCTCTTCCTCAGACACAAACAGACAGCAACGCCATCTTTTACGCCATCAAACCAAAAAAGAGATTTTGAACCAAAACCATGGAAGTATTCTGACAATTTCAAAACTAGTTTTTCTCCCAAATAAAAAAAAGGGGAAAGTCGCAAAACTGACCTTTCCTGTAGAAAGTTAAATCTGCGTGTTTGATGGAAAAATGTTTTAATAAAAAAATTCCTAACCTCAGCTCTATCAGCAATACTTTTTCCAATGCTGCAATATATTACATGAACTTATCAATGTGAAATTATATAGGATTTTTTTTAGAGCATTATGGCCAACATGTTCAAGATAAATTTAAGGGAAATACCTAGCTATCCTTCTTTCTGTCCCTCATATCCAGGATTATTACTGCTATGGACATTATTACTCATTTTTAAGAACCCTAATAATGTAAGGAAAGGCCCAACAAAGCTAATGTACATATGTAAACATTTTAGATGAGAGAGAATTATATGAATTAAAGATGCACTTCTGGAGTAAGGTGAACTACTTAACTACCATAAAATTCATATTTAAGCATAGGAAAGGCAAACCACACCTATCAACAATATTAAAATTTAAGGTTGGGGAAAGGAGGGAATACACTCTACAGAAAAAAATCAGGCAGTTGGAGGACTACATGGGAATATGCCTAGAGGCATAACATAAATGGCTGTGTTCCCATAAGTGCAGAACCAGTCTCAGTATACGATAAGTCTGATCCAAAGCTCCTATTCTGCAAATGAGAGCACATGGGCAGACTGCTGTGTACACCCACTGAAGTCAATGAGGCTCTGCATGGGAACAGCAGCTTTCTTGAATGCTGTTAATTGCAGGATTGGAGTCCAAATTTGTACAGAAGAGGAAAACCCCATAGCTGGATTAATGAATCTGACAAAAGAGACTTCAATGATAGTCTCTTCCTCTTCTCTGTCACACTGTGTAACATTCTGCAAGGGAGGAAAAAGTCTTGGCTTTGAACAAGAGCTGCAGGATCAGAGCAGACTGTAACAATTTTATGTAAAGATTATTTATTCAATTATTGAATATATGGCCCAATGATGCCTAGTACATGTTTCCAATTTTTTACAAAATATATTATTTCCTGGGTGGAAGGAAAGAAAAGGAAGGTAGTGAGTTTGACCTGGACTCAGTCCATAGCATCACCATTTTTTTCAATTTGAAGAAGATGACAGGCATTGAATGGAAGTTTTTGTCCTTTTCTTTCAAAACCAGTTACTCAAATACATGGTCTTCTAGACAACCCCATGAAATATTATGTAAATGTCCCTCCCCTCCCCCACAGAACTGTATTTTTTTGGCATTAAAATTTAATTCCACACAAACTTTCCAGTCCACAAAGCATGTATATTTTAACACAAATAGTTGTACTCTATTTATTATTATTTAGACTTAATTTCTTAACCCAAGTAGGGAACTATTAATGCACAAAAAGCCTTCTGTTTCAATGATAAGAGATGGGTTGCCTGCCAACTGGAAAGCAAGCGATTGAGAAGTTAAGGGAAATATTTTCCTCTGAACGTGCCCTGTTATGACTGGAGAAAAAAGACCCTAAGAAAAGAACTGGAGTTTAAGATAGATGCTGAGAGGTAGTGAGAACATTTCAGCTTAAAAGACTCATATTTTCCAATCTGTCAGATAAATCAATGCTAAAGAGTATATGCCCACAGCTTGCAAAGAATTAACTTACTTGTATTCCTAGGAGTTGTCAGTAGGAATACAGCCAATGATGAGGTTTTGTGAGGACGAGCAAATGTAACAGAGAAGCTGATTTTGAATCAAAATCAGACACTGAAGGAGCTTTTTAGGCAGTACTAAATTGGTTGGGATTTATAACACCCCCCCCCATAACCACTACATGACATGCATTTTTCAACACTCCACCCCAAGGCTCCAGGCTACATACTGAATACTTTGTACATTCTGTTCCCAAATTTCAATATTTATTGTCAATGAAAGCTTCCTGGTATTTCTGGTCTCTTCATTTTGTAGTTTGGATTTCAATTTCACAGCCTGGATTTTATGTATTAAATACTCTTTTGTGGAGTTGCCAATAATACTTATCTTTCATCACTATTCTATGGTGTAATGAGAGAAGTTTCTTTGTACAAGTGAATGGTATTTCTGTAACAGCTGAGTTAAATTTCCAGCTCCAATACATGAGTTAATCAGATACTATGGTGAGGAGGGCAGTATAGTACCCTAAATAGAACAGACATTTTTACCTATGTCATTTGTATAGGCAAGTTACCAACTATTAGAAAATGTTAAGCACCATCAAAGGTTTCCCTGGGGTTCATGTTAGTTTCCTTACTGTGTACACTATTTCCTTTAGTATAAAAAACAGTAACTACCATCAGAGAGATGAGGGATATCTGACTGGAATTATATTGTAATGAAGTCAATGATAGCGGCCTAGACTTAGCATCTTAAAAAATCAGGACACTTATTTAATGTGCCTAGATAGAGGATTAGTGCCTAACTGTAGACACCCATATTTGAAAATGTTTGCTTACTATATCCATTCTTCTTGCTGTTCTCTTTGATCCGTCCAGTCCGTGACCATGGGATGCTTATTTCAGGAAGGACTGCTAAGCAAAGATGGGCTCCACTTACTGAGAAAGGGGAAGAAAGCATTTGGATACAGACTGGCTAACCTAGTAAGGAGGGCTTTAAACTAGGTTTGACAGGAGAATCAAACCGGCGTCTTAGTTGTTTGTATACAAATGCAAGAAGCATGGGGAAAAAGCAGGAAGAACTTGAAATGCTAGTAAAAAACACAACTATGACATAGTTGGTATCACAGGAATTCAGTGGGATAATACACATGATTGAAATATTGTTATAGAAGGGTACAGCTTGCTCAGGAAGGATAGGCAGGGAAAAAGGGAAGAGCTTTTGCCTTATATTTTAAAAATGTATATACTTGGACTGAGGTTGAGATGGGTATAGGAGTCAGCCCTGTTGAAAGATTTTGTGTAAGGTTAAAAGAGGTAAAAAACAAGGTTCATGTTACAGTAGGGATTTATTGCAGACCATTTAACCAGGAAGAAGTGGATGAGGCATTTTTTAGAACAACTAATAAAATCATCTAAAGCACAGAACTTGGAGTGATGGGGGACTTCAACTATCAAGATATCTGTTGTGAAAATAACACAGCAGGGTACAGATTATCAAACAATTTCTTGAAATATATTGGAGATGATTTTTTATTTCAGAAGGTGGAGAGCTACTGGGGGCAGGCTGTTCTAGATTTAATTTTAGCAAATAAGGAGGAACTGGTTGAGAATTTGAAAGTTGGAAGGCAGCTTGGGTGAAAGTAATAATGAAATCACAGAGTTCATGATTCTAAGGAATGGTAGAAGGGAGAACAGCAAAATAGAGACAATGTATTTCAAGAAGGCAAACTTTAGTAAACACAGGGAGCTGGTAGGTAAGCTTCCCATGGGAAGCAAAATTAAGAGGAAAAAAATTGAAGACAGTTGGCAGTTTTTCAAAGGGATATTATTAAAGGCACAACAGCATACTCTTTATTCCACTGCTCAGAAAAGATAGGATGAATGTCAAGAGACCACCCTGTCTTAATGATCTTGAATGATCTAAAAATAAAAAAATGAGCTCAATCTAGCTAGCTACATAAAGGGTAACAAAAAACATTCTAGAAGAATATTAGAAGCAAGAGGAAGACCAAAGACAGGGTAGATCCATGGCTCAATGAAGATGAAAATAATCATTAACAGAAAATGTGGAAATGGCAGATGTGCTTAATGACTTTGTGTCGGTTTTCACCAACAAGGTTGGATGCCTACAGTAGTGAATGCTGGTGAAAAGGAGGTAGGTTAACAAATTAAAATAGGAACAGAACAAATTAAAAATTATTTAGAAAAGTTAGATGTCTTCAAGTCACTATGGCCTAATGAAATGCATCCTAAAGTAATCAAGGAGCTGACTAAGGAGGTATATGAGTCATTAGCCATCATCTGTAGAGTCATGGAAAACTCCAGAGATTCCAGAAAACTGGGAAAGGAAAAATATAGTGCTCATCTATAAAAAGGGAAATAAGGACAACCCAGGAAATTACAGACCAGTCAGTACCAGAAAAGATAATGGAGCAAATAATTAAGGAATCCATCTTCAAATATCTGAAAGATAATAGGGTGATATACTGGGTACTGATAAAGTCAAGCTCTGGAATACTGTTAAAAAGCCCAAAAGCAGCTTAAGAATTCAGGGTGGGTGCAAGTATCAGTAGCAGAGATCAAATGCAAGGGGTTTTCTCCCTGGCATGCAGGGGGCTGCAAGATGCATCAGACTCAGACATTGTATATGCACATGGTGTGGCGAGGTGGAACAACCCCGCCACTATCCCCCGCAAGGGGACAGGGACACAGCGGGAACCTGCACGGACGTGGCCCGGGCGGCAGTGAGTCAGACGCCGCCAGGTGCTGACGGGGAAGGGGCAGGCCGGTCAGGTGTGCAATTGTGGCAGGCGAAAGCGGCAGAGGCACTTCAGCTGCACCCAGCATCAGCCACGGGAGATGACGTCACCAGCGCGTCGGGCATGGGATATAAAAGTGGGACAGGGGAAGCACAAAGGGAGAGGAGTTGGACGCAGAAGAGGTACGGAGGGGGGGTCGAGGGTGATGGAGGGGCAGTAAGGACTGCTCCGGGAAGGGGGAAGCTCGGTGGCAGGGATGAGTATAGGCCCAGGGTAGGGTTGTGGAGCCCGAGAGTGGCACGTTTAGGGGTACGCCCCCGCCTACTACCATTGGAAGCACTGCTCCCAGTGTTAGGGCCCTGGGCTGGGGTCTGTGAGAGACGGTGGGCCCGGAACCCCTCCCTACCACCGGCAGGCGCTTAGGTTGGACATAGCTCAAGAAGGCAAAGGCTCACCCCTTGGGGCCTTCACAGTTGGCTCAGGGGTAAGGCACGTTATGAATCAGTCGGAACATGCTAGGCACTGTAAATTAACAGGGTGTGGGACCCGAATAAAGCGAACCTTGTGACACATGGCACAAGTCAACTTAACTAAAGCCTCATATAATGTAAGAGGTAGCAGTCAACATCTCCTTCATCTTTACTCATACTGTATAGTAGTAGCCATAGACGAGCATCATATATACAGTGCTTAAATTGTGCCAGAGCTTACCAAGGCTGCGCCCCTGAACCTCTGGGTTTGCTGCCTCAGTTATGAATGTAAAAAAATTGCTTTAACCATGGAACCACTTTCATTACAAATTAATTAAATTTGCATGAGTATTACGATTCTACCTGTATCACTGCAAAATTTTAGCATCGAGCATATGGTTTCCACACAGGCTTTATTCCTTCTGCAAGAGTTAACCAACAATTTTTTTCAGATGTACAACAATACCTCCGCAGCAGCCAAAGGCAGCCTTACCAACCTGTCCTTGCAAGTGTTTTATATCATAACTTTGAAATCAAATCAAGATACAGAATGATTTTGATGAGGGTAAAGTGCAGTATGAAATTAACACACAGGAAAGTATAATGTGTAAAGAAATGCGCTACATCATTCTTACTGGTTATAGATAGCCACAATTCAGAGGCAAGACTAGCCAAAAAGAAAAAAAAAAGTCAGAAATGTCAAGGCTTACAGACAGATGTTCTTGCCAGCAAGTTAACGAAGTAGGGATTGGATAAATGGAGTGTAAGGTAGATAGAAAACCGGCTAGATTGACGGGCCCAACGGATAGTAATCAATGGTTCGATGTCTGATGGGCGATCAGTTTCAAGTGGAGTGCACCAAGGATTGGTTCTAGGTTTGGTTTTGTTCAACATCTTTATTAATGACCTGGATTGCACCCTCAGCAAGTTTGCAGATGACACTAAGCTAGGGGGAGAGGTAGATACTCTGAAGGGCAGGGATAGGTTCCAGAGTGACCTAGACAAATTGGAGGATTGGGCAAAAGAAATCTGATGAAGTTCAACAAGGACAAGTGTAGAGTCCTGCACTTGGGACGGAAGAATCCCAAGAATTGTTACAGGCTGGGGACTGACTGGCTAAGCAGCAGTTCACCAGAAAAGGACCTGGAGATAACAGTGGATGAGAAACTGGATATGAGTCAACAGTTTGCCCTTGTAGCCAAGAAGGCTACTGGCATATTAGGCTGGATTAGGAGGAGCATTACCAGCAGATCTAGAGAAGTTATTATGCCCCTTTATTCAGCACTGGTGAGGCCACACCACAAGTACTGCATCCAGTTCTGGGCCCCCAATGACAGAAAGGATGTGGACGCATCGGAGAGGATCCAGCAGAAGGCAACCAAAATGATTAGGGGCTGGAGCACATGACCCACAAGGAAAGGCTGAGGGATCTGGGCTTATTTAGTCTGCAGAAGAGAATAGTGAGGGGGGGATTTGATAGCAGTCTTCAACTTCCTGTTGCACTGTTAACATAAGAATAGAAAACGAAGAATAATGCAATTTTAATAAGGAGGCAAATTTTTTTTTAAAAGAAGATTGTGTCCTCAGAAATCAGCATCAGTTTGTCTAGCCTTAAAGAATTACAGTTTGATTCTAGCTTTAAATTGCCTTACTGGTGATAATCGAACATTTCTAATAGTATTTTAAACTGGTCTTATGAGGTTTTTGAACATGGAACTGAATGTACTGCCAGCTAGGGCTTCACCAGTCATGGTTGTAAAAAGAAATTTTTCAACTTGACATTAGCTTGTTTATTGCCATGATTATAATCTAACCTTGGATATTCAGTAAAAGGGATCAGTAATGATCAGAGAAAACATTAATACTAAAATATTTTAAAATAGTCAGTTTTTATTTTTTTTTAAAAACATAACTACTGTATATACTCGAGTATAAGCCGACCCGAATATAAGCCGAGGCACCTAATTTTACCACAAAGAACTGGGAAAAAGTACTGACTCGAGTATAAGCCTAGGGTAGGAAATGAGGCAGCTACTGGTAAATGTAAAAAATGAAGATAGATACCAATAAAATTACATGAATATTTATTTCAAAGAAAAACAATAACCTAGCTCTGTAAGTGGAAAAGGGGGTCAACAAAAACAATATGGTATCAAAAATACCGTAACTTTAAAAGTACAACAACTTTAGCTCAATCAGCAACCAAGCTAACACACAAGAGCTAAAATCCTTCAAAACTGGAGTTCTCCTCATCATCATCTGTATGTCCAAACAGAGCTTCAGCTGGTGTGAGGTTATCAGCATAGACATTGTCATCATCACTGACAAACTATTATGGAGTAGTTTTTTAAGAAAGCATATTGGAATGTATTTAACTCACTTAGAAGCAGTCCCAGCTCTACGAACATCAAAATGCAGTATGTAGAAAAAGTTGAAAGAAAAATATAGTAAATCTGCCCTCTTCCACAACAAGTAAAAATAGCACCTAATGTAGCATCATTGCCAATCTACAGCAGCTATTCAAGTACATGAAAGTTTAAGTAAAATACTTCCAACTTAATCTTAGAAATGTTTTATACCCTTTTAATATATCATTTTTTAAAAAGTTCCTATAAAGCTACATGTGGCATTTCATTTCTTTTCACAAGTTTTAGGAACTGAACTGAGCACTTTTAATATGCTCTGGATTATAAATTCTCTTTAAAAGTTTATTGTGAAATACTGGCAAAACCAATTGTCATTCAACTGGTATATAAACGAGACCCAAGAGTATAATGAATTTCTATCTACAACATTTAGTCAAATCCACCAGGGAAGGGCAGTAATTTCTTTTAAAGTAGAACCCTTTAATTGTTCCTACGTACCTTCCAATATTCAGTTGTATTAAATACATTTCTTCAGACAATTGTCCTAGTATTCAGTCTTTCTTGTGTTTAATGCACTAACAATCTGGCGTAAGTTACTGTACTAATATGAAACTATTCAGCAGTTTGACAGATTAAATATTTTTAATAAAACAGTACAGGCAGTCCCCGGGTTACGTACAAGATAGGGACTATAGGTTTGTTCTTAAGTTGAATCTGTATGTAAGTCGGAACTGGCGTCCAGATTTAGCCGCTGCTGAAACTGACCGCCAGTTCTGACTTACATACAGAATCAACTTAAGAACCCCAGGCGTCCCCAAGTCAGCTGCTGCTGAAACTGATCAGCAGCTGATTCCAGGAAGCCCGGGGCAGAGCAACTCTGCCTGGGGCTTCCTGGAATCAGCTGCTGATCAGTTTCAGCAGAAGCTGACTTGGGGACGCCTGGGGCAGAGCAGCTGGGGTGCTGCTGGGTTGCTCCAGTAGCGCCGCTCCTGGGTGCTACTGGACCAACCTAGCAGCACCCCATCTGCTCTGCCCCAGGCGTCCTGATTCAGCCGCTGCTGAAACTGACCAGCAGCGGCTGAATCAGGACCTGGGGCAGAGCAGCTGGGGTGCTGCCGAGTTGGTCCAGTAGTGCCCAGAGCGGGCGCTGCAGGACCAATCGGCAGCGCCCCAGCTGCTCTGCCCCAGAGTCCAAAACAAAAGCCTGGTCTGCTGGGGGGGGGGGGGGAGCACACTAGCTGCGCCCCCCCCTCCCCAGCAGACCAGGGACACGGGGAGCAGAGCCTCTGAGGCTTTGCTCTGGCAAAGCCTCAGAGGGAGGGACCCCGCCGCGGCTGCGGCTTCAGTCCGGGAGCCTGTGGTCTGCTGGGGACGGTCCCCAGCAGACCACAGGCTCCCGGACTGAAGCCGCAGCCGCGGGGGGGTCCCTCGCCTCTGAGGCTTTGCCAGAGCAAAGCCTCAGAGGCGCGGGGAACCGCCGCTGCTGCCGCTTCAATCTGGGTGCCTGTGGTCTGCTGGGGACCGTCCCCAGCAGACCACAGGCTCCCAGACTGAAGCCGCAGCCGTGGGGGGGTCCCGCGCCTCTGAGGCTTTGCCAGAGCAAAGCCTCAGAGGCGCGGGGAACCGCCGCTGCTGCCGCTTCAATCTGGGTGCCTGTGGTCTGCTGGGGACCATCCCCAGCAGACCACAGGCTCCCGGACTGAAGCCGCAGCCGCAGGGGGTCCCGCGTCTCTGAGGCTTTGCTCTGGCAAAGCCTCAGAAGCGCGGGAACCCGCCCGGTGCCCCTGGTCTGCTGGAGACGGTCTCCAGCAGACTAGGGGCACCGGAGCAGCTTACAAACGGGGCTTTCTCGCCCCGACTTCCGGGGCTAGACCCGGCTAGTCCCGGCCAGCGGCAGAGACGCGCTGAGCCCGCCCGAGATGCTGTTCTCGAGACGCTGACTCAAGTATAAGCCGAGGGGGGGCATTATTCAGCAAAAAAATGTGCTGAAAAACTCGGCTTATACTCGAGTATCTACGGTAAGTAACCTTTAATGGATACATATTTATTTAGATACATGTGATCATTTAGCATTCTGATATATTATGTCATGTGCCCACCACTTAGGTATCTAGCCCCATGTACACAATTTTAAAAGACGCAATTAGCAAAGAGGAGGCTATGCCATAGAATGTACCATATCAGAAGATTTAGCTGCATCGTTAAGTGGGGTTGTACTCCCTTTTTAGTGTCCTTGCAGAAGCACAGTAAGTTGCATGCACAGAATATTTCACTTCTTTTCTAATGTATGAGATTTTCACATGTTTTAAAATATATAATTTTTGGCAGCAATTTAAAATAATCATAACAGGAAACAATTCAAGGTTTTAATTTTTTTATTGAATCTCATGATCTCTGATGCATCAAACTGGAAAAAGAACAGTTACTTACCTGTAACTGTTGTTCTTCGAGATGTGTTACTCATGTCCATTCAAATCAGGTGTGTGCGCACCACGTACATTGGTCTCTGGAGCGTTTTCCCATACCCGTAGCACTGGCAGGTCGCCCCCTAGAGTGGCGCCGCTATAGTGGAGCATAAGTACCGTTGCTGGCGCTTCTCCTCCTCAGTTCCTTCTTGCCGGCAACTCCGACGAAGGGGAGGTAGGGGGGGAATCGAATGGACATGAGCAACACATCTCGAAGAACAACAGTTACAGTTAAGTAACCATTCTTTTTTTCTTCGAGTGGTTGCTCATGTCCATTTGAATCAGGTGACTCCCAAGCAGAAACCCCTATGGAGGAGGGGTTGGAGTAAACCTCTAGGACCACAAACACCAGAGTTGAAACCAAGAATCGGACAACTTATTGAATGAAAATGCAGCAGAACAGTAACAAGTAACGTGTGTTTTCTAATCACAGTACAGAGCTGAGAACAGCAGTACCCAACGTGGCATCATCCCTGGCCTGCTGGGTGAGCACTTAATGTGCTGTAAACATGTGAATGGAGGACCACATGGCTATTCTACAGATTTAAAGAATCGGAACCTGTGGCCCGAACGCTGTGGAGGATGCATGCGCCCTAGTGGAATGCGCCCTAACCCGGGGTGGTTCTTTATGAGCCAACCTGTAACATTCTCTGATGCATGAAGAGACCCAAGTGGACAATCTTTGGGTTGAAACTGGTAGTCCCTTTACCCTTTCCACAAAGGCAATAAACAGTTGAGGAGATTTATGAAAGTGTTTTTTTCTATCTATATAAAATGCCAATGCACGCTTGGCATCCAAGGAATGCAACACTTGCTCCTTAGGGGAGCAGTGTGGCTTTGGGAAAAACACAGGTAAGTATATCTCTTGGGACATATGGAAGGGTGAGACTACCTTACGGAGGAAGGCCGGGTGTGGGCGGAGCCTGACATTATCCACTGAGAACACTAAATATGGTGGCTCTACCGTCAGGGCATGAAGTTCGGAGACTCAGCGTGCCAAGGTAATGGCCACTATAAACACTACCTTGAGAGACAAATACTTTAGGGAGCACGTGGCTAAAGGCTTAAGAGGGGGCGACATAATCCTTGTGAGGACCAGATTGAGATCCCACTGGGGAATGGGCACTCTCACATGCGGAAACATGTCCAAACCTTTCAGGAACCTGTTGACCACATGGTCAGTAAACAGGGAAGTGCTCCCACATCCCGAATGGAAAGCTGAGGGGGACGCTAGGTGCACTTTGATAGAAGAGGTAGACAGGCCATTCTGGTGCAACTCAAACAGGTAGTCCAAAACCACCGGGATGGGGGCTCGGGATGGGTCCAGTTCCTTTTGGGATGCCCGTATCGTAAACCGTTTCCACTTGGCCGCATAGGACTTTCTGGTGGACGGCTTTCTGCTACCTAACAGAACCATTTGTAGTGCTTCCGAAAATGCCTTTTCCTCCTGCATCAACCAGGGATAAGCCACGCAGTGAGATGAAGTGATCTGAGATTCGGATGGACTAGCAGTCCACCTTGCCAGGGTTGCGTAATAAGATCTGGAACCATGGGTAGGAGATGTGGCTTCGCACATGCCATTTCCAGCAATATGGGGAACCAAAACTGTCTGGGACAGTTAGGAGCTATTAGGATGATCCGTGACCTAAATACTTTGACTCTGGTTAGGACCTTGGGGACCAGCGGGAACGCATACAGGAGTCCCTGAGGCCATGTCACAGTGCATCTCCCCTGGATTGCTTTCCCAGCCCCAGAAACAAAAAATAATATGGGCACTTCCTGTTCCCTGGCGTGGCAAAGAGATCCACCGGGGATAACCCCACCTGCAGAAAACCTGATCCCCCTTCAGAGACCACTCATGGGCTCCGAAGGACCTGCTCAGTGCATCTGCCAACAAGTTTTTGCAACCCAGCAGGTATTCCGCTTGAATGCGGATACCGTGCATTATGCACAGGTCCCATAGGAGTAATGCTTCTCGGCATAGAGGGGATTATCAAGCACACACACCCCGTTTGTTTATATAAAACATGGCAGCCGTGTTGTCCAGGGGCACCAGAACTGAATGTTGCGAGATAGTGGTCAGGAACACCTTTCAGGCTCTCCTGACCGCCCTCAATTCCCGTACATTAATATGCAAGGCCCTCTCCAGAGGAGTCCACACCCCCTGTGTCCAGTGTCGGTCCAAGTGTACACCTCATCCCACATCGGAGGTGTCTGTAACCAACATTACTGAGGGGAGCTTGGTCTGAAATGGCACCCTGTCGCATACCACCTCTTTCTAAGTCCACTATTGAAGGGAGAAAATCAGTTCCCAAGGGACCGTAAGGATAACGTCCTAGCGGGCTCTGGACTGGTTGAACACTCTTGCTAACCAAGCCTGTAAGGGCTGGAGTCTTAACCTGGTATGGCGAACGATGTAGGTACACACCGCCATGTGTCCGAGCAGCCTCATACAGATGTGAGCTGTAGTAAGGGGGAAAAGCATGAGGTCGTTCAAAAATGCTCACTAGGATATTGAACCTGACCGTGGGAAGAAAAGCTCGCACCACCCTGGCGTCCAGAAGAGCTCCCACAAACTCTGTGTCTTGACAGGGAGTCAACATTGACTCTTCCTCGTTTAGGATAAGTCCAAACCTTTGAAAGAGGGCCCTTGTAAACGCTACATACGTTATCACCAGCGCTTGGGAGTGTCCACGAATCAATCAATCATCCAGGTAAGGGAAAACCCTGATCCCATGTGTCCTGAGGAACGCCGCCACCACTTCCATACATTTTGTAAAGACCCTGGGGGCTGTAGAGAGCCCAAAGGGGAGCACGGTAAATTGGAAGTGGCTATAGGACACTATGAAACAGAGAAAGCTCTTGTGATTCGGCCTTATTGCTATATGAAAATAAGCATCTTTAAGGTCAAGGACCGCGTACCAATCTCCCAGCTCCAAGACTGGAATGATGGAGCCAGGGTTACCATTCTGAACTTTGTCGAGGCATCTTAGGTCCAGAATAGGCCGAAGCCCCCCTTTTGGTTTGGAGATAATGAAATAGCAGAAATAAAACCCCTTGCCCTGTAAGTGGGAGAGGACCCTTTCTACAGGTCCCTTCTTGAGGAGCACGAGGACCTCTTGCTGCAGAAGAGCCTTGTGAGATGGGTCCCTGAGGAGGGACAGGGAGGGAGGGAAAGAAGGAGGGAAACCCAGAAAGGAATGGAGTACTCCATCTTTACCAGGTCGGGTACCCATCTGTCGGACATAACCTTGGACCATGCTTGGGCAAAATGGGATAATCTGTCCCCAAACAGAAGAAAAAATGGGGAGGTTGGTACACGGTTCTCGAAGATAACCTCAAAAAGGATGTTTGGTCTGCTGGGAGGGAGGCTGACCCACTCCTCTAATGTTATCCGTCCTAGGGCAACGACGCCTTACACGATTAGAGGCCGAAGTTGCTGCAACTGCTGTGCCCCCACTACGAGCCCACGGGCAACGCCTCCTGTAGTCTCTATGGGACGGCTGAAATTGCGCTCTCCTCAACTGTCTATAGGGGAGTTGCCGCCACTGAGGGACCGGTGTGCGAATCCCCAATGACCGAAGCGTGGACCTGGTGTCCTTCAAAGTGTGGAGCCTGGCCTCTGTGTGATCTGAAAAGCGGGCCTTTCCCTCAAAGGGGAGGTCCTGAATTGTGGACTGTACATCTGGCAGTATGCCAGACACCTGTAACCAGGCACTGTGGCGCATAACCACCCCAGACGCCATGGTTCTGTCACCTGAGTCCACTGCATCCAGGGAGGCCTGCAAGACCGTTCAAGCAATTGTCTTGCCCTCCGTGGTCATGGCGGTGAACTCCTGCCATGTGTCGGGGGGAAGTTTGTGCCTGAATTTGTCCATTGCCTGCCAGGTATTATAAGCATAACGGCTGAGCATCACCTGTTGGTTTGCGATGTGAAGCTGCACCCCCCACCCCCGGGGCGTACACCTTGGCTGTGTCTACACTGGGCCGCTTATTCTGGAAAATCAGCCACTTTTCCGGAATAAGCTGTGAGATGTCTTACACTGGCCCTTGAATTTCCGGAAAAGCAACAATGCTCTACTGTACAAAATCAGCCGCTATTCCGGAAAAACTATTCTGCTCCCGCTCGGGCATAAGTCCTTATTCCGGAAAACTGTTCCGGAAAAGGGCCAGTGTAGACAGCCCAGTAGTCTTTTCCGGAAAAAAGCCCCGATCGCGAAAATGACGCTCGGGGCTCTTTTCCGGAAAAGCGCGTCTACATTGGCCACGGACGCTTTTCCGGAAAAGGGCTTTTCCGGAAAAGCAGCCTGCCAATGTAGACGCTCCTTTTCCGGAAAAACTTAAAACAGAATACTATTCCGTTTTAAGCAGTTCCAGAAATTCATGCCAGTGTAGACGTAGCCCTTATGTCCCAACAAGCAGGGCTGGACTGAGG
Organism: Pelodiscus sinensis; assembly: GCF_049634645.1. NCBI lineage: Eukaryota > Metazoa > Chordata > Testudines > Trionychidae > Pelodiscus > Pelodiscus sinensis. Next base: position 70,066,832 of record NC_134712.1, read on the forward strand.
CATGGGTGAGCTGGGCAGCTGCCCGGGGCGCCTGATGGCAGCTTTAAGGGGCACGTGGCGTCCCTTACAGCTGCCATCAGGTGCTGCATGCCCAGCTCCCACGGCGCTGGCCAGCAGCACCCTTCCCCCCATGGCCGCAGGGCCCTGCACGGCTCGGCGCGCGTGCCAGCAGCACTGGCCAGGCCGGGTTAGGCAGCACGTGCGCTGTGCGCCCCGGAGGTGGACCCCGGGCTGCGTGCCAGCGGCTGTGGCTGGCCCATGCATGCGCCGTGAGCGGGCCCTAGGCTGTGCGCCAGCGGCCGTGGCCAGTCCGCGCATGTGCTGTGCGCCCGGAGGCGGCGCTGTGTGCCCAGGACCAGGGCGCCAAAAGGGCTCGGGCCGGCCCTGCCAACAAGTCTAGCCGTTTGGGGTCTCTGGCTTTTGGGGTCAGGTCCAGTTGTGGTAGCGTCTCCTTTTGTGCCGTGGCCTGGACCACCAGAGAGCCAGGAATAGGGTGGGAGTACAGGTGTTCATATGCTGTCTGCGGGACATAATACTGTTTCTCAACCCCTTTAAGGGTAGGGGTTAAGGATGCCAGGATCTGCCATAGTGTGTTTGTAATTTTGGCTAGTGTTCTATTGAGCGGCAAAGCCAATCTGGCTGGGGTACCCTAGAAGAGGATATCCACCACTGAATCTGATTCCTCTGGCACTGGTTCCACCGGAACCCCCAAATTGGCAGCCAGTCGACGGAGGAGCTCCTGGTGTGACCTGGCATCCATTGTCGGCATGGATGGAGCAGAGAGCCTCCTCTGGTGAGGATGACGATGACTCCCGAACCAGTTCTGGATCTGGCAGCACCTTTGGCTGAATAGGCCCCTGGTGACCCTCTGGACAAGGTGGGGGTGGCACAGCCCCTGAGGGACGGTGACCTGAGCCCTCCAATTGGGAAGCTTCCTCTGCTGATGGTGGCGGGGGTCTAGAGAGCAATGCAGATGGATTGGTGCATCGCCAGGAGGCGCTGGACTCCCGGGAGGGCGGCATGGGGCCCTGCCACTGGTGATAAGCCCAGGGCATCCAGAAGGGCCAGAGGGGCTGTGACTGCGGTGGCCAGGTCTGCTGGAACCCATATTGCACTTACCAGTGCCAACAGTGGGGAACGGTATCTCGGCAAAGATCTAGACGAGACCTCCGAATAGAGTGACTCGATGTCAGACTCCGACGCGGATCAAGCCGGTACTGCAGAATGTCCAGGAGCCATGGTGGATTTAAATCTGGCCATAGACTCTGGTTTACTGGCATGTGTTAGTGGAGGGAGTTGCAGTGGTGCCGGTGCTGAGACCCTGGAGCCAAGCATCTGCTGGAATGCCCCTACCACAGGAGTTGGTGCCGGGCACAATGTGTCAAGCCTCACTGGTAGGGGGCACCACCTGGGAAGGAGCCACAGATTTGGGCACATCCAGAAGTTTATGGATAGACGCCTGAATCTCCTCCAGTCCAACCCGAAGAGTTTCTGTGACCCTCCTAGGAAGTCCTGGTATTGGCTATCATCTTCCTAGGGGAGGATGAGTTGCTAGTGTCACCACCTCATCTGGAAGTAAAGGAAATGCTGTCGACAGCTTTGTCAGTATTGGCTTTTCTGGCTCAGAGACATGCTCTGAGAGGGACTGAGGCGCCTCTCTTGGAAGCAAGCTCTTTGGAAAGTGGTGCCAAGGGTCCTCATAGTTTGGAAAGTATGGAGCCCAGGGACCCCAGTATGGCCAGCAGCTAGGTTTATAAGTCAGTTCAAGGGGTGTTGTGCAATTGCAAATGGCTACAGAAGCAAAAATTGCAGAATTCCCCTAGGACTAATAAGGTATGGAAGCAGGCCCTGGATGGGTACAGTAACTGTGGTTTCTAGTCCCACAATACAGGTCACAGGATGCTGAAGCCTCTGGTAGGCTCTGGAAGTCCCATTCAAGTCAATATCTCATGCTTGTATGTCAGGGGAATTACCGGTACTATCTCCTGTTCATCCAAGAAGTTCTGTAAGTGGAGCTGACTATACTGTCTGTCTTGCAGCAGCAAATCCAAACACATGCAACAGAAAATAGTGCCTAAATGGTATTGGAGCACCCATGTCACAGCTAATACTTGAAGATCAATACATGTGAGGTGATGATGGCTTTTGATCGAACAAGTTCTTCAACTACCTGAAAGGATCAGAGAGGATTAGTAACTCAGGAGCAGTGTAAATCATCAGCTCCTTAACAAGCGAGCAAGAAGCTGGCTGGAATTTTTGATACAGGCTGGTTTGACACTGTAATCTTGGATGTAGCACAGTACCACCTGTGTGGAAGTCAAATGCTCCTTTCTATTCTTGCTTGATGAAAGGGGCCGATACCACTTCCTTCGTGGACAATTTTGGAGTGCTGGAAGCTCTTGATATTGTTGGTTGTGGTCCATATTCCCTATGAACTCCAAATGTACCCATTCTTGGACTGCACCTTTTCTGTAGATTTTCACTCAGTACTTAGAGGAGAGTATAGGCAGTTCTGCTCTTAAAGGGCTTGTGTAGCTGTTTGTCTCTCTTTTATCTTTCTCTTGTTTCCACTTAGAGGAGTTCTTAGGTTTAATGGAGGATTCCAAGATGGAAAGAATCAGTTCTTCAGCAGGGTTTCAGCCCTGGGCCTTCAGTAATGTAGAATACGCTGCTTTCACTTGCAATACAGGTCTAACTACATTAGCTAGCAACAGAAGAAAGTTATTGTCCCAGAAGGGTTGGTGCTGGATGGCTGGGTCTAGAAGATTATTATAGGAATTCAGGTCCAACCCCAGCCTCGTTCTCTAGCCTTCCTTCTAATATCTTCTCCCTTCTCCAGAATTTGAGTAGCTCCTCCCCATGTAGTGCTCCCAGAAAGATGGCTTCTAAGGTTCACTTGAAGGAGCCAGTGGGGTAGGACCGGGCACTCTACTCCAGCTCTCTCTCTCTCTCTGGAGTTGGAGAACCTCCTGACCCATGTGATGCTCCCACAGTGGGGGTATGATCCACTAGAGCCATATGCTTGATCTGAAAGGGGGAAGTCCAGCTAGACTCTCCCATTCTCTCTTGGGAGCTTTGCAGGCATTCTCTGCATAGTGGCATCTGCAATTTCTGGGGCCAAAGTAAACAAGACACTTTTCTACCATGAGCAGAGCTCGCCGAACCGCGGCGAGTCCTGCTCGCCAGCCGTGCTGTCCGGCGATCTGCGCATGTGCAGATCGCTGGAACCCGGCTCTTCCGGGTTACAATCTACTCGCCACGGGCAAGTAGATTGTATAATTTGTCGAGCCCTAACCATGAGGGCATTCCTCTTGCCTAATATCAAAGGTCTGCTGCAAACAATGGAGGTATGGAAAATTCTCAAATAAAAGGTCACCATATAATCTTGCTGATGTAACTCTTATCCATCCATTTCATACCTTCTATTTTGTAACTTCCTTTATTGCATCATGACTAAAAATCAGACTTTTTGGGGAAGGGAACATATTTTACTTGTACTGTAAGATTTCAACTGCACTTCGAGTACACTAAAATAATATAGATGAACTGGGAACTTTCAGTCCCTGGACAGGTAGAAATCAGGCCTATTAGAAAAGAGTGGAGGAAACTGAGTGGGGGAAGAGAGTTCCAATTGTTCTCCGGATTCTCCAGGGCTCCTCATTTGAGCCTTGTCTACTGAACCAGCGAAAATACAAAGTACACTCCTCTGCATTCTTAGGGTAATCACTTGCCTCAGAAAACTGAGAATGTTTTGCTTAACAAACAACCAACAACAACAAAAAGTTGTATCTTACTTTTCCACTTGGACATCTGAAGCAGGCACCAGAGAGCACATGCACACCTAAACAACCCGTCAGGCTTGCCCACCCATCCTTCAATGAAACCTTAGTTCTCACCAGAGCTTGAGTCCTTCCCCAGGATTCCAAAAACCTCCTAGGTATATCTCCTTGACATATTACACTTATCCCATTGCCGCCCACGTCCTCCACAGCGAGAAAAGCCGCTCCGCGTCTCCCTGGTCTGCTGGGGGTGGGGAGGCGCAGCTAGTGCGCCTCCCCGCCCCCCACAGACCAGGCTTTTCTCACCGACGCCTGGGGTAGAGCAGCTGGGGGGCTGCTGGGTTGGTCCCACAGCGCCGAGGTGCAGCGCTACCGGACCAACCCAGCAGCACCCCAGCTGCTCTGCCCCAGGCGTCCCCAATGCTGAAACTGACCAGCAGCTGACTACAGGAAGCCCGAGGCAGAGCTGCTTTGCCCCGGGCTTCCTGGAATCAGCCGCTGATTAGTTTCAGCAGCGGCTGACTTGGGGACACCTGGGTAGAGCAGCTGGGGTGCTGCCGGGTTGGTCCCCACAGCGCTGAGGTGCGGCGCTGTGGGGACCTACCCGGCAGCGCCCCAGCTGCGCTGTCCCAGGCGTCCAGATTCGACATGCAGGTTCATCAACACCCTATTCAGATCCCTCTGCTGGATTATTTTTCTCACCATATCAAGTTTAAAGTTGTCTCTGCCTTCAAGGCCTTGCCCTATGCTACCCTAGTCTATCTCTTGTACCTTTGTCTTTTATTTCATCCTTCATTTAGCCCCTCTGTTCAACCAATCTCTACGCCCTATTTGTTTTTTACAGTAATGCCTAGAATCCCCAACAAGGTTCAGGTCCCATTGTACTAAGCACTATAAGACACACAGCAAAAGAAAGCCCCCATCCCAAACAGTGTACAATTTTAAGCTTAAACACGTAATGCAACAGATGAGGGAAATAACTATAATGGGAGGGGAGACAGGGTACAGAGGATCCCAGTATATGTTTCCCCCTTATCTGTTGTTTTGTGTATCCATGGCTCAGCAGTTGGGGAACATGATCCAATTCATGTCTGGCCTGATCTGCATATCCATCATTTGCAACTTGTACTGTACTCACTTCATCTTTTGCATCCCTTTTCTATGGGTGCTTGCCACCCACTGGCGGATAGCACACACTCCTCTGCCACCATGTGGGATGCCAACTAACTCCTCCCCTTCCTTCCCAGTGCTTCCTGCCTGACATGATCTGCTGTATGACATTCAGGAGGCATGGGGGGAGAGAGGGAAGAGATGGGATTGGGCAAGCATGGAGGAAGGGGCAGAAACGGGCAGGAAGGGGTGAGAGTAAGTACAGTACTATACCCATCATGAGTGAAAAAATGTATTCAACGTATTAAAAGTGGGCCCATGTCTAAGAGGCAACATAAGAGTGTAACACAGAAGCTAAATTAGATATTATAGAAAGTACTGAAAGAGATGAGTATGCAGCTGATGTTGCTCATATTCTCAGTTTGCCTGCTTCGATGGTACGGTCAATTTTTAAGAGTGCTGATCTAATTTGTGAAAGTGATAGAAGTGCTATGAAATTGTCTTCTACAAAAGATAACTAAACAGAGAAAAGAAAAATGGAGAAAATGAAATATTTGCTAGATGTCTGGATAGATGACCTCAATGAAAAACCCTCCCGACCCCTGTGTTTAAACCAGTTGAACCAGGACAGGGAAGAGCCATGGAGTAATCAGGTGCCCTGATATGACTGTATTTGTAGCACAAAAGTGCAGATGGGCTGAAAGTTACACCTTGTTTCAGTAAAATCCCAGATGTGGGGACCTGAATGAAGTAGATGTCAGCTCTGACTGTTCTATCTGAAAAACCCATACAAAAAGAACCTTAAAGATCAAAGTCTTATGGTTCCAGTGGATCAAGAGAGATGACAAACTCATAGCATCAGATCTAGATTTGATCAACATGTCTAAAAAAATCTAAAAAGGGCCAATTCCGGAAGGAAACAGATGACTAGGGGGTCAAAAACTAACTCTGTTACATTAGACTCTCATGGATTTCACTGAAGCATGAATTCTAAGGGAATTGACCCAAGGATTTTCTCTAAATCAGTGATGTGATCTAGGAAACAAGTGATGGATGGATCAAACAGAGCTTGCATCAATTTTAAACGAAAAAAACTTTTCCAAATCCAGTAATATGCTGCTGATGACCCAGATCACCTTAATTGAGAACATCAACAATACATCTTCACAGAAAGGTTAAACCTCTCACGCCATGCTGTCACTATCTTTTGCTCCTAAAGAAATGCCTTCTAACATAAGCACATATAGAACAACATAAAATCAAACTATGGAGAATTGAAATCAATGTTCCCACTAATCTTTTCCATTCATGTGAGTATTTTTCCATCCATGTGTCACGTTATTGGATTATGAGGGGAGCAGCCAAGTCACTGCTGCACTCATGGGGGGGGGGGTGTTCGCCCCAAAAGTGGTACAAAGGGGGCCATGTGAAGGGTCAAACAAAAGCTTACTTTCTTCTGATTCTGTATCTGCTCTTTATATATTTGTATAATGTCTGTGTGTGGAGTTAGGGATCTGTACTCTGTATGGAGACTGGAAGTCTCTCTGAATGGGCTTGAGTAATGGGTTAGGAATGTTTGCCTGTGGACATGCTAATGAGCGAAACTCCAGGGAACGATGGGCCTCTGAAGGCCAAAGACACACCTGGCTGTGTGACTCTAGCCAGCCTGGAAGAAACCAGGAAGGAGGTATAAATATGCCATGTGGTCGACTCCAGGTGGTCTTCAGATCTGCTTCTGACCCCAGATGCGGCCTCGCAGGGAATCACGAGCCAGGAAGAACTGTGGACCCATCATGCCATAGGATGTGCAACAAGGACTTTTAAGCCAGCAGTTATAACATCGCTGCTAGAACCTGTATCGAGAACTGGGAGATTCGATGCATGTAACGTATGATTCTTTAACAACCTTACTCTCATGCTTTTCTTTCTTGTAGTAATAAAGCTTTAGATTGTAGATTCTGAAGGATTGGCTCAGCGTGGTTTGTGGGTAAGATCCAGAGAGTAAATTGGCCTGGGATCTGTGGCTGGTTTCTTGGTAGAAACTTTTTCAGGGTAGGCGAGATTGGGTTCTAAGACCCCTCACCTGTGTATAGGTCCGGGGCCATCTGGGGCACGGATATTGCTGGGGTGTCGGAGGGGTTTCGCTTGTGAGGCTTCAGGCAGGCAGCTGAAGCACTCTGTGGGACTGGTTTGTGACCTGCTTGGAAAGGTCACCAGTCTGGGGGCTGTAAGGAGCCCCGAATTTGAGCAATTCGCCCTGAGCGGACGCCCTCGGCTGTGCCCAGACCCAGCCCGGTCTGTCACACCATGTGTGGAATAAATTCATGTGCACCCAGGCATGTAAATGTGCATCATCAGGAGAAAAAAATATGTATCTGTGGGCATTCTGCTAATCATCTTGGAAGTATTTGAATCTTTCCTGAGTGGCTGCACAAGCTCCCAGCTTACATGGAACACTGATTGGGACCAAGGGAAATATATATCCTTGGTTCTATCATAACAAAAAGTTTTCTAAGAATGTAAGAAATGGTTGGGAAAAAAAGGAAATGGGGCTTAAAATGCACGAGAAAGAGGCCTATCAAAAGTGTTCATCCATCTTGGCACTGAGAATCAGCACCATGGTTTTCTAAAATGTTCCAGCCCAACTTAAGTGTTTTGTACTTGATCTAAGGAGTCTGTCAAAAAGCATAGAGGATGACTATTTCAATGCCCCCTCAAGAACATAAACAAAATTATCTTCTAACCACCATAAAGCTAGCCATTTTACAAACTGAGAGATAAATGAGACTTGAGCCATAGTGTAAAAGCAGGCCAGATAACGTGGGACTATTTTGTAAGAAAATCAAGATGCTCTCCCAACAACTTTCCCAGCGACACCTTCTGAGCACAGGCTATTAGGAACAAAGACTGTTCACATTCTTTTGAAAGAGTAATGGTCTTGAATGGTTGGGGGAAATTTATCCCAATAGGAAATGAGCAATTATTCAATCTTGGGAGATATACTTTCTATAATCAGGGCAAAAATCTAGTTAATTCAGTGTTAATTAGGCCACTGCCCTTACTCAAAACTATTCAGCAGCTACACTGTTGGTTGGGGATGGGGGTTTAAAAAGATATAGCATTATCAGACTTCTCTTTCACCATGAAGCATACCTCCGATGTGACAGATGGTTGATGTACTGTGCTGTATTTTGAGAAGAATGGGATGTTTTTGTACAGATACATAAACTATGACAGTGAACTTTGAGATTTCCTTGACTCAGAAAACTATTTCTCACCACTAGCATCTGAGGATATTCTTACCACTGTAGATGTAGAAGAGAAGAATAGGAATTCATGCTATGGCCCCTTCACCATAGCCTATCAGTTTTCAAAATTCTCTCTCTCTCTCTCTCTCTCTCAAAAACAAAAAAAACCCCAACCCCAAAAACATATTTTCAGATTTTGGGCTAATGGAGGTAGAGCAGGGGCGGGCAATAACGGGCCAAGTAGTTTCTGGGCTACCCCATCCACAGACCATTATTGGTCTGGGGGTAGGAGAGCCCCATTGCCTCCCCCTTCCCACTAGGCACCCATACCCCTGGCAAGGTGGGAAGAGGTTTTGCACGCTCCCCCACCCCATGCCAATCAGGGCATTGGGGGCGGAGGAGCGCACAAAGCCTCCTCCCACCCTGCGAGGAGCATGTGGCACTTTGAAGTGCCGCGGGCTCCTTGCAGGGCCAGGTCAGAGCAAAGGAAGCTTCGCACAGCTCCCCCACCCCCAGTGCCTTGATTGGCCTGGGGGTGGAGGGAGAGCATGAAGCCTCCTCCCACCCTGCAAGGAGCACGCAGCATTTCAAAGTGCCACGAGCTCCTTGCAGGGCAGGAGGAGGCTTCATGAGCTCCCTCCATCCTCAGGCCAAACAGGGCCTGGGGCAGGAGAGCTGCATGAAGCTTCCTTTGCCCTGCCCCTGCTCTGTGCGAGCGTACAGCACTTTGAAGTGCCGTGTGCTCCTCGCGGCGGGGAGGGAAGGAGGAGAGGAGAGGGCAGAGGAAACTTCGCACGCTCCTTCCGTCCCTAGGCCAATCAGGACTTGGGGGCAAAGGAGCGTGTGACATCTCCTCCTGCCATGCGAGGAGCACATGGTGTTTCAAAGCACTGTGTAGTCCTCCCAGGATGGGAGGACATTTCACGTGCTCCCCCGTCCCCTGGCTCTAATTTGTTTGGGGGCAGGGGAGTGACAGGGCCTCCACGGACCAGATCATTGCACTTGGCGAGCTAGATCCAGCCCACAGAGGCCCTTTTGTCCACCCCTGAGGTACAGTGACTGTAATGGAGTGGAAGAACAGCCACTATGGCCTTGAGAACAGTGCTGAGCCTGCCTTCATTAGGAAGGAAATGCTGGCTAGGGGAAAGACATACCTAGGATTAACTATTAGGACAACTAGGTTAGCTTGTAAAAGGGAAAGTGTTAATTCCACCTCTCCTACAGAAATGGTAGGCAGAGCAGAAACAAAATGTTCTATTTCTTCTTTGGATTTCTGTGCTGTAATCTGCCTCAGAAGAATTGTGAGTGTTGGTGGGGAACCTTAAATTACATCAGGGAGAGAGACTGAATTGACAGGATTATCAGAGACCACCACAGCTGTGTTCCAAGGACATTATTTCTTACCCCTTTTGGGTTCCCCCTCCCCTTTCCTGACTCATTCTCTTTTAGAGGAGGAGTAAGGAAAAGTTTGAGAGCGCGCGCGAAGGAGAGAGAGAGAAACTGGAAAGGGTAATTGAGCTGTTATCCAAAATCTTTGCTCTAATAGCCAGTCACTTGGATCAATGCATAGCAACTAGAACTAAACCAACAGTCCAGACTGATGTACTCAAGACTTGCTGGAATGTGCCTTATCCCTAACTATTAAATGCCAATAGAAAATACTTTATGTAGCTGCTTACCAGCACAGCCTTATTTAAAATAATAACTAAATGCACGGTTTATAAAAATGTAATTGAATTCTGTATCTCTTGTGTTTTGCTATGTTAAAATTTTATACAAAATCCCCTTGGATCCTGTAGAGTTTTAGTTCATTAAAAAGACACATGTTGTTTTAATATATATTCTATGACAGCACAAACAATTTTCATGTAAACACAGTCATGAACACCATGAGTAACAACTTTGTTTCCATCAGAAGCCCTTTTTCCTGCGTAAGAAGTCTGCACGCTAATAGATGTCCCAAGCTAATGTTAACCAGCTACAGCTGGCTCACAGCTATAAAAAGCATTAATGAAAACATAAATACTGTCTCCGCCCTCCTGAGCCAGTACGTCAAGGCTGCGCAAAAGCAGCACTTTCCAAGTGTTCTGTGTGAATGAACTGGCTGCTCTCAACCAGCTTGGGCTGGTTCTCTGAAGTTTGTTTACTGAACAGCGTGTGCAGAGAGACGTGCTGATCATGGGGGATGGAAAGAGAGAGACAAATCACATGATCAGCTGGCTTAGGCAGCCACTTTTACTGACAGTCTTGAATGATGTAGTTTTCGATAACAAATAGAATAAGGAGGACAGGGGTGTTTATAAACAAAAAATATTCAACTATAAACAAGATGTGACCATCTTTATCTGTGCTAAATACCATATGGTATTTTGAAATTTATTAATTTAGTATCTGCTTTATTACTCAGTAAAAGTCAATGCATGCAAAGAGATACTGAAAGAATAAAGAGAGAGGAGAAACTATTATAAGTTTTCCTCTTTGCTCTCAAACTCTTTTATAAATAACAACACTTACTTTTTATTGTACTTAACATTATTTTATTGAGCTTCATCATTTAAAAATGAGCAAATGGAACAGACATGTACATATACAGAACCCTCTCCCCCATCTGTATTTCTATTTAATGTGAAAAAAGTGCAACATTCATGCAACACTAAAGTTGCAAACTTAAACATAACCAACTCAGGAAATTAAAATGTTATGGTACTGCTAGTAGCAAGAGTAACAAACACACTGCATATATGTAAGTATTCTCGGACTGCAAACTGCTTACAATATGTGCAATTAAATTCTAAGTAAGTTAATAACAGCATGAGAACTATTACCTTATCATTGCCAAACTTGTGTGTTTCAGTGTGTGTAGTTGATTGTAACAAGCCCTCAATGAGCATGCGCAGAGGAAACTTACCTGCTGTGCCTGCCACTCTTTCAAAGGATGCAGCAGAAATCAATCCAATCTGAGTTCCCCCAATTCTTCCAAAAGCACAACCTGCCCCCAAGAGCTCCTACTGGGGAAGGAACACCAAGGCCCCCTTTGTAGAGTTTACCTCTTAAAGTTATATTAACATACATTTTTATTTCAATTTCTTTGTTTCAAATAAATAAGCAAAAATAAACAGCATTGCCAGCATTGCAATTTCATCATGAGTTTCAAGATATTTGATATACTGTATTTCTTAAAGCCTCAGTTTCTAAAAGTATGTGAATATGTGAGAAGCTCAGCTTTCAGCTTTTGTTTAAAAATAAACTATCCACAAGGGTGCAGAGAAAGTTATCCAAGTGTAAGTTAAAAGTTCAAAAACCAGAAAGTAAATAATAGGAATTAAAAATGTAGTCCTATTTTTAAAAGCCAACCTCATGATTTTGAGGGGGCCTGGCTCTTGATTTTGAGCACACGGCTAACTATACTGAGACTGTCTTGCAGAAAATCATCTCAAACAGCAGCAGCAAATATGTCAACTCATCCACTTCATTCCAACAAGATGCAACTTCTGAGACAAGTTGAGACTTTCAAATTAAAACAGTATGGGACATTAGACAAACAGTGTAAGGGTTAGTTCATTAGTGTGAGGGTTAGCTACAGTTTTTCAACATGAATGTCCTTGTCGACCCTAAGGACTAAAGTCATACATTTAACACAGTGTTCACTAACTTGTCTTCTAACAATTCATTTTCCCTCAGGCTTTGTCTATACTGGCAATTAAGTGACAAAGCTTTTGTTGTTCACTGGTGCTTACCTCCCCTCCCCCGACAAAAGTTCTGCCTCCACAAGTACTAGTGTAAACAGTGCTTTGTCAGCAGGATTGCTCTTCTGCCGACAAAACAAATGCCACTTAGGCCTTGTCCACACTGGAATATTTTGTTATCAAACACTACCTTTTGGCAACAAAACAGTGAGAGTGTTTACATTGCAATGCAACTTTTGTTGGGAAAAACACCCAGTTTTGTTCATCCTGCAACAGGCTTTTGTCTTTCCCCCTCCCTTTATTGTTAACAAAGGGTTAGTATGGATTCTGCTATTTGTTTCGTCGAGTGAACTGGCTTTCGCCAGTATCCCACAATTTCTGCCCTCAATGTTTTGTGATATCTGCTGCCCTGCAAGCATGCACCCATCCCCTTTCAAAGGTCTGGGAAGTATCTGACAGCTGAGTGAGCTGCTGTTTGGGAACAAAGAACAAATCCCTGGAATGCTCCTGTTCTGCCCTGCTAGGAACACAGCAGCAGGTAGACTACTGCTGCAGGGGGAGGGCTGGAGAGATTGCTGTGCTGTTTTGACATTCCTCTGCACAGAGAGCTCACAGAGCTAAGAGGGAATCTCAAGAAGTACAGGGATCAGCTCTACCTTCCCAAAACACTGCACTGTGGGATGCTTACTCACATTGCTTTGCTCTATCTGTTGATAGGATGCTAGCAATGTGGCCATGAAATGTCGGCAATAGGAGGCAGAAAAATCGGTTTGACAGATTTTCACTTTTGGCAATTTTTGCACGTTGACAGCGCTTTCGTCACCAACGCTTTCCAGTGTAGACATAGCCTTAAAGGAAGTTGAAGTTTTTTTCATCAAAATTGCCGACAAACAGTGTATATGTTGCCTGACTTAAAGCAACACGGCTGTGTCAACACATCCTGGGCAAGCAACAAAAGCACAATGGTAAATATAAAAAAAAGTGACCATCCGAGAATGTTGGAAGGAACATGGACAATTAGAATAGAGTTATAGAAGCAACAAGAACAAAATTAGTGGAGGGAAATCTGCCGAACATCTTAGAAGAATATGCTCAAATGAAAGGAGAATGGAAATATTAGTACATAAGCTCAATTAGGACTTAATTAGCCTTACAGAGACTTGGTGGGATAAGTGTCATGACTGGAACATTAGAATAGTTTGTTCAGGAAAGAAAGGGTGAAAAGGAAGAAGATGTTACACTACATATCATGAATGCATACCCTTATTCTGATACTTATTCAAAAAGAGATGGGATACGGACCAGCTAAAAGTCCCCAGGAAAAGATTAAAGGAGTAAAAATCAGGGGGTGATGTCATGGTAGGAATCAATTTTAGACTACCAAATCCAAATTCAAATATGGCCTAGATTGGAGTTCTCATACTTGATTGCACTATGATACCTTTCTGACAACAAAAATTACTATAGAACCCAAGGTGGGGGGAACCAAAGCTTAAACCACTGGAGCTCAATAGAAAAGGGATGAGGGCTAAACCAAAGCCCAAGGTTTGCAACACCAGAGACGGGGTCCCAACCCACATCTTGAGAATCACTGGTCTAAATGAAATTACTGTAAAATGGATGTATGACAGGTAAAAAAGCCATTCTTGAAGACTAGTTATGAAAGGTTCGCTATCTAACTGGGAAGACATATATAGCGGTATCCCAATCCTGGTACAATTCACTATTGTAATGAATGATTTGGATAATGGAATAAAGAATGTTTACAAAATTTGTAGATTACACCAAATTGGGAGAGACTGCAAACACTTTGAAGGACAGGATTAGAATCCAAAAGGACTCGGATAATTTGTAGAAAAGGTCTGAATTCCACAAGATGAAATTCACTGAAGACAAGCACTATATACTTCACTTTTCAAGGGAAAATCAAATGCATAACTACAATATGAGGAATGACTGGCTAGTGTGTAGTACTGCTGTCCAGGATCTGTAGGTTATAATGGACCATAATTTAACTATGAGTGAACAATGTGATGCAGCTGTAAAAAGGCTAATATTCTGGGATATATTAATAGGAGTGTCATACGTAAGCTGTGCATTTATACCCAACTAGCCCTACACTAAGTTTTCATGTGGACAAGACATAAGCAACAGAGATTGGAGTTTAACTCAGGGTAGTTTTAAAAAGCATGGAATTACCTGAGGTGATAGGTAACAGCCAGCATGGATTTGTAAAGAACAAATCATGTCAAACCAATCTGAAAGCTTTCTCTGAGAGGCTAACAAGTCTTGTGCATAGGGTAGAAGCAGTGATGTGGCATACCTAGTCTTTGGTAAAGCATTTGATATGGTCTCGCATGACCTTATCAATAAAGTAGACAAATAAAACTTAGATAGGGCTACTATAAAGGTAGGTGAATAACTGGCTGGATAACTATTCTTAGAGAGTAGTTATTAATGGTTCACAATCATGTTGGAAGGGCATAAAAAGAGGGGTTCCACAGAGGTCTGTTTTGAGACTGGTTCTGTTTCTTCATCAATGATTTAGATCAGTGTTTCTCAACATTTTTTTTAATAAAGTACTTCCTTTTTAAAAGAAATATATATATATAAGTATCCACCAGTACATAGTTTTCAGAAACACAATTTTTTTCTACTATTGCAACACATTTGTTTAAATAACTTAATCATAACCGGGTGGGCAATAACTTAATCATAACCGGTTTTTGGGTGTAAAAAGTACAAAAATAATAAAGTGTTGTAAAACAAAAACTCAGTTTTCTCCAAATATCAGTTGTGTTGACATACCCTCCAGACTTCTCTCAAGTACCCCTAAGGGCACTCGTACCACTGGTTGAGAAACACTGATTTAGATGATGGCATAGAGAGCATGATTATTAAGTTTGCAGATGATATCAAGTAGGGAGGGGTTGCAACTGCTTTGTAGGATAGGGTCATAATTCAAAATGATCTGGAAAAACTGGAGAAATGGTCAGAGGTAAACAGGATGAAGTTTAATAAGGACAACTGAAAAGTACTCCACTTAGGAAGGAACAATTAGTTTCACATATACAGAATGGGAAGTGATTGTCTAGGAAGCAGTACTGCAGAAAGAGATCTAGAGGTCATAGTGGACCACATGAGTCAACAGTGTAACACTGTTGCAAAAAAAGCAAACATGATTCTGGGATGCATTCACAGGAATGTTATTAGCAAGACATGAGAAGTCATTCTTCTGCTCTCCTCTGCCCTGATTAGACCTCAATTGGAGTATTATGTTCAGTTCTGGGCACCACATTTCAAGAAAGATGTGGAAAAATTGGAGAACGCCAAGAGAAGATCAACATAAATGATGAAAGGCCTAGAAAATATGAGCTATGAAGGAAGACTGAAAGAATTGGGCTTATTTAGTTTAGCAAAGAGAAGACTGAAAGGGGACATGATAGCCATTTTCAAGTATCTAAAAGGGTGTTAAAATGAGGAGGGAGAAAAATTGTTCTCCTTGGCATCTGATGATAGGACAAGAAGCAATGGGTTTAAATTGCAGCAAGGGAGGTTTAGATTGGACATTAGGAAAAACTTCCTAACTGTCAGGATAATTAAACACTGGAATAAATTGCTTAGGGAGAATGTGGAATCTCTATAACTGGAGATATTTAAGAGTCGGATAGACATCTATCGGGGATGATCTAGACAGTGCTTGGTCCTGCCGTGAGGTCAGGGGACTGGACTTGATGATCTTTTGAGGTCCCTTCCAGTTTTAGTGTTCAATGATTCTAGAAGATTCTACGATTTTATAAGACACAGGAGGTAACGGTCTTCAGTACTCAGCATTACTGACGCTTCAGCTGGAGTTTTAGGTCCAATTCTGGCTGCCAAATTTTAGAAAACACGGGCAAACTGGAGTGAGTCCAGAGGAGAACAACAACAAAAAACAATAAAAAGTGTTATATTACACACACACACACACACACACACACACACACACACACACACACACACACACACACACACACACACACACACACACAGATTAAGTAGAAGTCAATGAGAAATGGAAATGACTTTTGCCAAGAAATGAGGTCCTGAATTCTTTAGCTAAAAAGCTCTTATATTTTGTATTTAGGCTTTCTAATATAGTTGATTAATCTGCAACCCTATATATAAGAGATAACATAAAATATTTTGTCCCTAAGGATCATATTCACTTGCTGCCACTTTCCTCTGTCATGCTGGATGGAGTGTTTAAAAATCAGGGAATATACTTGGGGGCAGGGTACAAGCCCTACAACATGAACATTAGTCTAAATAAGAAAAAACATCTGCTACAATCATGAGTCAATCATATCTCGATTCCATGGGGAACTCTAGCATTGATAAGTGCCCTGATCACTCACAAAAGTACTTGTGTTCAAGAACTATATGAGTTCAAGGGATATTGATTGATAAACACCAAAAATCAAAGGTACACTACATTAAATAGTATTAATTTATTCCTAGTACATCCTATTGGACTGTGAAGAAATCAAGAGCTCTAGTAAATTCAGGAGTAAGCACCGAGATGGTAAACTCTGAACTGTGACCAAAGAACAGCATCATTTGTCTTTTTTACTATACCAAGACTCAATTACACAGAACCAAAATGTCAAATCTTGGCATCATGCAATATAAAAAGCTTTAAGAGGATTCAAGTCCATTCCAATTACATTCTGTACATTTTGATGATATCACTCTGTCAATTTGAAAGAAAAATCTCTCTAAATTATTTGCATTCAATTTTAACCTCAAGTGCTGCTAATATAGGTCATCCAGAGGAGTTTGTACTGCAGCCAAACCTAGGCCTCAAATCAAACATCCAAAACTCAGAGTTATAAAAGCCATTTAAAATCTCTGTCAGTTTGTCAGAAAAGTGCAAATCACTTCCTTTTTCTTGCCACAGAAGTAAATAACAACATCAACAAAGACTCCCTCTTAACCCTTGTACAGATATATATTCACTGCAAGGTCTGATAAATAGTAAATTCATATTTATCTACCGCAGTAGTTTGTCTGCATATTACTTACACCATTTGGAGACATGTGCTCTTCTACACACATAAAGATGCAATTATTAATCTACTCAGGAAAATAAAGGGAGTTAGGAAACTACGTCTACGCAGCAGGGCTAAAGTCAAATTAAGCTACACAACTTCAGCCAAAGGCAAGCTTGGGACAAGAGGCACACTTATGCAGCTCCCAGCCAGCAGCACTCTCAGGAAGGCTTCCCTGCCTCCTAGCAGCCCCAGACTGCTTTGTCCCACCTGGCTTTCTGTGCTGCAGGGGGAGGGTTAGCGAGCTGTCCCTGCCCTCAGCAAAATCTCTCAGAATCTATTGGCCAGAAACCAACCAATGGGAGCTGAGAAACTGTGCTGCACTGTTCTTGCCCCCAGCAAAATCTCTCAGGTCCCATTGGCCTGTTTCCAGCCAATAGGCACTGAGAGATTTTGCTAGAGGCAGGGATAGGGTGTGAAGTCTATTCCTCTCCCCACAGTGCAGAGAACCATAGGGAGCAATCAGCCACTTTGAGCAGCACTGCTTCCTGCCATAGAAATGAGCCAGATTAGAAGGCTTGGTGGACTGGATCAGGCCTGTGGGCTATAACTTGCACACCCCTGCTCGAGGCCCTCTTTCCACTCAGTAATAGCTTAGTCACAAAAGTATTCCCAAGTATATGAAGGACAGTATCCAACTTGATGAAAGTTGGTATTGGAATTTAATTAGACAAATACACAAGTAAAACAGCACTATATGGCAGATGATGAGGAAGTGGAAAAAGTGAGGTGACAAATACAAAAATGTACCAGGTTATACAGGGCTGGGATTTTGGTGGATGTACAGGAAAGGTATTTCAAAAATACAGGCAGTCCCCGGGTTACGTACAAGATAGGGACTGTAGGTTTGTTCTTAAGTTGAATCTGTATGTAAGTTGGAACTGGCTCCAGATTCAGCCGCTGAATCTGGACACCAGTTCTGACTTACATACAGATTCAACTTAAGAACCCCAGGCGTCCCCAAGTCAGCTGCTGCTGAAACTGATCAGCAGCTGATTCCAGGAAGCCTGGGGCAGAGCAACTCTGCCTCGGGCTTCCTGTAGTCAGCCGCTGGTCAGTTTCAGCAGCGGCTGACTTGGGGACGCCTGGGGTAGAGCAGCTCGGGTGCTGCTGGGTTGGTCCAGTAGCGCGGCCGCTCCTCGGCGCTACTGGACCAACCCAGCAGCACCCCAGCTGCTCTGCCCCAGGCGTCCTGATTCAGCCACTGCTGAAACTGATCAGGACTCCTGGGGCAGAGCAGCTGGGGTGCTGCCGGGTTGGTCCAGCAGCGCCAAGGAGCGGTGCTGCGGGACCAACCGGCAGCACCCCACCTGCTCTACCACAGGCCCCGGGGCTATGCTCCACATCTCCCTGGTCTGCTGGGGGGGGCACTAGCTGCGTTCCCCCCCCAGCAGACCAGGGAGACGCGGAGCAAAGCGGCGGAGGACCCGGGCCGGACCGCGGCGCTTCCAGATCAGCTGGAAGCGCCGCAGGTCCGGCCCGGGTCCTGTGCGGCTTTGCTCAGCGTCTCCCTGGTCTACAGACCAGGGAGACGCTGAGCAGAGCGACGCAGGACCTGGGGCCGGACCCGCGGCCACTTCCAGATCAGCTGAGCAAAGCCGCGCAGGACCCGGCCTGACCCGCGGCGCTTCCAGCTGATCTGGAAGTGGCCGCGGGTCCAGCCCCGGGTCCTGCGCTGCTCTGCTCCCCGTCTCCCTGGTCTGCTGGCTCCCGCAGCAGACCAGGGAGACGGGGAGCAGCTTTTCTCGCCCCGGAGGAGGCGGGCGGCGGGACCAGGCGTCCCGCCGCTTGAGTCCTCCGGGGCGAGAAAATCCCCTTTCGTAACTGCGGATCCGACGTAAGTCGGATCCGCGTAACTCGGGGACTACCTGTAGCCACAAAAGTCCCACTGTGAATAAGTGTAAAGTTATTATAATTTGTAACCTAAAATATGCCTATTCTTATTCAATCAATGAATATGATTTTTTTCTTAATTATGACATTAAAGGCTAAAGAGAGGAAACAGAATTGAATGTTTAAAGCCCTGACACATCAGACCTTCCAGTCTGGCCAAATTAAATAAAAACTGTATGAATATAGATTAAGGAATGATCCTAATTTTTTAATTCTGAATCTAAAAATAAACAAATAAGTAAAATGAATTGGGTACAATGGAGTAAGATTAAAAGGGCTAAGGCCACATTCCTACTTTCTCTCCCGAGTCATATATCAGTACCAGGCAAATTAGTTGAAACTATAGTTAAGAATAGAATTGTCAGATACATAGATGGACATAATTTTTTTTTTTGGGGGGGGGGGAGAGGGGAGAAGTCAACATGGTTTCTGTAAAGGGAAATAAAGCCTTACTAATCTACTAGATTTCGTTGAGGGGGTCAGCAAGCATGTAGACAAGGGAGATCCAGTGGATATAGTATACTCAGATTTACAAAAAGCCTTTGACAAGGTCCCTCACCAAAGGCTCTTAAGTAAAGTACGTTGTCATGGGATAAGAGGGAAGGTCATTTCATGGACTGCTAACTGGTTAAAGGACAATAAACAAAGGGTAGGAATAAATAGTCGGTTTTCAGACTGGAGAGAGGTAACTAGTGGTGTCCCCCCCCAAGGGTCTGTACTGGGACCAATCCTATTTAACCTATTTATAAATGATCTGGAGAATGAGGTAAAAATGAGGCGGCAAAATTTGCAGATGATACTAAACTGCTCAAGATAGTTAAGACCAAAGCAGACAGTGAAAAGCTTCAAAAGGATGTCATAAAACTAGATGATTGAGCAACAAAATGGCAAATGAATTTTAATGTTGAACAATGCAAAGTAATGCACACTGGAAAAATTATCTCAATGTGTATCAGCAGTCAAAAAAGCAAACAGAATGTTAGGAATCATTAAAAAGGGATAGAGAATAAGACAAAGAATATCTTATTATTTCTATATAAATCCATTGTATGTCCACATCTTGAATACCGCATCTCAAAAAAGATATATTGGCATTGGAAAAGGTTCAGAAAAAAGTAACAAAAATGATTAGGGGTTTGGAATGGGTGCCATATTAAGAGAGATTAATAAGACTGGGACTTTTCATCTTAAAAAAGAGGAGACTAAGGGAGGATATGATAGAGGTCTATAAAATCTTAACGGGTATGGAGAAAATAAATAAGGAAAATTATTTACTTGTTCCCATAACATAAGAACTAAGGGTCACCTAATGAAAATAATAGGTAGCAGGTTTAAAACAAACAAAAGGACATTTTTCTTCACGTAGCACACAGTCAACCTGTGGAACTCCTTGCCAGAGGATGTTGTGAAGACTAGGACTTTAACAGGGTTCAAAAAAGAACTAGATAAATTCATGGAGGTTAGATCCATCAATACTTATTAGACAGAATGGGTAGGATGGTGTCCCCAGCCTGTTAGTCAGAGGCTGGAAATGGATGTCAGGAGAGGGATCACTTGATCATTACCTGTTCTGTTCACTCTCTTTGGGAAGACAGGATGCTGGGCTAGATGGGCCTTTGGTCTGACCCATTATGGTCATTCTTATGTTCTATTTATTATTTTCAAATGACAGCTTCTCTGGAACTGATGATGACAAATTTTAAACATTAATATTGATAGTCCTCACTCAGCCAAGCCTCTCATGAATCAACTTACAAAAACACTTTTCAGAATGAGCCTCTAATTTTGCAAGTACAATATGTTGTATGTGCAAATATTTGAATTTGCACATATAAACAGTGTTTATACAATTCAAGCAAAAATATATTTGCATGTACAAATTCTAGGCAACATGTTTGGGATCATTTAGATTCTCACCCATCTATTATTTATTGGGCTATTTATAATGCATTTATCACCACTATATCTGAAACACTTGCATTTTGCACCCTGGTAGAAGGATAACAAATTCCAGAGACACACACTGGTTTTTATAAAAGTTTAGGCATGCTGCTCCAGCATGACTAAACAACTGCCTCCAGGTCAGCCTCAAGTCATGTATTTGGGTGAGAGGGTAGGGGTAAAAAAACACAATGGAGGATTTCTGTATTCAGCACCTCCTGCTGCACAACTTCCAGAGACACAAAATTCAAGGGGAAGAAAGGTCAAAACAAGGGGAGAAATTCCATACCTTTCAAATAGACCATCTTTGAATACTTCTTGACAAATGACAGATGTTGGAAAATTACTATTCCTCATTTAAATTCAGTCTGAGAACAGTAACTGAATATACCTTGATTGTTGCTTTAGGGATGGAAAATTACCGGTGCAAATTGCTGGTTTTCTACTCCCTAAACTGGTTCCCTACCACTAGGTATTACATGCAGAATAACAATGCTACTTTTATAATTCTTCCATATTCTTTCCAGAATCATTAGGCGTTTCATAATTGGTGCATAGACACAAAACTGGGAGGAAGGAAAAAAAGAGGGAATGGTAAGATGTTTATATGCTACAAAATTTCCCTAACTATAGGCTGTGATTCACTTTAGGACCAGTCTAAACTACAAAATTAGGAGCCTTTTACGACATCAGTAGTGTGAAAAATCTACACTGAGCGGCAATGTAAAGTTGACCCAAGACTAATTCTTCTATGAACCTAGCTGCTTTTACCTATGCTGAAAGGAAAATCCCTGCTGGTGACATACGTGTATCTACACAACACTACAATTGTACCTCTGTAGCATTTTAAGTGTAGGCAAGCCCTTGGTGTTGTATGCATTTAGGAGGAGAAGGGGAAAGGAAGTGATTATAATGAAGGTGATGGCGAATACAAAACTGTGCATAATAGTAGTTCCATGAGAAACAGTGAGTGAGCTAGCAAATGTACATGTACATAATAATAGCAAAACCACAGATTAGCAGAAATCCTACTTTTTCTTCAACAAAATAGCAATCTTCAGAGGAGACTACTTTCAGCAGAGGAACATGCTGAAATGAAGTATGATGCTTGATCACACCATTCCCACCTTCTCTCCTTTACTGACCATCACCTGCTTGGAACTTCTCTTGCACAATAGCTAGTCTACTACAATTCTGATAAAATATAGCAACAAAGACAAATTCTTAACAAAATATTCTATCATTTTATTAGTTGTTATCCAGGAAGGACTGCTGAGCAGAGATTAGATCCACCTACTGAAGAAGGCAAAGAAAGTATTTAGATACAAACTGGCTAACCTAGTGAGGAGGGCTTTAAACTAGGTTCAAGGGAGGGCAGGTGACCACAGCTCACAGGTAAGTAAAAAAACATGGAGACCTGGGAGAATCATCAAAATTTCAGGTGAGCATTGTTTGTAATATCAGGATAAAGAAGAGACAAGACAGAATGAGGATACAAGAGAGAGAAATCAAATTGGTATCTTAGAAGTCTGTCCACTGTGAGAAGTATGGAGGATATGCAGGAAGAACTCCAAATACTAAATAAATAACCACCTCAGAGAGACTTGGTGGGATAATACACAGGACTGAAATATTGGTATTGAAGGTTACAGCTTGCTTAAAAAGGACTGGTAAGGAAAAAAAGGGAGGAGGTGTAGTCTTGTATATAAAAATGTATATACTTGAACTAAGATTGATGTGGTAATGAAACAAAATAGTTAAAAGTCTCTGGGTAAAGATAAGAGGCAAAAAACAAGGGTAATGTCATAGTAGGGATCTACTACAGACCACCTATCCAGGAAGAAGAGGTTGATGAGGCTTTTTTTAAACAATAAAATCATCCAAAGCATAGGACTTGGTGGAAGACTTCAACTATCTAGATAACTTTTGGGAAAACAGCATAGCAGGGCCCAGATTATCCAACAACTTTTTGGAATATATTAGAGACAATTTATTTCAGAAGGTGAAAAAATGCTACTGGGGTGGGCAAGCTGTTCTAGATTTGTTGTAGCAGGTCTAGTAAGGACCCACAAAACTGAATGCTGATGGCGCCCCTGTCAACCCTGGTACTGAACAGGGTTGCAAGTAGCAAGGGAAGTTGACAGGAGTTTCTCCCATTGACTTCTCACAATGGGACCACAGAAGAAATTTGATTTAAGGTACATCAACTCCAGCTATGCTGTTTTCGTAACTGGAGTTGCTTATCTTAAGTCAATTTCTCTCCCAGTGTAGACCTGGCTTGAGGGAATGGGGAGGTAAGATCTCATGGGAAGCATCTCTAAGGGTATATCTAGACTACATGCCTCTGCCAACAGAGGCATGTAAATTAGACATACCGACATAGACAATGGACTAGGGATTTAAATATCCCCCACTTCATTACAACAAAAATGGCCACTACGTTGTGCCGGCTCAGCTGATTGTCGGCACAACGCAGCAGTCAAGACGCGGATCGGTTGACAGGGAAAGGGATAGGTCGAGGCATAAGGGATCGGTTGACAATGGCTTTTCCTGTCGACTGATCCGCGTCTTGACTGCTGCGTTGTGCCGACAATCAGCTGAGCCAGCACAACGTGGTGGCCATTTTTATTTTAATGAAGCGGGGGATATTTAACTCCCCACTTCATTGAGTATGTCAGTATGTCTAATTTACGTGCCTCTGTCGGCAGAGGCATGTAGTCTAGACATACCCTAAGAGCAAAAACAATTGAAGACAACTGACAGTTTTACAAAGAGACATTATTAAGAGCACAATAGCAAACTATATCACTGCATAGGAAAGAGAAGAAGTATGACAAGAGACCACCCTGACTTAACCAGATCTTCAAATGATCTGAAAGTAAGTATGAAAAAAGTCCTACAAAAAGGGGAAACTAGGTCAAATTATGAAGGATGAATATAAACAAACAACACAAGTATGTAGGGCAAAATTAGAATGGCCAAGGCACAAAACAAGCTCAAACTAGCTAGAAACACAAAGGGTAACAAGAAAACATGCTACAAATACGTTATTTAATGAAGAGGGAAAAACAACAGAAAATGTGGCAAAGGTGCTTAATGACTTTTGTTTCCATTTTCACCCAGAAAGTGGTGATTGGATGGCTAGCATAGTGAACGCCAGCAAAGATGGGGTATAATCAGAAGCTAAAATAGATGAGGATGTGGGTGCAAATTTTGTATCTGCACAGGGCTCCCGTGATCAGGGCTATGCTTTCCTTATAGAAGGGACAAAGAAGGAAAAAGCAAACAACCCTATTGTAAAGAACACTAAGGCCTAATTTTCACTTAAAAATTAGATTGACCCAATTATTTCACTTAGGGATATGAAATGTCATGCCCTGGGCACTGCAGTTAGCTCAACCTCATCCCCAGCACAGATGTGACTAGGTTGGTGAAAAAAACTCTTCTACCTCTGAGAGAGGGGGAATAATTAAGTTGACAGAAAATCCCCCCTCTGTTGATGTAGAAATCATTTGCATTACAGCATGCAGTGGTGTAGATGTAGCATTGCAACTGCAGTATGGGAAGGACAGACATAACTCTACTCAGGAAAGAAAAAAAAACAGAGGAAATGTTTAGACCTTGGGCTGCAGTGGATATGTTTTCTCAAACTGTTAAGGGAACTATTAAAAAGCCTTTCAACTAGCAATCAGACTACTTTATGAGAATATTAAAAGCATACATCTTTGCTCACGAGAAGCAGCTGAAAAGAGGAAAAATCAGGGAAAATGTTCTAGTTCATGAATTGCAGGGAAGAGCCTTCAGTTACTTATTTCCTGTTTACTTCCCACTTGAAAAATTATACCCCAGAAATCTAATGCAATTAAAAATCCATCATACATTTTAGTTGAGAAATGTTTTGTTGAAAAAATGAATGGAATGCTGTAAACAGAGTAAAGTCTTACACAAAAGAAAACGTTTTGACAGATGCTAACATCTGTGAGCATGCATCTAAATGACTCTCCTTTCCACCTCAGACCTTTTTCACAATAAAACCCACTGATTTTAAAAGGATCTTTCACACCTCAAGCTGAGACTTTCCTTAAGTTAGACACTGTGTCTTACCTAAACACCAGTAGAACTGTTAGAAATGGTAGCTGTAACATTTAGGACAAACTGAAACAAAAATATCCCAAAACTGCTAAAAGAAAGAAGAGAAAGAAGAAAGATGATCCTGATAAGAGTTTACAAATCAGTTTCAGTGGACTGGTGCAGGTCATTACATCCTTTTTACGTGGCATTATATAGGCATACGCTGCATAGAAACTCTCAACAGCCTGCTAGGAACAATCCTAGCAGACATGATTGTTGTTTTTTGCTACCCTAATCAAACTAGAAATGTACATTATCTCTATTCCTCTGTTTGTACTCACAAACACTTGGGTTTCACTACTATTTTGCTTCTTTGGGATTCTGTTTGTATGGCAGAGTCAGCCTTGGCTACTTGTTAGGGCCCTGACAAAAAAAGTGACTGGAAAATAAAAGATAAAAGAAGGAAAGAACTATTCGTAACTGAGAGGGAAAAGGAGGTGATATACTTTTTTTTTAAGGTATATATTCTGAGAATAGAATGTTACTGTAAGCTAGAATTTTAAAAGTCAGGTGGGAAGCAGGTCAGGAGATACACTAAGGGTATGTCTAGACTACATGGCTCTGTCCCCAGAGACATGTAGATTAGTTTACTAGACATACCCAAATGAAGCGGCAATTTAAATAATCGCCACTTTTAAATTAAAATGGCTGCCGCACTGTGCCAATCAACTGTTCGGCGTGACAGTGCTGTAGTCTGGACGCTCCGCGGTCAACATCAAAGGCATCTGTCGACCTCCCCGGTATGCCTCGTGGGATGAAGTTTACTGGGGAGGTCGACAAATGCCTTTGATGTCGACCACGGAGCGTCCAGACTACAGCGCTGTGCCGCCAAACAGCTGATCAGCACAGCGCGACAGCCATTTTAATTTAAAAGATGCAGCGATTATTTAAATCGCCACTTCATTTGGGTATGTCTAGTAAAGTAATCTACATGGCTCTGGCGACAGAGCCGTGTAGTCTAGACTAGACATACACTAAGAGAATTAAACAGAAAATTCCTTTATTCACCCACAAAGATTCTAAAATGTGGATTCACAGCCATAACTAGCATTATTCTCTTGAAAGTTACTAAGCTTTTCCTCAAGAAGGCACTCCTTTTTTCCAACCCCAAATCTTCTGAGCTCTAAGACTGGTGAATTATCTAGTAACCCTTCAAACTTTGAGTATTGATTACACTATTACATAATGATTCCTGGCCTGAAGGGATAAAACTAACCAACTACATTTTCCTGAACCAAAGTAGCCCGCCCACAACAAGCTGAGAACAGGATCCAAATTATACACTGCTTGATACCACAAACACAAAATACAAGGCTGACTCAGCAAGTCAGGAATTTCATCAGCAGAATGCTCCTTAAAACAACTGGGGTCTTTTTTTGTATTTTCTTACCAATTAGGCCCTCTCTCAAAAGAGCCAAAAAAAAGTAATGTTGATGGAAATGGTTTCTGATGACACTTCTGCTCCATATCTCCATCTAGGGATGGTCTGAATCTATTCAGGCAAACCTATTCAGAATTCTCCAAACAGCTGTCTCTAAACACATGTAAGGCAATTTCACTAATTTGTAAAAGCTATTCTTAAGAGGGGAGAGCAGCAGCAATACACTGTCAGACAATAATGGGAAAGAAAAAGAATCATGTTGAGGCACATTTCTTCCTTTTCCCGCTCTCCAAACATGAATAGGTAATCTATAACAGCAGTTCTTAACTAGAGGGAATGGCAAATAGTATGGTTTTTAAGTTTCCTGGAAAATGTCCAGACCCCAAAATGTCATTGATTCACAGATAATAAAGATGCAAAAGACTTATTAGGTCATCTACCTACCAATAAAGGATTACACCTTCCTGTAGGTACAAGCTATATAAATACCCTTGCAGTACGCCATACAAAGCTAGATATATAGTTTTAGTACTTTGTTCATGTAAATTATATTAGCAATAGTTTTTAAAAATTTTCCTAAGAGAAAATTCCAAAGTCCTGCTCACAATTTATAAGTATCTTTGCAAAACTTAAGGTACGCAGAACAAAACACTATATTCCAGGTGTAAATCCAGAAAAGCCAGGCAGACAACCAGGACTAACATCTTGCTCCATTTTATTTTCTTCTGCCTTTTTTTTTTAAAGGCAGTAAAACAAAATGCTTTTCCATTGCAAGGATGTTTAGATGCTATAACAATAAGAAAACTGTAAAACTATTTGTCAGAAAGAAACAGCTTAAATCAATGAATTGTTGGGCTGCCCTGATATGTAGTTCTAACTTCTGCTCACTCATATTGTCTCATAAGATACACATCTTGTTTTCATGATAGAAATGTTTTCTGCAAGGAAAAGAATTGGCAACTAGTTTAAGGGATTGTCATAAGGGATGGTCACTTGTCTCAGGAAATGCTTGTGATGAAAGATTAGGAATTGACTGGCCTCTGCTCAGCATCATAAGGCTTACAGAGAAGTGAAGGATAAGCAATTTCAATGAATTTCTGAAGCTAGTGGCATTCTAACAAGCCTTCTACTGCCGACAGGAGTGTGACTGCAAGAATCCCTAAGGCTTGAAGGGCCCCTCTTGAGTCTCCTTAGTTGCCCCAAAGGGTCTGAGAGACTTTATCTATGTATAACCTCACTCTTGTGCACCTCCAAAACTCTGCAGGAACTTCCTGAGATCTTAAAAGGCATATGCACTCAAAACTCTGACAGCCTGCAACCTTCACTTAACCATAATAAAGCTTTTTGTAGGCAAACAAAATTTAATGCATTTTCTCTATAAAGTTTCAAAATCAATGTGATATGAAAGTGCTAAGATATGAAACCCCAGAAAAGGGAGATTTAATACAAATCCTGGGGTTTACAGCCACACACACACTCATTTTATTTCATTCTTTTGCAATTCTGCTTTGCACTTCTAGGATTAAACCAATGAGAGCCAGAAGTTGCAACAATAGCCAGTACTGTTGCCATCAAATGGGAACTGCATTTGTAGAAGGCAAAAGAAAACATAGAAGAAGATGAAAATGCTGTCTAAGCTACTAGGTATTGATATAGATGTTAGTGACTATCCAATAAGTAAATGTTGAGTAGCCACTCAACTAGTCGCTTCCCCCGCCCGTGCTGCCTCTATCAGAGAGAGGCAACAAAGGGGAGAGAAGCAGGAGCTAGTTCTGGGGGGAACCTGAGCAGCCCCTGCCTGTGGCCAGCCCTCAACGCTGCGAGCAAGGGATGGTCCAGCATCAGCTTCTCTTCGCTCTGGACAGAAATGTCCGCTACAAACAGGGTCCGCTGGATTCAGTGCGAGCCAGGACCGAGCAGACCTGGCTCATGCTGATCACTGCACCTCTGCGTTTTAAATGTAGTAAAAGTCCAGTGGCTCTTACTATATTTAAAATGCGGAGCAGCAGTGTGGGTGGCTCTAGACCTGGCTCCCGGAGCTTTCTCTGCTGTGGCTCCGCACATCAGCGCTTATAGACTAATCCTAAAGTCGATACAAATTGTATCGGCTATACGATTAGGCACATAATCGCATTTTAACATCCTTAGGTATTGAAGGCCTTGTATGTACTGGAGATTTTGCATAGATCCTGATGTAACCATGCAGCACAAATCACTTTCACACTGATGCATGTAGGATGAAATGCTGGCCCCACTAAAGTCAATGGGAGTTTTGCTACTGAGTTCAGCAGGGCCAAACTTCCCCAATGGGCTCAACTGGTGCAACTACATCTTAAGACAAACTGTTAATTACTCCATCTATATGTAAGGGGACTGTTACCCCTTACTAAAACTCTGTGGGAGTTTTTTGGTTTTGCCAGCTTCCAGTTTCAGAAGGGGAAGGGTTCATGAGACTGACAGACCCCAGAGACAATGGAAAGCAGCCAACACTCCATCTCAGCCTGAATGACAGGTTGGACAGGCCAGTGAGGAAGGGGAGAGGCCAGGCTCCGTCCTCCCTGTGAGCTGGGATTGTTCTGGTTCTCTCTGAGCAAACAGAGAGCTGAGACACAGCCTAAGGAGTGCAAGCCGTGTGCAGAAGAAGTCCTGCAAAAGGAACAGAGAGCTGAGAGACAGCCCAAGGAGTGCAAGCTGTGTGCTGAGGGGCAGTTTTTGCAGCAGTTGAGCCTGACACACACAGCTCAAGGAGCGCAGACCCTGTGTTGAGCAGCAGACTGGCAGTGCTCAGAGAGCCAAAAGGAACAGAGAAGCAACGCAAGAAGCTAGAGAGTGGCCAAGCAGCACCCTGCAGCTGGATGTAGTGAGCAGCTGGGAACTGCAAAGTGTGGGGAGAGGCTCTGGACTGGGAGAGGGGTCTGGCCACTTAGAGCTTGAGGCTGTGTGGTCACTGACAGAGCAAGCGTGTCCAGCCTGCAGCCCCTCCCCCCTCCGCAGCACATCCAAGGCCTCTAAGGAAGAGACTGTGGACTGTCCTTACACTCTGCAGGCTGCTGTTTTGATGTCCCTGTGCTACAGAGCAGGGCTGTTGGTTAAATGAGAACACTTCTCATTTTTTTCTTATTCTATTCTCTTTAATCTGTTGATGTTTAATAAATTGTATTTGCTTTGAACCTTATGAAGTGATCACTGGGCCAAGGCGGCCTGCAGTGTAAAGAGAGCACCTCGGAGTGGGGACACCCTAACTCCTGCCCCTAGTGACTACAAGGTCGGGGATTAAGCCCCAGGAAACCTGGGCCCAGCCTTGTTGGGGTTTCAAGGGCTCAGCTATTCAGGAGAGTGGAGAGGGAGACCTCAGGATCAGGGAGGCCATGGGGTAAAGGAAGTGGGAGCGGGGACTCAGATCCTTTCGCTGGTCCATTTCACCGGGGTGGTATAGAAGCCAGGAAAGTTCCCCACAATAGCGGGACCATTCCCCCGCTTACATATAAAATAAAGCTAATTTTTCTTTCCTATTTTAAAAGGGTGTTATAGGAGGAACAATAATTTGTTAAGTGCTTTAAAGATTGAAAGAGTTCAGCAACGGTTAGGTAACAGAAGTAGTAATTGTACAATGTAACATGTAATAATATAAGACAGGCACATAATAATAATCTATTTTAAATTATTATTCAGTCATTCATTTTAAAACTTGCTGCAGCACAAGAAACTTTGGCAAGAGGTCAGCTCCTCCTCCCACTCATGTAACATCAGCGGTGCTCTGAAATTGTGTGTATTTGGGCAAGTGTAATATTATTACAACTAGAACATTATGACTTACTTATTATATTTAGCCATTATTAGCTGAGGGCATCAGAATGCCAGATTCAGCTTCTCTTCTGTTTTGTATCCCTGATAATATAACCCTACTAGACCAGTTTGCAAGTGTTTTATTACTCACCTAACATTTGGCAGATCTGAATTTAAAATTGGTGTTCCATAATTAATTGGGTTATTTCCTTGATGCTGCCATCTGAAACCCTCTCTTCCTGGTAGATAGTACACCCTTTGGACCACCACTTGTACCTGCACTTCTTTCCACCCTGCTGCTCCTTGGCTTTCCACTACTTCAAGGAGAGAGTCATTTGGGGCATTGAGTACAAAGGGATGTAGTTTGGACTCAGCGTTGCTGTGAGTCTGTACAGTCTTTGGTGTAATAGTATTGGTACAAGCAACCTGGTAAAGACAAAGTCATAAACTAAATTACTTTATGTACTATGAAAATATGTAGTGATGCAAAGTAAAATTCAACAAAGATTCATTATAGAAAAGCATCACAAGATTATTATAAAAGTATTTAGTACATATAAACTATAACTTACGTACCATGCTTTTATCTAGGATTTTAAATAAAATCCTACAGTTCAGCACACAGTGCTCTCTTGTGTATAACTGCTGCCCCCCCGCAACCCGTCTCCCCCATTAATGAAATTCAGTTCATGTGAGATAAAGTTAACGGGGAAGAACATGAATAAGCATTAGTATTTTTCACCCTGTGTTATGTTTTACTTAGTTCATGGTAGTTCTATTGCTTCCTTTTAAATTGTAGCAGTCATCTTCAAGACACTCTACAACTTCTAAATTAAGGGAAAATAAAAGGGTGCAGAGTTTTAGAAAGCAATAATTCAACTCTCAAATTGCTGAGCTACAATTTCAAAGGATCCAGATTACTGATGAGGAAAACGGGAACCCTAATCTATTTTCCATTCTTTCACTACAACTGTAAAAAAGTACATTTATTTTGGAATAAAAACCATGCTGTCTGCTGCTTCAGTCCATATCAATAATCACATTCATCCCCATTTTAAACATTAGCCATCTCTTATAGCGAAACTGTTGCTTTTTTCAATCTCTCCTCTGACAACCTTATTCTAAACCCTATTTTCAGTATGCTTTTAGAGAAACACTATATAAAATTAATCTCTACTAGATGTCACTAGTAAACATGGATTTGTCCTGATACTAGTCAAATTAGTACCAAATTCCTTTTCACATCAGGAGGACCAGGACTATCTTCAAGAACATCGTGCAGTTAAAAGTGCACTTGTTACCAGAAAGGATTCATGGCCACTCAGTCCTTGCTCATTATTAATTTTGTGCACTTGAGTAGCTAAATCAACATACTTGCGACCAGTACAAATTCCATTATAGATGCACTGAATCAATGTATAAAGAGATTTGTGCCTCTGCAGAGAAGCTATACTGGTGCAAAAATGCCCCATGTAAAAAAGTTTGACACAATGAACTTCTAAGCTGAAATTTCAAAGGAAGTATTTGTGTTTTTAGAAGTTTGTTGTGTTTAGTTTTGAAAAAACAAAGCCAATGATGGTTTGGATAAAAGACCCATATTTTTCTGATTCCGCCAAAGAGTAGAAGCATGAGAAAATTATTCTGGTTTCAGCACATCTATAGTGAAAATTGGTTAAAAATGTGAAATCCAATTAGGATTTGATTTGATATATCTAAAATTTTCATTCCCAGGTCTAAAAAAGGGGGTAAGATATGATGAGAACAGTGAAGGATTTGCAAGGGAGTCATCTGAGACTATCACCAAGATTTTCAAAAGTGACAAGTTATTTTGGGTGCCTCAATTTTTGGGCATCCAACCAGAGGGGCTGAATAAGCTTCCACAGGCACAGATGACGACGGCACTGCATCTCCAGGAGCATGGCTTCAAGCAAAAGGGGCAGCGGTGGGGCAGCTAGCCCTCTGTGCCACCTAGACTGCAACTCTGCCCCTCCCACAAACTCCAGAGCCACACGGAGCATGCCACATGGCGCTTCAGAGGCGATTAATAGGGCCCAGGGCTCCAGCTGGTGCTGCAGTAGCAGCATCAGAGGCAGGAAGCACCAGGCCCCTTTGAATTACCAGGCCTCGGGGCAACTGCTTGCTTTGCCCCCCACCCGCCCTGGTTGGCAGACCTGCATCCAACAAATACTTTTCAAGAGACCAGAAAGTGCTAGACGTTCACTATCAACCACATCTCTTTAAAGAGTCATAATTATGCATCTGATGTTGAGATACCCACAATCACTGGTCATTTTTAAAAATCTTGATCTTCCTTCTATTAAAGGCAATCATTGGTGTTTTAAAGAAAGGATGAAGAGGAAGGGGAAGAAGGCTCAAAAGTGAGAGTATTGAATAGAAACACCTTAATTTATTAAGAAAATAGTCATTATTTAAAATTAGACTGGGTACTGAGCTACAAATAATAAGAGTGAATCAACAATTTTCAAAGCTGTGATAATGTCAGCAATATTATTTAGCACCAGAGTGAGGCACAACAAAATAATCTCAAAGCAGTTCAGCATTTGGCTGGCCAAAAGACTCTACTTGTAAAACAGTATTAAAACAAACAGCACATATTATTCAGTATTGGCAAAACAAGAGGGCAAGAAAGTACATCATCATTTCAATATTTCTGTTTTTATTATTATTTGCAAACATCTGGTCACCAACTTATTACAAAGTGCTAAACTTCAAACAAAATGAATCTTACCTGATTAACTGCAGATTCCTGGGGCAGACTGTCTCTGAGGTCATTTAATCGGAATATTTGTGCCAAAGATATAATGTTCCTTCTAATATGCAACGTCTCTGGACTACGTGTCTTATCTTTCACTTCTGTATGATCTCTGAGAAGGACCTTCTGACTAAAATATGTATTCATGATAACAGGGATATTTTCATTATGGAGAAGGAGCTTTTGCCTGGAACAAAAGAGTAATAGTAAAATATTGAACTATTTTTAAAAATGATACTACCATTAAACCTATTTTAAAAACTTCTTCCATGTGTCTCTCTTCCTCTTTGTGTGTGTTGGAGGGGAGGAGGGGGGAAAGGGGCTATGTCTAGACTACAGGCTTCTTTCAGAAAAACCTTTTTTTGGCAGAGATCTTCTGAATAAACTTCTTCCGAAAGAGAGCACCTAGACACAAAAGCGCATCGAAAAAGTGATCTACTTTTTTGAAAGATAGCGTCCACACTGAATGGATGCTATCTCGTATTTCAACTGTGATTACTATGGACGGGGTGGCCACCAGGGCACCTGTGCTTTTTCCTCTTTCCTCTTCTTTCAAACAAACTCCCTCTTCCCCATCCACACATGCCTTTTTCCAAAAGAGCTCTTTCAGAAAAAGGTTTCTTCTTCATTGAAAGAGGATTACCAATGCCAGAAAACCCCTCTATTCTTTCAATTTTCTTTCAGAAGAATGCGATTGCAGCGTAGACGTAATTCAGGTTTTGTTGGGAAAGAGGCCTTGTAGTGTAGACATACCCTGCGTATGTATGTCTCTCTCTCATGCCTTTACTGGGCTATGCTTTACTGCATAGTATCTTGGCTCAAATTTATTTTTTCCCACAATGTTATTACTCTTGTAAAGCTTCCTTTCCAAACCTACTCTGGATCACTAGTATTTTGGCTCCTCTTACTATAGTACATCTCCAAACAGTTTTACACAGAACAATTTTTTTGCTAGTTGACTGAAGTAACAATTGGAAAAAAATGTATAACCTCAGAGTAATTCAGTGTCAAAACATGTTCTGATATTGACATTTGCTCTGACATGCACAAATGAGATAATCTTATGTTTTAAGATGGGCATTTTTGTACTCCAAGAATTTAAATCTACTGAAGCCAGTTAACAAAAACAACCACTAATCTAATTTTCTAGTGCTTGTCAAAAAAATCCATTTAGTGAGTTTATTGAAAGCTCTTTTCTCCCAATTAGATTAGTATCACTTGGAGTAAAACAAGGCCTCCCACCTTGGCAGCAAAGATACGGCTGACCTAGGTTCAGAAGCAACCTCAGGGCTCTAGTTTCCCAGGATGCTGCATAACAGTGGTGTTTTGTTTGCTTCATGTCCTTGTCTTCAGATCTGGGATTAAATACTACAGTAATATGGCAAAAATAAAACAAGGTGGAAAAATTCCTCACAAGTATTTGTTTCATATTATCATAAATACCGAATCATTCCACCTTCCCAGACTTCTTAATTTGTTCTTTCTGTTCACTATCAAAGTTGAGAAGCTCTACAGCTCTCTCTCACAGAAACTGAACAGCCATGGTAAATTAGATGGCGATGGAATCATCACTCTTTGATACTAGCCAATTAGCCTGTCATAAAACGGGATTTTCAGGTCTCTCTTCCACATCAGTCTTCTCTCCTGAGCCTCTGGTCTCTCGCTCTGGCTCTGGCTCTCTCTCTCTCTCCTCGTCCTCCTCCTTCTGCCCCTCCTCCCCCCCAGATTTCCTCTGCCTCCTGCCTCTCTCTTTCTCTTCTTCTCCCCCTCCTGCCTCTCTCTCAGGGGACCACAGAGCCCAAATGGCTGTTTGGGCCCTGCACTCCCCATGTAGCACGGGCCGCCCAGAGGGAACAGCCAGCATTTCAGCGTTACAGACTCACAGACATTGGGCTACTACTCTTTGATATAACAGGGCATGCTTTCTTTTTAAGCAATGCTAAGCAGCTTGCGTAAGTGGAATCTACAGGGTGCTCATCAATGAGACTGACCAGATTTCCTTTGCAGTTAGGATGGGAAAATACAGCAATTCAGCTGGTGTCCAATAGGGTAACTTGCATGCGGTATTAGGAAAACAATTAAAAAATGATCAGAAATCTATACCGGTATGCACTGAAACACAGAACACTGTAATATACTGCACCACAAAATAAAACAGTAACTGTTAGTAGTAGTAAGGTTTCTATTTATGCATCCTCCGGGCGCTGAGTGTTTGTAGGATTGCCAGGTGCCTGGCATTTTCGCCTCCTGGCCGGGGAAAAATTCAGAAAATACCGGACATCTCAGGTGTCCGGTATTCTCTGAATTTTTTACCAGATAGGAGGTGAAAATACCGACTGTCCAGGTAAATACCGGACACCTGGCAACGCTACCCATCACTGACATACAGAATAAGGTGTGCACTAAATAAGGTGGGGATAATCAGAAACCTTTACCAAATTCATTATGAATTTCATGTGGGACAAGGCAGTGCCTCGTTTACTATGTGAACTGTACAAAAATGACTTTCACGACTTCTGCATCTGGCACAACCAATGTAGTCTGTTGTAGTTAAGATATTCAGATAAATATGTAGCTATAGTAAAATGTGGATGATGTCATGTTGTGACAAATAACATATGATGATCACATAATTAAACACTAGTTCACAGAGCACTCACAGAAAGGGGTGAAGTTAATATGTCACATTCAACTCTCGATTTAGTATGTCCTGATTCTGACATACTTAGTTGCACAAGTTTACAGAAGCTTCTAAAGCGGAGTTTAAAAGCAACTCCATATTATATATAATTGTATACATAAATACTTAAAAAATACCTTATTTTGTCAGTCACTTTTATTTCCCTGATTTATTTACACGGTACTTTATTAATAGAATTTACAATAGTTATAGTTCAAAGAGCACTAGCATTAAAAATGTGTTATAATTTTTTGAAACTAGCTCCACTTTGGGTAAATATTTCTCATGACTGGTAAATCTGAAGAAAAATAATACGTTATAGATTACATTTCCAAACCATAGTTCAAACATTAATATATCTTTGAATATCTCTGCAAGTTGAATTGTATTATTACCTCCATTTTATAGCTGAAACACCAAGAGGTAAGATGATTTGCAGAAATCTCATATAGAAAAAAAAAATCTATACTAAGATGTCTTTAAAATGTTATAATTAACATGTGATGGATTTTAACTGTCTTTTTTTTTAATGTGCCTTTTGTCTTATTATAGGTTAGACTACCCTGGTCCAGCACCCTTGAGACCTAACTGATCCCAAAGGAGAGAATTTGCTGGACCTGGGGACATTAGCCCCTCCACTGACAGACTCCAGGCTCTCTTGGGGTATGTCAGAAGATTACCAGATTCCTCTTCCCCCTGAGGCTACACTGCTAGTCCCAGGGACTCTGCTGCTAGCCCAAGGGCCACCAGAACACTGCAGTCAGATGCTCCTTGACAGGCCTCCTGGAGGGTGAGGGGGGAGGGCCTCCCTAGTCCAACAACATCCATAGTCCTGCCAGAGTCCAAGCCAGCACTAGAGTTAGACGTCAATAATCCTAAACTCAAGGCCTCTTGCTCAGTTCTCAAAATGATTCTGTCCCATTTGAGAGTCGAGTTAGCTATCCTTTTTACTTTTATTTTTAGCTTCTAATTATGGTTACTGAGTAAAGAAAAACAGTTAGCCATAATGAATATATTCATGAAGATATTAAAACTTAGCATATACAGAACACATACAAAATATTGTGCATGCATGAGAAGGCCAAGTAACATTAGATGTAGGATTCTTGACTTTTGTACTTGTAAAACTCAGCCATACAATTCTTGACAGTAGCATATACTTTGTTCAACAATTTCCCTGTTTTGTGTATAACTAGTAAAATAATGTAGCACTCTGTGCAAAAAATTCTGAATTTTTAAAACGTATATATTTAAAATAATCTTTCATCTTAAAATTTAGTTATAAATAAGATGAATTTTTTAAAAATCTGAATGTGAATACAGTACTTAGAAAAAAGTGCAATTTTGACAACATTAGAGACTGAATTCTTCTATTTATTATTTTTATCAAAAGAAAGTTACAGCACACAAAAGAAACTGGAAGCTTCATCACAATGTCCAGCTACCATGCTGAAACTCTGACCTCGAAGGCAAATAGTTGTGCCTCCAACAGTAGCTCTTAAACTCTCGATAGAGATTGCTAACAAGGGTGACAAAGAGATTATGATAACTCATTTTATGTACTTATGGCCACTAAATCTTTATCTTCTGGTAATAACTTTTGGCATTACTGATCTGGTCAGTGTTCAAACTGATGACCTATATATGAACGACTATTTTCACCTCAAATTTCATGAGCTATGCATGCATCCTAATACACACAGCTTCTAATATATTGTATATGAAATATATTTTAAAGTGAACATGTTAATGATGCACATTAATCTTAATCCTACTTCAGTCTAATGAAACAACTGTGATTTGATCAGATTTATAAACCTATGGGTATAAAAATGAATTACATATTTATTTTCTAAAAGAAAAAAAATCCACAATTTACCAAGAACCTTAAAACAATTCATTCCATAGATATACCTGAACATATCCTAGAACAGGATTTTAGAACCTTCTTCCCTGAAACTGCTGTATTCAGAACAGAAGTAAACAGGAAACATTTTAAACCCAGGTCTTTATTACGTCACTAATGTTAGAAGAACGCTTACTTGATCTAGTCATCTCATTTGCTAAAAAGACTGACGTGGGTAGCAAACCATTCTCAGGAAGGCTGAGGTTTATGGTTTTGTTTTTATTTTCCTACAGCACAGACATCTGATCAGCTTTGTATTAGGATTGACAGACTTCACTGGCACGTATTCTTGAATTGTGCTGTTTTGCTATATCTATTCCTACCATTATCTGATTACTTTCGTTACCACTAACAGTTCATTCACCTTTTCTAAAAGCATTAAAAGAGTGATACCATAAATTAAAGTGTATGTCTGCATTTCCATAATAAAACCTATTTTCAAGTACAAACATGGAGTGATTGAAAGAGTAAGTTCATCCATATGTTTTAGTAAATAAAAGTTGAAGTTATTAAACAAACAAGCAAACAAACAATTAACAATGGTTATTTTCATGTCTATTCAAGGGGAATGGCTCCCATGATCCCTTTTCTGCCAGGCACTACACCCTCAAAGTTGCCATATTTCCTAACAAAAGGCTCAGTAATACCAGCATGTACATGAGTGATAGAAATGTAGCCGTGTTAGTCTGGGGTAGCTGAAGCAAAATGCAGGACAATGTAGCACTTTAAAGACTAACAAGATGGTTTATTGGATGATGAGCTTTCGTGGGCCAGACCCACTTCCTCAGATCAAATACAGGCATTTGATCTGAGGAAGTGGGTCTGGCCCACGAAAGCTCATCATCTAATAAACCATCTTGTTAGTCTTTAAAGTGCTACATTGTCCTGCATTTTGCTTCAGCATGTACATGAGTTACTTTTTTCACAAGAGTAATCTCACTGCACTCATGTTAATCTACCATTTAGACTTCTCACGTAAGTAAAGTGTTTGCAAAAGCATGCCCAAAAATCATTAGCAAAAACAATTTTCAAACATCTGAGACAAGAATACAATGAACTATAATAATTTCTTGCTATTACTCTTTTTAATACTAAAATCATTAAACTTTCACAAGATCACAGATTACTCCAGAGCACAACTCTCATGCTCAATTTTCCCCCACTTGTGACTTAAAAAAGGGCATAAAACACTAATTTAGACTGATGCCCAAAATAATCTATTCTAAACATTCAATCCATATAACCAGCCTCCAAATAAATCAAACTGAAGTATTTCTAATTAGTTTGCTCAGCATAGTAGATATGGGTTAAAGTCTCTCTCTGTTAATATTGCACCCATTTTCACATCCTCTGTACCAATTTACTATAGGTGCTGAACTTGTATTGCCTGTATTGATATAGTTTGTTCTTATGTACACTGTTTGTAGAACAGTATGTGTTTTATGTAAATATACAATGGCAGTTGTTATATTTCCTGATAAAACAATCTTTTTTCAAAGTCCTTCTTGCATCCAATATAAACATAGAATCTACAGTCACTATTAACTGGTGTATTATTTTAACACAAGAAGTCATCATTTGTTTCTTCTGAGCCCCAAATGAAGAGTGTAAATATCAAACAAAATTAGTAAAATGGTACAAAAATATACCTTCTTTTATATACTTCTTTTGGGAAAGGAAATAACTTTGCCCTTTTAAACAAGACTGTTTAGCAATCTCAGGAAACATTCCAGACAAAACTTACTCTACACAAAGATGACAAATTTATATATTTATTTTTGTTTTGCTATTTTCATGTAAATGTGTAGCACAAACCATATGCTTGCCACAGCGTTGCCCTTTGATATGTAACACTTTCTATGAAACTAATTTTCAGATATTTTAAAGTTATACTTTTAAACGGGAATAATAACATGCGTTTATGGCCACGGACATGAGGAATAAGAGGTTAAGGGAAGGCTAGTTCTCCACTGAGTCTTAGTGCTCAGCCTATCCCCTTCTCACTATTCTGAAGGTTCTTGAAGGTTCCCACAGCAGATTGTTCAGCTTGCAGACTGCTGACTCTTCTCCCCAAGTGGATCTTTTAACTACCATCTTACCAGCCTATTAGCATAACACTGAACCTGTGAAAGAACCAGTAAGTGGCTGAAACCATTTAATAAGCATATGCCAACCCTATTTACTGACCAAACCAGTTGTGCTCTACAATGTATACAGTTCCCTAGTTTAAAATTGGCTTTAAATATTTCATTAGTTTGTGGCTGAAGATTATGAAAATCACATCTCTAAAAAAATCCATGCATAGTTTAGATGCACAATCTGAGTATTCAGCTTTAGCCTTAAATGATTAGATCTTCATATAGTTTTTTTAAATATATTCTTCAAAAGACTCCCCTTATCTAAAATACACATTTTAATTTTAATTACTACTGTACAAAAAATTGCTTCCGAAGTTTTCCTGTCCTTTCTATCCATTCACCCACCTGGTGATGGGTGCACTTAAAACATTTCTTTTCTTCCATACAGCTGGACAAATGAGTTACCCTTTTACTTCTGACTGTTTGAGGAACTAGTTTTAGGAGAACCCTCCACTAAAATCAGTACCTTACCAAGATTTTGCTATGCCTAAAATCTTTGGAAACATATTTTTAACATGAATAGATAGTCAAATTTCATAAACATGCCTTGTTATGAAAATCTCACAAACTAAATTAGCGTTCCCCTTTTCTATATGTGATGAACTTTGTTATGAACACCCTAAACTCTCTGACTGATTAATTTAAAATAATCTTTTGTTTCAGTGACTTTAAATGTGTAGCAATCTGGAATGATTATTTTATGAAGACTGAAGAGTATATTTAAAACATAAAATAAACTCAGAAATACTAATGAAGAAAAGAGAAGGGCTGCAATCATGTATTCCATAATATTTACTGATGCATTCAGCACGACAGTTGATTTGCCCTTAATAAAAAGATTTCCAAATACATTTCTGACACATTTCAGGGTACATAAAAAAAATATATCTGTGACTGACATTTTTATTTCCAAATTTAGTGCTTTTAATCAAGGACCTTCTGCATGTCCACCCTTTACAATCTGGCATGCAGTGGAAAACATGTTCCATTTTCTTTAGAAAGAAATTTTAGAATGGGTTTTTTTCCTCCCAACATCATTTGCCAAATTTGGGTTTGGGTATCGGGCTGGAATGGGTAAGGAGCAGTATTCCCTCTAAGCTGCATGGCAGCACAGCTTCACAGGTAATTAAATCAGCCTCATCCAGTTAGTCAGCTCTGTGCAAGGAGCTCTGAGCTTCTGACTGGGCGGGGCTGATAATTCACCTGTGAAGCTGTGCTGCCACAGCTTAGTGGGAACACTGGAAAGCACAGAGAAGAGGGAGAGAGAGAGGAGGGGACAGAACAATGGGAAGAAGGCAGGGCCTAGATAGAGCAAGGGTGGAGTAAAGGTGGGACCACAGGTTAGAGAGTTTGCCATGTTTGTCGTTAGCATTATATATCACTACATCAGACACCGAGGCCTATTTGCCTGGCTTTATTCCTCACAGTAGTCAGCATACAGTGTTGGTCTTTGGTGAACCTTCTGCGTCACTTAGGAATGTCATGGATGGATTCCAAAATGAATCTCATCCAACTCAAAGAAGATGGTCAAAATCCAAGGCTTGGTGGCAGCTGTATGAGAAAATAGTTCTTTAAGGTACCCGGAGAACACTGGCGGACCTTCAAATACTGAGTGCCATTTAATAGTGTAGAGATAAAATCTGAATGACCTTAAAATGTGTATAATGTAGTAAAGGAAGTTTCTCAACATTATAGAGAGACATTTATTCCAATAAAACTTGGCCTCGCAGCACCAAGACATGAAAAATATAAAAAACTCCAGCATAGCAGCATTTTCATATAATCTACACACACAAAAATCTTCTTCTACTGTGCTAGCACTTGTCAAGCTGCTAAGAAAAATCTACTCAGGTTCTGGGTTGACATTTTTGTACCTAGTGCACAAGTCAGTGATGACAGATCCACCAACATATATTAACAAGGATGGGCAAGGATACAAACACATGCTCTGTGTGTCTAGTCTCTGTTTTCCAGATGCTTGGAATGGGTGACTGGGGATGGATCACTTGATGATTGCCCTGTTCTGTTCATTCCCTCTGAAGCATCTGGCATTGGCCATAATGGAACACATCTCTGGGCTAGATGAACAATTGGTCCGACCCAGTATGGCTATTTTTATGGTAAGTGGCATACAAGAAAGTTATGTTAGCTTTAAATTGAATGCAAAACATTGTGGAAGAATACACCCAAAAGGAAAAGGACTATATTAGAAAGCGAAAAAGAGCAACGATGAAGGCATTACAAGCAATTGGGAGGTTATAAATACGACCAGTCTTTAATAATCAGGATGTTATTATAAAAGAATTCTAGTCCCTGAGTTTATACTACACATCAACCTCTGATAAATTATCCACTAGATCATTATCCAGAAAACTTCTACATGCTGGCAGTGCTAAAGTGCACGTAGGGTGTACAGCAGGCTGGGGAAAGATGATTAAAGCCACCCAGCAGTACAAAGAAATTCAGTAGTAGCTTTAAGAGATAAAACAGAAACAAAGAGAGAGACTTCAGAAGTAACGGTCTGTGAAGATTAATGGAAATAGTGGATCTCTCTTCTGAACAAGTGATGCCTCATCCTCCACAGCTTTGGAGAGAGATATAGTAGCAGGATAAATCTGGTTACACTGCCCAGGAGAGAAGTGGCTACCCAAATCTTGCCATCTGAGAAGATATGTGCCTTTTGCACAGCAAGGAATTCAGGATTTGAGGAGTGTCAGGACAAGGAACTACACGAATCCACCAGTCACACCTATTATTGTGATGGAAACATAAGCAGAGTAACATTTCTGAAACTGCAATGACAACTATGGGCTGTCACACAAACAACAAGAAGGGCAGATTCTTCTCAGCCTCACAGGAGCTATTCAGTATGAGCCAGGCTGCTTGGGACTGTGCATTATAGCCAAGATATGGAGCACAGAGTTCACCCCTCAGATGTTTGTCTGAAGATTCAGAAAGATAATACTTTTAAAGTTGGTTCTCGTGCACATGATTATCTTTTTAACTGCAAGGGAGTGATTTTTCTTTTAAATAAAAGTTAATATTTTGCACAAACTGCTGAGTTAGCCCTTCATACCGTGACAATCCAAATATGACACCCAGAAACACAGGCCAACATAAACAAGTAGTCAGATATCTTTATTTCTTGGACAATGAAACCCGATCTTATTAACTACAGCTCTAAGCCTGTGTTATTACATATATGAAAAAACATTAGGAACACTTTAGGCACATCTATACTCATAAGTAGATGCAGTGCTGACAAAACTTTACTTGAAAAGTCTCAAGAAAACTTCCGCAAAGGCATTTAAAATGTTTTTGTTTCTTCCATAATTGTAGATAAACTATTTTTGTCTGTAGCGATTAGAAATTATTGGCAAAATATATACTCCATTCAAAACAAACAAACAACGACATAAATGTATAAAATAGCATATTTATGTCAGGTGTATGTATCTTGTCACAATATATCGAACAAAAATAAACAACAATTAGAATGATTAAAATATTCAAATGTGTGTGTAAGGCTCCAGAGTTTTGTTATTTTGCTTACAGGGAGTTACCAAAACTGCAAGTACTATCATCAGCATTTTCAGTGTAATACATAAAACCACTGTTTGCAACAATAGCAACAAAAGTCAATAAAGAACTACAAATATAATTTTAAAAATGAAAATGTATTTAAATTTTTGTGAAAATCCTTTGAGTAATAAGATCCATAATATGTGATTTTCAAGCCCTCTTGCTGCTCAGTGGTACAAACAGACAAGCCCATCATCAACTTGAGAAGAATGCCCCTCTCTTTAAAGGTTCCCCATTTGAGACAACTTTCAGTATTACTGCTAAGTAGCAATTATTAATAAACTTCTCATTAAGAAAATTCTTGTCAAAATACAAATGTATAGTCTGATTAGTAAAGACTCTTTGCCAAGCATGGGTCAAACGTGTGGTCTTTCAGCTCATGCTGTCATCATTGCCATAAGGAATGAATCCTTAAGGTTCAAAGAAAGTTTGATTAGCATGCCTTTGAAATTCTCTATTCGACCTTAAAACAAATTACTTGGAAAACTTCTCAAGCTTTGGATTTCCTGCAAGATTAGGATATCAGAGGACACTAGACTATTTCTTACAGTATAAAGAAAACAAAATTTAATTTGGGATGAATACTGGAGGTGAGGGTATGGACTACTTTGCCTGAACAAAATACACAAAACTGATATTCTACAAAACAAAATACACTGAGTTCCTAATCTGTAAGGGTACATCTACACATCACCATTATTTCAAGATACAGTAAACTTCCGATAATCCGGTACCTTTAGGACCCAGGGGGTGCCGGATTCTCAGATATCCCGGACTATCAGAAGGGGAGGCTATGAGGGGTCTGGAGTGGTGTGGGAGGGGATGCCACCCCAAACTCTTCATAGCCCCCCCTTACGATAGTCCGGCTCTGCCCCAGGCGTCCCTGATTCAGCTGCTGCTGGTCAGTTTCAGCAGCAGCTGAATCGGGGATGCCTGCAATAGAGCAGCCGGGGTGCTGCCGGGTTGGTCCCGCAACGCCTAGGGGTGGCGCTACAGCACCAACCCAGCAGCACTCCTTCTGCTCTTGGGGACGCCTGGAACAGAGCAGCTGGGGTACTGCCCGGTTGGTCTCGTAGCGCTGCCCCTCGGGGCTGCGGGACCAACCTGGCAGCACCCCAGCTGCTCTGCCCCAGGGGTCCCCGATTCAGCTGCTGCTGAAACAGATCAGCGGCTGATTCCAGGAAGCCCGGGGCAGAGCTGCTCTGCCTGGGGCTTCCTGGAATCAGCTGCTGATCTGTTTCAGCAGCGGCTGACTTGGGGACCCCTGGGGCAGAGCAGCTGGGGTGCTGCCGGGTTGATCCCACAGCGCCGAAGGGCGGCGCTACAGGACCAACCCGGCAGCACTCCAGCAGCTTTGCCCCAGGCATCGGGATTCAGCCGCTGCTGAAACTGACCAGCAGCATCAGTTTCACCAGCAGGCTGAATCCCGACGCCTGGGGCAGAGCAGCTGGGGTGCTGCCGGGTTGGTCCCATTGCGCCGCCCCTCGGTGCTGCGGGACCAACCCGTCAGCACCCCAGCTGCTCTTCTCCATGGGTCCCCAAGTCAGCCGCTGCTGAAACAGATCAGCGGCTGATTCCAGGA
Organism: Pelodiscus sinensis; assembly: GCF_049634645.1. NCBI lineage: Eukaryota > Metazoa > Chordata > Testudines > Trionychidae > Pelodiscus > Pelodiscus sinensis. The sequence goes on from NC_134712.1 coordinate 70,111,538, forward strand.
AGCCCGGGGCAGAGCAGCTCTGCAGGAAAAACTTTTTTATATTGAGAGAGATTATTTTATACACACATACACACACAGAGCTTTCCCTAAGAAAAATATAAATAAAAGCACAAACATTTCCAACAAAATGAGAAAGTGAATGGGAAACATATAATTCTGATGTGGTACATGCAATGATACGAGTACAATTTCTTTGGAACTGTAAATGAAAGCCAGGCTTGAATAAGGTGACCCTTTTTGCCTGGGACAGTTCCTTTTGTAAGTCTTGTGCTGGCCATCCCCCAGTGCAGAGGACTGTGCAGGGTGGAGACAAGAAGCACTGCCAACCCCATGCAGGGGGACAGGCAGGGCTCAGGCAAGCAGTGATGACACCTGAAGGAAGGTAGGGAGGAAGGCAGAGTTCAAGCCAGTAGCTAAAGCCAGCCTAGAGGTGGGGTGTGGAGAAAGGGTGCTTTCAGGACAGCCCTGCGTGATGTCCCATTTTCCCTTAAGGAAATATGGTCACCCTAGGCTTGAATGGCAGAGGAATGTTCTAGAAAAAGGTCTACAGAGGGAGATTAATACCTTCTTCAAGACAGGAAAGAGATCTATCTGGGGTCCCATTCTGACTAGGGCCTCTGGGTATTACTATGATATACTGTAATAAAACAACATTTTCCATTTTGAGCAAACCAATTCAATTAAATCAACAAGAATTCATTAAATGTTTCACTCAAATGTGTTTTTTAAACAAAAAACTATTTTTCAGACAAAAAATTATTTCTGCTCTAGCTAAGAGTTCTGGAGAGACAGCATCTTCCCAAATGAAGAGAGCATCTTAAATGTCTAACAAAGTCTCTTAATGGCCCATGGATCAGCTCTGACAATGTCTGGGTGGAACTGTATTCTGCTCATCCTCCCACCCCTAACTTGCTGGGAAAAAATAGACACAGGCCCTTTGAGATGAGGAAAGACATTTGGGTCCTTTGAGCCTGGAAGGCTTGGCAGGGGATTCAAGAATATTGAATACGCATGATCCTGTTACATTTCTGAGTACAGAGCAGCGATCACTGCACCATGCTTCAGTGATTCTGGCTAGGGTTTGAGCCAAATTGGACCTTCATAATTCCACCCTCCATCGAGTATTACCCAATCCAAATGCTGAGGAAGTTACAGCCCTGAATACTGCCTTTCCAGGGTATTTAAGGTAGCCCTTATAGATACATACAGCTAAAGTATTATTCTTCAAAAAAAAATTGTTTTTATGTTTTAAAAAAGATTTTTGTTGCCATAACCAGAGAACAAAATTTAAGTCTGGAAGGAAAATTTCTGGAAACATATGTATGAACTCACTCCTACAACAGCCTGCTGATTAAGGTGAAATTCCACAGATTAATTAGCTTGTTTTTAAGATTGTTATCTGAAAAACTATGCAGCCAAACTTAACACTAACCACATTAATAAAACAACTTTATTTGTCTAACATTGTTCCTTCAGACTATATCCCCGTATGCTTTAATCAAATAAAAGAGTAAAATAACTGCGTGAAAGAGAGAGAGTGAAAAAAGAGGTATAAGCAAGGGAGGACATATACACATTGGAATGAGGTGGAGGGTTCAATGAGACAGTGAGATACAGGAAGGTGAACTATTAAATGGAAATAAATTTAAAATCCTGGCAAACTTTAAAAAAAAAACACAAGGAGGAGGAGTTTTAAAGCTAAGGCTGAAATTCTGTCCCCAAGTAACTCCACTGGGCTAGGCACATTTTTAACAAAAGTAAGATCAGATAATATTTTTCGTAAACATTGCATGTCTCTTCACATAAGAGGCTTCATCCTTTACTGAAGAGTCCCTCATTTTTGTGGTTGAAGAAATCCTTAACAATTGTTTAATATACTTTATTATTATTTAAAAAAAAACCTGCTCTCAGGCCAAGCCCCTATATGCCAAGTTCCAGAACAAAGAAGAATTTTATGGCCAAGTTTTAATTTCTTAGAAATAAGAGCTTGTAATGAGAATGCTGAAAGGCTTAACTAGAGGAACTATACTGTTGTTATTTCAATTGTCCTGAAGTAAAATAATCACCGATATACTTCATACTGTTATATATAACTTCACTGAAAAGACTGTAGATATTACTACATGCTGCACATCAATTTAAAGATTCAGGAGTGGACAGTGGGGTGGGTCAGGGCCAGGCAAACTGGGCCCATAGCCAGAGGGTAAGGGGCAGTTGGGCATGGGTGATACTTGGCAAAGAGGGCGGAGAGTACTGAGCAGGGGGGTAGTGTAGTGGGGCAAGTTGGAAGTGCAGGGCTAGGGGCACAGGTGGGAGCTAAGTGCAGAGATTGGGATGAAGGGGGCACTCTGCAGAGGTTAGAGGCAAAGGGGGCATAATGCAGAGGGTAGTGGCAAAAGAGGTACAGGACAGGGTGCACAGGTTGGGGAGCTCAAGGATGCCACGGCAAATGGGTGGTGCTATGCCCACAAGGGTCTGGGGCACCAAAACACAAGTTCACCCACAGTACCATTTTCCCTAAGGCCAGCCATGGGGTGGGGGAGAGGCCAGAGGATAACTTCAAGTGCAGATTCTGCATTTATATGCCTTATTCAATGGAAGCCAAACTTAATACTGAATCTGAATCCAAGCTTACTCAACCCTAGTATTGAGTGGGAACGGAAAAAAATGGGGCAACAGAGCACATACTTGTTTAAAGTTGTGCAAATAATTATTTTTAGGAAATTATATTGTTAAAATGTATTTATAATTTTTCTTGGTAATTTCCTTTTGGTTCCCAGCTCAGGCTGCATATTCTAACTTCACGTTTATGAAAACTAAATGCATATATGCATAATTATCTATTATAAATGCTTTTAAGAGAGAAAATTAAGGTTGATTTCCTGTATGTAAATGTGTTCAACTGAAAAATGCAATATTTCCAGAACATAATACAGTACAGAGGAGAAGTTCCCTTGTCTTGTTAATGTCAGAAAGAACACAAGGGATTCATCAAGGGACCTAAGGCAGTTCCATAATTACTGTTCTCTTTTCTCTTTTTCTCTGTGCTCCGCCAAAGAGGCATATGAGCAATTAGAAGATTCCCTGCAGGGAATGACTCTTCAAAGTTATTCTGCTTTTACATTCAACTGACTACATAAAACATTCTTTAAAAAATATTATCTATTTGCTTGCTTGAAGCGTCACAAATGTGATATTCATGTCTGTAACCCTGACATTTTCTGGTCAAGAGGCAGAGAGATTGTGCAGACCACATCACTTTCCAGCACCCCTAGGACGCCAGCCAAACAGCAGAATTATAGTCTCAGAGGAGACAGCCAGCTCATTCTGCTTTAGGCAAATGCTGCAATACTCTACAGAAACTGACACACCGGAAAGACTGAGGGTATTCTAGAACTCAGAAGTAAATCCAGAATTAAAGAGTGAATGAAACCAAAGACTTACAGAAATGTAATTCTGTAAAAATGCCCAATAAACAAACAATAATAGCAGGAAAAAACCAACAAATGGTCTGGGTAGCACTTTATAGACTAACAAAACATGTAGATGGTATCATGAGCTTTCGTGGGCACAGCCCACTTCTTCAATGGGCTGTGCCCATGAAAGCTCATGATACCATCTACATGTTTTGTTAGTCTATAAAGTGCTACTAGACCATTTGTTGGTTTTTTTCTATAACAGACTACTCGGCTACCCCTTGAAGCTTAATAACAGCAAATATAGTGCCCATCTATCCTATAGTTCTGGAGATTGAGTTGGGGACAATTAAGTTTAAAAAAAGCACTTTTTTGTTTTTAAAATGTTTGCTAATATATTACAGTGCACTTCTAAGCGAAAGCTCCAAACCAATTGAAACCCAGGGTGCGTCTATACTGCAGCATTCCCCTGCCCTCCCCCCGCAAACACCCCAGGAGCCACCTCCATGAAGCCACCCCCCTCCCCAGCAGGGTTGCGTGAGGGTGGGATGACACAACCCCCCAGAGACAGGACTCCCCCCTTCCCCCCAGCCCACTCCTGCAACCCCACTCCCCCTTTCCAGGACTCTCCCTCCCTGCCACACACTCCAGGGACTGCAGCCCAAGAGTGCCTTACCTCCATGAGGAGGGCCCTGACAGTGGACTTCCCCGCACTGAACTAGTTGCCCACCGACCGGTAGCTGTTTGGGGTGGCGAGTTTCCATACAGCAATGGCAACCTGCTTTTCCAGGGGGATGGCGGGCCATGGGTGGGTGTCCCGTCGTCAAAGGGCAGAAGTGAGCCAGGCACACAGCTCCATGAAGGTGGCCTTCCACATGCAGACGTTTTGGAGCCACTACTGGTTGTCCCACTGCTCCATGACCAACCAGTCCCATCAGTTGGAACTGGTGTCCAGCCTCCAGAATCATCTCTCTACCATGAGGTGTGGGTACAAGGGCATTGCTCTAGCATCCAGGCAGAGAGACTCGCTGATGAGCTCAGAGTTGAGCTGGGGCAGGACTGTCAAGACAGTCTGCACAAAGTGCTGCAGAAGCTGCTGCATGTTAGTGTGGGACCATCGTATGCCCAAAGGCAGCCCCAGCTCCATGGCAAGGAGTGCTGTGGCATCCAAAAGATGAGCAACCAGAGCACGCACTGCTAAAGCTTTGCTGTTCCTCGGAGAGGTAGGCAAGCAAGCAGCAGAAGCTAAGAAACAGCTGTCCAGAGGGTCCCTTTAAGCATGCGTCTCAGATAGCCTTAGGGAACAGCACCCAGAAGCAACTACCAACCTAATGCCCTGCCTGAACTGGTTCTGCATGGCCTTATATGCAAGATGGCATCTAACCAATGGGAACGCTATCTTTCGAAAAAGCAGATTGCTTTTTTGTTGTGTAGACACTCTCTTTCTAAATATGTTTTTGCGGAAGATCTCTTCTGGAAAAGCTTCTTCCGAAAGAAGCTTGCAGTCTAGACGTAGCCACAGTTAAGGAAGGAACCATATTCAAACACACTTCACTTCAAACAGTTTTTATCACAATCTAACCAGCCAAAGTGTATACATCAGGAGAGGCCAGTGTGGATACAAAATTTTGTATCTGCATCCTCATATGTATCCACAAAAATGAACTGCAGATATCCGCATACACAGCTGCAGTAACCCGTGGATATAAAGTGGATAGCCACAACTTTGCAGGGTTCTAGATACAAAATTTGTATCCGCATCCATATATGTAAAAATGAGCTGCGGTTACCAGTGTACCGGTATATCTATGGATTTGCAAGACTATGTATCTAGTCAGCCTAAGTGTACAAAAACTGTTTTCACAGAAACTACGTTTTAACCAAAATTGTACATGACTGTCACGCTTTATTCCACTGGAGCCACTTAAGTAGAAGGTCTGCATCAGAAAAAAGGACTGCAGCTTTCTGAGAAGATACGGATTGAAAAGAACCATTCCAACCAACAAGTGAAATTTGATCATCTGAAAGAAAATGAGGATATTATAAGCCCCCTAAATTGAAAACTTGCATAAAAATTAGAAGGTTTACACAAAAAAATTAGGGACTGATAAAATCTTTGACTCTCCTGATTGTTTATCCATCCCATCTTACTGGGAATGAGCCCCAGCCAGCTTGCTCTCATTCACACTTCAATCTCAACTAAATCATGGGATCGCACCATGTATGTTAGACGATATGGAAACATAAAACTGGGGATGCTCAGCATGTTGAAGTTATCATAACTCGTCTTCTCACTACCTCCTAATAGACTAATGGATATGATAAGCTACAAGATATAAACCTCCAAAATAACAGAGGAGTACACTCTCAGGACAGACTAGTCCAATGCTACCCCCTGGAAAGTTTCAGAAACATACAGAAACTTTACCTACTCCCAACAGGGGTCCATCAGTAAGCTAACACTACTCGCTGGGTTTTTGGGGTTTTTTTTAAGGAAATAATCAATTTGATGAAAAATGCATTTTTCAGGGACCCAAAAGCAATTCGCAAATTCAGTGCAAGTTTGCCAAATAATATTGGTTAAAAAAATGAACACAGCTTTGGAGATGCTTTGATTAATTAAATTCACAAAGAACTGTTGCAAAGATGCTCAATCTTTTTCACATTTGATGTCAAAATGTCATTTCAATTTAACATTTTATTTAGAAAAGGTTGTTTCGATTTGACTTTTTTTATTCAAGTTAGCATTCAAAACATTTCATTCTGAACCAAACAATTGTTTTTTGTTTCAGTGAGAAACCAATTGAATTTCTTCCCCTCAGATTTTTCAGTTTGGCCACTGAAAAACACGCGTGCGCACACGCACATACATATATAGAGAGAGCACAGATCTAATAATATCATCAACAGGCTCCTGAACTTCATCCACTGTCAGCAAGAGGTCAAGAATCAACCAATCAAATGCTGTCTCAGAATGATAACCAGGTACTATGGGGTGGGATGATGCAGACTCACACTCACTGTGAAAAGTTTCCTACTGGCTTATGAATTTTTCAGATGACATCTATGAAATTAGCACTACTTCAGATTAGTAATACTGAAAAGATTAAAGAAAAAAATCTAGTTTACTATTCCATTTTCTATATTGTTTGCTTTTTTTCCCATTTCCTTATCCTGAGTAATGAAAATCAGTTAAAGCAATTTCACCTTAAAGTACTCCATGCTTAATGTTTACATTACACACATTATAGAGTACTGTTTATTTGTTTAAAAAATACTTTTTTCATTGGATATATTCATATAGATTTAATGCCATGGGAATATTTCTATGCTCCTTTGCTATTGTAGAAACTTGTTTATATAAAATTTACATCTGGGATACATTTTTTCAAATGTTTCCTGAAACCACACCCTTATTAGCAGGTGAAAATCTTCCTGGAAGATATAATGTGGGTTCTGCTGATTCACTATGGTAGGTGGCTCATTATACCAACTGGCTATGAGGGAAGCGGATGTGGCTCTACAGAGAGCCTTAGATGTGGGCTGAGCAGTCCCTGGGGAGGAACTCTGACAACAGCCAAGTTTGAGCTAGATTTATGTTGTTTTAATTTTGAATTTATTTTGTCAGTAAAGCCAAATGCTAGGAAGACGACAAATTTTTCCCAACTGCAACTACTGATGGCTCTGTTGCAGTAGGATGGAGGGCACAGTGAGTATATTTGTCCTATAGCAGTGATCTCCAACCTTTTTAACCACAAGGCCATTTTTTCAATTTAAGTGCAATGTAAGATCAACCTCAAACCCAAATACCCTTGCCCTGCTTCCTTCCTGCTTCTTCTCTGAGGCCCTGCCCCTGCTCCACCCCTTCTCTGAGGCCTCACCCTGTTCACTCCATCCCTTTTCTTCCTCTGTCCTCACTCATTTTCACCAGGCTGGGGTAGGGAGTAAGAGTGCAGGCTCTGTTCTTGGGCCAAGGAGTTTGGAGTATGGGAGGGGCTTAGCCCAGGGCAGGGACTGGGGTCCAAGAGGGATTTCAGGGTGCAAGCTCTGGGAAGGAGTTTGGGTACAGAGGAACTCACATCTGGGGCAGGAGATAGGTGCAAGAGGAGGTGCAAGGCTGGGAGAGGGGTTCAGGAAGCAGGTTCTGGCTGGGCACTGCTTAACTGAGACAGCTTCTGGGCAGTGGAGCAATGGAGTTAAGGCAGGCTTACTCCTGCCCTGGCCCTGCACCACTCCTGAAAGCAGCTGGCATATACAGCAATGGCTCCATGGCACCATGTGCTGCCCCATATCTACAGGCACTGAGGCTATGTCTCCACTACAATGCTTTATCAGAAAAAGATAAGCAAATTGTGCTTTGCAATTTGCATACCTTTTTCCAAGAGTTTTTTCAGAAGAGGCTTTTCCGAAATTTGGCCCATCTACACTGGGCCAAATTTGGGAAAAGCCTCCTCTTTTGGAAGAGCCCTTCTTCCCTGTGGAAAGAGGAAGACGGGGCTTCCGAAAGAGCGTGTCTGCTCTTTTGCAAAAAACAAAAAACAAACAAACAAAAAAAAAAACCGGAAGAGCAGACGTGTTCCCTGGACACGGTGGAGATTTTCCAGGATACCTCTGGTATCCTGGAAAAACCGCATAGTGTACACATAGCCTGAGTCCACAGCTTCCACTGGCCATGGTTTCGCCTTATCAATCGATGGGAGCTGCAGGAGTGGTGTCTGCAGGCAAGGACAGCTTGTGGAGACCCCCTGCTCTGCCTCTCTCAGGAGCTGCACAGACATGCACAAATGCTATGGAGATAATTACTCCAGACATGACAGGTTAGGCATTTTAGAACTCACTACTCAAAGAATTAAATTTAAGCATAAGAGAGAAATGAAATGATAAAATGCACAGAACAGTCAAACCCCAAAATAACCCACTTTGCAAGCAGTAAAAGTACTAACATAAACCCCTGACGTATACGTTGGGTCAGGAGATGAAAGTGCAGGACAGTGTGTGTTTGTGCGAGTGACAGAAATTTGCATTGCCAAGCTTTCTCCATCCCCTTCTCTCTGTGTGGAAACGGGGTATGGGAGTTCGGGGAGGAGGGACATCCTAACATCAGCACCCACCTCTTCTCCCTCCCACATGCTGCACAACAAACAGGAGGCCCCCGGGGGCAGCTCCAAGACAGAGGGCAGGAGCAGCGTGACAGTGGGTGGTGGGGCAACTGAAGTGCCAGTGCTTGATAGCTCCCTAGCCAAACCAATCAGGATCACCAGTCAGAGGCTCCAAGAGCTACCAGCAGATCCCAATCTACTGGTTGGTGACCACTGTCCTATAGAAAGAAACATACCTGTTCTGGCCAATAAAAATGCACACATTCTGAGGAAAATCCGGACCCCCTGTACATGACACATGTCATTAGACTGTGTGCTTAAGCAGATCATTGGGGACCTGATGCCTCACCCTATTCCACAGCCACTATTTCATCCTCAGGGATGCAATACTTAAAATGACTGGCTATCACCCTCCCAAAAAATAAAGGTGAGGAGAATGGCAGATGAACTACACAAAAACAATTCCCATTAGTTCCTCCTTTTCCCTTGACCTGCTTCTGCCACCCAACCCCACATTCCATGTACAAGTGGTGCACCGAAGTACCAGGATCCTGTATCAAGCACAACAACTGATCTAGTTATACTGCATGTGAATCTCTCCATGTTTGTGGAATGGGAAGATGAGAGGCACAGATGTAATCCTATGCAAAACAATGATATCACCCTTTCAAACAAATAATTTTCAATCCCAACCTTCACCAGTAGTTGCTGAAGTAACTGAAGAATGCCATAATCTATAAAAATAATCATTATCTACCCTTGTGACTCAAATAAAATACAGCACATGGCCTAGAGCAGTGGTCCCCAACTTTTTGGGGTGGGGCCACTCACGCGCCGGGGACCCCGGGGCAGGGCCACACACGCACCTGGGGGTGGGGCCACACATGCACTATGCACCCGGTGCTGGCGCCACCATGCGCCACAATCCTGGGGCTGCGGCTGCTCCTGTGCCTCACACCTACGGGTGGGGCCACCCAAATACGGTGTGCCTGGGACCAGAACATCCCATGTGCCGCACGCCGGCGCCGCTCAGGGGTGGGGAACCATGCGCCCAGGGGTGGGGATGCCCATATGCTGTGTACCTGGGGCTGGCACAGCCCATACGTCGCCCACGTGCTGCGTGCCTGGGGCCCGGGCTGGTGCCGTCCATACGCTGCACGCCCAGGGGCTGGCACCACTCATACGCCGCACGCCCAGGGCCGGCACAGCCCTGCCCCGATCACTCGGCGGGCACACAGAAATGGCCCGGCGCGCACCATGGTGCCCGTGGGCACCGCGTTGGGGACCACTGGCCTAGAGGGAAAATCAACATGTTTATTCACTCAAGATTATTCACTTCAGTCACAGTACACTCATGCAAATTAAACTTTTAAAATATGCCAACCCATATTATACTATGGGAAAAAATAGATTATGGAAAGCTTGAAAAATGTATCAGCCACCTACAGGTTGAACCTCTAAAATCCAGGACTCTTAGGTCCAGCAACATCCATGGTTTGGAGAGACCATGAATATTACTGGACTAAAAAGCCATGGCTGGCCAGATTCAGAAGCGCAGCCTAGGTTGAACTGGTGGTGGGGAGCCCATCTCCAACGGTGCTGGTGTGGTGGACAACATAGCCCTGGCCAGAGCTGGTAGCAAGGAGCGCAGTGTCAGCAGGGCAGGTAGCTGGGCGCGCAGTCAGGGCTGGCACCATGGGGCAGGGCTCAGTCCTGGCTGGGGCTGGAGGCAACTGGGCAACCACTGTCCAGGGCCGGCACAGTGGGGAACTCAGCCCTCACCAGGGCAGGCAAGATGTGGGAGGCTAGAGGCTGTGAGGCAGGCAGCAGGGATTGCGGCTCTAGCTGGTAGGGAGCCTTTACCTCCCCGGTCCAGCAAACTCCATGGTTTGGGACCAGTCAGGTCCCTAGAGTGCCAAACCAAAAAGGTCAGACCTATACTAACCAAAGACTGATGGGAAAGACAGGAGATCATATCAGCAGGGTACAGAGGCAGTGCCTTGGTAATATAGCCAGCAATCCCTTCTCTACTGCTAAGAAGGGTGACTGAGTTTCCCCACTGAGGTGCTGGTCCAGGTGTCTCATGGACAGACTTCTTTATTTACCCTGTGAAATCAAGGTGGACCTATCCCCTGAATACCTCCCTGTTTCCTGCCAGTCTAGAGAAAGGGAGAGCTCTTCGTTGAAGACCCTTGCTATCTCCTTGAAGACAGGTCTTCCTTCATTTTTGTCTCTTGTATGCTAGGATGAGGAGCTCTTCCCACATAATTTTTAAACTAATATCTTTAAATGTGATAGAGTAGAAAAATATTTTGACTCTTTAATTAACACAACCACTACCCAAAAGGCTACTTTCTATATTCATTTACACATGGCCCACCTCACTGAAGTAACTGGAGACAACATTTGGCCAAGTCCATTTAGGGCCAAATTTGCCTCCAAATGTGCATAGAATTTTACAGCACTAGAACTGGAAGGGACCTTGAGAGGTCATCGAGTACAGTCCCCTGCCCTCATGGCAGGACCAAGTACCATCTAGATCATCCCTGATAAATGTCAATCCAACCTGCTCTTAAATATCTCCAGAGATGGAGATTCCCCAACATCCCTAGGCAATTTATTCTAGTGTTTAAACATCCTGACAGTTAGGAAGCTTTTCCTAATGTCCAACCTAAACCTCCCTTGCTGCAGTTTAAGTCCATTGCTTCTTGTCCTATGATCAGAGGCCAATGAGAACAATTTCTCTCTCTCCTCCTCGAGACACCCTTTTAGATACTTGAAAACTGCTATCATGTCCCCTCTTAAGTCTTCACCTTTCCAAACTAAATAAGCCCAATTCTTTCAGTCTTTCCTCATAGGTCATGTTCTCTAGACCTTTAATCATTCTTGTTGCTCTTCTCTGAACCTTCTCCACATCTTTCCTGAAATGTGGTGCACAGAACTGGACACAATGCTCCAAGTGAGGCCTAATCAGGTTACAGTAGAGCGGAAGATTGACTTCTCATGTCTTGCTCACAACACTCCTGTTAATGAATCCAAGAATCATGTTTGCTTTTTTTGAAACAGTGTTATACTGTTGACTCGTATTTAGCTTGTGGTCCACTATGACCCTAGAACTCTTTTGCAGTACTCCTTCTTAGAAAGTCGCTTCTCATTCTGTATGTGTGAAATTGATTGTTCCTTCCTAAGTGGAGTACTTTGCATTTGTCCTTATTAAACTTCATCCTATTTACCTCAGACCATTTCTTCAGTTTGTCCAAATCATTTTGAATTATGACCCTATCCTCCAAAGCAGTTGCAACTCCTCCCAGCTTGGTATCATCTGCAAATTTAGTAAGCATACTCTCTATGCCAGTATCTAAATCACTGATGACGATATTGAACAGAACTGGTCCCAAAACAGACCCCTGCAGAATCCCACTTGTTATGCCCTTCCAGCATGACTGTGAACCATTAATAACTACTCTCTGAGAATGGTTATTCAGCCAGTTATGCACCCACCTTATAGGAGCCCCATCTAAGTTGTATTTGCCTAGTTTATTGATAAGAAGGTCATGCGAGGCTGTATCAAATGGCACTAAGGTCTAGGTATACTCGCCCACCACTTCTCCCTTATCCACAAGACTCATTATCCTATCAAAGAAACCTTTGGTTTGACATGATTTGTTCTTTACATATGGTGTTACTATTAAAATTAACAAGAGCTCTGTGTGTACATCTTGAATGCCTGCTTCCAAATGAAGAAAGGGTGAAGAAGATAGGTGCCCTCAGCATGCTACCTAGGATTCTAATACAGGCAGTCCCCGGGTTACATAAATCCGACTTATGTTGGCTCCCTAGTTACGAACCGCCCCCCCCCCCCAGCAGACCAGGGAGACACGGAGTGGCTTTTCTCGCCACAGAAGACGGGGCGGCGGGACTGCGGCGCGTCCTCCGCGGTGAAAAAAGCCGCTCCATGTCTCCCTGGTCTGCTGGGGGGGAGGGGTGCGCTAGCTCCGCGTCTCCCTGGTGTGCTGGGGGGAAGCGCCCCCTGCGCCGCCAGAGGCGGTGACAGTGGGGGAGGCACCCCGCACTAGCTGCGCCCCCCCCCAGCAGACCAGGGAGACGCGGAGCGGCTTTTCTCGCCGCAGAGCAGCCATACTGGGCCCCATACTTTGGGGGCCTGGGTAGGGCTCAGGGTGGCCTGGGTGATTACAAGAGATGCTGGTGCCAGCAGCAGATCTTGGGCCTGTCTTCACACTTACAGCAGTGGCAGTGGGAGCCACAGGAAGCAGAGCAACCCAACTCCAGCCTGCTCCACTCTGCCATCTTATCAACATGGTATCCAAGCACTTGATAGTGCTGCATTAAGCAATACGACTGTGTCAAAGTAGAAAATTTTGGTAAATTTATGAACCCTATATCTACCTCACTTTCCCATATATTTTGAGTTGCTACCCAGGGAGGAAAACATGATGGTTTGCTCTCAAGACTGGCTAAGAGATGTAGGACTTGTCTTCATGTACAGTGCTACTGAAGCACAGCTATAGCATTTTACTGAAGATGGTCCTTCTGTAATGGGAGAGCTTCTCCTCTCAGTGTAATTAATCCACCTCCCAGAGAAGCAGTAGCTATGTCTGTGGGAGGAGGTCTTCCCTTGATATGGTGCTTGATCTAGGGTACGTCTAGACTACATGCCTCTGTCGCCAGAGGCATGTAGATTAGGCTACCAGACATAGGAAAATGAAGCGGCGATTTAAATAATAGCCGCTTCATTTAAATTTACATGGCTGCCGCGCTGAGCCGACAAACAGCTGATTCGCTGTTTGTCGGCTCAGCGCGATAGTCTGGATGCGCGGGTGTCGACATCAAAGGTATTTGTCGACCACCCAGGTAAACCTCATCCCAGGAGGCATACCTGGATGGTCGACAAATACTTTTGATGTCGACACCCGCGCGTCCAGACTATTGCGCTGAGCCAACAAACAGCGGATCAGCTGTTTGTTGGCTCAGCGCGGCAGCCATGGAAATTTAAATGAAGTGGCGATTATTTAAATCGCCGCTTCATTTTCCTATGTCTGGTAGCCTAATCTACATGCCTCTGGCGACAGAGGCATGTAGTCTAGACGTACCCATAGTTTTCATATCCCAGAGTGACATAGTTATACTGACGAAGGTCTGTAGTGCAGACCCAGCCACAGGTGGGTCAGCGTGTGTGTGTTGCCTAGCTCTCTGAGCAGACTGAAAAGGTCGCTAAAGAGGACTGGTCTAACTGATCCATCATAATGAAAAATCCAAAAACGTAATGGAAGCCAGATCACCAGGACATCGACTTAGGGAAGAAAGCATAGCAGACACCTCAGCTTGTGAATAAAGGACTGAGGGAAGTGAGGTGTGGGAGAATAAAACTGAGCTCTGGAGAAATGTTTGGCTAAAGTTTCCCCTACAATATGTACCAGTTCCGACTTACATACAAATTCACCTTAAGAACAAACCTACAGACCCTATCTTGTACGTAACCCGGGGACTGCCTGTACACCATTGGGTATATCCCCTTCCCTCTCAGAATGGTCAGAAAGCACTTGTGTCCATATTCATGGGATGCTGTGCTGGAAAAAGAAAAGGTTATCTCCTATACCAGTGGTCTCCAACCTTTTTACACCCAAGATCACTTTTTAAGTCTCAGAACAGGCAAAGATCTACTGCCCCGCCCCTTTCTTGAAGCCCCGCCTACATTACATGAGGAAATCTAATGTATATGTACTGCGCAGGTGTGCAGTTCAGAGAGGGCTCAAGAGCTACTCTTAGAGCCCCTGAGATCTACCGGTAGCTCGCGATCTACTGGTTGGTGACCACAGTCCTATACCTACTGTAAGTGAGCCACAATATAGCATTTCCTTCGTCAGCTTTTTTCATGGCTGCCACTACAAACAATTTTTCTCTTAGATTCTAACACATGTTCATGGCACATAACCATTCAACGTGCTTTTGTAGCTTATACTACATATACTTCAAACACATCTGTTTCATGACTTACCCATGGTTGACAGTTTGTTGTTTTCTTGTACTTTACCTAGTTAATTCTTTAAAAGGAAAGAACGCAGAGAACAAGGATAAACCAAGTGAAATAAACAGGAGCCCAAATCTCTCACTGTCTAAAACAAACCACGTCACCAGCAACCACAAAGGATATTGAAGTCAACAGATAACGGTCAGATAAAGTATAAGATGTGGTACTGTGCATGTTAAATACCTCTCAGACCTTATTACAAGGTTTATCTGTAAAGCTACGTATGTTTTACGTTTAACAATTAAATATATCTTGTGTATCAAAAATTTAAAAATATAAACAAAATATAAGGGATGCTATTCATACTAAGTTTTATCATTTATTATTTATAACAATTGTTAAATATTAATTTTAGAACTGGCTACACCAGTGCAACTGCAGCTAGGCAGATACATTTTAGCTCAGCTTACAGTAGTGCTCCACTTTATCTAAAAGTGCTGGATGCAGTTGTGCTACTGCAGCAATTTAAGCATACACAGGCTCCTAAATAAGAGCTTTGCATCACTGTGCCACTCCAGTGCAGAAAATGTAGTGGGTACCAAACAAAATGTGGTGCTTCTTCCCATGTCCTCCCTCCTGTCCTTACTGGGGCCCTTTCTTATACTTATTTTGGATATATGGAATATAAAAGTCACAAATAGAAATCATAATCCAAAGGAAATTTGCCATGAAAATATTTTACATGTTCAAGATTTTTTTTAAAATTGCAAAATTCTTAACTTTCCCAGTATTTCAAGAATTAGCGTGTAGCCTGATGAGAACTTTAACCACACCCTTACCCTCTCATTATTTACGTTGTACATTTTTATGTACGACAAGAGCAAAGGCTTCATTACTTAGAAACCTTCCAAGGCTGAAACAAAACCAAAAATATCTACAGTAAGTCATAGTACAAAAATGTTAAAAGGAAACTTCTGAAATTCACTATCTAACAAAATGCTTATATTGATGGCTTTCATTACTGGGTTCATTTCCAAGTGTCTTGAAATATTGAAAAACAGAAACCACCACCGCCATCCCCCTTCCCTCCAACCCTACAAGATAGCTTGATTAGTCTGGAGGCCTTATTTTTTTTCTTATTTATATATGGGATTCTGAGGAAATTACTGATGAGATGCTAAATTGAAGTTACTTTTACATTTAGGACTAAATATACTTAGATCCATGATCACTCATCTCCTGGGGAGAAAGAATTCCTTAGTCTAGGTCTGGAAAGATCTGTCTCCATGTTCATGTGCAACTCCCCCCTCAAACTGGTCAACAGCTTCGCTATTCCAGTGAAACACAGATGCCATGGAAGGTCTTGTTCATGGAGAGGTTATTGAAGTCCAATCCCATAGAAGGGTTTGATTATTATGACAAAGATCTTGAGATAGATGCTATTCAATGGGGAAATGGAGCAGAAAGTAGAGCACTGGGTGACTTATTCAGAGACCTTCAAACAGAAGGACTGCTGCATTTTGTTCAAGATGGAGCTATTCCAAAACATGTGGCTTCATTCCTGGAACAATAATGAACTGCAGTAAAACAAAGACTGAAAGTTATAAACATATATGGATTACTATGACCAGAGTTGTGCCTGAAACGGTTGATTGAGTACAGTGGGATGCACTCTTCACCGAGACAGAAACTTTATTACAATATTATCTCATTATTTTAAGAGTATCCAAACATGCAGGCAATTTTCTGAAAGGGGGGGGGGGAGAAAGCATGTACAGGCAGTCCCCGGGTTACATACAAGATAGGGACTGTAGGTTTGTTCTTAAGTTGAATCTGTATGTAAGTCGGAACTGGCGTCAGCCGCTGCTAAAACTGATCAGTTTCAACAGCGGCTGAATCTGGACGCCAGTTCTGACTTACATACGGATTCAACTTAAGAAACCCAGGCGTCCCTAAGTCAGCTGCTGCTGAAACTGATCAGCGGCTGATTCCAGGAAGCCCGGGGCAGAGCAACTCTGCCTCGGGCTTCCTGTAATCAGCCCTTGGTCAGTTTCAGCAGCGGCTGACTTGGGGACGCCTGGGGCAGAGCAGCTGGGGTGCTGCTGGGTTGCTCCAGTAGCGCCGCTTCTCGGCGCTACTGTACCAACCCAGCAGCACCCCAGCTGCTCTGCCCCACGCGTCCTGATTCAGCCACTGCTGAAACTGACCAGCAGCGGCTGAATCAGGACGCCTGGGGCAGAGCAGCTGGGGTGCTGCTGGGTTGGTACAGTAGCGCCGAGGAGCGGCGCTACTGGAGCAACCCAGCAGCACCCCAGCTACTCTGCCCCAGGCGTAGGCAAGAAAAGCCTGGTCTGCTGGGGGGGCACTAGCTGCACCTCCCCTCCCCCCAGCAGACCAGGGAGACGCGGGTGGCCAGACCGCCCGCGTCCTCCACGGCTTTGCTCCGTCTCCCTGGTCTGCTGACAGGCGTGCTCCAAGGCTTTGCTCCCGGTCTCCCTGGTCTGCTGGGGGGGGGGGGGGGGGGTGACCCGCTGCCCGTGAGCTCCGGGGTGAGAAAAGCCCCTTTCGTAAGTGCGGATCCGACATAAGTCGGATCCGCGTAAGTCGGGGACTGCCTGTATAGTACTTTCCAACTGAAGATCTCTGAGTACTTCACAAACATTAAGGGTGCATCTACACTATACCCTTAGCTCAAAATAAGCTATGCAATTTACCTATGCTGGTTAAATTAATTTGAGTTAATTTCAAAATAGCTTATTCTGTCATTTGGTACTTTCTACACAGGGTCAAATTTCGAAATATACTGCTATTCAAAAATGTCCCTTAATCCTCACGGAAAAGATATTTTGATACAATGGGGGCATTGTCAAGACGCAGAATAGCTGTTCTGGGATACCAGAAGTATCACGAATAATTCCGCAGTGTGGACGTACCCTAACTGATTAAGGTCTAAATTTGTATAGGCAGGGCTCGACAAAATATTGAATCCACTCGCCCGTGGCGAGTAGATTTCAGCCCGGTGCCCCATTTACCAGCGCAATGCAGCTCTTGCACATGCACAATGGAGCTCTTGCACATGCGCAGTGCGGGGCTGGCGAGCGGCTTTCGCTGCCGTTTGTCAAGCCTTGTGTATAGGTATTTAGACATTGCAGCAGCTAATAATTTAAGATGCCTAACCTAGCCCCCCAATTCCTTTTAGACAATGAGATTTAGGCTTTCAAAACAGTCGGGTATTGCAGATTTAAAGCCTAACAAGATTTAATTAGTTTATTTAAACATATTTTTATAAATTATTTAATTCTCAGCTAGGGATTGCTCCACCCGGGAGACACAGAGATGTTAAGTAACTGGCCAAAATGTCACCTAGAGAGTCAGTTTTAGGGATTCTGACTCCCAGTGAAAGGTTCTGATTAGCAGACCATACCACCTCTCAGTCTATCTATTGCATTTAAAGAAGAGAAAAATGAAACTCCCCCTCTCCCAACTACCTCCTTACTAATGCATGAGAAATAATTACATGCAATATCTTCAGACATCATCTTGTATTAAATCTATGAATGGTTAATGTAGGTGTAGGATTTTGTTCCACTGCATGGGAGAGGGATACCATCATTCCTTAAAGGAACTAAGAACAATGGGATATAGGCGAATCACTCAATTAAACTAAACAACTCTAGAAAGGTACCACTCCTTAAAAGAGACAAAGAAAGTATTTTTGGTATAAAAGGATGAGCTTGAACTGATTCAGGTCTTCTTTGTGATTCAGTAAATGGATAGGACCTTCTGTTCAATGGAGGTCACAACTTTTGGGGGAGGGTTAGAAAATCTGTGTCACAATACACTATTTATAGCTATTGCAGAAAAAGCAAAGTACAGGTACTAGCAGATGTATCCAGCAAGCCTAACATCCTGTAAGATAAGAAGGTATCACAGTGTAAGGTAGACCTGAGACATGTCTGGGAACTCCTGAAGTGGACCACAGACAGGGGGATATTTCTGAGAGAAATAATGCCTGTTACAGAAACTAAATACAACTAGTTCTGAAAGGTGATAGCTATCCATTGAGCTCTCATTCATGTGAGCATTCAAAGCAAGCATGTTTTTCACAAGAGCCCCCTTAATCAAGGCAGGACTCTAGTATCACGTAGGTCATACTAAAACTGAACATGACACCCAAAGAGCCAAACCTCCACTTGATGACTAATCTGAGAAATAAGCTTTTTTTTAAAAAAAGTAAAGTAACAAACCAACAGGATGTTAAAGTGAATTTTAGATACTAATCTATTAGACTTCCCTATCTAATATGAGCTTCAGGGGGTAGCCGAGTTAGTCTGTTACAGAAAAAAACAACAAATGCATACTTCAAGCTCATGATACCATCTACATGTTTTGTTAGTCTATAAAGTGCTACCAGACCATTTGTTGTTTTTATCTAATGTGAGCTCACTAGCAGATATACCCGGTGCTGCTCGGGTCTGTAACTGAAGGAATTACTCTTTTTGGAAAAATAGACGTGGGTTATTTTAATGATTGTATTTTTCAAAAGTGAAGGATGGACAGAGTTCAGGGGTGAGGTGGGACAGGGGGTAGGTGGCTTAGGGCAAAGGATTGGGAGGTGAGGTAGGGCTCAGGCCAGGGGGAGGAGATGCTGAAGTCAAGGCAAGGGGGAGGTGCATGACTCAGGACAGGAGTTGGAGGATGCTGTGGTGGCAAGGGTGGTGCTGCTCCAGCAGCGACTCCTCTTAGAGGCTGGGTAGTGTTCCTCTGCCATGGCCTGCAGGCTATCGGGAAAGAGAGGCTCCAGGGGTTGCCCCTCCTGCAGTGCTCCCCGCCCCCCTCCCCTCCGGCCTGCAGGCTGTCTGTGGGGAGGCCAAGTTCCAGGGGCTTCTCCTCCTTAGCTGTTTCCCCCTGGTGGCCTTCAGGCTGTCTAGGGAGGGGCCAGGCTCTGGGGGGGTTGTCCTCCCCTTCAATGCTCCCCCACAACGGCCTGCAGCCACCATGGGGGGGGGGGGAGGAGACTCCAAGTTTGGGACAGGGGACTCCTTAATGGTGTGCTGGCAGGCAAGATGGAGGAACCCCAGCCTTGCAGGTCACTCTCTTGATGCTGCAGCTGCCTCCAGGGGCCACTCTCAGTATTGCAACCCTTCCATCTCTGTGCCCCTCCCTTTCACATTCCTCCTCTTTCTGCCCC
This sequence comes from Pelodiscus sinensis, assembly GCF_049634645.1. NCBI lineage: Eukaryota > Metazoa > Chordata > Testudines > Trionychidae > Pelodiscus > Pelodiscus sinensis. Next base: position 70,131,233 of record NC_134712.1, read on the forward strand.
CTCCCATTCCATGTTATGGGAAATAGTCTGATACCGGGCACTTCCCATTTTCCATGCACAACCAAACACTAACACTGATTTAAGTTAGGGTAAGAGGAAGCTGCATACCAGATCTGGTGGTCCTAGTTGTTACATTTTACGAGGCGCTCCTGAACAAATGAACAAAAAGACACACAGACCAACACACTCTAAAATGCACATCTAGATGATAAATAATAAAATAAAATAAATAACGCATTGCTTTATACGTGTTGCCTCTTGTCACAATATACATTATACTCTTATATACATTATACTCTTTTCATTTCTCCCAAATTAACAAATGTTACACTTTTGGCAGTAGGAAACAACAATCCCTTTTTAAAAAGTGTAACGGCAGCTCTACTATATTCATGAGAATGCTTTGGACTAGTGCCTTGAATGCCATGAGGCAAGCAGAAAATCTATGCACGTTTATTCCACTGAAACTTCTGTTTATTTAAAAAACGTGACCACCTCTAAGCTGATTACGTTCAAGGTCTTAAAAAATAAACAAACAAATAACCTTGAACACAGACTACTGATGTAATTTCTGATCTAGAAATGACGACACTGGTTGTCATAGAGGCACATACAATCAATGCCAGCTGCTTTGGCATTAGCTCTGGTAGACCTGGAAGTCTTTTCACAGATATCTAGTTAAAAATTAGCCAGTTACAGATTTGTTTGAGACACTAATGCTCCACAGTACCACTCAACCTATAAAGTATAGACAGTGTAATAAGAGGGAAGGAGAGGGAAAACAAAAACAACAAAGAGAGACCATTTACTTTCAGAATCATCCTTGGTTAAAAGTTAACATAACTTATTCATGGTAGAAGGAAAAATGTTACAAACTCATTAAAAAAATACAAAAGAGTTGCCCTGTCCAGAAAATTGCAAGATGAACTTGATTGTCTGACATTTCATTCTACAAGAAACAAAAGCAGAAACAGGTTTATAAGTAGCATGGAAATTAAAAAAAATAAGAATTTTCAAATAAGAAAGAATTATTTTAGTACAGGTTGAATCACCCTGGTCTGGCACCCTCAGGGCCTGACTGGTCCCAGGCCAGGGAATTTGCTGGACCAGGGAAGGTCAATGCCCTGTGGTCACCACTTTTCCTCCTGGCCAACCTGCTGCTGCCTGAGACCTTGCTCTCCCCATAGGCGGTGGGGGCGGGGGGGGGGGGGGGAAGGGACTCCACTTCCCTTCCCTCCTCCCCGCTACCTCTGCTGCCCTTCAGGACTCCGCTTTTGCCCTGCGGCTTTGCTGTTGCCTGGGAGGGAGGACTGCACAGTTAGCCTGGCAACTCTGCTGTCACCAGGGGCTCCTCCAGCGGCCCCGTGCCTGGAGCTCCATGCTCTGCCCAGCAGTCCCACTCCTGCCAGGGTGTCTCCCCAACAACCCTGCTGCAGTCCCAGACTCCACGCTCCTGATGTCTGTCAACACCCCTGTTCCTGCAAGGGAAGCCCGGATTACGGAGTGTCAACCTATACCTGTGAAACAAATTACTCTGTGGACCCTTTTAAAACAGTTACTGAATTATATTCCACATTGATTAAATTAAAAAAAAAGACATAAGTATTGGCATTTCTCACATGAGAATCTCAAATAAAAATAAAACTTCCTTTAAAAACAATATGTATATGTGTTATAGAATCTTTTTGCTACAATCAAGTAGTACAGGTTATTTTACATTTTGAGGAAAATTTAAGGGCCTGATTCCATCTGAAACTCCTAGGACTTAAATGGGAGCAAAACTGGGCCCACCTATCCACTCTGGAGAAATTCTTTGCAAATTCGAATTGTCTTTAAAACTGATAGGAAACATAGTATGGACCAGCATGAAACAAATCAACACTGAAGCCCTAATCCATTTTAAAACAAATTAGAAAAAAGTTAAGAGTATTTCCTCCCCTTGTCCCCCATCAGAGTCTTAGCTCTGTTTTACATGACATGGTTAGGTAAACGCAAGCCAGCTTATGTCTACCTAGAAGTGGATGTGTCTTCACTTAGGCTTGGTCTACACTACATCAGAGAGACCTATAGATAGGAATCTCCCCATAGCAGCCATAAAATTCCATGTGGTGTAAGAGATTGCAGAATGTCCCCTACCACGTAATCCCCAGGGATATTAAAGACATTCACAGACGCACATACATTGATCTGGGAAAGTCACAAATGGACTTTCAGTGCATCTGAAATGAAAATGACTGTGCTTCCCTCTTCATAAGTCCTTTTCCCTTAATTTATCAAGTTATATTAAGTTATACATGTTTTTCTATTCACATTGTTATGGAATAAAAATCTATTTTTGTAAACTTAATTCATTGTTATTAGCTCACAAAATATGCAGGTTGATAGTGACAGACATTCACAAACAGTATTAATAGGTGCACTGGTAATGTTATATTACTTTACACACACAGCGCTCACCAAAGGATTCATACAGAGCTGCAAGAGAGCAATGCTGAACAGAGGATACAACAGCAACACACCCTACAATGGCACATTCTTATAATAGTCTTTCAAAGCCTCCCTGAGCATATAGTTATATGTTGAGATCTTCTAAAAGCCCTTCTATTTTGCTGTTGAAATTCAGCAGATAGCTGTTCCATCTACATTGGGAACTTTCCCCCCTTTGACTCACAAACACTGCACAGGACAGTGCAGGCAACTATAACCATGGGGATATTTTTGTCACTGAGGGCCAGTCTTGTAAGTAAATGACAAAAGACAACTCAACTGTCCTTCTGTACTTACTGAGCCTGTAGTTGAAGCACAGTTTGGAGCTGTAGAGGTGGCCAGCAGAGGTAACTGGTGAGGGGAAACCCAGAGGGCCACCAACCACAGGACACCTCTCCCCAGCCTGGGGTAAGGCTGGGATAAACCCCCTCCACCCAAGCCCTGCTTCTGTCTGCCCCTGAACATTAAAACTTGTTTAAAGATTTTTAAAACTACAATTGCTTTTTGGTAAGAGAACTGTATTACATTAATGCCATCCTTAATCTAATCAAACAAGAAGACAATAAAAAAGCACATAGGAATGTGCCCAGCTACAATGTTGGAAAGAAAACAATGCAGCAATCAGTTCTCACCTCATCTAACTAAAACCATGAGTACACACAAAATGCAATTGATTAATTTAAAGGTCCTCTGAATGATGGGAAGTAGGGGAGTAAAGGGAACAATACAAATAGGGGTTATCTATACAAAAAGTTGCAGACACTGGGACCAACCATATTAAGCAAAGGGACATTTTGATGCTTTGAAACAAAATTTAATTTGGGGGACTGAAATGATTGCATTTTAAAATTAAGTAAACTTATAGTTGAAAGATTTTAAAAAGCCAAAAATGTCACTGAAAGGAAATGGTTTGATTGACTAGATCCAACTTTTTTTCAGACTTTTGGTTTGCAAAAAACAGAGGTCAGCCTTTTATTCAGGTTTGGGCAGAGTTTTCTTTTTTTCCCCAATCTCCCAAATTATCACTTGATGTAAAATCATTTTCCACCCATCTGTACTGTGTATGTTACTATAGCTACATTATTTCTAGAAGTTAATAAAGGGTTACAATTTCTAATGAAGAGAGGGACCACTTACTTTAGTAATGTCATTTAAAAAAAAAAGTTTGAAGTCACAATTGACCTTTCTGAGGTGGTTGGGCCCTCTTCCATTTTCCTCCTCTTGAACTTTTGTACTTTACCAGGTGTGAAAAGGAGCAGTAGAGCTTTTTAAAGCAAAGCAGCAAAAATAAGCTTGCAATCACACCAGGACACTCTGCATTTCATTTGCTTAAGTAAATTCTTAAGACTCCAGGCTAAAGAAAGATTGGCATTTACTTCTTTGTCACTTACAAGGATGACATTAAAAGAAATGTTATCTTAAATCACCACTCGAACATTACAAGTGAAATTCTTATTTCAAAATAATGATGCAGTGTAACACAGAGCACCTATACAATCACTGAAATCAAGCAGTCAGAAATCCTGCAGGACAATAACTTGGCTGCTAAAATCTAGAACAGTAACGTTAATTATATAAGGTCAAGGATTTAATAACATTCAGTGTTCTCTTAAAAGTGTGTCAACCAGCATTTAAAATCAACACTGATCTAGTCCACAAACCCTAAGTCAAGCAAAATTCCTAGGTATGTCAATGGTATTTTTGCCCGAGTAAGGATTACAAAAAGCAGGTTGTATGATCAACAACCCACTCTTACAGGGCTGGACTTTATTTGATTGTGTCATGATTAAGATGAGTTTTTAGGTTTTGTTGTGTTTTTTATTTTGCTCTTCGTGATGTGGCCTTACCTCTACCTAAACTAAAATAGGGCTTCCCAAGATTAGAGAATTCCAGTTTATTCTCTACTCTTGGAGAACCTTCACTCATGAATAAACCATGCATTGCTGCCAGACTTCAAACTAAATCCATGAATTCTCTTCGGGGTTATATATTTTCAAGCAATTAATTATTAAAATTTAACAACACTTCTGTTCGTCCTCACTGAGGAGTTACTAAGTGGAAAATACCCATATTTTCTCTAATTGAAATAAACAAATTAAGGAACAAAATAAACATTTCTGTGGGTAGCAAAAGGGAGCAAAGCACCTCAACTTCCATCCCCCCAAAAGTTACAGGGAATCAGTCACTGGCTCCACTTTAACTAAGCTCTAGTTACTAGAATATAGCGTCATAAATTAAACTAACCTTCTAATCTTTAACGATACATCTACAATGCCATGCTGTTTCGGATACCAGAGCATCCTGAAATAGCTATCCCGTGTCTTCACAGCAAGCCTGTTATTGCAGGCTCACAGTTCCAATGTCCCTGTGAACCTCATTCTATGAGGAGTAAAGGAGGTTTTGGAATAGCACTTCATTTCAAAATTAACACTAAAGTGAGCTGCAGGCAAGTGGCTTAAAGAAAAAAAAATCAACCTCCTAACCAAAATAATTGCACTGGCCAAAATCTGTATGCAGACTAACCTAAAATATTTTCCTCCAGTATTGAGGATGTTGTGAGTGGTATGGTAAATAAGGGTCCTGCAATCACCAATATTTTCGAGTACTGATTTATCTAACTCTGCTCAGAGCAGGTCTTCAAAACATGGTGCTCGTAATACCACAGGCTTCCAGTTCTGTGTTACTGTACTCTACCACTGTTGCTACCAACAGTGGAATGGAACCAAATAGTAGTAGTGGCAAAAAATTTTACAGAAAAAGGCCAGTGTGTCCTCCCTGTTTTGGCTCTGGGCCCTATTCCCTGTTCTGCTTTCTAAAGGTAGAAACCCCATTCTTGACCAAATCTATCATGTTTCTACCTGCTACTTCCTTCTAGTCCCCCCAAAAACATTTTTCTGTAAAAAATCCTTTCTTAGTCTTCTCCTCTGAAAAAGTGCTAACAAAACAAGGCAACTGAAAATCTTTTAGCCTTTAACAAATCTGAACAGAGAAAATGAAATAAATGTATAGCTTTAACCGCTCCTCATTCCCCTTACTGTGTTGATTAATTCTGTAGCTGAACTGTAAGCTATCTGGGAACAGGGTTCTTTATAGACAACTATGAAGATAAGCATTTAGCATACTCCAAGCACCAAATAATATTCACTTCATATATGACATACCAGTGGTAAGACTTAAAACAGCAAGCACTGTCACTGCTATCTGTGTTGCTTCAAGAATACTCACTGGAAAGGGGTGCTAATTTTGAAAACTGGATGTAAGAATGACTGTTTTAATGGTATAAAGAAGCATTATTATGCTGGCTGACATACAGTGAATTCAATCCTTCCTTCAGTTCAATCTGAAGTACAGTTCAATGGCTTTAGTAAGAACAGCTTTAAAGTTCTATCATGTGATGAACTTCATGCTGACCTCTGGCATAGTATGTACACGAACTCTTTCACCCTGCTTGGGTTTTCCCCTGTCTTTTCCCTGATCTTTAATGAGGATATCATGCTTGGGAGTAGCAGGCTAAAGTTTGCTTTGTACTTTCAGAATGGGCTGCACGCCAAAATACAAGTACAATGACTGGATTCAGTTTTTAAGTAAACACATCAGAATGGCATTCACCCTAATACGGGAAGAATGCTTTCGATCACAACTTTAACAGGAAATGTAGACCAAAGCAAAAATGGGTCATCTCCTAATTCACTATGGAGACACTGGGATTTACACCTGGATTTTAATGCTGTTCTCTTCTAATGAAAGTTTCCTGTTACAGAAATTTTGCTTCCAAAGACCTATTTTTTTCAGCACAATGATTTTTAAAAGATGCATATTTGTACAATATGTAGTACAGTCTTGACATTTCTGCTTTTACATTATTTCAATAAGAAATCTATACACGTGAACAACATTTACAAACTTACAAAATCATATTACATGCACCAATAAATTGGCTTACTGTCAATATGTATAATATTCACTTATTCTTCACTCTAGCATATGAATGCTTCACTAACTTTATTTTATTTGCACAAATTCCTTGTAAAGCTGGGAAATACTAATCAATCCTGTCTGACATATGCAGAATTGAGGAACAGAGAAACTACTTGCTGAAGGTCATACAGGAACTTGATAGCACATAGCCAATCTCTGGAGTCCCTGTGCAGTTTCTAAAACACAAGAACATGCTTCCTCTTTCAATAGACTGATGATCATTTAGTGCATTAAATTAATTTGACATTTTCTGAGGTAAATTAGGTGCCATATAATTCTGCTTCATTATCTGTCCAAAGTGCATAAAGAATTAGGAAAGAGTCCTGAGGAAAAATAGTACGTGGTAATTTAAAACTGAACTTCAATGCTCATGCACAAAGAGGTAGAATTTTGGTTGCATAAATAACCTTATCTTAGTCAGTTCCTGAACTTTTCCTGCATTATTTTGCAGCCCTAATATTCTTTTCATATATATATTTCCCTCCTAACTATGGAATTTGCTATTAATTTTAAAAAAACAAAAATCCACAATTTTCAACTCTGATTTGGAGCATTACAATGCTCTATACTATGAAACATGTCTAATCTGGGAGAAAAAAACCCTATGGCTGTGTCTACATTGGCATCCCTTTCCGGAAAAGGGATGCTAATGAGACACATCGCAATTGCAAATCCGCGGGGGATTTAAATATCCCCTGCGACATTTGCATTGACATGGCTGCCGCTTTTTTCTGGCTTGGGGATAAGCCGGAGAAAAGCGCCAGTCTAGACGTGATTCTCCGGAAAATAAATCTTTTTCCAGAGGATTTCTTATTCCTACTTTCAAGTAGGAAATCCTTCGGAAAAGGCTTTATTTTCCGGAGAATCACATCTAGACTGGCGCTTTTCTCCAGCTTATCCCCAAGCCGGAAAAAAGCGGCAGCCATGTAAATGCAAATGCCGCAGGGGATATTTAAATCCCCCGCGGATTTGCAATTGCGATGTGTCTCATTAGCATCCCTTTTCCGGAAAGGGATGCCAATGTAGACACAGCCTATATGTATTGAATGCAAGGTCCTTCATTTTTTGTTTTAATTTTTTAATTTCCCAGGAATGTATCAATGTGTATTACAAAAAACCAAACAACAGATGAAAATCAGAGCAATAATAATTCTACAGTTGTCCAACACGTGAGGTTAAAACTGGGAGACATGAAGAAAAAAAACCCCAATAATTAGAGAAAAGTAAGGCTATTGAAAGTTAAAAAACAGTTTGATGCTGTGATTTATTTAATGAACTGTAAATTAACTGAATGTTCATATATGCATGTGTACATCTTACTCACCATTGCCACAGTTTGACACCCTTGCATTTACACTTAGACTAATTTGTTAACATAAACACATCTATCTAATGTAATTTATTAGCTTTTCTTAACATTCAGTATTTTCATGTATTTAAGTGGTCCAAAATGTGGGTGAAAATTGATAATAATTAAATAATAAATTTTCTATAGCTGAGAATTTTTAGTTAAAAAAAAATCAGCAAACACTGAAAGCAAAAAGCCTTAACTACACGTAAGGAGGCCAGATTGCTCTGAAAGCATGTCTCTTCCCATGCACAGCTCCTTCACAGACCACATTCCATAGTTCACTCAGTCTATATAAGCAGTGTGCATACTGACAATGAAATACTGAGAGACAGATAGTTTTATCACCATTTAACCAAAGGCTCATTTGAGAGGGTTTTTTGTTATCTGTGGAAACCTTATAAACTGAGTTTTCCCCAGACCAATGGAAAGTACATGCACAACCCAGAAATAATGCTTATACCAAATTTCAAGTTACCGCTTAAAATCTGTGTATTGGGCCCCAGTTTCTTTATCAGGCCATAGAGAGGCAGAGGAAAGAGTAAGTGGTTACACTGACAGGATATCAGTTCAGACTGTAAAATTACTTCAAAGATTATTGATCCAAAGAGAAAGTAAAAAATGAAATCTAGTGAAGATATGTATTGGTGTTTTCTCTACCAGAGCCCTCATTCTGAAAAGGGGAAAAAAGCAAGCAGTTCCAATTACTAATCATTGCATGTCATCTGAGATCTTAAATAAATAAAAAATAAAGTCAGAAAAAAGGAAGCGGAGAGATAGGAAGTAGTTTGCTTGTCATCAGTATTATGATCAACACATTATAACTGGAAGATCCAAGAATACAAAGTATAGAAATATGAAAGGATATTATTGGCATTTTACAAGGGCAGGGGAAAAGAGGAGGGAAGGAACGAAGGCAAATAGCATTGTAAAGTTATTTAAAATAAATTATACTTTTTAAATTGGAGTAAACAAAGTAAGGAGAGAAAAGTAGTATATTCGGAATATAACCGACTCAACAATGACTTCTTACAGCAAAATAGCAGATCTCTATTGTCTTATTTGTTTATTTTAATATGAGGCAACAAATTATTTGCTAGACATGCTGCAATAACCAGCAAAATAAACCTAACACAATGAAAAACTGCTAAAATAAAAAACTCACTTAGCACTAGAATGCCCTTCCTCCTCCTCCTGGCTCACTTTTAAACATGAAAAGGAATGTCATGCATTTCCAAACTATGTCTAGGAGCACAGCCCCAGAGATCATGACTAAAACCCTGAAGCTCTTTACTATACAAATAAAAAAATGTTATGTGACCTGGACTTAAACACAAGTGGTGATAGTATACAAAGTCTGTAGTAAAAGTATCGTGAAGAAACTTTTAAATATCATTTCTGACATCCTCCTTGAGAGTTACGCCCCTCTCCTCAGATCAGCAGCACAAATTCCACAGGATACTGAAAACTGTCAAGACAGCAGGTTTTCTGTCTTCAGTGTAGTATGTATTCTTGTATAAAAATGTGTGATACATTAAAAAAAAACTGTGAAGAAAGGGTGTTCTCTGTATTATACATTCATTGTTGCCTCAAATGTCTCTATTATTTAAGGCTACTGGAACTCTGTGCCCATAGTTACATATGATAACTCAAGATTTACATATAGTATAAGTCATTGGAGCCTTTATTTAATAAGTTGGACTTCTACTATTATATAGAAAAAAGTTAAATATAAGTGTTAAGAAACACCATGACTAGGTGCCAGTCTCTTTGCTGTGCAACTACTTAGCCAAAATTCAGTCTTGTGCCACAATTTATTGTACTTACACTAAACAGGAGAATGGACCATTTGACTATTCCTCACTAACATATATAATTCTCATATATTTTACAACATGCAAATTTCTGCTTAGTGTTTTTCAAAAACTAAAGGTATTGACATTTAATAGTGTTTTTCCACAAATACTTTTCTTCTTTTTGTGAAACGCAGGCTTTTAATGTTTTCCATGCCCAACTCCTGAATTGCAATTTGTTTCCTTGGCATTGATGTGCTCTGGATGAAGATGAATCCTATTAATAGTCAAGGTTAATTTTGATGCTGAATACAGTATTTCTACCTCAAAGGAGTATTTGAAGAAAAGACTGTCAGGTTCTCAGACACTACAGTAATGGGAGACATACAAATACCATACAGAGAGAGAGAATGGAATAACTTAAGGCCCTGGCCTTATGTATCTTTTCTGAAAATTTTGGTGTTCCACTTAGGACAGTGGTCACCAACCAGTAGATTGTGATCTACTGGTAGATCTTGGAGCCTCTGACAGGTGATCCTGACTGGTTTGGCCACGTGGCTATCAAGTGCCACCACTTCAGCTGATCCTCCTCCTACTGCTGCGCATCTCTGGCCCTTTGCCTTGGAGCTGTTTCCCTAGGAGCCTCCTGTTTGCTGTGCAGGGCAGGGAAGGGAGAGGATGGGTGCTGATGTCAAGGTGCTCCTTTAACCTACCCTGTATCCTATCTCTACAGAGCAGAGAGGGGGCACAACAGGACTAGGGATAGAGCAAATTTGTTAGCTGCTTTTGGGAATGGTGCAGGGCCAGGGCAGGGTGATCCTGCCTTAGTCTCACTGCACCATCACCTAGGTGCCCAGCTGTAGTCCACATCCTGAACCCCTCTACCCCAGTCATGAACCCCCTACTACATCCCAAGCCCCTGCCCTAGCCCTGAGCCCCCATGCATCCAAACATCCTCCCAGAGCCTGCACCTAGAACCCCCTCCAGCACCACAGCTGCCTGCCCCAAGCTCAGATCAGAGCCCCTCTCACACTCCAAATCCCTTATCCAAGACCAGAGTCTGCACCCCAACCTGCTGCCCCAGCCTGGTAAAAGTGAGTGTTGGGAGGGAGGAAGATGGAGTGAGCAGCGGCGGGGCCACAGAGAGAGGCGGGGCAAAGAAGCACAAAATTTAGAAAACAGGAGACTGAAGGGGGATATGATAGAGGTCTATAAAATCATGAGTGGTGTGGAGAGGACTGATAAAGAAAAGTTATTTATTAGTTCCCATAATAGAAGAACTAGAGGACACCAAATGAAATTAATGGGTAGCAGGTTTAAAACTAATAAAAGAAAGTTCTTTTTCACACAGCGTGTAGTCAACCTGTGGAACTCCTTGCCAGAGAAGGCTGTGAAGGCAAGGACTATAATAGAGTTTAAAGAGAAGCTGGATAAATTCATGGAGGTTAGGTCCATAAAAGGCTATTAGCCAGGGGATAAAATGGTGTCCTTGGCCTCTGTTTGTCAGAGGCTGGAGAGGGATGGCAGGAGACAAATCGCTTGATCATTGTCTTTGGTCCACCCTCTCTGGGGCACCTAGTGTTGGCCACTGTCAGTAGACAGGATACTGGGCTAGATGGACCTTTGGTCTGACCCAGTACGGCCGTTCTTATGTTCTTATGTAAAGGAGACGGGGCAAAGATATTTGAGTTTGAGTAGATCTTGGAATGCACTTAAAATTCAAAAAGTGATCTTGTATGTAAAAAGGTTGGAGACCACTGACTTAGGACATAGCTACTGTGGGAGATGGAAGTGGCAGCAAACTCTCAATTACCTTGGATCAGACCCACCCAGAGCTTCATATTTCAGAATAGAAATTTTAATCTGGACTCTGTTCAGAATGGCACAAAGACACATTCACTATAATCTGGACTGGCAAGCAGACGGATGTCTAGGTCTTGCAAAGCTGGAGCTTTTTCTGGGTGTGAAGCATCATTTCTAGATAAGAGTTTTAATAATCATGCCTAAAGATTGTGTACATGTAGATCATCTTGATTAGGTCTGTGTCCAAGAGGGTGAGCACAATCTTCTGGCTGATGCTTTTTTGATGACCTTAGCAGTGATGGTCTTTTCTTAAAAGCACTACTTAAGTCTGCATTCAGCTTAAGATGGCTGCGCTTGAGCCATGAGTTGGGAAAGCCAGGAACTGGTGCTGACAGAAGACAGAGCGAAATAAATCTAGGAGGAGAAGGCTCAAAGAAAAGATTCAGGCCTTGTCTACTCTAGAAAATTAAGGCATCTTAAACTCAGGGATGTGAAAAATCCAGACACTCCCAAGTAGCATAGTTAAACTGACTCAGCCCCCCCCCGCCCGAGTTTTCCACTGACTTAGCTACTACCTCTCAGGAAAGTGGGTCGTCTAGAGTGGTAAAAGAACCCCTCCTGTCAGTTTAGGTAGCGTCTAACACCGAAGTGCTACAATGGCATAGCTGCAGCTGTGTTGCTGTACCATTTTATGTGTGGACAAGCCCTAAGAAAGGATATAAAGCACCCCAGTGCAGACAGGTTTGTATGATGTGGAATATTTACACGGGATTTAGTGACCAATTATTTTCTTCCTCTCCCTAACCTACCATGTTTAGTTTTCATAAATAAATGCTAAGCTTTGTTTTGAACCAGTTAGTGATGAATTGCCATTGATTTCTACAAATTGCTTATAAGCAGGGCTCGACAAATAATGCAATCTACTCGCCCGTTGTGAGTAAATTGCAACCCGGAAGAGCCAGGTTCGGGCGATCGGCGCATGCACAGATTTCCGGACTGTGCGGCTGGCGAGTGGGGCTCTCCGCGGTTCGGCAAGCCCTGCTTATAAGCAAGGTAGGATTTTCTAATCATGCTATGTATAGGGTTGCCAGATTGTCTCCCAAAAAATACCAAACATGTGGGCTTTTAAAAAAAAATAAAATACCCCCCACCGCTGGGCTTCAGCACAGTATTTTCTGAATTTTTTTACCAGACAGAGGGTGCAAAAACCACAAGTGATCCACCCCGTCGTCTTGCCCATTCCCAGCATCTGGCGAACAGAGACCAGGGACACTTCACTGCTCGACTTTGCAGGATATTGGGGTGTCTGTCAAAGCACCCTGGGATGAAGTGGGGGATTGAGGGGGGCTCACAGGGGAAGGTTGTGAGGAGGCATGTGGGGGGGGGGTCGGGGGCTTGCAGGGGCAGTGGTGGGGTTTCCGAGGAGGGAGCTGTGGGGGGGTGAAGGGGCTTGCAGGTGCTGCCTGCCCAGGGCAAGGACCCAGCGCCTGCACATGCTGCGTGTCTCTGACTTCTCATGGTGCTCCGGGCACGGCTGCCGAGTCTGTGTACGAGGCGGGTCCCAAGCCCGGTCAAGCCAGAAAGCTCCCGCTGCAGGGACCCGAGCCTGTGTCTCACTCCAGATGCGGGGCCCAGTGACGTCGCAGGGCCGGGGCAGCCACTGGCTGCAGCTGGAGTGCAACGGGCTGAGCCCCCAGCAGGCACTCCCTCTAGTTGCTAGCAGAAGCCGGGCAAGGGTTAGGGTTAGGGTTCCCAGCCACTGCCCCACCTGGCTTTTGCATGGGACCACAGGCTCCCAGCGCCAATCACGGCCCTGCCTCCCAGTCGCTCCCCCGTCCCTGCCAGGCTTCCGTCCGGCACCCAACCGGAAATTCAGAAAATACCAGACATTGCACATGTCCGGTATTTTCTGAATGTTTTTACTAGGCAGAGAGCGCAAATACCGGACTGTCCGGTAGAAAACCGGACACCTGGCAACCCTAGTTACGTAAGATACTGGGATTTCCTTCATCATTCATTCTTGAAACATAATTTCCCCAGTCTCCTCTTCTTTTTCCAAAATTACACAGCATCCCTCTTTTCCCTCTCTTCCCTCCTCCAGAGTGACATGGTGATATGTGAGCACCTCTTGGAATGGGTTGTCCTGAATACTGTGACACATGAGGAGTATAAAGAAACAGTGAGAGTTATTTTAGCAACAGAGATTGCTTCCATCATCATCAGTTAAGTAGCTGTGGCAATAACAAAGGGACATCTTAGTCTTCTATTGATGTGGGAGAGTGACAGAAAGAGAGAAAGAAAGACTACAATGGATGCCCCTCACATCATGTTATCAGGAGGCGCTGAGAAGATTTTGAGAGGAATCACAGCATAAGAGAGGTGAGCCAAGTTGTTCAAGAGGTCAAAGATAGATTTCCAGCAAAAGAAAGTGACGTTGTATAAAGCAGCAGCATAACTTGGAACACAAACAATATGTATTAGGCTGCGTCTAGACTACATGGCTCCGATGACGGAGCCATGTAGATTAGGGTTATAGGCAAAGGCAAATGAAGCCGCGATTTAAATGCTCGCGGCTTCATTTACATTTACATGGCTGCCGCGCTGAGCCGACAAACAGCTGCTCAGCTGTTTGTCCGCTCAGCGCGCTAGTCTGGACGCTCCCCTGCCGATATCAATGCCCTTTGTCGGCAGCCCCGTTATTCCTCGTGGGATGAGGTTTACCGGGGCTGCCAACAAAGGGCTTTGATGTCGGCAGGGGAGCATCCAGACTAGCGCGCTGAGTGGACAAACAGCTGATCAGCTGTTTGTTGGCTCAGTGCGGCAGCCATGTAAATGTAAATGAAGCCGCGATCATTTAAATCGCGGCTTCATTTGCCTTTGCCAAAACAACAAATCTACATGGCTCCATCGACGGAGCCATGTAGTTTAGACGTACCCTTAGTGTGATTTCCCAGGCAAATCCAAACAGTTGATAGAACAACAAATCAAATAATGCAATTTGGAGAGAAAAGGAAGCTAAACACAAAAATAGGTGCCAAAGGAAGAACAAAATATCAGAGAATTCTCCATTTTAAGACTCTAAAATAACTGTACTTTTAAAGGAGCAGACTCTATGATGGGCAGGTTTGTATCAAGGATGGGATAGCCAGGCCAGAGGAATAGGATTGCAAAGTCTGATGTTACTAGAAAGAACCCCTGGGATCTGGTGGGATGGGTAAAGTTACAAAGTGCTGACTGTAAAACGAGTAGATGTATTTGTTAAATTGGTACATGTTGTACTACTTTTTCCTGGAAAGCTGAACTGCTCTCATATATTTTGTACATTCAGGGAACATGCAGTGCCTCTCCAAAGTTGAAAAGAAACAAGGAACAACAAATTATATCAGAAGTGACTGGAATCAAGTGATTCAGCTGATACATGTTTACCCAAGTAAGGTGACATATCAATCTGGAAGAGGACACTAGCATGGCTATTAGGTCATTGCTCTTAGCTGCTTGTTTACCAACAGGTTTCTAGAGATAACATAGGGCCTATACTCTTATAGTGGCAAATGGTCTGACATAAACAAAGATGAGTTAGCCCCCTCCTGAATGTAGGCAGTGGATAGCATAAAGAATTTAAATCTCTCGGATTATTACATTTTGATTTTGGGGGGAAATGCTGTGGGATTTGGGTAGTCTAGGGCAATGTTGTGGGGAAGCTCATGATAAGGCCTACATCTCAGAAAGTATTTTATAGAAATGGAGGAAGGTAATGGGTCCCCACAGCATAAAATAAGAGGATAACATTATTCTCTGAGGAAGAGAGCCAAATTCTAGTCAGCAATAATTGTGTAGCTTGAGGCACTTACTACTAGAACAACAGTATCAAAGACCAGTTCCAGAAAGGTTTTGCTGAGACACTCATAGCAGAGGAAATATGAAGGTACTCCTAAGACAACAGTATGGTGGACTTTGTAGAGGGACAAAAAACTAACATAAGGGATGAAAGAAGGCTGTGCTTTAAACAACATCTTTAATATTTTTTGGAGTAATTCTGGAACTAAGCAGTTCTGTATTTAATAACTATAAGCCCTATGCATTTGAAATCTCTTCCCATCCCTCACTCACACACACAGGTCCTAGGACATTGAAAGCTTGTACTAACAGGGAACAATTGCAGGGTTGTCAACTCTTGCAATTTTATTGTCAGTTTCACAACAGTTGACAATTTTCCCAAACCCCAAACTCCTGGAGTCATGTTATTATGTGAGATCATCAGATTTCATATTTTAAAAATGTTGTCCATACAGCTGTGGAAAAAAGCTTTAAATCCCAAATATAAAATGGATAAAAATAAGAAAGCAAATAAAGAACCTCATGAATTTTAAGCCAGTTTAATAAATTTTGGGAGTCTTCCCCATGATTTTTAGTACTTGGACTCCACTATACTGCAGCTGATAAGGTGGGCATAATTTATAGACCCACAGCAAATAAGTCAAACTTATCTCAAGTCTGAAGGATAGCCACATATACAGCCTTGTTTAATTACTGGTAAACAGATATGTTTAGCTGCTATAAAGTGACAAGGTATTGTCCTTACCACTAGATCAGCAACAGAAACCTGTTCAGTAAGCTTGTGTGAAAGCCACATATCTTTGTGTTTGTCTCCCATTTTGCTGCTGTATGCTGCTTTGAATGAACAGCTGCATGAAAGTTTAGAATATTTGTTAATGAGGCATTAATAATAATCCCTAACTCTTATCAGAAGCTCTCATAGCACTTCATGAGCTCATTGTCATTACCCCATATTTGAAAACTGAGGCATATAGAGGTGAAGTGGCTTGCCCAAGATTACCCTGGCGGCCAGGGGCAGAGCTGGGAACAGAATTAAAGTCTATGTCCAGTACTCTATCCATTAGGCCAGTCAGGCTCTCAATATTGAAAAGTTAAATTATCTTCAGTTTTTATCTGATAAATATTTTTCCTACAGACTGAGGCGAAGCGTTAGAAAGCACATACTAATATTTAAAACTAAATATTTATTTCTGTTATGGGGGACCCTTTGGGATGCTATAACAACATTTTAAAATCTAATTTAATTCTGAAATTTATTGCTATGGTTACTTATTAGTTTTTATTCAGTGTGGTTAATGAAGACAGTCTGATCAAATTGTTATTTAAATTAAACAAACGTTTAATTTGGGGCTTGAGCTGTAAAATTAATAAGATTTAGTCCTAGACATTTCTGCAGTATTTGGAGGTCAACAACAGAGTTGCAAAGTACGTTTGAAACAAAAGGCAAATACAGTTAATGATAGGCTCTACTAAAAATACTCATATTCTGTTTCCTGAATATTGTTCTATTTGAATATACTTGGGGCTATTATATAATTCTCTGATCCTACTTAAAGTATTTTTATGGTGGTCCCAGTGAGGACAAATAAATCTATGGCTGTAATTAAAATAATAATATTAGTGTTGAACACCACAAGATTCAAACCTGAAAGATTACTGGAATACAACAATTGGAAAGAATGGTAGACAAACTGGTTAGAAGAAATATTAAAACTACACCAGTCCACACTATGTGATTTACTAAACAGCTGACTCACAAATTCTGACAGCAAATTTTAGAAAAAATTAGTCTATAGTGGCTTTTCCAAAGTAACATTCATTTTATGAAGGACTCTGTGAAACAACATATACATCAGAGACCTTTCTAAAATACAACCGGTCCCCGGGTTACGAACGCATCGATTTACGACCGTTCGCATTTACAACCAAGCTCCTATACAGCCGGAACCCGAGTTACGAACGAAATCCGCACTTACGAACAGCGCAGCCACACATCAGTGAATGTAATTCGACTTACGAACACATTGAGTTACGACCAAGTGCTTGGAACATTAACTCGTTCGTAAGTCGGGGACCAGCTGTAATACATTTGTTTGGCTCAGCAGAACAAGAAGAAAGGAAAGATTATGAAGATTACCATGTGCATCAGCAAAATGAATATTTGAAGAACACTACCACTAAAACTTTGCACCTCTCCATCTGGCATAAACAAAAAAAAAAACAACAGGTAGCAGTTTTTGTTCAGAAAGAAATCTGTACACGTGAAAACTCTCTAAATGGGGACTCTCTGGTCCACCAACATTCCTGGTCTGGCACAGATGTTGCAGGACCAGAGTCCCAGTGAAGGGCCAGCAGAAGAGAGTCCTGAAGGGCTGGCAGGGTAACGGGCTGTTTGAAGAGAGCTGCCAGTAAGGCTACCCCCTCCAAAGCAGCCGGGCTGCCTAATGGGGCTGGGAGACCCAACATATATCTGCCTGGTGGGGCTGCAAGCCACAGCTGCAGCAGGGGCAGCAGCAATGGCCCAGCAGGGACCAGAGCCACAGTGTGTGGCTGCTCTGTGGGGTCAGAATCCCTGTTGCGTAGCTGCCCAGGGGGTCGGGAGTCCCAGCAAACAGCTGACCGGTAGGGCTGGGTGACTCAGCTCATGGCTCCCTGGTGGGGCTGGGAGCCGCAGTAGCGGCAACTTCTCAGTGGGGTCCGCTGGGCAGTGGGTTGGCAGCAGGTGGGGAGCCAGCTGGGAAGCAGACCAGGGCTGGGAGAGGGAGAGGGGCCATGGCAGGGGAGCCAGAAATGACCTTCCCTGGTGTGGTTAAATCCCTCATCCAGGATTGGTCAGGTCCCAAGGGTGTCAGACCAGAGAGGTTCAATCTGTATGGGTAATGTGACAATTACTTCTAAAGTGATGGCTAAAAATAAATATGAGATGGGGGTGACAAAAGTACTGGAGCTTTTACATTAAACCCACCACAGCAGTAATCTCACATGTGCTACCTTTCACCATTTGAGCTGCAGTCCCAATTCTTTGAACCTAAGGAGTAAGCAAAAGTAGGCACTGAGTGAGATTCAACAACAAATAGCTACTGTAATTTTATACTTGGAAAGGCACTTGATCTGTAAAAGCCTTTCCTGCACAAACTCTTTAAGACACCTTTACAATAATCCGACTAGTGGGAAAATAGAGAAGAGTAAGTATTTTAGCAAAACCACCTGTTTTCTAAATTCTGAAAATAGATTAGAAAAACACAGCAAACCTCAAAAGTGTCTGTCATTTTGAAACCACGAGCAAGTATCTCAATCTAAGTAACATAGCCTTGCCCTCTTGCTAAAAATAAAACAGTACATTACAGCAACATTTTTGCTTGCTTCAGCCAAGAACTCAAAAGCCTCCCTAAACCCTCCCTTAGCTGGTTTATTTGAATGTATACTATGAGTCAGCATTTCTCAACATTTCTGGAAAATCCTCAGAATATAATCCACCCCTGCAACAGGAAACAGTCTATCCATTCCAGTGTACAACAGGAAGCACTCACATATCCACAAGCTTCACCTGAACTGTATAAATATTATTAATTGCAATTTACTGAGGCTATCAAATATGTCCCCTTTTACTCTAATAAGCGCAACAATTCTCATCTGCAGTTAAAGAACATTTTGAGCAAAGACTAGCAGAAGTAAATCAGATTATCTGAAATGCTCTACGTTATGCTCAAATCACTGCACATTCTTCTTAGAAATTTCAAACCTTTATTGTATTTACCCTATTTAGAACTAGAACTCTCGACATATTCCTGCTAATTATATAAGATTTAATTCAACCACATGGAGGACCTAAGGCAGGAAAACAAGAAGAATGTATAGAAAGATAAATCCCATCCTAGGTCCAGCCCAAATAGCTGGGCTGGGTCTTTGGTCGAGAAAAGGGAGCTGAGAGGAAGAATCTTCCTTGGCACATGAAATAGTCTAAAGAAGCTGCTCTGCAGCTTCTATGTCATTATTAGCTGAAATAAACCTGCATGTATTTTCATCACGGAGGATCAGTGCAGCAATGGATTGTGTAGCTCTAGTCATGCCCCTTGCCATGGGGCATGAGGCTTACCAACATGCCACATGTCTTTTACAACCCAGGAATCTCTGCAAGGTTCTGAACATTCCCATCCAAATTTTCTTTGCAACCATATCCACAGAGAGCAGCAAAGCCACAATGGTTTGGCCATCAGGGCAGGATTTGGCTCATAAATGTGAAATCCATCCTAATAGACTGGTTGTGGGGTTCTCTATGGAGTCAGGGAAAAGAATCTTTCTACACCCAAGGCCACAAAGCAGTTATAGAGTTGCTATACATCCACTACTTCAGAGAAGCTAGAGTTAGCTCCAACCCAATAGCTCCTGAAAAGTCCCACTGCTACATAGCAGTTTACACACTAGAGTTCAATGATGGGCAATGATTGTGTTTCTCCAAATCTTGCCCACTCCTATATACACTAGACTAGAACAAAATCAGTTCTGATGCAAATGTAACCCCTTGCATCCACTGAACTTGAGGGCAGAATTTATCTCTTAGCAATTTACATTAACTATTTGCATCAACACAACAGGTACACAATGAATACAGCTGGCAAAAATATTCCTAAACACCTCTTAAACTTTTGATATTTCTCTTGTTTTCATATAGTCATTTCAAAAGCACTTTCCATAGTTAGTGTAACTTCTGCTTTATTAATGTCACATTTAGGCATACTACAATGAGCCATGTAGCGGAAGTCAACATACAGGCAGTCCCCGGGTTACATACAAGATAGGGACTGTAGGTTTGTTCTTAAGTTGAATTTGTATGTAAGTCAGAACTGGTACATTTTGTAGGGGAAACTCTAGCCAAACATTTCTCCAGAGCTCAGTTTTATTCTCCCACATCTCACTTCCCTTAGTCCTTTATTCTCAAGCTGAGGTGTCTGCTGAGAAAAGCCGCTCCCTGGTCTGCTGGGGGAGGAGGGGGGGGGGTGCTAGCTTCGTGTCTCCCTGGTCTGCTGGGGGGAAGCAGCAGCCTCACCCCGTTTGTAAGTAGGGATCTGATGTAAGTCAGAGCCATGTAACCCGGGGACTGCCTGTACTTATATTTGCTTACAGTGGTATCTTCACAGTGATAAGTCAACAGCTGATGCTCCCCGATGACCCTGTTTACTCTTCTTGTTTCGGTGGAGTAGTAGAGTTCACAGGAGAGCACTCAGCATTCAATTTATCACATCTATAATAGACACGATAAACCAATCCTGCCGGATCTATCGCTACCCATCAATCCAGCCCATACTGAAGACATACCCTAAGAATCTGTTACTGTTTTGCTTTAAATATATAACTGGATAGTGGTATTAAAGACTGTGTGAGTGAAAAAGGAAACATTTTGCAAACAGTGTTACACGCTCCAAATCCTACAACGTGCACCCTGTATATTTTTCACGATAGCACAAGGTAAGAAATTCACTGCTTTCAAAGACTGTATTCCTCAAAATTAAACTAAATTTTCTTTCTGAGAAATAAAGACAATAATAAAATCATAAGACAAACACACATTGTTGCTTTTTAAAAAGTGTATGTGTAGATCTCTTTTTTTTTAAAGGGTCATTGTTTATAATTTCTATAAAAGAAGCTATTTAAATCCCATCAACAAAAATCTGTTTCTCAAATGTTTTTAAATACAGAGAAATGAGATTAAAGTGCAACAGATAGACAAATACTTCAACCATCATAGTCATTAACAGATGCATTTAACATTAGTGCAGCTTTCAAAAGCAAAACATCTGGTTCTAATTCCAAATCTGGCTTATAATACAAGTTCCGCCTCCACAAAACTTTTATTATAAACTGTTCTTTTCCTCCTTTTTTTCCCCCCTCTTTTTTGGAACCAGCTGTTCCTTCCTTCTTGCTGGAAGCCACCTGACTATTGCCAGGAAGAGGAATGCAAAACATTCCCAGGAGCAGCTCCTGACGTCAGTGCAGCATTCCACCTCCCAGTGGTCAAGACTGTCTGGAAATTCCAGTCTCCAACAGAACTAATTTAATGTGATAAAAGCTGTAGCTTGCACTGAATCACATTAAAAACTCCTTCATGTTAAAGCAACACACAGTGATATTATCTGCTTTAAAACCAAAAACCAAGGATAGACCTGCACTGCTTGCTCTGAAGCTATATTACAGTTCTTACTGTGATAATACTTTTGTAGAGTAATAATAGAATACCTAAACTGGAGGTATAGGATGCTATGCTTTGGTTAGATATTTTTTAATGGATCATGTACCATTTCTGAATATTCCATGAAGGAGAGGGGAAGGGAGAAGGAAAGCCAGAAGCTTATTTAAGATTACAGTGGGGTAATCATGAATCAGCCAGAATTCTTTATAGGAGGTACCAGACCCTTTACAGCCATTCCATAATCCTACACTCCAGCACGCAGGACAGTATCTTGGCTTAAAGTAGAAGTTTCCAGCTCAGACAAATTTTGGTTCTTTACTAAGTTTAAGAAAGAACCTGAGATGATCAGCTTGGACTCTAGCTTTTATGATTCTCTGACTTTACTTTTAAAATCTGGGTCCAAAGGTGCTGATGGACAGATAGGATAGAAACATTCAAAATAGTTTCCCCTACAGTGCTCCTAGATAGATCAAATAGTGACAACAATATATCTAGATAGTACAGATTAAAAAGCTGTCCTGTTTTGTCTTGTTTAGAGATAGGATAAGATTTAAATGTAGTATAAACAGTAAAGATTTGCAAATAAGGAATGCAGGGGAAGGGTGCCCTTTCTTCATCAGCAATAAACTCTGGGTGAAGGACACTTAAAAGCTAAGTTCTTTTAAATTATTAATGACTGCTGTATTTCAGGGGCAGGTGAGAACAGGCCTTTGTAAACAACATACCCTTGGAACTCACACACTTTCAATATTTCCCATATTTCCAATAACATTCAATTTGCAATGTCTAGCAAAATAGGATGATTTGAAATAGCATTTCAGCTATGCATTTCCTTACTTTTGTGGTTTTAAAAACAAAAATGTAATAGCTGCATACATTAATATGTTCAAACAACAACAACAAAAAAAAGATAAAAATTCCTTCCTCCTAATCAGATTCAACTGAAAATTACAAAAGAAATATCCCTGTTTAGATTCAATGTGCATGCTTTCTCTCTCCCTCTCTCTCTCCCTTCCTCCTACACCCCCTAGACATTAACGTTTTTAATTCTACTAGAAGGCCAACCACAAAGATGATTAATGAATTTTACTGAAATAAGAGTAGTACAGTGGCATCTCCAACTTCTAAACACTATGTAAGAATCAGAAGAAGTTACTGAACCTGGGATAAAGCTGAAATGGTTCACTGATATTCTCTCATCACTGAGGTCATGAGGGATGATCAAGGAAGGACCAAGAGGAAGTGAAAAAAAGAGGAGGGGAAGTTTTCCAAATACACGATTACATTTCATGTATTGCTCTTCACAATAAATAAATAAATAAATAAAAATATACCACTTCTCATCCCAAGAACAGCAAAATCTTAAGTTTGGATCTACCTCTCTCCATTTAATCTCTAAATAATTTCCAGAAAACAAAACAAAACAAAACAAAAAGCTAATGCCTTATCTTGAATACACAAAGAGGACTAGATATTGTGAACCCTTCCAGCATATTTCTTTCTTCCAGATATTTAATATCAAATATTAATGTACCAACCTTGACTCACCATAGGCACACAGATCTGGGACAGTCTTAAAATACCATCTGTAATTATGTACCACGACACTGAATCTGTTATAATGTTCAATGTTCTGACATTGGCTCAGAGAAGCAATTCCGTAAGCTGTATGCATTTGTGAGATGGATATTGGAAGTTATTCTGATGGTTCCAGAAGACAAATGAAAACACAAATATGCAACATATACAACGTGCTGCTTTACAATAATTCACTATATTCTAAAGACCTCTGGCTCTTCAAAGTAATTGAAGCACTTAGAAACAAACATCTATTATGGACAGATAAACCTGAAGGATTTCTTTTTTTAAGAGGAGAAAACTTGAAGCCTTGAAAAATACATGTCATGGGGTACATCCTCCTATGCTTTATGGAAGTTGGCTCATGAATATAAATACGCACAACTCAAAGATGCTTTAGACAAAATGCCTCACGTAACCTAACCCTTTTAATGTTACAGTCAGCCAGATCTGTATATCCTATTTTGGTGCATGTATCGTTCTTGTACGTAACATTAGAAATATGAAGTATGAGTGTTTATCGCTTTAAATTTACTAATGAGAACTATTACTGGTGCTCCCTCTCAAAACCTTAACGATTTGGTGTGATCAACTTAACTTATAAAAAGCCTCGTTCGTCCTGTAAATCCAAAGGTGATCGGACTAGTAAAATATGTGATCATACTATCTGGTACTGCGATTCCATTTTGACCCTTGTAGTTTTCCATGAAGGGAAGATGGGATCTCACTTTGGGGAAAAGACTATTTAAGCAATGCGAAGCTTTCAACCCTTTGTCTTCAGCTGGTCTGGAAAACCCTGAAAGGATAAAAAAGGGCTGGGGACCCAGGTCAGGGTAAAAGAATCTTTGACCTGAAGACTATGCCCAGAACAAGAACAGCTCATTAGGGTAAGAATCGACTTGCAATAAGTTTCTAAGTGAATTAGCTCTAGCTCTGTCAGCCGACGGTCAGGGCAGTGTGTGTGTGTGTGTGTGTGTGTGTGTGTGTGTGTGTGTGTGTGTGTGCGCGCGCGCTATACACCCGAGACTTCAACTGCTGAGACCGGGGTCCCTTGCAGCGGGCAACCTGGAGGAGGTTGACGAGTGCCCCAATGGATTGTGCCACCTGGGTGTGACACAAATCCAAACGCCCAAGCTCTCCCTATATCTGTCCCTAAGACCGGCTGAAGTTCTTTTAAATTGTGCTTGGTTCTGTTACAACAACTGAAGGAGTCAGGTTAAAACTTAAACAGTTACAGGTTTATTGAGGAAGCTTATAAATCATATGGTTGCAATGGCTATTGTTCTATTTCTTAACTATTAGCAAAATATAGATCTTAAAAATGGTTACAAAGAAGATAAAGATAGAAAAATAGAAATAATGGTACCAAGTAACAGCTTACTCTTTCTATGTGTACACTTAAGACAGAGGACCACATCCAGGTACCATTTTTACCCCCTTCTGTGCCTCTCAACTCCATCATGTCAGGCCAGGGCTGGTCCCTCAATTCCTAGGAAAGACGAAAATACGAGGTGGGCGTCCCCATAGAACCTCGGGAGGTCAAACACCTAACCCGACCAGCAGGTAGAGGGTAGAATGACACTCAAAGTGAGTGTGTGCTGGGCTCATCTTTTATACTCATGGGGTCACGTATTTCTCTTTCTTATCTGTAATGCCAATTGATGCTGGTCTGTCTGCTGTGAGACCAGTTCTTACAAGGGAGTTGTGAACTTAATTTACACTTGTAAGAGAGATTTGAGATGATTAAATTGGAAGTACAGGACATTGTTTTCTCAGTGGGAAATTCCCCTCCCAGGGACTGTGTGTGTGTTCGAATCAACATAGGTGCCAGCCGCAGCCTCGAGGCCAGCTTATTGACTTAACTGCTCTCTCTATCCACATATCTGTGTTTCAGCTTCTCAGGATCAGATGAGCCAGCATAGACTATGCTGATATTATTGCTCCTTCTCTGCCCTGTGCTTCAGAGAGGCAAATAAGATGGATGATATGGGGTTAGTCTGTCTGGCCACAAGCTGTGAGTTTTCTTTTCATTTTAACTTAGTAATTTACTCTGATCTGTCTATTTTCATTGAAACCATTTAAATCCCACTGTTTGTACTTAATAAAAACACTTTTGTTTATTATTAGGTTCAGTGTAAATAGCTGTTGCCTGGAGGGAATGACCAGGATGCATATCTCTCTTTCATTGATAAATAAGGCGAATATCCTCATGAGTTTTCCTTGTTAGGGATGTAAAATATCAATTAATTGGCTAATTGAATAGTTGATAAGGGCACTTACGCCTTTGAAGTGTAGCAACAGCCCTGGGTTGTCAGTTGCTTCAAAGGTGAAGTTGCGGGAAACAGGGGACCAGTGGAGGACTCAAGCAGTGTCCCGCTGGCTCCGTGCTCCCGCAGTGTTTCAAAGAAGCAGTGCAGCATGGAGACCAGGGTCAGCTGGGCACTCCTAGTTGGCCCCAGGCTGCACACAGTGTTTCAAAGCAGCAGATCCTGGCTCCACGCATGCTGCTGCTTTGAAGCACCCCCTTCTCTTACCCCTCCTTGCTGCTTCTTTCTAATAGAGAAACCGGGGGGGGAGGGGAAGTGGCAGAGGGGAGGTGGAGAGTGACTAGTCAACTAGTGTGTCAACTATCTGATAAGCCTTTGATTAGTGTTCACACCCCTATTCCTTGTGTAAAATTTTTAAACAGAGAAAGACAAATTTATTTGGAATGTTGATCTCTTTCGGGGGTTGGTTTCTTGGATACTGTGGCCTACAACTGCATCCTCACAGAGCTGAAGTGGTTCAGTATCTGCATTGCTTGGCAAGGGGGCAATTACTCCAACTCAGTGCCTTCTCTAGGAAAGACAAGAGGATCTGATTCAGCAGGACCAGGTGTCGGGAAGCCTCAGAGGGCAAGAAGACAGGTGTCAGTGGCATGATCAGCACACAGAGGAACAATCTCACTGTGACAGAGTGTGGTCTCAGAACACCCCCTGAGATTGTTCCCCGGTGTGCTGATCATGCCACTGGCACCTGCCTTCCAATAGACTGTATCATTAAAATGGATAGGTTATATGAGGTATTTTGTTTAAAACATTTTCAAGTTATGCATATTTATATTTCTAAGCCAACTTTCATAAAGCCCGGGGGTGCCCTCTGTCAATACGATTTAAGAAATTACAGGTGTAAACAGCACCTTTGTTAGAAAAAATCTTCCTTGCTATATTAGTGACATGACTGAAGAAGTCCAATGCCAACTGCTTTCAAAATTTAGGCTAAATCACAACTCAGATTTATGATTCATGATTCAACCAGTGTTTCTGGTGCTGCACCACTTCTAGTATTTGTGGCTATTGCTTCTGATTATTCTATTGAAAGATATTTGTTCATGTGTAAAGCTGTGCCAAGACAGATAACTGGAAAATGTTTATTCAGGATATTTCAGGAAGCTGGCAGACTTCCACATTTACTGGGAGTCAGATATAGCCATCTGAATAGATGGTGTCAATTCAGTGGTTGGCAAGAATACATGCTTGGTCCAACATATGCCCAACACTGCACCTAATGGCTCACAATTTCAATCCCTTATATACCACCATGCTCTTGTTGCAAAAAAATGCCCTAAAAACAGTGGCACAACTTACAAAACACTAGAAGTGAGTAAAGTCTTCTAATTAACCACATAAGTGCATATTTTTCTGAGACATTAAATGCATCAGCAAAGGGAGATTTACTGATTCATTTTGGGCAGCAGATTCCAACAAATTCACTTTCAGATTTTTTTTTATTTGTTAAATTATGGCTACAGATATTAAATTTTGCATCCCTATAGTTAAAATAAGAAGTTTTGGTGGGAGGAGGTCCAAGAAAGCATGTCTTTGTCTCAAAGGGAAACTGAAAAACTCCAATTTAATCTATTGCCTTGCCAAATAACATATTCATAACACAAAGGGCATACACTGCACTAATTTTACATAAAAAACATTTATACGAAGAGCCTGAGAAATCCAGGGACAAGAATAACCACACGCCACATTACATGCACAAATCAGTTTGTGCAAATGTACCCTTAACTGTATAGCATCACACTACTCCAACACCCCACCAACTATATCAATGGGACATCGCTTTAAACTCTCTCTCTATAGTAAAGCCGAAGAAATATATATAAAAAAGAAACAGCAACGTTATTCAAACAATGCAACTAAAGGAAACATTTTTTCCAAAATGTAAATAAAAAGATGAATTGCCTCCTGATAATTCTGCATGCTTTACACATTTGAGCCACTCACATTAAATTGAAACTGAACTTTTTAGTGGTTAAACTGTTGCAGAAATTTTGGCACAAATTCTTTACAAATTAAGCATCTTTTTACACATCCCGAATATGTTATTTGGAATAATTATCGGAGGAATAATCGTCACAACTCTGTAATAATCCTGTGTTAATTCTGAACTTGTGCATCTTGTTTTTCCTTCGTGACTGGATAAAACAAGCTATGGTATTTTGTACAATGCCAGGTCTTGGCTCCATCAGTTGCTCATTAAATAAAATCTGGAATGTAGAATTGAATTGAATGCACATGGGAATGCATGTGAAGCTGCCCATATATCATTGATAGCTCTGTTGCTAACACAGAGTTTATCCAAGACTATGCATTTTTTTATGACATGAACCAAGCTCCTCAAGCTGTTTGCCATTCTCTGTTTTGACGTCAGTGGACAACTACCCACTAATAGTATCTGTCACTGCAGAATGCTTGGAATTTCCTTACTTGTACGTGCTGGAAAGTGTTTAGTACAGAGCTTTTAGTTTAATAAAACAGTACACATTATTAAATTTTAAAATTTAGAACATCTTTTCTGCATCATTATTAAGAAATTTTCATTCTGACTAAATGTTTTTCTCCCTCAACAAACAGATTAAACTGTATTATATATTCAAGAGTGAATAACATTTGCACAGTACCAGGATACCACATTTTAATGAGTCATATTAGTTAAAATTTTGGACATATCTATTTTTTCCCCTCTTACCCCAATAACTTAAGAGAGCAAATTAAAACAGCTTTTATTTTTTTTTTTTGACAATTTAGGACTGATATTTAAAAGCTGACTTATTTCTGTATCTCAGATTGTGGGCACAATTACATACAAATTCAATTAATATACCTTGAAATCTAAATACCACAGTCTAATATTGGGCTAGCTCACTGAAATTACCTGTGCCCACAAAGAAGCAAGAAAGAGATGTCAAGTCTGGAAAAGACATTACTAAGGAGTCTATGATAGAGGTCTATAAAATCAGGACTTATTTACTCCTCTTAACACAAGAACTTGCAATAACCAAAGTAAATTAATAAGAATCAGGTTTAAAACAAAGGAAGTATTTCTTCCCACAACGCACAATCAACCTGTGGAACTCTGCCATATTGTGAAGACCAAGGTTATAACAGAATTCAAAAAAGACCAAGATAAATTCATGGAGGATGGGTCTACCAATGGCTATTAGCCAGGATGGGCAGGAATCATGTCCCTAACCTCTATTTGCAAGAGGCTAGAAATGGGTGATCAGGGGTGGATCACTTTATGACCACTTATTATCTTCATTCACTCTGAGGCACCTGTCATTGGCCACTGTCATAAGAGAGGATATTGGGCTAGATGGACCTTTGGTCTGATCCAGTACAGCCCTTCTTATGTATGTTCTTATGCTATAACTGGTGTTAAATAACAGCATAACAAGTCATTCCCTGAATATGTATTGCAGTTATCTACTTACATGCCCTTCCTTTCTTATTAACATTGAAATGTTCCCTGATGAACTGACTCATACTTTTGGTTAAGACTCCCTCTACAGCTCAGCAATAATTTAAGAACAATACACGGTACATCCTCTGTCCTTAAAGTTTCTACTGACGTAGGACTATAGAGTCAGGACTGACACACCCAGCTCAGGAGAGATCATATAATACAGTAGCACTAGATCACTGAGGGTATGTCTACACTACCCCCCTAGTTCGAACTAGGGGGGGGTAATGTAGTCATACGGAGTTGCAAATGAAGCCCGGGATTTGAATTTCCCGGGCTTCATTTGCATGAAGCCGGCCGGCGCCATTTTTAAATGCCGGCTAGTTCGGACTGCGTGCCGCGTGACTACACGCGGCACGAACTAGCTAGTTCAGATTAGGCTTCCTATCTGAACTAGCTGTACGTGGAACGAGGCTTCACTTGCAAATCCCGGGCTTCACTTGCAACTCCGTATGACTACATTACCCCCCCTAGTTCAAACTAGGGGGGTAGTGTAGATATACCCTGAGCTAGCACTTTACTGATTCCAATCTGACAAATATAAACAATAGTTGTTGAAGACTGCCCTTTCACATTATAGTAATTTAGACTGATAACTATAGAATTTTAAAACAAAACCCATATAATTTTAACCTTCTAGATAATTACAAGTACCACTAAGATGACACAGAATGACTTAGCTAATCATCACTCTCAAATACTGTACAGTTACTATTCCACAACTGCATGGTTAGGTCTCAAAACTTATATATTACACACAACCTTGTACTTTCATTTTCTGTTAACTTCTGAATTCCCCATTCCCACAAGAATGGCATCTCAAAGATGTCCACAAGTCCTTTTCAACTCTGTCCTGATATCATCTGACCTACTTATGCACAAGCCTAATATAAACATATTATTTATCAGTCTAGCTAAAAAAGATTTAATTATTTACCTTTTCCATCTTGAATGCATGGACACAAATAATACTGATAACTACCTGTTCAGTTCTTTTAAGATATATTTGAATGGCAGTACAAGTAACAGGTTTATAGTTTTTCTTTTTCTTCTATAGGATCCAAACCAAAACATGCTAAGTTTCTCCTCTGAGGTATGATTAATTTATCTTTCCTTTTTAAAATGGGCAAAAGCCTTAGTATTACTCTGTCAAAATGGATATGAAAGCACTGGTTATACTAGAGATTGTGCCCTTGCTAGATATAGCTTTCTGCGGTCACATCCAAACTACAAACTTTTGCTGATGCAAATTGTGTTGGCATGAAGCCACTTGCTGCAATTAATATATCACTTGTGTACATGCACAGTTTGTGTCTTGCATCAGTACCTTATTATACTCAGCAGTAACACTTGTATCGATGTGCAATGCACCATGAGCAGGTATCTCAACATGCAGCTCTCCAATGTCCAGCACACTGTTTGGGAAATTTTGGCAATGCCTGGTACAGCACAAACAAGTCACAGAGGAGAAACTTGGAGAAAGGCATCACATTCCCATCATACAATTTTCACCACCTTCTTATGCACTCTATTCCATACATCTACCTATTTTGAAAATTCTATACCTATAAAGGACCTCCTGCTGTCTGCCATTTGAAACAGAAGCTTAAGACCTGGACAGCTCTTCGTGATTGTTAGGAGCACTGCAAACACAGGACACATGATCCTCCAGTATTTGCATAGCCACAAGGGCAGCCCCAGGGAACATAACAGTTTCTAAGAGGTCAGATGTCACAGAGCAAGATCTAATTCAAAACTGTTTATAGCATTCATGGAGCAGTTGCAAATGCTGGAGTGCTTGTTACTCTGGGCCTGAAAAATTAACACTGACTAGTGAGATGGCATGGTAATATAGGTTTGGCATGACAAGCAGGAGCTGAAGAACTTTTGGATATGAAAGGCCTTGGAACTGTGTGCCAAGTTCGCCCACACCTCCAGAGCATGGACAACAAAACAGGAACACCACCAACAGTAGAAAAGCAAGTGGCGATCACACAGTGGAAACCTGCAATACTGAACCGCTACTGAACTGTCAGTGGGAAATCATTTTGCAAAATCTACCATGGAATCATTGTCATACAAAGTGTACACGATCATTAACTGTCTCCTGCTACCTAGCACTGAGATTCCAGGCAATGTGCAGGACATAATGGATATATCTGCAGCCATGGGATTTCTGAACTGCAGTGGAGTGATAAATGCCATGCATATCCCTATTTGGGAATCAGACCATATTACCAAGGAGTACATCAACAGAAAGGGCTTTTCTTCTATGGTTATGCTAGCATTCATAGATTACCTGGGATGCTTCACCAACATCCATGTGGACTGATCATAAAATGCATCTTTAAGAACAGAGCTGTTCGGAAAGCTACAAGCAGGGACTTTCTTTCTCGACTGGTGGATTACCATTGGTGATGTTGAAATGCTAACAGTGATTCTGGGGGACCAAGCCTACTCCTCACTCCACTAGTTCATGAAGCCAAACATCAGCTATCTCCACAGCACTAAGAAATATTCAGCTACCAACTCAGCAGGCACAGAATGACAGAGTTTTTGGTAGACTGAAGGGGCTCCGCTTTAGTTTACTCATACAACTAGATCTCAGTGAGAAAAATATCCTAATGGTTATAGCTGCCTGTTGTGTCCGGCACAATAGCTGAGAGACACTGAAGAAAAAGTTGCCACTTGGGTGGCTGGCAGAGGTGGAGATGCTGTCTGCTGAGATTGAACAGCCATATACAACCGCTGTCAGAAGAGCTCAACGTGGACGTATAAAGGAGGAATGTGAAAATTCCACTGACTACTCAACTAGTAAAGTACTGGATATTTAACATCCTTAATCCAAACACCACTCATGATGGGATCAAAGGCATAAAAAGCACTGTTTTATGTGATTTCTCAAAGCCACCTAGGCGCATAGGCTGTGTACTCAAATGGTACCAGCCAAAGTGATCACCCACTGGCACTGGAAAGTGTTCTATTGCACAGGAAGGAATAAGGCTGCCACTCCTATACACTTTCAAGAGAGGATTGCAGAGTTTCTCCACAAAAGTTGCACTGGATTACTCAGAAGTATTCAAGGGGCATCTCTGTATACATAAACAACATTCCACATGGTCCCCTGCTTAACTGTACAGAGAAATTAAAAGCAGATAACGACAACCCCTCTTTGTTCTACAGCAACCACTGTATGAGTAAAAAAATTAAAAGTTGATATCTGAGTCCTGCTATTTCGAAGGTGCCAACACTAATGGGAAATAAGCACAGATTCTCAAGGCTCTTATGCCTGCATCAGGGTTGCCTATGTTCAACTTCCAGGACCGAGTGGACCATGGTGGAGTCTCAAACAAGTCCTAGTTCAAATGTCCCCTTATCCTCGTCTTCCTATTCAGCTTTGCTGTTCACACCAGAGGCCTCAGATTCAGGCTCCTCAGAAGCAGCCACGATGGTTTGCAAGGCAGTGGTGAGGTCTCTACCAAGAGTGCTTAGTAAAGTCAGCAGGTCTGTGGCTCAGCACTGGATCAACTATTGGCTTTCCTGGTCTTCTGGTATGCCTGTTGGCAATTCCTTTGCTTTCATACACTGCTGCTGCGGATCCCCATTGTACTCATTGTCTTGCACACCCTATGCAATTTGCTCATATATGTCCACATTTCTATGGCAAGCCTGCTGTAGCTAGGTTTGTACAGCCTCTTCTCCTCTCAGGTCCAGGAGATCCAATATTTTCTGTCTACTCCAAGCCAATGTGTTTCTGGATTGTGCAGGCTGAAGAGTCAGTCAATTGGACTGTTGCACATAACTGCGTAGAGCTGCTAGATATTCTTGCTAATCTGGACAATCAGGAAAAGGCATTTCAAAAATTTGCAGGGCTTTTAAGGCAGAGAGGTCTTTCAGTCAGTGTAACCCCTGGACTGTGGAGTTCACAACTGTGACATCTGCTTCAAGCTATTTGGGTAGGCAGTATTACTTTGTAGGCATAATAGAGAGCTTATCACACTGGGAGACAAATGTAGGCAGAACATGCACAAATAGGTTGACACAAGGTGGCTTATGGATACTTAACTTTGTAGTGTTGACCAGGTCTGAGAATCAATGGAGGGAAAATTATATTGAGTTTAAGCTTTGGCTTCTTTTTAAGTCATTTTAATGGGACAGAGAGGCTGTTTTATCAAAATATGTGGGGGTAATAAATGCTTTTCAGAAGGCTGCAAGCTGCTTCAGTTTCTGCTTAAGGTAGCTTCAATTTTCCTAACTGCATGATCTTGAGAAAGTAATCATCTATAGATGGTAAGATGATATCTTTGCTTTGAGGCTACTGCTGTATCTACTTTAGAAATAGTCATCATGCTGGCTTTGGAACTTTTGTAGAATTTTATCTGCTGGCTGAGTGTCCTTTCTCTTATCAGGATTCTCCCAGTCTGCTATTATAACATCTTCAAAGGAAGAATGTAAAGACAGTGCACACTCCTTTTTTTTGATAGTGAGGATTTGCCTGTTGATTTCTTTTCTTCCTCTCTGTCTGGTTGAATGGCTATTATATTGATATTTTTAAATGTAGACATTGTATCAAAGGGCTCTGTAGGAAAACAATCTCTCTTGTTGATCCTGGCCTGACTGATCAACCTCTGATTCAGAGAACTGGCCTTTATCAGTGGAGCACGTAGAGGAACTGAGGTTTTGCAAAAGATGTCTCATCCTTACTTTTTATGACTTTTGTAAAGTTTATGAGGAACAAAAGAATGCAAATGATAGAGTTCTTTTTCTGTTAGCACTAAATTTGGGAACACACATTTCTTCTGTTTCATTAATAGAACAAGCCCAAGCTGCTACTTTATCATTATCAAACAGGCTGAGGTATTTTGTGATAGCATTTTTTAAAAGGCCGCCTCATTTGGAAAATAAGTGACATGGGCAAAATGCTTCTCTATTATCTAACAAAGAGTGTACCCAACCAAACAGGAAAGTGAAGTTAGATCTATCCTTACCTATGCAAACTTAGGTTGAGAAAGCAGCAGATACATCTGAACTTACTACAACTATGAAATCCAAGTTGGGGAAATACTCTGGGATCACTGTTCTTGTCCAGTTACATTAAAATGATAAACTTAAAAACAACAAATAGTCTGGTAGCATTTTAAAGACTAACAAAACATGTAGATGGTATCATGAGCTTTCATGTGCCCACGAAAGCTCATGATACCATCTACATGTTTTGTTAGTCTTTAAAATGCTACCAGACTATTTGTTGTTTTTTAAGTATATCCTGTTCAGACTGTAAGAAGGAAATAGCAACTAAAATAGCGAAAGCAAGAGTGAGTTTGAAGGTGATGGATAAGATCTGGAAAAGTAAAGCGATTAGCTTAGGAACAAAGCTAAGCATCTTGAAAACGTGTGTATTTAGGAGCATGTTGTATGGATGTGAGACATGGGTGATAATGAAAGATTCTAAGACAAAGATACTGGCGTTCGAGAGGAGTTGTTCTAGAAAGATCCTGAGAATAGAATGGATTCAGGTCATCAATGAGGAATTATATAGGAAGGTACAGCCAAAAGAGAACCTACTGCAGAAGGTTATACAACGGAAGTTACAGCTATTCGGGCATATCTGCAGAATGAATGATGAGCAAAAAGTCAAGACCCTGGGTATTCGGCATAATGGATGGTCCGAATAGGAGAGGCAGAGAATGGGGAGCTGATATAGTAGATTGATGCGGAGCTATTCTACAGAAACGAAGCCACTTCGCACTGGACAGGGAAAGATGGAAAGAAATAGTGAGGCAGGCATCAGACACCAACAGGTCTTGAGCCCATGGTTGTTGATGACCAGTCTCCCATATCCCGCCTGTAGGAGCCAACCCTCTCCTTCCCCTCCTGCCTGCAGGATCATGCCGGGGCAGGCCCCTTACCATGCCTGCCTCCGTGAGAGTCTAGAGGTTCCCTTGAGAACTCTACTGGGTATCTGCTGTACAATGGCCTCTTTAAAGCAAAACTTTGGCTTTGCACACAACACATATCCATTTTCTTTACGGAGACCATCGCTGTATGCTAACAGATTTTGGTTAGGTGTAACATAATGCATTTCCTGTAACATGTACCCGTATAACTTTTCGTTATAGCAGGAACAGCAGCCAGCTCTAGGGTTGCCAGGTGTCCAGTATTGACCCGGACAGTCCAGTATTTTCACCTCCTGTCCGGTAAAAAAAAAATTCAGAAAATACTGGACACCTAAAATGTCCGGTATTTTCTGATTTTTTACTGGCCAGGAGGCGAAAATACCAGATTATCGGGGTCAATACCAGACACCTGGTAACCCTAAGCAACCGGGCCCACCCCGCTCGCTTTCTCCCTCCCTGGATCTGGTTCTGCAGGGGAACTGTCTGGTCCGGAGCAGGGAGAGACGGCAGAGAAGATGGCCGTCGTAGTGTTGCAAACAGCTGTCTCTCAGAAAGTCATACCTAGGGCGTACTAAGCATGTGTAGTGCAACTGAGCATGCTCAGTAAAAGCTGTTGTTGCTGTTACCCTCATTCTGCGGCTACACTGGCAGCCTGTTAAGAAAGGCAAAGCCCAGCCCCTGTTCTTAAAGGGGCCATGATGGGTTTTTTGCTCAACAACTTTGATCTCCCCCAGGCCTTTTTTCCCCCCCCTTCAAACAGAATTTTTTTCCCCAGTGGTTTTTTTTGGGGGGGGGAGGGGGAAGGGATCGGTATTTTTGGTTAAACCATCTGGCAATCCTAGCCAGCTCACTGCGTACTCCAACTGTGTATTCACTGCCTACACAAACTGTCTGCCTGGCGCAAGTGTCAAGGGAAGATATGTTCAAGTAACAAATGGACTGGATGAATATGCTCTTAGAAGAGATGCTAGCCGAGTGCCAGGACAAGTTCACGTCAAGAACAGCAGAAGAGAGCGCGCAGGGAGTTGCAGGCAAGGCAACAGGATAGTATCTTTGCCTCCCTTGTAACAGTAATGGAGCATCTGGCTGCTTGCTTGAAGAACAAGTCCACTCAACCCTAGAACCCTGTTCCACACTGTGCATAACAACTTTCCCTCCTCTCCCAGTTCTACAGACTACACTCCCAAAGGTCCCAGGACATGGGAGGAGGAGAACTCAAGGGCACTCAAGGGCAGCGTTAACCTCCAGGACCTAGGAAGGCAAAAGGCTGTCCTTCTCATGTTTCTGAGCTTGCCCCTCCCCCTTTCAGGTTCCCACCCTGGATTTCTATTATTTCCCTGCTGTATTCCCTACATAAAAAAGCATGATTTTTGAACAACAATCTCTTTCTTCATTGATTGTACTGCAGTGGTAGAGTGGGGGATTACAGGAAAACAATTGAATGCAGGAGCACTTCATTGAGAGCAATGTGCATGAGTCTTAAAACTGGCAATTCATAAAACTTTCCTTCAAAGCCTCTCTGATTTCCACTGTCCCATTCTGTGCTCTCCTTATCGTCCTGGTATCTGGCTGGTCAAAATCTCTGGCTAGGCACTCAGCCCTCCACCCGGCCAGATAACCTTCTCCCTCACCCTTGCAAAGATTATGGAACACACAAAGGCTGACACCACAAAGGAAATGTTGCATATGCTGAGGTCCAACCTAGTCATGAGACTCTAAACCTTCCCTTTAAACATCCATTGCATGGTAGGTGATGATTGGTGATGTTCTGTTATTTTCCTGTTTTACTTCCTTGCAAGCCCTACAAGGAAAATAAAAGAACATAAAGGCTTGAACTAGCACATAACAGTTAGTAAAAGCTAGAGAAATCTGCAAACACAGAGAGTCCGACTAAGGCCATGCAGTGGAAAAAGGAAGTAGGATGCACCAGCCTATACTACCTCTTAAGCCCTCAGCATGGAGTGCAAGATGCACACCTGTGCATGTGCAGACCAATGGACACTGCTTGTTAGCAGTTCCACATTCAGATGCATGGTGCATGTGTGTTATACACACGAAACACACATGGGGTCAGCACACAATGAACAAGAGCTTCAGAGTGCACCACTCAGACTCTGTCGGGAAGCTCAACCCCTTAAAGGCACAGTCCGCAGTACCATATACACACTGCATTTATATTAAGCATTTTAAAAATATATTAATGTGCCATTGAGGGAATCAGATACAGCTATAACAGGATCTCTGAACTTCATTCAACTCACATTTACTTTCTTCTATTTAAATAATGTTTCAGTTTTTGCAGAAGGTCTGTAAAGATTTACACTGGCTACATGATTTTGGGAACTGTGCCATCTTATACTTGCCGCAGCAATTTCATTCCACTATGCAACAGGGCCTGGTCATAAGGAACTTTAGTTGTTCCCCATTCAGATATTTGGCCAATAATAATCTACCAGATGGAATATTGGGAAACAAACAGCTTGAAGTCCTGTGGCACCTTATAGACCAGCGGTTCTCAAACTTTTTGGGCTCCGGAGCCCTTTACATGCGTAAAAATTTATGCGGAGCCCCAGCGGTGTGTGTTAATTGCATCAGTTCAAAGTGATTCTCAATTATCTTTTGAAGGCTTTCCAGTTTGTCAACTTCACGGAGCCCCTGGAGATGTCTCGTGGAGCCCTGGGGCTCTCTGGAGCACAGTTCGAGAAACACTGTTATAGACTGACAGATTTATTGGAGCATAAACTTATGTGGGGAAAGACCCACTTTCTCAGATGCATCTGACAAAGTGGGTCTTTGCCCACGAAAGCTTATACTCCAAAAAATCTGTTAGTGAGTCTATAAGGATCCACGGGACTTCTCATTGTTTATGTGGATTCAGACACAGCTACCCCTCTGATATTAAACAGCTTATTTCTTGTATATTCCTTATCCTGGGAAGTACTTGCTGATGGACTCATTGATCAAACCTGAACAGGACCTCCTCAGCCAAGAAACCCCTCTTCCTAGGCCATGATTACATACATAAAAACTTACCCCCAAGATCCTTTTAATGCAGAGACTAGTATTCCAATATAATGGTGTTAATATCAGCATAATTTACTCCCATATAGGAAGAGAAATAAGCAATTGTTATATAAGCACCTTTATACCAAAATAACTCCATCCCTACTAGGGATTATACTGGCATAAAATTTCATTAAAAAATTACATTCCTAATTGAAACAGTTATACCAATACAAAACTTGCATGTAGGACAGGCCTTGTAAGCAACAGCAGTGTAAAACCAGTGCCAGTTTAGTAGCCTAACAAGAGCAGAGGGAATGCAAAAAGGGGAAATCAAACAGGAGATAGGGAATGGGAATCCATATTATTGGAAGGAGGAACAATGGAAACAGAGGGGAAAAAAAGAGACAAAACACAAGACATAGAATAGAAAGGAAGGGCCGAGGACTTACATATAAGTATTCAAGGGGGAGGGAAAGGACAAGCAAATAGAGCTATGGAGCTACAGAGAGAGACAGAGAGAGAGAGAAAGGAAAGAAAAATAATAAAAATTAGCTAAATATTTAATGCCATGATAGGAATTGTGTTTGAAGTGTCTTTCAGCTACTGCTCCAATTACATAAAGTCATCATTGATTACATCTGTAGGAATAATGGATTAATATCTAACATCTTTGCATTAAAATGTTCGAATCTCCTCCAAAAATGCTGATTGCCATTTCATAGATTGTAACTTGAAGCAAGTGGCGTAGAAAAGATTTTCATATGTAGCTAGGTAAAAATGACGGTAAAGCTTTCTGTCTTATTCAGTAATTTGAGTTCTACAACCAGAAAAAAAAATTTGAGTGTGATACAGTTAAAATTAAGTCACATTTCTATCTGAAGATGCTTTTACCCACAGCTGTTTGGGGCAATACCTAAGTTGACTATGAGAAAGATATTAGCAGGAAAAAAAAGTTCTTTTTTAGTTTAGTAGTTTAAGTTTTTCCAGTTACAGATTAACACGGCTATCCCTCTGAAACTCTATTTTTTAGTATGTACCTCTTGGGTTGTGGGGAGAGAAGCAACCCTAAAAAGGCTCTAAACTGCTGACCCAGTACTACAACCCTACCATATGCATAGTCTCCTGATGCTGTCCTCAATCTGGTGAAGGAAAACAGTTCAGCCAAAATTATATTTTGACAAATTCCACGTGAGATGTGGAGTAGAAAAGAGGTAGCAGTGGAAATGATAACCAGTCATTCATTGTAATGATATTACTAATAAGTAATGAGTGATTTATTTTACTTTTTCAGTCCCATGATCTTTCTGTAGAGTATCTTCTGAGCACTGAAGTGCTTTTCCACCAATTGGGATATACCCAAACTAAAGACACTGACTTTCCTGACTCAATTTATCACCACAAAAATATATTTTATTGGCCTTATCGTTGCAAAATATTCTTCATAACTTTCATGAATTCTAACATGAAAAAATTTCATGAAAAAGCAAATCAAAGTCCATAAGCACGTATTACATTTTCTTATAATCTGAACTAACACTGCATTAATGTGTCTTCCAGAAATTCTCACAAGCCACCAAAGACACAAGGTCTGATTCTCTGAAGACTCTTCTGTAATAATGTGATGGTCTGATAAAAATATCTTATCTTTTAACACCACAGCTGGTGCAACCAACGCATTGTACTTACCAAGGAGGATAAATGTGGACAATATCCTGTGGACCTCCCTTGAGGTGAGCTGCTGTTTCCTTTGTAAAAAGAACTTTTAATCTGGTCTCAGTATCAATGACATCAACTTCAGAGGAGCTGTCAGCAGGCAGCTGTCCCAGCTGCTGGCAGAGAGCAACTTGCTTAGCACATTCCTCATGCACCTCTAAGATCTTCACAATTAATACACCAGATTTGCCTCCTGAAAATTAAGCAAAATGACAATAAAATAAAACAAAAAGTCAGGAAGATGTGTTCCACAGATCAGAGTAGGGCCATAAAAAATCAACATCCCATTTCCAGTCTCCTCTCATTTATTTTTGACAAAGCAATCTGGATGTGTTAAGCAAAGCGAAATAATAGAACACCAAGTTATGAACCTCCCGGGTTAAAAAAAATCACATGGTCACAAAACATTCTATAGAGATGTCATGAAATGAACGAAACATGGAAGTCACTGTCTAGCAATATAAGGATGACAGCACCAAACACTGTGTTTTTAAAAAATGAAAAAGAACCCACTAAGTTTGAAATTACTACTCTGCCTTTTAATGTTGTCTAACTTTCAATTCCTCACTTCTTTTGTCCTTTTTATGGCCAAATCCTGTCTTGTTCTTTTACAGGGAAGGGGATCTTCCCCAGCAATGGGGGTAGATAGGTATATAGTTATTGTGTGTCCAATATCCTGCCACTAATATAGTCCATAGCCCTTAATAGTACCAACGCTCTCTCAATACCCCATACAAAATTATTACAAAGGAGAACTTGGGAGATGGACAACTCTGTGGGAGCTGATACATGTGGGGAGCTGGCTTAAAAGCCTGTTTCCTATGTGTACCAGCTCTTGCCTGCGCCCCTCACCATCCGCACTGCTACCTTTCTATCAGAGACAGCACCTTTGCAGGAGGGAGGCAGGCAGCTTTGTGTGATCCGGTTCTCAAGGGCACTGGCTCCCACCTCCCACCCCCTCTTTGCTGCCTCTGACACGTTGACATCCTTCAAGCATACTCTCTGTATCAACTGGTTCCCCCCCAGCACTGTTTCTGCTATCAGAGGCAATGGAAGGCGGGGGGGGGGGGGGGGAGGAGAGGGGGAATGAAACATGACAGGCCCAGGTTTGCTGCAAGCAGAGGCTACTCCACATGCCATGGAGCAGCCTGGCTCAGTCCTTGCTCACATCGCGTCCAAGATGTACCCCGGCTGTGTGCCTGGTTCTTACTACATGTAAATTGCTGAGCTACAGCGGGGGAAGCTCCCAGACCCAGTGTGAGCTGGGACTGAGTGCTTCCCTTATTGACTAATCATGCAGTTGATACAAATTGTACTACTCAATTAGCCAATTACCCACCTTTTAGCACCCTTAGTATCTTTCTAGGTATTGAAATTAGGCTGACTGGTCTATAGTTTCCTGGTTCTTCCTTGTTCACCTTTTTAAAGATAGGCAGTGTGTTCTCCCTTCTCCAAGTCTTCTGGAACCATTCTTGTCCTCCAGAAATTCTCTAAGATATTTGCTAATGGTTCCTTGTTTGCTTCATCTAGTTCCTTATGTACCCTAGGTCCAGGATGAATTTCACCAGTCTCTGCTGACTGGAATAAATCCAACTTACCTAAATATTCTTTTAGTCTGTTCTTTCCTTATTTTGACTTGCATTCCTTCCCCCGTGGTTGTCAATATGTTGGGTGTTTAGTCATCAATAGCCAGTTTAGTGAAGACTGAATAATAGCAGACATTAAGCACCTCACCTGTCCCGCTCAGTAGTCATTTTACTCTTGATCCTCATGTGTATAAAGAACCTTTTGTTATTGCCTTGCATATCCCTTTCTAAGTCTAACTCATTTACTGACTTAACCTTTCTGATTTTGTGTCTACATACTTGTAATGTTCTTTTATACTCTTTATCAATTTAACCACGTTTCCACTTTTTGTAGGATTCCTTTTTGATTCTCAGGTCATTAAAGAGCTCCTGATGAATCCATATTGGCTTCTTACAAGTTTTCAGATTCTTCCTTGCAGTTGTGCCTTTAATATTGTTTCCTTGAGGAACTGCCAGCTCTCCTTCTGTCCTTTTTCCCTTAGATTTTCTTTCCATGAGACCTTACCTACCAGTTCTTTGAGTTTGTTAAAGCCCAATAACCTTATCCTATTGGTCTCAAACCTTCCTTTCCTTAGAATCATTTCCTATCTTTTCAAACAAATGTCCTGATGTATTCCAAGAATTGACTCGAGATTTCTTGTTTTGTTCTATTACAGGGGCGGCCAACCCGCGGCTCCTGATGGAACTGGAACAGAACACAGAACCACTCAGGTCAGCCGCTCTCATGGCCCCCAGCACACTACGTCATATCCTGCACGTACAGGCCGGATCGCACACAGCGTCTCACAGCCTGCACATGCTAGCAGCCAGCTGCTGAACGCAGGCAGCTGCAGTGGCGAAGGCTCCAGGTGCAGCGGCAGCACCAGCACCAGCAGTGGCTCTGGGACCTGGGCATAAGGTTAGTGGGGGAAGGGGATTGGGTTAGAGCATGGAAGGGAGGTGTCTGGCTCTAGGAAAGGGGAGATGAGGAGAGGGAAAGGAGGGGGTGCTCATAGTGTGCCAGCTGCTCAGCGCACATGCCCCAGCGCCTGGAGGGAGACACGTGGCTGTAGTGGTAGCAGCGCTGGGACCCAAGAATTAGATTAGAGCGGGGGAAGGTGCCTGGCTCTAGTCTGGGTTAGGGGAGGCTAGTCTGGGTTAGGGCAGAGGGTTGGGTTCGTGGTGGGGAGGGTGCACGTGGCATCCCAGCAAGCACATCTCAAGGCTGGCTGCTCAGTACACGCGCCCCAGTGCCTGGAGGGAGATATGTGCGGCCGTAGTGGCGGCTCCGCCACCAGGACCTGAGAATTAGGTTAGAGCGGTGGAGGGGGGGAGGGATTGGTATAAGGGGGGCCGGTGCCTGGCTCGGGGGGAGGGGGAGATTGGTTTGGGGGGGTGCCTGCCTCTGGGGAAGGGGAGGGGTATTGGGTTGGGGAGGTGCCTGGCTCTGGGGGAGGGAAAGGGGATTGGGTTAGAGCAGGCAGGGTGCCTAGGGAAGGGGAGGGGAAGAGCAGCCAGTGCACTTCCTGAGACCCAGGATCCCCAGGTACTAGCCCCAGCTGTCTCTGTCCCCTCCTCCTGGCCAGACCACCCCATGAGTACCCTGCCCCAGCACCCAGCCCCGTGCCCCCACCAGCACAGTTGGGGCCACATTACTGAGTGTTGGGGGGGGATATGGAGCAGTTGGTTTTTTGCATCTCACTTGTGTGGCCCCGACTGACTTTTCAGTGGGTCAGTGACTCCTGACTCAAAACAGGTTCCCCGCCCTTCTCATAAATAAAGACAATGCTGAAACATTTAGCGTTTGACATAATACTTTATTTAAAAATGAAGCCTGGCCAACAAGCTCCCAATTGGGGCCAACCCCCCATCTTAGTGCAGCATAACACGACACTCCTAGCCCCCCCAGACCTCAAATCTGAGCCTATCATACACTGGAACCCCCTGTCCTGAGCCTCTCATGTTTCCAAACTCCTGCACCCCCACATCTCCAGTCGTCTGCCACAACACTCCAACACCATCCACACACTGCAAATCTGTGTCCTGAGCCCATCATACTCCCAGCCTCCCTGCCCTGAGCCCCTCCCAGCCTCCCTGCCCTGAGCCCCTCCCAGCCCAAAGTCCTGCACCCTCACAGCCACAAGCCTGCGGCTTTCTCAGCACTGCAATCCTCCACCTGACCCCGACACTCTCCAACCTGGAGCCCCCTCCCTGAGCCAGCATCCTCTTCTCTACTTCTTCCTGCACTCAAATTCCCTCCCAGAGCTTGTACCTCTCACCCCTCCCCAGTGCTTTTTTGTGAGCCACAATAGCAGTGGAGAAGGCATGAAGAGCCAGGGCAAAGGCAAAGACCCAGGGAAAAGCTGTTAACAAACAAAACAACAAACAACAACAACAAAAGCAGTGCCCTCGGACGTTTGTACCAGCACCTATTTTCCCCCAGCGCGATGCTTTGCTTCCCCCCCCCCCAACAACTTTGCCCCAGCTCTTCATGCTGTTTCCACTGCTATTGTGGTTCTTTGGCCACCCCTGCTCTATTACTTTTCCAACAGATGCCTGGGTAGCTATACAGGCAGTCCCCGAGTTACGCGGATCCGACTTATGTCCGTGGTCTCCAGCAGACCAGGGAGAGGAAGCAAAGCGGCGGAGCACGCGGGCAGCGGACAGCCCAGACGCGTCTGGGCCGTCTGCTGCCCGCGTGTTCCGCTGCTTTGCTCCCCGTCCCCCTGGTCTGCAGACCAGGGGGACAGGGAGCAAAGCAGAGCAAAGCCGCGGAGCCCGAGGGCAGCAGGACAGCCACGGCGCGTCTGGGCTGTCCCGCTGCCCCCGTGCTCCGCGGCTTTCCTCCAGACGCCTGTGGTACAGCAGCTGGGGCACTGTCGGTTGGTCCTGTAGCGCCGCTCTGGGCGCTACTGCACCAACCCGGCAGCACCCTAGTTGCTCTGCCCCAGGAGTTCTGATTCAGCCACTGCTGGTCAGTTTCAGCAGTGGCTGAATCAGGACGCCTGGGGCAGAGCAGCTTGGGTGCTGCTGGGTTGGTCCAGTAGCGCCGAGGAGCTGCGGCGCTACTGGACCAACCCAGCAGCACCCCAGCTGCTCTGCCCCAGGTATCCCCAAGTCAGTCGCTGCTGAAACTGACCAGTGTCTGACTACAGGAAGCCCCTGCCACCGGGCTTCCTGGAATCAGCCGCTGATCAGTTTCAGCAGCAGCTGACTTGGGGATGACTGGGGTTCTTAAGTTGAATCTGTATGTAAGTCAGAACTGGCATCCAGATTCAGCTGCTGTTGAAACTGATCAGTTTCAGCAGCGGCTGAATCTGGACGCCAGTTCCAACTTACATACAGATTCAACTTAAGAACAAACCTACAGTCCCTATCTTGTACGTAACCTGGGGACTGCCTGTACATATTTCTGTTGTCTTAGAAATGTCTCAACCACCTATGGGGGTTTACAGAAGACTCTTACCAGAGCATCACGCTATTTTTACACTTTTAGTACCCAGAGACTCTCAGCTGGTCCGCCTCGCACCACCTTCTGCGCTTCAGCACAAATGAATATACCCTTTATGTATTATGAAATCCCTTCTCCCTCTTTACCCTGCCTGCTTCTTCTGAACAAGCTATAGCCCTGAATACGAAATTTTCCAGTCATGAGATTTATCCCACTCACTCTCTGTGATATCAACCAAATCATAACTTAGCTTATGGACTTCCAGTGCTTCTTGTCTATTCCCCATGCTCCTTGCTTTGGTGTATAGACATCCAAAAATGT
This sequence comes from Pelodiscus sinensis, assembly GCF_049634645.1. Classification (NCBI taxonomy): domain Eukaryota; kingdom Metazoa; phylum Chordata; order Testudines; family Trionychidae; genus Pelodiscus; species Pelodiscus sinensis. The sequence continues at coordinate 70,175,990 of NC_134712.1, forward strand.
CCAAAAACCTTGCTGAGACATTTCTAAGACAACTTTTCAAATATATCAAAATGCTTTGTTTCAGTTTTCATTTCAGAACATTTTTTTAACCAAAAGCAGCAGATTTCTATGAAACAATTTGCTTTCAACAAATCAACATTTTCTGATGAAAAACATTGTCAGAATTTCCCATCGGTTCTACCCAGGAGACCCGAGTTCTGTACCCAGATTGGCTGTAGGCCTGTTGGATCATCTTGAGCAAGCCACTTCAGTTCTTACCGCCTCATTCCCCACACACTTTTTTTTTTCTAGAGCACTTGGAGATCTACTGATTAAAAGTGCTATTCAAGAACTGGATTTTATTACTATTATTATGATTACATTTCTTTCTCCTCAACTTCCTCCTCATGCTCTCAAGACACATTATTAGGTGACAAGCTAACCTCAAGAGTTGTCTAAAACAACTGAGTTTGGTTAATGAACAAGTTTCTAATAAACCAATGAAGCTAAAGTTTGGACAGGTTTTTAGCGCCTAAAAACAAACTTTAAATTATTCAAACTCATAAACTAACATGAGAATATTCACACTTTTGTGAATTAAATTTTAGTACTATTTGTGATACTTAGCTAACTCTAAAAAATCTGGCATTCATAAACCAGTTTTCCTGACAATAAAAACTCTGACTTTAAAATAATTTGATATTTACCTAACCCTAATCCTACCCCACAACTTAGTTTTTAGAATACATGAATATTTGAGTCACTCAAATTAATATACAAATGCACAAATATAACCAAACTTTTTTAAAATTAAAAAAAGGAATAACTAAGGCCAATCTGGCATTTAAAATATCTATCTCTAATAAATGAAGTTTTACCATTTTGACCATACAGCAGCTCATTAAGACAGCCGATCTAGCAGTACATTAACAGTTCTTCAAAAATTGCGATAAGATGGGATGATGATCTGACATGGTGAAACACACTGGATTCTGTTTTTTAATAATAATCATGAAAATGAGTCAGATCTGAAAATACAAAAATGTTCTTAAATGTATTCTTAACTTTATATGAAACCTTAGAAAAGCCAAGGGAAACCCCACTCCCACTATTCTCTCTGGTTGTTCTTCAGTCTGAAAACTGAAACAAGACAGAGTTAATATTGTACAGGGAAGAACATTTCCTCACCAAAAGAAATGTGTAATGAGCTACTTCAGAATCCTAATGAAGTCTAGCACATGGCAAAAATATAAAGTGCACAGAACCACAACATATTTGTTTATTTATATGCTTACAGATAGTTAAATTTAATTACACAAACTGTGTTCTTAGTGAGAACGCTCTCTCAAACAACAGGAAAAACAGGCTGGATTGCTGACAAAAGATTAAACGGGAAAGTACACAATGCAGCTTTAATGTTTAATTGATTTGGCTCTTGGATTTTTATACCAATTAAATCATAAAAAGAGTGTGCTAGTTCTTAAGGGTGTGTGTATAGGTGAGGAGGCAGACTGGACATTTGCAATTTCAGCAGCTTTCAGTTTGGTTGTTTGCATGAGGATATTACTTGCAGTGTTTTCCTTTCTACGTTGGATAATCTACGGAAATTCTTGTCAACTTCCTAAATACTTTATTTTACATTATCCCACTGCCAAGGCAGAATTAATTTTTTCCCTACAGTGATGCAGAATCTAGAGAAAGCATGGTAAGTTGGTACCAATTCTGCAGCGCAAGAAGGCAGGTTTCTTAGAACTAGCCAACTATTTATGTTAAATAAACGAAGGTTACTCACTTTGTGCAGTAACTGGAGTTCTTCAAGATGGTGTCCCAGTGGATGCTCCATGCATGGTCTTGGTGTCGCCCCAGTGCACCAAGATCAGAGATTTTGCAGCAGTCCCTGCTAGGCCATGCATGCGCAGCACGAGCCAGCGAACACCGTGTCAGTCTGCACCGTGCATCCATGACCCAAACCCTCCAGTTCCTTCTCTACCCCAGAAGCCCCAGGACTGAAGTGGGGGGGAGGGGAGAGGCGGGGAGGAGAGAAGAGGGTAAGTCGTGGAGCATCCACAGGAACACCCTCTTGAAGAACTGCAGTTACTGCACAAGGTGAGTAACCTTTGTTGCTTCTTCAAGAGGCCCCGTGGTGATTAACAAGCAGTTTTGCCTATTGCTGGCTGCAGCTTTGGAAAGTTATGGTAAGCAGATGATAGTACTGCTGAGTCCACTGCAGTGTCACCTGCATAGGAAAGCAGATAGTGCTTGGCAAAGGTAAGCTGCAATGCCCAAGTGGCTGTCTTGCAAATGTCCATTCGTGGCACGTTGCTTAGGTACACTGTGGAAGCGGATATGGCCCTGGTGGAATGAGCTGTGAAGCACAATGGTGGCTGTAGGCCCTTGAGCATGTAAGTGGTTTTTATACAGTCTGTAATCTCTGTTTCGATATGGGGTGTCCCTTCACTCGATCTGCAAAGGTGAGGAATAGGCAAGGTGATTGTTTGAAGGGTCTAGTTCTTTCTAGATAAAAAGACAATGCAGGCTGAAAATCGAGGGTGTGCATGGCAGACTCAAAAGAGTTTGCATGTGGCTTTGGGAAGTACACAGGTAGGTTTAGCGTTTCGTTTATATGGAATGATAATGGAAACTTTGGTAGGTATTTAAGATGTGTACAAAGGGTAACCCTATCACTATGGAATATTGTGAAGGGTGGGTCGGCCATGAGTGCGGCTATGTCACCAACACAGCAGGCCAACATGACAGTGACTAAGAATGCAACCTTCATGGGAAGGTGTGAAAAGGAGCAAGAGGCGAGGGGCTTGAAGGGCAGCTTGGTCAAGGCGCACAGCACTAGCCTGAGATCCCAGGCAGGTACCGGTAGTATGATATTGGGATGTGAAAGATGCAAACCTTTGAGAAACCTTTTGGTGATAGGGATAGAAATGTAGCCGTGTTAGTCTGGTGTAGCTGAAACAAAATACAGGACTATGTAGCACTTTAAAGACTAACAAGATGGTTTATTAGATGATGAGCTTTCGTGGGCCAGACCCACTTCCTCAGATCAAATAGTGGAAGAAAATAGTCACAGCCATATATACCAAAGGATACAATTAAAAAAAATGAACACATAGGAAAAGGACAAATCACATTTCAGAACAGAAGGGGGATACGGGTGGGGGGGAAGGAAGGTGAACGCCTGTGAGTTAATGATACTAAGAGGTGGGGAAGGGTAGATGTCTGTGAGTTAATAGTATTAGAGGTGATAATTGGGGAAGCTATCTTTGTAATGGATAAGATAGCTGGGGTCTTTGTTCAGCCCACTGCGGAGAGTGTCAAATTTTAGCATGAATGCCAGTTCAGAGGATTCCCTTTCAAGTGCAGATTTGAATGTCTTCTGAAGTAGGATGCAGGTGAGTAGGTCATTGAGACAGTGTCCTTTCTGGTTGAAATGGCAAGCAACTGTTTTTTCTTTGTGATCCTGTCTAATGTCTGTTTTGTGGGCATTGATTCTTTGGCGAAATGTCTGAGACGTTTGTCCAATGTACATAACAGACGGACACGTTCGGCACATGATAGCATAGATTATATTTCTGGAGGCGCAGGAATATGTATTCTTGATCTTATAACTCACTTGGTTAGGCCCAATAATGGTGTCAGCAGAGTAAATATGTGGACAAAGCTGGCAACGGGGTTTGTTGCAAGGGAAAGTACCAGGGTTGGTATTAGTGTGGTATGTCCTGTAGTTGTTGGTAAGAATCATCTTGAGGTTAGGTGGTTGTCTAGAGGAGACTATGGGTCTGTCTCCCAGAGCTTCTTGGAGTTTAGTGTCCTGTTCCAGTATAGGCTGTAATTTATTGATAATGTGTTGGACAGGTTTAAGTTGGGAGCTGTAGGTGATGACAAGTGGTGTTCTATTGATGGTTTTCTTGGGTCTGTCTTGTAGTAGATGGTTTCTAGGTATTCGTTTGGCTCTTTCAATTTGCTTTTTTATTTCTCCGGGTGGGTAGTTGAGGTTTACAAATGCTTGGTAGAGATCCTGAAGTTTCTGGTCTCTGTCATTGGGATTAGAGCAAATGCGGTTGTATCGAAGGGCTTGGCTATAGATGATGGATCGTATGGTGTGTGCTTCTCTACTTACGCTACATTGATGACATCTTTATGATCTGGACGCATGGCCAAGAAACACTGGAGACATTCCTCAGAGATTTCAACAACCTACACCCCACCATTAACCTCGGCCTAGACCATTCCACACGAGAGATCCATTTCCTGGACACCACAGTACAAATCAACAATGGAAAATTAGACACCACCCTCTACAGAAAACCCACTGACTCATACAGTTACCTACATGCTTCCAGCTCCCATCCAGCACACACCATACGATCCATCATCTATAGCCAAGCCCTTCGATACAACCGCATCTGCTCTAATCCCACTGACAGAGACCAGAAACTTCAGGATCTCTACCAAGCATTTGTAAACCTCAACTACCCACCCGGAGAAATAAAAAAGCAAATTGAAAGAGCCAAACGAATACCTAGAAACCATCTACTACAAGACAGACCCAAGAAAACCAACAATAGAACACCACTTGTCATCACCTACAGCTCCCAACTTAAACCTGTCCAACACATTATCAATAAATTACAGCCTATACTGGAACAGGACACTAAACTCCAAGAAGCTCTGGGAGACAGACCCATAGTCTCCTCTAGACAACCACCTAACCTCAAGATGATTCTTACCAACAACCACAGGACATACCACACTAATACCAACCCTGGTACTTTCCCTTGCAACAAACCCCGTTGCCAGCTTTGTCCACATATTTACTCTGCTGACACCATTATTGGGCCTAACCAAGTGAGTTATAAGATCAAGAATACATATTCCTGCGCCTCCAGAAATATAATCTATGCTATCATGTGCCGAACGTGTCCGTCTGCTATGTACATTGGACAAATGTCTCAGACACTTCGCCAAAGAATTAATGCCCACAAAACAGACATTAGACAGGATCACAAAGAAAAAACAGTTGCTTGCCATTTCAACCAGAAAGGACACTGTCTCAATGACCTACTCACCTGCATCCTACTTCAGAAGACATTCAAATCTGCACTTGAAAGGGAATCCTCTGAACTGGCATTCATGCTAAAATTCGACACTCTCCACAGTGGGCTGAACAAAGACCCCAGCTATCTTACCCATTAAAAAGATAGCTTCCCCAATTATCACCTGTAATACTATTAACTCACAGACATCTACCCTTCCCCACCTCTAAAATTATTAACTCACAGGCGTTCACCTTCCTTCCCCTCCCCCCCCGTATCCTCCTTCTGTTCTGAAATGTGATTTGTCCTTTTCATATGTGTTCATTTTTTTTAATTGTATCCTTTGGTATATATGGCTGTGACTATTTTCTTCCACTATTTGATCTGAGGAAGTGGGTCAGGCCCACGAAAGCTCATCATCTAATAAACCATCTTGTTAGTCTTTTGGTGATAGGGTGAGTAAACACAGAAAAGCCGTCAATTTTGCAATAGAAAGTAGTAATGGCCACTAGGTGTACCTTTATGGAAATAAAGGAGAGCGATGATTGTTTTAAGGTGAGTAGGTAATCAAGAATGAAGGACAGGGGTGTTGAGGTTGGGTCCTTCCCCTTTGATGTGCACCATGTTAAGAATTGCTTCCATTTGTAAGTGTAGGAGGTGCAAGTGGAGTCCTTATGTCTGTGGATGAGGATTGCGCAGATCTGTTCCAGGAGGGCTAGTTCTATGTTGGAGAGCCACGGACGAGCCATGCTGTTAGATGTAGCTTGCGTAGATCCAGGTAAGTTTGCATTATCTGCCTCAGAGTGGTTAGACTGTGTTGGAGAGGAAAATTGATGGGTGTGCGGATCAACATCCTCAGCCGAAACCGATACTATGATTGTCTGGGCGAGGTGGGGGCTATCAGGATGACTGTGGAGCTGTCCAACCTGATCTTCTGAACAATCCTGACCAGAGGTGGTATGGGGGGGGAGAGCATAAGCAAGGTCATGATCCCAATGAATGAGGAAGGCATCCCCAAGAGATGCTGTCCTTATGTAAAACTGAGTGCATTTGGTATCGTGCGGCATTGCAAACACATCTATTGATGGTTGGCCCCATCTGTAAAAGAGGGAGCATGCTATTGAATGGTCAAGTACCCATTCGTGATGTTTAGGGAAGTGTCTGCTGTGAGCATCGGCCATTGTGGGGAGACACCTGGAATGTGGTTTAAGAAAAGATGGATATTGGGGCTGATCAAAAATTCCACAGTTTTATGTCTTCAGTCCAAAGGAAAGGAGATCTGGTCCCTTCTCTCTATTGATATAGAAGACACAAGTAATGTTGTCCCTGAGAACATGGACATGCTTGCTGGCAACAGAAGACAGGAAATGTCTACAAGCATTGTGTACAGCACGAAATTCTAACAGATTTATGCATAAAGACATCTCTGGGGTTGACCAGAGTCCTTGAGCAGTCTGATCTCAGAAATGAGTACCTCATCCAGTTGAGAGAGAAGGATGAAGGAAGGGACCACCCATGGAAAGGCTGGCTGATTTAGTCCACCAAAGGAGCAATCTTTTGACCTTGTGTGGTATCGCGAGCAAGAGTGACATGGAGTGTTTCCGAGGCTTGTAAACTCTGGAGAACCATATTTGTAAGCAACACATGTGAAGTCGAGCATGCGGTACCACAAATGTTGTGGCCACCACATGGCCAAGAAGTTGCAGACAATCCTTGGCTGTGGTGCGAGAGGTGAGGTAGATTGTTGCGGCTAACGTCTGAATGGTGAGGAATCTTTCATGAGGAAGATAGGCCAAAGCAGCTGTGGAATATAGGCATGCTCCGATGAACTGTATGTTTTGGGAAGGGTGAATGGAAGACTTTTCCCAGTATATGCAAAGGCCTAGAATTTGAAAGCACTGTATGGTCCTTGCTGTTACGTGTGCTGATTGTGTCTGCGATGATGCCTTAAGAAGGCAGTTGTCAAGATAGGGGAATATGATTATTCCCATGGAGTGAAGATGCGCTGTGACTACGGCGAGTACCTTGAAGGAAACCTGAGGGGCCATGGAGAGACCAAAGGGTAATACTCTGTATTGGCAGTGGACATGGCCTATCATGAATCTCAGGAATTTTGTGTGGGCGGGATGGATTAGGATATGAAAGTATGCATTCTGGAGGTTGAGGGCTGAAAACCAATCACCTTGTTGCAATGCCGGGATAATGGTGGATAGAAGGACCATGCAAAAATGTTGCATTTTGATTAATCTGTTCAGTTTGCACAGATCTAAAATCGGTCTCCAGCCTCCTGATTTTTTTTTAGTTGGAAAATAGCAGGAATAGAAGCCCCTGCCATGTGGAACTGGCTCTATGAACCCTAGATCTAATAGATGAAGCATATCTTGTTGTAGCAGGCTGTCATGTAAGGGGTCCCTGAAGAGGGATGGGGTAGGTGGGTGGGTAGGAGGCTTGGAAAGGAATGATATGGTGTAACCAGATTGAACTATGTCGAGCACCCATCTGTCTGAGGTGATGTAAGCCAATTGGTGGTAGAATGGGCAAAGCCGATTCTGGAAGGTTTGTATGGTCATTCTTGGCATTGAAATTTGTAAGGAATTTTCTAGGCCCTTGACCAAGCGTTCAATTTGCTCGTTGGCCGGTAGTGAGGTGCCGAGCCCAAAGATTATCTGCCTCTCTGAGGTCGGGTTCTGTTTCTATTAGAATTGTTACCCTGCCACTGGTTGAGGTAGGACAGATAGCGTGGCCACTGGTATGGCTGATAGTGGTATTGTCTCCGTCTGCTGGCAAGCGTATGTACACCCAATATGCAGAGGGTGGCACGGGAGTCCTTCTTTGTGTTGAGAACATCATTTGTCTTGGTCGCAAACAGTTTTCTAGATCAAATGGAAGGTCTTCCACCATGGATTGGATCTCACACAGGAATGTAGCTGTGGAAAACCAAGAAGCTCCGCCCATCACAATGGCAGAAGCCGTGGTTCTACCAGCAGTATCGGCAGCATCTAGTGCCGCCTGGAGGGCAGCTCTAAAAATGGCTTGTCCCTCCAAAAGTAAGGCAGAGAATTGAGGTCTCTTTGCCTCAGGGATATCACCAGCAAACTCCATGAGTTTGAAGTAATTGCGAAAGTCATATTTAGCTAACAAGGCTCAGTAGTTTGAGATTCCGAACTGTAAAGTTGCAGAAGTATACATCTTGCACCCAAATAGGTCAAGCCCCTTTGTGTCTTTGTCTGGTGGAGTGGTATAAAAGCGATGCTAGTGTAACTTCTACCACTAGCTAGTTTAGTGTGGGATGAGTGAAGAGGAATTACAAGGTATTGGCAGGTACATAGTATTTCTTGTCTGCACGCTTGCACGTGGGTGGGATCAATGCAGGTGTTTGCCAAATTATGTTGGCTGCATCCAAGTTGGTGGGATTGATGGGGAGGGCAATTTTGTAGGATGGAGGAGTCTGGAGTATATCGGTGAGCTCATGATGGGGTTATGCCACCTCTCCGTGGCAATTCTGAGTTCAGCTGCAACTCTCTTTAAGAGTTCATTAAAGTGCTAGAAGACATCTGTGACTGATGGTGGAGGTGTCACGATAGCCTCATCTGGTGATGAAGAAGAATTGGTGGGGAGTAATAAATCCAGGCATGATTCCTCTGTTGCTTGGGGTGCCTGAGGTTCCGATTGCTGCATTGATGAGGATGTGTGAGGTGTAATAAAGGCAGTGTGTTTATAAGGACTCTGTTACAGGCTGTGATGTCTCCTGTATAAGCCCCAAAGACTCCAATAAGGCCATTGTGCTTGATGCAGTACTGGAGGAGGCATCCAGTGGTGTCCATACCAAGAAGGAATTGCCCTTGAATTGTATTGGGGCTTGTAATATTTCATTGTGTTACCTACCAGCCCTGTGCTCTTGGGGAGCCAGGGAGTGACACTCGTGGAAAACCATCCCCCTCCCCCAGGCCACTTCTAGAATCAAAGACAAAGCAATGAAAAGGCTGGGGAAGACACACCTAAACTGCTTCAGACAAGGGTGATAGAATTAAGGAAACACCCCAGCCTTATCTTCACTGAAGATAGAATACAGAGTCATCTCCATTAGCTTACAGAATGGAGACCAGCTCTTCCAAAGCAGGATCCACACTGAACTATGGGATATTGAAAGTGGAGAAGCACTGATTGATGGGAAATCTCTGCTCCAGATGCTAATGAACCCAGGCCTGCTCACACCCAAATTAGTCAATATCAGACCAATTCTAGTAATGGATCTTATTGACATCCCAAATACTGAAACTGCCTAGTTGCATTGTGAGCTCCTTCAAGGAACATCACCCATAATCAGGTGTGATCAGTCTCTATTGTCTCACCTCTGTTTATCCATAAACAAATCCAGTGTTCTCTTCGAACTATTGTCCTCTCTCTATAAAACTCCTACCCTTGCCCAAGAAAAACTGTTCTGATACCTGGATTTAAAACTTCATCAGTTACATTGAGAATTCTTCATCTCCTGTCTGATCGTGCTGGGGGCTCTGCTCTGCTTGTCTCCTGCCGTCTGGACCGCCGGCTCCCATCACCATCTGGGAACCCAGATCAGTGCAAGCTCCATGGAGTGGTGAGGTCTCTCTCTCTCTCCTCTCCTCCAACCCCCCAACTACCTCTCTAAGCATAGCCTCCTGACTCTGTCCTATGTAAACTGTTATATGGTTAGCTAGCCCTAACAGTTGTAATCCGTTTCAATTTAGATTTAATATTGTAACTATTAGATTTAATATTGTAACTGTTTTGTGTGTTTGGCTCCCTATATATATATATTCACTACCCTGAAATAAATAACTTTCATTGTTAAGCTGGTTGCTTCTCTCTTTCTTTCTCTTTCACTCATTCTTCCTCAAGGGGTGTTATTTTGGCTTCCCCATTCGCTCTGCAACAACACTTCTTGTACCCAAGCTAAAGATCCCTGTAGTGCCCAAAATCCGGTGGGGTTTGCTCATCGTGTGGCTTACCAGTGAATGATTGTGGTGTGAAAGTGGGGATAGGAGGTGCTGAACCTGGGGGCTTATAAGGATGGCAGCTTAAAGTGCTGTTTAATCCAGCCCACTGAGTCCAAACGCACATAAGGGTGCAGTGTGGCATTGCTGTTAAACCCAGCCTGCCGAGTCCAGGGACATATGAGGGGGTCAGCTTGGGAGTGCTGATTACCCAGTCCTCTCAGACTGCTCTGTTAGTGGGTGTGAGTGTCTGTGTGTGTTGCTAAGGTGGTAAGAACCCTATTCTGAGGAACCTAGTTCCTGGAGGAGAGCTCCAGTGGGAGGGGGAATTGGCAGCAGGGAGAATTCAGCTCCATATGAGAGCGCAAGTAAGCACAAACAGCACACTGATAGAATTGTTAACTTCCCCCCAGTCCCATAAGAGTAACCCTAATAAATGAGCATACCCCAGAATATTGGGCAAATCTGGTAACAATTGGAGGGCTGTGGTGCAGAGAGAAGGAGGCTTGTGCTCCTTCCTCATCATCACCAGAGAATTGCAATGCCCCGGGGATAGAACACATGATGTTCGGCATGAGTGCAGAGAAATCTGGTAAGTTGGCGGTACCGAGTATACGACTGATGCCGCTGCTCTGGTCAGTGCCGATGGTGCCAAGGAATGAGAGGGTACCGTTGGAGTGGAGGAAGTGATCGGTGCCAGTAGTGGCATCAGTGCCATAGTCATCGATACTGTGGAAAATGTCGGTACCCATGGTGCTTGAGCCAGTACCAATGTTGGTGACAATACCGTGGTCTGTGCTGGTACGGTCTTAGGGCAACGTTTAGGCCCTTTGCCATTGGTGCCGCCAGCAGCTGACAGTGCCTGAACACCAGAGGTGCCCTGCGCGTCGTAAGTGCTGACGCGCCGCCTCTATGCCGATGGTTTGGGTGGAGACCGTTTTCTCAAATAGAGCTGGTGATGAGGCACAGAGGAACTCCTCTTTTTTATGCCTTCTTGCCCTGAGGGGAGCCTGGGGGTGAACGTACCTCCCTAGGCTGTCTTGCCGGATCTGAAGCTGGGTGTGCCTTTTTTCCCATAAGGATCAGTTTCAGACGAAGGTCCCTGTCCCTGTGAGTCCTGGCCTTAACTTTGGCCCACTGGGAACAATCCTGAGATGGTGCTCTCTCAAATACCTGACACATTGTAAATGACCATCTGAGATAAGTATTGCGTCTCTACAAGAGGATCAACATTTAAAACACAGGGAGCCGGGCATGATGGAAATTTTTTTTTAAAATTACAACTAACTATTAAAACTATTAGCAATGTGAGAAGACCACCACCAACTATCTAAAAACTAAGAATTAACACCTAACAACAGCTGAAGAGTGTGAATAAGGCAGACAACTGAAGAGCTCCATCTAAGGTTGTCAGTTGAAAAGGAATGGGAGGGCTTGGGCTGTACCGCGCATGTGCAGTGCTGACTTGCACAGCGTACGCTGGTTCATGTTGCACATGAGCGGCCTGGCAGGAGCTCCTGCAAAATCTCCAATCAAGGCACTGGGTTTGCACCAAGACCAAGTGTGAATCTCAAAAAAGAACAAGAAAAACACTTTAAATGGCATGCAGGAATCTTGACTACCACAGGCACTAACTTTCCAATTTCCTGGAAAGTACTCAACCCCCATTCAGTCCCAGATTCCCAGACTCAGACCGAGTCCTCTTGTTAACTGGGTAAGTATGCCAGTAAAGCTAATGCTTACCAGGTAAAAGATTAACTGGTTAACTTTTTACAACTTAGTCCCAAGGCCTTGCCCCAACTCCACTCCTTCCCCCAAACCACACCCCCTGCTCCACTCTGCCTCTTAACACCCCATTCTGTCCTCTCCCTCAGAGCACTCTATAGACAACTGATGCTGGACACAATCTCACGGAAAGGTCTTATATCCTCCCAGCCAACACCTCCATTACACCTAGCCCAGGATCACTACACTACAAGCAGGAGTCGCTTGGATGGAAAGGTGTCTGCTGATAGATACTAAGTATACGCTATTTTTTTCCAGTGGGTGCTGGAGTGGGGCAGAGTGCCTATGCTGATTATTAACAATTGATTGGTTGAAGCAATAGCTATGAAACTGTGTAATATAGAGGGATTATACTGATACTACTATTGAGTATCTATTTTATATTAGTATACTATGCTAATTGGCGTGTGTGTGTGTGTGTGTGTGTGTGTGTGTGTGTGTGTGTGTGTGCGCGCGCGTGCATGAAAGGACCTTACCTCTTATCCCATGACAACTTACTTTACTGAAGAGCCTTTGGTGAGGGATCTTGTAAAAGGCTTTCTGGAAATCTAAGTATACTAGATCCCCCTTGTCCACATGTTTGTTGACCCCTTCAAAGAACTCTAGTAGACAGTAAGGCATGGTTTCCCTTTACAGAAACCATGTTGACTTTCTCTCAACAAATTATTTTCATCTATTATTTACTATAGTTTCAACTAATTTGCCCAGTATTGACATTAGACTTACTGGTCTGTAATTGCTAGGATCACCTCTAGAGCTCTTTTTAAATATTGTCATCACATTAGCTATCTTCCAGTCATTAGATTCAGAAGTTGATTTAAAGGATAGGTTACAAATCACAGGTAATAGGTCTGCAATTTCACATCTGAGTTCTTTCAGAAGTCTTAGATAAATACTATCTGGTCCCAGGGACTTGTTACTGTTATCAATTTGTTCCAAAACCTCCTACAATGACATCTCAATCTGGGACAATTCCTCAGCTTTGTCACCTAAAAAGAATGGCTCAGGTTTGGAGATCTTCCCAATATCCTCAGCCATGAAATTGGTTGTTCCTTCCTAAGTGGAATACTTTGTATTTATCCTTATTAAACTTCATCCTTCACCCATAACTGAACAGACTCATTATTTTACCTGCTCAATTAAAACTACGATTCTACCATCTGTAGAAATCTTCATGAACATACAAAAATAGGGTTTTTCTAGATTGTTTATGTCATACAGGGGACTGAAAACAGGAGGACTATTATTTTAGAAAAAATATATATATGTGAAATTCTTAGAACGACAACCTTTTCTCCATCTTTTGTCTCAGCTAAAGCGAGAGGACTATTGAATAAAATTATCTATGCAGTTTATATTTTACATCTAACTCTATAATCTGGGAAACGAGAGCTATTAATGCAGTCTGCCAGAAAAGCTGTAATTCAATTAAAATAAGAATGGTACAATGTCTTCGGTGGTGTATTATTAAAGTGTATATTATTTATTAAACAGACAAAGAGGCCATATTAAGTAGAAATTAAAATGTGACTTATTCTTCAGGTATTAAGTACTGACCCAAAACCCACTGACATCAAATTTTGTTCTATGAAATAAGCAGTTTCCCATAAAATTAGATAAATACATAAATAATAAATTATGTACAACCACAAGGACTGTTCCAGTATATGATAATTACTTGCAGAGATTAAATAATGAATTATACTGCAGCTCATTCAGTCCCAGGGAAGATGGGGAGTGTAAGTTTCTCAGGTCAAAAAAGCATAGACAGCCCGGGGAAAGAATTGACGCATCTCTTCAGAAAATATACACAAGTTGTGAAAATTGTAGTGATAAGAGAATTCCAGGGGAAAAGGCTAAGAGATGAAAGGAAGGGGAGCTGTACAAAGTACTTCGTCAACAGCAACTGAATCTCAGATTCTCACCTCTCTCTCTCCCTCTTCCCCCCTACGATTTAACGTCAAAATAATGCATGCTAAGTATAGCCCTGCAAAACTGTGGAGATCCATAGACCATGACAGTGGATTGCAGATGAATGAAGATCGACATTTTGTAGGGCTCTAATAATAAGATCAAGCTACAATCAGTGCTAGAAGAAATACAGGGGCACAGAATTCCTGCAAAATCAAGATAAAGAAATCTTAATACAAAGCCCTAAAAATAAAGAATTTTGTTTTCCAAATTAAACCATAATTTAAAGCAAAATGAATTAATATTTTTATTCCTGTTTTGTGCAAAGGTAGTCTGGACAGCATATGTTTGGATTTATCATGTGAGCAGCTAAGCTCTGCGTCTACAAAACTGACATCATCTGAGTGGATTAACTGCTCAGTTTCTGAGAAGGACAGATACTTCAGTCAGTCACTTATGATCAAATATAATAAAAGAAACATGACAGAGCCAAATTGTATGATTTACAGATTACAAGTAATTTTGTAATACACTTGATGTATCAAAATAATTAAAATTAATAATTTAAAATTTGAATTTCCTAGGGATTTGCCATTATGGCTCCCAAGAAAATGAAATATATATTCTATTAGATTTCTTTTGATTCTGTTTTCAACCCTCCACAAAATCAAGTCTTTCAATGGAAATGTAAACAATCCCATAAATATGCAGTTCTAAGAAGTAAATTCATATTATGGTGCTGTTTTAGAAGTACAGAACAGAGTGCAACTGTTTTCAATTTGATTACCTTTTTATTTTTTTTGCATTTTTTTTTTGTTTAAAAAAAGATAAGTTATCAGTCTGTCCCTGTTGGTTATCAATTTTAAAATGGGACAATATTTTAAATTCACACTTTTTAAATTTCTACTTTTCTAATTTGTGCCTGATTTTACCCCAGTTGGAAGGTGCAGAATGCTTTCAACTTCCATTATATTCACTGGAGCAATAGCCAATTCTGTATCTCCCTGATTCAGGCCACATATTTTCTTCCCAAGTTAAAAAAAAAAAGTCTTAAACATTTCTTTTCTACATCAATAGTTTTTCAACTTGGCTTCCCTTCCTTTGCTCTTCTTCCTTCCCGCAGAAGAAGTGTCCAAGCATGGGGACTTCAAATTCAGCCAACAAGTACATGCCAATCCAAAGCCAATGTTTCAAAATCAGGAGGCATAGTGGGGCTTTCAGGGACTTAATAGCATGTGCAAACATATCTGGATGTTAATCAGCTTTCAAGAAATATTTCTTCGTGTGGTGAAGAGAAAAATACAAAAGTTAGTTACCTTTTAGAAACTAAAGTTTTTCGAGATGTGTGGTCCCTATCTCCATGCCACTGTGGGATTACATGCACCTGGAGAATTTTCAAAGCAAAGTCCACTGCTCCACACACGTGCCCTGGTTCACCTCATGCACCTCACAGGAAAGGAAAACATGTGGTGAATACAAATGGGGCCCACACATCTCAAAGAAGAAGTTACTCACCTTTGTGCAGTAACAATGGTTCTTTGAGATGTATCCCTGTGGCTGCTCCACTCTACGTGTTGGGCTTGTCCTGGCACTGCTGGCCGGAAGTTTTCAATAGCTGTTGTCAGCCAGACCACGCATGCACAGTCAGCGTCTCATGCAGTTCGCGCCTTTCCATCGTTGCACGCGGTCCAGCTCCCAACACCAGTTCCTCTCACCGCTCGCTATCTGCAACAAGAAAAACAAGCTCCAGAGCAGGGAGGAGGGCAGGACATGGAGCACCCACGGGGACACATCTCAAAGAACCATCATTACTGCACGAAGGTGAGTAACTTCTTCTTCGATTGGTCCCAGTGGGTGCTCCACTCTAGGTGACTGTAGAGCAGTAGCTGGCATGTGCTCCAGAATCAAAGTTTGTCTATGACCGACAGTACTGCCGAAGCGACAGTAGAGTCCGTGGCTAAACGCTGCATAATTGCGTAATGTCGCATGAAAGTAGTTCTGGAGGACCAGGTGGCCGATCGGCAAATATCGGTCAGTGGGACTCCCCGGGGAAATGCTGTAGAGGTAGCTACCGCCCTCGTGGTGTGAGCCTTCAGTTGCGAGAGAAGAGGTTTATTCCGAATAGTGTGACAGGAGGTGATACATGTCCCTATGAATCTCGCCATACGTTGGCTGGAGAGCGCATTACTGTTGGACCGTTCTGCAATTGACACTATTAATCTCTCTGGGTATGTCTACACTACCACCCTAGTTCAAACTAGGGTGGTAATGTAGGCAACCGGAGTTGCAAATGAAGCCCGGGATTTGAATTTCCCGGGCTTCATTTGCATCTCGCCGGGCGCCGCCATTTTTAAATGTCCACTAGTGCGGACTCCGTGCCTCGTGGCTACATGCAGCACAGACTAGGTAGCCGTGCATGTAGGATGACAAAGATGGCAGCGGCTATGTGACCCATCAGCTTTAGGCAAGTGTGCACTGAGACTGTGGGGGCATTGATGAGAACCTCCACTATGTTTTGTATTACTCAAAATCTCTCTATTGGTAAGTACACTCTTGCAGTGAGAGAGTCGAGTGTGGCACCTATGAATTTTATATTTTGGGTTGGATCTAGAGTGGACTTCTGCTCATTTACTATGAGGTCCAGAGTGTCAAGAGTCTGTCTGGCTAGCATCACCATGTGCGACGTCTCCTGCCGTTTTCTGCTTGTTAGCAGACAATCGCACAAGTAAGTGAATATGATGAAGTTCAAACGACGGAGACGTGCGGCCACAACAGAAAGGGTCTTTGAACAGACCGTGGGAGCGGATGCTAGACTGAATGGTAATACCCGATATTGGAAATGGTTGCTTCCTGTTACAAAATGCAGGAATCACCTGTGTCTTGGGTGGATGGTGATGTGGAAGTACGCATCTTGCAGGTTGAGGGCTGCAAACCAGTCATCGTTGTCGATGATGGTAAGGGTCACCATCTTGAACCTCTGCTTCCAGAGATATCGATTCAATCCCTGCAGATCAAGGATGGGCCTCCATCCCCTCGTTTTCTTTTCTGTTAGAAAGTAACAAGAGTAAAACCCCTTTCCTCTGAATTGATCTGGGACCCTCTGTACTGCCCCGATGGAGAGAAGGCAGTAAGCCTCTTGGCATAAGAGGTCCTCATGAGATGGGTCCCTGAAGAGGGATAGGGTTGGTGGGGTGGTAGGGGGGAGGGAGGTGAATGGGATCATAAGCCCCGATCATACGAGTTCCAGCACCCATCTGTCAGATGTTATGGTAGCCCACTGGTGGTAAAAGGGCCACAGACAATGGTGGAACACAGGGGGAATGTTGATGTGGCTTGCAACAACGTTTGGTGTTTGCATGTCCTCGACCGAGGAGTCAAACCTGCTGCTTTGAAGATGGTAGATTGGTCACGTGTGCTGGTTGAGGGCGCCTGTGCTGCAGTCATTATTTCAGGTGCACTTGCTCGTATGGCCGTTGATGTTGTCACTGATATTGATATTCGTATCTTCTCTGTTATGGATAATACCATTTGTGTCTAAAGGGCGGGATGTACATCCTGAGAGTACACAAGTACACTCTTCCACTCCCCACACAGGTAGTATGTGAGTCTTTTCTCGAGTAGAGGACCTCATCCGTTTTGTCCGCGAAGAGTTTGCGTTTGTCAAACGGGAGGTCCTTCACTTTACCGTGTAAATTCTTGGGAACTCCGGTTGTGCCTAGTCATGGTGCTTGTCTCATGGAGATCACTGTGGCTGTGGATCGTGCGTCCATATCCGCAACATCCATTGCGATTTGAAGCCCTGTCCTTGAGGAAGCGTAACCTTCTTGAACCACTGCCTTCAATAGTGGCTTTTTGGATTCGGGGAGATACTGAGCGAGGTTGGTTAGCTTCAAATAATTATCCAAGTTATGGTTCGAGAGCAGGGCGGCGTAGTTTGTGATGTGGAGGAGTAGGGTGGCAGATGAGTAAACTTTCCTGCCAAAAAATGTCCAGCTTTTTCACATCCTTGTCCGTTCCTGTGCTTTTAAACTGCGGAGCCTTAGCTTTTTGTTGGGTTGCGTCCACTACTAACAAATTAGGTTGGTGGTAGTTGAATAGGAACTTAAGGCCCTTTGGACAACACGAAGTATTTTCTGTCGGCCCGTTTGTTCGTTGGTGTTGTTGATGATGGCATCTGCCAAATTTCCTCTGCAGCCTCCATGATTGCCTCATCTATGGGAAGCGCAATTTTGGATCATTGTTGTGGATGTAAATTTTTCAGCAGATGATACTTTGTTTGGTCTGCACCTGCACTAGCTGCACTTCCTGAGACTCAGCAACCATCTTAAAAAAATCCTGAAACTGTCTCAGGTTGTCCTGGGGGGACATATCCCCTGGGAAGACAGCCTCATCCAGGGAGGATGACGACTGGCCTGTTGGTGAGGTCCCCCGAGGTTGATTCTCACCATCCGATATCTGCCCCTCCTCCGGGTCCGATTGATGTGGCTATGTTGGAGGGATATTGGAAGCTGATACGGCGGGATGCTCCTCCTGCTGCGTGTGTGTCTCTGGTAAAGAGTGACGATAGCGTGGGGAGTGGAAGCAGTATGATGACCAGGCATAGGAACGAGACCTGTAATGACGACACAGTCTGTGATAACGGTCATAATACCAGTCAGAGTAAGTTGGTGAGGATTGCCTCGATGATGACATGCTGACGTGTCTTTATAATAGCTTGTAAAGGGAGAGCAGGTTGGAGAGCGGATCATCTGAGGTGAGCCCCTACTGGATGGTGGAGGTGACTGCGAGGTGTGCCTTTGCGGACGTGTGCTATAACCGCACGGAGGCTCTCGGTGCAGTGCTCTGGGATTGCAGTGTGGTGAATAAGTTGTCCTGGTGACGCGAGACTGCTGCTTTCCCTGTATAGGGGAGTGGTTCATTGGCGCCGAGGGGGACAGTGCTGGTGAAAAGACTGGGGATGGGGAGAGCGATGGAAGGCATGTAGTCAATTTGCGAGCAACTTTCCTCGGTGCTGAAACGGTGCTGCTGTCCAAATCTGCCTGCTCTCTCCCGCCATTGGATTGCCTCAGTGCCGAGGTCCGAGTTGGTTCTGCAGCCTGTGGCACCAAGGTGCCTGGTGCCGGTGTTGGCTTCAGTGCTGGTGTCTATTTATCTGTGGCTCCGGATGCCAGCACTGAGTCCGGTGCCAATAGGGCACTTGCGGCCGGTGTCGGGGTGGCCGGTTTTTTGGAGGTGCGTGCTGCTGAGGTTTTTGAGGCTACAGGAATAGTTCCTGATGTGCGTGGCTTATCCCCCTCCTGACCCTTGTCATCGGACCAGTGGGCAGAGAGTGTGTGGAGGAAGCTCGCAGTTTTTTCGCTACTACTGCCCCTTGAGACGACGCTCTTCATTTGTGCACCAAGGCCACGTCTGAAGTCGAGGGCAGTGCGCTGTTTGCAGGGCCTTATCAAACAGGATCATCTTCAGGCACATTTCTCTGTCCCTGCGTGCCCTGGCTGTGAGTTTGGAGCAATGGCCATGCTTCTGGGGAATATGCTCCTTCCCCAGGAAAGGAATCAGGCTGCATGGCCATCCGAGACCGGCATAGCCTCCCAGCAAAGGAAACATTTTTTAAAGCCTGGTGAACCAGGCATGGTGGGGTCCATGATAAGGTTCCCAGAATAATAAGAGCGAAGAACTAACTATAGTGTCTATATTAATTATTTTTTTTTTAACTATGAACTAACAACTAGAACTACTGAAGAAACACGAACTAACTACTAACTAATTTTTAACTTTTAACAGTTTCATCTGACTGAGGAGAAGAGGGAAGCTCCTCCAGCAATAGAGAACAGTTGAGAGGAACTAGAGGGAGCTGGACCGCGCGCGATGAGGGAAAGGCACAAACAGTGCAAGACGCTGACCGCACGTACGCGGTCCAGCCAACAACAGCTATTGAAAACTTCTGACCAGCAGCACCGGGATAAGCTCAACACCTAGAGTGGAGCACCCCCTGGGACCACTCGAAAAAGAATCTCCAGTTACTGTACATAACTTTCTCTTCTTCTTCCAGTGCTGCTTCCTAGGTGTATTCCACAATGGGTGACTGATAAGCAGGACTCAAACAGGAGAAGGATTCAAGGTCACAGATGACAGATAAATGAAGGACTGCTGTTCCAAAAGATACATCATCAGAGGAATCCTATACTGAAATGTCTAGAAAACATGTGGACTGAGTGTCGTGAAAAGTGTCATGAAAACGTGGATTTATGAGTATCAATGAGACACCTCTTGAAGCAATGCCATAGATAGTTCTTATGCTCTTGTGGAATGAGCTCTTATTCTGAGGAGAGGGAAGATTAGACAGCTGATAGCAGAGCTAAATACAGGTATCAAAATATATTTTTACAAATAAATAGAGAGTTGAAGCTTTGGACACTAGAGTTCCGGCCTAGACTGTGAAGCAGAGAGTCAGAAATGGAGAGGTGATCTGTCTGCCCTGCCCTTTATCACTTTGAGACAAGAGGTATGTCAGAGTGAACGTGTGAGCTAACAGACAGTGCTTTCAGAGTATTCTGGCTCTGGACACACAAATGTACCACACAAGTTGGTACATACTAGGGATCAGAAGCTGGAAAAAGGAGCAAATTTACATTTGGTTTTGTTTTCAACACAGAAAAAGTTCAGAAATGTTGCTGGCAAAAGAGGGTACCAACAGAAATGTAGCTCTTCGCCATTCTTCTATGGGCCTAAAAATATTAATGTATAATATTAACTTTTACATAACCATTAAGTAAAAGAAATCTTGAGTAGCAAATGAAGCTCAAACTCTTCCAGATTTTCATGCTCTTAGGGTTTGTCTACACAATTCATTATTGCATCTCAGCTATGGTATAAATTCTAGAACAGACAAGAGCATCACACACTAACTGTCCGTGGGACCCTGGTAGCGAGGACTACAAGTTCCTTAGTGCACACTGATGTAGTACTATGACCCTTCAAAACTGCACTACCCCTTTCCACTGCATAAAGTATATAATTCTTGTCCTTATCATAAGGATTTTCATAACTTTGCCCCTCTACTAGTCTTTCTGTTTGTGTCATATTGAATTCCTGCCATGTCCCCTTCTGACTGTACATTCACAAGAAGTTTGGATTGTAACTCAAAGTAAAGTAGTTTCTCATTAATAAACGCATGCGGGAGATTTCCCGCAACCGCAAAACATGCATCCTTAGTCTTTGTTATTTCTGTTGTCTCAAAGGTAGAGCTTTGAGAGCTTACATAAATAGTTAAAACAACCTATTCCATTTACAACATAGTAATGTCTTAAGCCTCTGTAATGATTGTAAAAAAAAAAAAAACACAACACTCGGGTAAATTAAATGTATATTGTGCAAAAGTTCAGAGTTTTCTTTTTTAAAATCTATAGCACACAATCTCAGTTTGCCCCAAAGCATGTGTCACCTACTATAAAGAGCAGATTCCTTAAAACATAATCCAGCACAACAGAGCTATTGCTTTGCATATCATGCAAGCCCTTTAGAAACTGCAGCTGCTTCCTCTGCAAGAGGCAGGCCTAGTCAGTACAAAGTTCAGCTGCCAAAGACTCCCCCTTGCTCCAGTGACATTTCCAGTCTGCAAGATACAGAGCTAAATGACCACACAGAATCTTGCACTTAGTGACTGCAGATTCCTGGGACTACCTGTTCCACCCATTCCTTAAAGATAAGGAGTCCAAAGGACTACACAATCTTCACAATCACAAGCAGAGATGGGCCAGATGCCTATAAAAAACACAAACCCAAGATCAAAAGAAAATAATATTAGCTTGTTAGGGAGCAGTGGTTCTTTCCCTCCCCAATCATTAGAGTGCCTTTGTGTATTCCACACACCTAACATACTGATACTGTGTTTGTGAAAAAACTCCACAGTTCAGTCTCCCTTACATGTGGGAGCAAAGAACCTGTCAAATCTCTACTATGGAAAAATGCTGGTGGGATTTTGTCTCTTTTCTCTTATTACACTTTTTACAGACAGGGCAAGTGGGTTATTTTAGCCTCTTTCTCTCTCTGACTGGAATTATTAACCTAGAAGATCCCAAAGAAGTTTGGCATACAACAACCTCACTTTAAAATTGTTCATAATTATCATTCACATCCCCATGGTAGGCACACATACGTACATTTGGTGTGCACTCTCTCTCTGTTCCTCTCCTCCTCACTTGAAAAAAACCACCAAAAGACCAACAGCCCTATTCAGCAATCAGATGCAGTACAGTCAGTTAGCCTGTCTTCCAAGCAGGAGCAATTATGGAGTAAATCACTGGTGCTACAAGGGAGATAATTCTCTTGTAACAGAACCTACATCTTTTAATGGCAGAGCCCAGGAAACTCTCAGAGTCATTCCAAGCTGCTATGGAGTCTGAGTTAGACAAAAGCAACACCCTTCATGAGTAACCCTCTCAGTTTACTGTATGAAAGACAGCAAATGTATGCTTCAAGGGAGCGATGTTTTTTGAAACACTAATTCAGCTCTGCTCCAGAGAGGTAGCCGAACCACAGCAGTTACGTACAATTAAGCTCTGCAACAGAAAGGAGGTCAGCAGAGCAAAAGAAAGGAATTTTTAAACAACAAAGCCAAAAAGAAAGGTTTCATTGGATGACATGGAAGTTGACAACACACAAGATAACAACAAAATAAAAGCTTCAGTTTTTGCAACATAAATGCCACGAAAGGGTCAGCCAGACCCGCCTGGAGACATTTCTCCTGAAATCACAAATAAAAACAAGAGCCTTGGTTTAATTTCATTGGGAATTCCTCCCTCCTTGCTTATCACAGAATTTCTGGTCTATATGAACATACAATACACAGTATCCAAAATGACTTCAGAGATCTTCAACAGCTAAACAGCTCCAAATCCCTCACACTGATCATGGTCTCTTTTCTGTCTGCTTTTAGTAACAGAAGCAGAAACAAGAGCTGCATGAGAGTTAGAAACAATCCTGCATTTTAGAAATATCTGAGCAAAGAAAACCCAGAGCTGCCTGGAACAGTTCAAGGCCAATAGTGCCAGCATCAGGGCATACTGTCAGAAGCAGGGCAGAGACCCCAAACTGGTGGTATGTTCCATAATTAGATTATACCAATCCAGTAACTAATATGAATTCCTATATCACTATAGCAGTTTTATCTGGAAGTCACAGGAAATCCCCTTGGGCTCTCTAGTGTATCTTGCCACATAATTAATATAAATGATTACTTACACAAAAATCACAAAATATTCAGGTTGCTCCCAGTCCCAAGAGACCAACCACTTACCCCAATCCAAACCTGTAATAATCTAAAGATTTATTAACCAGGAAACAGAAATAAGAGCAACATACAGCAGGAAAGTACATATACACAAATGAATTTCAGTCTGCCATTCAAAAGGTGACAGAGATGTTGCAATCTGTTAACTATGAATGATTTTTAAGGCTCAATTCAGGTCAACCCTGGGGATTTCTGCTTTGTTTCTTAGCTCCCACCCTTGTGCGATTCCAAGCAGCAAAGAGATGAAAAATCTTCATGCTAATTGTATTGCCCTCTTCCAGTATTCAGGTGGATAGCACAAGGCCTTCTGCACAGACGTCTCTGTGGGTGAATGGAGAAGCTTAGTCCTACAATGGCCTACTTAATGTTTGATAGTTCTCCTGGATGGATGGGGTGGGAGCTACTCTTCCTGTCTGAGTGCACAAGTTCAGAGCAGGAATGTTTACAATCATAAAACAAACTTTATTGCATGGAATACAGACATTATAAGTGAGATTAACGCATGAAGCAATTTACAAACATTTCATAGTCTAAACTCTAACTGCTTTCTCATAAGACTAATACCTATTTTGAACAAAAACTAACAAAGGTGAGCTGGTTTGATTTCCAACTATGAATCTGTCAGTTCTCAGTTAATGCCTACAGCCTTGGCCAGAGCTGGGACTTTGTTTACCAATGTTCTGAGTTTGAATTCCAATCAGATGAAAGCCAAAAGTGTAATAGTTAGCAGCACAACAAAAAATATTACACTTAGATTACAGGAAATTACACAAGATTGCCCAATTATCACAGGAATTTTTAACCGTTCAGGCTGCAATTTTCCATATTGGGCATCTGACTTAGGCTAGATAATGTATATTTCCCTAGTCCAATTTGGTTTTCAAAATAGGTTTTTTATTTATTTTAGCCTTTTTCTTTTTAACTCAGCCTATGTACAAAAACAAACCTAAAAAATAACAGCCGTTTGGTTGAGAAGCTCTAATACTTCAACTTTTTGTGACCGATTTGAAATTTTGTAGTGAGCTTGCCCTCCCAATTCAGCAAATGGAGTGAGCCTGGGGGGGGGGGGGGGGAATCACAATTTGTACACACTCAGAATCTGACAGTTAAAGTCTTAGAAAATTCTGAAGGGCATGTGATCATATAATTGCAGACTGCATAATAAAAGACTGGCAGGAATGCAAGGAGAATGAATTTCCTAATTTTTAAGCCCCTAGATAGACAGAAAATTTTCACCTTTTGAAATTAAGAACTTCAGTGAGAGGGACATTATGAATACCTATTGTACTAGATAAGAAATGCAGTTCTGCAGAGTATCAATGCTTCACATGCCACAACTGAGAGACAGTGCCCTATAGAATATAAACATGCACCATATTACTGGATGCATGGCATTGTAAAATATTTTTCTAATAAACAGATGTGTGTAGCATGTTATATAAAAGCACATATTTTTGTTATCACATGGTTCTTACCTGAAAAGGTTTTATACTCTGAAATACATTGATGTTTCCAAAAGCTAATGGCAGACCTCTCTCTGTTCTGTAGCCGATTTAATCTCTCTGCTAGCCCTCCTCTGGAGAGAATAAAGGAATGCACAATTAAGCCAAGAATTAGTATTTAGTTTTGCCAAGTGACAAACCATAAGCAGCTAAAACATTTATTCTGTTACTCTTAGAGAAAGAGACAATGTGAAATTACATTCTATAGATTTGTTCAGACAATTCAGATTAGGCTACAATCCCAATAAAATGTGATCTTAATACAATAAACAAGACACACAAATTTTCATTATCCTGGCATTCAACATTTAAAGTCCCTCAGTCTCCCACGAATGTGAGCTTAAGAAAGTGTTTCCCTACTCCCTCTGCACTTCCACTTTTTTTTTGTAATTTAAAAGAAAAACACAACTATAGGACAATTTTGAAAACGCCACATTTGTCAAGAGCAACATGCTGCTCAGAATGTCACCTTATCCATAGCTTTCACCTACAATTCACTTTACAGCCACTTTTCCAAAGTTGCTTGTCCTCTGTGTGTAAGTAAACTGAGACGGATTCTGGGTGGTGGAGCAGTGGGTTTACGGCAAGCTTATTCTTGCCCTGGTCCTGTACCACTCCTGAAAGAAGCTGGCATGTACAGCAATGGCTCCACAGCTTCATGTGCTGCCCCTCATCCACAGGCACTGAGCCCACAGCTTCTACTGGTGCCGGTTCCCTGTTATTGATCAATGGGAGCTGCAGGAGTGGTGTCTGCTGGCAAGGACAGCATGTTTATAAATGACTAGGGAGGAGTATAAATATATTACAGGCAGTCCCCGGGTTACGTACAAGTTAGGGACTGTAGGTTTGTTCTTAAGTTGAATCTGTATGCAAGTCGGAATTGGTACATATTGTAGGGGAAACTCTAGTCAAACATTTCTCCAGAGCTCAGTCTTATTCTCCCACACCTCACTTCCCTCAGTCCTTTATTCTCAAGCTGAGGTGTCTGCTGAGAAAAGCCTCTCCGCATCTCCCTGGTCTGCTGTGGGGGGCGCTAGCTTTGCGTCTCCCTGGTCTGCTGGGGGAAAGCAGCTAGTGCAGGGTTGCCTCACCCCGTTTGTAAGTAGGGATCCGATGTAAGTCGGATCCATGTAACCCAGGGACTGCCTGTACTTGAGAACACAGGGGAGTAATCAGGAAAGCAAAAGTGCAATTAGAATTGCAGCTAGCAAGGGATGTAAAGAATAACAAGATGGATTTCTACAGGCATTTTAGTAATGAGAGGGCGACAAGAGAGGGTGTGGGGCCCTTACTGGATGAGGGAGGTAACCTAGTGACAGATGATGTGGGAAAAGCTGAAGCACTCAATGCTTTTTTTGCCTCTTTCTTCACTGACAAGGCTAGCTCCCAGACTATTGCACTAGGCAACACAGTATGGGAAGGCGGTGGGCAGCCCTCGTTAGAGAAAGAACAAGTTAAGAACTATTTAGAAAAGCTAGACATACACAAATCCATAGGTCTGGATTTAATGTATGCTAGGGAACTGAAAGAGTTGGCAAATGTCATTGCAGAGCCTTTGGCCATCATCTCTGAAAACTCGTAGAGATTGGGAGAGATCCCGGATGATTGGAAAAAGGCAAATGTAGTGCCCATCTTTAAAAAAAGTGAAGGACAATCCAGGGAACTGCAGACCAGTCAGGCTCACCTCAGTCTCTGGAAAAATCATGGAGAGGATCCTCAAGAAATCCATTTTGAAGCACTTGGAAGAGGGGAAAGTGATCAGGAATAGTCAACATGGATTCACCAAGGGCAAGTCATGCCTGACCAATCTGATTAGCTTCCATGATGAGGTAACTGGCTCTGTGGACATGGAGAAGTCAGTGGAGGTGATATCCCTTGACTTTAGCAAAGCTTTTGACACAGTCTCCCACAATATTCTTGCCAGCAAGTTAAGGAAGTATGGATTGGATAAATGGACCGTAAGGTGGATAGAAAGCTGACTAGATTGTCAGGCCCAATGGGTAGTGATCAACAGCTCAATGTCTGGTTGGCGGTCGGTTTCAAGCAGACTGCCCCAAAGATCAGTTCTAGGGGCAGTTTTGTTCAACATCTTTATTAATGACCTGGATGAGGCGATGGATTGCACCTTCAGCAAGTCTGCATCTGACGCTAAGTTGGGGGAAAGGTAGATACATTGGAGGGTGTCATGGCTCCTTCCCCACGTAACCCTCGTAATCATGACAGAGGGTAGGAATAGGGTCCAGAATGACCAATACAAATTGGAGGATTTGGCCAAAAGAAATATGATGAGGTTCAACAAGGACAAGTGCAGAGTCCTGCATTTGGACAGAAGAATACAAAGCATTGTTACAGGGTGGGGACCAACTTAGGTAGCAGTTCAGCAGAAAAGGACCTGGGGATTACAGTAGATGAGAAGTGGGATATGAGTTAACAATGTGCCCGTGTAGCCAAAATGGCGAATGCCAAACTAGGGTGCATTAGGACGAGCATTGCGAGCAGATCTAGAGAAGTTAATATTCCCCTTTATTCGACACTGGTGAGGCCACATCTGGAGTATTAACAATAAGAAGTCCTGTGGCCCAAAGGCATTTTATGGCACATGTATCTGATGAAGTGGGTCTCTGCCCATGAAAGCTTATGATCCAATAAATCTGTTAGTCTGTAAGATGCCACAGGACTTCTCATTGTTTATGTATATTCAGACTAACACAGCTACTCCTCTGACATCTGAAGTATTGCGTTCAGTTCTGGGTCCCCACTATAGAAAGGATGTGGATGCATTGGAGAGGATCCAACGGAGGGCAACCAAAATGATTAGAGGGCTGGAGCACATGACCTACCAAGAGTGGCTGAGGGATTTGGGCTTATTTAGTCTGCAGAAGAGAAGAATGAGGGGGGATCTGATAGCAGCCTTCAGCTTCCTGAAGGAAGGTTCTGAAGAAGATAGAGAGAGGCTGTTCTCAGTAGTGACGGATGGCAGGACAAGGAGCAAAGCTCTTAAGTTGCAGTGGGAAAGGTCTAGGTTGGAAAATAGAAAAAATTATTTCGCTAGGAGGGTGGTGAAGCACTGGAATGGGTTACCTAGTGAGGTGGTGGAATCTCCATCCCTAGAGGTTTTTAAGTCCCAGCTTGACAAAACCTTGGCTGAGATGGTTTAATTGGGGTTGGTCCTGTTTTGGGCAGGGGGCTGGACTCGATGACCTCCTGAGATCTCTTACAGCCCTATGATTCTATGTGGAGACTCCCTTCTCAGCCTCTCTCAGGTGCCGCAGGGACATGCCAGTTATTTCCAGGAGCAGCAATTACAATAGAAATAATTACTGCAGCCACGACAGGTTAGGCATGTTAGAATTCACTACTCAAAGAATTAAATTTAAGCATGAGAGAGAAAAGACAATTATGAAATGCAGAGACCAGTCAAAACCCAAAAATAACACACTTTGCAAGCAGGAATAGAAGTAATAACAACCCCCCCACCTATGTGTTGAGTTGGGAGATGAGAGTGCAGGGCAGTTTGTGTTCATGAGAAGGACAGACACACACACAGTGTATGAGAGTGACAGATTTTCATTGTCAAGCTCCCTCCATTCCATTCTCTCTCTGTGGAGATAGGGTACGGAAGTGGGGACAGGAGGAACACCCTGACATCAGCACCCCCCTTTTCCCTCCCACACCCTGCACAGCAAGGACATAAGAACATAAGAACGGCCGTACTGGGTTAGACCAAAGGTCCATCTAGCCCAGTATTCTGTCTGCCGACAGTGGCCAGCACCAGGTGCCCCAGAGAGGGTGGACCAAAGACAATGATCAAGCGATTTGTCTCCTGCCATCCCTCTCCAGCCTCTGACAAACAGAGGCCAAGGACACCATTTTATCACCTGGCTAATAGCCTTTTATGGACCTAACCTCCATGAAATTATCTAGCTTCTGTTTAAACTCTATTATAGTCCTAGCCTTCACAGCCTCCTCTGGCAAGGAGTTCCACAGGTTGACTACACGCTGTGTGAAGAAGAACTTTCTTTTATTAGTTTTAAACCTGCTACCCATTAATTTCATTTGGTGTCCTCTAGTTCTTCTATTATGGGAACTAATAAATAACTTTTCTTTATTGGCCCTCTCCACACCACTCATGATTTTGTAGACCTCTATCATATCCCCCCTCAGTCTCCTCTTTTCTAAACTGAAAAGTCCCAGTCGCTTTAACCTCTCCTCATATGGGACCCGTTCCAAACCCCTAATAATTTTAGTTGCCCTTTTCTGAACCCTTTCCAAGGCCAAAATATCTTTTTTGAGGTGAGGAGACCACATCTGTACACAGTATTCAAGATGTGGGCGTACCATAGTTTTATACAGGGGCAGTAAGATATTCTGGGTCTTATTTTCTATCCCTTCCCTAATAATTCCTAGCATCCTATTTGCCTTTTTGACCGCCGCTGCACACTGCGTGGAAGTTCTCAGAGAACTGTCCATGATAACTCCAAAATCTCTTTCCTGATTTGTCATAGAGCAGGAGGCTTCCAGGGGCAACTCTAAGGCAAAGGGCAGAAGCAGCATGACAGTGGGTGGAGGGACAACTGAAGTGCCAGTGCTTGACAGATTCCCAGCCAAACGAGTCAGGATCAACTGTCAGAGGCTCCAAGATCTACTGGCAGATCCCAAATTACTGGCTGGTGACCACTGAGTTAGACAGTATGTTTGTTATATAACAAATAGTACAGTTTGAGATTTGTATCATATTGCTTAGCACTTCAAACTTTCTCAAGAAAGAGCACTTTGTGTGACAATTTAACATGTACATTCATTTAGCGACCTTTTATGCAAACATGATCAGTCAAGCTGAACTTGATACATTCTCTGGTGTCACTATTTTATCCAGTGAAATCCCTTGGAGAAACATCCAATTTAAGAAGCAAAATACATGCCCTAGTTCAGCACTTAACATGGAATTTTCATTGTAGGAACACCACCTTCCTGAGCAATGGTAGCTAAGTCTACAGAAGCATACTTTAATTTACCTAGCTGTTTTTACATGGAGAGTTAGGCTGGCCTACCTATGATACTCAGAGATACTGATGGTTCATACCTCTGAGTAGGAATGTGAAGGACTAGTTGACTAATCGACTAGTCGCTTCCCCCCACTGCTTCTATCCGATAGAGGCAGCAAGGTGGGCAGGGGAGGGGGGAGGGCGAGAAGAGGGGAGTACTTCGAAGTGACAGCGCTGCACAGAGCCCTGCACAGAGTTGTTCCGTGCGGCTCTGCTGCTTTGAATGCCACAGGGAGCTTGGCGTTAGGCTCCTCATGGCATTTCAAAGCATCAGCACCGCTTGGAGCCCGGCATCATCTGGGGATTCAGCTGACCCCAGGTTCCGCATGACGGTGGCTCTTTGAAATGCCACAGGGAGCCCAGCATCGGGCTTCTCGTGGCATTTCAAATCAACAGCACTGCTTGGAGCCTGAGATCAGCTGGGGAATCAGCAGCTGACCCCGGGCTCCATGCAGCACTGCCACTTTGAATGCCACAAGGCTAGCAACCCTAGAACTGTTCCTACACTTCAAAGGTGGAGGCGCCCAATCGACTAATTGAACAGTCGATACATCTATTTGATTAGTCAATAACCCGATACTTACCATTCTTACCCCTAAGTGCAACAGATATGTCAATTAAATTTTTAGTGTAGACTAAGACTTACTGGTCATTGGATCCGAACTCCAGTGAAGCTAAATTTAAAGAAAATCTGTTCTGCACTTTGAACATGCAAGTGTAATACAGGGGAAGCTGACTTCTGAGATGTTCTATTGTTTGTTCCTTTTTAAAAAGTGTTAGAAAGTCATGTTCATTATCTAAAATATCAAAAACAACCCCATTAAATATGGATCATCTAAGTTTACTGGTCCAGTTCATTTGAATTTAAGAGTAACTGTTTTTCACAAGTTATGTCCTAAACATACTTGATTTCTCAGCCACAGACCTTACTGCACTGTTCACCCACTGACAAAGAATTGTTTCAGAATCTTAGTTTCCAAACACTACCTCTCGTGGTTGTGAAAATTACATTCCGTTCAAATGTAGAGAATTTTTGATGCAGATAATTTTTATAACAACTTTGAAAAGCATTAGCTGCCCAATTCAGTCAAATAGGGTGTTAACTTAGAAAACTAATGAGTATTCTTTAACTGTCAACATTGTTAACTGTTTCACAGCTGATCATTAGGTTATTAATAATTTGTATTGCAGCACTGCCTGATCATTTAGACCCATTTGAGTACCCACTGTAGAGAGTACTGATACATAAAGAAAGACAGCTTAGGGAAGTCTGTCCAAGTATTTGTCTTAAAAGTCCCCTCTCAGCCCAAGAAATGGCATATCTGGACTACAGAGGCTATACTGGCATAGCTAAAATGGTATAGTCTCATAGTATAAAAGAAGCCTACTCAGACAGGTATTCAATTAGGATTGCAGTGTTCCTAGCAGACGGATGGAAGCTAGCTATGTTAATGAAAACTCTTTTTCCATCCTTCTCTTTCACATCCATGACCAACAACTACCTTGATGGTATAACTTTTCAGCATAGATCAGGCCCAATCTAATGGAATGTGTAATTTAGAATTTGGAATGTATAAGCTAGATCTATGCTTATAGTTTTGATTGACCTGATCAGGGATGTGAAAAATGTATACCCAAGTCCCACAGTTATGCCAAGTTAACTCCCCAGTGCAGAAGAGGCTAGGTCAACAGAAGAATGCTTCTGTGAACCTAGCTACTGCTGCTCAGAGAAATGGCTTCCCTGGGAAAGGGCTAAAGCTAGGAGCTCTGCTGCTCCTGGGGTGGTGCAGCCACTTGGCATGCGGCCCTACCTCAGAGCAGCTGAGTAGCCACTGTGCGGCTCTGCTGAGGAGATGGGCAGGCCTCAAATTCTTGGTGTGCGCCTGCTCAGCTTCACACCCGAGAGGGAACAATGGAACTGATCATATATACTCTCTACCATTCAACATTATAGGAACCGTGTATAAAAGTGCTTCTCCACTTTTCTGTTGCAATTGCCTGGGGCTCTATACCACAGTGGGCTCTGTGAAGATAAATTACATGCTTCAGCCCAGGCCAGCAGGTCTCTGGCTGTTAGTAGGAGACCTACCATCTTAATCTGAAGTATCAATATTCTGTATTCCTATGTGCACTGGTGGTTCAGTTAATAAAGAGAAGCTGATGATGGAGGCTCAGATAAACAAGGTTCTAATGTACCTTTGTTCTTACTTCAACCCTAAAGCCTACCTATCCCCTGCAGTCTGACCTAAAAAAGCAGGAAAGTGGGAAAGAATTAATTTCTGTAAGGCATGTTAAATCACCATTAAAAGTGCTACACTTAGAGAGCTGGATCCAGTGCTTTTCTCACTTATTTCAAGACAGAAAATGCTTTCTCATTTCTTTTTTTACAGTTTGACTGTCAGCAGATGACAACATCTGAGTAAGTTTTTCATGTTCATAATTTTAACTTTAAAAGAAATTAATATTATAGTAGATTCTAGTGTTTATGATAAATGATAGTTAACGTTGATATTTTCAATTGAAGTTTTTCCTTGAAAAAAATTGTAATCTACCTTAGTAATTTCCTCTTCTTTGCAGAATCTTCTGGAGTCCTTGAAGTCTTATCTGATTGTTTCTTAGGTGTCTGCAGAAGGGCCTGTGCAGATTTTAGCCAGTCACTTGCAGATCTGCTTGTAGCCTGCACCAGATCTGGTTCAGAACTTGATTGCAGCTTTTTGCTAAATCCAAAATTGGAAGACTCTGCATCCACCTGGCCTTCTTCCAAGTTTTCACTATCAGATGAATATTCAGAAATTTCTGTAGAAACTGTCTGGACATATGAAAACGAAAACAAACATGGAGTATCAACTCTGAACATGCATTGACAGGAAAATATATTTGATTTATCTTTTGGGTGTAGGTTTGTCAAGTTTGTTGGAGTCAACTATTTTCCCTATCTAAAGTAAGGATGTTAAGGAATGGGTATTTGGCTAATCATGTAGTCGATACAATTTGTATCGACTACACGATTAGTCGATAAGGTGAGGCGCTCTGCAAAGCCTGGCATCTCTTACTTCATTTAAAATGCAGAGGTGCAGCAGTCTCGGACTGGCACAAGCCAGAACCTAGCAGTCCCGGTTCACACCAGGTCGCAGCCCTAGTGCTTGCGCCAGGTCCAGCAGCCCCTGTTCTCAGCAGCCCCTATTGACAGTGGCTAGTGGTGGCTTGGCGACGGCAGCCCCTCTCCATGGGGGGGGGGTCACCTCCCTGCTGGGACCCCCACAGACAGGGACGGCTGCTAGAGCAGCCTCAGCTTGCTGTGAGCATAGGTTGCTTCGCAGCAGCCTCCCCTCCCCCCCGCCTCTGACAGAGGCAGCAGAGGCAGGCTCCCCCCAGCACCAGCTCTCATTCCCCCCTCTCTCTGCTGCCTCTCATACAGGTGCAGCAAGGTGGGGAAGCAAACAGTCAAGTACTCCACTGAACTGCCCAAGAAGCCTATGCTTATGGGATAGTTGAGTAGTCAACTACTCACTTACATTCCTAATTTGTCTACTACGTATTATGGCTTACAGGAGTGGTCCCAAATGTTTTATGTCATGGCCCTCCTTACCCGTAATGTAATCTCTCCATGCCTCCCCTGGGAGAAGGGGCCAGAGACTGAAGCCAGGGCTAGAGTTGCAGCTGGGACCATAGTTGGAATATAAACTGTTGCTGGGACCATAGCTGGGAGGACCACTGGCTTACAAATAGCCTTGAGTATGATGGATCTAGTTAGTTTAAATTGTTCACATTACCTTGGATTGATCCCAAATGATCCTCTTTATAAACATTTTAAAATTACTTACATGGGAATATACAAAAAAGCATTGGGGTACAGTATCTGAAAGTCATTACAAGTCTTAAATTACCCAAACATTTTCTATTGTGTGTGTGTGTGTGTGTGTGTGTGTGTGTGTGTGTGTGTAGTTTATTAGTTTGATGAAACAATTTTATATTTATCAATATGGAAAACTAAAGTCTACTATTTTCTTTTAAATGAAAGTATAATTTAATTTTCCATCTTGAGTCTCCACTTCTGGTATAAACCATGTTAAAACTGTGAACCATTCCCCACAGAGGGTTTTCTTTTAATTTCAGTTGGAATAAAATTCCCAGAAAATATTTTAGGATTACTCCAACTATTCTTCAATTATTCTCTATTTCTACTCTCCTCAGGCAAAGGTGAGGTGACTATAATGAGTTAGGTGAAGCAGTTGGAGAGAATGGAGAGATTAATTATGATGACTTCAACCCTAAATTTTTAACTGAATTATCACCTTGGGCTTTAGAAAAGTGTTGCCTTCTCAGTCTTAAGGCTTAAATTCAGCTACACACCATTCATTAAAAGTAGGGATGTGAAAGGGTAACAGTTAACCAGTTCCCAGGGAGCAGCACTCCCTAATCTAACCTTTAACCAGTTAACTGATTAATCAGGATTTTACATACCCAAGCCTAAATTCTTGGGTCTAGACTTTTGTGTGTGTAGGAGATACCTCCTTTCTTCTAACAGCATAATCACAGAGACAGCAGACAGAGTCTATTAGATTAAATAGTAATGCCTGGGTTCAGTTAACCACAATGACAAAAATGGAGCAATAAAATAACGAACTGGTGATTTATCTGTTTTTGGAGCTGAAAGCCCAAACTCAGAGGAGATAAACTGAAGCTTCCCCTTTGGAGCAATAATATAATGTGTCCATAAAAATAGCTTATATGTATGCAAAGACTTTTATCTCAAAGGACACCATATTACTTCACAAAGTATAGATCAAATTGTGGCTGTTTGTTTAGGTGCACAAGGGAAGGAGAAAGTACAGACGTCTTCCTTGACATCCCTCTGGTGCACATGCACTAGCACAGTCAGATGTGCTCTCTATCATTAAAGGTGGTGTTGAGTAAGCAAAATTGGGAAGTTAGTAGGGCCTGCTCTATGCCTCATATCCACTTCTGAATGTGTTATTATTCTGAAGCTAACATCGCATGGAGTGCAACTGTACCCATTTAAAGAACATAACAGTTGCCTGTTCTGAATACACTGAATCAGTCACAACCCTTCCCCCAACCAAAAATCACTGCTGTCTCCACCAACCAACATTCTCAACCTCAACGAAAGCCACAATATAGCTCCTTTACATCAACACAGTGAAATGCAGCCATCCTCAGGGTGGAATGCAGTAGCTATTTAACCATGAACAGAACATTACGCAATCATTTAGGACAAATAGTGAGAAAGAATGCTACAGCCACCACTTGAATCTGCAGAAGTTTTAGAGAACAAATGATAGTTTTTCATATCAGAATTTAACCAGAGCCAAATAGCCCATCTCTTTTAACCAGTGCTATAAGATCTTTAACCAGTAGCTAGCACCTCATTTTCAATGACACATCAAATAGACATGAATTTCAGCAGAACAGCTCCTTTCATGATACCAGAGCATGGGTTCATTACTGTCTAACAGCTTTACTTTCTGGAACAATGGTTTCTCTTTGGAGGCCTCATGCTGAAATTTTGACCAGTTCTGATACTGCTAAGGTTGAAAGTTCTGTCAAGATCACAATACCAGAAGCTGTGTTTGCACTACCTTATTTATTAGCAGCAGGTTACCCCACGTGTACATGTGATCAACTGCAAAGCATTAGTACTAACAGTATTATGTTATTTAAATGGATGAAGGAATTGGAGGGGATTTGGTCTAAGCTATGCAAATGTTCACAAACAAAATGCCTTACGAACATAAGTAGTGCCATACTGGGTCAGACCAATTGTCCATCTAGCTCAGTATCCTGTCTTCCAACAGTGGCCAATGCCAGGTGCTTCAGAAGGAAAGAAAGAATATGTAATCATCAAGTGACAATCTACTGTTACCTGTTTGCTTCTGTGAAATACTATAGTAACCTGGCACCTATTGAGAAAAGAGAAAAACCACCAATAGGGCAGTTCCCAAAATGACAGGAGATCAAAGCACAGTACTCAAAAGACACCAAAATGGTATACTCTTGCTCTGATTTCTGCACAACCACTGATATTTGTTCTAGATGTATCTCCGGTCAGAAAATTTTACATAGTGTCCTTTGATGCAGTTCGTCTTCTTCAGATAGACAATAACTGTGATGATAGTCAAGGTCTGTTAGAGGAAACAGTAACCTCAGTAACAAGGGGAGAATGAGATCTTGCCCAAAATATTGTTCAAGAGTAGTGAGAAAGAGTTCAACCTCAGTGAGGAAATTTTGTGGTCTCTGTTACAAGAAACCAATACCCATTGCCTCAAAACGAGTAACAGAAATTAAAAACAAATTATCTGTGTTGTTTCAGAGTGGCTTTGATTCCCTGTAGGAATGTTAAAAAGTGGTTAATTAGATAACTGTGTAATCACTGAAAATCCCAGCTGGTACATGCTGCACACTCCCTGGGAGCAGAGTTGGCTGGCCCCACTCCCAGGGAGCCAGCAACACTTAGAGCTTAGCAGTGTAAGCTTTATACTACATAGCCCACAGTGTGAGGTGGCAGCCAGCTCCCTGGAACTAGGGTCTGCGTGTAACAGTTAACTGTTTAAATGGTTTACTACTGCATCCCTAATTCCTTGTTCAGAGAAAACTGCCTTGGCTCAGAAAAAGCACAGCTGGCACCAGCTTCTCAAAGAAAAAATATGCACATACTAACACACACACAATACTAACTCCTTCCAATACATATGAAACTCACTTGCCATCATACTGAGTGCAACACAACTTGTTTTAGAAAATACAAACGAAAGAAGATGCTGAAACATGGTTTTGCTTCTCCAAAAACGCATTTTCTGTTGACATTTTGTAAAACATCAATGGAACAGTTTGAGTTAGAATAAAACAATTTTTTCCACTAACAAATGGGTAAGTGCCAGTTTAGGGAAGCAGTAGTCAGATAAAAAGGAGGGAAGAGCCAGTTTCAGGGATGGGAGAAAGAAACAGAAGCTACAGGCTTCCTCCAATCTCCAATTCTGAGCAGAAACAGCACTTTTTAAGGCAAACAGGTTTAGCAGGTTACAGTCCTGAAGATGTCTGCAAGAAGTTTCAGCCTGCCTTTTTCAGAACAGGAATGTGGGTCATCTGAAGAAGTGGGTTGTGCCCACGAAAGCTCATGATACCATCTACATGTTTTGTTAGTCTTTAAAGTGCTACCAGACTATTTGTTGTTTTTACATTTTTCCTGTTGCACATACCTCTCTGAAGCAGGCATGTCAAACTGGCGTTTGGCAGGCCACATATGGCCTGATAGAAATTTTTTGCGACCCACCAGAATATTTTTATAAAAGGATGAAGTGTGGCCCACTGGCCGCTCGGAGCACGTGGCCAAGTGCCTGCTCACAGCCAGCCGGGCCGCACTGTGCCGCAGCAACTGCTCACAGCCGGCCGGCTGCTCTGTGCACGTGTTCACGGCTGGTTGGGTGCTCTGCACTGGGCACTCCAGCAGGCACTCACAGCTGGCCGCTGTGCTCATGCTGCCCCAGCACCTGAGGCGGCAACATCGACTCTGGGACCCACGTATTAGTTTGGGGGGGCCTGGCTCTGGGGGAGTGGAAGGGGATTAGGTTAGAATGGGGGTATGGGAGTGCCTGGCTCTGGGGGAGAGGACGGGGTTATTTTGTTAATATTTTGTTATTTATTTATTTATTCCCAAATAAAATCACAAAATGTGTATTAATTTTATAGCAATAAATGTTGATTTTTTGCAATTGCATAAATAATTATATCTTATTAAAAATCTCAAACTTACAAAGTATCTGAAATTTTCACAGAAGCCTGTTCTATTTAATTAACCATGGTCTATATTTGTTTTTATTTCAACAAAATAAAAACATTATGTAACATTAACTTTAAAATTATTTAACATGAATAAATAACAATTTTACACATCAAATTATTGTAATATTATAAAATATATCTAAAACAATCTATAAAATAAATAATTACAGCTTTCTGACAAAGTAAATTTTCTTTGGTGGCCCTAGGGTTCCCAGGTGTCTGGTATTGGTGCCTTCTGCCTGGCACCTAAAATGAGGTTTTTTTTTTTTGCGCGCGCTCGATGACACATTTTTTTCTTTTGGTCAAACCATCTGGGTGACCCTGAAAGCTATCAGTTTTCGTTTGTGTGGCCCTCAGTAGACTTCGAGTTTGACATGCCTGCTCTGAAGTTTTTGTTTCAGAACAGGTTTGGCCTAAGGCTTTGATCTGTCTAACAGAGCTAGTAGAAGCAACTTACTCAGCCCAAGTAAACTCTTTCCCCAAAAAGTGCTCCCCTTTCATTTCATTTTTATTTCAAAATGTACTTGTCAGCGATAATATTAAATTCAAAGTTCTGAATGTGCTAAAAGATCAAAGTAATAAGCACAGTAAGACAAAGTGCTATCTATTAGGAGGAGGGATCCAGGTTAAAAGACGGAAATGACCGGCTCAGTAATAGTTTACAAGATGTAATTTTCAAGATATTTTGAGGCCCTGCCCATATCCTGAATATAATCATGTGAACAATTACTTGCAATCTGTGCATTTGAAACAGTCATTTTGTAACTGAACTCCTTTATACCTATATACAAATGCGAGAAGTATGGGTAATAAGCAGGAAGAACTGGAATTGTTAACAAATAAATACAACTAAGATATCATTGGTATTACAGAAACCTGGTGGGATGGGACGCACAATTGGAATGTTGGTATGGAAGGGTACGGCTTGCTCAGGAAGGACAGACAGGGGAAAAAAGGGAGGAGGGGTTGCCTTGTATATTAAAAATGTACACAATTGGACTGAAGTGGAGATGAACGTAGGAGATAGCTGTGTAGAGAGTCTCTGGGTTAAGCTAAAAGGGGTAAAAAGTGAGGGTGATGTCATGCTAGGAGTCTACTACAAGCCACCTAGCCAGGTGGAAGAGGTGGATGAGGCCTTTTTTAAACAATTAACAAAACTATCCAAAGCCCAAGATTTGGTGGTGATGGGGGACTTCAACTATCCAGACATATGTTGGGAAACTAACACAGCGAGGCACAGGCTATCCAATAAGTTTCTGGACTGCATTGGAGACAACTTTCTGATTCAGAAGGTTGAAAAAGCTACCAGAGGAGAAGTTGTTCTGGATTTGATTTTAACAAATAGGGAGGAACTAGTTGAGAACTTGAAAGTGGAAGAGAGTATGGGGGACAGTGATCATGAAATAATAGAGTTCATGATCTTAAGGAAAGGTAGAAGGGAGACCAGCACAATTGGGGTAATGGATTTCAGAAAGGCAGATTTTGATAAGCTCAGAGAACTTGTAGGTAAGGTCCCATGGGAAGCAAGACTGAAGGGAAAAACAACTGAGGAGAGTTGGAAGTATTTCAAAGGGACGTTGTTAAGGGCCCAAAAGCAAACAATTCCGCTGTGTAGGAAAGATAGAAAATATGGCAAAAGACCAGCTTGGCTTAACAAGGAGATCTTGCATGATCTCAAAATAAAAAAGGAGTCCTATAAAAAATGGAAACTAGGACAAATAACAAAGGATGAATATAGGCAAGCAACACAGGAATGCAGGGGCAAGATTAGAAAGGCAAAGGCACAAAATGAGATCAATCTAGCTACAGGCATAAAAGGAAACAAGAAGAACTTTTATAAATACATTAAAAGCAAGAGGAAGACCAAGGACAGAGTAGGCCTACTGCTCAGTGAGGAGGGAGAAGCAGTAACAGGAAACTTGGAAATGGCAGAGATGCTCAATGACTTCTTTGTTTCGGTCTTCACCGAGAAGTCTGGAGATGTGCCTAACGTACTGAATACAAGCAGAGAGAGGGTAACTTTAGAACAGTGGTCCCCAACTTTTATGGGCTCCCGGGCGCCCGGGGGCGGGGCCACTCACGCGCCGGGCGCCCGGGGGCGGGGCCACGCGTCCTGGGGCACGCCAGGGCCGGGGCCGCCCAAGCCCCTTGTGCCATGGGCCCGTGGCTTGCGCCGCCGCCCGTGCTGCGCGCCTGGGGCTGGCACCGGCGCCGCGTGCCCGCATGTGCCCCGGGGCTGGGGCCGCCCGAGCGCCGCGCACCAGGCGCCAGTGAGTGTTGCGCGCCTGGGGCCGGCGCCTCCAGTGCGCCGCGCGCCGGGGCCAGCCCGGGTTGTTGGCGGGCGCATACAAATGCCCCGGCGGGCGCCATGGCGCCCGCGGGCACCGCGTTGGGGACCACTGCTTTAGAAGATAGGATACACAAAGAACAAAAATCACTTAGGAAAGTTAGAGGTCAGCAAGTCACCAGGTCCTGATCAAATGCATCCCAGGATACTCAAGGAGCTGATAGAGGCAGTATCTGAGCCTTTAGCTATGCTCTTTGAAAAATCATGGAAGACAGAGGAGATTCCAGAAGACTGGAAAATGGCAAATATTGTACCCATCTAGAAAAAGGGGAATAAGAACAACCCAGGAAACTACAGACAGGTAAGTTTAACGTCTGTCCCAGGGAAGATAATGGAGCAGGTAATTAAGGAAATCATATGCAAACACTTGGAAGGTAATAAAGTGATAGGGAATAGCCAGCCTGGGTTTGTGAAGAACAAGTCATGCCAAACTAATCTGATAGCTTTCTTTGATAAGATAATGAGCCTTGTGGATAAGGGAGAAGCGGTGGATGTCATATACCTAGACTTTAGTAAGGCATTTGATACGGTCTCGCATGATATTCTTATTGATAAACTAGGCAAATATAACTTAGATAGGGCCACGATAAGGTGGGTGCATAATTTGCTGAATAACCGTAGTCAGAGAGTTGTTGTTAACGGTGCTAAATCCTGCTGGAAAGGGATAACAAGTGGAGTTCCGCAAGGGTCTGTTTTGGGACCCATACTGTTCAATATCTTCGTCAATGATGTAGATATTGGTATAGAAAGTACGCTTATTATGTTTGCAGATGATACCAAACTGGGTAGGGTTGCAACTTCTTTGGAGGATAGGGACATAATTCAAAATGACCTTAGCAAGTTAGAGAAATGGTCAGAGGTAAACAGGATGAAGTTTTATAAAGAGAAATACAAAGTGCTCCACTTAGGAAGGAACAATCAGTTCCATACATACAAGATGGGAAGCGACTGTCTAGGAAGGAGCATGGCGGAAAGGGATCTAGGGGTCATAGTGGACCACAAGTTGAATATGAGTCAACAGTGTGACTCTGTTGCAAAAAAAGCAAATATGATTCTAGGTTGTATCAACAGGTGTGTTGTAAGCAAAACTCGTGAAGTCATTCTGCCGCTCTACTCTGCACTAGTTAGGCCTCAGCTGGAGTACTGTGTCCAGTTCTGGGCGCCACATTTCAAGAAAGATGTGGAGAAATTGGAAAGGGTACAGAGAAGAGCGACAAGAATGATTAAAGGTCTAGAGAACATGACCTATGAAGCTAGGCTTCATGAACTGGGCTTGTTTAGTTTGGAAAAAAGAAGATTAAGGGGGGACATGATAGCGGTTTTCAAATATCTAAAAGGGTGTCACAAGGAGGAAGGAGAAAATTTGTTCATCTTGGTTTCTGAGGACAGGACAAGGAGTAATGGGCTTAAAGTGCAGCAAGGGAGGTTTAGATTGGACATTAGGAAAAAATTCCTAACTGTCTGGGTGGTCAAATATTGGAATAAATTGCCAAGGGAGGTGGTGGAATCTCCCTCTCTGGAGATATTTAAGAACAGGTTAGATAGACATCTGTCAGGGATGGTGTAGACGGAGCTTGGTCCTGCCTTGAGGGTGGGGGGCTGGACTCGATGACCTCTCGAGGTCCCTTCCAGTCCTATGATTCTATACCACTGTCCTTGTAATGTATGTAGGCGTTAGAATAATTTTCTACCTCAAATAGTGGTACTGTTCACTCCATCAGCTTTTAGTACAGGTGAACAGAACCTGTGTTTTCCATTAGTCTGATAACAAAATCCCAGTGCAGAATCTCCAGAAATGGTTTTATTTTCTGGTCTATCTCTAATCACACAAGAATATCTTCAATTTTCTTCCAGTTATAACAGGTTGAGAAACCATGAAGATGATGGACATTTATCTATTTTTCAAATAGCATAGCTGAAGTTGATATGTCTTATCATGGTGTCTTCCGTATGGTAGAGTCAGCAGGAGCTCCTCTCCCATTGACTCCAGCTACTCTTGTCATTCTGGTAGACTACTGGAGTCAACAGGAGAGTGCTCAGAGATCAATTTATTGTGTCTAAGGAGATGTGATAAATTGACCATTGCTGGACTGATTACTGCAGCATCAATCTAGCAAATAGTGTAGACAAGCCCTTACATTCACTTATATCTTGCCCTTAATTAAGTTTATAAGTTCCGCAGGACATATACAATGTCTTCCATGTAACTGTATAGCAGTCAGCACAACTGAGTCCTGATCTGATGGAGTCTGCTGAGCACTACTAGAATATAAAGAGGTTCAAATTTTCAAACATAGATATCTAATACTAATTTAAATGAGAGCACTCCTGAAAAAATCAGGACGATTATATGAAGGAGCTTAAATTTTCCTAAAGACAGACAACTACAGCCATCTAAATTAGAACATTTTGGCCCATAACAGCACTGAAATCTCTTTATCTTTGCTGTCACTTATACAAGGACTATTACTGACATTTAAGTCACTACCTTTCTACCAGTAAATGTGGGCTTGTCTACACTTTAATAAGGAAATCGTTACTATTAATTGATCTCATGGTGAGAGATTTAGTGAGTCTAGTAAAGACCCGCTAAATTGATTGCTGATCATGCTCCCATCAATGCCAGTACTCCAATAGATTGAGAAGAGTAAGGGAAGTCAATGGGAGAGTTTCTCCCTTTGACTCCCTGTAATGAAGATGCTACGGTATTTGATCTAAGGTATGTCAACTCCAGCTATACTTTTCATGATTCTGGAATTGCATACCTTTATTCAACACTGCCTGCTAATGTAGACCAGGCTTGAGAGAGCTATCACTACATCAACTGTTAAAACTATGCAATATTGTTTTCTTTTAGTTACGACACAGTTTCATTTATGAAAATGAGTGGCTATAGGCTATAAAGCCACAGTTTTTTATGACTAGTAACCCTCTGGTTAAAGCATAGACATAATACAAGATGGCAATTGAAGGGCACAACAAAAGAGTCAAATATTATTTGTGTGTAAATCCCAAGATACTTACTCAGACTAAACTCCTCCTGAATTCAGAAAAAAAACTGTTCTTATGTAAGGGTATATCTGCACAGCAAAGTTATTTTTAAATAATAGCCGTTATTTCGAAATAACTACGCTAGTGTCTACACAGCCAAACTGCTATTTCGAAATAATTTTGAAATAGCGGCGGGCTTATTTCGAAACATGTACACCTCATTCTACGAGGAATAGCACCTATTCCGAAATAGCTATTTCAGAATAGGCTCTGCGTAGACAGGGAATAGCGGCTATTTTGAAATAGAGGGCCTCCAGCCCTTCCCAGGGTGCTCTGCTGGCCACTCTGGCACACACCAGGAAAACTCTTCTCCCCTTTCCCCACCCCGGAGCTCTTAAAGATCTAGAGTCTGCCCAGAGCCTATGTGGCTAGCCTCAGGCCTGCAAGCCAACCCACTCTGCTGCTGTCCCTGACACAGTGGCACCAAAATGAGCCAGCTAGCAGGTACCAGCCAGCCCTCCACCACTCCCCGGGATAAGTCCTCCAGCTCCCAAGAGCCTGCCGGGGCCAGAAGAGATGGGCGCCTTCCTGGTCTCATGCAGAGGTCATGGACCTTATTGAGGTTTAGGGGGGATGCCACCAACCTCCACAATCTCTGCACTAGACGCAGGAACATGACTGTTTATGGCCGTATGGCTGCCAGAGGCCACAGCAACACTCAGGAACAGGTGCGGATGAAGATTAAAGAACTGCAGCAGCCTATGCCAAGGCCAGAGAGGGCAGCTCCCGACTAGGGGCAGACACCGACAGCTGCCCCTACTTCGATGCCCTGGACTGCATCCGGGGGGGGGAGCGGAAGAAGGGTCCAGCTGAGCCAGACCTGCGAGCCGTCCCTCAGACCTGTTCCAGGTGCTGTCCAAGGCCGGGCAACATGTGAGTGCCATCACTGTCTCCTTATGCAGGGGGGTGCGTGGGACCAGGGACTGCATGCCTGGGCCTTGCTGGCCATGGATCATGCAGCAACCTGTGCATGTGTGAGCATGTGCCATGCCACTCCTGGATACATGGCACTAGCTGGCTGCCACACAGGTGGCTTGGCCTGTTAGCCACAAGAGCGTGTGAAGAGACATGACATGCTCCTGACCCAAGGATGGGACACAGCAGGACACCCTCCCTCCACAGGGAAGCAGGGGACATTCCCCCCCCCCCCATACCCACACTGATATCCAGCACAGGGACATGGGTGCAGTCTCAGGGCAGTTCCCGCTCCCGGGGATAGCAGGTCACCCTGGACAACTTAAACATGGCCTGTGTTCAAGCACATCGGCTCTGATGGCACAGAGAACTGTCATCCTCATCTTGCAGAGAAGGGCTGGGCTTCAGGCACTGCATCTTCAGGGATGACTGACCATTTGTCCTTGTTCTCCACAGCTGGACCATCCTCCCGCACCCGAGGGCTCTGTAGGCCCACCCATCCAGTGGAAGAATACCAGTGGCAGCACCTGGGGGCCCTGCGGGCCCTGCACTGCGTCCTCGACCACTGGGTTGAAGACCTGTAGCTCTGTCGGGAGAGCTGGCAGGAGCAGCTTGCCCAGGGACATGCCATCTGTGTCTCTGCAGACCCTGGTGCAGAGTATGCTGCCTCCTCCCACTCCAGCCCCTACTGCCACCCCAGCAATCACTCCTCTTCTCACTCCCTCTCCCACTCCTGCTTCTCCCTCTACACACCCTCAGGGATGCAGAGGCCACTGCACCCATGGTGCTGGGAGCTGGCGGCCTATGCGCCACTCCGACCCTGAGTTCTGAACCTCTCTTCCCCCTTCCACCCCTTTCCTCCCTCTTCCAGCTCCCTCCTCCCAAGTTTCCCCCTCCCCTCTCCCACCCTCTCTCCTCCCCTCTCCCGCCTTCTTTCCCCAATCTCACTAATTTCCCCCTGTTTTGTTGAATAAACAGAGTTTGGTTTAATCAACACACACGTCTTTATTTTCCATCAGAAAAGGGGGTTAGGGAGGGGTAAGTGGAAGGATGTGAGGGAGGAATGAGGCACAAGCCCCTAGTGGGGCTGACCAGGGAGCACTGTTACTGCTCCTCCGGGTA
The DNA here is from genome assembly GCF_049634645.1 of Pelodiscus sinensis. Classification (NCBI taxonomy): domain Eukaryota; kingdom Metazoa; phylum Chordata; order Testudines; family Trionychidae; genus Pelodiscus; species Pelodiscus sinensis. The sequence continues at coordinate 70,220,760 of NC_134712.1, forward strand.
GAAGCTCTCCCTGAGGGCCTCCCGGATGCGGACAGCCCCCTGATGGGCCTCCTGAATGGCAGCCATGCGGGGCTGGGCGTACAGCCTGGCCAAGTGCTTCACCTCTGCCACCCAGCCTGGCAAGAAGGCCTCCCCCTTCCTCTCACACACATTGTGCAGCACACAGCATGCTGCCACCACATGCGGAATATTCCGCTGCACGAAGTCCAGGTGGCTGAGGAGGCACCTAAACCGTTCCTTCAGCTGCCCAAAGGCACCCTCGACCACAATGCGGGCCCTGCAGAGCCTGGCACTGAAGGCCTGTCAGGAAGGGCTGATATGTCCCATATAGGGCTTCATAAGACAGGGCTGTAGGAGATAGGCTGCATCCCTCACCAAGCAGATGGCATGTCCACATCCCCTATCCTGAAGTGGCAGTCAGGAAAGAAGGTCCCAGCATGCAGCCTAGGAGTTGCGGTACACACGTGCATTGTGTGCATTGCCCAACCAGCCAACATGAATGTCCAGAAAGTGGCTCCAGTTTTCAATCACGGCCTGCTGGATGACTGAGAAGTATCCCTTCCAGTTTATAAACATGGAGGCCTGATGGTCTGGAGCATAGGTTGGGATGTGTGTCCTGTCGATGGCTCCCCCTGCAGTTGGGGAAGCCCAAGGCGCCAAACCCCTCGATGACCGCGTCAACATCGGCGAGGCAGATGACACTGCGAAGCAGAACTCTGTTGATGGCCCTGACTACCTGCAGAGAGAGAGAAACAAAACCAAGAGTGCCCCCCTCTCTGCCACTGCCCCGCTCCCCAGGAGCAATGCCCCCCTGCAATCCTGGCCACCGCAGGCAGTCCTTAGTGTATCTGGGACAGAACAAACCCTCTCGGGGAGGAGACTTGTGCCACCCCCACCCCCCTTTTCCCTAGGACAGCCCATTCCATCCTTCTACATCCCCCCGGCACAGTTGCCGGAGATTGCTGTATCTGCATGAGCATGGCACTGACAATGGATCTCCCCATGTCGAACTGATTCCCCATGAATCCATAGCTGTCCGGTTTTCAGAGGGCAATGGCAACACGCTTGTGGAGGGGAATGGCGGTCCTAGGATGCATGTTCTGTCACTCAGAGCTGGGGAGAGCCACTTGCAGCACTCCAGGAAGGTGTCCTTCGTCATCCTGAAGTTCTGGATCCATTGTTGGTCTCCCCAGTGCTCCAGCACTATGTGGTCCCACCAGTCGGTACTGGTGTCCAGACGCCAGATGTGTCGGAGCACGCCGGCGTCCAGGTCCTTCAGCCTCTCCGCCACATACCCTAGGAGGGTCTGGAAGAAGGCCTGGGGATTGGATTGCTGCAGATCCTGTAAGGCAGCCTGTAGAAAGTGCTGCCAGACTTGCAGCAACATGTCCAAGAGCTGCCGAGTGCCCAGGGGCAGCTCCGGCTCCATGTTGGAGAGCACTGTGGTGTCCTGAGTGAGGACAACCAGAGCACAAAGAGAAAAAATGCTTTGCTGTCCCTCAGCGAGGTAGGCAAGCAAGCATGGAAACTTGAGAACCAGCTGTCCAGGGATGTCCCTTTAAGCATGAGCCTCAGATAGTCTCAAGCAGCAGGCACACACGGTAACTACTGACCTGATGTCCTGCCAGAACCGGTTCTGGCCAGCCTTAAATGCGATTCAGCATCCAATCAGTGTGGACGCCCTATTTTGAAATAGCAAAACACTATTTCGAAATGCATTTTGTGTGTAGACACATTATTTCGAAATAACTATTTCAAAATATTTTATTTCAAAATAACGCCATATTGTAGACATACCCTAAGGGATTAAGGTTCTAAATAGAAGCACCTTTTTGGCCCCTTCTACAGAGTTTCAGAACCATGAGTCAAATCAGTATAAATACAATGCTGGAGAAATTGGTTGCTAACAATTTGGTTGCCCAGATTGAACAGGGAAAAACTGCATGAGAACTAGGTTTAAAGACCATATACTCTTACCTAGGAAATAGGTGAGAACTGCCAACATTTTGACTTTGAGATGAGAGAATTTCACTCAGGAATAAATCCTATGCATTAGAAGTAAACTCTTCAGCATGTTTCAAGCTCTTCTCTGGAGAAAGTATCAGAACAGTTTGGTATAAGCACAAGTATCACTTATGCCATAAAATACTGAATTATAAGTGGGCATTCTATATCAGATTTACGCATGATACTGTGCCAGCAACCAGAACTCCAGCCAAGTCCATTGTCTCCTCTTCCAGCAACTTTAGGTAGTTCCGATCTGCCAAAGAGCAATCACAACCAATCTGTTTGAACTAAACTGGATTATCCAAAGATCATTTCAGTCCTAAGGCCCTTTCATCTAAGCTGACCACGTAGATAGATCTGTTCATAATTGGTATGAAACTTTGTCAAAGGATACATAAGTAATGTTCACTTATCAGTTCAAGAACGGGGCATGTGGGTGAAGGGAATTTCCTTTTCCAGTACTACGTCTGATGCTCTGAAGTTTTCATGTGTGAATTAGAGCAAAGTTTATTGATGGACTCAATCTTGCTTCCATTTACATCTCCACTCGCAGCACCATCTCATGTGAATGAATCCAGGTGCACACACAAATATAGGGTTAATGTTCTTTACTTTCAGAGCTTCAGCACACTACTCCACACCTACAGCTCCTACAGTGCTGGAGAATTTAGGTTATATTGTGCTCATTTTCTCTTACTCCCACTACATTCCTCCCAAACCTCTTGCTTGATTGTCCTTCCCCTTTGCCCCACTTCCTGTTTCATAACTCAAAGCTCTTTCCCCTATGCCTGGAACAGTCTCTCATCTCCTTCAAATCACTCCTTAACATTTTTACTTGTCCCTACTTTCTCATCTCCCCTACAAAAACCTCCACGCCTATCTTTTCTAAGATATCATTCCAGGTTTTATTTTTATTAGTGTTGTTTATGTTAGACTATAAATTCTGCACAGCAGGCTATGTGACTGTTAATAATGATAACAACAATATACACATAATGACGACACTAGCAGCAGACTGGGGAAAGTATTAATTTGTTTTCCTAATTAAATCAAATGTTATCTCCTAATTATACCCAAGAAAAGTGAGCAAAAAGAAATTTATATTAAATGCACTCTACTAGAATTATTTTGTTTTTGAGAAAATACCCTAAGTTTATAGATATACTATCAGAGATCACATGTTAATGTGGAGACAGGTTAAAGAGAGAGGAAAGTAAAGTCATCAGAAACTGGGCCTGGTGTGCTCTCCCTGGGAAGCTATTGGGAAAATTAATTATATGTAGCAGAATCGCGTGCTTTATATAGACAAAAATATGCTGTCAACATTGCTCATCTGCTTGTAAAACACACCCTGTGAATAGTTCTACTTGGCCAGTCTCCAAGGATCTGAGTAGGGCAGTGGAAATGTAGAAGGCAGGGTTCAATGAAAATCCAATACCTGTGCTATTGTAAAAAAGTTGACCAATTTCAAATTTTATAACTCATATTTTTATAACTACACAAGCCACCAATGAGTAGATATTGAAATGCCATGCCTGCTGGACTCCATGTAATACACTGACATTACATTTCTATAGCTCTGAGAGGAATTTCAGGTTACTAGATTTAATGTTTTCTTTGATAAACTTTTCAAAAAGTTGAGTATGATGTTTGGGTGGGTTAATGTAGCCCTTGTTAAAGCCACAGAGAAATAAAAAGACAAGATATGGGGATAAGCAGTCATTTGAATTCACTTAGGGTATGTCTACACTACCACCCTAGTTCGAACTAGGGTGGCTAATGTAGGCATTCAAAGTTGCAAATGAAGCCCGGGATTTAAATATCCCAGGCTTCATTTGCATCTTGCCGGGCACTGCCATTTTTAAATCCCCGTTAGTGCGGACTCCGTGCCCGCGGCTACACGTGGCAAGGAGTAGGTAGTTCAAATTAGGCTCTCTAATTCAAACTACTGGTACACCTCGTTCCACGAGGAGTAACGGTAGTTCGAATTAGAGAGCCTAATTTGAACTACCTACTCCGTGATGCGTGTAGCCGCGGGCACGGAGTCCGCACTAACGGGGATTTAAAAATGGCAGTGCCCGGCAAGATGCAAATGAAGCCTGGGATATTTAAATCCCGGGCTTCATTTGCAACTTCGAATGCATACATTAGCCACCCTAGTTCGAACTAGTGTGGTAGTGTAGACATACCTTTACTTCCATACATACTTTTAATGTGTTCATCACCACAACAACTAGGGCATTCCAAATGTAACATGTACCAGTGGTGCCATGTGAGACTGTTGGAAGCATGTACCAAAAACTCTGTAAAAAAGCTTTGTTTCACACGTAAAGTTGTTGCACACATTTCAGCACACCAGAAAATGCCCAAGCAGCAAAATGTACTGTCCTGACCACTTCCAGCCACAATCGTGAAAGACTCACTAACCATAATCATTATATTAAGTGGCATGCTGTGGGCAGATGTGTACTCATCTGGTGCACATCTGGATGGCTTTCTGCTAACCTCAGCCTTCAGCTTGTGTTGAGACAAAACTACAAAAATCGATATTTCACCACTAGAGCTCCCTCTGTTTGAAAAGATGCAAGCATACAAAGCTAGTTCAGAGCAACTGCAAAACCTGCAATTGTAGGGAGCCCTGGGATCAAGTCCCTCCTCTCCCACAATACTATAGCAGAGCAGGAGTTCTCTATATTCCTTGCTCTGCAGAAGCTCTAGACAGGCCCTTTCAGGACTGAGAGGCAGAGGATGCATGGGGAATTCCCTCCTGTCCCAACAGAGAAGTTGGCCAGTGGGGTGGTCTGAGGTGCAGTCAGGACCAGTGGATAAAGACTGGCTACAAGATGAAAGAGAATTTGAAGGGCTGCCACCTTTCTAATTGCTAGTAATGGCACCAGAGACCCTGCTCAGCCTCTTTCCCAAATATCCTGCCCCTTCTCCCAAGGCCCCACCCATTGTATCATCTCAAGAAGCCTGCCTAGCAGAAAGAAGGCTGCCCCTGCTAGGTAGGGACTGAATCAATAACCCACACCTTCCTTTACCCCTCAATAACTGGACTTCTGGTTCGGGTACCATTTAGGGTTGCCAGGTCCACTTGTCAATCAGACTTTCCAGTTGAAAACCAAGTACCTGGCAACCCAAAATGTACCTGGAGACAGAAGCCAAAAACCAGATAGTCCAGGTAAACCATATCCCCTAGTTCTTCAACAACAGAGTAGCTGGCTGCAATTTGAGCCTCCTCCCTGATAAGAGCTCCTGTGCAGCTTGCCCAGCAATGCAAGGCTTCTATCCAGTGACTGTGCTTGGGAGCATTGGTTTAGTTGCTGAGGAGCAAGAAACCTTCTGGAGTAGAAGCTGCCTAACACTGAGATAAAGGCCTGCATTCCTGTCCAAGACTCTATCCTCTCCCCGCCCCCAACCCCCTCCCCTCCACACACACACTTCTCGTTAATGGCACTTTTCATTTTAAGCAAGAGTTACTCAATGTTTTGTATTTGTCTTTGTTTACACTGTTTAAAAAAAAAAGAGAAGTAAAGTGAACTCTGGCTCATGTTCAGCAATAATCCAGATACTCAAAGAAACTTCAAACTCAATACAAGTTAAAAAAGGAAAGCGTCTTACACCAAAAGGAATCAGGGCTTCATTTATGACATTTGTTTATTGTAAATCGAGTAACACAAAAGACTAATAAAATAAATAATAATAACAACAACAATAACAACAACAACAGCTACTTTATTGCATTTCTCTTTGCTGAAGTCTGAAAACCTGAGATGTTTAAAATGGATGTTATAAATAAACATGGGGGGGGCATTTATAATATCAGAGAATCTGGAAATACCTTAAGTGAAGCCTAATAAGGCTTCCAGCCATTATATCACACATCAGACCTTTCTCTGCTAGATTGAAAAGCCTTTTAATTTAGTTTATCACTACAAGATAGCAGAAGAGGAATGGGGAACAGGGCATACTCCAAGGAGGGGGTAAGAGGAGGATGAGAAGGGTTGCATCGAGGGTGGGTACAGATGGGGGGGGAGTCACCTTAGGGGAAAATGTGGAGTGGGGGGACAAGGCCTAGAGCCGAGTAGGGATTGACTACCTGTAGGAAAAATTAGAAGTCAGCTTGGGGATTTGCAAAAAGTTTACATAAAATTGGGGTCCTCGAGTTGCTAAAGTATGAGAGTCATAATGCAAGTTTTCTCATTCTGTAGTCATTATCACGGTTCCTCTCTGAACCATCTCCAAATTAGCAACATGCTACTTGAACTGTGGACACGAGAGCCGGACACAGTACTCCAGTAGCAGTCACATCAGTGCCAAATACAGAGTTAACAAAATTTCTCTCTGCCTACACTAGATTCCCTTTAAAGGTAGACAAGGATTGCATTAGCCCTTTGGCCAGAGCATGTAACTGGGAGCTCCTATTCATTCTTATTATCCACTACAATCCCAAATCTTTTTCACAGCCATTCCTTCCCAGGATAGAATCCCCCCATCCTGCAATTTTGGCCTACATTCTCTGTTCTTAGATGTATAAATTTAGCCATATTAAAATGCCTATTTGCTTGTGCTTAGCATAGTAATTCAGATCACTATATCAGCGGTGTGTCCTTTTCACTTACCATTCCCACAATTTGTGTGTCATCTGTGAATGTTATCAGTGATGATTTTATATTTTATTACAGGTCACTGATAAAAATGTTATAGCATAGGACCAAGAACCAATCTTTGGATTCTAGTAGAAACACACTGGTTAAATGAGGATTCTCATTTACAATTACATTTTGAGACCTAGGAGTTAAATCAGCATTTTATCCATGTAATGTGTGCCATGTTAATCTTTCTAGATTTGTAATTAAAATATGAGGTACCAAGTCAAATGCCTTACAGAAGTATATTATATCAATTTGATTACCTCTATCAACCAAGCTCGCAGTCTCATCAAAATAAAGAGATCAAGTTAGGTTGCCAGGATTTATTTTCCTTAGACCCATGTTTATTGACATACATTGTATTACCATCCTTGAATTCTTTATTAACTGAGTCCAGGAGCAGCCATTCATGTATGTTACCCGGGACTGCTGTCAAACTGATACATTTATAGCTACTTGGGTCATCCCATTTACACTTTTTATATATTGGCACAAAATTAGCTTCTTTCAGGCTTCTGGAACTTTCCCAGTGTTCCAAGACTTATTGAATATCAGCATTAATGATTCAGTAGGTTTCTCAGACAGCTTTTTAAAAATTCTTGGACTCAAGTTATCCAAACCTGATGATTTTAAAATGTCCATCTTTAGCAGCAACTGTTTTAACATTTTTCTGAGATACTAGGGAATGGAAAAAGTGTTATTATATAATCTGACTACATCATCTTTTTCCCCCCAACACGGTTTTATGTATTAGCTTATTTCGGTTATGCATATTTGAAACTAGTATGTTTTAAACGGAAAGACACAAAACTAATCATTTTATTTTATCATTCATGTTAAAGTTTTTAACTTTTGCAAGTAAGCTGTGATGATTTCAGGGAATCTATGTATAACCTACAAATACTGTTAATATTATTACATGGTTTTGAAAACTGCTGACAAGACTTTAAACATATACCTCTCAGAGCAGGGAAAATGTCTGAAAGGCAAGGAACATCAACACCCGAATAGACACTACTTAGGGAGACCATCAACAACAAAACCTGCATCTTAGTGGAAAACAATTCTCTATAACTTCCCTCAACAGAATGCTGGAGGGTTAGAGTGTGAAAATTTCCCAAGCAGAACTGAAGTGATAAAGGGTAGGGTGAGACTGAAGACACACGCAGGAAGTTTGTACAGAAGGGAATGGGTATGGACCAGCCAAGGTCAGAATAAGTGAGCTGACAGAGAAGGTTTTAATGTGTTTTGGAACCTAACTCCTGCACTGAAATATAAGAACCCTGGAGAGCCCCAGATGACTCTGATTCTAGCACAAAAAATGCTCTGGAGTAGTGAGGAAAATGAAGGCAGGAACATGAGCATATAGTTTATTATGTTTGTGTAGATCTATATAGTCTCATGTTATTAAAAATGGTGCATTAGTGTCTTGTGCAAAGTGTTTGTGCATTATTTGCTACACCTATCACATGTTCCTTGAAGAGGTAAATTAAAATGTTCAGGTGGAGCTTTGGGAGACTACATATTTAAATTAGAGGGAGAGACTGAAGGGCCAGCACTGGTTTCAGGGACTGGCCAGCGGGCTGCATGGACTTCACTTTGAAAAGTGTACACACAAAAGTCTAAGAGGAGGGATATAGTTCTGTTCAAACTCCAGAAGATTAAGACACAGAAGCCAGCAGTTGGGTCCCTTCCAAACAGTCTAGTGAGTGGCCAAAAAGGGAACACTGGTATTGTGACAAAATGAGGGAGCATGTCTCTCACACACACACAAAATCCAAATGTCAAATCACTGCTGGAGTTTGATTAAGAATTCATTTCCTGAGACATGGTCTGAAGTGTTCAATATCTAATAAAAAAAGGCCTTCAGAACTGGCAGAACCTTGCAGAAGTTACAAAGGTGAGAATCTTGCTACACAGTATACATTAATGAGGTATATGATGCAAATGTTATAAGCATTATATAATTTGCATAGAATAAGATCATATTAAAATGATAAATAGAAAGCACTCATGTTGGTAGTTTAAAAAAAGAAATCCTGGAAATGTGCCTGCACACTAATAAGTCTCAGATGAATTGCTGCCAAGATCTTTTGGCGTTATGCCCCCCATTACCTCAAAAAAGACCTAGAGATTGGCACATCTCAAATACTGTAGCAATTTACTTGCCACAAATTTCTCCATTTGTTACAGGGGGAAAAACGTCTTTAATCCAGACTTCTGATTTTCTTTTCTACTAAGTATAGGGCAGGTCAATTTACATTTACACTTTGAAACCTCAAGCCTACCAACACAAACCCTGAACATTTGACATTTAAAATGAGTTTGAAACCAATAATAAATAGACTGTCAAAATGCAACATATGCTTCTAAAACAAACTCCATTTCAGTGACTGTTGGTGGAGAACATTATATATGTGAAGTATCTGCACTTTCTATAGTGTCTCTATTTCCTATGTCTTAATTTAAAACCACTGCAGTTTTAAGGAGGGGGAACATGGGTGTGTGTAAAAGAATCAAATATCTTTCTTGTCAAAAAACAGGACTATAAGCCACATGAATATAACTCTCAAATATATGCTTTGGGCAAGGTGTCAGTTTGGGTCACTGTCCAACATTCTGGGCCACCAACTCCTACCATTTTACTTTTCTTCAATAAAATAGTTTCCTCACACTTTCTTGCAACAGATGGTTCTCTTTCTCTTTTCCCTATGGGCTATATGAGCTATAGTTATCTTCAAGAGAAAACAAAGAGATTACTATCTAGCTAGTGTTGGTCTCAGAGCAGTGGTCCCCAACCTATAGAGGCTCCCGGGTGCCTGGGGGTGGGGCCACTCATGCGCTGGGCGCCCGGGGGCGGGGCCACTCACGCGCCGGGCGCCCGAGGGGTGGGGCCACTCATGCGCCGGGAGCCTGGGGGTGGGGCCACGCATCCTGGGGCACGCCAGGGGCGGGGATGCCCTTGCACCCGGCGCCGGCATGTGCCCCAGGGCTGGGGCCGCCCGAGCGCCTTGTGCTGTGGGCCCGGGGCTGGTGCTGCCGCCCGAGCCCCACGCCTGGGGCCGGCACCAGCGCCGCATGTGCCCCAGGGCTGGGGCCGCCCGAGCGCTGCGCACCAGGTGCCGGTGCGTGTTGCGTGCCTGGGGCCGGCGCCAGCCCAGGTTGTCGGCGGGTGCACACAAATGCCCCGGCGGGCGCCATGGCGCCCGCGGGCACCGCGTTGGGGACCACTGTCTCAGAGCATCAACTCCGTGTATGCATACTTGTGGAATAAGATGGGAATGGATGGAAAGAGGAAGAACGGCCAAATGGTAAGGGTGCAAAATATAGGGCTTGGCAGACCTGGGCTTTTCTGCCAGAGACTTCCTGTGTGATCTCAGGCAAGTCACCTAGTCTCCCCTTGTTTCCCATATGTTAACGGGGATAACAACACTTCCTTGCCTCAAAGGAGTGTTGCAAGGATAAATACTTTGAAGACTGTCAAGCATTCAGATATTACAGTGATGAAGTAGTAAGAGAAAGAGAAATGGGATACATCCTTTACTAGCGGCACAGACAAAAATGTTTTCATTTCTGTTCATACCATTTCAGGATAGAATCCTGCGTGGGATTACAATGGAATGACTTGGTCATGCACTGTAGCGCTATTTTGGGAGACAGCACCAAATTACAAAACAAGCTATTTCGAAAGTGACTCAAAATAAGCTACGTAATTTGCATAGCTCAAATTGTGTAGCTTATTACGAGATAAGGGTGCAGTGCAGATGCACCCTCCAAGTAAAAGTGGGACCACATTAGTCACCAGGTTACATTCCCCATCACAGACTAAAGTGTATCTGGGTTGGGAGGCAGAATGCTCCACTGCTGCTGAGACATGATATCTGAACACAGAGGCAGCATTAAGGGGGTTCTCTGGCCAGTTGCAGATGATATTGATACCCATGCCAAAACGGCCAATTTGGCACCATTAACACAATATTTGCTCTGTCCAACTTGATCTTCAGTATAACCTTGGGTGCCTGGGAAATGAAATGGAAAACATGCAGAATGTGGGCTCTGAACCAGCAGAATGCATCCAAGAAATAAATTTTGTTTGTGTGAAATATATATGGCATTTGAAGTCTTGTTTGGACGGGAGGTCTATTACTGGGTGGCTCTATATGTAAAACAGTGCTCTGATCGCTCCCAGTTCCAGGGACTTCCAATGTTAAATCTTGAGGCCTCCTGCTGAGTGAGTGTGCCTCCACACTTTCTCTCTCCTACATTGTGAAGATCAGTGACATGTATTTGTTTTTAATGCATCATAGCCAGTTTTCTTGTTTTCTTTTCTCTGTGGAGACACCACCCCTCCTCCTTGCTGTACTATGTGGCTGTGGTGTTGTCTGTCAGCAACCGTACTACATAATGCCAAAGGGCTAGACAGAAAGCCTTGAAAGCCCACCAGAATACCCTGAGCTCCAATATGTTAATATGGAATCTAGATCCTCAGATGTGTTAAGTCCACATATTTTGAAATCTTGGCAATGCACACCTCAGTCCAGATTGGAGCCATTGGTAGCAATGGCGTTAGTAGTGAAGAAGGGAACAAAGATTATCTCCTAGGAATAAGCCACTATTCTCCCTTCAACAAAGCTGTTGGAACACTTGAGAAGTCTCCTCTGATTCTTGTGTACATCCAGTGTATAGTGACTTGTCACCCCGAGCTGCAAGTGTTCCATGTTAAGGCTACCTGTGAACCTAGGACTAGCAGTGTAGACTCTATGGTTTGTTCAAGTTGTTCTCTCAAAGTTGTCAGTGAATCCCATATCTTGAAAAATCTCTCTTCTGGTAGAAAGGCCTACAACCAAGTGGAGTCTGAGACTACTCCAAGGTAGGTTTAAGAGTAGATTTCCAGGAGAGGAGATAGATAAAACACTTATTTTGTCTTCTGGTGAAGCGTTAAAGTATGTGTTACCCCAAACAAGGACTTGTATGGATCCTTAGAAAGAACTCCATCCTACTCCTCACACTGGATGATCTTCTTACCTATTTGCAAGATCCAGTGCTGGTATCAGTGCCTGAAATCAGTACTGGATATGGGATTGGTAACTGTGCAGGCATCAGCTGAGATAGAGAATATCAGCACGAAGTCAGTGCCAAAACCAGATTTGCAACTTGCAAAAGGACCTTCATAGAGGGCTCACAGAACCCTCTGCAGACTATCCTTCCCTGATGCTTAGACTTATGGTGAAGGAAAGGTCCAAAATCCCAAGGTCAATTTGGGGAACCCTCAAGATACATTTCAAAATGAGTGGAAGCAGGGGTGGCAGGTATCATAGGCAGAGGCAAGTAATGCCTTCCCAAACTGCCTCACTTGGCCCTACCCATGCTCAGAGTCCTCCAGACTCCTCCCCAATTCTGTTTTTTGGTGCCAGAGGCTGGGGGGCCACGCTGCCTGTCTTCCAGGAGCTGGGGCCACTCTGGCCAGCCAGCATTGGTGCTGGTGACTTGGTGGGGGTGGAGGGGACAAGGAGGCTTCCTAGTCTCCCCATGTCATGCCTCCCAGCTGGCTTTCCAAAATTCAAGGACAGGCTGCAGCTACGTTGCCTGCTGGCTCTCTGCAGTTCTGGGCTTGGAGAAAGCTGGGAAAGGGTTACGATGGGGTGGAGGGACAAGGCCAGCAGCCACACTGAGGGTATGTCTACACTACCACCCTAGTTCGAACTAGGGTGGTTAATGTAGTCATTCGAAGTTGCAAATGAAGCCCGGGATTTAAATATAGCCAGCATGGGTTTGTGAAGAACAAGTCATGCCAAACTAATCTGATAGCTTTCTTTGATAGGATAATGAGCCTTGTGGATAAGGGAGAAGCGGTGGATGTCATATACCTAGACTTTAGTAAGGCATTTGATATGGTCTCGCATGATATTCTTATTGATAAACTAGGCAAATATAACTTAGATAGGGCCACGATAAGGTGGGTGCATAATTGGCTGGATAACAGTAGTCAGAGAGTTGTTGTTAACGGTGCTAAATCCTGCTGGAAAGGGATAACAAGTGGAGTTCCGCAAGGGTCTGTTTTGGGACCCGTACTATTCAATATCTTCATCAATGATGTAGATATTGGGATAGAGAGTACGCTTATTAAGTTTGCAGATGATACCAAACTGGGTGGGGTTGCAACTTCTTTGGAAGATAGGGACATAATTCAAAATGACCTTCGCAAGTTAGAGAAATGGTCAGAGGTAAACAGGATGAAGTTTAATAAAGAGAAATGCAAAGTGCTCCACTTAGGAAGGAACAATCAGTTCCATACATACAAGATGGGAAGCGACTGTCTAGGAAGGAGCATGGCGGAAAGGGATCTAGGGGTCATAGTGGACCACAAGTTGAATATGAGTCAACGGTGTGACTCTGTTGCAAAAAAAGCAAATATGATTCTAGGTTGTATCAACAGGTGTGTTGTAAGCAAAACTTGTGAAGTCATTCTGCCGCTCTACTCTGCACTAGTTAGGCCTCAGCTGGAGTACTGTGTCCAGTTCTGGGCGCCACATTTCAAGAAAGATGTGGAGAAATTGGAAAGGGTACAGAGAAGAGCGACAAGAATGATTAAAGGTCTAGAGAACATGACCTATGAAGCCAGACTTCATGAACTGGGCTTGTTTAGTTTGGAAAAAAGAAGATTAAGGGGGGACATGATAGCGGTTTTCAAATATCTAAAAGGGTGTCACAAGGAGGAAGGAGAAAATTTGTTCCTCTTGGTTTCTGAGGACAGGACAAGGAGTAATGGGCTTAAAGTGCAACAAGGGAGGTTTAGATTGGACATTAGGAAAAAATTCCTAACTGTCTGGGTGGTCAAATATTGGAATAAATTGCCAAGGGAGGTGGTGGAATCTCCCTCTCTGGAGATATTTAAGAACAGGTTAGATAGACATCTGTCAGGGATGGTGTAGATGGAGCTTGGTCCTGCCTTGAGGGCGGGGGGCTAGACTCGACCTCTCGAGGTCCCTTCCAGTCATATGATTCTATGATTCTCTGTGATGACAAAAAACTCAGGCTACGAGTTGCACTCATAAAGAGATAGAGTGATGAATTCATCTTGCCCACGATGACTTGTGATTATACTCCCCAACCTCTGGTGCTTTTCAATGTAGTTTCACAGCTCGATATCAGGGGTGCCAAATTCTACCAGTAGAATTACAGAAATCCTCAAAGAAGAATAAGGTTTTCGACCAGTAACTAAACATCTCCCCTAATGTCAAAATATGTAAAACTAATACTATATATTTCAGAAACCGAAGATAGTTCAGCTCAAAGAACAAAGATAGAAAAAGAATATCAAAGTAACAGTTGTGACCTTTCCTCTATTTCTGTGGTGGTTTTAAAATTATTAAAGATTAAATCTCATGGCAGTCAAGCTACTGCAACTCATACAGCAATGAAGCATTTCTAAGCAATTGGGAATGTTTATTCCCTTTGTTCTCATAAGTCACCTAAGAATTAAGAGTAACATTAATGTTACATAGTTAAACAGCCTGAGGTGAAGAAATACCAGTTAAGGCTGATTATACAACCTTAACTCTGGTCCTGTGTGTGCACGCATTAATAAAAGTGTTTTTACATGATTGCACACTCTCTCTAGGACACGGTCGTGTACATTTCCCCCCTAGAACATTCCCAGCACTGTTGATTATGAAGTCATCTGAGCATCTGCAGGATGGCTGCAAGAAGTGAGGGGACAGGGGGGACAAATGAGGATGGAGTAGGAAAGCTGGTAGCCAGAGAGTGACACCACAGAGCAGGACGAAGTAGGAGTAGGAAACAGCAGGAAGGGAACATCATAATAGAAGGGAGAACAGAGGGCATTACAAACAGGGATCAAAAACAAAGCATTTCCCAAGAATGCAAGCATGTACCAAATAAAATGATTCAGAAAAAAAGAAAAGTAGGAAGAGAAATTTGAAAATATAGAAACAAACTGCTTTTATTTGGTGGGGCTTGCATTTCAGTTTCTTTTGGCTATCCAGCTATAGAAAACTCAAAATATATTTCTTTCCATAAAGTGTGTGGAACTGTCCCTGCCCTTCCACCTTAGAAAGAGAAAAGGCTGCAACACTTCCTAGCTATTTTTATATTTGTAGCTTTGTTCTTTAGCTAAGCTATCCTTTCTGAAAAAAACTGTCTCCTACCTTTTGTAATGGTTGTTCTTTGAAATGTGTTGCTCACGTCCATTCTATTCTAGGTGTGTGTGCACCCACGTGCTCAACTGTCAGAGACTTCTCCCTTAGCGGTATCCATAAGGTCATCTGTAGTGCCTCGAGTGTTGCACTTATCAGTCGGTATATCAAGCACCACCGATTCTATGCCCTCTCAGTTCCTTCTTGCTGGCAACTTTGACAGAGGGCAAGAGAGCAGGTAATAAAATGAAAGTGAGCAACATGTCCTGAAGAACAATCATTACAAAAGGTAGGTAACAACTTTTTCTTCAACAGCTTGATCATGGTGATTCCATTCTAGGTAGATCACAAGCAGTATCCTCAGAAGTGAGCTTAGAGTTCACAGCTTAGTGGCTTGCATTACTGCTCTACAGAAGTTAGCACCATCCTGGACCTGCTAGGTAAGTGCATAAAAGGGAAGTGAAGATGTGGACAGACAATCATGTGGCCACTCTACAGAAGTTCTGGATATTTCTTGGGTTAGCTGAAGAGGCTTGCACACTGGTCAAGTGGGCAGTGACTATCACTTGTAGTGGTGGAACCTTCACCTGTTCATAGCAGAAGTGAATGAAGGTAGTAATACAAGAAGAAAGTTTTTGAGCAGACCCCAGATGACCTTTCATTCTCTCAGCCACTACAAACAAACAGCTGCAGAATGGCTTAATTAGCTCAATGTAGAAGGCTAGTACCTGACATCTAAGGAACACAGCAGCCAACACTCCTTCTCTGACTTACAGGGCTTTGAAAAAAAAGACACAGATAAACATCCTGACCCATATGAAAGTAGAAGACTGCTTTGAGCACGAAGGCCTAGTGTGGACCCTGCTCTTAGGTTCCTAAAGACTCTTTAAGGCAGTTCTGAGGTAAGTGCCTTTACCTTAGAGACCCTGTAGGATAAGGCTGAACAATAATTTTTTGACAGGGAGGGGGGGCACTCCAAGAATTTGGAAAATAGTTGAGAGTTGCACTCTTCCATGATATTAATGGAGGAGGTGCAGGATCTCAGATGGAGGTTCGGTGCAGAAGGGAGCTTGAAGTAAGGGAGGAATTTGGGTGAAGAAGGCAGTTGTGACCTGGGGCACTGGATTGGAATAAAAGGGGATGGATTGTGACCTAGGGCAGGGAACTGAGGTATAGGAGGTGCAGGGGTTTGGGTTGTGAGCTAGGGCAGGCGGGGGACAGAGGATTTGAGTATGTGGAGTAGGAGGGCAGAGGGTTGGGGAAGGGAGGGACTGGGGTGCCAGAGGCAGGGTCTGGCCAGGAGACTTACCATCCATCAGCCTATTCCTGAATCAGCTTCCCTGCCTGCCCCACCCCCGCACAGGCTGCAGCCATGTGCTCTGTGAATAACCATGAACCCCTTGTGCTTCATGGCTGTCTGTTATTCAAATAGGCATCTCCCATTGGCCAGTTTCTGGCCAGAAGCCAGTCAATGGGATTATGCTGGGTGTGGGAGCAGATCCTAAAGCTTTCCCTCCTGCCCTCTGCGCTCAGTTTTTAAAGTGAAACTGCCCTGCAGCCACATTTCTGAGCAGTATGCGGGTGGGACCAGGCAAGCAGGGAGTCTGCCTGGGGCTTCAAGCAATGTCTATGGGCTGAATCCGGTGGCTTGGTGGGCCACATCCAGCCTATGGGCCATATTTTGCCCAGGCCTGCTATAGGCCAAAGTTATTGCAACCAAGAATGTAACCTTCCAAAAAAGGAGGAGAAAAGGAAGCTCAAAGGAGCATGCCAGAAGCCAGGAAAACACGAGATTCGGGTCTTACAGAGAGACCAGGTCCCAGACATATGGGTAGACCAGGTCTGGGCAAAATATCGTCTACTGGCCGGATGTGGCCGCGAAGCCACCAGATCCAACCCTCAGATGAAGCAGGGAGCCTCAGGTAGACTCCCTGCCTGCCCTTGCACATTACTGAGAAAGGCAGCCATGCAAACTTTTTGGGCTCTGTTTGAACAGCCGAGAGTCCAGGGAAGGGAGGAAGCTTCAGGCACTGCTCCCTGTTGTTGTCAGCAGGCAGCTTGTGAAGCACCCTCCCCTCAGGTTCATAGCTGTTCAAAAATCAAGTGGCCCCTGAAGCCAGTGTGGGGATGGGGCAAGCAGGGAGTCTGCTTGAGAAGGCTGCTGGCTAGCAGTCAAGCAGGTAGGTCTCCCAGCCACAGCCTGTCTCTGCCCCCTACCCAACATAATCTAAACCCTCTGCCCTCTTCCTTTCCCCATATGGCCTCACAGATCCTGCACCCCAGTCCCCTGTCCCAAGTCATAACCCACTCCTGCCCTAGGTCACAGCACAAACCCCTCCACCCTGCACCCCAGTCCCCTTCCCCAGGTCACAACTCTCTCTTACCCAAGGTCACAACCCAAACCCCTGTATCTTAGTCCCCTAACCCAGGTCACAACTGCCTCCTTCATCCAAACACCCACCCAGAACCCACACCCTCTCCTGCATTCCAGTCTATTACTGCAAACTCCCTTCTGCACTCAACCTTCATCCCAGACCCCGCACCTCATCTATCAATATGGAAGTGTGGGGCCCTTGACCACTTTCCAAATTCTTGGAGTGGTCCTCCATCAAAAATTATTGTCCACCCCCGGGGTAGACATATTCAAGTCCCTTAAGGAACCTTGCAATAATGCCGTGGGCAAAAACCGACCTGCCCTCTAGTGGCAGATGGAAAGCTGAAATAGCAGCTAGATGGACCTTAACTGATGATAGGGACAGATCCTGTAGCTTGAGTTGCAGGATGTAGTTCAGAATTAACTGCAGTGACATCCATTCAGGCTGCATGCCTTTATTGGAGGTTTAGTACCTCCATTTTACCGTATAGGTCACTCTACTGAAGGGTTTTCTACTGCCCAGGAAGACTTGATGGACGACAGCTGAGCACTCTTGCTCTTCCGCTCTTCCGCATTTAGCCATGCAGCAGCCAAGCCCTCAGTTGCAGTGCCGGTAGGTTCAAGTGCAGACGGGAGTCATGGTTTTGTGACAGCAGAACCAAATAGAGCAGTAGCCAAAACAGAGCAGATATCAAGAGTACAGCAGTATGCTAAGTCAGCACTATGGACTCGTCTAGACTATGCTGAAGTTTCGAAAGAGGATATGCAAATACCATGGGACAGTGAAAGTAGTTGGGATGCGGGTTTTTTCGGCAACCCCCCCTTTTTCGAAAAGCTGCTTTTCCTCAAAAAATGAGCTTTACGCGGCTTTTCAAAAAAGGGAGGGAGTGTGCCAAAAAACCCGCGTCCCAACTACTTTCACTTTCAAAAGCAGAGCACAGCTTTCAAAAGTGAGATCAGAAGAAGATATGCAAATTCCTCTTTTGAAACTTCAGCGTAGTCTAGACATAGCCTAAGAGGAACACCTTTGTCCCATCCTTCTTTAATGCATGAGGACTCTGTGGATCAATGGAACTGGAAGAAAGGCACACACAGTAGGGCCCCCAACCACAGGAACAGAAAAGAGCATCTATCAGATCCTCAAAAGGAACAGAACACTTGGAATTTCCTGTTGTCTGCATGCAAACAAATCTACCTGGAGAGTACCTAATCTGTGGAAGACAATGCTGACCACCATTAGATGTAATGGCCATTTATGCAAGATGAGAAGGACCACGTGAGGTTATATGCTAAAGGTTCCTGGCCCCAGGGATATGCATGGCTAAGAGATGAATGTGGTGTTGCACAGAGAAGTCCCATAGCCTCAGAGTTTCCTGGCAAAAGACAGATGACTTGGCCCTGCCTTGCTTGTTGATACAGAACATAGCCACTGTATTGTCTAGACCACCTTGTTCTTCAGGTGCGTTAGGAAGGTGTGACTGGCCAAAATGATTGTTCTGAGCTCCCTGACATTGATGTGTACTGACCAAGAATCTTGCATACTAAGATTGTTCATCCCAGGTCCAAAGCATCCAAGATGATGGTCACCAACAGCCGGGGGGTGGGGGAGGAAGGATATGAACACGTCTCCCTCCACCACAGAAGCAGGAGTTTGTCACCTTGCAAACTCAATGTGGTTAGGGGCCTTGACTATGTGGTCTATGCAGTGTATGTTGGGGATGTAGATCAATGCCAGCTATGACTGCAATGGCCTGAGGAGGAGCTACATGAGCCAAACCACATAAGTAACAGGCTGCCTTGCGGCTGAACAGTTGCAAGCATTTATGATCTGTGGTGAGAGGGTAACCTTATATATACGAATCAGGTTTGCCATAGCCCGGAACCAGGCATGATAGACAAAAGCCCAGAGTAGAGTGGAGGACCACTCCTCAATGAGATTAAGGTTGACTTTGTTTAATTTATCAATAATCCTGGGTCATGCCCGGTGGAACAAACCAGGTTGAGAATACAGCCCTTTTATTAACTGATTTGGATCAGCTTTTTATTATCAGTCTTTTATTAATTGATTGTCAAGGTACAGGTAAATCTGCAAGCCCTCATGCCTTTGGTAAGCAGCCACTGGTGCTATATGCATTGTAAAAAGCTTTTGGTGAGAGAGGCTGAAGGGCAGTGCTGTGAATTGAAAATGGTGGTGGCCTACCGTGAAACAGAAGAACTGCCTGTGCCCTGGGAAAATGGAAATGTGTGTCCTTCAAGTTGAGTGTGGTGTACCTGTTTCTTGGAGCCAGAAAGGGGAAAATGGAGGCTAAGGAAACAATGTGGAACTTCAACTTCCTCAGGGACTTGTTGAGATGGGTCCTTGAAGCGGGACAGGGGAATAGGATAGAAAGAGGGTCAGATATTAATTGCAGGGTATAGCCCAAAGAAATCATTTTGAGCACTCAACAGTCTGAGGTCACCTGTGACCAGGCCAACCGGAAGGGACACAGAAAAGCAGGGAGGTGGATCCTTGGCAACGGATCATCTCAAGAGGGGCCAGACTGGTTGTCAGAGCAGGAAGACGAAGGCTGCCATTGCTTCAATCCTGTCTTTCTCTTCCTTCTCTAGAAGCTGAACCAGAGAACACCCCACAACCTTGATGATGTTGGAGGATGTGGCAGCTGGACAAATATGGTTTAAAGCAGGGCTACTAAACATGCAGCCCATGGGGGGGATCCTTTAAACATGGCTTCCACTGGGAACACGCACCACAATGGCGAGGTGTCTCTCAGGTGGGGTGAGCACTGAAAGATGCAAGTGGACAGGCTGGCTAAAGCAGACAGGTACAGGGTGTCGGCATTTCTAGTTCCCAGGGAGGATGTGCCAGGAGTGTTGGGGCATTGTGGGAAGTGCTTTGTATTCATGCCTGTCAGTGTGAAAGAAGCTATTTGCATAGATATTTGCACATATATGCTACCACACTTAAATTGCGGCCCTTGGCATGTGCTGTGAGTATCACTGTGGTCCCCGGGGCTTCCAAGTTGAGTAGCCCTGGTTTAAAGCCTGGAGAATGGGGCATGCCCCACTCCGGAGCCAAGTCCCAGCCAGGACTCTAACTACTAAAACTATCTAATATGGTTAAACTAAGTCTCTAAAAAACTAACTACAAAGGAGACAGAATTCAGAGCTGAAAGACCTGTTAATGCTCTTGCAATTCAAGGCAAGGTGCTCCAATCAACCATCACAGAAGGTAAGAAGGAACTGAAAGCGCATAGGGTCAGCAGTGCCTGACATACCAATGGCACTGAACCGATGAAGCATGAGCATGACACTCAAGGGGCATGACAGCCAACACTAAGGATACTACTAAGGCAAGTTTCTGATGATTGCATGTGGGCAGTCACACACCTAGAATGGAAACAACAAAAGCAAGCACTCAATGATTAGTTTTATGCACTGTGCCATTCAGAGGGATGTTCAGTGGTTCGTTGAAAGCTTTAGTCTTCTTTGAGGGTCTCTGTAACCCCACTAGTGGAATTTGGCACTCTAGCTATTGTGCTGTGGAATTACATTGAAAAGTAGTGGGGGAGTGGAAACAAAGGGCTCCTTGACAAAGATGAACTCATCACTTCTTTAAAAAAACAAAACAAAAAAACAACACTGGTGAAAAACTCTATATAGAGAGATCCCCCTTCCCGTGCCCCTTTCAAACACATACAAGATTAAATTCCGTACACACCCAAGTTGTTAAGCAAGTCAGCCCTATCCTATTTATACAGAGGTTGTGCCAATTTAACTTATCTTTATTTACTTAAATCTTTACTAGTTTCTCAGCTGAATGCATTCGCACTGCTGTGCCTCCACTGGAACAAGCAACACTGCTTGTATCTACACTGGGGTAGGCAATAATTTTTAATGGGGGCCACTCCAAGATTTTGATAAGTGGTCAAGGGCCACAGTTCTGTGGAGAGAAAGCGAAGTTACTCACCTTGGTACAGTAACTGTCGTTCTTCGAGATGGTCCCCGTGGGTGCTCCACAGCAGGTGCCGGGCTTGCCCCGGCACCGCAGGATGGAGATTTTCATAGCGGTAGTCCAGCCGGACCGCGCATGCGCGGGGAGCATCTCGCGGCTTTTGTGCCCTTTCACACTGCTCGGTTCAGTCCCAGCCAGTTCCTCGCACCTGCCTCAGTATCTGTAACACAACAAAATGGACACAGACTCCGAAGTGGGGAGGAGGGTGAGTAGTGGAACACCCACAGGGACCATCTCGAAGAACGACAGTTACTACACCAAGGTGAGTAACTTCGCTTTCTTCTTCAAGGAGTCCCCGTGGGTGCTCCACTGAAGGTGTCTGCACAGCAATATCCCTCCCTCCCCAGAGCTGAGAAGATGGGATACAAGACCTCTATCGATTAGCCGAAGAGAGGACAGCAGCTGTTACAGACTTGTCCGACAGTCACCTCTGTTGAATAGCATAATGCTCCACAAATGTACGGTATGACGCCCATGTGGCTGATCTACAAATGTCTGCGAGTGGAACCCCTTTGAGGTAGGCGGTAGAAACTGCTATTGCCCATGTGGAATGTGCTTTAGGGCAGGCAGGGAGAGGAATTCCCCAAATTGAGTAGCAGTGAGATATGCAGTTTACAATACTGTTAGCTACCCTCTGAGCAGAAATGGGCTCACCCTTAGAGCGTTGTGCTAGTGATAGCAGAAGCTTATCTGATTTCCTAAAGGGTTTGGTACAGTTGATGTAAAAGGCCAGTGCCCTGCACACATCTAGTGTATGGAGGGCTGCCTAAGTGAAGAGTGTGGCTTAGGACTGAATGCTGGTAACACTATGGGCTCGTTGACATGGAAATCAGAACAGACTTTAGGTATGAAGGCAGGGTGGTGCCTGAGGATAACATAGTCCCTTTGGAAGATCGTATATGGAGGTATAGCCATCAGTGCTGATAGCTCACTGACCCTGCGTGCCAATGTGATAGCCAGTAGAAAGACCATTTTCTGAGTGAGGACTTGCAAAGGTATCATGGCAAGCGGCTCAAATGGTGGGGCAGTCAAAGTTCGCAATACCAAGTCCAGATCCCAAAGTGGCGGTGGGGTACACAATGGTGGGTTCAAATTTGCTAACCCTTTCAGGAATCGCTTTGTAAGGGGATGCGCAAATATTGAAAAACCTTCAGCAGGCTGGTGGAAGGCTGAGATTGCCGCAAGATGTACTCTGAGTGATGCCAGACTGAGACCAGTTTGTTGTAGCTCTGAGATGTAATGCAATATAGGATGTATGGGGGTAAGTAAAGGGTCCATACGTCAATCCGAGCAACAGATTCTAAATCTGGACCACTTTGCGAGATATGAGGTTCTCGTACTAGCTCGTCTGCTGTGTGTGAGAATATTTCTGACAGCTGAAGAGCATTGTGCCTCCGACTCATTCAGCCAGTTAGGAACCAGGCTGTGAGGTGTAATGTGTGAAGCTGTGGGTGTAGAAGTCGACCATGGTCCTGAGTGAGCAGAGTTGGAAAGCGTGGTAGTTGACGGGTAACGTGAGAGTTGTAATAGCTGGGGATATCAATGTTGTCTGGGACATGCAGGAGCTATTATTATCACTGTGGCCTGATCTGCTTTGATCTTCTGCAACACCTTGGGAATCCAAGGTGTCGGTAGGAATGCATACATCAGTGGGCCATTCCAGTTGATTAGGAATGCGTCTCCCAGGGAATGGTGGCCAAGTCCTGCCCTGGAGCAGTACCAGATACATTTCCCTGTTGGCGTGTGGGGCGAAAAGATTGGTCGATGGTACGCCTCACTAGTGAAAGAGGAAGTGGAGGGGTCTGTGGTGGAGCTCCCACTCGTGATCCAGAGCGAAATTCCTGCCGAGGGAATCCGCTGTTATGTTGTTTATGCCAGGTAAGTATGATGCCACAAGAGTGATGCCATTGGTGATGTACCAATTCCAAAATTGGACCGCCTCGACACAGAGGGATCGCAATCAAGCTCCCCCCTGGTGGTTGATGTAAAACATTGTGGCCACATTGTCTGTCATGACTTTGACCACAGAGTTTTGAATGCAATTGTGGAAGTGTCTGCATGCGTTGAAGACAGCCCTGAGCTCCAGTAGATTTATATGGAGCAACGGCCTTGCACGGAGATACCATTCAAGTGTGCTCCCCAACCGAGAAGAGAAGCTTCTGTAGTGATTAGATGGGTCGGGAGTTGTCATCCACCAAGCAAGAGAGGAGATGACATTGTGAGAAATAATAACTAATCAGCGAACGTCATGAGAGGTGTGATTGTAGATGGTGGCCAGCCAATGTTGCAAGGCTCAAAAATGAAGTCTGGCATTCTGGACAACGAACGTAGTTGCGACCATGTGCCCCATGAGTTTGAGGAGTACAAGCAACTGACTGCTGCCGTTGGATGTGCAGGCATTTATCAGGGATTGAATGACCTGGAATCGTACTGTGGGTAAGAATGCTCTCGATCTCTTTGAATCTAACCTCACCCCAATGAACTCTAAGTCTTGAGTGGAGGATAACGTTGACTTGTCCTTGTTTACAAGCAGTCCTAGAGTATGGAAAACCTGCATTGCTAACATTAGCATGCTGCTTGCCTGAACTGAAGATGTAGCCTTTATCAGGCAGTCGTCGAGATAGGGAAATATAGTTATCCCACTGCGACGTAGATGGGCTGCAACCACTGAAAGCACCTTTGTAAATACCCTTGGCGCTGCTGAGAGTCCGAAAGGGGGAACTCTGTACTGATAATGTTCGGTGCCCACTACGAACCTGAGGAATCGTCTGTGGGCAGGGTGAATAGTAATATGAAAATATGCATCCTGAAGGTCGAGAGCAATGAACTAGTCATTTTGATCTAGAGCTGGGATTATAAATGAGAGGGTAACCATCCTGAAGCGTTGCTTTCGAAGAAACTTGTTTAGCCGCCTGAGATCCAAGATCAGCCGCCAGCCCCCCGTTTTTTTCTGAATGACAAAGTAGTGGGAGTAAAACCCTTTCCATCTGAATTCTTGTGGAACTGGTTCCACTGCACCAATCTGCAGTAGATGATGTATCTCCGATCTGAGCAGATGTTCGTGAGAGGGATCCCTGAAAAGGGACAGGTTGGGGGGGTACAGGGTGGTAGGGAGAGGAAGGGAATGGTATAGCCGGTTCTTATAATCTCTAGCACCCATTTGTCATTGGTGATAGTCGCCGATTGGTGGTAGAATGGGCGTAAGCGGTGATGGAATAATGGGATGGTGTCGGCTGTGACTGGAGGATTGCTCTCGACCAACGAGTCAAACTTGCTGCCTGGCGTTGGGTTGGGTTTGCACTCGGTTATTCTGGTTATGGCATCTGGGAGGTTGCTGCCGTTGCTGAAAGTAATCAAAAGGTCTCTGATGTTACTGCTGTTGTTGCCATGGCTGCCTCTGGTGGTAAAAGTTATAATGCCTCTGGAATGGTACATAGCGGCATCTTCTGAATGGTGGTGTATACATACCAAAGGTCCGTAGTGTGGATTGTTGTCTTTGCTAGAGTGTAGTAGGGTGTCTGTTCTCTCAGCAAACAAGTTATTTTTCTCGAACGGAAGGTCCTCCACTTTTGATTGCAGCTCCTTAGGTACCACTGCAGCTTGTAGGAATGAGGACTTTCTCATTACCACTGCTGTGGCTGTGGCTCTGGCTGCCGTGTCTGCCACATCAGCTGCTATCTGCAAGCTGGTTCTGGTTGAGGCGTAACCCTCCTGGACCAATGCTCGAAGAATAGACTTCTTTGATTCTGGCAGGGAGTCAGCAAGGGTAATAAATTTCGAATAATTGTAGAAATTATGATTAGATAGGTGCGCCAGGTAATTAGCTATGCGCAGCAGCAGGGTTGCGGAGGTATACACCTTCCTTCCAAATATCTCAAGTTTCTTAGACTCCTTGTCTGAGCCTTGGTTCCTGTATCGTGGCACCCACGTCCTCTGGCATGCGGCATCGACCACCAGGGAGTTGGGGAGTGGGTGCGTGAATAGGAACTCTGATCCCTTAGGTGGCACGAAGTATTTTTTGTCAGCCTTCCTATTAGTTGGAGGTACAGAAGCCGGTGCCTGCCAGAGCTCATTTGCTACTTCCAAAATGGCCTCATCTAAAGGAACTGCCAGTTTGGGATGTCTCTAAATTCTTAAAGAGCTTGTGATGTTTACTCTGCATCCCGGTGAGTTGGATGTTTTGGGAAAGGACAACCCTTTTAAAAAGGTCTTGAAACTGCTTTATATCATCTGGGGGCGAGATGTCACCTGGTATCACTGCCTCGTCAGGAAAGGATGAGGAAGGATCCTCGGGAGACTCGTATGGGTGACGTGGTTCCTGCAAGGCACGCTGATCTCCCTCAGCTTGAGATGGAGGAAGTGGAGGTGAACGAGGAAGATGTACAGAAGAAGATGGTCCCACAGGAGAGTATCTATAAAAGGAGTCCCGTGTTCTTGATCTGGTTGGTGATCTAGAAGATCGATAGGAAGCTCGATGATAAGGAGAGTGGGTCCTGTAATATGTGCAACTGTCGTATGGATCTTTATAATAATAAGAGGACTGAGAGGGAGAACAGTCGTGGTATTGAGATCTGCTGTAAGACCTCCTGTAGGATCGACTAGGCAACCTATGGGACAATGGTGGAGAATTTGAAGCATGACCTACTGGAGAAGAAGAGGCAGAGAATCTTTGATAATGGGTACAGTGCCCGTGTTGTTGATAATGCGTGGGCGGTGTCAAAAACGGAGATGGGAGACACTCTGTGGAAGAGAACCTCCTAGGTGGCATTCTGGTGGGAGACTTGTCTCCGGGGAGAATGCAGGAGAGAGAGAGCGATAGAGAGGAGATGGGCTTCTCTGCCTAGGTGTCTTTGCTGTAGCTTTCCTAGGTGGAGGCTCCCCTGGTGCCAGAACAGGTTCTGTGCTTGGAGGGGTGATCGGCACCGAGGACTGCTGCGGTGCTGGTGCCGTAGTTGGTGCTTGATCCCTTACGCGCTTCGGTGGCATGGTCGTCAGTGCGGGACGGTGCCGAAGGAGTGGTTATGGGCTTAGAAGTTGTTGATGGTGCCGACACGTCGTATGCCGAAGATGCCGGCGCGGAGAGCGACGGTGACGGTGGATGGCGCGGCATTGGCACTGATGCAACATTTGGTGCCTTAGTCGATGCTGAACGGGCTTTGGATAAGCCTGAGGTACTCGGCTTCATTCCGATGCTCAATCTACCTTTAGAAGTAACAGGTAGAGAGCGAGTTGGAGATGGTCTGGACGTTCTAGGAGGCGCAGCAGTAGGAGAGGAGGCTCGGCGTTTCTGAAGCTGTGGTGAAAGCCGAGGGGGGGAAGAGGACCTCTGGGGTTGAAGTGCTATATCAAAGAGAAATATTCTCAGCCTCATTTCTCTTTCATGCCTCGCTCTACTTGTTAACTTAGAACAAAGAGAGCACTTCTGCGGTACATGGCTTTCTCCTAGATAACGGATGCACAAAGCGTGGCCATCCAAAGCTGGCATGGCCTCTCTGCATTGGTCGCATTTTTTGAATCCAGGGGAACCAGGCATTGTAATCTGCGTCGCTCAGTCCCAATGAGAGTCTTCTTATCACTCCTTCCCTCCTTTCTTTTCCTTATCTGTATTTCTCTTTCTTCTTTTTTTTTAAGTTTGTAGTAACAAAGAACAAAACTGAAGCTTATAAGGTAAGAAGAACTCTATAACTGTGAATGGGAGTAAATGTATAACTATGAACAACAATTTTTTTTTAAACAGGAGGATATAACTGGTTTGAACTGGGGAAGAAGAAAAATAACTAATAACGAAAGAAGACAAGCCTGAAACGTCACAAGCGAAGATAGTCAGGAGAAGTGGTTTGCTCCGTCTGCAGCCTGAGGCGGTTGAGAGGAACTGGCTGGGACCGGACCGAGCAGCGCGAAAGCCGCAAGACACTCCCCACGCATGCGCGGGCCGGCTAGACTACTGCCATGAAAATCTCCGTCTTGCGGCGCCGGGGCAAGCCCAACACCTTTAGTGGAGCATCCACGGGGACTCCTCGAAGAAGACTGTGGAGTCTGGAATGGCGGGTGGGATGTAGAAGAGGTTTGGGGAAGGAGTGTAGGAGGGGGTGTAGGGTCTGGGAGAGAACTATAACCTGGAGGAGGTGGAGAGAGGGGATACAGAGGGTTTGGGTGGTGGCCTGGGAATGTAGTTGGGGGAGACAGAGGGTGGAGAGACAGAGGCACACTCTGGCTAGTAGGTGCTTACCCAGGCAGCTCCCAGCCAGCCGTTTTGCATGAACCTGAGAAAGATTCCCTGCCTGTGGGTGGAGGGGAAGTGGCACTGCCCCATGTGGCTCTACTCCAGCACAGGGAGGGAGGGAGTATAGAGGCTTCATTCACTGCCCCCACCTTCAGCAAATTTCTCAGCTCCTATTGGCTGGAAACTGGTCAATGGGAGCTTGGGGATTTTTCTAGGGTGCAGTGACAACACACAAAGCTTTCTCCTCCCTTCCCAGCTTACAGAGCAATTAGCAAACTGCTGTTTAGCTGCTTTATAGTAAGGGTCTGGTGAGGTGGCTGTGGGCCAGATCCGGCAGCTTAGTGGGCTGGATCTGACCCTACAGCCACCTCTTGTCCACCCCTGATCTATACAGAGCCATGTTGCATCAATGTAAACATCATATAGTGTGAGGTAGGTATTCCAGAATACCTTATACTGCCTCCAAGCTCACTGCATTCTGGCCATTCTCCATAACATATTGGAAACTATGAAAGCACGGGTCAATTTCCCAACATCTCAAATGTATCCCACAACAAAAATCTTGCCTGCACTATTTCTTAATTGCTCCCACCAACGAGGCTGAGGTCCATTAGAAGATAGTGCTCCAGTCCATTATTATAGTAAGAAAGATTTATTCTGTTCTATTCAACAACAACTGTACCTGAAATGCCTGTTAGACAAATCTACTAGCGAAGGGAGTTCCAAGAGAGAACACATACTTACATGCCACTCAAGCATACCTATTTCATCTCTCTCAGTGACATTGAAGTCAGTGAAGCAAGGCTTTAAGGCCTAGCCAATAAGCACCAAATAGAGAGACCAGGTTGTTATGGAGACTTGAGATAATTGGCAGTTACTCCAAGACACTAAAATACAAAAAGCCACATTCCTGGAGCTGTGCTGAGCATGGAGAAGGGAGTGGCAAAGTGTACTATGCTAGACTCACACAAAGTCAGTTAAAGAGAGGAAATCCACACCGGGGATGTTTTGATGGAAACCTGCAATGCAATTCAGTGTGTCCTGTAGCACAGTTATCATGCTAGTTGTTGAGACAAATGGAGCCGGGCAGCTGGGGTTACAACTAACTGTGACTCTGCTATGGACAGTACCCTTTGTACTTCCCAATGCGTAACCTCTAATTTTGTCAACTTGAAGAGCATCCTCTCAAGAATCTTGCAGACCCTATTGCAAGGGTGGGCAATAATTTTTGAAGGGGGGGCCACTTCAAACATTTTGGAAGTGGCTGTGGGCCGACCTGGAAGGAGGTAGGGCCTCAGGCAGAAGCGGCACGGCCTCAGGCAGAAGGGGCAAGGTTTAGAGCTACTCGACTGGGAGCTTTGCTTGGCCTGGGGTCCCTGTCCCCTAATTTGTGGCCAATGGAAGGGACCTAAAGCAGGGGGAGGGTGCCGGGGGTAGCCTCCTCCCAGAGTTGTCTGGGGTAGAGGCTTCGAATTCCCATAACATGGCTGGCAGCTCCTGGCCCCACTGCTTCTGTTTAAAGGGCTTGCGCCTGCCACATGCTTGCCCAGCAACAGGCCAGTGGGGCACACTGAGTGCTTTCAATTGCTTCTATTTAAAGGGCTTGTGCCTGCCGGGTGGGACTGCCAGGCAACGCAGACACCAGCAGGCGTGAGCCCTTTAAGTAGAAGCAGTTAAAAGGGCTTGCGTGTCTCCAGCTCGCAGGCTACGTGCTGGAACTGTCATGCAGGCTGGATCAAAGCCCTAGGTGGGCCAGATCCAGCCTGTTGAGAGGCTTTTGCCCACCCCTGCCCTAGTGGATCAGAGTCATATTTACCAATATTAATGTTGGATAATCTGGAAAAAGTCAATGATGCAATAATATTCTAAAATTCAGATTGCGTTAAAAACTGCCTCTCCCCAATTGTCCAACAAAAACAATTTGCTGTCCCAATCACCACCCGGGGGCTGCAGCCTACCCTTTTTCCCTTTGGCTCATGAAGGCAATGACCTCCTTTTGTATTTCGGAAGATGCACAAAGCATTGCAACAGCTTTGGTAAAATTAAAAAAGATCCAATGTTTAATACCTGCTTCCTAAATTGGTAGCTCACAAATGGGTCCTGTCAAGGTCTGAAGAATTCAAAGCCACAGATGACTTTCAATTATAGTGATCTGTGGGCAATGGAGTGCAAAATGGTGAACACACAGGTCAGTCTTTCAATGAGCAGTGCAGTGTGGGATAGCAGTGGAACAACAACTTCCATTGCTTTAGTTTAGCTATATAGGAAATGGAAAGCATCTAAATTCCCTGCATAATCAGTACAGAATTCCATAGTTAAAATGTAGGACAATTACACCTGACTTAACTATAGAGCTCTATAGATGGGCAACATGTACGGACACATTCCTGGTCCCACAAAACTGGTGCCGTGTGTGTTTAGGCCAAGGCACCACACTAGTATGCCAATTTTTCCACAAGAACCTTAACAGGATTGCTTGTTTATGCTACCTATGTATTCTACAGTAGCAATGAAAAAAATGTAAGAAGCCAATTACAGAAAATGACTCCAGAAGGCATTACAAGAACAAATACTTTGAAACACTAAACTATGCAACAGACTCAGTCAATTGAGGAAATTCAGAAAAAGCCAAAACTACATACTAGTGTCAAGATTTTGGGAATCCTAGCACTGGGCAAATCTACCCAGTCTATTTTACTAGAGGTTTCAGGAGACAATCTAAATTTTCTTGAATAACACTGTTTCACAGCATTAATATAATCTTGAAATATTTTTGTTGCTTTTTTTTTTTTAACTGAATTCATTGCAGATCAATTATTTAAATCCTTCTCTGTTTTCAAACCAGTGATCTGAGATTTTCATTGGAGCCTCTGCAATCTATGACATCAATTTGGCTAAAACTACAAAATAAAAATCCTTCTGACAGGTTTACTGAGATCTACTACAGCCAGATTATAAATTCTGAAGTCTTAGCCATTTTAAATGTATTTTCCTGCCAAACTGCCACAGGCAGCCAGATGTTGAAAATAAAACAGTTTTTTTGTTTTAACTAAAATCCATTATTTGAATAATCTGAAGGAAATGTATTGAACACAACTGATTTTTTATTTCATTATTCTTTTCACAAAAATATTGACAAATCATTCATTTTAGTTATTAGAAAAATGCTCCTATACAGCTAAACAACACAGTCATGGAATAACATCGATTGTAATCAAAGTGCAAAGTGCTCCAGTTGAAATGTATTGTCTAGAGTAAGTAAAATATTGAAATTTTATAATATATTGTACATTTTAAAAACTGCTTTATGTCAAGGAAACATTTTTAAAGAATAACTTCTCCAAGAGATTTAAAATCAGCTAACAATTTTTTTTAATAAAATCCCACATATTTATTTCCGCCAACATAAATTAAATTTCAATTGAGTCAATTAATGAGTTTTTAAATAGCAATGTAATTCTGCATTTAGAGCGATATATAATGCCCCTTTGTTAAGATTTATTTTTGTCTACATATATTATTATATATATAGTTGACTAGTGAACTACATTGTGCTGCATAATACTAGGACTGGAAGGGACCTCGAGAGATCATCGAGTCCAGTCCCCTGCCCTCATGGCAGGACCAAATACTGTCTAGAACATCCCTGATAGACATTTATCTAACCTACTCTTAAATATCTCCACAGATGGAGATTCCAACCTCCCTGGGCAATTTATTCCAGTGTTTGACTACCCTGACAGATAGGAACTTTTTCCTAATGTCCAACCTAAACCTCCCTTGCTGCAGTTTAAGCCCATTGCTTCTTGTTCTATCCCCAGAAGCCAAGATGAACAAGTTTTCTCCCTCCTCCTTATGACACCCTTTTAGATATCTGAAAACTGCTATCATGTCCTCCCTCAATCTTCTTTTCTAAACTAAACAAACCCAGTTCCTTCAGTCTTCCCTCATAGGTCATGTTCTCTAGACCTTTAATCATTCTCGTTGCTCTTCTCTGGACCCTCTCCAATATATCCACATCTTTCTTGAAATGTGGTGCCCAGAACTGAACACAATACTCCAATTGAGGCCTAACCAGTGCAGAGTAGTGCGGAAGAATGACTTCTCGTGTCTTGCTCACAACACACCTGTTAATGCATCCCAGAATCACGTTTGCTTTCTTTGCAACAGTACCACACTGCTGACTTATATTCAACTTGTGGTCCACTATAACCCCTAGATCTCTTTCTGCCCTACTCCTTCCCAGACAGTCGCTTCTCATTCTGTATGTATGTATGAAACTGATTGTTCCTTCCTAAGTGGAGCACTTTGCATTTGTCTTTATTAAACTTCATCCTATTTACCTCAGAACATTTCTCCAATTTGTCCAGGTCATTTTGAATTACGACCCTATCCTCCAGATTAGTCGCAACCCCTCCCAGCTTGGTATCATCTGCAAACTTAATAAGCGTACTTTCTATACCAATATCTAAATCGTTGATGAAGATATTGAACAGAGCCGGTCCCAAAACAGACCCCTGCGGAACCCCATTTGTTATGCCTTTCCAGCAGGATTGTAAACCATTAATAACTACTCTTTGAGTACGGTTACCCAGCCAGTTATACACCCACCTTATAGTAGCCCCATCTAAGTTGTATTTACCTAGTTTATTGATGAGAATATCATGCGAGACTGTATCAAACACCTTACTAAAGTCTAGGTATACCACATCCACCGCTTCTCCCTTATCCACAAGATTTGTTATCCTATCAAAGAAAGCTATCAGATTGGTTTGACACAATTTGTTCTTTACAAATCCATGCTGGCTGTTCCCTATTATCTTGCCACTTTCCAAGTGTTTACAGATGATTTCTTTAATTACTGGCTCCATTATCTTCCCTGGCACAGAAGTTAAACTAACTGGTCTGTAGTTTCCTGGGTTGTTCTTGTTTCCCTTTTTATAGATGGGCACTATATTTGCCCTTTTCCAGTCCTCTGGAATCTCTCCTGTCTCCCATGATTTTCCAAAGATGATAGCTAGAGGCTCAGATACCTCCTCTATCAGCTCTTTGAGTATTCTAGGATGCATTTCATCAGGCCCTGGTGACTTGCAGGCATCTAACTTTTCTAGGTGATTTTTGACTTGTTCTTTTTTTATTTTACCTTCTAAAACTCTAAAATGATTGGACTGCTTCATTTTAAAAATGATTAAGCCACATGGGTTCAGAATTCAATCTGCTGTTGATTCTCCTCCTGGAGTGTGGAAAACTTAGTTAGCTTTACTTTACCACACTATAATGGGCTGTTGAGTTTCAAGATAAATTTTAATCTAGCTAGCAAATATAATGTTTGGATTCAACAGATAAACACAAAGAATGGAAGTTTCATACCATACCGTCAACCACTGTATGTATGCCAAAGTATTTAGGAATGTTTAAATAGTTTTACAATGTTATAAAAATTTTACAACAATTTGGAGGGTTTATTTTAATCCCTCAACCTGTAAAACTAGATCACTTAGTTACCATGAGACCTATTGTACAAGTCTTAGAAGAGGAATGAAAACAAAAAAACCCCAAACAAACCCCAACTTAATATAGCCTCTTCTGTATATAAATATATACAATTTGAGGCCAATACCTCAGGAAGTTCCAGTTCTAAAAGCAAATGCTGTGTCGTTGAAAAGCTAGGGCTCTCCCTTGTCCAATAATACAAAGCTCCCATTACTCATCCTGAAAAGTAAACTGTGGATCTTAAATTTGTCACTGATACAGGACCAACTATTTCCTCTTCTCAGGCTTGTACACATTTGGAGGGAAAATTTTCACACTTGGAAGCAAAGGAAAAAATTTTCTAAGCAGATCTAAACTATATTAAGACAGCTTTCAGAAACATTTTAAAGATGTTACAAGTATTCCTGGTGGAAATGGTTTAAAGATCGAAGTGCATGGAAGGTGTTCAAAAGGGATATGATAAATAGCAATCTATTTTATGAATAGCATCATATCTAAACTGTCTCTCTTTCTCTCCTCTCTCACATATATATATAAAATGAGATCCTTCAGAACTCTTGGGTGAATATTATCTGGTCCCAGTGATTTATTACTGTTTGGTTTATCAATTTGTTCCAAAACCTCCTCTAATAATTTGCTAACTGCTGATGACAATTGCCTCATGCCTTTTCTCAGCATATGTCTACATTGCTAGCTTATTTTGAAATAAGCTATTTCGGAAGAAATACGCAAAAACAGCTTATTTCAAAATTGCACGTCTACACTGCAGGAAAACTGCAAAATTAGTCTGAGGCAAGCTTCCCTAATGTGGACATGCTACCTCAATTTAGAGCCCCAGGAGGCACTGGGGAGTAAATTAGTTTGAATGGCCCTGGGGAGGAGCTATTTCAAAACCAACAGCAGTGGAGCATCCACACTACTGCTATTTTGAAATAACTATTTCGGAACAGGGGTTATTCCTCGTGGAATGAGGTTTACAGAAGTCAGAATTAGCCGTTCATTATTTTGCATTAATTTCAATTGTTGGGTAGACGCTGGCATTGTTGTTTCGGAATAATGGCCGTCATTCCAAAATAACGCTGCTGTGTAGATGCACCCTCAGGCATTTGGGGAGGTTAATGTTTAAAGAATAAGGACAGCTGCAAATTAAGTATTAATTTCAGGACCAATCTATTATCTTATGCTTGGATGGAGTGTGTTAAGTTTTGTGGGAGATTTCTTTAAACTATAAATTGGTAACTAGAACTGAAACATATAGTATTTTAAATTATCACAGATTTACAAATGCTTTGGCTTGAGCCAGCTCTACACTCAAAAGTTAAACTGACACCTAGGTCCTAAGTGAAAAACCTAACCTCCAAAGTAGACAGTGCTAAGCTGATGGAACAGTTTTTTCCTATAGATTTAGCTACTGCCTCTCAGAGAGAAAGATTAAAGCCGTAGTGGGCAACCTGCAGCCCAAGGGCCATACGCGGTCCATTGGATTCTATGTGCAGCCCATGAGACTTTTTTACCACCGCTTCCCATGAACAGGGTTGCCAGATTCTGCTGGTTTTCATCAGCATAGTTTTTGCTTACTGGTATTGCAAAAGTGATATACACTTAAATAGGGATGTAAGGGACTAGTCAACTATCTGACAAGCAAATGCTTATCAGATAATTGACAGGACAGTCGACTAGTTGCTCCTTCCCCCTCCCCTCTTTGCTGCCTCAGATAGAGGCAGCAAGGGAGGGAGAAAGGAAGAGGGTACTTAAAAGCGGCAGCACCTCATGGAGCCCAGCGTCAGGCTCCTTGCATCATTTCTAAGCTACAGCACTGCATGGAGCCCGGGATCAGCTGGGGACTCCGTAGCTGACCTCGGGCTCGGTATAGCGGTGCTGCTTTAAAATGCCAGGTGGAGCATGGGATCAGCTGGGGACTCCCCAGTTGACCTGGACTCCACGTGGCCTGCCAGTTTTGAAATGCACAAGAGCCCCAGCAGGGGCTCTTGTACATTTCAAAGAGGAAGAGCATCATGAAGCCTGGGGCCAGCGTGGGACTCAGTTCCCCGCTGACCTCAGGCTCCATGTGGCACTTCTGCTTTGAAATGAACAAGAGCTCTTAGGCTCTTGTGCATTTTAAAGTGGAAGCGCCCATATGCAGCCCGAAGTCAGTGGGACTTCCCGCTGACTCCAGGCTCCATGCGGCATTCCAATTTTGAAATGCACAAGAGCCCCCAGTGGGGCTCTTGTACATTTCAAAGGCGGAATATGGAAGTGTTTATCGACTAGTCAATGGAAATTCCATCGACTACTCGACTAGCAAATTAATCACTACTTAACATCCCTACACTTAAAGCAAGGGCACATGGGGGTGAAGTGCGAGCCAGATGAAGCCCACAGCATAATTTAATGTGGTCTGTGGGGGGAGTGGGAGTGTCACGCGGCCACAAAGCACTGCTTCCTGAAGCAATCATCCGGATACTACTTCTGGCCTCTCACCTTGCACATGCAGATGAGAAGGCATGCACAGAAGAGGTGGTTTGAGTGGGCAGACACATTGGGTGGCCAGGCAACAAAGCAGCAAGCTCCTGAACCCCTTTCCTGTCTGGACAGCTATAGTAAGAAGTCACGCTGGCCAGCAGTGGGGCAAGCCCTGGAACCTCTTCTTGCAACATCTGGCTCCAGCTGGACACTGCTAGCAATCTGTCCTCCAGCAGACAGGTAAAAAAGGAATGCAGAGAGAGTTGGGTGGCTGGAGCAGGAGGGAATGGGCAGCCACTGACAGGGTTCAAGCCCCTGAGCCTTTTCACTGAATGGGGTGAAGCAGGGAAGAACGAGTGGCTGGTGGCAATGTGACAAGACCTAACCTAGAGCCCATTTCCAGCCTGAGGTGTTTGCAGTGGGGAGCCATGCCAGAAGGCTGTGGAACAAGCCCCAAGCCGCTTCTTGAAGTGTCCTGCCCAGACAGACACTGCTACCAAAACCCTCCTGCTTCTCCTCTGGCTGGGGTGGCCACAGCAGTATTTTACAAATTTTTGTAATAGTTTTAGAACATGCTGGCTTCCTCATTGCAGATGTGTTGATGGTGCAGGTGGCTTCTTGAAGGTAAAGATGTAAAGTAGGCACAGATTGTCATATTTTTAATGAAAAATGGACAAATACTTTTTTCTGCAGGTGAAATGCAAACTTGTTTGCCTGGTATGTGGAGCAGCGATTTCTATCTTGGGGGGCGAGGGGGAACCCTAGAGAGACACTACAACACAAAGCATATCAAATGTGAATAATATCATGGGCAACTGCATAGGGACAAAATTAAAGAATTTTAAAAGAATCTGAATATGAAGCAAACAATTTTCACAAAAATACAAAAGGAGATGGATGGTACTATGCAAACAAGTTATGCGGTGAGTGAACTTATTGCAAAAAGAATTCAACCTCATTCAGAAGGAGTGTTTATAAAGGAGTGAATCGTTGCAACTGCAGCTTTACTGACACCAGAGAAATTTAGGATAATTGAGAGTGTGAGCTTCTCTTGCAGGACAATGTCACATAGAATTAAGTATATGCCTCAAGATACTGAAATGTGTAAAAGATTCTGAAGATAATTTTCAGTTCTACTCTCTGGCTATTGATGTGACAACAGATATAACAAGTACAGCCCAGCTGACTATTTCCCTGTGTGGAACCATGCCAAGTTTGGAGGATTTGTTTTCATTAGTATCTGTGCATGACACCATCAGATGAGAAGACATTTTCGAGACGGTTACGTCAGCAGTGCACAAGGTTCAATTATTTGAAAAACTGAGGGGTCTTATTACAGATGGTTCTCCAGCTTTGGTTAGATCTCAGAAGGGATTAAGTGCCTAAGTCAAAAAAGAAATGGATCAGCTTGGCCTTTATCCAAATAAGTTATACACCATTGCATCAATTCATCAAAAGAATCTGTGCATAAAGTCCATGCAACTTGAATATTATGTCAATAGCAGTATCAAGAATTAACTTTATTTCTGATAAAGGATTAAACAGCCACCAGTTTAAAAAGGTATTTAAAGACCCTGAAGCAGAGTATGGGGATTTAGCTTATTATTGTGAAGTGTGATCCTTTACCTGAGGGAGAACACTGAGTAGGTTTTATGAATTGAAGAATAAACTGAAACTTTTCATGGAGATGAAGGGAAAACCTGTTGCTGAGCTGAGCGATCCCAAAGTGGTTGACAAGTTACTCATTACTTATCAGAGCTCATTGTCAAATTGCAAGGCCCTCACAAGCTTCTTACTTTCTTTCTTTCTTTCAAACGTCAAATCATTTGAAGCTAAATAAAAGTTGTGGCAAATGCAACTGGATACACTTCCCAACCCTTCAAAGACAAAACCTGCATCAACAATAGATTATGCCAAAGAGTGTCCAAATTTACTTCAGAAATTGTATGACCAATTTCAAGACCTTACAACTGAAGGAACAAGAATTAAACATTTTTTCCACACTGTTCAATGTATATTACTCAAAGAGCCTGAAGCTTTTCAACATGAACTTATCAAAATGCAAAGCAACAGGGAATTTATGGCTAAATACAACAACCTGCCTCTGCTAGACATTTATAGACTACATTGGTGCTGATAAACTTCCAAACTTGAGGAGCTATGTGCTGAAGATCGTATCACTGTTTGGCACTAAGAACCTCCTCGCACCATATTAACAGACATGACCCTGGAAAGCCAGTTGCGGGTAGTGACATCTTCAGTTCCAGCAGACATAATGAGATTCATCAAGAAAAAACAACCTCAATTGTCACATTAAGATACAAAACTACATCATTGTGGGTTTTTGAGGTTTGTGTGTGCACCTATCTCTTCGGGGATTTTTTTTTTTTTTTTTTTTGCTTCTCACTCCAACTGATTTTTCTGCGAGTTATTGGCCCCTGACCCAAAAAAGGTTTCCTACCCTGCCTTACCAATTAGGAGGCACTTAGAAGTAGGGATGTTAGATAGCGGGTAATACAATCAGCAACTAACCGCATGAATTCTCCCAGTGCCAGGTGGGAGCCGGTCCGCAAGAGGAGACAGTTTAAAAATCAGCTTCCCTCACTGACCAGCTGCCTGCCACCTGCATTGCTGCATCTATTAGAGGCAGCAGCCCCTATCTGCGGGGAGCTTAGATTCCCTGTGGACAGGGGCTGCTTTGTGGAAGCCTCCCCTTTCCCCACCCTACACCGCTGCCTCTAATAGAAGCAGCAGTACAGGGGATGGGGGTAGGTGGCAACACAGAGCCAGTTCTGGGGGGCACTGGCTTTTAAGCTAGCTCCCCCAGCACCTGCTCCTGCTCCCCCCCCTTGCTGGGGGGGGGGAGGTGGATGCAAGTAGTCAACCAGATTAACTGATAAGCCTAGGTTTATCAGTTAATCATCTAGTCAACTACTTGTTCACATCCCCACTTAGAAGACTTGAGTAAAAACCACAGAAATGGAAAGCATTAATAAAAATATATTATTGTGCATATAAGCCTGGCTACAGACAGAAGCATGGCAGATGGCCAAAGCCACCTAGAAAACTTGCTATTCAAAACTAGTTTGGTGAGAACACAGATGAAAGAATAACAACCTCTCCACAGTAAATGGCAGACAGAAAAAGTTTTTCAATGATGGCTGCAGAAGCTGAACTAATCAAAATGCTTCCAAGCCTAAATGTTCTAAAATATCTTTCACTAGAACCTAGAAAATCACTCACTATTACAAAGGAACATGGTTCAGGGGAATTCCCCAATTTGATACAGAAGAGGAAACTACTGCTGTTCCCTCAAGAGCCAACAAACATATTTAATGCTTGAGTGTTTTAACAAATTAATACTGCTTGAACACGTGAACCCTAGCAAAAAATCATGAGCTGATGGTGTGAACACAGGGCTATGCAGTCAGGATATCCTGATATCTTATATGTAGTCTGGGGCATACTGCTTAAGAAAAAAAGTTTGCCAACCAAAATTAAAGGCCACTTTTGAAATCTGAGAACCCTGTGTCCGTTTTTCATAGGTACTGAAAAATCACAGAATCATAGAATACTAGAACTAGAAGGGACCTTGAGAGATCATTAAATCCAGTCCCCTGCCCTTATGGCAGAACCAAGCACCATCTAGTCTAGATCAAACCTGACAGGTGTCTGTTTAACCTGCTCTTAAATATCTCCAGTGACGGAGATTCCACAACCTCCCTAGTCAATTTATTTCAGTGTTTAACCACCTGGACAGCTAGGAAGTTTTTCCTAATGTCAAACAAACTTTCCTTGCTGCAGTTTAAGCCCATTGCTTCTTGTCCTATCATCAGAGGCCAAGGAAAACAATCCCCCCCTCCCCTCCTCCTGTGACACCCTTTTAGATACCTGAAAACTGCTATCATGTCCCCTCTCAGTCTTCCTTTTTCCAAACTAAAGGAGCCCAGCTCCTTCAGCCTTCCCTCATAGCTCATGTTTTCTATATCTCTAATAATTTTTGTTGTGCTTCTCTGGACCTTCTCCAATTTCTACACTTCTTTCTTGAAATCTGGTGCCCAGAACTGGACACAACACACAGAAAAATATGCAGCTCCCACTGAATTCAATTTAAATTGAGGGTGCTCAGCATCTGTCAAAATCAAATCTTAGGCCTCTCAGATTGGGCACTGAAAAACTTAGACATTTAAATTTGATAAACTGAAGACCTTAGCCTTAATTGCTTTGGCTTTAGTTTCCCTGCCTGTAAAATGGGGATATTGGTACTATTTACCTATTTCAGAATGATAATGAAGTAGTATCTGTCAAGTGCTTTGCACATGAAAAACACTCTAAGAAACAAGAACATAAAAATCTAGAGTCTCCACCCCAAGCAAATTTTGTCAAATTTATCACTGGTCAAATTATGTGTCTTATAATTCAGTTCTTTTGAGTAGTCCAATAGTCAACAGTGAAATTAGAATAATTTCAGCATTTTACTTTGACATACCATGACAAAGCATAACGTGATCTAGTTTTCATTTTTTAGCACAATAAGTTCCTATTTCTTTGTACACTTCCTCAATTCAGCCAGTGATGAAACTCAGGAAGCAAAGCTTACACTGCTTGGTGTTGCAATGCAGTCAGGATTTAAGAAAAAAACCTCAGTATGTGATAAAAGTGGTCAGATAGGGCAGTACTCAATAGGAAATTTTTCCTCCAAAGGAAATTGCAAATTCAAGTCAAAGAGGAAGACTTTGGAACAGTTATTTCTGCTTTATAAACTTCAGAAATTAGAAAGAGGGCAGTGCTATATGTGAAGAAAAATCATGTGACTACAAATACAACCTGAACATACTAAATAGGCTATTTGGGGAAATATCTCCCCCTTTTATTAGCTCTAGATAAAATACAAAAATGTGTGTCTTCTAAATTACACTCATTTAAAAAAAAAACAAAAAAAAGGGGGGGAGGGGAGAGAGAGATCTCAAATTGCAATCTCTGTCACACCGGGATCCAATAATATATACTACATCAGTGCAGATGCCCTAAAAAGCTAGCTGTTCAAGACAACAGGAAAACAATAATTCTGTTATCTTACATCCCAGGACACAAGATATGCTACTGAAGCTTCTAATTCCATTCTATTCTGTTCAGGCTTCTAGAGACACCCTCAGTAGACCAGCATCCAAGTACCTGGTTTCAAATGGAAGGTGAAAACCTATCCTGGTCCACAGTGTGGATGTAAGACCAGCCAAACCTTCTTATCAGCTAGGTTAAAAGGAACAGTTTTTAGAAATTGTTCACAAACACTGTTCTTGGCCCAGAGTGCAGAGGGACTAAGTGCATACTAGATCTTTTTAACAAAGTTTAATAAAAAGCTAAACTAAACATTTTTTTCTAACTACTGTCTAGATGCTAGAGCAGTATTAACCAGTCAGCAGAGCCCCATCTTCAGTCACAGGACTAGACCAAGTTTTCAATAGAATCTAAATTGAACCCACAAAATGAGAGCACATATAACAATTCACTCAGAACATAAACAAAAACTCTCCAGCTACCCATGGTGTATCCAGGTATCAATCTCAGCATGAATATTTTGCAGCATGAGTGGGGGTCAGTAGGCAGTAGCCTCACCAGGTAAAGTGGAGGCCATGCCAGCAGACATTGTGCCAAGAATGGCTGTTTCTACACTTTACAGGATCTGTGCCATTTAATGTGTTTATTTTAATTTATTGCCCTTATCTTAATGCTATTACAACATTGCTGTGAAGCGTTTGTATGCCTGGCAAACTGTGAGAACACAGGTGGTAAAAGGTCCTGGTTCGGAATTGCCTTTTAGAAAAAAAAATACAAACTCTTGATGACATTCATTTGTCATTAAATAAGATGCTATAGGATGAGCATCTTATTTATATGGGAGAGATGCTGCCAGCCATCCTTGTGCTACAATTGATCCTGAGATGATGGGACTAAGGAGGGTCAGGTGATAGATTAAAGGATACCTCTGCCTTAAAGACAGAATCAGATCAGCTGGGATTCAGGAGTTGGAATTCAGTGAGTGGGACAGCTGAAACTTTGGAACATAGGACTGCCCATTTTTGGACTTATGGCCTTCAATTTTCAGATGTGGTAGTCTTTGCTACAAAACTTACAGCACTGGTGTAAATTGGCCTTCCATGATTATATTCCATCTTTTAACATAAAATTAATCTCCATCTTTTCAGGAGAGAACAGAAAAAACAATATGTGCACTCCTTGACTATCTGCATGCACCTCACCCTTCCTGCCAATTAACATTTTGATAGTATCACTCCTTCTTCACTAAGTGCCATCTGCCATCTGCCCTCCACCCCTCCAACTGCAATAGAAAGGCATTCTTTGTTTTGTATTAAAAAAAGAAAATATACCAGGCAGATATGAAACAGAGAAGAAATAAAGAAGTATGGTATTTGAGGATAAAGCAGTATTTTAAAAAAAAACACAACTATATGAGTGCTAGCCTGCTCATGATTTAACTTCTTTAAAAGAACTGAAGTCAAGAGGATTAATTACAAAAAGCAAAGGCATAGATTTTATCTGCATTAGTGGAAAGAAGTTAAAACTATTACGCTCATCTTGTTAGTAGAACTCGTTTCAGTTAGTAGCACCAACCCATCCAGTTACCCACTCAGGGCTGAATTCTTAAGTTGCTAGAGGGCTGCCTCTAGTTTGCACAGAACAGATAAGATTTGTTCTTGTTGTTTATATTGATGTGTTGCTCACCAAGATCAAGATGGGTCATTGTTTACTAGAATCTGTGGTCTCTGTGGTCTGTACCACATTCCACCCCCACCCCCAGCAGCTGCAGATATACATGATAAAAACTGTTCCCCATAAGTTAAGAGTCACATCTTCCTTAAAAAAAAAAAAAAAAAAAAAAAAAAACAGACTGTCCTGTTGCACCTTAGAAAAAAAAAATGGTTACTTCTGTAACTGTTGTTCTTCGAGATGTGTTGTTCATGTCCATTCCAATTAGGCATGCACACAGCACGTACATGGATTCCACAGCTTTTTTCCCTTAGCAGTACCCGTTGGGCCAGCTACGGAGCCCTGTGGAGTTCTGCCGCTATATCGGCACATATATATTTCCCTGCTGGCCCTCCACCCCCTCAGATCCTTCTTGCTGGAATCCTCCAATGAAGGGGAGGTGGGTGGAATTTGTAACTAAGATGAGCAACACATCTCGAAGTACATAAGTTAGAGGTAAGTAACCATTTTTTCTTCGAGAGGTTGCTCATGTCCATTCCAATTAGATGACTCTCTACCAGTGTCCTAGGAGGTGTGGTTGGAGTCTATCAATGCCTAATTCAAAATGGACTGCAGCACAGCCCTTCCAAAGTCTCTGGCCTGCTGAGCAATCACTTAGTAATTGGCAAATGTGTGAATAGAGGACCATGTAACTGCTCCGCAAATGTCAAGAATGGGTACCTGTGCAACAAGTGCATAGATGACACCTGCACCCTCATAGGATAGCGCCTCCTCTCACGAACTGTTCCATCAGCGAGGTCATAGCAGGCACTAATCCAGGAAGTGATCCAGGAAGATAAGCATTGAGACGATACTAGTGAGCCCTTCATCCTCTCTGCTATGACAATAAAAAGTTGTGGGGTCTACGAAATTCTATTGACCTCTCTATATTAAACACTAGTGCTAATCTAACATCGAGAGAGTGTAGCACCTGCTCTTAGGCGTCAAGTTAGGTTTCGGGAAGAAAATCGGTAGGTAAATGTCTTCGGACATGTGGAAATGTGAGACTACCTTAGGTAGGAAAGGTGGGGATGTAGCCTAACCTTGTCCTTAAAGAAAACCATGTATTGGGGCTCTGATGTGGGGGCCCTCAACTCAGATACTCTCCTGGCTGAGGTGATTGCAATCAAGAAAGCCACCTTCCATGATTGGTGCTTCATTGAGCAGGCTACCAAGGGCTCAAAGGGAGGCCTCATGAGTCCCATCAGAACTAAATTCAGGTCCCATAGGGGTACAGGTGAGTGCGTACAGGGGAACAACCTGTCCATCCCCTTCAGGAAACGCTTCATCATCTTATTCGTAAACACTGTCCTACCTCCCTCCCCTGGGTGAAAAGCCACAATCGCAGCCAGGTGAACCCTCAGAGAAGATGTTTAGAAAGGCCCAGGTGTCTGAGGTGTAGAAGGTAATCCAAAATGAGAGGGACTGAGGAACCCATTGGCTCTGTTTCCCCCCACCCCTCCTACACACACACACGCCACCTGTGTCACCCACAAAGTGAACCATTTCCACTTGGCCACCATGTATCAGTGGGGATGGGGGGAAAGCATACAATAGCTCCTAGGGCCACTGAATATATGAGACATCCCCTCTTATAGCACACCCAAGGTTCAAAGAGGAAAGCTGGGACAAGAGCTAACAAGACTGGCAGTCACTCTTGTTCTAACTGGTGCTATACTGATGACTCCTACTCTGTCCTACCACAGGTATGGTATGGTTCTTAAATAACACATGTTTTCTTTCTTTGCTAAGTACAAGTGTATACTTTTTTTGTCCTTTAATAATGTCACATGGAATCCTGTTGGTGAGAGTGAATGGGTTGTAAAAGGAAGTGAATGGACATATTTTAAAAATTGGAAGTGAAATCCTACTAAGAGAATGGACTATAAACTCTGGCAAAACAAGTACAATTAGGTAGCCCAAAAATAGAATATGAAGAGCAACTAGCTAAAGACACATATTAACATTTTTTTTCAAAGCACTGTATGTACTTCAGACGCAGGAAGCCTGACAATTTATGGAGCCACTGGACAATCAGGGTACATCTACAAAGCATTGTTATTTCAGAATAACATTAGT
This sequence comes from Pelodiscus sinensis, assembly GCF_049634645.1. Lineage (NCBI taxonomy): Eukaryota > Metazoa > Chordata > Testudines > Trionychidae > Pelodiscus > Pelodiscus sinensis. The sequence continues at coordinate 70,264,987 of NC_134712.1, forward strand.
TATTCCGAAATAACATAATCCACGTCTACACCACAAGCAGTTATTTCAACGTAATATCAAAATAACGTCAAGCTGGAGGACTTCTTACTCCGACTCCTGTAAACCTCATTGTACGAGGACTAAGGGAAGTCGGAGGAAGAGCTCTCTCTCTCTCAAACTTCCTGCTGTAGACAGTGTCAAAAGCCGAAATAAGCTATTTCAACTTAAGCTACACAATTGATGTAGCTCAAATTACATAGCTTAATTCAGCTTTAGCCTTGCTGTGTAGACATACCCTCAGGGTGCTAAAGGAACACTCAAGAAAGACAGGCAATTGTAGAGAAGCTAAATGAATTCTTTACATCCATCTTCACTGCACGGGATATGAGGGAGACTCCTACACTCAAGCTATCCTTTTTAGGTGACTGATATCAGGAACTGTCCCAGCGCAAGATGGATGTAAACAAATTGATAAATTAATTAAGGACCTGATGGCATTCACCCCAAAGGTCTCAAGAAACTCCAACATAAAATAGCAAAACTGTAGTATATAACCTATTGTTTAATTCAGCCTTTGTAACAGATGACTAGAGAATAACTAATGCACTGACAATTTTTTAAAAAAATAAGCTTATATAATCCTGGCAAGCCAGTAAGTCTGACTTCAGTAGCAGGCAAATTGGTTGAAACTATAATAAAGAACAGGATAATCAGATTAAGCTGAACATAATATTTTGGGAACAGCCAATATGGCTTTTTGTAAAGGAAAATCATGTGTCAGTCTATCTGAATACTTTCAGGGGGTCAACAAATATGGACAAGGATGATCCAGTTGATATGAATGTGAACTTTCAAAAATAATGTGACAGGGTACCACACCAAAGGCTCAAAAGCAAAATATGTAGTCATGGAGATAAGAGTAATTCCCCTTATGTATGAGTAACTAGTAAAGAGACAAGAAACAAAATAGTTGGAATAAATGGCCAGTTTCCACAGTGGAGAAAGGTAAATAGTTGAGGACCCCAAGGATTTGAACTGGGACCACTGCTGTTTAACCTGACCTCTTTCCCCAGATCATCTGTGGATAACAATGAAGTGGCAAAGTTTGCAGATGATACTAAATTACTCGCGATAGCCAAGTCCAAAGTAGATTGCCAAGAGTTGAGATCTTACAAAACTGGAAAATTGTGCAACAGAAAAGATGAAATTCTGTGTTGATTAATGCACATCATGCATACATAAAACATAATTCCAACTCTACATGCAAAATCATGGGCTGTGTCTACACTGGCACCCTTTTCCGTAAAAGGGATGCTAATGAGAAACTTCCGAATTGCAAATTCCGCGGGGGATTTAAATATCCCCTGAGGCATTTGCATGGACATGGCTGCCGCTTTTTTCCGGCTCGGGGTTTTGCCGGAGAAAAGCACCAGTCTAGACGGGATCTTGCGGAAAATAAGCCCTTGAAAGTAGGAATAAGGGATCTTCCGGAAAAGGGCTTATTTTCCGCAAGATCCCGTCTAGACTGGCGCTTTTCTCCGGCAAAACCCCGATCCGGAAAAAAGCGGCAGCCATGTTCATGCAAATGCCATGGGGGATATTTAAATCCCCCGCAGAATTTGCAATTCCGAAGTGTCTCATTAGCATCCCTTTTTCGGAAAAGGGTGCCAGTGTAGACACAGCCAAGGTGTTTAAATTAGCTGTTACCACTCAAGAAAGATCTTGGCGTCCGTGACAGGGCATTGCCACCCCACACTCTAGACCCCCCAGCTGCCGGGCTGCTCCCAGCACAGGGAACCGAATACCGGCGCTACACCAGCTGTTCGCTCACCCAGAGCAAGTGCACCGGAGCAAGGCGCCTCCTGGCGCCAACAGCAAGAGCGGGGAGAGGGAATTGGAGGGACGGCGTAAGCTGGTGACGGAGGCGTGCCAGGCAAAGGGGGAGGGGCGCGTCGCAGGGGGCTGACGTCAGCAGGGGCAACAAGAGGCGGTGGGAGATTTAAAATGGCGCCAACGGGCACTCAAAGGAGAGGAACAGGTAAGGGAGAGAGGGGCTGGGCTACCGAGCGGGGAGGAGAGAAGGACAAGAGTGGTAGCAAGCACAGGAAAGGAGAGGAAAGGGGAAGCCCTTCCGTCAGATGGAGACTATCCCCTCTCCCCCGGTGGCAGGAAACCGGGGATGCCACGCTGGCGAAGGAAAAGAGTGGGGAGAGGAAGCAGCCCAGAGTAGGGCGACGGATATAAGCCCGAGGGCTGACACATTGCGGCGGAAAGTCCCGTCAGCTGGACAGGACTACGACGAAGTCCCAGTCCTTAGGGCCCTGGGCTAGGGCCCATGAATGAGGGCGGGCAGGCCCGGGTCCCCGTCTCCTCACCGTAACCTGGGAAGACAACTCGGTGGCCAGACAGCGAACTGTCGCTGCTAATCACGGGAGAAAGCTGAGTGCCGCCAACTAGGCCAAAGACTGGTGGGAAAACTCACGAAATACAGACTCAGGGTGAGGTGGAGGGGCTTTAGGTCTATGTTAATGAGGGGTCAATAAACAGACCAGGGCACGCCTGGTCACAGCGCCATTGCAGACTTTTCATTGACAACATCTACTCAATGTACATCAGCAGTCAAAAAGGCTAACAATATTAAGAACCATTAGGAAAAGGGATATATCATAAAACGGAAGGTATAATGCCACTACATAAATCCATGGTACATCCCCATCTTGCACACTAGATGCAGTCCTTTTTGCCCTACCTCAAAAAGATCCATTAGAATTAAAAAAGTACAAAGAAGGGCAATTGAAGCAATCAGGCATATGAAACAACTTCCATAAGAGGAGAGATTAAAAAGACTGGGTCTGTTCATCTTAGAAAAGAGATGACTAAGAAGGGATATGACAGAAGCCTACACAATCATGAATGGTGTGGAAAATGTGAAGAGTGTTTTTTATTCTTTCATAGTACATAAGAGCCAAGGATCACCCAATGAAATTAATAGGCAGCAGGGTTAAAAAAAATATAAGGAAGTAGTTCTTTATACAATGCACAGTCAACCTCTGGAACTCACTGCTAGGCAATGTAGTGAAAGTCAAAACTGTAACTGGTTCAAAAAAGAATCAGAAAAAATCATGGAGGATAGATCCATCAATGGCTAACAGCCAAGATGATCAGGGATTCAATCAAATTAGGGACACCCAAAGGATGAAGTTCCAAGAGGCTGGGATTGGATGATAAGAGAAGAATCACTTGATAAATTGCACTGTTCTCTTCATTCCCTTTGAAGCATCTGGCACTAGCCAGACTGGAAGACAGGATTCTGGATTAGATAGACCATTAGTCTGATTGACTATGACCGGTCTTATGTTCTCGGATGTTGGGTTGACAGAGGAAAGATAGGTGATAATGGGACACATTGGGGCATTGCTAAAGAAGGACAGAGTTAAGGATGTATAAGCAATGTTAACTCTACATTTACTGTATTAAGGCAGACCAAGGGCCAGCACATGCCAAGGCCCATAGGGATGACTGAACACTGACAAATAAATACAGTAGACTTTCGATAATCCGGAACCTATGGGACCTAGGTGGTGCCAGATTATCAAATATGCCGGACTCTCAGGAGTGCCGGACTATTGGATGGTTATATATAAACTGTATACCAGTGGTCCCCAACTTTTTGGGGCTGTTGGGCACCCGGGTGCGGGGCCGTGCACGCGCTAGGCGGCGGGGCCACTCATACACTGCATGCCTGGTGCCAGCGCCACCCAGTGACCGCACTCCAGCGGCACCCAGAGACCGCAAGTGTTCTTAACCCTTTTTATTGTACATACTGTATACTGTAATGTTTTAGTTTTTTTAAGCCTTTTTTCTCAGTTCAGCTGCTGCCGCTGTTACCTTGTGACTCATTTTTTGCTGAAGCTCGCTCACTAGGCTCTTGCCATTTTGATGCCGGACTATCAGGAGTGCCGGACTATTGGATGCTGGACTATTGGAGTTTTACTGTAGCTGGAAATCAGTCTGGCTCACCTACGTGTTAGCATTCTATTTTATAGGAACGTGTTTAATGTAATACCTGCATGCCACATTAAAAGGTAATATTTAAGTGTTTTACTCTGTAAATAGAAAAGTTTTGTGGTGAACCTGGAAATCCCATGGTCAGGAGAGAAGAATTATCAAGTGTGAGATTCTAGTTTACCACAAGAGTATCACCTTCTACCCAACAAATGAAGGCCTATATTATAAACACCAGACAAATCATTGTGGAACACAGTCTTTTGTCCACTGATGTTTTCCCCACACCTATCACAATTTGACCTCTGAAGGGAGGTTATAAAAATCCCTGACTAGAGGGAGCTGTTTCACGACATAGTTTGGAATTTAGAGAGGGCAGTATTTCTAAGATCAAGCAAGAGATCCCCAAATACCTAAGCTTAGGTTATCCCTAAAGGACTTACACAACGTGTATATTACAGCAGCTTCTATTTTCATACCTAAAACTGTAACTTATTTGTATAAGAGTATATTTACTGGCATTAACCTTGTAAATAATTCTCTTCCACCTATTCTCCCTCTACACCCAGGAAGAATTTACTTGTCTATGGGGCAGTGGTTGGCAACCTTTTCAAACCAAAAAGCCAAACCACATCAAAATTCAGAACACGTGGTCAACTAAGAGCCACATAATAATGCCCATTTGCATGACTGAAAATATACAACTTAATATTATTTATAATTGACATAATGATTAATAATAGCATAAATGAAACATTGTACTCACAAATTTTATTTAATGGGACTTCTGCTGCTGCACCTTTTTGTGCATTTCTTTGAAGTTTACATCACAACTGGTCAAATTCAGCTTCATGCACATATTCAGACTGTCTTCTATCAATCTTATGGCATGGGCTGGGGATGTGGAAGTGCAGGAATCTGGGTTGCATGTATGAGAGGCTCAGAGCAGGGGGGCTCAGAAATATGATGGGCTCTGGGCACAAGGTTGGGGTGTGGGATGGTATAGGAGTATTATGGCAGGGGACTGCGGATGTGGGGGTGCAGGAGTCTGGGTTGGTCTGTATGATAGGCTCAGGGCAGGGGGTTCAGGTATATGATGGGCTTAGGGTTGTTGTGTGCGTGCGCACAGGAGTGTTATGGCAGGGGGTTGGGGATGTGGGGGTGCAAGAGTCTGGGTTGGGGTGTATGAAGGGCTCAGGGCACAGGGTTGGGGTATGTGTGAGGTGCAGGAATCTAGGGATGTGGGAATATGAGGAGATCAGGGCAGGGGGTTCAGAAGTACGATGGGCTCAGGGTGTGTGTGGGGGGGGCGAAGGTGTGTTATGACATTGCAGGCAGATGGGCGCTGGGCCTCAACTGGGGGCTTGTTGGTCAGGCTTCATTTTTAAATACAGTAAAATATGTCCAACACAAAAGGTTTCAACGTGGTCTTTATTTATGGCAGGAGTAGGGAACCTTCTTTGGGTCCGGGGCCACTGAATTTGGGTAGAGCCGGCAGTTGTTACCTGAGGCACGAGACTGGGGTTCAGGAATTTCTATTGTGACCTAGGGCAGGGGATTACAGTGCAGGAGTTTGGGTTGTGACCTAGGGCAGGATGGGATTGTGATCTGGGGCAGAGGATTAGGGTGCAGGGAGTAGAGCTCAGGAGTAGAGCAGAGGTTTTGGGGGGGAAGGGTGAAAGGGATGCCAAAGGCAGGCTCTGGCCAGGATACTTACCAGTGAGACTTCAGGACAGAAGCTCAACACATTTCTCAGGAGCCTGCCCCACCCCCACACAGGCTGCAGGGCCATGTGCTCTGTGAATAAGAGCTTGAAGGAGGGGGGATTGATGCTTCACGGGCTGCCTCCTCTTGAAATAGGCAGCTTCCATTGGCCAGAAATCAGCCAATGGGATTGTGCTGGGGGCAGAAGCTGCCGTCAAGATCCATTCCCGCCCCTCCTCTCCTAGCTCGGTTTGCGAAAAATAAATGGCCCAACAGCAGCTTTTCTGAGTGGCATGTGGGGTGGGGCAAGCAGCAGAGTCTGCCTGGAGGCTTCCTGCTGTGCCCACAGGCTGGACTGTTTTGCCCAGGCCTGCTGTAGCACCAGTGTGGGCTCCCTGCTGTGAGGGGAGCAAGGGGGAGCTGGGCTCAAGCTTCAAAGATCCACATCTGGCTCCCCAGTGAGCTATATTTGGCTTGCAAGCCATAGGTGGCCGATATCTGGAGAATGGGAGGGGAAGGGGGAGAGAGAGAGAAAAAGGGAACTGCCACCTACGACTCACAAATTGTAGCAGCCTCCAGTCACTCAGTCCAACACACCTTGTGTCTCAAATTGAGGTTTCCATTTAATTTATCCTAATTATCCTATGTTAACTGAAGGGTGAGTGAGTTCACAGTCCACAAGGTCAACGAGGTCTGTGGATTTGTACTGTCATGAGTAAGGGCAAGTTTACCTAAAAAAATTAAGTCTACCTAAAGTACATCATTGTACAGCTATTACAGTAATTAACTTGCTCTGGCACATCCACACTACTATGCTCCGTACATTAATGCTTCATGTCCTCTCAAGGAGAACTTGAATCAATGTAACAGTCCCTATAGGGCACTAGGTCTAAAAGTAAGAGCAGGACATACAGGAGCCCTGCTCCTCTCCATAGCCCTGCCCCCTGCAGCCCTGCTCTTTGCACCTCCTCTGCTTCCAAATCCACCACCCCTTGCCAGGCTAGAGGTTGGAACTGGGACAGTGTGCCAGAGATCAGCCCCTGGACCATGTCCCCATCCCTCATGGCACAGCAGCCAGGGCAGGGTGGAGGGTCCAGGCTCTCTGGGCTCCTCTCACCAGGGCCGACTTATCCATTAGGCACAGTGCCTAGGGGCCCACGAAAATGTTTTAATTTCTTTTAAAATCAGAAGGGAAAAAAAAGAACTTTTAAGGTCGAAGAAAATGTTTTAATTTTTTTCTCACATCAGAAAAAAATGAAATTTTTAGGGCCCACAAAAATCTATTACATTTTGCCTAAAACAGAAAAAAAGATAAAATGTTGAAGTATTTAAAGTTATATCAAAAATAATTTTTAATATTTTTTTTTATGGAGGAAGGGGCCCGCGAAGGCAAAAGTGCCTAGGGCCCACGAAAGTCATAATGCGGCCCTGCCTCTTACCACAGCCCTGCTCCTACTTTTTGCCTGGCCAGGGGATGGAGAATCAGGAGGAAGAGGAGAAGCAAGGGCAGAGCCTTGTGGTGAGGGAGGACTAAACGCCCACCTCAGCCCCCACACCAAACCGAGAAGAGGCTGGTAACACCTCAGCCATAGGCAGGCATTAAGCATTACCACACTCTGGGACAAATGCTGTCCTAGTCATTTAACCCAGGATATGAATTCTGCATTTTAGTACTGTCCCTCCCAATTCAGGACACAGGTTCACCAGTGTTCCCTCTAATTTTCCCCGCCCCTGAGCAGAATGAATTTGTAATGTGCACCAATGTGGAGGTGATCTGTGACACATCATCTTCATATTGGTGAACATAGCAAAATTCATATGGCCAGAGTGGATCCAAGGGGTCCTGAGCGTGGGATAGGAATGCAAAAGGAGTAGTCGATTAGTTGACTACTCACATTCTCCCCCTCACTCCACTGCCTCTATATCAGAGGCAGCGGGGGGAGGAGCCAGTGGTGCAGGGAGCTGGCTTAAAAGCCGGTTCCCCCAGCATTGTCTTCACAGTGCTGTCTCCCTCTCTCCCTCCCCCGCTGTCTCTATATCAGAGGCAACAGCACAGGGGGGTCAGGGGAGCTCCGGAAGCAGCTCCTGTCCATGGGGGTCCCAACTCTCTGCCATGAAGCACCCCCTATCCGTGGCCAGCTTGCCACAAACAATGGCTGCTTCCTTGCAGCAGCTTCCGTCCAGAGGGGGTCCCAGCTCCCCACTGGGACCTCCAGAGGATGGGGCTGCTGCTGGCTGGGCAAGCAGATGCCAGGCCTGAGACCCAACCCCACTGTGGCTCTGCAATTTAAAATGCAGTAGGAGCCGGGGGGCAGACTGCCTGGCTCCTACTACCTTTTAAATTGCAGAGCCACAGTGGGGTTTGGTCCCGACAAGAGCCAGAACTCAGTCAGCTACCTTTCCCTATCAACTAATCAAGCAGTCAATAAAAATTCTACTGACTACTCAATTTGTAAAATAACCTCATTTTAACATCCTTAGTGTGAGAGGGGGCTCAGGCCTGGGGTAGAGGGTTGGGGTGCAGGCGTGAAAGGGCTCCAGTTAGGGGTGCGGGCTCTGGGATGGGACAGAGAGTTAGGGTGGAAGGAATGTGGCTGGGAGTATGGGATACGGGGTGGGGTCAGAGATGAAGGGCTCAGAGCTGGGACAGAGGGCTGGGGTGCAAGGGCACTGGCTAGTGGATTGAGCTCTGTGGTAGGGCCAGACTGAGATGTTTGGGATGAGGAAGGGTATTCTGAGATCACTGTGAGGAGATAGGTCTCTGCAGCTGACTGCTCCCCAGGGGCAGCAGGGACTAAATTCATAGGCCAGCAGGCCGGCCCCATCCCCTCTTATGAGCCTCCCCGACGCCGAAGTCCATCCCCTCCCAATTCCCTGCTCTGACTCCTGCTCCCCCACCATCTGCCCTGAGCCCCCAAACCCTCTGTTCTCAGCCCCTCCACATGTCCAACCCTGACTCTTGCACTCCCAGCCTCCTGCCCTGAGCCCCCCACATCCCCAAGCCCGTCTTGACTCCTCCTCCAACCCCCCCCCCCCCACACAACACCCTGCCCAAAGGTTCCGAGTAATGCTGGGTAACTCTTCTAGTGTATTAATAAAATAAAAAGTGAAGGATCTACAGTATTTTACTATGATTAAAAGTGTAATTATATAGTTGGTCATGAAAAGTATTCTCATACCTACCATACTTCATAGAAATCAGAGGAAGTGGGGACAGGGGAAGATGAAACTGGTTTATTCATCAAAGCACTCTCTCAATTAAATTCAAATAAGGATGATGTTGATAACTGTCTATTAGATAAATACAATGACACACTGCTGTAAGCACTTAGTAATCCCTCTGTAAAACAAGGAGATGGACGCCTTTACCCAGTGACCTTAAAGGGAAACTGAAGGTTTATGATTAAGCATTTGTCATAACCCATATAGGTATCAGCAGAGGCAGTATCTGTTTTTTTCTACTGTGCCATGTAAAAAGTTAATGCTCTTAAAACATCACTGAACTGCATAAAACCTACAACCAAAAATGCTACAAACATAGAATTTAATAATCTGTATGAATTTATCTGCTTTTATACAGACCATGTTCAGCACTCAACCCAGGAACGAATGACCACGGACATTAGTGAATAGTTTAAGCAGAACAGGTAGATTATGGATCTAAAAAACCTGTTCAGGACTAGCCCAACTGAAAAGCACTTCATCTTTCCTTTCACATTTTCTGAACTCTGCTAATGACTTTCTGTGTAACTGGGAACAAGTCATTGTCTCTAGATCTGTGGTCCCCAACACGGTGCTCAGGGCCCCGGGCACATGGCGCGGCGCTTGCGGGGAGCGTCGGCCCCAGGCGCGCGGCACTTGCGGGGGGCGGGGGAAGCGCCGGCCCCGGGCGCGCGGCTATGGGGGGGGGGCCGCCCCCGGGCGCGCAGCTATGGGGGGGGGGGCCGCCCCCGGGCGCGCAGCTATGGGGGGGGGGCCGCCCCCGGGCGCGCAGCTATGGGGGGGGGGCCGCCCCCGGGCGCGCAGCTATGGGGGGGGGGCCGCCCCCGGGCGCGCAGCTATGGGGGGGGGGGCCGCCCCCGGGCGCGCAGCTATGGGGGGGGGGCCACCCCCGGGCGCGCAGCTATGGGGGGGGGCGCCCCCGGGCGCGCAGCTATGGGGGGGGCGCCCCCGGGCGCGCAGCTATGGGGGGGGACGCCCCCGGGCGCCCGGCAGGCAAACGGCCACGCCCCTGGCGCCCGGCAACCTCAAAAGGTTGGGGACCACTGCTCTAGATCTTTGGGTTTGTCTACATGGGAATCTTTCAAATCAATTATACCAGTATAGTTACATTAATATACGTCCACCCTACCACCATGTGTGAACATTCTCATTCTGATACAAGAGTAGCTTTTTTCAGTTTAATTGGTCTCTTGGGAAAGAGTTTAAACTAAACTGAAAAAGCCACTCATACTGGAAAACAAGAGAGTGTCCAAATAGAACGTAATAACAGTACAACTATATTATTTTAAATTCACACTAGAAAAAAATACAATGGATTAGTTTCTTCATCCACAGAATGGAAATACTACTTACCTACTTCACAAGGCCATTGTTAACATTTGAAAAACATGGATATTCTCAGATAGAAGGTGCTACAGATCTAGCATGTGAATTCTGAAGACACCTCATGGCATCTAACTTGCCTGGCTACATAAAAATTTGACAGTACAGAACTGACCCTCTTGAACCTCCTGTGTATGTGTCAGGGGAGGATGCAAAGGGGAAAGAAGTGATCTGCTATGCAACAACCTGTCAGCAGCAGAGCTGTCTCTGCCTGTCAACCTATAAAAACAGCATGTCCTCAAAATAGATGCTTGTGTTCTATAAAGTGGACTAGAACCAAACAGTCACTCTCAAAGTCACATTTCAACAGAGGGAGTTGTGGGGGGAAGAAAGGGGAGTGAGAAGAGACAGATGCACTTCTGGTTATATACTTTTTTACACTTTACCTTTTGTGGATATATTTCTCGACCTGTAAATTCCACTTTTGGAGTAAACAGATTGAAGTTTAGCTAGGCATTCAGTAGTACCAAGCCATGTAGCTAAGTCATCACTGGCTAGTCCTTCTACCATCATCACCACCACCAAAGAAAAAGTTTATGTGCCTAAAACAAAGATATTTTAGTAGTACAGACACCAAACTAACATAAAGATGTTGAAGGACACAGAGCAAAAGCCAAGAGTGGCACCACATTCCACATAATGTACTAAACAACAACAGCAAAATCATCTTGGCGCATATGTGCGCACACCCACACCCCCTTGTCCCTCTCTATTTTTGTATCACACCCCCCCACTAGTTAATGCATCAGAAGGCATCAGCTGTTAACCCCAGTATAGAACCCCAGAGTTCTCCTTTTCCACTTCATCTGTACTACTTAAGTTTGGGAGTTTGGTTGTTATTTTTTAAATACGCCTTGAGATACAACTGTTCTATCGTTTGCCTCCCTTCATTTATATTTTTAAAAACACTTTTGTAAAAATCAGGTGTTCTTTTTGCCTCTCACATACTAGTGGGCAAATGAAAAAAGCAACAATGGAAACACGTGCAAGAAAAGTAAATGCTATCTCAGAGCATACCTATATAAAATAACCAAAAGAACAAAGAGAAAGGAATATGCCATATAAAGTGATCAAAACTAGTAAGTACCAAAATAGGACAATTTTATGGGGCAGGAGGTTATAAGATGAAACAGATCATTAGAATTCCTTGTCACTGCTCTCATTTCTTTTTCCTTTTGGCTGAGGAGGCAAGGAAGCAGAATGATTTTAGAAAAAAAAAATCTAACTCAAATGATATTTCAAATAATTGCAAGTGAGTGACACCTAGCGATGAGCATCAAGTTGATCAACCTCTGCTCTCCCACACAGTCCAGATAAGCCAGCAAGCTCTGACAGGTAGCTGAAGAGTGGGTGTTGAACCATGGGAACCTGTTACTGCTATGTTTCTCTCCCTTAAAAACCAAACAACAAATGAGTCAAGACCCAGAAACATGATATATGACTCCCAAAAAAAAAAAAAAAAAAAAAAAGTTAACAGCCAAAAGGGACAAACATTTCAGCTCTGTGAAAGGGCTCTGTGAAAGTTCATGTCTCTATTATTTTATACAGATACCCTTTTCCTCTTCCCATTTTTTAATCACTGAACTGTTCCAAATATTTTTTCATAATTAAAATAATATAGGAGATATGGTGGAAAAATGTATTTCACTACAGATCTTGAAACATTTAACAGTTGTCTCAGAGACAACTTAATGACGTCCCTAACTTTATACATCTTAACTAGTGTCCTGTTGTAAGTTTTATGAACTTGTCAAACAGACTCTTATTTTGCCAGTGGTTCCAAAATTTATTGCTCACAGAGCAGAGTTACTGGAAGTGAAGGGGGAAGGGAGGGACTGGAGCGTGATTTGTGGTGAGGTTACAGGAAGGAAAAGTACACTAGTATGCAAAGTAGCAATAATACAGTCAGTCCCCTGATAGGGAAGTTGGAACTAAAGAACAACAAAATGAAGACAGATTTTTCACCTCCATAACATAACACAACACAATTCTTTAGGAGGGACACAGACCCAAAACAGAATAGATTTATTTTAACGTGTATGTGTATATTAATAGGAGTATAATTTTATGAATTTATATATTTTAAAGAACATCCCTAAACACACTGAAGATACGAGTGAAGCTCAGAATTTTAAATGGGGATGTGGGTGGAAGAGCATATGAACTATTGGCCTACATTCAAATATTGTAACACTAATGCAATTCACCATGTTATATCTGTTTCTTTCACAATCCGGGTTTTGCCACTGGGATTACAGTAGCACACCCAGAGCTGAACAGAAAAATATATACAGACATGTCAAGATTGATGCAAGAAGGGATACAAAATAAAAATAAAAATAAAAAAATAAAAATCTGGTGAGGAAAAGAAAAAAGATCACAATATACAGGTTCTGTTTTATATTCTAAATATATTTTACCATTTCATTCACATGCATGAACATTATTTTTGGGTGTTTACCAACTGAAAAAAAAACAATTTAAAACAAAACCGCTTAACTTAAGAAAAACCTGACATGACAGACAAACTGATCATGTGAAGACAAGACTGATATTCCTCATCCAGTGAGAACCTAGGCTGAAACGTATTTGAATGAACTTGACCCAGCTTGGCTTCAGGCCAGTATTCAACGTCACTGAATGACTTAACAGAACAGAGTGTTCTTGGCATGAGCACAAAAATGTGTTGAAATCCATCTGGAAAGAAAATCAGTTTGCATTTCAAATTAATAAAAAGTGGTAATAAAAAGTAGTAAACACAAATATAGGCTTGCTGCGGGGGTTTTTTTGTTTGGTTGGTTGGTTTTTTTAAAGCTTTCTACTGTTCTTTCATTCACCAAACAAGTTACAGTAAGGGTCTTAGTTCTCTGAGACATATCCTTCTTTTCTTCTCCAAATCTCAGCCCCTGGCCTCTCCCTTCTCACCTCCCACAAGGCTGTACCTGGAAAATTCCAATACACCTTTTAGCTAGCAAGCAAAGGGAGTGACAGCCCATAAAGCCAGAAACAATTCATGACTCATTTCCGTCCAAAACTTTGAAGTAAAGGAGACACTGCAGGCATCTCACGCAATGCTTTTGTATAGAATACTTCGTTATAAACTTATGTTATTACTAAATGGATTATGTTACTTCTCTGTCAGGAGATGAAGAGAAAACAAGAAGACAGAATAAATAAAATAAAATTATATATTCAGTGCTCGTCTTGCATGTGAATTTCTGAGTATTGTCTTCTTCCCTATTTCCATACTAGGATTCTCCCTTATTTTCTTTCAAAGTCCAGCTGCACAGCCTGTTTTCCCTTCCTTATTCTACCCCTGTTCTGTCTCCAGTATAGCATTTTCCTCTCCAGCCAAGGACTGTATTATTCCACCACCATCACCAGGAGCAGTAACAGACAAAGAGAAATTTCCCTGTGTCAATCACACAGCATTCCACCACCCATTTATCATTCCACTAATTAGGGAGCATTCCTGCCTTATGATTGCACTAGAGGATATATCTGGTGTCACCCAGGTCCTTGTGGGGAATAAGGACAGGGAGCTGAGAAGTGCAGGACTCAGAGCAGGGGGTAAGAGGTGTGATGGGCAGGGGATGGGAGTGCATGAATCAGGGCAGGGGGACTCAGCCCAGGGGTGGGGAGGTGGGGAAGGCTTACTAAGGCAGCGAGGGTGGCACTGCTCCAGCTGTGGCTCCTCCCAGGGGCTGGGGTTGTGGTGTCCTGTCTAAGGATGTTAAATAACGATTAATTTACTAGTCAAGTAGTCGATGAAATTTCCATTGACTACTTGATAGGCAATTCCACATTCCTCCTTGAAATGTACAAAAGCCCCAGCGGGAGCTCTTGTGCATTTCAAAACTGGAACTCTAAGTGCAGCCGGGGCATGCAGAAAGTTCCGCTGACTCTGGGCTCCACAAGGGTGCTTCCACTTTAAAATGCATAAGAGCCTGCGGGAATGCCACGTGGAGCTCGGGACTCCTGAGCCAGGGGTTGAGTGTTCGAGTCCCCCCCAGCTCCCTGGGCAGCAACCACTACCTCCCAGAGGGATGCAGCTGGCATCATGGGAAGGGGGAAATAAGGAGGCCCATGAAGATACGAAGGCTCCTGCTGTGGCATAATGGATAAGGCACCAGCCACACAGAGCTTGGGATCAGCTGGGGACTCTCCTGACGACTCCGGGCTCTGCACGGCATTTCCGCAAAACCCAGGATCAGCTGAGGACTCTGCGGTGAAGTTTCAGAGGGGTACTGCTGCACAGAGCCTGGGATCAGCTGTATGGCACTGCCCCCTTTGAAACGGAGCCACGAGCAAAGGGGAGCAGGGAGGAGGAATGGACTACTCCTTACCATCCTTAGTCCTGGCGGATCCTTCTGGGGGACAGGGGCAGAGGCTGCACAGCCCAGCCCCCCGCCAGTGGCTCCTGGGGCAGTCCACTGGCTAGTGCCAGCATGCCCAAACCCTGCAGCGATTCCTTCCAAGGAAGAGCCAGGCCTAGGTTGCCCCACTGTCCCCTTCACCCTTCCTACGGCCACTACTCACAGGGAAGGGGCCAGGGCTGTAACTGGGCTGCTTGCTCCCCCAGCCTCTATTTCCAGGAGAGGTCTGAGGAGGCCAGGGCCAAACTGCCCACCTCCTCCCCCAGCTTCTACTTGTGGAGAGGTGAGGGGAGGCTAGAGTCGTATTGCCCAACCTTCCCTCCAGCATCTACTCGTGGGAAGCAACAGAGAGGCTGCTACCCCAACTTCTACTCAGAGAGAGAGCAGGGCTGGGCTGCAGTCCTCTCTCCATAGCATCTCCTCATGAGAGAGGTTTGGGAGAGGCTGAGGTCAAGCCAGGTTTCCTCTCTTCCACGCGTACCTGCACTGCCCAAAGATGGGGGTGGTTCCGGGAAGGCTGTAGTTGCAGGGCCAGTGGAGCTCTCCCCACTCATCTAGCACAGAGACCTAGGACTGGGGAGGAAGGGGGAGAGAGACCACATACCCAGTCTGATGACCCAGAAGATGGTGCAACCAATCTCCAGCTGGCCATTGTCTTGCTGGTGCCACTCAATGGTCACTCTGCAGTATAGTTCTCCTCCTATCAGCCCTCTCCTTTCCAATGTTATGGAAAATATTGAATTCCAGACACAACCCTTTTTCCTGGCACAACAAAACTTTTTCCTTGCTTTGTTAGTATAGGAGGAAACTGCATACCAGATTTAGTGGTGCTATCTCTTACCATTTAGGAGGAATTCTTGAACAAACAGACTTCTGGATGGTCAGACAGATGCACATTTCTAAAATACATAGATCATTGCTCCTCAAATGCAAGCCTCACGTGAGAAGCAACATCTTTCAGCTACTAAACAGGTCACACTGAGCAATGATCAGAAGAACAGTAATCTGGGTTCATTCTCATAACATGTCACACAAATCCTTACACCAAGGCACTAAGGATTTGGCCAGAAGCAAAGCAGGTATGCTTCCCATTGCCCTTGAAGCCCTAAAAGTAACTCTGAAGCTGCTCTGCAGAAACTACTTTAATTTAATAACTGAAATAGGTGACTTGTGCCACCCTAAGTTACTCTCAATCCCTTGCTGGAAGGAGACTGGAGATTTGTTTACAATGGATCCTTCAGCCACACACAGAAGAACTTCTTGGCAGGGAAGAAACTCTTTACCCCTCACTCATCCACTTCACATCCAGCACCTGCAGCATGTAGCAAAGCTGCACTGGTTTTTGGCTTCTGGGGTATACATCCGCAATAGGGATGTTAGTGTGTAGCCATTTACACTTTTAACTGATAAGCCTGGACTCATCAGTTAATCATAACAGTTACACACACACACCCTTGCTACCTTTGTATCAGGGGCAGCAAGGGAAAGGGGAGGAGGTGATTGTGGGAAGCCAGCTTTTAAACTAGCTCCCCATGTGTCCCAGCTCCCACAAAGCCGCCTGGACCCTCCCTTCCGACTGCCTCCAACAGAGGGAGCAGTGAAAGGGGAGGGTTGGTGGGAGCCGCTGCTCAGCTCCCATCTGCCCACCCTACATATAAACATGAAAACGCTAAAAAATCCAGCAGTTAAACTTTACACTAATATATGTTTGTTAACATCCCTAGTACACAATTACTAAATTTTTCATATTAACAAAATTAAAACAGCTCTCCAAATGAACTAAGCAGCAAAGTAACTTGCATGGTATATGAATTAGATTTCCATTTGGCATCTCAAACTAAGCTCTCCCAATGCTCTTTTTAAATTGCTTGTGCCTCCCATCAGTTGACAAAAATGTCGCTGTAAACATATTACAAGCAGCATTAAAGTCTTTGTTGGAGGTCCTAAATATAGGGTAGGAGTAAGGAGAGAGGAAAGAAGCCTCCTTTTTCTGTAGAACTTTTTTGTTTGCCTGATTGTCTTTTTCTGCATAATTACATCCTAAAACAAAATGACTGGGGGGGATAAAAAGATAAAATTTCGGTTCTCATGTAGATGAAAAGGAGAGAAATCAGACTTGAAAACAAAACTCTACTAATCATGGAAGTCAAAGATAACACTATGCTTTAGTAAATTAAAAATCTCTTTGCAATTATATAACAGGAATCAGACATCAATGGGGCATTTTTACACTACCTGCTTTCAGTAAGAATATGGCATTGGTGGAACACAGCACTTTGTCTTCTCTCTGTGGTTTTCTATGATAGTCAGACTATGGAACAAAAGGGCCTAAATAAGCAGCAGGAAGAGAGTTGAATTAAAAAAAGTACACAGATTTAGGGGCGGAAGAGAATAAAGGGACTAAAACTAGAGAGTATGCAAACTGCTGCTGCTGATGACGGCAATAGCATATAGGTTGATTTGCATTTCCTACTTTTAAAAGGATAGGTCTTGTTGGATATTCTCTCCGTTAGGATTTTTTTTTAAATTCAAGACCTCTTTTGCTGATAAATCTTAGACACACTGTAGCCCATAAGTACTGAGGCAGCCTACCAGCACCCTCACCCAAAACAAAACATATGAATCAAATACATTGCTCTGTAACAAGGATAGAAAAGAGGTGGGGAAGGTGATGTGCATAAATGGAGAGAGACCAAAAAACAATGTCAGTATTTACAGTGAAGCATTCTGGGCTAAGTTGGAAAAAAAGATCTTTGGAATGCATGAGATTTTATTAATCATAAAAAAAAAAAATCGATCAGTTCTACTAACTCTCTGAAACTCTGCCCCATTATCCTTGCCTCTCACCTAACTGTATGCTGGCATTCCATGCCAAGTTCAATGAAATCTGAAAGTTTGCTTGAGAACCAGATCTACAGGTTAGTGAGGTTTTCTAAAGCCACTCCCCATCAGTTAGAGGGCAATCCATTGGAGACTGGCACAATCTCTAAGCAGGGCAGAGTTGAAAGGAGGATGTGACATATCCCACAGTCATATAGGTTACTTGTGTTAGTAATAATACAATCCATAAAAAAAATCTTTGAACAAATGCATGAGACCATTAGCTCAGACAGGCTGACACTAAACTGTAAAATTATGTATCGAGTGGGTTGTGCTTTCCCTTTTCTGTGTACGTTCTAATTTCGTATTCTTATCTATGACTGGAGAAATTGTTCAGACTCTTGAAAGGCTTCTCTGTCAATTCAAATTTACAGTCTTACTTTTTAATTAATATGAAGACCAGCAACAGGGCGTCCTTACAAATTATGGGGCCCATGTAACTGAGGGTTCCCCATCACCACTGGGCAGCTTCTGCCGGGAGCTTGAGGCATGGGCTTCTTTACCACCCCTCTTCCCTTCACTGTTTCCCTCGTCCCCCACCCCATGCAGCTTCTAGCAAGACTTGGGGGCTTCCCTAGGACCAGACCAGAGCTGAAGTGGCTGGGAGCTCCCTCTCTGAAGCATCTGGCAGAGGAGCACATAGTGTTGGGGAAAGGAGAAGACCTGCAGCAGTCAGGAGAGAGAAGCTGGGAAGAGGCCAGAGAGGAACCAAGAGAAGCATATTCTCACGTATACAAGAACACACCTACATAGGAAAACCAGAAAAATTTGACACACATTTTTCAATGCCGACAAACATACCATTGTGGTATCACCTAGAGCAGGGCTACTCAACACGTGGCCAATGGGCCGCATGCGGCCGTGACCCATGGTGCAGTTTGGGTTTACACAGGGCTCAACACACGGCCCGCAGGCGGGAACCAAAACAAAAGAAGTAGTCAATATAATGGTCTTCTGTTGATACGAGTTTTAGTAGTTAAATTCCTGGGCTGTCATTGCTCATTAAAAGTGCTATCAATATGGGTGGAAATCAGGTAAATACTGATTTTATTAATATCAGCAGAACTGACTTAAATGGGGTTTGTGTGTTGTGTGGTCTTGCCTTAAACTTGTATTCATGCCTATCAGTATGAAAGAAGCTATTTAAATATATTTGCATATATATGCAACCACACTTAAGTTGTGGCTCTCGGCATGTGTTGTGAGTATCATTGTGGTCCCTGAAGCTTCCAAAGTTGAGTAGCCCTGACCTTGAAGCCTCATTCAGGTCAGGAAATACTACACTCTGTACCAAAAATAAACTAAATAAATCATGACAGACTCCACCCCAAATAGCTTGTAATCTAAAGAAACAGGACAGCAGTAGTGTTCCCTCTAAACCTGTTGTCACCAATCAATAGTTTGGGATCTATCAGTATATCTTGGTGCCTCTGACAGACAAATCCTGACTGATTTGGTCATGAGGCTATCAAGTGCCAGCACTTCAGGTGCCCTTCCCCACACTGCCATGCTGCTCCTACCCTCTGCCTTAGAGCTGACCCCTGAGAGCCTCCAGCTTACTGTACAGGGTAGGGGAAGGCAGAAGAGGGGAATGCTAATATCAGAGTATCCCCTTCCCCCTGCTCCTGTACCCCATTTCCATGGAGAGAGCAGGATGAGGCCTTGGACAAGAAGCGGGATAAGGGAAAGGACAGGGAAAAAGGCAGGGCAAGGGTATTTGAGTGTGAAGTACATCCTGAGTTGACCTAAATTCAGAAAGTGATCTTGTGCTTAAAAAGGCTGGAGACCACTGCTCTAAACTGCATGGCACCACAACTTCAGACGTGATTTAATCAGCCCCACCTAATCAGTCCGCTCAGTGTAGAGTCCTGAGCCTCAGACTGGGCAGGGCTGATTAGCTATCTGTGAAGCTATGCTGCCGCCCAGCTTAGATGGAGCACTGGACAGCAGGAGTCAGCAGAAACAGCCCTCAGTTCGGAAAACTTGAAAATACTTTTCATGTGGGAAGAACTGAGTAGAGTGCTAGCATCTAGTGCTCTTTTCCAGAGCATTTATCTAGTAGATCATCACTAGCCCACAGCTCAGGTAAATTCGTGACGATATTGATCAATGTCTCCACTTTTTAAAACTGGTGATTGCAGCATTGCCTATAGTAGATGGAGAATACTTTCATGATTAACTGGTTACAAAACCCATATTAAAAATTAAACCCATTTTCTCTTCTCTTTAAAATGAGAATAGTTACAAATCTACATAAAGTAACATTAGTCATCTGTGAAGTCACACAAGAATTAGTGAACTGGCACACAATTCAGCAGCAGTCTTACGTTTGTGATTTAAGATGAAGAGGAAGAGGATTACAATAACGAAGTTTGCCTCAGAGCAATGATGAAGGCAGGAGTCACTCAACCACTGGCTATTCAGCATCTTTGGCGTACACACACCACACGTTAGATAAAATATGGGAAGTGGCACTTCCCACAATTTTAATAAGCAAATTCGGTGATGAATGTCAGCTGAATGACAGATGAGAAAGCACCAAATGAGCATCTGACTCATGCAGGAATATTCCCATTTTTATTTCTGCAAAAGTTATCATCCATATTATAAATTATTTGTGATTTATGCTAGAAACTAAAAGCTATAATTACTGGTATATGGTCTTTGCAGTTCCTCCAGAAACACCCAATACAAACATTTAAGTTAATGCCAATCCATTCAGTTATACACACATGCCACTACATGGAAGTCATCCCCTAAGTACTGATGCTTACAAATATTGTACCCTATTTCTCTGCATTAATTATAATAGGACAGTGAGAAAAATTCTATATGTTGATAATACCAAAATGTTCTTTAGAAATATCTGTACAATATTTTGTCCAACACAACAATGATCACCCAGGTATGAATAATCAAGGTTTAAGAGAATCATGAGACTTCTCAGACTTCAGGGGATCTCATCCTGTTTTGAACAAACAAGATTATAATCGCACCTGTGAAACAAAGAACTACAGAAAAGTTAAGCTACATATTGCATTCCATTTTTTTTCATTTCTTTAATGGGGGAAGTATCATTGAAGTCCAAATTGTGTCCGACAAGCCAGTATGCAAAAAGTTTTTTGCCTGAAAATAACTGATAGGTCAGGCACCTTCATAATACGGTACTTTTCTGCCTCAGGAAGAGAGGATCCTTGTTCTGGGAGACTACATATTGGAAGAGGCATATCTGGGAGGACCAGAGGTTAAATTAGCTTGGATATACGTTGTTTCTTCTGGTATCTAGGAGCAGACAATGGCTGTGTCTAGACTACATGCCTCTGTCAGCAGAGGCATGTAGATTAGACACATAGGCAAAGGCAAATGAAGCCACGATTTAAATGATCGCGGCTTCATTTACATTTACATGGCTGCCGCGCTGAGCCGACAAACAGCTAGTCAGCTGTTTGTTGGCTCGCGCGCTAGTCTGGACGCTCCCCTGCCGACATCAAAGCCCTTTGTCGGCAGCCCCGTTATTCCTCGTGGAATGAGGTTTACCGGGGCTGCCGACAAAGGGCTTTGATGTCGACAGGGGGAACGTCCAGACTAGCGCGTGAGCCAACAGCTGATCAGCTGTTTGTTGGCTCAGCACGGCAGCCATGTAAATGTAAATGATCATTTAAATCGCGGCTTCATTTGCCTTTGCCAAAACAACAAATCTACATGGCTCCGTCGACGGAGCCATGTAGTCTAGACGTACCCAATATGAACTATGCTTACTGCCCTACTTAGCTCTATTTGTGTCAGGAACTGGGGATGTGAATGTTTAACTGGTAGCTTCACCTGTTAAGGAGGGGAATGGAACAGTTCTCTGCTGTGGGGCACCATGGCCTGATGCACAGCAGGGGCTGCTCTAGCCCAGAGGCTGGGGAGGAGAGGCAACCACTCCAGCTGGGTTTGAGCAAGCCCTCCCCTTTAATTGGTTAACCAATTAAACGGGATTTCACATCCCTATTGGGAACATCTTCTAAACGAGGGTTTGCAGCCTTCAACAATTTCGCAGAACTCTGGCATTTCAATTCCACCCAAGCCTAGGGGGACCAGATGTTTTGTTTTATAGGTATAGTCCAGATATTCAAGGCTTTGTTTTATAATAGATATCCCCCTCCCCCCACTCCCTATCCCAATTTTTTACACTGGCTATTTGGTCACTATACCTAAGCCATAGGGCACCAACTCTGACATAACTCTTCTTTACACAGCTATGGATATCACTTCAGGGTTTTACATAACATTTCCTCCCTTCTGTCCTCTTTCATCTAAACATTGCTCTATGCCCTCACAGATACCAAAGATCCACAGGACATTGGAAAAAGGTTCTGTTTCTTCTTCTACAAGGAAGTGAACTGTCTTCTCCTTTCCCACTCCCAAAAGCATAGGGAATCTTTGCAAAGGGAACTTCAGTTTCCTGTTTTTCCCACTACTTAGAGGTTTTCTTAAGGCAGGGTATAGTCTGGCATTTACTCACTTGATATAAAGCATTAGCATTGCTTTCAGTTGATCACACTGCATTGGTTAATAGTCCCTTTCAGAAGACAAGGGTTTTTGTTTTGTTTTTTTGCAGTGGCCTCAATACACATTAGGCAGTGCCAACTTTTGAATATCTGGAGCAGGAAAGAAATGTTAAAAAAATACACAAAAAGCTCTGCACCCAAAACTTTATTTTCCAATTATGATTTTTTATTTTAAATCCAGTCATTCTTTTACTCAGACCTAACAAAGCATTTCTGTAAGCAAGTAAATTATGCTTCATATGGCACAAACCTAGCATAAATGTAACTCTTCCGCTAGCTTTCTGAATTTCATGGTTTGATATATTTTCCTTCTTACCCACCATTTCCTTATCCTCCTCTTTCACTCAAGACATCTGAATTAGTGTCTATTGTCCAAAAAGATTTCTAACTACAATACTTTTAGTTTATTTCTATTATAAATGATAGGAGGGAAAACAGCAGAATAAAGACAGTGGACTTCAAGGCGGCAGAATACTTAATGAACAGAGTAAGGAGATAACTGGCCATTAGTGATTATCTTTTAAAACTCTTGGAATATGGAAGAGATTCCAGAGGAATAGAAAAGAGCAAATATAGTGCCAATCTATAAAAAAGGGAAATAAGGACATCCCAGTGAATTATAGACCAGTCATCCTAACTTCAGTACTCAGAAAGAAAAATGGAGCAAATAATCAAGCAATCAGTTTGAAAATCACCAGTAAGATAAGTAATAATCAACAAGATATGTCAAGAACGAATTGTATAAAACCAACCTAAGAGATTTGTTTGACAGGTTAATAAGTCTTAGGGATGGGAGTGGAGCAGTGGTAGATGTAGTATATCTTGACGACCTTCTCATAACCACCTAGGGAAATACTACCTAGATGGAGCTCCTATGAAGTGGGGTAAAGTGCTTGGAAACCCACTCCTAGACAGTAGTTATGTGGTTAACAGTCAAACTGGAAGTGGGTCCTACAGGGATTGGTCCTGAGTCCAGTTCTGTTTAGTACCTTCATCAATGATTTAGATAATAGCATATAGAGTATATTTATGAAGTTTGTGGACAATACCAAGCTGGGAGAAGCAGCAAGTGTTTGGAGAAGATCAAAATTTAAAATGGTCTGGCCAAACGGGAGAAACAATCTGAAGAAAATAGGACAAAATTCAATAAGGACAAATGCAAACTACTCGGTCAATTGCACAAACACAAAATGGGGAAATGACTGCTTAGGAAGGCATACTTGGGAAAGGTATCTGGGGGAGGGAGGGAGGTAGTAGTGCATCACAAGCTAAATGTGTGTCACTATAACACTGCTGCAAAAAAAGAACATCATTCTGGGATGTATTAGCAGCAGTGTTGCAAGCAAGACACGAGAAGTAATTCCTCCACTCTACTCCATGCTGTTAAGGCCTCATCTAGAGCAGTGTTTCTCAACCACTGGTACGAGTACCCTAAGGGGTACTTGAGAGAAGTCTGGGGGGGATACGTCAACAACTGAAATTTGGAGAAAACTGAATTTGTTTTAAGTTTTACAGCGCTTTATTATTTTTTACACCCCAAAATTTCATTGCCCACCTAGCCATAATTAAGTTGTTTAAACAAATGTGTTGCAATGGTAGGAAAAAAACTGTGCGTGTCTGAAAACTAAAGGTACTGGGGTACTAATAATTTTTAAAGGGGGATTTTATAAAAAAAAATAGGTTGAGAAACACTGATCTACAGTACTGTGTCCCAATTCTGGGCACCACATTTCAGGAAACATGGAATAACTGGTAAAAGTTCGGAGGGGAGCAACAAAAATGATTAAAAGCCTAGAAAACAGGTCCTATGATAGAAGATTGAAAAAATGAGTTTGTTTATCCTGGAAAAGGACATAATAGTTTTCAAGGACTGAGGGGACATAATAGTTTTCAAGTACCTAAAAGACTTATAAAGAGAAGGGAGAAAAAAATATTCTCCTTAATCTCTGATGACAGGATATGAAGCAATGGTCTTAAATTGCAGCAAGGGATGTTTAGGTAGGAATTTTTTCCTAATGTACTGTCAGTGTGGTTAAACACTGGAACCAACTGCCTAAAGAGGCTGTGGAAAACTCCATCAATGGAGGTTTCTAAGAACAGGTAGGACAAACACCTGGAAGGAATGGTCTAGTTATTATGTAGTCCTGCCTTGAGCACAGAGAACTAGATGACCTCTTGAAGTCCATTCCAGTTTTTCACTCGTATAATTCAGCACACTCAGAGAACTGTTAAACAAGATCCCATGAGAAGCAAGTGTAAGGGGAAAAAAGAGTTCAGGAGAGTTGTTATTTTTAGAGACACAGAATTAAGGGCACAAGAGCAAACTATTCCAAATACACAGGGAAAATATTAAATATTATAAGAGACTACCCTGATTTATCCAGGAGATCCTCAAGGAACTGAAACTCAAAAACAAGTCATACAAACAGTGGAAACTAGATCAAATTTTGAGGAATGAACATTAAAAAAAGCATATAGGTACAAAATTACAAAGCAAAAATAATAATAATAATAATAATAAAATTATAAACCAAGTACTGGGGGAGGGAGGCAAAGGTAAAAGGCAAAAATCAAAGCACTACCACTACCTAGGCTTGGGCTCTCCTGCACTTCACTCAATAGCTCACTGGCAGATAGCCTGAACTTTGGCCCTCTTTGCCTGCCCCCTGCTCCCTTACCAGGAGGCAGCCCAAGCCCAGGCCCAGGCCCAGGCCCAGGCCCAGGCTCTCCCCTCCCCCTACCAACCCTCACTGGGGACAGGCAAAGATTCACAAACTTACCAAATAAGTTTGAGAATCAATGGTCTACATGGACATATGATAAAGTGGGTGTGTGTCTGGTCCAGATAAGTTCTCAAAAAGTAGTTATGGTTTACAAAAAAGCTGGGAGAGCATATCATCTGGGGTCCCATAGAATCTCTCCTGAATAGGGCGTGGAAATGGCAACTGGTGCATGCCTGCAGTTCATTAGAATTTAACCACAGCAGAAAACAATAAGCTAGCGCTTATTGGTTAAGCTCTCACATCCCTGATCCGGACTCTAGTTCTATTCAATAGCTTCATAAATGATCTGGATAATAACAGAGCACATTTCATCTTCAAGTTTGACACAATCAACTCTGGATTAAACAAAGACTGTGAATGGCTTGCTAACTACAAAAGCAACTTCTCCTCTCTTGGAATTCACACCTCCAGATCAGCTACTAGAAGTGGGCCTCATCCTCCCTGATTGGATCCACCTTGTCATCTCCAGCCTGATTCTGGCCTGCATATTTATACCTGCCTCAGGAAATTTCCACTACATGCATCTGACGAAGTGGGTCTTTGCCCACGAAAGCTTATGCTCCAACACTTCAGTTAGTCTATAAGGTGCCACGGGACTCCTCGCCGCTTTAGCGCATTTAACATGTGCAAATTAGGGATGTAAAACCCTGGTTAATCAGTTAACTAGTTACACATTAGGTCAACCTAATGTTTAGCTGATTAAGCGGGATCTTGCCAGCAGACAACCCCCCTAACCTGAAACAAATTCTTTCCAGCAACCACATAACACACCTCAATCATGCTCACCCAGGAACCCACTCCTGCAATAAACTCCAGTGCCAACTCTGTCCACACATCTTCACAAGCAACATCATCACAGGACCTAACCACATAAGCGATCACATCAGAGGCTCATACAACTGCACATCCACTAATGAGACATATGCCATCTAGTGTCAGCAATGTCTTTTTGCCATTTATACCGGCCAAACTGGACAGTCTTTATGACCAGGGCTTGACAAACGGCGGCGAAAGCCACTAGCCAGCCCCGCACTGCGCATGCTGAAATCTACGCGCCATGGGCAAGTCGATTCTATAGTTTGTCGATCCCTATTTATGACAAAGGATTAATGGACACAAATCAGATAATTTGAAATGGTAACACACAGAAACCTGTTGGGGAACATTTTAACTTGCCCAGCACTTATTAATAGAGCTAAAAGAGGCTATCATCTTACCAAGTAATTTCAGGAACCAGCTAGAGAGAGAGTCTGTGGAACTGGCCTTCATATGCAAATTTGACACATTCACCCAAGGATTGAACAAAGACATGTCTTAGATGAGCTGTTATATTCAAACACTCAAAAAAAAACAAACAAACAAAAAAAAAAAAAACCACCAACCAACCAACCAACAACCCCCTAAAGTATCTGGCACTTATAGCCCACTCTAATTAGCCTAGCTTCAATCATCTGAAAAAATGGTTTGTGCCCACAAAAGCTCATGATTCTATCTATATTTTTTTTGTTTAGTTTTTAAGGTGCTACAGGACCATTCATTGTTTTTTAAGTTACAGACTAACACAGCTACCCCTATGAGACTGTTAAGCTAAACACAAGTCAATAATGTAATGCTGTTGGCTTAAAAAAAAAGAAAAAAAAAAAGCAAGCAAGCTTACTGGGAGATTGATGCTAAGCAGTGTTGTCTTCAAGTCATCATTGTCAAGTCCAAGTCAAGTCTCGAGTCCCTAAGTCACTTTCGAGTCAAGTCCCAAGTCTTAATTTAAAAAATGTCAAGTCACTTTTGTACAAGCCATCAATATTGGTATTTTTGGACAATTTTTTCACCAAGTCTATTTAACAAAATTAGCAAGTCTCAAGTCAAGTCTCAAGTCACAAACAACAAATCCGAGTCGAGTCTCAAGTCAAGTCACCTAGGCGACTTAAGTCGGACTCGAGTTCAAGTCGTGGGACTCGAGTCAACAACTCTGTGCTACAGTCTAGTAAGATCCCCTAAATCAAATGCTGATGGCACCCCGTCAATGCTGATACTCTACCAGGTCGCGAGGATTAAGGGACAGACGGGATAGTTTCTCCCCTCTGCCTCCTGCAGTGGGAATGCCACAGAAGTTCGATCTGAGGTATGTCAACTACAACTAGGCTATTCATGTAGTTGGAGTTGTATATCTGAAGTTGACTTTCTCCTATAGTGTAGACGTAGCCTCAGTGGGGTATGGAATACTGAGTCTTACCTCAGTGCAGGGGACTGTTCTAGGTGACCTATTTAGGTCCCTCCCAGACCTACAATTTTAAGATTCCATAAAAAAGGGATTTATCAGCACTTATTTTAGATGAGTATCCTATATATGCTATAGCTTAGGAGTAATGCACCTATTGACTACTCACTAGAAAGGAACCCATTTCAGATTCAGGACTTTAATACAATACCTTGAAGTATTCCCTATTTAGGCAACCCCTCCGCCCCCCAGCAAAAAAACCCAGCTGCAACTACTTTTCTCAAACACAACATTCTAAATATTCTAATAATCACTTCTGACAAATACAGGCTATAATTATATCGCTCCTCTCATTACAAAGAATCCTACATTGCTTTATAAATTATATTTTACAAGAAACATACAGAATCACTTTTCCCATCAGTCAAGTATGTCACTTTTAGCATGTGACTAACAGTGATTTAAAAAAACCCGCTTACAAACAAATGAAACAGCTTTTTTTTAAGATTACAAATATAAAAGTCTTCAAATTACAATCTGAGAACTGTCTTCTGTATTTCTTTTAATGATCAGAAAATACATAAATCCAGTCTCGTGAAGTCACTGACCACGTTATCCAGAATGAGAAGACAGACTCTACAGATGCTCCCAGAAATGCTAAGTGTTTTTTTTTTAAAGGAAACTATTGAATCTTATAGCTCTCAGATAACCATAACCTAAGTATGAATTCATCTTGCGGTGGCCAAGCAATAAGAACTGCTGCTTCTAAATAGCGGGACTTACAGGTGCTCATAGATTTTAAGGCCAGTAAGGACCATCATGATCCTCTAATCTGACCTCTCTGAATAAAGAATTTCACCCTGTATTGCATCCATACATTACCTCCTGTAATGCTTTCATAAACCCAGCTGAGTTTTAAATCAAGATTTAAGGATTTCAATAAAATTCAAGTGTCAGAGTGTGACGGGGCACTGAGACCCCGCACCCAACCCCCAAGACTCTGTGCCCTGGGAGAAGGGCAACAGAGCATGTACCGCTGCTGCACCGGCTGCTCAGGCACCGCGACTCAGCGGGGCAGTTCCACGGCGCGGCTGAGCAAAGCCGCGGATCAGCTGATTGGGGCCACCGCTCAGCTGGGGAGGAGCGGCGGCACAGCTGAGCGGAGCACGGCGCGGACAAGGGGGCAGGGAGGGAAAGGCGCGGGGCGGTAGACGCAAGGAGGGGGCGGGGGACGTAAACACCCCCCCCCCGGGCCGGAGGAGAGCCATAAAAGCTACCCGGCTGCCAGGGATGGGGAGAGGCGAGGAGGTCGAGAGAGCGCCCCCCCCCCCAGAGGGCAGAGAACCAGGAGGGACACCAACGGGCTCGGCGGAGGGCAACCCGGCAGTGGAGGAGCCGCGGGAACACTGCTAGCGTCGGCAGAGGAGACCGACAGGGAAGGATTGACACCCTGGAACCGGGGTAGGAGAAAGGAAGGAAGCAGCCCAGGGCAGGGCGGCGAGATAGCCCGCGGGCTGGTGTGTTTAGGGGCACGCCCCCACCAGCTGGACCGAGACTAACGGTAGTCTCCGTCCTCAGGGCCCTGGGCTGGGGTCCGGGAGTGAGGGCGGGCCCGGGCCCCCCTTCCTTCTCTCCTCCCGAGGGAACACTGGCCATGAACGGGCTCATCGCCCGAGACTGAACAGTTTTTGTGGGAAGACGAGTGACCACTCCTCCCCCCCCCCCAGAGACGGGCCGAGGGCTGGGACACGGTCACACAGAGAATCCATCATTTACTCTAGTTTAAACCAGCAAGTGATGTGCCGAAAGTGCAGAGGACAATGAAATCACACTCTCTCTCCCCCCCTCCTGTCAGCCGACGGTCAGGGCAGTGTGTGCGTGTGTGTTACACCCGTCTTCAACTGCTGAGACACAAAGTCTCGTTGCAGTGGGCAGCCTAGGAGGCTGGAGGGCGCCCCAAAAATAGTTTAACATCTGTGACTTTACTGCTAGTACCGGGGTCCCGTCGCAGAGGGCAGCCAACAGGCTCTCAGACGCCCCGAGTTTATAGGAAGAGCTTATTACACTTTAGATTTCAGCTGCTAGAATTCGTAATTCCTTCGCAGCGGGCAGCCTTGGGGAAAGACTGAAAGGTGCCCCAGTGGATTCTGCCACCTGGGTGTGAGACAAATCCAAACGCCCAAGCTCTCCCTATATCTGTCCCTAAGACCGGCTGAAGTTCTTTTAAATTGTGCTTGGTTCTGTTACAGCAACTGAAGGAGTCAGGTTAAAGATTAAACAGTTACAGGTTTATTAAAGAAGCTTATAAATCATATGGTTGCAATGGCTATTGCTCTATTTCTTAACTGCTAGCAAAATATAGATCTTAAAAATGGTTACAAAGAAGATAAAGATAGAAAATAGAAATAATGGTACCAAGTAACAGCTTACTCTTTCTATGAGTACACTTAAGACAGAGGACCACATCCAGGTACAATTTTTACCCCCTTCTGTGCCTCTCAACTCCAGCATGTCAGGCCAGGGCCGGTCCCTCAATTCCTAGAAAAGACGAATACGAGGTGGGTGTCCCCATAGAACCTCGGGAGGTCAAACACCTAACCCGACCAGCAGGTAGAGGGTAGAATGACACAAAGTTAGTGTGTGCTGGACCCATCTTTTATACCCATTTTGGGTCACGTATTTCTCTTTCTTATCTGTCATGCCAAATGGGGCTGGTCTGTCTTTTGTGAGACCAGTTCTTACAAGGGAGTTGTGAACTTAATTTACACTTGTAAGAGAGATAACTAAATTGGAATTACTGGGGATTCTTTTCTCAGTGGGAAATTCCTCTCCCAGGGAGGCTACGTCTACACTGGCCCCTTTTCTGAAAGGGGCATGCTAATTTTACAGGTCGTAATAGGGAAATCCGCAGGGGATTTAAATATCCCCCGCGGCATTTAAATAAAAATGTCCGCCGCTTTTTTCCGGCTTTTAGAAAAGCCGGAAAAGAGCGTCTACACTGGCCTCGATCCTCCGGAAAAAAGCCCTTTTCCGGAGATCTCTTATTCCTACTTCAAAGTATTCAAAGTAGGAAAAGGGGCCAGTGTAGACGTAGCCGGACTGTGTGTGTGTTCGAATCAACATGGGTGCCAGCCAGGGCAGTTCTCGCAGGCTTGAGGCCAGCTTATAGACTTAATCGCTCTCTCTCCACATATCTGTTTTCAGCTCCTCAAGATCAGATGAGCCAGCATAGACTATGCTGATATGATTGCTCCTTCTCTGTCCTGTATGCTTCAGGAACCTCAGAGAGGCAAATAAGATGGATGAGATGGGGGGGGGGCAGTCTGTCTGGCTACACCTCCCCGTTCAGGGTTTTTGCCAATCTGACCTGAAGGAAAATTGCTTCCTGGCCTCCAATATGTTGATCAGTTGAATCATGATCATGTTGGCAAAACCCACCAGCCAGACATCTGGAAAAGAATTCTCTGTAGTAACGCAGAGTCCTCTCCATCTAATGCCCCATCCTTGGCCATTGAAGGTTTTTGTTACTAGCAGACAACAACACACTTCTGGGGAGGATGTTGCGAACACTAGAGGATAGAGCTAAAATTCAAAGGGATCTTGATAAATTAGAGAACTGGACAATCGATTAAAAAACGAAATTAAACAAATGTAAGGTGTTACACTTACACGGAAAAACACATTCACAAATACACAATGGGGGACAAGTGGTTTAGCAGCAGCACTGCTGAGAAAGATCTGGGGCTTGTGGTGGATGACAACCTTCCCATGAGTCAACAACATGATGTTATTGCAAAATAAAGCAAACGCAATTTTGGGTTGCATTAACGAAGGCATAGCATGCAAACCACAGGAGGAGATGGTACTACTCTCTACTTGGCACTGGTTAGGTCTCAACTGGGCTACTGTGTCCAATTTTGACCAACATTGTCAAGAAAAATGGTAGAGAAACTGGAAAGGATCCAGAGGTGAGCAATCCAGATGATAAAAGGGATGGAATGCAAGCCCTATAAGCAAAGGCTGAAGGAATTGGGTATGTTAAGGGGTGACATGGCAGTCTTCAAATACTAGAAAGGCTAACAAAAAAGACAGAAAAGTTTTTCTATCTTGTCACAGAAGGCAGGACAAGAGGCAATGGGTTCAAACTACAACATAGCAGATTTAGATTAAAATTAGGGATGTTAGCTAACCACAGGAATTTTTAGCGGTTAGTTGACTATTCTATAGTCCCCATGGGGCACGGCCGGCAGCCAGTGCAATTCGGCCCCACTCCTGGGGAGCTCCCTGCCACCACATCAGCATGGGGTGGTGTAGGTGGGAGCCAGTTCACAAGAGGAGCCAGTTTAAAAACTAGCTCTCCTCACAGACCGGCAGCCTACTGCCCCACGCTGCTGCTTCCGATACAGAGGCAGCAACCTGGAGTGGCAGCAGTCCCTGTTTGAGGGGGGTCTGAGCTCCCAGTGGACGGAGGCAGCTGGAGGGGGTGAAGGCAGGGGGAAGAGCTGCTCCGGCAGCAGCCCTGTTCACAGGGGGTCCCAACCCCCTGCACACAGATGGACTGCTGCCAGAGCAGCCTCTGTTTGAAGCCAGCACCAGCACCACTGAGGACAGAGGTTGCTTCATGGCAACCTCCTCTGTGCTGCCCTCACGCTGCTGGTTCTGATAGAGGCAGCAGCGAGAGAGGCAGGTGACACCCAGCACAGGACTCCTGTTTCCCCTCCCCCTTGCTGTCTGTGTCCACTGGGAACTCAGACCCCCCTCAGACAGGGACTGAAAGGGAGGGTGGAATGCGAGTAGTCAACTAGATTAACCACTAAGCCTAGGCTTATTGATTAATCAACTAGTCGACTACTCGTTCACATCCCTAATTAAAATCTCACCATGCTGCTGTGTAGGGAAGTGGGTAGGTGGAGATTTTTTTGTGCACTGGTACGCACTTCTCCAGCAGGCTGGGCTCTATTAGCAGCTGGGGGCATCGCCTGGCAGCATGTCGCAGCCTGGCAAGCAGCAGTTCGTGGCCCTCCACCGATGCACGGTAGGGATGTTAAATTTTGATTAATCAGCTAAACGAGTAGTAAACTGAATTTCCATCAATTATTCGATTAGTCGATAAGGGGGAGATGGAACGCTCGCTATCCTGGCTCGCCTCTAACTTAGAAATGGCGCTTGCTACATTTCTAAGGCAGAGACACAGCAGTCAAAACCAGCATAAGCAGGGTAGTCACTTGACTACCTGATAAGCCTATGTCTAGCCTATGCCATCCCTAGTCTGTGAACCCATGGTTGGGAACCTCTGGTTTAGACACAACAAATCCCTCACTGTGGCAGGAAGTTGGACTCGAAGACCCTTGCAGATTCTATGGCTCTATGTTGCTGCATTGCAATGGTAGCTAGTGGCCCTATGTCTATCCCTCCCTGCACCACCTGACTATACACCCTCCAAGCAGGAGCCAGCAGCAGCATGAAAGTAAGTGTGAGTACATAATTAGCCTCTGTCATATGTAATAAAAAGGGTGCAAAGATATATGGATCACATCTGAGGAAAAGAACCTCATCTGTCTAAAAAAGAAAAGACACTTGAGCCACAGGTGACCAGGCAAGACTACACAACACGCAGGCCCCATTTGTGTCAGTTCTGCTGATATTAATAAGATGCAATATTTACCCGATTTCCACCCATATGACAGCACTTTTAATGAGCAATGACAGTCCAGGAATTTAACTACTAAAACACATATCAACAGAAGACCATTTTGTCTCCTTTTTTGTTCTGACTCCCATCCGTGGGCTGCAAACAAATGGGCTGCGGGTCACAAGTTGAGTAGCCCTGTTTTATACAGCAAGATGGATGCAGAATCTATATGCTTGACACTTTTCACAAAGGGCACATTTCTGTTCCCACTGAAGTCAAGTGCAAGAAACTATTAAATTAAAACTGAAGCAGCACTAGATGTTTACAACAATACATTAGAAGATTTAAGAGCAATGGTATGTATGCATTTACTGATTTGTTTTTATTTTGTTTTTTATTTATTTTAAACTTTGAATACATATGAGCCATTTTAAATATATTTGGTTTACTGCTACGTATTTTTGTGGCTGTTCTGTATGCATTTTCTGCCTCTGACATGGCAAAAAATCTTCAATCGATATAATTTGATTTGAGAAAAGGTACAGCATGAGCAGAAACAGTACAAGATTCCTTGAATTACCCTGCCATTGTGCCTCTCCCCTGTACTGCAGCAAGCATTCTAGTGAAGAAAATGGTATTTCACACTCACAGAACCATTCAAGCCTTCACCTTTTTGCTGAGACAGACAATTGTGAAAGTGCACATTTGATAAATAGACGCCTAATATCTTGAGAATAAATTGTCTTTGTAAGGATCTGTAAAATAAGTTTCGTTTTTAAATTAAAAAGAAACAAGTAAGTTAAAAACAATACAATCTGTGTAAATTAGAACACTGTCAATAGTTTGCTCCTCAAATCCAAATCTATTAAGACACAGGCATGTGTTACAATTTAAAATGTTCACAAACTTCTTTTTATAGTTGAGAATGGAATTAAAAACATTTATCAAAATGTTCTGTCTAGCCTTAGGTCTAATACAACTAAGTCCATAGCAGGTTTAAATCCTGCACCCTGTTCATGCTAATAAGCCTCTTTTTCTCAGCCCTTCTCTCCACAGCAAGAATTAAAAAGTAACACCCGATCAACACATACAAATTGGTATTGCTGTTGGGAGTGGTAGGAGAGGGTGGCATAGCAGCACCAATCTCTTGCCTCTCCCCAATATTCAGAAAGTTCCGCCTACAGTGTTCCAGACAGAGTCACTGTTGCTGAGAGGATCCAAGTCGTAAAAACTCCAGGTCTCTCCCATGGAATACTGCTTCTGGGAAACCAAAGAGCTCCACTTTAATTAGGGTGACTATACAGCCCATTTTGGCTAGGACAGTCCCCTTTTTAAGCCCTGTCTCAGCCATCCCAAGCTTTTTTTTATTTTGTTTTTTGACCAGAGGAAGCATCTGTCCCCTTGGACTCATCAAGTTAGCAAGAGCAAACAGAAAAATGCCCACTAAGGAATGTATGGGAGCAGGAGAGGGAAAGCAGAGATGAAGCCCTGTGGAGGAGGGAGGCTGGGCTGGAGAGGAGGTAGAAGAGGAGGAAGAGTTTCAAAGTGTGGGGTCCGGCAGGGTTCAAGTGACCAGGGACAACCTTGAGTGTAGGGCGGCAGGGGTTGAGTATGACCAGTGAGTAATGACTGCCTTGAGTGAGGGGACAACCAGGGTGGCAGGGTTTGACTGTGACTTGTGGGGGCACTATGGCAAGCAGCTGAGGCCAGCCCTGAGGGAGAAGGATGTCTTGGGGCACCCCCACATAGTCTTCCATTTTCCCTTTGAGAAATATGGCCACCCAAATTTGGATGTTATTTAAAAAACATGGGGTAGGAGGAAAGTGTTTGGTACACATTAGCTGAAATAGCTATTCTGTTAGCTGCATTTAAGTTGTGGCTCTCCAGAGCTATGTAAGAAAGATGATGTGGTTTAACTGAATCCTTAAACAGAGCAGAGGTGGGGGATTAGTATACCCAAGCAGTCAAGAGTTTTCCCAGTTGAATAAGTGCAAATAGATAGGTCTAGTACAGGGGTCAGCAACCTTTCAAAGGTAGGGTGCGGAGATTTGACTTATTCACCTCTATGTACAGATCCAAGTGCCGGTGATACTTTTTAAAATCCAATCCATATTCCCTTAACTTGCTGGCAAGAATATTGTTGGAGACCGTATCAGAAGCTTTACTGAGGTCGAAGTATATCACATCCACTGACTTTCCCATACCCATAGAGCCAGTTACCTCATCACAGAAGCTAATCAGATTGGTCAGGCATGACTTGCCCTTGGTGAATTCATGTTGACTATTCCTGATCACTTTCCCCTCTTCCAAGTCCTTCAAAATGGATTTCTTGAGGATCTCCTCTATGATTTTTCCGGGGACTGAGTTAAGGCATGTGTGCCAAAATAAATGCTTGAAGCAAGACAAACGCAATAGTCTTTTATCAATATTCAGTCATCAATCTGGCTGGATGACACAGATTCCATTTGATATCATGATTCAGTGCCTTAAAAATAACTTATTTTAAACTCTACTGCACAAGACAGGTGCTAGATTCAACTTTAATTTTACAGGTAGTAAAATATAGTGGTGCAAGAGGATGAGGGCAAAAGAGAAAGGCCTATCTATATGCACAACATTTGTATGACAGGCTACATAACACACTGCTTGCCTTTGAAGGATATTTTGGGGATACCATTGATGATGTAAAATCTACTTCACACAAGGCCAGGGAGCAGAGAGAGAAAAATAATCACTTGTTACACTTCTACACCTTCCTATTTCATCATTTTTAAGATAAGTTATTGAGACAGCAATAAACTAGCGTATCAATTACTGACCCATCTATGCTCTAATTCTGGCAGGTCGGAAAGCTTCAGATGCTACGCACTGATGTGTGTTTGAAAGAACTTCACAACATTCCTTGCTAAAGAAAGACAATTACACAGAAGAGCATTTTCTTTACTACATAAATCATTTAAAAGTTCCCATCGTCAGTGCAATGCCAAAAAGCAGCAGGGCTTTTGGAACACTAGCAAAGATCCATTTTAGTGAAGTCTGAAACATTTAAAATCTGGTGATGGTCTAATTTAAGGAATATCCTCCTAGAACAAGACTCTCAGTTGGAAACTGTTAGCATTTTCTGTTTATTTCTTTGAGAAAAAAGGTTTTTAAATCCAAATTTCATGGTTTTTGGCTAGGTTCTTTTGAATACAGTTTAGATTTTATTTAAAGATGCACTTACTAAGCCTGCTTGCAATGTGTTTTTTCAACAAAGGATCTGCCTTAAATAATTACTAACCCTTACTTATTCTGCATGCCACATATAGAGAAAGATATAACCCCTGTTACAAGAAATTAATAATTTAAGGGCCAAATTTTCCATGCTTCATTCATGTAATTAAATTCCCCTGGCCTAAATGGGACTAGTCACAAAAAATGAGCAAATTTGGTTGCACATCAGACTCATACAGTACATAGGTTGAACTTCCAGGATCTCAGAGGAGTATCCAGACTCCAAACTTTGAAGCAGACATTATATATTTTATTAAAACAGAATTTACCTACTTTAGAGAGGATTAATGCTGAAGACTTCGTAAAGAATGTTTTAGAAGGAATCTGAAGAAAGAAAAGGAGGCCATTTGGTATGGATGGAGTGAGGCAGTTCCTAGTGTAGGAGATAGCATGGTAAGAGACATGAAATCTGATTTGAACAACATTAGATTCTGTTTAATCCCTAGGAATGAAAATATTTAAAATACTTAAGAGTTTAATTTTATGACACTAGAGGCCTTTAATCTCTGCGAGGAGGCCTTTGGCAATGGCCGCATTCTGGTTGGGTCATTCAAACTGCTATTTGTAATGCTGTGAAATGTGCTCACCCTGTGTTAGGGGTTTAGAGCCCTTCTAGATAGCATACTGGAAAGGAGATCACCATCACTGCATGCCAGTGTTCCCTGTAAATTATGTGCTTATGCAGGCGCTCAGGAGAGAGAAAAATGCCATATAGCAGATTAGCAGAGCACCCACAGATAGGTTTTTGTTTCTACTAATGTTGCACATTTGCACATGCCTTGGTTCACAAACATTTTTTCTACACATGGATAAAAAAAGATTAGAAAGAACATTGTTGCACAGTGTCAGAATCTCCAAGGACAAGGTTGCTAGTGCCTTTCCACCCCTTAGGAAATTCTTTCCAGGGCCAGACCTCGTCAGTACTACTGTCTGTCCTTCATTTTCTCAAGTAAATGAAAAGGGTGGGGGTGGAGGTGGGAGTGGGGCACGGATTGCATCTGAGCAAAAAGCAACACACCCTTTCCATCTCCTCTCTCCTCCTTGCCCAAAAAGGCAAAAAAGCAAACACACACACTTTCCTCTATTTTTTAAGCGCAGGGCCGACACATAAGTATAAGTATGCATATGCACCCTCTTTTTAATTTTTTTTTAAATGATCTGCAATAAACACTGGAGAGAATTATTTTGCAAATCCAACTGCATGGTGTATCAAGGAAGGCATCAGTCTGACATATTCATCTTTAAGAACAGCCCATGAAATCAGAGATAGAGCACACTGCAAAAAATGGATAAATATGCAGTAAAAATATTTTGACAGAATTGCTAACCCTCTAGAACCCAATGGAATATAGCATATTTTGAAGCAGAAAACAAATTTCACACAAGTCTTCTAATTAGGAAATAATCCATTAGGTTTCAGAGATTTATTAAATATTGCATCTCAAATGCTTGTCCATTTTACGTTGTTAGGCCACTAAATTAACTGGCCTTTGAAAAAGATTCATCTTGTAGAAAAAAGTTTTCCTGTAGCAATCACTTCTTTTGTATTCTCAGTTTTTGTGTTATTCCTCAAATAGTTTGCCCTTAATTATTCCTACAAGGAATAAAGTTATAAGGAGCCAATAATTTAACTCTAGGAGCTGGCTCATGCAAGAAGGTAAATCCCCAGTGTGAAGTATGGCCCAGACTCATCACTCCCCTAGAAAGTTCCACAAAAAGGAGCTGTCATAACGAAAACTACAAAGGAATCTTTCAAGTCCTGGCCTACACACAATTTTTGTACCAATATAAGCTATTTTGCTTAGAGGTATGGGTTTTTTTTTTAACTAAAATATAGGGTGCATCTTACACAGCAGGGCTGAAGTCAAATTAAGCTATGCAATTTCAGCTACGTCAATTGCGTAGCTTAAGTTGAAATAGTTTAACTCTGCTTTTGGCACTGTCTACACAGAAGGAAGCCAAAGGAAAAACACTCTTCCTTCGATTTCATTTACTCCTTGTGAAATTAGGGTTACAGGAATCAGAGTCAGAAGTCCTCCAGCTTGCCATTATTCTGAAAAAAAGGCTTGTAGTACAGGCTCACACTAAGTTACTTTGGAATAATGACAGTTATTCCAAAATAATGCTCCTGTGTAGACATACCCTTAGTTATGCTGGTACAACCCCTAGCATGGATACAACTATACCAAAGGTACTTTATAATGATATCACAGATTCCCCTTTCCTGTATAGAATAAGATATACTGTTAGGGCTACGTCTACATTGGCCCCTTTTCCGGAAGGGGCATGGTAATTTTTGAAATCGCAATAGGGAAATGCGCGGGGGATTTAAATATCCCCCGCGGCATTTAAATAAAAATGTCCGCCGCTTTTTTCCGGCTTTTAGAAAAGCCGGAAAAGAGCGTCTACACTGGCCCCGATCCTCCGGAAAAAGCGCCCTTTTCCGGAGGATCTTATTCCTACTTCGAAGTAGGAATAAGATCCTCCGGAAAAGGGCGCTTTTTCCGGAGGATCGGGGCCAGTGTAGACGCTCTTTTCCGGCTTTTCTAAAAGCCGGAAAAAAGCGGCGGACATTTTTATTTAAATGCCGCGGGGGATATTTAAATCCCCCGCGCATTTCCCTATTGCGATTTCAAAAATTACCATGCCCCTTCCGGAAAAGGGGCCAATGTAGACGTAGCCTTATAGTTCAACTACACTAGGATGAAGGAGATTGTACAACTTTAACTATAGTGGTCTAAGGAAAGCCGTCCGTGTATGGATAAATTTGTAGTGTGTTTTCCTGGGATACAATCCTGCTATCTAGGACTCCCAAGTTCCTTTAAGCTTCCTCTAATTTGAATTTCCATGTATAGAGAGTTTATTCTACATTAACATGTACTTATACACAACACCTATTGACTCCTGAGGTCGGATTGATGGGGAAGATCTGGGAGAAGGGCCCTTCTCCCTCTGCTGGTCAGATTGGGAAATGATCTGATAACTGAGGAGAGACTATATACCTAAGGCACTCTAAACTCGAAATAAGATGTGCAAGTTGTGCTACGCAAGTTGCATATCTTATTTTGATTGAATTTTGAGGGTTACCAGGATGCTGAAATAGCATGCCTGTTATTTTGAAAAATATTTCAAAATAATGGGCAGCTTGTGACAACACGGGGTAGCTATTTCAGGATACCTCCAGTATCCTGAAATAGCCAGGCAGTGTAGACATACCCTAAATATGTATCCATTAAATCATTTAACCCCTCAACTTCCTTATTTATAAATGCATCTAATCTTGTCAGACATGACTATCAGTTTTCACTTAATTTCAGGGGATCTACCACAACAAGACACAAGATTACTAGTTGGCAGAGTATGAAATTTACTTGCCAATGTAGAGTGGGAAGTTATTTCAAGAGAACAGAGGCCTAAGCCATCAATTTGTACAGAAATTAAGTTTCCATTACGAAAAAAAGCTTCTAGACCTAATGATTGTGAAGACAGCTTTTCAAAAGGAAAAGGAAACAAGCCAAAGTAATACAAACTTCTATTGACAGGCAATTCAAATGTCTCCGTCAATGTTTTTGCAAAATTTTTCCATTCATGTGCAGAATGAATTTTGTTACATGCACCAAGGCATGTGAAGATGTGCACCACTAACAGAAACACATGTTACCTGCTGTGGGTGCTCTGCTAATCAGCTGGGTGGCATTTGAAGCTCTCTTGGCCAACTGCCAAAGTGCTCAGCTTTCAGGGAACACAGGTCTCCACTATTGTTCAGGGCTCTGTCAAACAGCAACAAAAATGAAATCCAAGCTTGTCAGCTTCACTGTTGCTACTAAGCGCTATGAACAACAATGAAATGACATTTCATGTCTTGTTGCTCCTGCTGCTGCTTGGGAAAACAACAACAAATGCAGGCACTGGAGAAATTCAAAGGGGGTGAAAAACCTAAACCAGAAGGTGAAAATATGAGGTTTGTCTGTACTTGAAATTAAAACCTCACAGGTGCCCTGTGTCAACGGACTTAGGTCTCAGCTACACTACCAAGTTTTGTCTACAAAACTTATGCTGACACCCAAACATCACTAAAACAAACGTTGCCAAAACGTCACCAAAACAAAACTTGCTCCGTCCATCCACAGTGGGGCCACCATCGTCAATAGTGTGAGCAATGTACTTACCAGTCAGAGACAAAGACAAATAGAGATGGCACAACACGCATCTTTCAGGAACAGAGATCTGTAGAAAACCCTGTACCTTTTCCTTCACAGCAGAGGATGTCAGGAAGGCTAGTTTTTTCCTCCACGATATTGAAAGTGGAGTGCCTCTACTCCTCTCTCTAACCTACTAGCCAGAAGCAGATGTTAGCGACTTGAATGTGACTGATGATGTGGCTGATACATGGCAGTGATTCTACCCCACTCCTGATTAGTACACTGGAAACAGAACTGGGGACATAAACAAGTAGTTGAGTATACGATTAACCGATAAGCCTACTTGCCCAAACACCCACTTGCTTCAGCTCCCCCCACCAGCTCTGCGGTGATGCCTGCCCCCACTCTCGCTGCTTCTTATATGGAGGCAGGGGAGGCTGCTGCAAAGCAGCCTCTCCCCGCGGCAGACCCAGACTTGCCACAGACAGAGGCGACTCCACATCCTGTGGCGCACAGCCTCTGTCTGTGGCAAGCCTAGGACAGCTGTGGGCAGATGTTGCTTCACAGGAGCAGCCCCTGTCCGCAGGGGTTCAAACCCAGACTCGCTGTGGTCAGAGGCTGCTCCATGGGAAGCAGAGCCGCCTCTGTCCACGGGCAGCTCAGACCTCCCCCTCCCCCACTGACAGGTACTGCTGCCACCCCGCTATGCTGCCTCTGTATCAGAGATAGCAGCACTGGGTGTCAGGCAGCTAGTCTGTGTAGGGAGCTGTGTTTTTAAACTGGCTCTTCTCACAGACCATCTACTGCCTGTCACCCCGTGCTGCTGCCTCTAACACAGAGGCAGCAAAGTGGGATGGCAGGGGCCTCCTTAGGAGTGGGGCTGGCAGCGCACTGATTGCTAGCCCCACCCCAGGAACTATAGAATAGTTGAGTAACTGATAAAAATTCATGTGGTTACTCGATAATTCTATTACCCTCTGTGTAACATCTCTAAACAGAACTCTTTGGGCAGGACTACACTACGGAGCTGACCTAAGCTACGCAATTTGATTCACGTTAGTAGTGAAACTCAAGTCAATGTAGCTAAGATCTACCTACAGTGGGGTTCACACCACGCTGGCTCAATAGATAACATTCTCCCATCAACTGCCCTTATCCTTCTCGTTCTAGTAAAGCATTGGAGGGCAATATTCTAGATACAATAATTGACACACATACCCCACGCTGTATCGATCGCTGCCCCATTGATCCAGCCAATAGTGAAAACATACCCACATTCTCAGATACATCCTTTTTTCATAGTCCACTGACTTAAGTGAAATTGCATCTACCTGCACCATTGTTTTCACACTCCAGCTATCGTTATAACTACAGATATACAGGCAGTCCCCGGGTTACATGGATCTGACTTACATCAGATCCCTACTTACAAACGGGATGAGGCAACCCCGCACTAGCTGCTTCCCCCCAGCAGACCAGGGAGACGCGAAGCTAGCGCCCCCCCCAGCAGACCAGGGAGACGCAGAGCGGCTTTTCTCAGAAGACACCTCACCTTGAGAATAAAGGACTGAGGGAAGTGAGGTGTGGGAGAATAAAACTGAGCTCTGGAGAAATGTTTGGCTAGAGTTTCCCCTACAATATGTACCAGTTCCGACTTACATACAAATTCAACTTAAGAACAAACCTACAGTCCCTATCTTGTACGTAACCCAGGGACTGCCTGTACTGCTAATTTTCCTTTTGTCTGGAATAGCACATTATACTTTATGTCTGCCACCCAAACCACCCAACCCCATACGCTCACACAAACCCTTTTTGGACAATGTAATATGCACAATGTTTAATTGCCACTATAGTGCATTAAGTATATTCAATTACATCAGAGTATACTGTTCTAAAACTAATTTTCTTTAGAATTAGTAAGTAATGTATAACTGAAAAGTAAAACTGAACCATTAGTTTTTGGCACCCTCTACTGGAAACTTTAGGAACATTTGTATAGTACTACAAACTTTTTAAATGATAAATATTAGAAATCATGCTTGTTCTCATCTGTAATGTTTTGAACATCAAGTTTGCTGCATGCAAAGAGCATTCGTGCACAGCAAGTGTCATCTAATTTTCCAGCTGAAGCACAAAAATCAAGTTGTCATAATCAATCCAAGATTTGGGGCACCCAAAAATTTCAGGAATCTAAAATTTAGGCATGCAAATTTAGAGAGAATGTTTGTAAAACTGGTGCATAACAATAATGGATCTTCTGTAGAAGGCAACAGGTAATCATTTTGTTAGGAACATCAGAACAGCCATACTAGATCCTGTCTTCTGAAATGCATCATGATTCAGAGGGAATAGACCAAACAAGGCATTGTCTAATGATCCATTCCCCGTTGTCCAGTCCCAGAATCTGCCAGAATCTTAGGGACACTCAGAGCACTATCTATCTGGACTAATGGACTAACTATCTGAATTAATGGCCATTGATAAACACCTTCTACAGAAACTTAATTTTTTTTTAACCCTGTTATGCTTCTGGCTGTCACAATATCCCCTGGAAACAAGTTCCACAAGGTGACATTGCATGGTGTGAAGTAGTACTTTGAGGAGGGGAGGTTGTATGACACCTTTCACGTGTTAATTTTATTTGATGTTCCCTGGTTCTTGTGTTATATGGAAGAGTCAATACTTGCTTATTCATGTTCACCACTCCCTTAATGATTTGAAATAAACCTATATCATACTTCTCTTAAGTCACCTATTTTCTGATCTAGAAAATCAGTTTTTTAAAGCTCTCTTCATACTGAGTTGTTCCATACCCATTATCACTTCTGTTGCCCATCTCTGTACCTTTTTCAATTCTAATGTATCTTTTTTGAGATAGCGATGAGGAGTCCTGTGGCACCTTATAGACTAACTGAAGTGTAGGAGCATAAGCTTTCGTGGGCAAAGACCCACTTCGTCAGATGCATGTGATGCATGTCATGCATCTGACGAAGTGGGTCTTTGCCCACGAAAGCTTATGCTCCTACACTTCAGTTAGTCTATAAGGTGCCACAGGACTCCTCATCGCTTCTGCAGATTCAGACTAACACGGCTACCCCTCTGATTTTTTGAGATAGTGCAATCAGAACTGCACACAGTATTTAAGGTGTGGGCATACCATGGATTTATGTAGTTGCATTATGCTATTTACTGTTTCATTAACTATCCTTTTCCTAATGGTTCCTAGCATAGTTAGCTTTTTAACTGCACAATGAGCGGATGTTTTCAGAGGACTATTGACAATAACTAAGAACTCTCTTCTGAGTAGTGACAGCCAATGTTCCCTCTAATTTTTTCCACCCATGTGTGGAATAAATTTTGTTATATGCACTGAGGCAGATACATATGTGCACCACCATTAGAAGGATGTGCTGTCAGCTGTGGGACACTATCAGTGCTCTGCTAATCAGGTTGGTGGCATATAAACCTCTCCTGGATGTCAACCCACGTGCTCATTTTCCAGGGAACACTGGTGACAGCTAATTGAGACCCCCATCATTTCATATGTATAGTTGGGATTATGTTTTCCAGTGTACATAGAATTTAATCTTATCTAGTCACCCAGTTCTGTGAAATCCTTTGTAGCTCTTCACAGACTGTTCTGGATTTGACCATTTCAAATAATTTTGTTTCATCAGCAAATTTTACTCTCTCATTGTTCACCCTTTTTACCAACTCATTTATGAATAAACTGAACAGCATTATTCCCGGTACAGATCTCTGGACAACAACATTATTTTCTTCTCTCCATTCTCACAACTGCTATTTATTCTGACTCCTTTATTCCAGTTTTTTAATCAGTTTCTGATCTATGAGAGGACCTTCTCTTCACCCCATAATTATTACTCACCAAATGAGTAACAGTGCATATCTTAGAGATTATCCTAGCATAGGAAAGCTGCTGCAAGGTCTAATTGCTGAAACTGTTTTGGCATAGCACTAACGCAAAAACCCATACCAGTTAAAGTGCATATGACATTATGTACCTTTCTTATGAATTAACAATTTATATCCTAAATCAGATCTCATGTGAAGTCTTAAGAACAATAAGACTCCCACTCTACTATTGTCTCTGGTCATACTGATTATTTCTTTGTAGAAGGGGGAAAGAATGAGAATTTGAAATATTTTTGTTTGTGAGGCTCTTTTTAGAGAGAAGAGGTAAATAAAACCAGAAGAACCTCATGTTCCACCCAAATCAGTTATTCCAAACCGTAATATACTGCATAGTTATGTTTAGTTTTATTTTTTAAGCAGAGACATGTTCTCACCTTAGGCAATTCATCTTCCTTCTCTTCAAGAGGCAGAGAATTACTGTTTGCACACGAATCCGAGTCTGATATGTCCAAGGCTTTGTCATCTTTTCCTGATCCATTACATTCTTCATCATCATCCCCAAAATCACTGTCCTTCTCCCACTCAATGAACTGTGGTTCACCTTAATAAAGTTATTGTTACAATTAAAATCATTTTTCTTAGTGAGTCTGTGTATTATTTAGAAATATGAATTCAACAATAATAATGGTAATTCAACAGCATATTTATCTCTAATTCAAAAATATAAATGATATTATTTTATGTACAGTCAATCCATATTCTTCTTACTCTTTCCATAACACAAAACAATTCTGATAGCATCTTCCTTCCATAGAAAGCCATATTCAGAGCTAAATAGTAGAA
The DNA here is from genome assembly GCF_049634645.1 of Pelodiscus sinensis. NCBI lineage: Eukaryota > Metazoa > Chordata > Testudines > Trionychidae > Pelodiscus > Pelodiscus sinensis. The sequence goes on from NC_134712.1 coordinate 70,309,856, forward strand.
AGTATTTTCTCTCAAAATGTATTTTTTTTTAATTATTATGATTTCTCAAATTTCATTTTCCAAAAATGCTCTCTCATGTTTGGCTGAGTAAATCAGACAGTAAGTGAAGAAAGAGAGGTAGAAAAATTAAGTCCTCAACAGAGATTTAAAATAAAAACAGAGTTGATAAACCAGAGATACATGAAGATGGCCCCACTTCCCAAAAGGCTAGAGTGACAAGCTTATTATGGGTACATCTACACTGAAGCTGGAAGTGGACTTCTAGCACAGGTAGACAGACATGCTAGTGCTCCTCGAGATAAGCATATTAAAAATGGAAGTAGAGTTTGTGGTAGTACAAGCTAGTTATAGTAACATGAAGGCCTAAAACAAAAGCCCACATAGCTAACACGGGCCTAGTTTGAGGCCTGAGGCCTAGCTAACAATGGACAAAACATGGCTAACATAAAGCAAAGCTAAGTTGTGAGCAAGAGGCAGGCCCCGCTCACAGAACTTGGCATAAACAAGGCTGAGAATGCAAAACACTAATTGGTAATAGACTGAGATGTAGCACAGCAATTGGTACTGGTCGTAAGTGGAAAGCACATGGTACTACCAGCTCATTAAAGATGACCCACTCCCCACAGATACAGGAAAGGGAAGGTTCAGGAAAGGATCTAAAATGACAGCATGATGGACAGAGATGATGTAATCAAACCATGAACTACAGGGTGATGGGTGGTATCTAAGTAGCATCAGAGGGTGGTAACCTGACAACATCAGAGGATAGCCACCTGACACATCAGCACTAACGTGTAAGTTGTTAGTACCTATATATAAAGTGCTGTCTTGGGAGGACAGTCTTTGTATGATCTAGGGGGCAATGGAAATTTCCCATTGATTGAGTCATTCCATTGTTACGGGGTACATATGCGTAGTGGTTCAGTAGAGTCTGTCAACTGTTACTGTACTTTGCTTAACAATAAACCTGGCCCGGCGCCTTCGATCCTTTTCTGATTTGTGGTTTTTGGGGGCTTTCTTGAGGTCTGCTGTGGAGACTAAGTGCACAAGTCAACACGGTACACATGACTAAGCATAAACGTGAGCAGCCTTCTGCAGTGCATTTTTTGTTTATTTAAAAAAAAAAAAGTGCCGGTACTGCAGGGGAAAAGTTGTTAAGCTCTGACTGGAGATGCTGGTACCGTGTCTGGAGATGCCGGCAGTACCCCCCCACACACACACACACACAAAGCACTGGCCTCTTCAGAGGAGCCAGAGACCTTTGAGGACACCTCAGCAGTAAATCCGGACCCCTCCTGAATAACTGCACTAGTCACTCCCTGGGTACGTGGCTAGGAGATTCAGGTGAGTTTATATTCCAAGCTAGCCAAAGTCATTACCCATGCTATCCCTGGTTACATTGCAATTTTTTAGATTTGTTTGAGCTACTAGATTAAACACCTGTCTGTCTGTAGCTGAGAGCACCCTTCCCAGTTCTGGTAGGATAAGACACAGAACACACAGGTTAATACCAGGTCCAATCATGCCTCCAACTCACCCCTTCTTTCTTCCAGTTTCTCCTGAAAATAGGCCTCTTCTCTACATTTATGGAACCCAGTTTTGTCTCAAAGAAGCATTAAAGACAGATGACAAAAATACAACTGAATATATGAACACAGAAGTATCCAGTTGCATGTTAATTAACACCATGCTTTTTATTACAGTCCTGTTCCTAGCCTACCTTTCAGCTGTACATTGGATATTTAAGCCGTTATCCTGCAAAGAAATAATATTTATGAAAACATGGAATCTAAATTACTTTAATGGGACTGCCTTAAACAAACAGAGGAGTCTGCTCATATTGATCCCATTTCAAAATCTTGTGATGTCGGAGGGGCTCTGAATTGGTGCAGTGCTCTACCCTGCCCTGCACAATAAAATTACAGGATCAGGATCTAAAAGCAGATCTAGATTAGAAGTGCTACAGCAGCAGAGCAGCTAAATTACTCAACATTATATACACTTGCTATACCAATGGAAGGAGGTTTTCTGTCACTGCAATTATCTACCCCTCCAAAAGGAAGTAACTAGGTCAACAGAAGAATTCTTCTGTTAACCTAATGGTGTCTACACCAGAAATTACTTGGTCTTAACTATGTCGCTCAGGGTATGCATATTTCATACCCTTAAGGGACATACTTTAGTTAATTTATGTTTTAGGTCTAGACTTGGGCATAAAGCCATAAACTCCTGAGGAGAGAGATTTTTTTTTAAATGTGCTTTGCAAGCAAGACACTTTTAGCTCCATTCAAGAAAGTATAGACAAAATGGAAAGAGAAGAGAGACACTGTCTGTGAGGCAAGTCCATATGACGTTTTAAATCTGAGGGAGGGTCAAAAAGAAGTATAGTTAGAACAAGTAAGCAGTGTGGAAGTGATTGAAGTTTAAAATTATATGAATACACTTTCAAGAATGTGAGAGAAAACAGGCTGAGGCAGGAACATTCTGTTCTTGCTGATGTCTGGAGACAGAGCTAGAGAAGAACATCAAGAACCAAAGGAAGTTACTACAAGATTATGTACCTAATGGTACCTGACCCCAAACAGACTAAAGTCAGCTCATAGAACTGGTAAGTAAACCAATTTGTGGGGGAAAATAGGTCTTCTAGTGCTCTTGGTTGCACAAGATAATTTCCCCTCAAAACTATGCAGGAAATAAAAGACGATGTCACTCACTTTGTGCAGCCACTGTGGTCCTTTGAGATGTGTCCCCTACCATGGATGCTCCATCTGAGGTGTGTGTGCACACCTCTCAAGCCTTTGATCAGGGATTTTCCATTATAAGAGTCTTCCATTATAAGGGATTTTCCATTATAAGAGCAGTTTATCCTCCATGCATGCTCTATAAAACTTTCTGCCATGTTCCAAGCACATACAGCGCTCCACAGGTGAGCTTCTCTATGTGTCCAATAAGAACAGTCCAAAGAAGAAGGGAAGGAAGGCAGGTGGTCGTGTAGCCATAGAGACATCTCAAAAAAACCCCACAATTACTGCACAAACTGAGGGCAGCCTTTTCTTATTCTACAAGTAGTTTCTCTATGGTGACTTCCAAGCAGTATCCTCACAGGGAGCACAGTTGCAAAATCAAATCTAGTCTGCAGACAGCAAAGCAGAAACAACTGCCACATTGGCTCTAACTCGAGGGATAGCTCAGTGGTTTGAGCACTGGCCTGCTAAACCCAGGGTTGAGAGTTCAATCCTTGAGGGGGCCATTTAGGGATCTGGGGCAAATCTGTCAGCGATGGTACCTGGTCCTGCTGTGAAGGCGGGGGCTGGACTTGATGACCTTTCAAGGTCTCTTCCAGCTCTAGGAGATAGATGAATAAAGGGAGATGCCTATCAGCACAGACCAAGACACTGTTTAGAAAAGTTATATAGAATGGCTTCTTGGGCTTCAGTGTGTATCTCAGACTTTGAAAGGTTTGTAATGCTATGGAAGTTGCTTAGGACCTGACAGACAGCACTATAATATTTTGGAGAAGCAAAGCCTCTTCCTGCACTGCAGCAAGCAGTAATGCACACAGCAATCCATTTTGATAGCCTCTTCATAGAGACTGTGGTCCCCTCTGATCATTCTGCAAAGAAGGCAGAATCTATTCTAGGTAATTTCTGAAACTGATTGATTCCTATCCATTGCACATTTAATATATGAAGAGAAGTTTCCTGCTAACATTTATGTAGTTTATGAAAAAATACCAGTTAATAAGCAGACTGGTTAAGCTAGAAATCTGACAGTACCTTAGGTAAGAACTTTGGATGCAATTATAGGAACACCATGACCTTGAAAAATATTGTTAAATGAGGAGCGGGTCTGCCACCCAATTTCTTCAAGCATGTGTGCTGACATGATCGTTACTACAAAGGCCATTTTCATAAATAAATGAAGCAAGAAGCAGGATCAAATGGAAAGCCTATAAAAAAGGCATCTAAGTACCAGGTTGAGATCCAAATAGGAGTAAGATTCTTTACCTGGAGCTAGAATCTTCAGACCCTTAAGAAATCTTGAGCATGTATGATGTGCAAAAACAGAAAACACCTCTAGTGGGGAATGAAAAGCTGATACTTCAGAGAGAGGAACTTTAATAGAGCCAATTGATAAACTTGATTTTTAAGTCCAGGAGTTAATCCAAGATAGCTGAGAGTAGAGAAGATTCAGACAGAAGGCACTGACTAACATTAGTGGTTGAATCGCTTCCATTTCTGAGTGTAATTCAAATGGACTTCCTTCCATTGTTCAATAATACTTGTATTCCTGTTGAGCAAAATGAATTTTAATCCTGTGAACCATCTAGGAGCCATGCTTGAAGATGCCCAGTTGGGGTGAAGCACATGGCCCATGCCTTTGGACAGATGAGAGGTTGCCAGAAGTTTGAACACCAGTTGGAGACATCTGTGAAGCAGGCAAGGATATCATGCTTACATTACTCAGGTCAGTACTATGAAGATAACCCTGGCTTTGTCCACCTTGTTTACCACTCTTAGAATTTAGGGATGCTAGCGTGTAGTCGAGTGGAGTAGAGTATTGACTACTCACTTCACACCAGCCCTTGGGGGCGAAAAACAGGAGTCGGTACTGGGGGGAGCTGGCTTAAAAGCCAGCTTTCTCCAGCACCATCTCTGCAGTGCTGCCTGCCCACTGCCTCTATCACTCTATCAGAATATGTCTATACTACAATTTTTTTCCCCCCCCGGAAAAACAGCTGTTTTTCCAAAAAAAAATTCAATTACATCCACACTGCAATTGCATTCTTTCGAAAGAAAATCAAAAGAACAGAGGGGGTTTTCCAGCATTGGTCATCCTCTTTCTACAAGGAAGAAGCCTTTTTCCGAAAGAGCTCTTTCGGAAAAAGGCATGTGTGGATGGGGAAGAGGGAGTTCTTTCAGAAGAGGAGGAAAAAGGAAAAAGCACAGATGCTCTGATGGCCACTCCATCCATAGTAATCACAGCTTAAATGAGAGATAACATCTGATGTGTGGACGCTATCTGTCGAAAAAAATAGATCGCTTTTTCGATGCACTTTGGCAGTGTGGATTCTCTCTTTCAGAAGAAGGCAGCCAGTGCACGCGGAGTTGGGTGTGAGATACCACGAAGGTCGTAGCTGCCATGAGGCCAAGAAGTTGTAGGCAGTCCTTAGCTGTAGTTTGTGCAGAAAAATAAACTGTTGTGGCCAGCGTTTGAATGGTGAGGACTCTTCTGTGAAGTAGGCAGGCTTGTGCCGCCATGGAATCCAGGCAGTCCCTGATGAATTGTATCATCTAGGAAGGGTGAAGAGGTAACTTTCTAGTTTATTCAAAGGCCCAATTTTTGAAAGCACTCTATGGTTACTGCAATCAAGTATGCAGATTCTGTCTGAGATGTGGCCTTGAGAAGACAGTTGTCGAGATAAGGGAGTATGATTATTCCCATGTAGTGAAGATGTGCAGTGACCATGGCAAACACCCCAGAGAAAATTCGAGGGGCCTCAGATAGGCCGAAAGGTAGGACCCGATATTGGTAGTGGTCTGGGCCTACCGTGAATCTTAGGAATCCCCTGTGAGCAGATGTCGCAGGTATGTCTTTCCTCCCCCCTCCTGCGGGGGTAGAAACCCAAGGCCTGAATTTATCGGGGTCTACAGCCCTCCCCAACGTACTTCACCACAAGCTGAAATAACCCGCCAGCCTTTTAAGCAGGGAGGGAGCCTCCCCATAGAAAATGGGGCAGGATGACCCACCGCTCCCTCGGTGGGGAATCCATCCAAAATGCGCTGAGTATTCTGGGGCGAGAGAGACTGCTCCTGACCCTCTCTGGGCCACTTCCTACCTGGTCTGGCGGGGTATCTCCCCACATGTTCGCAGGGGCCTCTAATTCCCAGAGGGCTGCTTCTCCCTTGTAGACAGCCGGGAGAAGTCCCAACTGGCACTAGAGTCTCCACTGTCTACCCTCTGGGCAGCTAGCTGGTGCTGGTCAGGAGCTCCCTTCTGAAGTCCTTCCCCTCCAGCAGTCAGCCCAGACTGAGCTTCTCCCCAGGGTTTTACACCTGGGCTACAAATTGAGCATGCCCAGCAGGGTTGTGGGGGCAGGGCTCCTTTAGCCAGGGTAACCTAGCTATACCCTGTGAGTTCAATGCAGGGCTGGCTCGCCCAGCCACAGCAGGATGTACTAGAACACGAAAATAAACGCCCTGGAGGTTGACGGCTGAAAACCAGTCCAGTTGTTGCAATGCTGGGATGATGGTAGATAAAGTAACCCTGCAAAAGTGTTGCATCATGATGAATTTGTTCAGATTGCACAAATCTAGAATTGGTCTCCAGCCTCCTGACTTGAGTTAGAAAGTAATGGGAATAGAAGCCTCTTCCCCTGTGCTGTTCTGCATGGCGTATAAAAACTAATTTGTTTGTAGGGTCTAGGCTACACACTGTGGTGTCTCCTGTAAGGTCATTGTGCAGGATGCAGGACCAGAGGAGGCATCCAGTGGCGGCCATACCATGGTGAAGCAGCCCATTGGTCATAGCAGCTTATATTGTATTGGAGGACTACAGTGCAGAGAGAAGGAAGCCTGCACACTGTTATCTTCATTGCTGGAAAATCACAATGGCACTGGAGACAGCACATGAAATGTCATCAGTGCCAGCAATGCATTGGTGCTGAAGAGCGGTGACTGAGCCATACACGTAATCACAAGATTAGTATTTTGCATATACAACAATGGTGCCGCAAGGATTGGTGCCAGAGTCTGTAATGCCAATCTATACAACGTCAACAGAATGGTCAGTGCAGATGATAACAACTGCTGGTACGGTCATAGAATCATAGATCTGGAAGAGACCTCGGAGGTCATCAAGTCCAGCCCCCTGCCCATGGCAGTACCAATCCCAACTAAATCAACCCAGCCAGGGCTTTGTCAAGCTGAAATTTAAAAACCTCTAGGGATGGAGATTCCACCACTTCCCTAGGTAACCCATTCCAGTACTTCACTCTCCTAGTGAAATAGTTTTTCCTAATATCCAACCTAGACCTCCCCCCACTGTAACTTGAGACCATTGCTCCTTGTTCTGCCATCCATCACTACTGTGAACAACCTTCCTCCAAACTCTTTGGAACCTCCCCTTCAGGAAGCTGAAGGCTGCTATCAAATCACCCCCTTTCCCTATCCCCCCCCCCCCCCCAACCACTATCACTACCACTCTTCTTTTCTGCAGACTAAACAAACCCAAATCCCTCAGCTTCTCCTCATAGGTCATGTGCTCCAACCCCCTAATCATTTTGGTCGCTCTTTGCTGGACCCTCTCCAATGCATTCACATCCTTTCTATAGTGGGGGGCCCAGAACTGGACACAATATTCCAGACACCAGAGCCAAATAAAGGGGAATAATCACTTCTCTGGATCTGCTGGCAATGCTCCTCTTAATGCAACCTAATATGCCGTTAGCCTTCTTGGCTACAAGGGCACACTGTTGACTCATATCCAGCTTCTCATCCACTGTAATCCCCAGGTCCTTTTCTGCAGAACAGCTACTTAGCCAGTCAGTCCCCAGCCTGTAACAATGCTTGGGATTCTTCCGTTCCAAGTTCAGGACTCTATACTTGTCCTTGTTGAACCTCATCAGATGTCTTTTGGCCCAATCCTCTAATCTGTCTAGGTCACTCTGGATCCTATCCCTGCCCTCCAGTATATCTACCTCTCTCCCTAGCTTAGTGTCATCCGCAAACGTGCTGAGGGTGCAATCTGTCCACTCATCCAGGTCATTAATAAAGATGTTGAACAAAACCTGCCCTAGAACCGATCTTTGGGGCACTCCGCTAGAAACCGACCGCCAACCTGACATCCAGCCATTGATCACTACCCGTTGGGCCCAACAGTCTAGCCAACTTTCTATCCATCTTACAGTCCATTTATCCAATCCATACTTCCTTAACTTGTTGGAAAGAATATTGTGGAAGACTATATCAAAAGCTTTGCTAAAGTCAAGGTATATCACATCCACTGACTTTCCCATATCTACAGAGCCAGTTATCTCATCATAGAAGCCAATCAAATTGGTCAGGCATGACTTGCCCTTGGTGAATCCATGTTGACTATTCCTGATCACTTTCCCCTCTTCCAAGTGCTTCAAAATGGATTCCTTGAGGATCCCCTCCGTGGTTTTCCGGGGACTGAGGTAAGCCTGACTGGCCTGTAGTTCCCTGGACTGTCCTCCTTCACTTTTTTAAAGATGGGCACTACATTTGCCTTTTTCCAGTCATCCGGGATCTCTCCCGATCTCCACAGGTTTTCAAAAATAAGGGCCAATGGCTCTGCAATGACATTTGCCAACTCCTTCAGTATCCTCAGATGCATTAAATCCGGACCCATGGATTTGTGTATGTTTAGCTTTTCTAAACAGTTCCTAACCTGTTCTTTCTCCACCAACGGCTGTCCACCTCCTTCCCATATTGCATTGCCTAATGCACTAGTCTGGAAGTACCGAGTATATGGTTGGTACCACTAATCTGGTCAGTGCCAGTGGACCGAAGTTCAAGCAGGCAGTGTCGGTGCAGAAATAGCTGATGGTGCAGAATGCGGTGATGGTGCAACAGCAATGGCAGTGCCGATGGTGTACATGGTGGTGCCGCTGTAGTTGTCAGCACCGTTAACAGGTACCGGTGCAGCTTTTGGGCACTGCTTGGACCCTTTGTAGGTGGAAGCAGCTGCAGCAACACAATGCCTAAGTTACCCGGAGCATCGCAAGTACTGACAGGTGACCTCTGTGTCGATGGTCTGGATAGAGACCTTTTTTTGGAAGAGGACTCATGATGAGGCACCGAGGAACTTCTCCTTTTTGGCCTCTTTTTGCCCTGCAGGAAACCTGGGGCAATTGTACCTCCACAGTTTGTTCTCCTGGGTCCATGGCAGGGTGTTCACTCTTTTTATAAGGACCAGCTTCAAACAGAGACTGCTGTACCTGCATGTCTTGGCCTTGAGTTTGACACAGTGCAGACAATCTTGGGATGAACAGTGTTCCCTTAAACACCTGATGTATTGTGAGTGTCTGTCAGAAATGGGGATTTCCTCCTTGCAGGAGCATTTAAAGCCTGGTGAACCAGACATGACCAAAAATATTTTTTTTTTCAATTTAACAACTATCACTAAGTAATTAAGAGCAACAACAATAGCTGGTTAATAACTACTAAAAACCCCTAGAGAAATGTCGAGTAAAGCAGAGAACTGCGAAGCTCTGTCTCAGGCCACGGGCAGTTGAGAAGGAACTGGAGGACTGGGTCTACGCATGCACAGTATCTACCAGTATGGCACACACTGGTTGGTGCCACGCATGTGCAGCCCCCACAGGGACTGCTTCAAAATCTCCGATTCAGGTGCCAAGACGGTACTAAGACCAAGCATGTTTGGTAGCCGGGGGAGAAATCATGCCTTGAGTAAAAAAGCAGGCAGCAACACCACTCATTCTGTGAGGACTGAAAACTTGGGGGGCGGGGGAGTTTCACAACTCCATTAACAGCATGGACAAAGGAGTTTAGTGTGTCATCCTATAAACAGGTCATCTTATTTTATTTCAATATATTATAAATAGTTTTATTTGTATTGAATAGCTATTATCCTCAACCATTCCTTCCCCCCTTCATCCCACACTTTATACTTGTGTATAGTCCATTTTTGCTGAGTCTGTATAGGCCAATTCTGGCTCCCACAGCAGTTAGAGGGAACTTTTCCACCAATTTCAATTAGAGCAGGTTCAGAGAACCTCAAATTATTTCTCCATAAAGTATTTAAAATTCAGCAAACCCAGGATTTCTTTCAAAAAAGGATTTGCAAAACATTTCAACTCACCTTCACTACTCCTGTCCTCTAACAGTAAGTTATGACTGCTGCAAGTTTTCTGGGCTTTGGAAACATGATTCTTTTGGTTATACAACCTTGAAATCGATTTTTTATTCTCATCACCTGACAAATCACTGCCACTAGAGCTCCATACTATGTCTGCAAGCTCCTCTGAGTTGTCAGCAGTAGAAACTCCTATCAGAGAGAATAAGATAATGTTATAATAAACAATATCAATTGAATACAAGTTTGTAATCTAGTAAATTTAAAGTTAAACTTGCATTCTCTGAGCCAAAATAAATAAATCTTAACCCCCCGCCAATATCTGGTACAATTATTTGAGTACTCACACTTAATACTTTTAAAATATAAAGTGTGTAACTTCATTACAGCTCTGTGAGGACAGCATTAACATTTCCATTTACAGAAGGGGAAGATGGGGCAAAGAAGTCACTTCATTTGGTCAAAGCCAAAGAGCAAGTCAGTAGCAGAGCCAAGACTAGAAAATCCTGACACAATCCCGTTCATTCCGCTAGATCACGTCATCATTCCCAAACTCCACGTCTGCAAAGACACTTTAAATATTTAAAGCCTCAAAGCAAAATCAGTTCTTAGTTTTTCTGCGTAAATTATTTTGTGTACTTAATAAAAAAAAAGCCAACAACGTGTCCCCATTAATTGTAACAAAAAAAAATTAAGATGCAGAACTTTAGCGCCTTTCATTGTCATAATAAAACCAGAAAACACAAACTGTTCAGGAGTAACTAAGAACACATTATCCATCTTAATTCACAGACTACTACTGAAATCAACATGTGTTTTTCAGATAAAGTAAAGAAACTGATATGCGTTACAAAACACCTTTTACTTTTTTATTTCTTAACACGTCTAAAGGAAGAGGATTATATTTAAGTAATACAATGTATTTGCAGGCACAAGCAAATGAGATATCTTATTTCTGTCAACTTTGAAAGAAGTCTGAGTTCTCATTCTGAAGAGTCCAGTTGTTGAATACTGGGCAGTGGATTAGAGATGTAAACAACTAGTCAACTAATAAGCATAAGCTTATTGGACAGTCAACTAGACCCTCAGCTAGTCACTTCTCCCTTCCCCCCCTCCCTGCTGCCTCAATCAGAGGCAACAAGCGGGGGGAGAAGGAGCCAGTGCTGAGGGGAGCCAGTTTAAAAGCTGGTTTCCCCAGTACTGTCTCCATGGGGGTCAGGGGAAGCAGAGGCTAGTAGGGTCCAGATACAAGCTGGGAAACAGCTGATTCTCGGCTTGCGCCCAGCCTCAGAGGCTATGCCTCTGCTTTTTAAATGTATTAAGAGTCAACAGACTCTTAATACATTTAAAAAGCAGAAGTGTAGCGGGAAGTACCAGGAATCAGCTATCCCAGCTCATACTGGGTCCCCAGTGCTGCATATCAGCCTTTTAAGTGTATGAAGAACCTTCCAATTCTTAATACATTAGGGCTGTGTCTAGACTGCATCCCTTTTCCGTAAATGGGATGCAAATTAAACACATCGCAATTGCAAATGAAGCGGGGATTTAAATCCCCCCCGCTTCATTTGCATAAAAATGGCTGCCACTTTTTTCCGGCTCGGAGCTTTGCCGGAAAAAAGCGCCAGTCTAGACGCGGATCTTTCGGAAAATAAAGTCTTTTCCGAAAGATCCCTTATTCCTTATTTTAAGAGTAATAAAGGGATCTTTCGGAAAAGGCTTTATTTTCCAAAAGATCCCCATCTAGACTGGCGCTTTTTTCCGGCAAAGCTCCGAGCCGGAAAAAAGCGGCAGCCATGTTTATGCAAATGAAGCGGAGGGGATTTAAATCCCCGCTTCATTTGCAATTGCGATGTGTCTAATTTGCATCCCTTTTACAGAAAAGGGATGCAGTCTAGACACAGCCTAGAAGTCTGGTGCACAGCGGGGTAACTTGGTGTAAGACAGGAATCAGCTGTCCCAGATCATGAAGGAATCTCCCATGCTGCGTACCAGTCTTTTAAAAGTATTATGAGCTGGCAGGCTCTTAATACATTTAAAAGGCACAGCCACAACAGGGTTAGTGCCCATAGCTGGGAGCTAACCCCGCTGTGGCTCCCTTGCTTATCAACTAATCGATTAAACTAAATTTGACATCCCTAGTGGATGAGAATAAAAATTCACCTTTTTCTACCCCCAACTCAGATTCCTTTAAAAAAACTGGAGTAGCATAATTCTGAACTCCAAGACAAAATGTAGAAGAGATGCCCCATTATCTCACTTATTTTTTAACTCATGAAACTCAGAGGCAGCAGAACCTCTGAGGCAGATGAAGAGACAAAGGCAGAACTGAAGGCAAAAGGGTAGAAATAAAATACCCAAAGAGAGCCTGCAAAACTTGTAGTGGGTTCAAACCTCTATGAGGAAATGCGGAAAGAGTCTAGAGCAGTAGCTTCCCTACCTTGCACTTCCAAGAATGAGGGAATTTTGACTGGAAGGGAGCCTAGGAGGTTAAGAAAGCTGAGAAGAGCAATATGAGAATGATTTTGACTAAAGAGCAGCCTCGGACACACTAACGGTACATCTAGACTAAGTTCTTTTTTCAAAAAGAGATATGCAAATTTGGCACTAATTTGCATATCTTCTTCTGAACTATGGTTTTTTTCAAAAGAACTCCCCTTTTTTGAAAGAACCCTTCTTTAAAAAATGAGGTTTCGCAAAAACACCATCTAAACGGCTTTTACTTTAGAAAAAACTGCTTTCAAAAAAGTGATTGGAAGAAGATATGCAAATTAGCATCAAATTTGCATACCTCCTTTCAGAAAAAGAACATAGTCTAAATGTACCCTAACACGTGATAGGGCACTGTCAAATTTCAAATATGATACGGGGTTACAGCATGTCAGTAATTAGATAGGAAACTACCAAGAAACATCATCTGGGGTGTTTCATGAAGGATGTTAGTGATTCCTCTTGCAGCACTTTACCCTCAAAGTAAACAGGATCCCAGAAAAGAGGTTAGCAGCAAAATGCTGCTGCAATGTTGTCTTCTGTGCACTGAAACCCCAACCATTCCCAGTACACTCCTTTCATCAATGGAGTGATATCACTAGCCAAGCAAGTGTAGACAAAGCCTCAGGGATCCAATCTATTTCTTCTATCATTCCCAGTATGTATAGATGCCGTAACAGGTAATAGAAAATCGTATATGGACAACACAAACGGATAGTCTCTTTTACAATGTTAATGTAAAATAACGATAGTATACCTAGTGTGCCTTCAGCAGAGGTAAGCAGTAGCCCAAGATGCTTATTAGCTCTAGAGTTCTTTTCAGAAGATTCTGATGCCTGTATGAAAAAATATATATATATTATTTGTTCTATATACACACACCCCAAATGATTAAAGGAGTAAGATAATAGTCACTGTAAAATCCAGTGCTGTACTTATAGCTTAAAACAATTCTCTTATTTATTCACATGAACACAGCAGTTCACTTTCCAGTTGGTGAGCTTTATTTTTTATTGTAAATTAAAAAGTTTTACTGATTCTGAGTAATTTCCTTGTACTCTTCCAAAGAACTACAATTTCAGAACACATAATTGCTGCTCTGGGTAAGGAAAACATCCACTCTCCATGCCCAAAGCACGGACGTTACTTTTTCTTGGGGGTGGAAGGAGGCAGATAGAGATAGACAACAATTTCATCCTAATTCCAAAGGAGGAGGGGCAAGCTGATGGATGGAAAGCATCATCCTTAACATATTCAAAGGGACAAAGGAAAGAAGCAGGCAGCTATACTGACTTTGCTCTTATCAAGTCTCGCAAATCAAGCATAAATGGACCTGGCCAGTCCTAGACTAGGAGACTCCAGAGGAAGAACCAAGTGCAAGATGACCCAGAGTTGGCAATTTAGTAAACGGCATTCCTTCATTCTCAGCCAGAATGGAACAAACATCCCAGTGAGATATTAGAGGTAAAGGTATTGAAAATGCCATTTTGAATGGGACATAAAAAATGAAATATCACCTGAAATCAGCTGTGAATTCTTCTTGAGTATTGCTATGAACTTTTAAACAGCTCCTGTATTGTATCCCAGGAACAGATTAAAATTATTTTTGGATATTATAAGTATAGTTTAGAGATGCCCGGTCTCTTTCCAGATGATAGGTACTGGCCAGGAGAAGTGTAAAATATCAGATTTATATGCAGAGCAAGTTACACTTAGAAATGAACAATTCCTAATAGTTTTGTTTTTCATTTCTGCCTACTTTGTCAACAGAACAATACGCTGTGGACACAGCTTTTATGTGGAGTTCCAAAAGGAGGAAGACAATTGACAATATAAGCAAACAGGGCAAGAAAAGATGGAAAACAGGTAACAAATGAATATTTCAACTGATGGAAATTTTGGGAGATGGATCTTATTCTATAAACAGTATGTATGTTATAAACAGTAGGTTTGTTATTTTTGGATTGTGCACAGAAAGCTAACGTAAGGGGGTGTCAGGGCTGTTTCCCCACTCTGGCACTCCGAGTGCAGAAGGTGGAGGCCCACAAAAGACCTTAAATACATTGCCTCTATAGACTCTGCTTACCCCACCGCAAAAAAAACCAAACACACACACCCACCACACCTCCCCAGAGTCACAGATGCACTGACTCTGGAAAGTAGGCTGCCACCATCAAGTGATTTAAACCCTGAAAAAACAGGAAGAAATACTTAAATTTCTTCCCCGGGGTACCCCAAGCTCTGCGAGGCAGACACACAGAGACCCCCTGTTATCTTCCAGGACACAAAATAAAATCACTGCCTTAACAAAGGTAATTTTATTAACAAATACTTGCTAAAGTATACTTGGTTGCTAGGTGTTACAGGACAGCTGAGAAAAGAACAGATCAAAACACAAAGAAACAATCTTTTTGGGCAGTAGCTTAAATATGGTCAGTGGGGGAAGGAAGGCACATGGAAATCATACAGAGAAGTTTAATCAAACAACAAAAACAAAGAAAAATACCCTGATCGCGACTAAATATACATTTTACCCTTTTTTACTCGTACTCCCATCATGGTCCAGTCCACTTCCATGCCCCAAATTCCTTGGAGGCACGGTAGTCCTGATTACGGCATATAGCTCCCTCCAGCCTTTAACTCAGAACACACAAAAAGGAAGAAGCAGCTAGTCAAATACAAGTCAAATTTCAGTAGTCTTTCCCATTGGCATTCCTTTCTGCCCACACCCCTGCTAGCCACCTGAGTTTAACACTTTAGTCACCGGGTGCTGGCCAGCACGCTTCCTATCCATCACAAGGGGAAAAGCCTTATGATCATCAGTTTGACTCTTTAGGAAACCAGGATTTTACCTCAGGCACGGAAGTGCTCTCAAATCCATCACCACATCTAATCCATGCACTGGAAATAGAAGAAGTAGCCACTGCTGTCCCAACATTTGCTTTTCTCAACCCTAGAGGTGTCTCATCTGGAAAAGATGTACATTCAGCATCCCACACTCGTTTTCTCTACAAAGAAAATGGTAAATTAATTAAAAATAAATATGAATGGCCAATAGCTTAAGCGCAGTAAATCTGGACCACCACTTGGATTACCAAAGAACAGTAATTTCTGTTTTTTAATAAATTGGAAGGGTTCCGAAAAGAGCCATGAGAATGATTAAAGGATTAGAAAATATACTTTAAGTGTAATAGACTCTAGGAGCGCCATCTGTTTATTTTAAACAAAAGGTTAAGGTGTAATTAGTCTGCAATAGGGATGTCAACATGTAGTGAACGATATGATTAATTCATAAAACTAGGCTTATTGGTTAATCCTGTCAGGATTAAGAGGCAGAGGCAGCAAGGAGCGGGAGAGGCGGGAACCGGTGTCAGTGGGGAGCTAGCTTAAAAGTTGGCTCCTCACCCCCGAGCACCAGCTCCACCTCTCCCCCACATTGCTGCCTCTGGGTAGAGGCAGCAGCATGTGTGCGTGTGGTGGGGGGAGGTGAGGTGGCAGAGGAGGCTACTCAGTGAGATGCCTGAGTAGCCTGTCTGCAGGGAGCTTGGGCTTTCTAAATTGGCTCTCCTGGCAGGCCAGCTCCTGCCTGCCACTCCACGCTGCTGCCTCGGATACAGAGGCAGTAGTACGGGGTGACAAGGGGCTCCCTAGGAGTGAGGCTGGGAGCGCAACTGGCTGCTGGCCCTGCCCCCGGGGGACTATCGAATAGTTATGTAACCACTAAATTTTGATGCGGTTACATAAATTATTCAATTACATAATATCTAACATCTCTAGTTTGCAGGTAATTACACAGGGAGCAAACATTTGATAACGGGCTCTTTGATATCTCAGACAAGCGTGTATCAAGATGCAAAGATGGATTCTGAAGCGAGACAAATTCAGACTGGAATAAGACAGTAAGGGTAAATTAACCATTGTAACAATTTAACAAGGCTCATGATGGTTTTTCCCTCACTGGCCATTTCCTTTTTTTTTTCCTTTTTAAGAAAGATGCTTTAGACTCAAAAGGAACTAACTATATTGGTGAAGTTCTATGGCCTTCATTATACAAGTCACGATAGATGATCACAGTGCCCCTTCTGGCCTTGGACTCTATTAATCTGCGAGATGGGAAACTGAAGTCCATGCAATCATTACAGATCCAAAAACACTTACCAAGAATAAAACATTGATCATAACATCCAAAGGAAATTTTATCACCAATAACTACCATATAATCTGTGAGTATAAACACCACCTGTCATTTCAGCTAGACAGCATTTTCTAATTATCCTTAATAGGAATGACTAAGAGCAATACATTTCATGACTAAGTAATTGCCTCCACTGCAGGAACTGAATGAAATTCTGTATCATGCAGGCACATTATCTTAGTGATGCTTTCCCACTTTAAAAATACATGGTTAATCTACATAAATATTTCTCAGATGGTTATACAAACAGTACTAGTGGCACATGGACTGCAACTAATTGAAGTTATTACGGTGGTATGGCCATTACAGGTCATTGTTAGATATGGTACAGCAGGTTGTGAAGTTTGAGAACAGGTGGTATAAGTAGCACATATTGGCATATCCAATGTCTTCAGAATTTCACACTAATTTAAGCAATTCATATTCCCATGAATCATTAAGAACTACTCAGATGATGGTACATATGTTTTCAGCCAGGAGCTTATTGTACTCTCCAAGTTAAAGGCAGACGTAAAATGTGCTTCATTTCAAAACTATAGGGAAAATGTTATAAATCCTACTGTTATATTATACCAAAAAAGGTCATTATAAATATATATGCAGCCTAGGTATATTAAGATATTATGTAATTGTATAGTCATGTAACCACATGAAATCTTAAGTGGTTACACAAATATTCAATAGTCTCCAGAGGCAGGGCCAACAGCCAGTGTGCTCCAGCCCCAACCCTGGAGAGCCCGCTGCCACCCTGCACTGCTGCCTCTCTATCAGAGACAGCAGCATGGGGTGGCAGGCGGGAGCTGGTCCGTGAGGGGAGCCAGTTTAAAAACCAGCTCCCCCCGCACACCAGCTGCCTGCCACTCTGCGCTGATGCCTCTGATGTGTCTGTGGAGGGTCCGAGCTCCATATGGAGAGAGGCTACTCCATGGCTGCAGCGCCTGTCCATAGAGAGTTCAGAGCCCCCACAGATGGGAGCTGCTGCTGCGAGGCAGCCTTTGTCCGTGTCGGACCAGGGCCACCATGGACAGAGGCTGCCTCGTGGCAGCCGCCCCTGCCTGCTGCTGCCGCCAGCTCCTCCCAGCACCAGCTCCTGCCTGATCCTCCCATCTCTGTAGGAGAAAGTGTGAGGGGGGAGGGGAGAGGAAGGCGGATCCACGGATCGAGCATGTGCATGGAGCCTACTTGAAAGCTCGTTTCAGTATCCTGCCTATCCCCCTCACCCTCTGCGCTGCTCTCTCTTTATCAGAGGCAGCAGCGTGGGGAGTGCGGTGGCAGGTGGATTCGGTGCTCATGGGGAACTGGCTTTTAAGCAGAGAGTAGGGATGTTAACTAGCAATTAATTTACTAGTAGAGTAGTCAATGGAATTTCCATCAACTAGCTGATAGCCACTTCCATGTTCCACCTTTGAAATATACAAGAGCCCCAGTGGGAGCTCTTATGAATTTTGAAGTTGGAATGCCACATGGAGTCCAGGGCTACTGGGAAGTCTCGCTGGCCCCAGGATCCATGTTTCACTTCCTCTTTGAAATGCACAAGAGTCCCCAGCTGATCCTGGGTTCCACGCAGCATTTCAAAGTGGCAGTGCTGCACTGAGCTCAGGGTTAGCTGGGGAGATCCTGGGCTCCCAGTGGCATGCCAGCTTTGAAATTCCAGGTACAGTCTGGGGTCAGCTGGGGTGTCCCAAGCTAACCCTGGGCTCAGTGAGGAGCTGCCGCTTTGAAATACTCCCTTTTCTCCCTCCTCTTGCTGCCCCTATATGACAGGATAGGCAGTTTCAAACCTGGAGAACCAAGCATCACAGGAAGAAAAACAGCCAAAGGGGAAGACGCCCAAAACTACTTTTTTAAAAAAATATAAGAGTTAGATTGTTAACTAGATTAGTTTAACAACAAGACTAACTCTAATCTAACAAATTTGAAAAATATCAGGAGGGCAGCTATTGATTCCGACTGAAGCAGTTGCCGCAGAGAAGGCACTGAAGGAACGGTTAGCTATATGTGGAGAATAACCACAGCGGTGCATGCCAGCTGCTCCATGTGCATAGCTTACCAAGGCACTGCTAAATTCTCCAACTAGAGGTACAGTGGCACCCCATATACCTAAGGGAGAGCACCCACTGGGACACTCCTTGAAGAAGAATTAATTATTTCACAACCCTTTCAAGTTGTAAATGAATATACTGGCATAAGTATAATTGTTGAAAAGAAAGTTTGCCTTTGCAGTCCTGATGATTTCTGGTAATTAGCGATTAAATAGTCATCATGGGAAATCACAAAGAAGTTATTCAAAAATTTCTGTTGCTGAAGAGAAAAATTTCTATTTTTTAAATTAAATTCTGTCTTCATGCCATCATCCCAGCAGGAACATTGCAATTTATTCATGAGTTTACACTCAACTGGATTTTTTATGCCAGATTAAAAACAAAAGCCAAGAAGGATTTTGTAAAACAGAATTTTTAATCCATTTCCATTACTGTGTTTATTGGATTTCATATAAAACTAGAGAAAGAGATACACAGCTTGCTATTAAAATTTCTTGCTCACATTGTCCTTGAACTCATAGTAAAGTTTCTTGGCACAGAGAAATCAGATGCTTCCATCTGATGTGTAGCACAGGGGGAAGAAAATAAAAATTCAATGGAGAAGAAAGCTGTAAGAGCAGAATAATAGGGTAATGGTGATAGAATCGGTATTTTATAGTTGAGTCAGGAGTTGTGTGCTAAAATGAGATGTGGAGTAAAAGCTACTTTATAAAGCACACTCCTGTCCCCAGAGAGACAGTTTAGCTGAATGAAGAGGTCATATCTACACTAGGAAGAAGAGATGGATTTTAAAAACACGTGCATTAATACAGAGAAGGCAAGTTGCAGTTTTAACATGTTTCAGTTGACAGAAAACTTATATCTCCATGCTGATAAAAGATACAAGACACAGCCATGTCTGGCCTTGCTCAGGTGACTCAGGGTGGGGCTCAAGGGCTGTAAAAGTACAGTACAGACATCTGGGTCTGGGACCAGGCTTTGAGACCTCTTGGGTCTCAGAGTCTAGGTCCAAAAGTTTACTAGGGATGTAAAAATGCGGTTAAAAATGTAACCATATAACCACTAAAATTAGAGTGGTTACATGTTGCAGGATCTACAGGAGAAAATTGAAATAGGCTTTATATATGTTCCAACCCCTAACGGTTAATCAGAACCAGTTAACCTTTTACATTCCTAATGTTTGCACAACAATTTTGTAGTCCTACAGCCTGACCCCTGCAAGCTCATCACCTGACCCAGACCAGGCATTATCCTTTATTGCAATTTAGTCATACTGCTCTCTATGAATAAGTCTAAACTACATCCCTTTTTCGATAAAGGGATGTAAATTAGACATATCAAAATTGTAAATGAAGCTGGGATTTAAATTTTCTGTGTTTCATTTGTATAATGGCGGCTGACGCTTTTTTTCGAAAAGCAGTTTTTCAGAAAAAACACACAGTCAAGATGGGGATCTTTTGACAGAAATTCTCCATTTCGAAAGAACCTGTAACCAAAAATGAGGTTTGACCACGTTTTTTTGGGGGAAAAAATAAAAACCCGCGGCAGCATGGAAAATTCATGGAAAATTCAAATCCCAACTTTATTTACAATTTCAATATGTCTAATTTACATCCCTTTATTGAAAAAGGGATGTAGTTTAGACATACCCTATGGGAAGGCAGTTCCTTAATAGCTAATCATAGAATCACAGAACTGGAAGAGACTTTGAGAGGTCATCGAGTTCAGTCCCCTGCCCTCACAGCAGGACCAAGCACCATCTAAATCAGTGCTCTCCAACCTTTTTACACCCAAGATCACTTCTTAAATGTCAGAACAAGGCAAGATCTACTCCATCCTTCCCCCAAAACTCTACCCCTTCCTTGAAGCCCTGCCCTCTCTGTTCTCCTCTCCATCACTTGCTATCCCCAGCCCTTATACACACTCAGAGTACGGCTACACTGACGCTTTTTTTTTTAAATTCTTCTGTAGGAAGAGGTTTTTCCAACATTTGGCCCTTTCTTTGGAAGCCTGCTTATTCCTCTTGGAACGAGATACACAGAGATTGCCGAAAGAGCATGTTTGCTCTTCCACTAAAAAAGGTGGAAGAACAAACGCATCCGTGGGCACAGAAGAGTTCTTCCCGGAAAAACTCTTAGAGTCTAGCCACACCCTCACTGGGTTGAGAGAGGATGTGTGGGCTCTGGGATGGGAATGAGGGATTTGGGTGTGGGAAGCAGTGAGAGGTGCAAGCTCTGGGAGGGAATCTGGATGCACGATGCTGGCTCGTGGAGGGGGCTCCAGGCGGGGGAGTGTTGGGTTCAGGTGGCGGGTTGGGGTGCTGAGCAAGCCACAGGCTTGTAGATGAGAGGGTGCAGGAATCTGGGTTGGGTATGTGAGGGGTTCAGGGCAGGGAGGTTGGGAGTATGATGGGCTCAGAACACAGATTTGCAGTATGTGGATGGTGCATGAGTGTTATGGTAGAAGACTGAGCATATGGGGGTGCAGGAATTTGGGGATATGAGAGGCTAAGGACAGGGATTCCAGTGTATGATAGGCTCAGATTTGGAGTCTGAGGAAGGGGTGCAGGAGTGTTATGATGCTGTGGCAAGATGGGGGCTTGGCCCCAACTGGGAGCTTGTCGGCAAGGATTCATTTTTAAATAAATTATGATGTCAAACACAAAAGATTCAGCAATGTCTTTATTTATGAGAGGGATGGTGTCATGGCTCCTTCCCCACTCTGGCATGCTAAATGCAGAAGTGTGGGCCAGCAAGTGTACCCCAAAGCCTTATCTACCAGGCTTTGGTATAAAACTTCCCCCAAAATCTTAAAAACCTAGATCTTGGGAATAAAACTTCTGCTGCCACCACCCAAATGTTGATAAAGAAATCAGGGGAAAGATAATTTGGGAAATCTCCCCCTAAAATAAAAATCAGGGCATACAATAAAAAGAAAAGACAGAACTTTTATTATTACAAAAATATTCCTGTTGCAGGCATAATGACTAGATGGGAAGGTAACAAAATATACTCATGGAGAAACTCCATGGGCCTAGAACTTAGTTACAAAGAAAAGCCAAAACTTATGTCGGATCCACACTTACGAACGGGGCTTTTCTCGCCCCGGAGCTCACAGGTGGCGGATCGCCACCCGTGTCCTCCGGGGCGAGAAAAGCTTCTCCCGGTCTCCCTGGTCTGCTAGGGGGGTCCAGCAAAGCCGCTGGACCCCCCAGCAGACCAGGGACACCAGAGCAAAGCCGCCGCCTGGGCGGCTTTGCTCGTTTGCCCCTGGTCTGCTGGGGGGGTCCAGCAGCTTTGCTGGACCCCCCCCCCCCCCCAGCAGACCAGGGAACAGGAGCAAAGCCGCGGAGCACGCCCGCAGCGGGACAGCTCAAGCGCGCCCGGGCTGTCCCACTGCGGGCGTGCTCCAAGGCTTTGCTCCCTGTCTCCCTGGTCTGACCAGCAGACCAGGGAGATGGGGAGCAAAGCCTCGGAGCACGCCAGCAGTGGGACAGCCCAGGCGCGCCTGGACTGTCCCGCTGCCCGCGTGATCTGCGGCTTTGCTCCGCGTCTCCCAGGTCAGCAGACCAGGGAGACGGAGCAAAGCTGTGGAGGACTTGGGCGGTCCCGCCACCCCCGTCTCCCTGGTCTGCTGGGGGGAGGGGTACAGCTAGTGCCGCCCACCAGCAGACCAGGCTTTTCTTGCCTACCCCTGGGGTAGAGCATCTGGGGGCTGCCGGGTTGGTCCCGCAGCGCCGCTCCGGACCAACCCAGCAGCACCCCAGCTGCTCTGCCCCAGGCGTCCTGATTCAGCCACTGCTGGTCAGTTTCAGCAGCGGCTGAATCAGGACGCCTGGGGAAGAGCAGGTGGGGTGCTGCTGGGTTGCTCCAGCAGCGCCGAGGAGCCGCGCTACTGGAGCAACCCAGCAGCACCCCAGCTGCTCTGCTCCAAGCGTCCCCAAGTCAGCCGCTGCTGAAACTGACCAGCGCTGACTACAGGAAGCCCGAGGCAGAGTTGCTCTGCCCCGGGCTTCCTGGAATCAGTCGCTGATCAGTTTCAGCAGCAGCTGACTTGGGGACGCCTGGGTTTCTTAAGCTGAATCTGTATGTAAGTCAGAACTGGCATACAGATTCAGCCACGGTTGAAACTGATCAGTTTCAGCAGCAGCTGAATCCGGACGCCAGTTCCGACTTACATACAGATTCAGCTTAAGAACAAACCTACAGTCCCTATCTTGTACGTAACCCAGGGACTGCCTGTAGTTGCAGGACTTCCATCCACCGCGCGAGAAACTGGTACTACCTCCAATGTCATTGGGAGGCAGGTAGCGGGGCTTCTTGGGGGTGGGGAGAAATGGGGGGACCCCCCAAACACTACGCAATCGACTAGTCAGGCACTCCCGATCACCCAGTCGATCGCGCTCGACAGGTTGGTGACCACGGATCTAGATTATCCCTGATCAATGTCTTTCCAACCTGCTGTTAAATATCTCCAGTGGTGGAAATTCCACAACCTCCCTAGGCAATTTATTCCAGTGTTTAACCATCCTGACCGTTTGGATGTTTTTCCTAATGTCCAACCTAAACTTCCCTTGCTGCAGTGTAAGCCCATTGCTTCTTCTCCTATGCTCAGAGGCCAAGGAGAACAACTGTACTCCCGCCTCCTTGTGACACCCTTTTAGATACTTGAAAACAACTATCATGTCCCCTCTCAGTTTTCTCCTTTCCAAACTAAATAAGCCCAATTCTTTCAATCTTCCCTCATATCGCATGTTCTCTTGACCTTTAATCATTCTTGTTGCTCTTCTCTGGACCTTCTCCAATTTCTCCACATCTTTCTTGAAATGTGGTGCCCAGAACTAGACACAATACTCCTACTGAGGCCTAATCAGCACAGAGTAGAACGGAAGAATGACTTCTTGTGTCTTGCTCACAACACACCTGTTAATGCATCCCAGAATCAAGTTTGCTTTTTTTTTGCAAGTGCTATACTGTTGAGACACATTTAGCTTGTGGTTCACTATGACCCTAGATCCCTTTCTGAAGTACTCCTTCCTAGACAGTCGCTTCCCATTCTGTAGGTGAGAGACTGATTGTTCCTTCCTAAGTGGAGTACTTTGCATTTGACCTTATTGAACTTCATCCTGTTTACCTCAGACCATTTCTCCAGTTTTTCCAGATCATTTTGAATTATGACTATCGCCCAAAGCAGTTGCAACCCCTCCTAGTTTGGTATCATCTGCAAACTTAATAAGCATACTCTCTATGCTATCATCTAAATAGTTAATGAAGATATTGAACAGAACTGGTCCCAAAACAGACTCCTGCAGAATTCTACTTGTTATGTCCTTCCAGCATGACTGTGAACCATTAATAACTACTCTCTGAGAACAATTATCCAGCCAGTTATGCACACACCTTATAGTAGCCCCATCTAAGTTGCATTTGCCTAGTATATTGATAAGAAGATCATGTGAGACCGTATCAAATGCCTTACTAAAATCTAGGTATAATGAGATTTAGATACATTTTGTCCTTCCTATATTAGGGTTTTAATATGTGTCTTGCTACAAGTTAGGACAATTTCTTGTAAGCTGTTACAGGTGCTGCAAAACTAAAACAATCACTAAATTAAAGGTATCTTAGGCCCTCAGAAACCTACCCACGGTATTATAGTCTAAAAGACTGGGGAATTTTAAAGTTTTGTTTCTTTCCTCCACACCCCAGTCTGATTCATATTTTTCCCTGTTTTCACCCCATTCTAAATATTTGTAACAAAACATCCTGAGGACACGTTGTTCCCACAAGAAATACAGCAGTAACAGTGAATTTTCTTATTCTTTAGTCACAAGATTGCAATAAAATTATCTTTCTCTCTGGCATGAAAATTGGACACATCAATAAGATCTTGCGTAATCTGTTGAATGTTATGCATGAAGAAACAGAACATCTGGCATGAAAAGTCGCTGAATCAGGCTCAAGAAAGCTAAATTAAAAATACTCCTAATGTGTTCCTCATGAAATAAAATTTTATTGCAGTGCAAAAATATGTTAAATATCAGTACATCGCACAGAACTTCTGAAGACAAAAAGCTGGCCTCTGAAGTCATACATAAAAAAAAGTAAAGTGCTTATGCTTGATGGCTTACTTTGATGGAAAATATTTGCTGCTTCCATTCAGGAAGGCATTAGACTTTGTCTGTGGTATTGTTCCTTCTACTGGAGTCAAAAGTTGTATTGCCATTTAAGTGGAATCATAATCAGTCCCTCTATGTAATTGATTTAGAAGCTAATCCTGTAACCATCATGCCTATAATCATTTCCAGATAAATAAATTGTCAGCCAGTCTACAGGAAAAGGAACAGAAAATTCAAAAGATAAATAATGATTCAAGTAAGTGCATAGAATGAAGCATGAGGCATAATGGTTGCCTACCTTTAATATAGCACACCCATTTTGTTAGTGTCATAAACAAACCCAATTCCGCACATTTTGGCTCATGTCAAGTAAATTGTTTGCAAACAATCCCACCTAAATCAACAGAACTACTTGCATACTCTCAGAGCCAAATTCTGCCACCTATATTTAACTCTGGAGTAGTATTTAACTCTGAGTTGTCTTACTAAAAAAGGTTCTAGTTCCCAATGACTGACTTGACTGTGAATCAAAGAAAGAATGACAAGATCACTCAAATGAGTATCAACTTGTTACTCTGTTATCAACCATGACATCAAGAGTTATCGAAGGCACTACTCATTGAAGTAAGAGTGGACATTGTCAAAGACCTCAGAACACCCAAAGATAGCAAAAGGCTTTCAATACAGCTTTAGTATTGAATGTGCTCAACTTTTTGAAACTTGGCTACTTATTTTGATGTCTCAATGGCAGTCTTGAAAATTCGAGCTGCAGTTTTGCATGCTGAGCTTTTCTGGCACAAGACATGGCCAAAGTAAGAGATTATGGGGCTGTAAGTATTAGAGATGTCACCAGCTAACTCAGGCCTGGGCAAAATATGATCCGCAAGCCCAACACACACATATATAATACTGCACATGAGAATAAAAATAAGAGTACTGATGAGTTTCTGAAAAAGAATTTTCTATTACTATAAAAGTAACTGTTTTCCCTCAAACTCAATGGCAAGGTTTCATCTTAAACCCCACCCTAAATAGTCAAAATATTGTTTACAACTAAATTCCAGATGAATGAAACCATTGCCCTTGCTTTTGGACCAGCCTCCCTGTTATCATGTGCCATTGACCCTTCCTTTAATCTTTATTTAAAAATCTATTTTTTTTTTTGCCTAGCTTTCCCATCACTAATCAATTATGGTCTGACCTGCATAAAACAGCCCATTGAACTAGGGACATAAACAACTAGTCCACTAGTCGCTGCCCCCCGCCCCTTGCTGCCTCTATCTGAGAGAGGCAGAGGGAGCAGGAGCTGGTGCTGGGGGGGAACTGGCTTACAAGCTATTCCCCCCAGCATCATCTATGCGGGAACATGAAGGTAGAGGCACAGCAGGAAACAGCGTGAGCAGGGACTGAAGCAGTCTCCCCTCACTCCGGTTCTGCTGTGATTGTACATTTCAAAAGCATAAGAGCCCTGATGGGACTCTTGTGCATTTCAAAAGTGGAAGCCCCACGCAGGGTCAGGGGAAAAATACAGGCCCTGTGCTCCTTGAGGGTGTCTGCTTTTGAACTGAAGCAAGAGCCTGGTAGGGCTCTTGCTACAGTTCAAAGACAGAGGCTCCCTTATCGACTAATCAAATAGCCGATAGGATTTCCATCAACTATGTGATTAGTTAATTAATCTACATTTAACATCGCGACACAGAACTCCCCTGAATTAATTCCTGTTTGAACAAGAGCATTTCCTTCAGAAAAACATCAAAACTTAATTTAAACTTTTCTAGTTTCTACCAGAACCTTTGGCTAATTTACCTCACTATTAAAAGTTACACCTTATGTCCAGTATGAATTTGTTTAGCTTCAACTTCTAACCTTTGGATCATGTCATACCTTTTCTCTACTAGATAGAAGAATACTTTAATTTTCTGTTCCTATGTAGATACCAAAAGATCGATCAATTCACCCCATAACTATCACTTTACTCAGCTTAACAGACTGTAAACAGTATCTTCACTGTAAGATGTTTTTCAGTTCTTTAATCATTGTCATACCTCTTCTTTGAACCTTTTCCAGTTTACTGTAGTCAATTACTTCATTTTATCATTTGTTTGAGTGATGCTATGAGAAACATGTCACATTATGTATAGTTACTGTATGCTAAATAGATTTAGATTGTAGAAGTATAATATTGATTAGTAGTTAGATGTATTAAGTTCACTGGGTATCTAAGTAAGTGGGGCTGAAATGTAAGGGTTATCAGAGTACGTCTACACTATGGGAAAAGGTCGAATTAAGAGACGCAACTTCAGCTACATTAATTGCGTAGCTGAAGTCAAAGTAGCTTAACTCGACTTTTAGCGTTATTCACACTGCAGGAAGTCCAACGCAGAAACTCTCCCTTCAACCTCTCTTACTCCATAGGAAGCAGGACTACCAGCATGAACAGGAGTTCCCCTCTCAATTCAAATTAGCTGTTTTAACTAGACCTATTAATTCGAACTCTGGAAGATCGACAGCAGCAGCTTCGATCATTCTCTATAGGGAAAACGCATCCTAAAATTTTAGCTTAGCAATACTAGGCCATCAGCTTAAGAAATGCTAACCTAAGACATAGGTAAATGACTAAAGAATGACCTTGTGCCACAGAATTATGGGAACAGGTGTACCAATGGATGGTATTCCAAGAAATTATTTGTAAGAGTAATTTTAGATCACATATTGCCCTAGATTAGGGGTGGGAAATAATTTTTGCAAGGGAGGGGTCATTTAATTAATTTTGGTATGTGGTCACGCACCAGCTCCCCCCTCCCACCTCCAGAAGGGGCAGAGCCTGGGGTGGACACATGAGGGTGGAGATTAGCCCTACCCCAGAGTTGTCTGAGGCTCTGAATTAAAAACACAGCAAAGGGCTTGCATCTCCAGCCCTCCCACTACCGTGTTGCCTGGCAGCTGCCTGGGGTTGTGCAGCTTTAAAGGGCTTGTGGCTCCTGCTCCATCAGGGTAGCACCATGACTAGGAGCTGTGAGTCATTTGAATAGGATCCTGCTGCCTGAGCCAATGCCTGGAAGTTCGATGGCAGCAGGATATAAATAGAAAGTGGCCAGATGCAGTCGGCAGGCTGGATCAAAGACTTAGGTGGGCTGCATCTGGCTCCTGAGCTGCATCTGACCCCTGGTCTGCATCCAATCCCAAACCACCTTTTGTCCAGCTCTGCCCTAGAGGCACATTTTTTCCTTAACACAAGCTTTAACTGAAGAATACAGGTTGTGTGTCAAGGTTAATAAGAATAAAAGGAACTATACACAATCTATGAAAAACAGGGTACCTCAATAGTCTTTGGGGAGAAAATAAAAATGAGGAAAAAATAGGGTGGACATCTTCATGCACATGCACTGAATCATAAATTCGGCAAAATGAACTCCCTATAAGAAATCTCCGGCAAGAACCATCCCTCTCCAAATTAATTTGCAAGCAATGCAGCCATGAGACCTTATGAATGTTGTTAAATATGTGAGTTTAACTACATTTGTAACTTCTGTATAGATCTTCAAAGGATTTCTATATGCTTGCATAATCAGAACCTTTAGCACAATGTTAATAAAATTAAAACAGACTAGATCTGATACTTGTAGATGTACAGATGTGTGGTCACTACCATTGGTCTTTATGTTTTCTAGAGCAGTGATTCTCAAACTTTTTGGCCCGTGGTCCACCCCATGCACAAGACAAACCTTTCTGTGGACCACCAATTACTAATGGAAACTCGCCATTAAATTACACCTGAGCCATTTTGCTAGTGCTGCAGCTAGGGAGAATGGTTTAATTTAACCAGTAAGAAAGGGAGTATTAATCGAAATTATTGAACAGATTAAATGCTTTAAGTTTCTAATGTTTAGTTTACCAAATTTCATTTTAAATAACACAAAAGGTTTCAACATTGTCTTTATTTATGGCAGGGAACCTTTTTGGGGTCAGGTGCCACTGACCCACAGGAAAAAAAAAATCAGTCAGGGACCACAAGTGAAAAGCAAAAAACAAAAACAAAAAACCCCCACAATCTCCAACACCCACTGATGTGTCCCCCAAGTGAGACACCTCACTCTCCTGACATTTCAGTCCCTCAGGGGGCTGAGGAGGAGGGAAGACAGAAAAGAATGAGGTTCAAGGCTTCCCATAGACCAGTTTACCTTTTCTTTGGTGTTCTGAGGTTGGTGGATTTTGTGGACCTCCCTCTCCCAAGGCTCTGGGGTGGGACCACAAATGAGGGGTTCAGTGTGCGGGACAGGGCAGCCAGCAAATAGAATAGGAATGGAGGTGTGAGATGTGGGTGGGGTGAGGATGCAAGGTCTGGGGTGGAGGTAGGGTACAGGAGCAAGCTGTGAGTAGGATTTCTGACCAGGAAGAGGGGGCAGAAGGAAGGGTACGTGCAGAGCCTGACCAGGAGGAAGGGTGCAGGAGTAGCGCGGGGGAGTGCATGAGGATAATGGAGATGCCCCTACTGGATGTGAGGGGAAGGAGAGCACTTAATCAGCCTTTGAATCCCCTTTCCCCGCACTCCCAGCTGCAGTCTCCCGCTTCTCCCATTAGCCAGATTCTAGCCAATGGGAGCAGAGAAGAAAGCCTCTAAGACAGCATGTCCCTGCACTGGTGTTTCCCCAGCTGTGGGAGGGGGAGCACGCAGAGGCACTTCAAGCTCTGCTTCTTCCCTATGAACCAGATCCGATGGGGAGGCTGGGGCTGTCTCCCTTCTCCCAGCAGGAAGCTGGCACTCCAACTTTGGGGGTGCCGGTGCAAGGCTGAATCGCCAGGGCAGACTCCCCACTGCAGTGGAGGTTAAGTTCAAACTACAGCCCACCTCAAAGCAGCCATAGACCACCAGTGGTCTGCTGACTGTGTAGAGGCTCTAAATCTGAAGCAGGTAGCAGATACTGTTGCCAGCAGAGTTGAACTCAAAGCGGTATAATACAGTGTTTCTAAATTCACTTTAAATAAAATTTTAGGCTACATTACTGACCTCCTTCTTGAATTGTTGCAGAAATCTCAGTAGAAATCATACCAGTGCCAATACAGACAAAAACTAGGGCTACCCAATATTACCTTGTTAATGCTTCCAAAAATTGCACTAGCCCTCTTAGGCTATATCTTGACTGCAAAGAAAAGTTGGAAAAAGATATGCAAATTGTGACTCACAATGTGTGTATCTTTTTCCGCTTTTCTTTCAGAAGAGGCTTTTCCAAAATTTGGCCTGTCCATACGGAGCCAAATTTTGGAAAAATCTCCTCTTTCAACACATCCCTTCTTCCTCATATAATGAGGATTACAGGGATGGTGAAAGAATGCAACCGCTTTTTTGGAAATTGTTCAAAAAAAAAAAGAAGCAGACGCGTTCCTCGGATGCGGCATAGCTTTTCTAGGATACGGTATCCCGGAAAAGCTATGCAGTGTAGAGTGTAGACATAGCCTTATCCACAACCAAAGAAAATGTCAAGAACTATACTAAAATTTCAGAACAGAAACCTACAGCTGGGTAAATCTTTTTGCATGTTTTTTGCTTCTTCATGAATGAAAAAGAAGAAAATCTAATTGGCTGGTTAATGAGCACTGCAGTTTTATAGACCCAAACTTGGGAACTATCAACGTACACACAGCCGGACAGGGAAATGTTACAATACTTATTTATTATAATGGGGGGAAATCTTTAACCTGAGCACCTACATAGGGTGAAAGGAGAGGAAGAGGCAGCCTGCTATTTGGAAGCAATTGTGCACAAAACATATAGTTGCAAGCTGAAAAGAACATAAAGTTGAACTATCATTTTCACACAAAATGCTGTTATTCTTTGGCTATACCAAAGACGTTTGCAGCATATTGAGATAACTGGTCGGGGTTTTTTTTTTATAGGATTTGCCAATTTTGTAAGCACTTGTGCATGAACTTTTAAGCCTATCCTTAGGCACCATCTGAAGATAAAGTTAAAGTTAACCATGTGCATGTTTGGACAAGTCCTCGGATAGTGATAATGCCATGCACAGAACTCAGGGGGCCAGGGCTCCAAGCTTTCTTGCAAGACCCCTCTACAAGTTACCAGAGGTTAAACAGCAAGCGTGGGCTCTGCAAGCGCTTAAGAGAGGCCACAGTAGGGTTCACTTGTGTCCGTTAAAGATAAATACGCTGCAATCCCCGCAGCATAGTGGCAATGGCCAGCTCTTACGTTGCCTGCCGCTTTCCGGCTAGAGAGCGGAACGCACTTCCCAAGGGACAGCAGCACCCCGGGAAGCGAGGGGCACACCCGTGGTGGGGGGCAGGCCGAGCCGCCCGGGCAATGTCGCTCCCCCGGTACATTTCGCAGGTGTCTCTCACCGGCGCCCCCTGCGCCGAGGCTCCCACGCTGCGCTCGGCGCTGCACAACTGACGCCCGCGCGGCTGACTCCGCCCCCGCCCTCCTCCACCGGGCCCCGCGCCGCTCACGCGCCGGTACCTTCCTACTGGCCATCGCCCCCTGTGCTGCCACAGCCGCTCCCTTGCCACGTGACAGAGATGCCCGGGGGGGGGGGGGGGGAGCGCACTGACTCCAGTTCCCCGTTTCTCGGGCGGGGTCTGCACCCTTCCTGCCACGCCCCCTCCTTTCCAGTTTGGCGCCCGCGGCACAGCAGCTTCTGATTGGCTAGGCGTGCGGGAATACGCGTGACGTGGCGCGGGGGGGACATTCGTTTATCGTATTCCGCAGAGCAAGTCCGCTGTGGAACTTGTGCGTCCGCTCCCCCTTAGTATGCGCACGCGCAGGATGGGTGCGTGAGAGTTGGCGAAGGGCTGGGATCTGCTCGCCTTTGCGGAGCTGGGAGCCTGGGGAGGGGCAGAGGCGTGAGGAGGGCGGCAGAGGGCGCCTGTACCTGTCTCGCGCACTTCTCAGCCCTTGTGCCTGCTGCCCCCTAGAGGCCGCGCGTGGGACTGGGTCCAGCTGGTCACTGGGCCTTTCAAGGGCTTGGTGACAGCAGGATGGGCAATAATTTTTTTTACCTGGCCCACTTCAGACATTTTTTAAGTAGCCCCAGGCCACATGGGAAGGGTCGGGGCCCGGATATGTCCCTGCTTCCCCAGCCACAGACCATGAGAGAGTTCTGCTCCCTTCCCTCCTCCCCAACCTCAGGCCAAGCAAGGGCTTGGGGGAGCACAGGAAGTCTGCTCCTGCCCTGCCAGAAGCCCGTGGTGCTTCCAGCCACCATGCACGCCTTGCAGGGTGGGGGCAGGGTACAGGAAACTTTGCCTGCTTCCCTTATCCCTAGGCCCTGATTGATGGGGCAGGGGCAGCGCACAAAGTCTCCTCCTACCCTGCCTGGAGCACATGGCACTTTTAAGTATCACACGCTCCTTGCAGGGCAGAGGAAATTTCCTGTGCTCCCCCTGCCCCTAGGCTATAATTGGCTTGGGGGCAGAGGAGTGGCAGGGCCACCGCAGGCTGGATCAACCTGCTTGGTGGGCCATATTTAGCCCGCGGAGGCCCTTTTGTCCACCCCTGAGTTACACAATCTACTGGGCAGCTCAGTTCATTGCTACCTTGCAGTCACCCTCTTCCCTGTGTAGCAGGCAGGCTGCTGTGTAGGGCTGTGACAGCTGCCACAAGATCACCTGGCTCTCTGTGGTTTTACGGGATCGGGGTAAGGATCATCTGTTTTCAAACCAGGTTTTTGTAAAAGGAAGTGGTTCTAGGATTGTAATGGAAGGTATCCATGTGCTCTCACCCGACACATGATAGTAACATTGCATGTCCCATGAGAGATAATTTAAATGCTTGTAACTTGCTCATTAATTACATGCCATAAGAACGGCCATACTGGCTCAGACCAAAGGTCCAGCTAGCCCAGTAGCCTGTCTGCTGACAGTGGCCAGCAGCAGGTGCCCCACAGAGGGTGGACCGAAGACAATGATCAAGTGATTTGTCTCCTGCCATCCTTCTCCAGCCTCTGACAAACAGAGGCCAGGGACACCATTTCTATCCCCTGGCTAATAGCCTTTTATGGACCTAACCTTCATGAAATTATCTAGCTTCCCTTTAAACTCTATTATAGTCCTAGCCTTCAAGCCTCCTATGGCAAGGAGTTCCACAGGTTGACTATATGCTGTGTGAAGAACTTTCTTTTATTAGTTTTAAACCTGCTACCCATTAACTTCATTTTGGTGTCCTCTAGTTCTTCTATTATGGGAACTAATAAATAACTTTTCTTTATTTGCCCTCTCCACACCACTCATGATTTCATATACTTCTATCATATCCCCCCTCAGTCTCCTCTTTTCTAAACTGAAAAGTCCCAAATGCATATCACATGTCAAATTATAAACATAAGCTGAGATCATGATAATAATGTTTTCAGGGATATATGGAAAGTGGCCAAACCAGTTCCTCAGAAATCAAGTGGTAGGTAGCTGATGCCTCAGCCACAGTTGAATAAGGCTGAAGGTCACTATTCATAAAAGTTGCTATTCTTTGACAGGAAAAGTGGCAGTGATCAAACAAAAATATACATCTTAGAAAGAAATAGCATAGAGTTCTCATCCACAGTGATTCTCTGTGCTCCCCGTTGGCAATGCTTTTCAGATGAAAGGATGGAACTATAAAAATCAGGGACAGACTTTCCAACAAACTGCGGATGTAAAGGGGTAACATGCCAGCATACCTTATTGGCATGCTTACCAAGGTAATCAGTTAACCCAGTGGTTCTTAAACATTTTAAGACCAAGAAACACCAAACAATTTTTTTTAATGGGGCACACCATGGATTTTGTATTGATGAAAAAAACGTCAGGGGGAGAAAGAGTTGGGGGGGAAGTTATTGAGAAAAAAAGGTCACCTGCCCCTTTGAGGGTGGCCATTTTTAATTCTGTTGTTCTCCATGGCACATCTCCGACTGCCTCGCGGCACACTGGTATGCTGTGGAACGCAGTTTAAGAAACACTGAGTTAACCAGTGCTGCAGGTATGCCTACTGCACCTTACTGCAGCTGGTGGGCCCTGCCCGACAAAAGCAGCCCTCTGCCCATGGCATGCTATAGTTGGGGGGTTGCTCCAGCAACCCACCACTCTCAGTGCACCATAATAAGCTGGTTAACCAGTTAATATTTTCAAAAGGATTTTACATCCATAAAAGAAGCTCCTCTCACTGCACCTGAATGGACAAAAGAAACAGCCACTGGACTGGAAGAGGGGCACTGACCTAAGAAGTTTGGTCATTAAGTCTGCTGAAAGAATTTGATGAGAAAACTTTACTTTCAATTTAACATAGATAGTTAAGTTAGGCACCTGTTGTGTTTTAGCTTTATTATCCTTGTATAATTATTATATCTGATTTTATGCCTCATTACTTACACTTAAAATCTATATATGTGTAGTTAATAAAACTGTGTGTTTAAATTGAAGTGTCTGGGAGATGGCAAGTTGTATGCATTATTATTCCTTTTAAAGGCCTGATAGACAATATAACTTGTATTGTCCAGGAAATCACAGGACACTACAATAACTGCTGATTAGTCTGACTTGGATCCTATTAAAATTAAACAGAATTGTGACCTGTCTCAAATCCATTTCTCAGTGCAAAAGTGTCCATGTGATCTCAGAGCAACCATTGTCTTAACAAGAACTAATTTGTTGACAGTCTCTGCAAGGAAGCCAAGAATTAAGAAAAGTCATGCCAAATGCATTGTCTAACTCTTGGAGTGATCCCACATTAGGATAAGATTTACTAATAGGATACTATGGGGAATGCTACTACCAGAACTGTGTTTCCTGTAGGTTACATCTAGACTGGCATGATTTTCCGGAAATGCTTTTAATGGAAAAGTTTTCCATTAAAAGCTTTTTCAGAACAGAGTGTCTAAATTGGCACAAACGCTTTTCTTACAGTAGGAAATCAGTGCTTTTGCGGAAATTCAAGCGGCCAGTGTAGACAGCTGGCAAGTTTTTCCGGAAAAGCAGCTGATTTTCCGGAAAAACTGGCCAGTCTAGACACAGCCCCTGAGACAGAGAATTTTAGTAGCAATTAAAGTATGTCTATATGGCAACTGGGGAGGCTGACTGTAGCACACGTAGGCATGCATCAAGTAGCTTTAATAATTCAAAAACAGCCATACAGGCAGTCCCCGACATACGCGGATCCGACTTATGTCGGATCCGCACTTATAAACAGGGCTTTTCTCGCCCCGGAGCTCACGGGCAGCGGGTCGCCACCCGTGTCCTCCGGGGCGAGAAAAGCTTCTCCCGGTCTCCCTGGTCTGCTGGGGGGGGGGGGGGGGTTCAGCAAAGCCGCTGGACCCACCCAGCAGACCAGGGACACCCGAGCAAAGCCGCCGCCTGGGCGGCTTGCTCGTTTGCCCGGGAGCAAAGCCGCCCAAGTGGCGGGACCCCTGCCGCCTGGGCGGCTTTGCTCCTGTCCCCCTGGTCTGCTGGGGGGGTCCAGCAAAGCCGCTGGACCCCCCCCCCCAGCAGACCAGGGGGACAGGAGCAAAGCCGCGGAGCACGCCCGCAGCGGGACAGCCGAAGCGCCTGGGCTGTCCCGCTGCAGGCGTGCTCCAAGGCTTTGCTCTCCGTCTCCCTGGTCTGCAGGGAGACGGGGAGCAAAGCCTTGGAGCACGCCCGCAGCGGGACAGCCGCGGCGCGCCTGGACGACTGTCCCACTGCCCGCGTGCTCTGCGGCTTTGCTCCGCGTCTCCCAGATCAGCAGACCAGGGAGACGGAGCAAAGCCGTGGAGGACTTAGGCGGTCCCGCCACCCCCATCTCCCTGGTCTGCTGGGGGGGGGCGGGGTACAGCTAGTGCCCCCCCCAGCAGACCAGGCTTTTCTTGCCTACCCCTGGAGTAGAGCAGCTGGGGGCTGCCTGGTTGGTCCCGCAGCGCCGCTCTGGACCAACCCAGCAGCACCCCAGCTGCTCTGCCCCAGGCGTCCTGATTCAGCCGCTGCTGGTCAGTTTCAGCAGTGGCTGAATCAGGACATCTGGGGCAGAGCAGCTGGGGTGCTGCTGCGTTGCTCCAGTAGCACCGAGGAGCTGCGCTACTGGAGCAACCCAGCAGCACCCCAGCTGCTCTGCCCCAGGCGTCCCCAAGTCAGCCGCTGCTGAAACTGACCAGCGGCTGACTACAGGAAGCCTGAGGCAGAGTTGCTCTGCCCCAGGCTTCCTGGAATCAGCCTCTGATCAGTTTCAGCAGCAGCTGACTTGGGGACACCTGGGTTTCTTAAGTTGAATCTGTATGCAAGTCAGAACTGGCATCCAGATTCAGCCGCGGTTGAAACTGATCAGTTTCAGCAGCAGCTGACGCCAGTTCCGACTTACATACAGATTCAACTTAAGAACAAACCTACAGTCCCTATCTTGTACGTAACCCGGGGAC
The DNA here is from genome assembly GCF_049634645.1 of Pelodiscus sinensis. NCBI lineage: Eukaryota > Metazoa > Chordata > Testudines > Trionychidae > Pelodiscus > Pelodiscus sinensis. The sequence continues at coordinate 70,345,907 of NC_134712.1, forward strand.
TGCCTGTACTTGGTCAGACCAATGGTCCATCTAGCCCACTAGTATCCTCTCTGCTGATAGCAGCCAATGCCAGAAGCTTGAAAGGGAATGAACAGAACAATGCAGTTATCAAATTCTCCAGTTCATATTATCTAGGCCCTGCATCTGACAATGAAAAGCTTATGGTATGTCTAAACTACCAAGTGTTGTCACCAAAAACTGCTTTTTAGCAATAAAATAGTGAGCATGTGCACACCCTACTGCAACTTTTGTATGGGAAAACGCCCAGTTTTGGCAACAAAAAACTTCCACTCTTTTTCTTTTCCCCTTCCTTTATTGTCAACAAAGCCAGTTTATATGCTGCTTTTTGTTTTGTTGACAGAACTGGCTTCTGCCATTATACAACAATGTGAAAAAAATCACTTAACTGCTCAGTCTCACTGTCCTCTTCTGTAAACAGGAATAGTTCTTCCTTCCTTTCAGAGATGCTTAATTCATTAGTGTTTGTAAAGCACTGACACATTCTGATGGAAGTAGCTATTCAAGTGCAAAAGTGTATTATTAAAGTCTATGCACCATATTTATGCTTACTCTTTGGAGAATGTAGGCATCATTTGGTAAAATTAGGACAGCCAGTTATCCTACCTGTTAGTTGATTTATCTGCTACAAATTGTCCGAGACAGAACATCAGAAATGGCTGCCCATCGCAGGGAGGCATAGCCTATAATACCTCTAAGGCTAGTATAGGGGGCTCTGTCTGTGAGGTGGAGTGTTTTCCATATAAGGGCATGTAAATTAATAATCTTCCCCTGCTTGCTTCCCCCCCCCCCCCCCCCCGCCATCATCCCTATCCTAATTGATTTTTTAGCTGTCCTAATTGCTTGTCAAGTGACAGTGGCTAAAAAGTTACTAAGTTAGTTTATAAATAGTTGTGGTTTAGGTTTTTTACTATTTTCTTGTATAAAGTTGTGTAAATAATCAGCCCTATGGACAATACCAGTGTTAATTCAACTGTTCCTAACCCCTGGGCAGTTATTGGGAATTATTGTGATTTAGAAAAGCCTCAGGGAATTGTTTTGTGTTGTCTGGCAATCTGTTTAATTTTTGTTCTGATGATTGTCTGGCGTCATCAAAATAAAATCAGTTTGTGCTTTTTGAAACCCCCAGTTATGGTCTCATCCTTTCCGGCATCCCTTCGAACCTCGTGTATTACGGGGACGGACACAAATCACCCTGCAGCCAGCATCCTTTCAGCATTCCTTTAGTCTGCTATTACTAATTCAAATGGATTTTGTGGGCGAGCAGATAACAGTCATGCACAGCTAATATGCCCTCTCATAAGTGCTGATTCCCTGGGTGTTCCAGGACTGGAGCATCCACAGGAAAAAAAAAAGTGGTGCTCAGCATCCTTCCTTCCCAGAGCCTCCCACCTGCATGGTCAGCTGTTCAGCAGCATGCAGTGGGACAGGAGTAGGGAAAGGAAGAGATGGGGAGGGAACAGAACAGGGCAGGGGTTTGGGGCAGAATAGGAGTCCATCACCTTCAGGGAAATCACAAAACAGCACCTCTGTCTTCTTTAGCTGAGTTGTTCAAAACAGAGTAACATTCAGAATGTTCTCACGTCTGCAATACATCTGCACTTTCCTTTTATATAGGTAATCTGCACATTAACAGATGTTCTCAATTGTATATGAAAGTGATCTGCTTTGATATACAAAAAAGTATTGTTACTGCATTGTAAAGGTGCATTTTGCAATGCCAGCTGAAACTAGATCACAGGGGATTTTTTTTCATATGGCAAAGGTCAGCCCCCTCTCCATGAATAGAGAGAACCTTATACCAAACTATAACCCTTCTGTGCAGAAGAAACCCAGCAAAGGAAGGGTCTCCGATCCTAGACTTCAGCCAGAGCCCTAACTCCTACAGTGCTATTTTTAGCCTCATAAGCAACCTGTAAGCTGAGTGGCTGCACAGCTTCATAGGTGATTCATCATACCTGCCTAGTCAGTCAGCCCTGAGCAGAGGGTTGATTAATCACCTGTGAAGCTGTGCTGCGATACAGGTTAGAGGGCACACTGCTCATAAGCCCAAATCAGTTGACCTAGGCTCTGAGATTTAGTACCAAGGGGTTGTCTTTGCAGCGGACACGGCCAAAGAGACCTAACATGAGTAAAGAGGAATTCCTGAGTCATGAAAAGAAGGCTGACGTATGTGCAAAGAACATAAGTCACATCTCTCTTCCTGTACTACAGAGATTCTTCAAAAAGAAAATATGAATCTGAATTATCTTTTCTACAGATCTTCTCTCCAATAGTCCCAGAGCAGTTATACCTACAGGGAACTTTCCTTCCCTGCAACTGCACTGGCTATAGTAATTTTCCTTCAAGAGGGTAATCCAGGCCAATGACTTCACTTAATTTTATGTACTCAATTTTGGCAACAGAATACATATAAGATATAAAATCCAGGTAATGTCATATATACAACATCTGCTAAAACAAAAAACACAAGGGGAGAGAGTATATTAGACTATTAGAGGAACTTAATGGAAAAAAATTTCACACATTCAAAACAAAAGACCTTGATGCTTTTAAAGTAAATTAATGTTGCTATAGAAGAATGGAGAAGGAATGGTACAGTATATGTCTAACAGCTTCACGGCAGAGGCAGATTTACAATTAAACATACCGTGCCTTGGCACGCCACCCGCCCCTCTCCCAATATGGGGCCTCCAGGGCCAGGGACTTCAGCAGGGGGCAGCCACTCTGGGGAGGGGGTAGAGCAGTCCCTCTGCAGAGAAGACTGTGGGGGGCTAAGAAAGTAGGGAGGAACATTTGACAAGTTCAGCAGTATTGATAATTGAAAGTGCCTCTTCACAAAATATTACTTATGTAATCCTTCTGCCAGGTAACACCAGCAGCAGTCAGGCCTGGATTCAATATCTAAGGGTTCCTCACCATCTATCTAACACAAAACTGGATTGAGCCCCTACCCAGTAACCTGGGAAATTCACACAGCACCCCTGGGCGCCTCCGGGAGGCAATGCTTCCCCACTTGCAAGCACAGAGTCTGAGTGTAGAAAAGAAACCTTTAATAAAAGGACAGGGAAGTAATGTGGCATTAATGTGGAAAAACACTACAAACAGAGTTCATAACCAAAATCATAAGTAACAGTCCCATCTCATGTAGGTTGAGCAATGTTCTTTTCCTCTCAAGTTCTTAAGTCCTGCAATGTAAATATCCCCTTCACATGCCCAACCCTTCTCTGCACCTCACTCACAGTTACTTCCATGGGTCAAGGCAGACCCAGAGTTCAGAGGTGTAACCGCAGAATTCACCTCCCAGCCTGAGTGCGGGGGAGATAAGGAAACGTCTTACTCACACTGCTGGTTGCTTGCCATCCACCTGCTCATTGCTCTTTGCTGCTGCCTTGCTAGCCATTCATCTCACCTCACTGCTTATCATGTTGCCACTGCTCTGCTAACTGCTCATTACGCCTCTCCATTGTCGCCCTGCTGGCTGCTCATCGTGCTGCAGCCACTCTGCTGGCTTCTGGTGGATTTGACTGTGAGCCAAACCTAGTGATTTCAGCTCTCAATGAAGTCAGCTCTTGGCCCAAAGCACAGGCCAGCCACAAGAAATTCCAGCCTCCACTGGAGTAAATTTAAAAATAATTAAAAGACTCCTTATGGAGTCTGCTGTAGTTTTGTCATTAGAAGGAGGGAGGAAAGAAACAGATTTAACCAGTCTTACAGGTCATGCATAGAGAGCACGCAGACTGCAGTTTCAGAGTCCTGCCCTTTCCCCAGTTAACTTCACAGAGTTTTGGCAGAGAAAACCTTGTTCATCCGAGATTCTTTACACTGACAGTTTCTCTCCTCTGAACTGAGTTAAATAAAGTCTGACTTTTCTGAAGTCCCAAGATAACTGCAAGCATTCGTGATCATATCTCACAATTCTTCCATTTAGTGTTAACAGTTTGTGACCCCATAGCAGCCAAATTGGTTACAATGGGCAAAACAGCAATCTAACAGTTGACTATCTAGCAGGCCTAAGCAAATTTACATAAACACACCCAGGATTTCTCTCTCATTCCAGATGGCTGTAATGGAAGCATTGATTCAAACCCTGTTTACACTTACGATGACTTAATTGACAATTTTGTAGAGAAAAAAATATAGAAAGGAAGCTAGCTGATTTTTTCCCCCCAAATTAAATACATTTCTTCAGAGGAAGTTAACTTTTGTTTTTCCTTTCATGCGTCATCTATACATTTTATTTTTACACATTTTCATGTTGGCTTAATGCAAATACAAGCTTTCATCTAGACCAGAAGTTCTCAAACTGTGCTCCAAGAACACCATTCAGGTGGACTGAGGAATGGTTATTATGCTATTTTTATAAAGTGTTCTTACAAAAATAGTTTTACAATAGTTAGTTAATAGTACATTAAGTGGTCCACCAAGACCCTCAGCAATTTTCAAGTGGTCTGTGGAAAAAATTTAGACTACAAAAACAATTAAGGTATCTCCCATGATTTTCATTTATTTCTTATTATTTATATTATAGAAGGAGGATGGAGAAAAAAAATGAAAATGGGAGAGGCAGAAAGAGTGAATGTTCTTTTTCTTGGCTGGTTTCTAGGGGGCCCCCAAAAATGAAGCTGAACACAGGGCCCCACTAACTCTAAATTCACCACAGCCTCACAGAGTTCTTTAAAAGATTTCTAACATTGAAACATTTTATGCACATTCACTAGGAAGCTCATTAAAAACATTCTTAAGTTAATTTTGGAAGGCCATCATTAACCTGATTAACCACACTATTTTGTATTAAAAAATAATATGATACATGTAATTACATCTCTCCATGCATACCCTAGTCTATATGGTATTTTATGTCTTCTTTTACCTGATTTACCTGAGTCAATAGCTTCACCATGATGTGTTCAAGAGCAGAGATTAAACAAAATAAATTGCACCTGCCACTGCACAATTAAAATTTTGTACTTTATCTGTGTGACATTTTTAAGGGAACCACACAAATCAAAATGTAAATTCCTGTTAGCAAAGAAAACATGTCTATAGTGGAGTTCACAGGGAATAGCAATTAATGATTTTCTATCATGACTTGAGAAGAAGCTTATTTTTATATTAAGTAATTAGTTGAGAAAACTAAAAGAACCTGTAGTAGAGTAAATTGTGTGTTCCTATGGACTGAACAAATGTGTATATCATTCAAATGTAGTTTAAGAATTCATTTTACCATGCGTCTAAAGTTATAGCTCTTAAATGTTTCCAAAATATAAAAACTGACACTTCGTATTGAGTTGCAGACCTTTAAAAACCAACTGTTATAAATAATTTATATTTAAATAGCTAACTTTGGATTATTTTATAACGAAATGTATTTGATAGAGTATATTCCAAACAAGATATATCATAAAATATTTTTGAATCATTTTTAAAGGAGCTGCACATTTGGCAGAGGATTTTCTTATCCGTTTTTGCCTTAGTAAAGATTGAAGAGTTACAAAATTCTAGGTCACTTTAATGGAAGTATGTTCAGTACTAAAGGGAAAAAATGAATAGAATGTCAGAATTTGTCCCTCAGTATTAGAGAGGGTTTGATGTTTATGAATATTTCTTGCAATGGATGTCCCTGAAGCAGTTTGTGTTGCAGTTCATTTGTGTTGCAGTTTTTATTTTTTGAGTGATTGCAGAAGTACGTTTCACTCTTGTTGTGTACCCGCCAGGAGCACAGTTGTCAGAAAATTTCCCTCTATGGTACCTGTCGGGTCACTTCAAGCATCCTTTCTGTTGCTGTATGCCACTGTGTGTAAAGAATGGTTGCCTCAAGTCCCTCTCAGTTCCTTCTTCCTGATGGTTGTTAAAAATCAGTTTGTCTTGCTTCAGGAGGTTCTCTCTGCAGGTAATTGTATATAAAAGTCATAGAGGGGTAGCCATGTTAGTCTGTAACAAACAAACAAACAAACAAACAAACAAACAAACAAAAAAAAGAGTGGTCCTTTAGCATCTTAGAGACTAACAAAAATAGATAAATAGTATCATGAGCTTTTGTGGGCACAACCTCTGATACAGAGACAGCAGCACGGATGTGGGGGCAGGCGGTACACACAAAGAGCTAGCTCCCGCGGAGCCATCTTCCCTCCCCCCCTCTACAGAGGCAGCAGGATGGGGGAGGCAGGCAGCAGTCAGTGTGTGTAAGGAGCTGGCTTTTAAGCTGACTCCCCGCATATACCCTGTGGAGCTGCCTATCCCCTCACCTCTGATAGAGAGGCAGCAGGAGAGGGGCAGGTGGGAGCCAGTATATGCGGGAGCCAGCTTTTAAGCCAGCTCCCCCTGAGCCACCTACCCCGCCTCTACCACACTGCTGCCCTCCCTCCCCAGAGAGGCAGCAGCACAGGGAAGACGGGGTCAGGTAAAAGCCGGTGCTCCCCCACGTGTAAAAGCGTAACTGCTAAAATTTATAGCAATTACACATTTACAAAATTAAATGCATTTTAACATCCTTACTGTTTACTTGCAGTGTAGACATTCAGGATCCATCTGGAGCCCAGGTTCTAGGACCATGTGAGATGGGAGGTTCCCAGAGCTCAGTTCAACATCTACAGTACAGTTAAACAGCTCTTTGACTATGGCCCTGCAATCCCAAATCATCTGGTATGTGCCAGCCACAGATGTCCAGTTGCAGTGTAGACATACCCAGAGTGGCCAGGCTAAATTTCTTTTTTATGGAGCCTGCTCTTAGATTACCTTCCTGTCTTTCTCAGTCAGGAAGGGTGCTCAGCAATGTATGTGATGTTGTCTAAGTCTCAACACCATTGTTCCCCCTCAGCAAATCAAGAGGTAGAAACAAGGTTTGCAATGACACATTTGGCATAGGCAAATCATTGGTCCCTAAATCTGCCAAGCAAGAACACAAAGGGTCTAAAAGAGTGCATGCAAAATCAAAGTACTCTTCCATTCACTCACTGGTTAATATGGCTTCCAGAACGATAATAGCTGTATTTTCTAATAAGATGTCAAAAAGATTTTTGAAAGGCTTGAAAAAGTGGTATTCTTATGTAGAAGATCCTGTTCCCCCTAAACTTGATATTGTCAACGCTTATAAGGCTTCCTTCAGCAACCTGCATCTACTGTATCTTTCAATTAAGGTAGAATTTTTGGTAGCTATCACTTCTACAAGGATTTTTGATTCTTCTACAAGGAGGGTGAGTGATTTACCGGCACAGATGTCTGACTCCCTTTATACTGTTTTATTTAAAGACACTATTTACCTTGTTCGTACCTAAAATTTGTCTCAAAAGTGGTATCTAACTTCCATATCAACCAAGCAAAATATCTGCCTTCATTCTTTCCCAAGCCACACTCAAATAAAGATGGGGAAAGGCTGCACATATTAGATGTCAGGAGAGCACTGATATACACTGACAGGTCCAAGCAGTTGGGTTTATCTTCCCAGGTGTTCATAGCAGTCACAGATAGCCCAGTTTCTTTGCAGAGAATATTATCCTGCATAGGATCCTAGCTTCACTTGTGCTGCAATTTGTTTAATGTTACTCCACCATGCAGAATGACAGCTCTCTGGCTGAAGTTCCTATACTAGAGATTTGTAGGGCAGCACCTTAGTCTTAAGTGCACACATTTGCTTCCCATCATGCCTTTAATCAGAATGCTAGAAATGGTGCCAGATTTGGGCAAGTTGTCCTTGAGATCTTGTTTAGATGGACTCTGATCCCATCTCCTGATTTCAAAGCTAAGGAGTCACCGAAGCTGGAATGCACATGTGCAATCACGCAAAGAAAAAATGGTTATTAATCTGTTCTGTAACCGTAATTTAAGATGTGTTTCCCATATGCATTCCACAACCTGTTCTTCTACCCCCCTACATCATAATATTTCTGCAAGACAGAACTGAGATAGTTTTGGGGACAGCTTCACAAATATTACAGAACAGGTTAGTAAACATTTTTTGTATGCTGGGTATTAATAACTTTTGAGGTGCATGTGTAATAACATGCAAATATAAGTGATCAAAGTATGAGAAATATGAAGTTTTGACACCATAAGTATCATGCCACATCCACAATAAACTTAATGGGATCACTTGAAGATATGTTAGCTGGCTTTGCAGAGATGAGACTGATTGTGAACATAAGCAATAAGCATAAAGTGCCAGATTTTGGTAAGATGCTTTAGTGTTTATCCCTTCATCTGAAGAACATTTTTAATACCTGTTAAAAAAAAGAAGAGAATTTGAATGAAGCAATATAGTAGTTTTGTCTTTGTAATTGCTCCACTTTTTCTAAGTCAGTCTAAGTCTAAGTCTAAGTCAGTGATACTCAGACTGAGGCTTATGGCTCTTTAACGTGTCTCCTGCATCTCTCTGCAGCACTTGATATTAAAACATATGTGATTTAATTATCAACCATTCAGACTGCTCTTACTATGTTATAAACCAGTTATTAATTTGCTCTAATTGATAAACTATTTACTATGATCATGTTTCCTTTTTCCACAAAAAGTTGTTGAATATTAAATGAAACAGTGAATTCACACTACTGTGGCTCCTTTGGCTAATTTGGCTCCTGGGCCACTGAGGACTGAGTATCATGGATTTAAGTCATATGGCAATGGTTTGTGTAAGAGAACCCAATGCTGCTTCTTGTCTGACCAGCAGAGGGTAGTTTTGTACAACACAGAGGATTTTCCAATGCATACCACACTAGTACAATGACCAATCTAGGAACCATAACAATGAAACAGTAGGTGGTGATAAACCTCAAGAAGCCAATTCTGTGTGGGACATAGGTGCTAAATTGGTAGGTCTCTCTTCCTATCTAATCAGCTTTGGAAAAGCTTGTTATTTGCACCAGGTTCCCATCAGAGAGGATCTGATTCAGCCTCCATCAGTGGGGCAAAGAATCTAGATGCATAAAGCCAAACAGAATAGAAATTGTGAACTATGCAAAATGTAAGACAAAATCCTTAAGTTTGAAGTGACCCCTGAGACTTACAGAAACAAACAAACAAAAAATCAGGTGGCTTCAAAAGCATCAAGGTGTACCTTATAGGGAGGTGACAAGCCAGACAGATTATCTCATAAAATAGATCAATTGTATGAAATTAAATAAATTGGATTTGAACAATTTAATGTTTTATATTCATAAGACCTGAAGTTGTGGGTGAGAGCTCAGAAGCAAGAAGACCAGTGTACTGCAAATAGACTGGTTGATAAGTTTATTGGTAATTACACTGCGTCTGAGGGAAAAACCAAGGTTGACTGGCTCATGGGCCACAGGAAGGGAAACATGTGGGTTTCCCCAGAATTGGGGACCAGACAAAATCAAGCTTCGACAGAGGGAGGAGCAGCAGTCCCAAATCAATGCACTGGTAAGGACCCCAAAGATCTGAATTATCATCACTTCCAGGCGCCGTACACAAATTGACTCTCTACCCAAGGCTCAGGCACAGATGCCGAGTCAGCAGGTATTAATTCTATAGCAGCTTGGCCCAAGAGGAGCTGGGATGGGACACTGGCCCACTAGCATAGCAGGGTAGTGCAGCCCCAGAGGGGATATACAATATAAATGCAACTGAATTCACAACCCACAGCCATCTGTGTATAGATAGATCCTGCTGCATCTTTAAGAGTCAAATACAGCCAAATCCCCAACAGAAATTGGAGGTGGGAACAAATGGTGAGACATTACAGTGCTCACATCACAGTGCTATATGTTGTATCCAGAGCAGATACTGACAGGTCAGTCCCTGTGTGAAGGTTCCCATAGTGAACCCCATTACTCTGCCTGTGGCCATGTCATCAGAAACACCAAAGAAGGTTCTGACTATAGGAATTTGACTATGGTGATCCTGGAGGATATTCCTTTTTGATGTGTTTGGAAATGTTCTTACAGGGTGGAGCAGTTGTAAATCCACTAAATCCAAAGGGCCTAGCTCACAAACATTCTTCACCCAGATAACAGACCCAGTGCTAAGCATGCCAAGTCCAAAACTCTATGTGGAAGTGGGGGAAACTGAGGCACAGATGAAACTGCTATGAATCCAAACTCCACAGATGCTGAGACACCCAGGGTATGTCTACTCTACCACCCTTGTTTGAACTAGGGTGGTTAATGTAGACAACCGAAGTTGCAAATGAAGCCCGGGATTTGAATTTCCCGGGCTTCATTTGCATCTTGCCAGGCACCGCCATTTTTAAATGTCCGCTAGTTTGGACTCCGTGCCCACTGCTACACACGGCACGGACTAGGTAGTTCGGATTAGGCTTCCTATTCCGAACTACCGTTACTCCTCGTGGAATGAGGTGTACCAGTAGTTTGGAATAGGAAGCCTAATTCGAACTACCTAGTCCGTGCCGCATGTAGCCACGGGCACGGAGTCCGAACTAGCAGACATTTAAAAATGGCGGCGCCCGGCAAGATGCAAATGAAGCCCGGGAAATTCAAATCCCGGGCTTCATTTGCAACTTCGGTTGCCTACATTAACCACCCTAGTTCGAACTAGGGTGGTAGTGTAGACATACCCTCAGACTGCCAGAGGATACTGCCAAGCATTCTACCAATCAACTGCTAGGGACTTAAAAAAGCCCAAGGTAAGTGTTAAGCCAACGCTTAGGGGAATACAAAGCAAGCAACAGCCAGGAGGTAGGGTGAATGTCTGTGATGGGGTGCCACTAACCAGGGCCAGCTCTAGGCACCAGCAAACCAAGCATGTGCTTGGGGTGGCACATTTGCAGGGGCGGCATTCTGGCCAGCCTTATCACCTGACATGGACCTGCCTGTGGCCGCAGCAGAGCCAGCGGAGGGGAGCGTGGCATGGAAGGCACTGGGCAGCATGTAGACAAAGGCGGGGAGGAAAGAGGAAGAGGGGCCATGCCAGCCACCTCTGCCCCTGCAGCTTCCTCCCCAGTGGCTGTGCTAGGCGACGACTGAAGTTCGCAGGGCACCCGATGCAGCTGTCACTGCCCTGGGCAGCAGGATCCCAGCAGCGGGAGGGAGAGGCAGCACAGGCGGGGGGCCACAAGCCAGCATGGGGGCGCTGCCACCGCGCTCCGCATACGCCCAGTCCAGCCTGGGCATGAAGCAGACGAGCATCTGTGAAGTGGCAGCTGGCAAGGAGAGGCAACGGGACCAGGGCTGGCATGTAGGCAGGCGCAGCGCGCTCTGCTAGCTGCCACCGGTGTTCTAGGGGCGCTGCGGTGGGGAGCCTGGCCGGGAGGCAGGCAAACTCTGAGCACCAGCCACTTGTGAGCCAAGCCCGCGGGAGGAGCAGGTGCTCCCTACACCTACTCCCTCCCGATGGCGAACGCCAGCGAGCTCAGCAGCAGGCAAGGGCAGGCAGCTGCGCTCCATGGTCTGAGTCGCCTGCCACCATCCTCACTTGGACTGCCGCCATGCCGCTTGTTGTTGATTTCATGCCCCCCCCCTTCCCCACCTATCCCCTTCCCTCCAGCCTCTTGTCTAATCAGCGCCTGGAGTGCTTGGGAGACCCTCCTCCTGCTCCGCGTGGATCTTGGACTCTGGTGTGGAGCCAGCGCCCCACCCAGCACTCTGCCTCTCTCCTGCTCCCAGGTGTTTGCCTGGGGCAGCCAGTTGTGCTACTGCGCTGGCCCCTCAGCAGTTCCACAGCACCCCCAAGAGCCGCTGGACGCAGAGTCCTTCACGGCAGCTGCAAGCAAGCTCTGGTCTGGCGGATCCTCTCTCTCCTCTTGCAGGGGAGGGGTGCCCACACCGGGGAAAGGTGTTTACAGCTGCAGAGAAGGGGAAGTAGAGGGACCTGGGCCACTTTCACCCCTACCCCAGGGCGCTCCGACGTTTCCACACGTGCTGTGGTGAAGGGATATGAGGATTTGGCGGGGAGAGGGAAAGGAGATGGAGTTCAGTCAGTGGGATGAGGTGGGAGAGGGGAGTGGACTGGGTCCAGTCAGGCTCGGGTTTGGCTGGGAGGGAAGAGAGGGATCAGGGTGGATTAGGTGAGGAAGAGAAGGGGGGTGAACTGGGTCCGGTCATTGAGGGGTCAGGTTTGCCTGGGAGGGGAGAAAAGGTAGAAACTGGGTTCGGTGAGTGGATGGGTGCAGGGGTCGGGATGTGTATGGAGGGGAGACAGGACGTAGGCTGGGTTTGGCTGGAGGGCGTGGTGGGAGTCAAAGAGCCGCAAGGTGAAAGGGTGCTATCCTGCAGCAGCGGGCCAAGGGGGGCAGGGGAAGCGGCCAAAAAATGTTTTGCTTCGGGCGGCAAAAAACCTAGAGCCGGCCCTGCCACTAACCATATTGGCACCTCCTGCTGGCCAACTTGGGCACTAGCTCCACAAGTCAGTACACCCTCCCGTGATGATGCCTCACCACTATCACATCTGCTCACATTACTCCAAGGATTGCAGCATCCTCTTCATGTGGCACTATCATCATCTGTGTTCTCCCATTCCAGGGAATCTGCAGGCAACTGTCCAGCCCAGGGCTGGGCAAAATATGGCTCAGGGGCTGAATGCAGCCAGCCAAGCCACTGGATCCAGTCCACATACCACCATGCCGGGACCCTCAGAAACTCAGCTGCCATGGTTTAAAACATAGTCCCTGTGGCTCCCTGCTCTCCAGCCCAATCCATAGCTCCTATTGGCCAGAAACAACCAGCCAATAAGAATTGACCTCGGCCAATCTCCCAGCTCCAATCTGCTGTCTGTTTCCAGCCAATCGGAGCTGAGAAATTGGCCTGAGAGACTGGGACAGCGCAAGCCTCTTCACCCACCCGGAGTTGAGAGACATGCGGCGGGAGCAGCCTACGTTTCCAAACAAGCTGGGCTGCAACAGGCAGGGAGCCCAGCCTGTCTTGGGGGTGCTGCAGCCTGCTGGCCAGGGTAAACTCCTCCCAGCCAGAGCCTGTCTCTGGCACCCCAACTCCCTCCCCCAGGTCACCATCCAAACCCTCTGTACCCCCTGCCCCAGGTAACAATTCCCTCCCAGACCCTGTACCCCCTCTAGCCCCCTCCCCCAGGCCAGGACCCTCTCCTGCACCCACAGTCCCTCCTTGACCCTACACCCCAATCCCCTGACCCAGGTCACAACCCCCTCCTCTACCCAACACACTCTCAAACGCCACACCATCTCCTGCACCCCAGTCCCTTACCCCATGTGCCCTCCTGCACCCGACCTCCAACCTAGACCCTGCACCCCCTCCACAGAAAAGTGAGGCCTTTGACCACTTACCAAACCCTTGAAGTGGCCCCCCACCAAAAATTATTGCCCACCCCTGGTCCAGCCCTTTTCTCAGAATCTGAGCTCACTGCTCCAAACTCCAGCCCAGGAACTCTTTGAATGCAATCACCTACTATGTTCTTTTGCCTCGACAACCATGACATTTTCCAGGGCCATTTCCCAACAGCCACAGCACCCTGCTCAGCCTCAACAGCCCATCTAGAACTTCTTCTTTATTCTGTGGGCCCCTGCCTGCACTGCTCTGTCCAAGGTGCTACACAGTTTTAGCCTACTGAGAACACAGTCTTCTCTCCTCAAGCACCCAGCAGAGACTGACTGACTGACTCGCTCTGGCTCTGCAGCTTCTTTCAAGTGAGCCCACTTGTCCCTGATTGGCTGCTCCTTGTAGCCTCTCTCCTATTGGCTGTTTCCCATGCACCCTGTTTAGGATTCTCTTAATTCCTTCCCTACCAGTATGGGGTGAACATCCCATCACAAGGTTTCCCTCTATCTGTAACTGTATAATTATCTGTGAAAATGAAAATGGATCTAATGTAGGTGGAGGAGGAAGTGCAGCTCTCCTCAGTATATCATGAGCAATGGAACTAGATTCAGAGAGCCAATATTCTCTGGAGGCACTGTTATTGAGGGGACAACAGGAGAAAAGGGAACACACAAAGTTAGGCTGGATGCAACTCAGTCATATGGAAAGCATGTAATAACATTTCACTTGTTCAACTTAATCTACCATGGGTGCAGGAAGTAGGGGTGTGGGTTTTCACCCAGCTTCCCTGCCCCTGGGCTCCAGCCCCACTGCCAACTCATCACTGGCTTCACCACCACCAGATCGCAGCTTCTGGGAAGCCCCTGTGGGATTCTACTGGGCCTCTGGACTACTTCCCACATCAATGGTTTCACTGCCTCTTGCTGGCCTTGTGAGCTCTCCTGGCCCTTGGGGCCCATCGCCTTCTAGCCCTTCCTCCACAGGCTGCTCTATGGGAACAGGTGAGCAAAAAGAGACCTAGCTAACACAATCACAACACACACTTGAAAGACGATGAATAAAGCTGTTAGCTTCAAGAATCCAATTTCTGATCTCTCATAAGTTGCCAAAGCTGTGAATCTAGGGACCAAAAGAACACTGAAGTGTTAAAAAAAAACCCTGTCAGGGGAAGAAAAAGAAATCACTTGTTAGCAGCTACCTAAGGAGACAGGCTGACTTAAAGAGACTTTGACTTTCAAAATACTTTTGGTTAAATCAGCACTAAAGCATAGTAAAACCAGGAAAATAAATTGCAAATGTAAAAATAATTGCCCATCTCCAACAGAAAAGCCCATTTCAAATAGTATACTTCTTAATAAAATCATCCAGATAGCTTAAAATCCTTCAAAACCTTTTAAAGAAGGCATAGAAGCAATGAAAAAAGCCAGTGCTAAATAATGTATATCGTTTACTTTTTTAAATGGCCATCTTTTTTTGACCCAAAATAAAGTTTGCCAGGCTGTGGCATACCACAGATCTATTTATGAATTTTTACTTAACAGAAGAAATATATACAGTAAGGATCAATGAGAATTTGACCTCCTTCTACACTGGGCAAAATACAAAATATTCTGCCTCAGACATACTAGCAAAAGTCCAAATGAACCTTATGATCTTTTTCTGAAATGCATGGAAGAGAATCCAAAGCAATATACTTATACTACCACATAAAAACAATTACATGACTAACAACTTCCTTTGGCAGGAAAGTCAAGGCAAACACCTTAGGAATTTGCCCCCCAACGTTTCCATAATTCCTTCTCAATTTCAGCCTAAAATACCATTCAGCATAATTCCCCATGTCTTAAAGCTAATGCAGTTCTACAATAGCCCTTCCCTCACTATAAAGTTGAGGGGAGACTAGAGATCACCCAAACCCCTATTAAAAATGTGGCACTCTTCTCTCCCCCAATTTATGCAAGTTGAAGAAGCCTTCTCAAAAGAGTCCTACATTCAATCAAAACTTGAACATCACAATCACGAATAATAAACTCAGTCAGATTGTCAGCATATGCAGACACTTTTACTGCCATACAAATTTGAACAGGGGGAGAAGCACAGAAAGGCTCTTTTATACAGTAACTGAATGCAGCAGAGAAACCTGGGCCCAGAACCAAACACAGAGTGTGCAAAATAAACAGTCATGATTTCCATGCTCAAAAGCCTTATCTTGAACAAGGGAAGTCAACCCATTGTGCAAATCAAACATTTCTGAGGCTGAAATTACTTTCCACAAAAGAAAAAGGTTATAAAAAATGGACCTGATGGGAATGCAATAGGTCAGATCTGAGTGCATGACTAAACCAATCACAGTTTTCAGTCTATTTGGCCCGCTCTTTGAAAAAGTATATATTTGAAGCAAAGCAGGGAAGTTATTCACCTCCTTAAGGTCCCCCCTCCTTAGAAAACAAAATAAAAGCCACTCAACAACAAATGAGTGGCAGTATCCTCTGTGTGCTGCTCACCTGTAAAACTGGAACAATCAGGCCCAAGCAGGGTCCAAAAGGCCTTATAAAACTTAACAGGCAAACCACCAATACTAGGTTAACAACTTCCCTAGAGCAAAGCTATTTAGAGCAGAAATCAAGTCTCACCATGTCAAGTCTTGTTCAAGTCTGTTCACATCCATTGTTGAGCTCTGAGGAAGATCTCAAGGAATCACTGATTCTCAAATGGACACAGGCCGTGGAGGATACAAGTCTTAGACAATTTTCACAGCAAAGCTCTTAACCACCAGTATCTAAAAGCACTTGGGCCCACAACATCTTGAAGTGGCCAATTGTTTTCTTTTTCGCATGTTTCTTTTCCAGGCCAAAGAAAAATTGAATAGGCACATCTATATGAGAAAAGCCCTGATTTCTAGGATTAACCAGTGCATCCTGAACTTTGTTATCCAACTGGTCCCCCAAGAGCTGGGTTTTTTTATATGTCGAGCTCTGATTCAACCTAGCATCATTACTGCAATCAAAAGTATTTTCAAGTTCTACAATCTCCGACTTTAACATCTTCATGTTCTAGGAAAGGCCCTGGGTTGTCAACTGTGTGTACTGCTGACAAAAATTTAGTATTATCTTTACCCATTTCCCATCATTCCTTCAAAGAGGAGAAAACATCCTTTGATGTAATCCTGGCTGCCCAAAAATAACTGAAAGAGTTTCAAAGGGAACATTTTGTAAAAAGCATGTGTTAAAATGCTAGTATGGATAATGGTCTTGAATAGGAGGAAGACGATACAGATAAAATCAAACCATGATCTGAAACAATACAACTAGAAAACAAATCAGACAAATCATGAGTAAAACCAAAAAAATAGTCCAAATGATCCATAGAGAAAGAGCTGGCACTAGAACTCAACCAAGTGTACTGCTGCTCATAAGGGTGAAAATGTTGCCAAACATCAGTCAAGTCAAAAACCTGTAAAAGAGTTGAAAGTTTGCTGAGCAGATTGTGGATGTGGTTCCAAGTACAATGAAGATTGCTTCCAAAATTAAAATATCACTTGCAAAGCAATTTGTCAAAAGAGCATCTAAGCCTTAAAAAAAAAAAAATCTATCTTTTCCTACAGTAGGAGCATAGATATTAATCAAAAGAAAAGCATACTGCTCAAAATTAGTTCACACCATCAATAAACATCATGAAACAACTTCCTGCACAATCACTAAGCTAAGCTGCACCCTGTCCTCAAAAAGAATTGCACTCCCTGTGCTTGCAGTGCAACCATGATTCATAAGAGCCTTCCCTCTCCAATGAGCAAGCCAATTGGCTTGGTTGCCTGCATTTGTGTGTGTGTGTTGCAAAAATGATATGTCCAGCTTTGTGTGGAACAGATACTCAAAAAGATTCATACTTGTATTTAAAGGTCACTGTACCCTTTTACATTCAGACAGCCACAAAATTATCAGACCAGTACTCATCAGAACAAAATAAGAAAAAGAAACGTCTCCCAACCCTTAAATGAAAACCACCAAGTTCTCCTCAGCCCATTAATCCCCACCATTGTCACAGAGAAACACATATTGAAAAAAACTGATAATCAGTCTACACCCTTTCAATTTGTCAAGCTGAGTCAGAGACATCATATAGTGAGCAGACAACAAAAACACATTAAGTTCAAGAAGATCAATTTCTCCTTAGTCTCAGCCAGAAACCTATCAATGGTGTACATGATATTTTCCTCCTCAGGGATGTTCAGGACCAAAGAATCCGTGAGTTTGATCTCTAGAGAATTACAGAGATGACTGAAGCTGTAGCTCTGCTAAACAGATGCTAGGGACTACATGTGCCCCTTTCTCATTTTGGTTCTTCCTATTTTTACATAAATCAGTAGGGTTCTGTCCATTGGTGCTTTCAGTGCTTCCCTAAATTTTGGAATAGATTGGATGTGTTGTACAAAAGTTATCATGTTATATATAGCCAAACAAAGATATGCCATCAAGTTGAACGTAAAGTCTCACAAACTCGGCCAAAAGAAATGAATGAGAAAAATCTATAGAAGGTGACATTTGCCTTATGCAAGCAAGTAGTACTATTGAATTGAAGAAGATAAAAAAAAAACAACCCATATGGTATGCTCTGCCGTGCCTCAGAACAGCAATCTCAAAATACAAAGAAATCAAAGCAACAAAGGCAGGTCAATCAAAAACATGTAATAACCATGAACCAGTTAAATCAGCAGCAGTCTGAACAAAGCATAAGAGCAGGGCCTTTTCTTGCAGTTCTGGCTCACTCCACAGCCCAAGCAGCTGCACCAAATTGCACCAAATTCCA
Organism: Pelodiscus sinensis; assembly: GCF_049634645.1. NCBI lineage: Eukaryota > Metazoa > Chordata > Testudines > Trionychidae > Pelodiscus > Pelodiscus sinensis. Next base: position 70,363,933 of record NC_134712.1, read on the forward strand.
TGGCACCCTAGGCAACTTTGTGCTGCAACTGCAGCATTGTAGGCTCCATCAGCCAGTCCCATTCCCTGGCTGGGCCCCCCCATGGGCTGTACCCAGCAGGGCTGTTCCTGGAGGATGGTAGGGCCCAGGACAATCCCTCCTCAATCCCAGATCTCTTTCCCGACCCTGCTCTCCCACTGTCCACTTCCTATTCCATCCCTTCCCCCAAGCACATTCCTCCAAGCAACATGGCCTGGGGGACTAGTGGGGAGATTGGTGCTGGCGGTAGGAGTCAGGCCAGCCCCTGCTCTCATGAGCAGTATTGGTGAGAAGTGAAGAGACCTGGACCCAGCCTGCTCTGCTCTCCTGAGTCCCAGCCATGTCACTCAGCTTCTCACCACTACTGTTGAGTGTGGAGTTGATTCCTCCCAGTCTTCCAAGCCCCACCCCGAGCAACTTGGCTGGGAGTTGTGGGGCTGGAGCAGGCTGGAGACAGGTCACTCTGCTTCCCATCGCTGCCGATGAGTGTGCAGGTGGGCCTGATCCCTGCTATTGGTGCCAGGCCCCTTTAGTCCCCCGAGACAACCAGGGCTCCCCCCCCCCCAAAGAGTGGAGCCTGGGGTGGTTGCCCTGAACCATCCTATGGAAAGGATGGCTCTGAGTTTAGGTATACTTGGTCCTTTCTCAATGTACATTCAAAGGTCTAGGAAGTGTAGGGTGACCATATTTCCCCATGCCCAATATGGGACACTGGGTGCAGTACTGCCAGTGCTTGGGGCTTCAGCCCCACTGGTGGAAGGAGAGAAGCTGCCAGCACTCAGGGCACCAGTCTCATAGAGGCGGGAGAGCCGCTAGCGCTCAGGAATTCAGCTCCACAGCAAGGGTTGAGGAGCCGCTTACACTCGGGGTCCAGAAGCTGAAAGTCCAAGCGCTGGCGGCTCCCCACCCTCCTTGCCCCACTGCAGAGATGAAATTCAGCCCCGCAGCATATAGGATGGGAAGGTGAAGGAAGCCACCAGTGCTTGGAGCTTCAGCCACTGGAGCCGTAAGTGCCGGCGGCTCCTTCCAACACCCACTATGGGGGCTGAAGCCCAGAGCACTGGTGGCTCTTCCGCCCTGCCCCCGCAGGGGAAATATGGGACAATGTGCCCGTTTTTTAAAAAACAAAAGTGGGGATGCCGGGAAGAGGGATTAAATAAGGGACTGTCCTGGTAAAAACAGAATGGACGGTCACCCTAAGAAAGCATCCAGAGGTACCTTCCAGCCCTACATTTCTATAATCTACTTTGAAGTCAATCCTTCCTCAGTCTCCAGCGAGAGGGATCATATTTCTGACACTCCCCAACTGCTGGTCATCTTTAACAAAGGTGTCCATTCCAAAGGAGGGGAAATGGGCTCTGCCCCCCTTTGCAGTACAGTACTATATGATATTTAAGTCTTCATTATTTTTAATCTAGTTGGAGAGATTTGTTTGTTTTTTACATTAGAAATTCAGCTCCTTTCTCTCTCAAAAGACTGTATGATTGGAAAACTAGTGACATTCTTAGATCACAAAGGCTATGTCTACATGACACAGTTATTTCAGAGTAATAATTATTCCGAAATAGCTTATTTTGACATAGCATGTATATACTGCAGGGAGGCCTCAAAATTAGTCCGAGGCAGTCTTCCCTAATGTAGACATGCTATCTCGATTTAGAGCCCCAGGAGGAATAACTTAGAATGGCCCTAGTGAGGAGCTATTTCAAAATAGCCAAAGTGGAGCATCTACGCAGCCCCTATTCCAAAATAACCATTTCAGAATAGGCGTTATTCTTCATAGAATGAGATTTACAGAAGTCGGAATAAGCCATCCATTATTTCAAAATTATTTTAAAATAACGGAATTGCTGTGTAGATGCTCACATAGTTATTTTGGAATAATGACTGTTATTCCGAAATAACTTTGCAGTGTAGACACACCCAAAGATATAAGACATTTGTCTATACATCATGAATGAGCAAAAAATTCCATAAATCTAATTTATTAAAAAAATCTTTGGGAGCCACATTTAAAGCTTTGGTCCTGCACTGAACATGGACAGTTGTAGGGGCCTGCTTGCATGGAATTCACCACAAGATCAAAGCCCATGACTATTACTGGGGAGTTGGACAGGGTGACACGGGTGATTCTGGCAACTTTTTAGGGGGAGGGAACTTGCTTGTAGTACTGTACAAAGACAGGGATTAAAACTCCTGTATCAGAGGGGTAGCTGTGTTAGTCTGAATCTGCAAGAACAACAAGAAGTCGTGTGGCACCTTATAGACTAACAGATTTATTGGAGCATAAGCTTTCATGGGCAAAGATCCACTTCATCAGATGCATGTGACTCCTGTAGAGATATTTACAGATTTCTTCCCTCATACTGAAGTCCATATACTACCAAAGTAAACCTGCAGTAAGATGATAGTTATCTTTTGATACGAAATATAAGTATTAATATTATCAGCTTTATTACAGCTGAACCTAAGGATCAACCAAGTGTAAACTATGTAAAATGGTGACAGAGATAAATTAAGAATTGCATATTAATAATTTATGATTAGTGATGGGCCTTAACCAGAGCCCTGCCTCCTTCTACCAGGAGATGTGTCTTACATCTCTATACTGGAAAAAAAATCTCAGAGGAGTAGCCATGTTAGTCTGTAACTTTAAAAATGAACAGTCCTCTGTGACACTTTAGAGACTAACCAAAATACATAGAATCATGAGCTTTCGTGGGTAAAACCCACTTCATCAGATGAATTGGAGTGGAAATAACAGAAACCAAGAGATATATTCTACTGTTATGTCTATATCGCTCTTGGTTTCTGCTATTTTCATTCCAATTTAAATACATTCATTACATTTTCACCTGATTGTGATTTAGAAGCAGAAAACAATCATGACTTTTAATTTCAGTAAAATATGTATTTACTTAAATAGCCACAAAAACACAGGTAAAATAATATCAAATTAAAAATATCTGGGGAAAATGGAAATTGCCATTGTGACATTTTATACCTTGGGGAAGTGCCCTGTAACCCCCATATCCCTCATTTATATCTAATCGTGATCTTGTATATGAAGTATGCAATGTAAGGTAACAGGGGAAAGGTTATGATCCAGTCAAAGTCACTCTTCTATCAAAATATATATGTCATTAGTGGATATGAAGCTATGAGATTGTGTTGTATGATTTTCAGTAAAACATGTTGTAATTTGGGGAATTGACCAGATATTAGCTCCCCAGAGAGAACTGCAAAAAAGCAACCACTGCCCAAGTGGCGGCGGGGGGCGAGGAGGGGGAGCTATCAAAGAGCTATCAAAAATCATTGTCCAGCAAAGAACTGCAATTCAATCCACACCAGGGGAATTGCTCAATTCTGCCTGGGGACTCAGCAATGCCCACCAGACTTGCCTGGACTTGTGTCATACTCTGAGGCTAGGAAAGGTAGGTATTTACCCACTCAACTTTGAAATACTGAACAAAGGAATATAGAAATTGCCATTATGGATCAGAACTAAGATCCATCAAGTCTAGTATCCTGCATGGGCAGTAGGTATTATAGGCAGGGGTCACTAATGTGACCCCCCCCCCTTCCCACACCCACACTCTGCCCCTAAGGCTAGGCCCTCTCCTGCTGTTCTCAGTGCTTTGCCCAGGCTGGCTGGGTCTGTCTGGCCTGCCTCCTTCAGAGACTTGGGGTGATTGGTGCTGGGCTTGCTTTTGGTTCCTGAAGGGGAAAGGGGTAGAAAGAGGTGGCAGAAGGGGAGGGATGGGGCCTTGGGCACAAGGACTGGGGATGGGGGCTAGCCAGCTAAGGTATCCTGTCTCTGTCAGTGCCCAACATCAGATGCTTCATAGGAAGACGCAAGAACCTCACAGCAGGCAGATAAGGGATAATCTGTCCCCTGCAATAGATTAGCTCCTGATTATTGAGGCATAGTGTACTGACTAATTTAAAAGCTTCAGAGGGGTAGCCGAGTTAGTTGTTTTTTAAGTTTTCCAGTTACAGACTAATAGTCTAGCTGCACCTTAAAGACTAACAAAACATGTAGATGGCATCATGAACTTTTATGGGCATCTGAAGAAGTGGGTTGTGCCCACGAAAGCTCATGATGCCATCTACATGTTTTGTTAGTCTTTAAGGCACTGCTAGGCTATTAGTTGTTCTTTAAGTTTGAGCAGTTTAAGTGAAAGGAAGCAATGACCTTTATTTCTTAACTGTACAGATGACAGACCCATCAGCTATAATATATAGTTAAGACATCTGGGAACAGAATCAATAACCTTCTACTCCAATAAGAAACAGACTTCTGTCTGGGTAAGTAACTAAGTTTTTGCTCTATTAGTTCAGCCACCAGAGGAACTTGGGTAAACATGAATAGATTTCATTTCATCTAGTACAGATGGCAAAGGTATATAGCAAGCAGTTCATTGCACTCCCCCCCTAATAATAGCCTAAAAAATGTTAAAACTTGTTTTAGAAAAATTGTGTGTGACTTGGGACCTTTGGTTTGTTAAAAAAAAAAAATCACAGTTGCACAGTTTGTGCTATAGAAAAGGAAACATTAAGCCCTTTTCTAATTAAGTGATAAATAGGCTCAAAGTTAAATCATCAGCCAGCATTCCTAAGAGAGGCTTTAGAATTGAATAATTTATACTAATAACAAGCCTCTTTTTTGCTTCCAAATTACCCTAAGAGAAGTCTTCACCTTTCCTCCTCATTAGCAGACAAACAGTGATGGGCAACCTCCTGCACCCCAAAGTTTTCATCAGTGACAGAGCACTTTTGGAATTGGGTTTCCAGAGCTCTTCCTTCCATCAGCAGTAACACATCATAGTTGCATCCTTTCTTTCCTTTGTGGGAGAAATTAGTGATAGGCCAGTAAAATGCTATAAACTCTGTTTACATTTATCTTGAAATAAGTGCTATTTTCAGATTAGTACTGGAAGATCATTATTTTCAACACATCATTTACACAAGAGCAGTATTTTATATACAGCAGCATAGCAATTTTATACTTTCCTGCAATTATCATATTTATTTATTTCTGTTTCTTGAAATTGTTGACATACAGGCAGTCCCCGGGTTACGTACAAGATCGGGACTGTAGGTTTGTTCTTAAGTTGAATTTGTATGTAAGTCGGAACTGGTACATATTGTAGGGGAAACTCTAGCCAAACATTTCTCCAGAGCTCAGTTTTATTCTCCCACACCTCACTTCCCTCAGTCCTTTATTCTCAAGCTGAGGTGTCTGCTGAGAAAAGCCGCTCTGCCTCTCCCTGGTCTGCTGGGGGGGGGCGCTAGCTTCGCGTCTGCCTGGTCTGCTGGGGGGAAGCAGCTAGTGCGGGGCTGCCTCATCCCGTTTGTAAGTAGGGATCTGATGTAAGTCGGATCCATGTAACCCGGGGACTGCCTGTATATTTTAATTTTGAAATTTTAAATTTGTGAAGTGGAGACAACTGATTTTCCGCTATCTTGTAACTTCTACTGTCATTTATATCTGTGAAAAGCAAATGTGGAGGAAGTACAATGATTTGGTGACCTTTTTACACACAATTCACACTCATTTTACACAAATGTGAATACTGAACAAATAGCACTGTTATCCAGACCTACAAACTTTGGCTCAGATCTAGTAACACTTTAAAACAGTCTGTGATGCTTTTTCAACATTTGTTATTTTGTCAGTATCTGGGCTCTTTATTGTATCTGAGCAGCAGAAATGTGATAAAGAGTTGATATAAACAGCCAGTTCGGAATACCAATTAACACATGGCAATCACTGAGTGGTATAAAATTGACGTAGCCAACTCTGTCACCTGTTCCTGGATTGCTTAGGTTTCTGGGCAGACCACAGATGGGAGTAGTTGGTCTTCCAGTAACTGACATAAGGCTACTGTGTCTTGTCCAATGGTTAAACTAGCCCTTCACTATTCCCAGAACGGAGCTCAGGAGATTGAGTCACAATAAGTCACATTCTTTTTTTGGCTTAGCTGTGATGCATTGGGTTCAGTGAATGCTGTGAAAACCTATTTTTCTTAAGCCACATTTAAGAAAGCGATCTGGCCAATGATAGCAGCAAGTGCTTCTGAATGTTACACCCTATGGTTAAAGTGGAAAAATATTCCTATTTCAAATTTAACTAGTAAATCTGTCTTTACAATTTAAATGGATAAAACTTATGGTTATCTTTCCACCATCCTTATAGTTTTATCCTGCTTGTAATTAGTTTTGTTTTATAAAATACTGTAGATTATTTTATGTCCTTCTTGGACTAATTTTATTCTTTTTATTAAAATCTTGAAGTGTTTTATGACTTTCATATAATGCCCCCTGTAGCTGTTAGTCAGCTCTTTCCCTGAATGTATTGGAACAACTATTATACTCTTCAGTAATTTACTATAATGCCAGATTTCTAATTCCACATAAAATATCAGAGGCTTTATGCAACTCTGTCTTCTGTGTTCAGCCTAACACATGATTGCCACCTGATATATAGAATCTTTAAACTATTAGGTTTTTTGAAAAATTGGCTTTCCAGTCATTAAATTCCTCATAATCCTACTTCTTTCTTTTCATAAAAATGACCTCTTAAGTACAAAGGTGAGCTGAAACATTCATCCTTTGAGCAATCTTGTATTTCTTATGCTTAAATTCTCTATATAAATTTGAAATATTTCAATAAACAAGACTTTTCTCTCTTTCTCTACTGGCTTTCTGACCCTGGGGTGAGTCATAGCCTGTCTGTGCCTTAATCTTGTTATGTAAAAAGAAAATAATAGTACTATCTAAGGGTATGTCTACACTACAAAGTTAGTTCGAACTAACGGACGTTAGTTTGAACTAACTTTCATAGGCGCTACACTAGTGCTCCGTTAGTTCGAATTTAATTCGAACTAACGGAGCACTTAGTTCGAACTAGGAAAACCTCATTCCACAAGGATTAAGCCTAGTTTGAACTAGCTAGTTCAAATTAAGGGGTGTGTAGCCCCTTAATTCGAACTAGTGGGAGGCTAGCCCTCCCCAGGTTTCCCTGGTGGCCATTCTGGCCAACACCAGGGAAACTCGTATGCCCCCCTCCCGGTCCCGGACCCCTTAAAGGGCCACAGGCTGGCTACGGTGCCCGTGCCAGGTGCAAGCCTGCCAGCACCCAGCCAGCAGACAGACCCTGCACCTGGCACAGATCGAGCCACCCACCTGATGCCCCCCAGCCCTCCCCCTCTTCCCGGGACCAGGCTGGCGGCTCCCGGGAGCTTGCCCGGGACCGCAAGAGGCGGGCATCCGCCTGGGCTAGTGCGGACATCGTGGACCTCATCCACGATCTCCGCACTAGGCACAGGAAAGTGGCCGTCTAGGGCAGGAGAGCTGCCAGCCTGGCCACCCAGGAGCAGGTGTGCAAGAGAATCAAGGGGGTCCACTGAGACCCCCGACCCTGAGTCCTGAGCTTACAATGGCCGTCCTGGGTCAGACCAAAGGTCCATCTAGCCCAGTAGCCTGTCTGCCGACAGCGGCCAACCCTAGGGACCCTGGAGGGGATGGACCAAAGAGAGTGACCAAGCCATTTGTCTCGTGCCATCCCTCTCCAGCCTTCCACAAACCTTGGGCAGGGACACCACTCCTACCCCCTGGCTAATACCACTCCATGGACCCAACCTCCATGACTTGATCTCACTTCCCTTTAAACTCTGTTCTAGTTCTAGCCTTCACAGCCTCCTGCAGCAAGGAGTTCCACAAGTTGACTCTTTGCTTTGTGAAGAACAACTTTCTGTTACTACTTTGAAGCCTGCTACCCATTCCTTTCCTTTGGTGTCCTCTAGTCCTTCTTTATGGGAACTAATGAAGAACTTTTCTGTATGCACCCTCTCCACCCCACTCCTGCTTTTAGAGACCTCTATCCTGTCCCCCCTCCGTCTCCTCTTTTCTAAGCTGAAAAGTCCCAGTCTCTTTGGCCTCTCTTCATATGGGACCTGTTCCCAACCCCTGATCATTTTAGTTGCCCTCCCCTCTCCCACCTCTCTCTTCCCCTCTCCCACCTCCTTTTCCCAGTCTCCCCCAGTTTTGTTCAATAAAGACAGATTCCATTTTGGAAGACACGTTATCTTTATTTTGTACATCAAGAAGAGGGACTAGGGAAGGGTAAGTGGAAGGAGGTGAGGGAGGAATGGGGCACGAGCCCCCGATGGGGAGGACTGGGCTGGCTCTGCGGGCTTCTGGGGGTGGAAGCTCTCCTGCAGCCCCCCAATTGCCCCCTCTCCCCGGATGGCAGCCTGCAGCAAGTGCAGCCGGGCTGATGGCCGAGTGCTGTGATGTGCCCAGTGTGGGTACTCCGGGCAATCCAAGCCAGGACTGCTTTGCAAGCGGGGCACCCCTGAGAACTGTCTGTCCGGGATGGGGGTCGGGACCCTTTAAGCACAGCCCTCGGCTAGCCTGAGACAGCATCTCCACGCTCTAAGTCCTCCTCTGATGCCCTGCTGGCACTGCTTCCGGCCATCCTTAAGCCCGGTTCAGGGTCCACTTAATGTGGACATGCTAGTTCGAATTAGCAAAAAATGCTAATTCGAACTAGTTTTTTAGTCTGGATCAGTTAGTTCGAATTAGTTTAGTTCAAATTAACTAATTCGAACTAAGTTAGTTCGAATTAACGTTGTAGTGTAGACATACCCTCACTCTCAGAAACTGATGAAAGAGTCATGTATTTCTCTAGTGAAAGGTGTTTATTTACAAATAATGTTCACAAAGCCCTGTTTCATTCAACTTACTAGGAATAGACAACTGGAGTTTTCCTTTCCAGCAACTACTAAGTCCAAAATAAATTATTTTAGCTACTTTCTAGACTGCTCATGACTTTTTTCACTCGCTGTGACTTTTCTCCTTTCACATACAGAAACACACAGCTAAAATCAATCAATGCCTGTATTTGCAATCAGTTCCAAAGGAAACGCCTTGGTCCACATCCCTTACCTTCCGTTCAGGCATTGCCATGCTGGCCAAGTGCCTTGGGCAGTGGCTTCAGTTGTTTCAGTTATCAATACACAAAGAGGTATTTAATTGCTCCTTCAATTTAGCCTAAATAAAAGGTGGTCACTCATCAATTTTATCCAGGTCTGCCACATATCAGAAACTTGCACAAGTGTAACCATTAACATCTTCCAACATAATATTTAGATCCAAAACTTTAAGAATTATAAAACTATTTTAAAATCCAACTATTTCCTTCTTGGAGTCTTTTATCTGTGGAGCCAATTAAGGTAGGATGATAGCTTTGTTCTCCCCTTTCACTCCAGTCCATTTGTGCCATGCCCAGCACAGTTCATACATTCCAGGGTCAGGAAGGATTATAGCAATTATCTAGTCTGTCCTGCAGTAAAACACAGACTTATCAGGAAGGCGAAAGCTCAGTCAGAATTGCAACTAGCAAAGGATATGAAGGGTAACAAGAAAGATTTCTACAGGCATGTTAGCAAGAAGAGGGTGATTAGAGAGGGTGTGGGGCCCTTATTGGATGAGGGAGGTAACCTAGTGACAGATTATGTGGGGAAAGCTGAAGTACTTAATGCTTTCTTTTCCTCTGTCTTCACAGACAAGGTCTGCTCCCAGATAAATGCACTAGGTGACACAATATGGGAAGAAGGTGGACAGCCCTGGGTGGGGAAAGAACATGTGAGAAACTATTTAGAAAAGCTAAATGTACATAAATCCATGGGTCTGGATTTAATGCATCTGAGGGTACTGAGGGAGTTGGCAAATGTCTTTGGCCATTATCTTTGAAAAGTTGTGGAGATTGGGAGAGATCCTGGATGACTAGAAAAAGGCAAATGTAGTGCCCATCTTTTAAAAAGGGAAGAAGGACGATCCAGGAAACTATAGACCAGTCAGTCTTATCTCAGTACCCGGAAAAAATCATGGAGGAGATCCTCAAGGAATCCATTTTGAGGCACTTGGAAGAGGGGAAAGTGACCAGGAATAGTCAGCATGGATTCACAAAGGACAAGTCATGCCTGACCAATGTGATTAGCTTCCATGATGAAGTTACTGGCTCTGTGGATATGGGAAAGTCAGTGGATGTGATATACCTTGACTTTAGCAAAGCTTTTGATACAGTCTCCCATAATATTCTTGCCAGCAAGTTAAGGGAATGTGGATTGGATAAATGGACTGTAAGATGAATAGAAAGCTGGTTAGAAGATCGGGCCCAGCGGGTAGTGATCAATGGCTCGATGTCAGAATGACAGTCAGTTTCTAGTGGAGTGTCCCAAGGATCAGTTCAAGGACCAGTTTTGTTCAACATCTTTATTAATGACCTGGATGAGGGGATGGATTGCACCCTGAGCAAGTTTGCAGATGACACTAAGCTAGGGGACAGATAGATACGCTGGAGGACAGCGATAGGGTCCAGAGTGACCTAGACAAATTGGAGGATTGGGCAAAAGAAATCTGATGAGGTTCAAGAAGGACAAATGTAGAGTCCTGCACTTGGGAGGGAAGAATCCCAAGCATTGTTACAGGCTAGGGACCGACTGGCTAAGTAGCAGTTCTGCAGAAAAGGACCTGGGGGTTACAGTGGATGAGAAGCTGGATATGAGTCAATAGTGTGCCCTTGTAGTCAAGAAGGCTAATGGCATATCAGGTTGCATTAAGAGTAGCATTGCCAGCAGATCCAGAGAAGTGATTATTCCCTGTTATTTGGCTCTGGTGAGGCCACAGCTGGAGTAGTGTGTCCAGTTCTGGGCCCCCAACTACAGGAAGGATGTGGACGCATTGGAGAGGGTCCAGCGGAAAGTGACCAAATTGATTAGGGGGCTGGAGCACATGACCTATGAATAGAGGCTGAGGGATTTGGGTTTGTTTAGTCTGCAGAAGAGAAGAGTGAGGGGAGATTTGATAGCAGCCTTTAGCTTCCTGAAGGGAGGTTCCAAAGAGGCTGGTGAAAGGAACAGTAGTGATGGATGGCAGAACTAGGAGCAATGGTCTCAAATTACAGTGGGGGAGGTCTAAGTTGGATATTAGGAAAAACTATTTCACTAGGAGGGTGGTGAAGCACTGGAATGGGTTACCTAGGGAAGTGGTGGAATCTCCATCTCTAGAGGTTTTTAAGTCTCGGCTTGACAAAGCCCTGGCTGGGTTGATTTAGTTGGGATTGTTCCTGCCTTGGGCAAGGAGCTGGACTTTATGACCTCCTGAGGTATCTTCCAGCTCTATGATTCTATGATTAGAGACATTCCCTAAAATAATTCCTAGAGCAGATCTTGTAGAAAAACAGCCAGTCTTGATTTTAAGATTGCCAGGTATGGTGACTGCACCATGGTCCATGGTAAATTGTTCCAATAATTATTTACATATGTTGTTTAAAATGTACATCTTATTTACAGGAGCTCAGTATTAAATATTTGTTCCCCCGATGGTATTTATAAATCAGAATCAAATTTGGGTTACCAATTTTCTAACTGTACAAAACTGAACACTCTTGCCACATGCCTGCCCCATGGCTTCCTGTCCCTGCCCCTCACCCCTGCCCTCTGCTCATTCCAACCCCCCTCCCTCCGTTGCTCATGCTCCGCTACTCTAACTCACTTTCACTGGGATGGGGCAGGAGTTGAGGTGCAGCAGGAGTGAGGGCTCTGAGTGGGAATGTGGATTCTGGGTTGGAGCCACAAATGAGGGGTTCAAGTTGCAGGAGGGGGCTCCACTCTGGGGAAAGCTGTTGCAGTGTGAGAGGAAACTCAGGGCTTGGATAGCAGGTGGGGGTGCAAGAAGGCATATGGGGTGTGGGCTCCAGGAGGGAATTTGAGTGTCGGAGGGGGCTCAGGGCTGGGGTAGGGTGATGGGATGAGGAAGAGGCTTCCAACCTGGGGCACTGGGTTGGGGTGCAGGAGTAGGCTTGGGATTCAGGCTCCAGCCATGCAGTACTTACCTCAGGTGGTGTGTGGTCCACGGAGCAGCGGCATATCCCCCCTCGGCTTCCAGCTGGAGCAGCAATCAAAGGGCTCTGCACACTGCCCATGCCCACAAGTGTTACTCCAATGCCTGTGATTCCCAGCCAATGGGAGTGATGGAGCTGTCGCTTGGGGTTGGAGCCCCTATGGCACTCCCGTGGCTATCTGAGTGTCTAGGAGCCAGAGATGCTGGCCATTTCCAGGAGCTGCACAGAGCCTGGGTAGTCAGGGAGCCTACGCTGCTGACCTGGCTTTAGTAGCACAGTCAGTAGTAGTGATCGGAGCTGCCAGGATCCATTTTTGACAGGCATTCTGCTAAAAAATCATCTAGAAACCCTAAATCATATCACACATAAACCTCCTCTTTCTTAAAGCTCCATAGGTTGATTTCCTTTAATCTATCATTTTAAGGTGTTCTTCAATCCTTCAGCGATTCTTGAGGTTCATTCTCGCTCTCTCGTTGTTTCTCTCTTGCTCCATTATTAATTATTATTATTTATTATTATTGCTCCCTTTCTCTCTGTACTCCTGCAATTCAACAGAAGATTACATACCACTCTGAGGGGAAGCCTTTTAGAAGTCATGCTTGACTAAGTTGCGGGAGCAGACAGAAGAGATGCATGAGCTGACAAGTTTCTTCCCGAGTCTGTAGTCATGTATATGTGAATTAGGGCTGTTGGTTAATCAAAGTTAACTCATATGATTAACTCAAAGATTAATCGTGATTAAAATTTTTTGATTAATTGCACTGTTAATCAACTACTATTAACATTTATTACATATTTTTGGACGTTTTCTACATTTTGAAATATAGTGATTTCTCTTTCAACACAGAATACAAAATGTACACTGCTGACTTTTATTATTTTTAATACAAAATATTTGGACTGCAAAAAACAAAAGAACTAGTATTTTTCAGTTCACTACATACAACTACAGGCAGTCCCCGGGTTACGTACAAGATAGGGACTGTAGGTTTGTTCTTAAGTTGAATTTGTATGTAAGTCGGAACTGGTACATATTGTAAGGGAAACTCTAGCCAAACATTTCTCCAGAGCTCAGTTTTATTCTCCCACACCTCAGTCCTTTATTCTCAAGCTGAGGTGTCTTCTGAGAAAAGCAGCTCCGCGTCTCCCTGGTCTGCTGGGGGGAGCGCTAGCTTCGCGTCTCCCTGGTCTGCTGAGGGGAAGCAGCTAGTGCGGGGTTGCCTCACCCCGTTTGTAAGTAGGGATCTGATGTAAGTCGGATCCATGTAACCTGGGGACTGCCTGTACTAAAGTAAAATGCAGGACAATGTAGCACTTTAAAGACTAACAAGATGGTTTATTAGATGATGAGCTTTCGTGGGCCAGACCCACTTCCTCAGATCAAATAGTGGAAGCACAATTTCTTTATCATGAAGGCATAAAAAAAATCGATTTTTAAGACAAGTAACTGCACTCAAAACCAAAAACCATTTACAACTTTGTAGCATACAATTCCACTCAGTGTCACCTAAAAGTGAGAACAGGCACTTTTCTAGCTGGCATTGCAAGATATTTACATGCCAGAGATGCTAAACACGTATTTGCCTCTTCATGCTTTGGCCACCATTCCAGAGGACACACTTCATGCTTATGATGCTCATAAAAAATAATTCATCAATTTAAATTGCATGTTATAGAAGTCTTGGATGATTACCCATTTGTTGTTTGTTTTAAGAACACTTTCACACCAGACATGACAAAATGCAAAGAAAGTACCAATGTGAGATTTCTAAAAATAGCTACAGCTCTCAACCTAGATTTAAGAATGTAACATGCCACCCAAAATCAGAGAAGGATGAGGTGAGGAGCATTCTTTTAGAAGTCTTATAAGAGCAACACTCCAATGCAGAAACCTAAACAATCAAAAAAAGAAAAGCAACCTTCTGCTGGCGGCATCTGATTAAGACGATGAAAATGAATATGCATCGATCCACTCAGCTTTGTTTATTTTAATTTTTTTTTTTACAGTGAAAGCATTTGTAATAAAAATAAATAGAAAATGAGCACTGTACACTTGTTGCTCTGTTTGTACCTGAAATCAATATATTTGGAAATGTAGAAAATATCCAAAATATTCTATTATTGCTTAACAGTGCAAATAATCTTACAATTCATTGTGATTAATTTTTGTAATCACTTGACAGCCCTAACGTGAATTATTCCCAGGTTTATTAGGAGCCCTTCCTAAAGCAGGAAGAAAAGGAGGGAGGCTTTCAAAGCGCTGCCAGTTTTTCTTGAACACAGCAGAAATATGGTTGATGGTACGTACTGCTCATGCTGTTTTCTCCATCCCACTGCCTTTAACTGCTCCCTCTCACTGACAGGAATCTTTATAGCAATGATATTTTTCATAATAAATGAAATATTCCTAATAAATCTGAACACCTCTCATGCCTATCAGTGAAAGAACACCTAAGAGTTCCTTAGTACTACATTAAAGCTTGTTCACAAACCCATGGCTAGTTTCCTAAAAGGACTATAGGCATGTGTCTTTGATATTTGAATTAAAATAAATATAATGGCATATATAAATAGTGTTTTAGTTTTGTGCCAGCAGCACCCTACCACTATTTTATTTTTGCAACAATAACTATCAGAAGCTGAAAATGAGCCAACTTCTGATTTTAGTTGCTCCAGTACAGCCACAGGCCTGTTGTATCTATTCACTTTTACAAAGTTCATCATTAGTATTATTGAAGTCATTAGGATTTGGTGTTTAAATTGTAAGGCAGTCAGTTTCTTCGGTACCTTCATCTCCCTATTGTGGTGCTCTAGTGCTCTAAAGACTTGTCTACACTAGAAAAAACCTCTAGTATTGCTAGAGATACATTTACAGCTGACAAACACACAGGAAGGATAGTCTAGTGGCTAAAACACAGGATTTGGAACTTGAAAAGAGCCTAGGATTCTAAAATGACACTAACAGAGGCTGTGACTTTGGGAAAAGAATATTTTTATAACTTACCTCTAAAGCATTTTCCTCCTAGAAAGTTGCACCCAACTTTGGGTGCTTTAATATTTAGGTGGTTAACGCCAGGCAGCTAAGTCATAATTTTAAGTGGATTTAAGCAACAAACAACTTCGTTTGACTTTATTGGCAGCTGTATTACCTTTATGACTCATTTTTCTGTCTGAAAAATAGGGGATTGTAGTACTTACTTCCCTCACACAAGTATGTCTAACAATCAAGAACAATTCAGAGACCACAATTTAAGAATCTCTGTTTAACTGAATAGTTTGATTTCCTGAAGAGCCAGGAGCAACAAACTTAGGGTCTTGAAGTCTGTGGATGTTTTCTTTGGAACAGAGCCATAGCTGTATGCCAGGTCTTATTTAAGTCAGCTGCTTTTTCCCCCAAGACAGAAGAATGTCTAAATGCCTTTCCCAGTACCATCCACTTTACACATGTTTTTTCCAGTTTAACTAAAGCAGATCAGCAAATAAAAAGAGCAGGTCTCCATTCTAGTTCTTCACATCTTCCTGAACATTCCCCCACCTTCCAAAAGTGCACAGTTCATCCAACTACCCGGGAGCCCTTTCTGCCTTCTTCCAGTGTACAGTAAGTGACCCTGTCACATATTGTGAACTGTTCTTGAAAAGTCTGCTTGTAATATGGCAGAATATTGCTACTGCCTGCAATGTTTTACTGAAAATTATGAACAAGGCCCATATTTTAGATTTTGACACTCAGCTCTGGAGTTATCATCAAAGCTTGATGCCCTCACAAACAAACAAACAAACAAACAAACCACCACCACCCTGTCTTACAGAAAAATTTAAATGCTTACATTTTCTGGAAAACATTGATATATACACATTTAAAAGCAATATAAATATTTCCAGAAAATGAGCTGACATGGGTTTTCTCACTGGGAGCAGGTAGAAGTTCTGCGGAGTGTGAGTATTTTGGTCACAAAGCCATATTTTATTGTCATTTAATATATGTTTCAGTATTTTAATGGTATGGATGTGTTTAAGGGGAAAAGACCAAAAACCCAGCTAAATATATAAGCGCATATAACTAAGATCTAATGATTTTTACAGAAGATAGTACATGTGCTTGTATAGTACAAAGTATTATAAATAGTTGAAACTGAACGACACATAAAAAAATAAATGAGCCAATCAGATTTGATGATTGTTCCCATCCTGGGTTTTGTTAATCTGTGTTCACAAAATTCAGTAATTATCAGCAGGCTTACTGGGCATTATGTTTTATAGGTATATTTACAGGCAGTTATAGAAGTAAATATACATACAAAATTGCACCCAAAAACTATTTTTAAAACATTAGATGCAAAGCCAAGTATTTAAAAGTTAGGAAATGCCATAATTAAGGTTGCCCATGCAACCCTAGTTCTGCCCTCTGCAGCATGTTCATTATTATTCAGTCCTTAATGACATGATGACATACAATTTTTTCCACATTCCTTGATTCCATGCGCAGACTGGCCCTGCTTTGGGGATGAGTCAAGGTTGTGTACTCAAGGACGCGTTTATGTGTAGGAACTCTGCCTTATTCCTAGCAGAATAAGAAAGATCTCTAGTGAGGGAGGCAGAGGATGAAAGGAAAAGGAGGGACAGTTTAAGACACTGAAAAAACAGAAATTCCATCATGTGGCATCATTCTGAAATCCACAGGGGCCACCACCAGGATTAGGACTGTTAGTTTCACTGGACAGAGCCTGGCACTTGGACAAACAGCGATGGTTGTTATAATTCATTGGACCAGCAGGGGGCTGGGATGCACATGAATTTCACAGGGCTTTGCTGACAGCAGAGTGGTACTGAGATTCTGCAATCTTGGGCTTCAGGTTCTGGAAGGGTGCCCCTTCTACCCTTTTCCCCAAACCTGTCTCTGTCCCAGTCCTGTCTCTCAGACTAGCCCAATCCCTGCTCCCTCTTCCCCCTTCCCCCCCACACAATGCCAGTTTCCTTACCTACATAGTCCCAGTTACCTTACCCCCTTTTCTCCTCAGCTCCTCACTGATCTTAGTGTCTCCACACTTTTAATACAATTGGTTCCCATTCCCCATCTCCCTCACTGGCTCCGTGTCCCATTCTTCATCCCATCTTGATTCCCAGTCCTAGTCCCCTTTCCTCATCCCCACCAACTTTCAGTCCCAGCCTTCCCCTTTCCCTCAGGCTTCAAGTCTCCTTGTCCAACAAACCATCTCCTCTCCAGATCCCATTCTCCTTGGCCAATTAGTCCCAGTCTCCTCTCTCCATCTCTGAGTCATAATTTCTCACACACACCCATTCTATCCTCACCAGATTTTTTGGCCCAATCTACTCTTTTCCCTTACTGTTGACTATTGTCCCTTTTTCATTCAAGTCAGATGGCTTCCTCCTCTACACTGCCGAGGTGCCAGAAAGGGGATCACTGAGAAGAGACAGACAAGCACTTAGTTTGCTGCTGTCAGTTTCAGTGACCCTCTCCACCCTGATCCAGAGCAGCTGGGCACAGTCAATGTAGGTTGGTCCTTTAGCCTGTGGATGGGAGCATCCTCATTCATTCTGGGCAGCCGGCACTTGCACATTCTGTTCATTCATAAACCCAGGAGACAATGGAGCATGTTCAGGAATCTTCTGAGATTTTATTTGTTAAAATTGAAGAGTTTATTGAGGATGTGCAAATGGCAATTATTTAAGGCTTATAATTAGGGTTACCAATTGTCTTGGCCTGGTCTGGTCTGTCCGGTTGGGAGAGTTAGCAACCCTACTTATAATCTGGACTGATTTCACAGAGAGGACAAAAGGCGCATCTTTGACATAAAGTCCAACTCCTAACAAATGTCAAGTTCCATCTTCAAAGCATGGGGGGCACTAAAGCATTTAATAAAAGAAAAGGCCACTGGAATTATTTAACATGGCAAAACAATGTATTTCCCTATAGCCTTGTTCTGGGAAATGATTGAAATGTATGAAAATAACAAAACAAGCCTGAGGCAGACACCCATGCTGAACATTCAACCCAAACAGTTAAAGTTTGGCAAAGTTATAAGCAACTGAACAAAGTGTCTTGTAAATGGGAAGTACTGGACAACCTTAATAATTGGCAGGCTACCAGCCCTGCCTATAATATACAGATAAATATTCAAGTATAAAAAATAATATGGTTTTTTTCAAGTAAGAACAAAGTACTTGGTGCAATATTGTTCTACAGAAGACAGCTCATAGACACTGGCTGTAGCATTATTATGCAGAAGTGTACACACACACACAAGTATTCAGTACATATGCATTATCCAAAGACAAGCTAACATCTTCAGAACCAACAATGGGCCTTTCAGTTTCTAAATCGTTACCAAACTTCGTATTAGCAACTGAAGTCCTGATTTTACACTGGAGCCTGGTAGAGCAGCCTCTCGCACTTGTGTTTATTTCCAGTTAAGTTAAAGGAACATTGAACAGGTGCAGAGATCTAGGAAATCCCGATGCACAATCTGGTTCTGAGAACATTGCACAAGCTACATAGTCTTGATACTGACTGGTAAAGAAGAAATGACTCCTAATGTTAGCTCAGGAACAGATAACCATAATCCAAAGCGAGGGCATTTAGGGTAAGTTTTCTAAAGATATTTAGACACCTACATCGCACTTAGTGAGATTTACTTATTGAAATGAATGGGAGATAAACACTTTGATGCTTTTGAAAACTGCACTTGACACCTATCTGCAGTTTAAGGAACTTTAATACATTTACAAATCTGGCCTTTAGGCAAATTTTATTTTAGTAACATGGGTCTCTTTGGAAATGTTTTCTTACAGCAAAATTAGCTTACAATAATAGCATAGCTTCAGGGGGTAGCCGAGTTAATCTGTACAGGATAAACAAACAACAAATGGTCTAGTAGCACTTTATAGACTAACAAAACATATGGTATCATGAGCTTTCCTGGGCACAGTCCACTTCTTCAGATGACCAGAGTTTGATGCCCATGAAAGCTCATGATACCATCTATGGCTGTGTCTAGACTGGCCAGTTTTTCCAGAAAATCAGCCGCTTTTCCAGAAAAACTTGCCAGCTGTCTACACTGGCCGCTTGAATTTCCGCAAAAGCACTGACTTCCTAGTGTAAGAAATCAGTGCTTCTTGAGGAAATACCATTCTGCTCGGCTGCGTCTAGATTGGCATGATTTTCCGGAAATGCTTTTAACGGAAAAGTTTTCCGTTAAAAGCATTTTTGTAACAGAGCGTCTAGATTGGCAAGGACGCTTTTCCGCAAAAGCACTTTTTGCGGAAAAGCGCCCGTGCCAATCTAGATGTGCTTTTCCACAAAAAAGCCCCGATCGCCATTTTCGTGATCGGGGCTGTGTTGCGGAAGACAAATCTGAGCTGTCTACACTGGCCCTTTTGCGCAAAAGCTTTGCGCAAAAGGGACTTTTGCCTGAACAGGAGGGCTGTGTCTAGACTGGCCAGTTTTTCCAGAAAATCAGCCACTTTCCCGGAAAAGCTTGCCAGCTGTCTACACTGGCCGCTTGAATTTCCGCAAAAGCATTGACTTCCTACTGTAAGAAATCAGTGCTTCTTGCGGAAATACTATTCTGCTCCCATTCAGGCAAAAGTCCCTTTTGCGCAAAAGCTTTTGCGCAAAAGGGCCAGTGTAGACAGCTCAGATTTGTTTTCCGCAACACATTATTTCCGTGCCAATCTAGATGCTCTGTTCTGAAAATGCTTTTAATGGAAAACTTTTCCGTTAAAAGCATTTCCGGAAAATCATGCCAATCTAGACGCAGCCAGCATGTTTTGTTAGTCTATAAAATGCTACCAGACCATTTGTTGTTTTTTATTTGTAGTAATAGCATAGTGAAGTCATGAATGATCATTCTGGCATGTGAAAGTTTCATGGCTGTTTTCTAAAAGATATGTGAAAGAATAATGCTATAGTTTTCTTCAGATTTAACATTCATTCTAGCAATACACTGCTGCTAAAAATACGCTTTTCAGTAAGTGCTAATGAAGACAATTTAATTAAAAAAAGACATAAAACAAAATACAGTATTTTAAAAGGGTAGCTAATGAAGTCAATGGGAATTCTATGTCTATAGTGGCTACAGAACTAACCTGTACTAATACATCAAAGTGAAATCAGTGTATGTGTATATTATATATTTAAATCTAAATTTCAGGATATTTTTCTTCCATTTGTCTTCCACAATATACATTTGTTATTGGCAATGTACTGTAAACCAGGTCAGCACATTTTAATTAAATTAAAATTTTATTAATGGCATTCAGGATGAAATATTCTTACACTGGTCAAATTTAGGCGGATTTTCCTAAATGCTGAAGACCATATTCTATTTATGGAGAGCAGTGGTCACAATGTCTTGCATTTTTACACGTTTGTTTGCTTGCTCGCTCACAGTACAGTGCTGTGGGCACAAACTCTTTATCAGTCTATGTTATGCAGTCTCTCAGGAACTGAATGATAAAGGTAAGAATCTTATTATGCATTTATTCATAAGAACCATAAAATAATAATGTGGGGGTTTATTTTAAGGTGCAGAAAGTAGATTTAATTTTAAACTATACTGATTTTGAAAAGCTGAAATAAATTATAAAAACAAATAGAAAATCCAACCATCCCAAAATTCTCACCACACCAGAGCTTACTGAATTGATATCTGTATTTGAGATGTGTATGTTTAAATTTTTCTGTATCTGCTACCAGTGTTGAACCTAGTGTGTATCATCATTATAACAGAAAACATCAGTTGCCATCACATCCCTCATTACTGATTTTTTTGAGCAGTCAAAAGACATCCTTAGTACAAGTTATTTTTCCTACAGCATATGCTTTCCACCACCAGCATCTCTGTAGTCATTTGCACAACAGAAAGATTAAAAACAAGTACTGTCTAATATTCTCCCAAGGGTTCTTGCTCCAGGGATCTGGATATTTCTTTAACAAGCTGAAAATGGAAGCAGTTACCATGATCACCAAAAAGGTTGGGAGGTACCATCACTTGGATACAATTGCATGAGCAGATTTCTTTTTCTTAGTACAGCTGCTCACAATTAGATTTCCTGCTAGTGGGTTAAAACAGTAGATAATTAGTCTCATATAAATTGGATTCTGTACTTATTCATCTTCCAGGAACTAATGACATCTGTATAGGCTTATTAAAGGGGAATTTTTGTAGTGGAACAGATTTGAGAACAGATATCATATATAGTTAAATAAATGGTTAAAAACAATGGGTAGTCCTGTGGAACCTTTGAGATTAACATATATTTATCTCATGAGCTTTCATGGGCAAAACCCACTTCTTCAGATGAGCATTATGACTTTGCTGGCTGTGTTGTGAAATAAACAAGGAATAAGCATAAAAATTACTAACCATTTCTTTAAAAATCTCAGGGGCAGTGTTTTCCAACCATGAGTGGAGTGAGTTTTGGTTCGTGCACCAATATTGAGGTCATGTACGCTGGTTTGGATGTGTGCCACCATGGCACCCAATTTATTAACACACACACATTCCTGACCACCAGAGCAGACACCCCTCCTCCATGTCCCACTCCCAGCTGCCGGAGCAGATTTGCCTCTCTCCCCCCACCCCAGCCATGCGGCAGGTCCTGTTCCCAGTCACCGGAGCAGACACCCTTCCCCACTGCCATGCAGCAGGTTCCATTCCTGGCCCCAGCTGCTAGAACAAGCCCTGGCACCACCTGCCATGTGGCAGCCCACCCCCCCCCACACACACACACAGCTACAGCAGCTCCCTTACCATGCCGTCTCAGTTGGCCTCGCCCAACGGAGCAGCTGCCTGCCACATGCGTGCTGCTGCACGGCTCTCCTGAGGAGGTGGGCAGGGGAAGAATTTTTTGTGTGGGGCTGCACAGGAGCACACCTTAGCAGGCACATTGCTCAGGGGAGTAGCTATGTTAGTCTGTATCTTTAAAAATAACTAGTAGCACCTTAGAGACTAACAAAAAAAAAGAAAAAGTACCATGAGCTTTTGTGGGCAAAATCCTACTCCACTCAAACTCATCTGAAGGGCTTTAAGGCCAGAAGGGGACACCATAATCATTTAGTCTGACCTCTTATTCATCCCAGGACACAGAACTTCACCACACACTCATCAACAGGTGACTTACTGAAGTCCTCACGTCTTGATTTAGAGTCTTGAAGGTACAAAGAATCCACTATTTAACTGTAGTTGAGAACAGCAAGTAATGCAGATCCCAAAACAAAACAAAACAAAAACAACCAGGGTTTCTACCAATCTCACCTGGGGGAAAATTCCTTTATGACAACCAGATATATTAGTTAAACCCTGAGAATGCATGCGGGAGCTACCGGCTAGACACACAGGAAAGAATTCTCTGTAGTAACTCAGAACTCTTCCCACCAGTGTCCCATGTCTGGCCATTGGAGGTATTTATTAGTAGCAGACACAGATGGACCATATGCCATTGTATGCGACATCATATTTTCTCAAGGGCAGCCTCACACACAGCCTCTAGGACCTCAGGAGGCAAAATGCTGTCCTTGTCAAGTTTTGGTCCCCCTTCCTCTTAGGATCCCACCTTTTCTGTCCCTGCTGCCTTCCCTAAATAAAAACGTGATCTCTGAATAACAATGTTTTTATTGAAGCAAAATGCAGGACAATGTAGCACTTTAAAGACTAACAAGATGGTTTATTAGATGATGAGCTTTCGTGGGCCAGACCCACTTCCTCAGATCAAATAGTGACTACTTTCTTCCACTATTTGATCTGAGGAAGTGGGTCTGGCCCACGAAAGCTCATCATCTAATAAACCATCTTGTTAGTCTTTAAAGTGCTACATTGTCCTGCATTTTGCTTCAGCTACCCCAGACTAACACGGCTACATCTCTATCAATGTTTTTATTGCTTGTATTGAAGGTATGGGGGATAACAGGCAAACACTGTATGTAGGGGCACCATATTGAGAGCAATGTGCATGACTCTCAAAACTGGTCATTCATTAAACTTTCTTTCAAAGCCTCTCTGATTTGCACTGCCTCACATTGCACTCTCCTTATTGTCCTGGTGTCTGGCTGCTAGACACTCTGCCTTAGCCTCAGACCCCGCCAGATTCTTGCTCTCACAGATATTATGGTGCCCACAGCAGGCTGACACCACAAAGGGAATGTGTATTCGCTGAGGTCTAACCTCATCAATAGGCTCCTAAACCTTATTTTTAAATGCCTGAAAGCACATTAAACCACCATTCTGCACTTGCTCAGCCTGTAGTTGAACTGTCCATGTACAGCTTCATGAGCCACGGGAGCAATGGTTAGGCTGGATCGCCAAGGACCAGTATTGGCATTTCCACCTCTCCAATTCTAATTTTCCAGTCTGGCAATTTTCCACCGGTCCCTCCTACTGTGCTCCTGTCCTGCTGCCAGACCTCCCTGTTTCTAGGCTTCGTGGTCCAGGAGTATCCAGGCATGTGCTGGACCATGGATGTTGCTGGACTAGAGAGTCCAAGTTCAGGGAGGTACAACCTGTACTAAGAATAGGTTTGAGTGCAGATCCTCTCACTCAGCCCTACAAAATTTTACTCACCTGCTCACCAAGAGGAATTTTTTTAAAATGATAAGTAGAGTAGTATCATAGTGGTAAGGATGGGTGAATATATATTCCTTGACTGGTAAATTTTGTAAACCACCTTTATTTATTCAGATTATTTACTTTTGTATTTGTATCCATAGTAAATACAAAAACTGGCAAGAACCAATAAACTAGCAAATAATACTGACCTTACTTCTTACAGTACAGGGTGTACCTCCCTTAACCAGGACTCTGTGGTCCGGCAACATCCGTGGTTGTTGGGAAGTCGGGCAATGGGGCAGGAGCGTGGCGGGGCAACCAGTGACTCAGCTGGGAGCTCTGTGCAGGGGGAAAGTGGAGGGACGGGTGGCACAGCAGAGAGTTCTGCTCCCTGTTGCCAGGAGGTAGCAGAGGTCGGTAGTGGCCGTGGATCTCCAGGACCAGCCCCAGCCAAGGAGCCCCAGTCCTGGCAGCAGCAGCTAGGGAACTTCAGCCTAGGGAGCAACAGTTAGGCAGGCAGCAGCACCAGGCTGGAGCCCTAGCAGGGGGCAGGAGTTCAGCATGGGCAAATCTCCTCATTCGGGACCAATCAGGTCCCAAGGGTACCCGACAAGAGAGGTCCAACCTGTATGACATTTGATTTTGATGTGACCAGAAAGGAACATCACAGCAGAGATGAGTGACTATTTTAGGAATGTTATTAGAAATGAAAAAAATGGTTTGAAATTGTTTATTAAAAATCAGATACTAAAAATGTGTCCGTTGAGGACTGAGAAATCTCTTTCCTCTTTGTTCAGCTACACTGCACAATTTGCTGTCCTTACATACAGGCATATATACAAGATATGAATAAATGATATATGTTTTTGAATCCATGAAGCCAAAGAATTCTTTTGCACTATATTTCCTCTCTTCTTCATGCCCTAAGAGAAGTTAAAAAAAAAAAGCACCTTGCAGAGCCAGTGAAGTAAAGAACAAAGTGTGATGGTCTATAAAAAAAAATGTATAAATATGGATGTTTGTGAATTAGGTCTAGCTTTTTGTGTGCCAGTTTAACCCTATTTGTGGCACATGTATCTATGTATTCTAGAACACAGAGGAAAGCATCCACTTATCAGCTCAGCCCATATTAATAAACGTACATTTACTGCATTATGGAAGACATGAGGAGAATCCAGCAGTCAAAAAGAAAGAGCTATAGAGCAAGACAGACCTATTCCTATCCCAAGAAGAGACAGACTACTATCCTGTTGTAGCCGGTTTACACTTTTATCTGAATATTAGCAGAACAGCCAAGAAATCCATGTAGGTAGGAGATTTGTTAGTGAGTGTATCTTTCTTAGGTCTGGTATCATGCCTGATAGTATCACCAAATGTTACTGTCATTTATTACACATTTTTTAGATGTTATAAACCTTCGTGGTTAGACATCTATTCTCTTGCCACTGATTATCATGAAAAAAGAAAGTGGAGGAAGACTTTGGCTTCATGCCATGATTTTACAGTGTGCTAGGAGTGTTTCTGTTATGCATGTGTCTACTGCAGATCCTTCCCATAATGAGACTGCATATGAAGACAAGCCAAACTACAGCATATGTATGCAAGCCATCTTTTATATCTTAAGAGAGGACTCTGTGCAAAACACATATCCTGGGGGAGTAGAAAGATATTTTTGCTACAGGGATTTCATTTTTATTATAAAAGGATGCCTCCTATGAAGTCCTACTGTTTTGTGGGTATATCATATCTGAAAGTATTTATAGAAAGTAAGGGGTTGCAGAATTACTGCCTGCAAAATTACTTATTACAATGTGGGACTAGAGTTCTTTGGAAGATTGTTACAATGCTGCCTGGATGCTAAGTTACCACACTGTGGTGCTGCAGTCTTCTTGCTTGCTAGCATATAAAAAAGCATGAGAAACTTTCACTGTAGCACTTAGGAGAACAAAGACTACAATTAAATATGTACAGTGTATAAAATAGACCATTTTTAAAACTAGATTATTTATAAAAATGTCACAAAGACTTGGGGGAAAAGACAATATTTAAGATGACATTTTCTTGCATATGTTCCAGATTTTTTTTTAATTTAAAAAAATTGATGAATCTTTAAAATTGTGAAATAGTGGCTGACTTTGCACATATATAAACAACACATATTTTGATTTATAAGCAACATATTTCTCTTTAGCCTTTGCAAATGTAATATATTCTATTAAAATATGGTTTCTTTTGTGTTTATAATATGTTTACAGATAGTGCCTCTGTGTATTGCTCCTAATTTTTTTTACCTTTTCTGTATTTCTGGTGATTTTAATTATTTTTTCTTGTCTTTTATGACTGGGCCTACACTGTATCAGTTAATTATCCTTTTTTTTTTTTTTTTTTTTTTTTTTTTACAGTTATAGAGCTTTTCAGACCACTTTCTTACAGATACCTGCCTTCTTCCCCCTCCCCCTCCCCAGATAGACCTATTGACTTCAGTGGCACTCCATGTAGATGCAGGAGGTCTGCCTGACTACATCTGGGTATGTCTATACTACCACCCTAGTTCGAACTAGGGTGGTTAATGTAGTCAATCGAAGTTGCAAATGAAGCCCGGGATTTAAATATCCCGGGCTTCATTTGCATCTTGCTGGGCGCCGCCATTTTTAAATCCCCGGTAGTTCGGACTCCGTGCCCGCGGCTACACGCGGCACGGAGTAGGTAGTTCGAATTAGGCTACCGTGGAATGAGGAGTAACAGTAGTTCGAATTAGAAAGCCTAATTTGAACTACCTATTCCGTGCCGTGTGTAGCCGCGGGCACGGAGTCCGAACTACCGGGGATTTAAAAATGGTGGCGCCTGGCAAGATGCAAATGAAGCCCGGGATATTTAAATCCCGGGCTTCATTTGCAACTTCAATTGACTACATTAACCACCCTAGTTCGAACTAGGGTGGTAGTGTAGACATACCCTCTCATTGCAGAATTAGGACTGAGTTTCAAAGGCTCACAGAACGTCATTTTGCTTGACTTCTTCACTATGGCTTTGGTCCTGCACCCATTAAAATCAATGATAAAACTCTCACTCAATTCAGTGGTGCAGGATTGGGCACCATCACAGTATTCAAATGCCATATTCAGGTCTTCAATCAGATAATAAAAAATGTCAAGGATGACATCAACAGTGATGATTTGTATTTCCCTGGTCTGGCACCCTCAAAACCTGACCGGTGTTGGACAAGGGAGTTTGTTGGACCAGGGGAGGTTGCAGGTGGGGGATGCTGGTCTCCCTGCTGGGCTTCTCACCCCTAACCAGGCTCTGCTGCCCCTGCCTTCCCATCCACCGCTGGCTCTGGCAGTGCTTCCAGCTCCACAGCCCTGCTGGGCTCCAGTGGCCCCACTAGACTTTGCTGTCCTATGAGCTCCTGCAGCCTTGCCTGCCCTGCCGGCTCCAGAAGTCCTATGGGCTCTGTGGCCCTGACGGCTTTGCTGCCCTGATAGCTCTGGCAGGCCCCTGTGGCCCCGTTGGCTGCGGGCATGGAAGCCACACAGGCAGGTCAACTTTGCTGCCCTGTGACCTCCACTGGTCCCACCAGCTGGCAACCTCTGCTGCTGGGGCTAAAGAATTTCATCTGTATTTCCAGAACTTAAATTTAAAGCTTAAATTTTAAAGCTTAATCTTTAAACTTTTAGAATATAAAGTTTCCTTTGCTAGATGAGTCTTAAGCATATGTATTACATGACTGTAATGGGTGGAATTAAAAGCCTTTTGGAGATGAATACCTCTGAATACATTGAGCAAGTTCAGAGCTGTAACTGAACTTTATGACCTCGGCCCATCTTAGGACAAAACTATAAGTACTATATCCAAACTCCTCCCAGGTAGTTCATGCTATTAAATCTTTTCTTCTGTAAACTAGATAGAGAGACGATCCAACCCATAATTGGTTCCAGGAGTATTTTTCTCATGATCAGAGGGTTCAAAAATGTACCAAGACAGTTTTAGAAGGAACCATACCTGTTGTGAATTTCTGCGCAAGGAAAAGCTAAGGAGGCATTTAGTGGCTGGGCTGTTCAAGTCATATATTTGTTTAGCCTCATCTTTGTGATTATCTACACAGTAGTGCATACCTCGAAATAAGCTATGCAATTTGAACTATACAAATTGTGTACCTTATTTTGAAATTTGGCGCTGACTACACAGCACTTATTCCAGGGGTGGGCAATAATTTTTTGCCAGGGGCCACTTCAGAAATTCACAAAGGAGGGGGAAGGACATCAAGTGGAAGAGGCAAGGGATCAAGTGGAAGAGGTGGGGCCAAGATACTTCCAGATTCCCCACCCCCAGACAATGATTGGTCTGGAGGTGAGGGAGTGACTTTGCTCCCCCCACGTGCCTCCTAGGTTTCCATGGCCCTGGCATGGGAGGAGACTTCCTGTGCTCCCCTGCCTGTAGGCCAAATATGGCCTGGGGGTGAAGGAGCTCGCAAAGCCTCCTCCGCTCTCCTCCCATCCTGTGAGCAACATGCGGTGCTTCAAAGCACCATGTGCTCCTGGCAGGGCAGAAGGATGCTTTGCGCACTCCCCCACCCCCAGGCCCTAATTGGCTTGGGAGTGGGGAAGCAGCAGGGCCTCCACGGGCTGCATCCAGCCCATGGAGGCCCTTTTGTCCACCCCGACTTATTTTGAAATAAATCGCTATTCTGCTAACATCCTTAATTCTTGCACAATGAGGTTTACAGGAAGTCCAAGAAGCTCGTTATTTCAAATTTCTTTCAAAATAATGGGCTTCTTGTGTAGACAGCACGTAATGTTATTTCAGAAAAACGGACGTTATTCCAAAATAACTGTTGTGTAGGCGTACCAAGAGATATTTGACTTTTAGTAAGTGCTGAAAGCACCAGATTGCATTTAACACAGGTAGTTGCAGGAAGCCAAATTTTACTTTGACTTACACCCTGTGAAATCCTACAACACATGAAGAGATTTGAGATGAACATGGATAAATAATAGCAGAATTTAGACTTATACCTGAAAGTTGCAGGCATACTGCTATTTTTATTTGGATACAGTCTCCATCTTGTCGCCTATTAATAGACAATGACCTTGCAATGTAACCAGTTTTTAAAAGCTTCAGAGGGGTAGCTAAATTAGTCTGTAAAGGATAAACTTAAAAAACAACAAATAGTCTGGTAGCACTTTATAGACTAACAAAACATGTGAATGGTATCATGAATGAACTTTCATGGGCACAGCCCATTTCTTCAAAAGTGGGCTGTGCCAATGAAAACTCATGCTACCATCTACATGTTTTGTTAGTCTTCCAAGTGCTACCAGTTTTTAAGTTATCGGCCCCATACATAGGGTCAGTCAGAACTTCCTTAATATTCTGATCAACAGTTTCCCATTCCACAGTTTGAAAGTTCGCTGCTGAAGTTGAGTGAGTGCCATCTTTGCTTTCAAAAGAACAAACATGAGACTTGAATACAAACTCTCTAGAAATAATGTTTTAAATTTTGGTATCTCTCATTCTTACACCATACTTGCAGGTTTACAGTAGCCATATACACCAATGTAAGAAAACAAAGTTTGCATTTATGAACATTTATTGTTGGCACACATTCAATGGGTTATGTCGAATTTAGATTGCATGTGCTTTAAGGCAAGTACCTACCACTGTAAATAAACAAGGATTTTAAAAATACCAGTAGTTTCACAGCCATCTTGTAGTTCTATGCAATTCACATTTTATAAATGCAAGAATATCAAGAAGCACTATATCAAGCACCTTTGCAAAGATCAAGATAAATTATGTTTACTACATCAAACTCTAGCCTATGGGCAAAGCTTTCCTCTCAGAGCTGTATAACAAAACTGCATAAAGATCTCATTTATGTTATTAAAACAATAAAGCTTAAAATTGCACAATGCATTGCACAATGTTAACTAATTAGTTGATGGGCAGGCTGCACAGAACCTGAATGAAGATATTTGCCATATCATCATTGTTCTCAAACAATGTTCTAGTCACTTCAGCTACAAAAAGCTGTTCTATATTTTCCCCTTTATAATTTGAACGTATCTGTAAATCTTCTGAGCCTCCATTATCCCTGAATTTAGCGAAGTGTAATCAATATAGATTGCTGATGGTGCATGTTGTCTCCAATTCACAAAAAACAAAACAAAACACCTTGCTTTAATTCTTTTTTACATGATGAGGATATACACATACATCTGCTACTCTTCCACTCTTCCTCATGTCTTGAAGGTACCAGTCCTGGAATTGCTCCAACATGGTTATGGCTGTTTAGTGCTTGTACCACCTTTTGTGTGTATGCTTTAGGTAAAGTATGACAGGAGAATTTGCATAACTAATATCTACATTGTTTTGTCCAATATGTTGTAATTAAGACATTAAAAGGTTGTGAATAAATTATTGGCCGGTTCTCAAACTACTGAAATGTAGGTGTTTGATAATGTGCTGAAAACGTTTAACATCCGTAAGATGTATTTTTAAATTAACATTCTGAAATGTTCCATATTGGTAAAGGTTTAGCCTTGATAAGTAACTCATCTCCCTTACAAATGCAAGCAGATTTTTTTTCAGCAAAACAGCATCAACCATTTTCTTGGGAAATTGTCATTAAGTGTGACATTGCTGTTGGTGATGTTGGTTACAGTTCTCAGCTTTCTTTAAAACATTCATTGTCATTTCAGGTGTATTTTTTTAGCGAGGGATGATGTTAAAGAATGGAATACCTTTGTCTTACTTGTACATTTGCCCTTTCTTAAGAATGATTCATAGATTCCAAAGCTAGAAGGGATCAATATGATCATCTAGTCAGATCTCCTGTATAACACATGCCATAGAATTTCTGCAAAATAATTCCTGGGGCAGATCTGTAGGAAGAAGTAGATCTGTAGGCATCCAGTCTTGATTTTTAAATTGCCAGGTATGGAGAATCCACCATGTCCAATAGTAAGTTGTTCCAATGATTAATTACTCTCACTGTTAATAAGTCATGGCTTATTTTCAGCTGGAAATGATGATGATTTTATGTTTTCTTCCAGTTAATTAATAGGTTATATAGTGTAGGTCAAGAACTGATTTCTGTAGGACATCACTAAAAACATACCTGTTCAACAATGATCCCTCGTTTGCATTTATATTTTGAGCCCTATGAGTTAGTCAGGTTTTTAATCATGTTATGTGTATCATGTTAATATTATATTTTTCTATACTTTTAATCAACATGTTGTAAGGTATTTAATCAAATGCCTTACAGAGGTATATTACATCAACATAATTATCTTTATCAACCAAACTTGCAATCTCATCAAAAAAAAGATACTCAGTTTGATGGAATCTATTTTCTGTAAACACAGATTGATATGCATTAATTATATTACCCTTCTGTAGTTCTTTATTGATTGAATTACGTATCAATCACTCTGTTATCTCTCTCAGGTTTGATGTCAGACTGACAGGCTATACTTACCCTGGTTATCCCATTTATACTTTTATAATATTGAAAGAACATTAACTTTCATCTAGTCTTTGGAGATTTCCCAGTATTCAAAGATTTTTTGAAGAACATGAATGGTGCAGTGAATTCCTTAATCAGCTCTTTTAAACTCTTGGGTGAAAATTTTTCAGATCTGCTGATTTTAAAAAAATGTCTATTTTTACATTACATATCTGTTTTACATCTTCCTGAGATTCAAATGGAATGGAAAGACTATGGTCATATGGTCATATAATATGACAAGACTATATCTGTTTTTTCCCCAAACACAGAAAAGAAATATTGATTGAACTTTTGCCTCCCTGGATTATTATTTATAATTATGCCATTTTCATTTACTAATGAACTAATATTATTGGTAGGATTCTTTCTAATATTCATAAAAACGCTTTATTGTCTTTAGAACTGTTGGCCATAAGATTCTTCTTGTCACTGTTTGATTCCCATGTCAGTTTTCTACAATTCTTAGCTTCTGATTTATATTCATTACTATCAACTTCCCTTTTCTTCTATTTGTTGCGTGCACATGCACGTGTGTGTGTGTGTGTGTGTGTGTGTGTAATCTCAATTATCATTCACATTTTTTATTAAATTCTTCTTCCCAGTTGATCTGACTCATAACTGTTTTCAGCTTTGTGAAACTGGTCCCTTTAAAGCAATAAGAATTTCTCTCTGGTTTGGACTTTATTCCATTTGTACATTATAAATATTACACTGGTCTAAAATTTTTTAGAAGTCGTCTGCTTCAGAGATAAAATATGCTATTTATTATTTATTTTGATGTGCTGAATTCAAATATGACAATTAAAACAACTGATTGTTTCCAAGATATTTAAGTTTTTACATTTTACGTCTATGTATATTGTGTAGATAGTAGAGTTTTAATCAAATTGTAAACCTAGGTCTTTTCATGTGTTTATGGTCACTTTACATGATAATATTTCACCTGTCCTGTTTATGTAACACTTTAAAAATCAGCAAAAGGGTTATATAAATAAAATTTATTATGAAACAAAAGGCAAAAAACTATTATGTACATAGTTTAGTCCTATTCAGTGTCTACTCGGCGCTTCTTGGCTTGTCTCTTGTATTCATTAAATGGAGCATCTCTTGTCACTGTCCAGCAATAGTCTGCAAGCATTGATGGGCTCCATTTGCCCTGATAGCGTTTCTCCATTGTTGTATGTCCTGGTGAAATCGCTCACCGTGCTCATCACTCACTGCTCCACAGTTCGGTGGAAAAAAAATCTAGATGAGAGTGCAAAAAATTTATCTTTAGTGACATGTTGCAACCAAAGCTTTTGTATGCCTTGAGGAGGTTTTCCACCAACAACCCGTAGTTGTCTGCCTTGTTGTTTCTCAGAAAATGTATTGCCACTAACTGGAAGGCTTTACATGCCGTCTTTTCCTTGCCACGCAGTGCATGGTCAAATGCATCATCTCGAAGAAGTTCACGAATCTGAGGACCAACAAAGACACCTTCCTTTGTCTTAGCATCACTTAACCTTGGAAATTTTCCACGGAGATACTTGAAAGCTGCTTGTGTTTTGTCCATGGCCTTGACAAAGCTCTTCATCAGACCCAGCTTGATGTGTAAGGGTGGTAACAAAATCTTCCTTGATTCAACAAGTGGTGGATGCTGAACACTTTTCCTCCCAGGCTCCAATGACTGTCGGAGTGGCCAATCTATCTTGATGTCGTGTGAATCTCTTGCACGACTATCCCATTCGCAGAGAAAACAGCAGTACTTTGTGTATCCAGTCTGCAGACCAAGCAAGAGAGCAACAACCTTAAAATCGCCACAAAGCTGCCACTGATGTTGGTCATAGTTTATGCACCTCAAAAGTTGTTTCATGTAATAGATTTCCTTCATATGGACTGCATGACCAACTGGAATTGATGGCAAAACATTGCCATTATGCAGCAAAACATCTATGACTTCTAGGAATAACATGATGCAATTCATATAATGTATGACGCAATACCAGCTTCAGATTGCATTATTAATTGTTTTGCATAAAAAGCAAGTACTGTCCAAACCCAGTCAGATTTATTCATAGATCCAGTCAAAGATGTATTTTAGTCATTTCTGGTTTAAATTGAGATCCCTTCCCTTTATAAATCACTTATCCTCCGCCATTCGCAAGTCATGGGTTGTATATACTGACCCAATAGCATATCTTGAAAACTAGAGCCAATCAACAATTTTAAGCATCATTTTGGTTCTCAGTGACCCAGAATTAGTAAAGTTTGACTACATTTATTTCAGAAGCATTTTGGCTATAGAGCAGTGTTATCAAGGCATGCATGATCACTTATACCTCAGTTACCATTCATTTTTAGTTCTGTGATCAGTTTCTCTTTATTTGATCTTGGCTTGACAGATATAGCATCTCCCTTTGCTGGATGCAACACTTTTTGAATTAGGAAATTGTCATTTTTGTCATCTATAATATTTACAAATGCCAAGGATGTTTTAGTACTGGAAGCATGAGACCAACACAGGTCACGCAGAATGAAGTTCCCTATGATCACACAGCTTTTTTCCCTTCATAGTATAGATAGACGTGTAAGGAGGTGATTGTCCTGTTTTCTAGTGTCAGTTGGCGATATGCAGATGATCATATTGATCCCTTCTGGCTTTGGAATCTATGAATCATTCTTAAACTAATAGCCCATATCAACCTTTATCTGTTAGGAAATGATTCCTAACGATTCAGGATAATTTTCTTCTGAGTTATCAATGAATTGGAAACAGGTAATGCTATTTTTGACAAAGTGGTATCCACCCTCCCCTTTGTCATCTCAATCCTTACTCAATAGGTCATCATAAATGATTTAAACATTCCAGTTGTATGAATCACTCCCACCTGATTTCTATAATAACTACATCAAATTTATGAACAACTACAGTTCCTCTTGTTACCAAAATGCCTAGCATTGATGTATAAGCAATTAAAAATTACTTTCTTTGTGTCCTGACTTCCTAGATTAATTTTATTCTCAACATCTCAATTTCAGTGAGTTTTCATATCCATGCTCTTTTTATCTTACTCTGCCATTATTAGTGTAAACAATATCCAAACTCCTCTAGCCAGGCTTTCCTTGATGAAAAAATTGACCACAGATATCTGATAGGACTGTCCACCTGCCTACTAAAGAGCATTTTTATGGAAATCACTGAATCTATAAGAAGCCCTCAGGCATCCACAACTACAGAAACTATGGGAAATAAAAGGCAATGCAGAAAAAAAGGGGAAAGGATTTAGTGTTCTTGTTTTGTCATCCTAGTAGTCATTTGCTTATGCCCCTTCAGTGTTTGAGCAGAAAGACAATGTGTGAACTATAGGTCTGGTTGGAAGTGCATTTCATGATTCGGTTTCATCTAAGATTGCCCTCTCTGTGCCTTTTCTGCTCATGCCAACATTCATCCCATTTTCTGACCTTTCATTTTCATATTCATGTTTTATGTTATATTAGATTTGTGGGTGTCTCTGTGGTTAGGGTGCCTCAGTATTTCTACTCCATTGCTGAAATTTGTGGTAAGATTATTTACTGACAGGGATTTCTGTAGCTTTATAGCCAAACACACGACCGGCAAGATCATTTTTGGAAGCTGATGATCAATTAACTTTAGCTAATAATCCTTACCAATCATCATCTCCACCAAAAGTGGTTTATTTCTTGACAATCTTTCTTTGCACAGCCTGAATTAATTTAATGAGTATATCACCAGAGGCAGAGGTCTCAGGTGCTGGTGCACTTCAGTCCTTTATACATATGCCTGTGATGCACAATAATCGAGTCTTTTCAGGGCTAAAATATTTTGGTCTAATTCAGGTTGTTGGGCTCAACACAGGGGTAACTGAGCGTGGTTTAGTAGCTTGTGATATATGGGTGGGCAGACTAGATTATCTTGTGGTCCCTTTTGGCCTTAAACACTATGGCTATGTCTACACTGCTGCCTTCTTGCGCAAAACTGTTTTGCACAAGAGTTCTTGCTCAAAAGGTCTTGTGCAAGAGCACATCCACACTGCCATGAGCTTTTGCGCAAGAAATGTGCTTTTGCGCAAGAGCGTCCATGGCAGTGGGGACACTCTCTTGTTCAAGAGACCCCTATGGCCCTGTTGCCTGTCCACACTGCCTTGCGCAAGAAGGCTTATTCCTTGTGGGGAGAGGAATAACTCTTGCGCAAGAAGCCCTCTGTTCCGACACCTTACTGTAAATTTACTTGCACAAGAACATGCGTGCAGTGTAGATGCTCCGCAGGTGTTGTTCTTGCACAAAAAGCCTGCAGTGTACACATAGCCTATGGTTTTGTAAAATACAGTGAGGTGGTGTCATCCACCAACATGCAAGAAAAAAGCAGTTCTCTTAGGTCTGGCCATTTGGCTTCAAGACATTTAAGATCTCATGAAGCTATTTGGAGGGAAAACTCTCCAGTGTCCTGAAACAAGGTCCCCCTCAAACAACACCACAAATTGCTGATGTGTAAATCAGTGACTAGTGTTGACCCCATCTGGTCAAGGTAAATCATCTTTGTTAACTTTAAAGGAAGCTACTAGAATTCAGCTAGTAAGTAGCCATGCTAATCCTTCCAAATAATAAATACATAAATAACCTTGTCCACCTCGCCACCCCAAATATTTTCAGGAGTATTTCATTCCAACTCAGAGACTTTAACAACAACAAAATTAAAATTAAAGAAAATAATAAAAGGATTAGTCTGTGAATTAATCTACCTCTAGCTATTGGTAGAGCCTTGCAAATCTGTGGATATTTGCAGCTCATTTTTGTGGATATAGAGGTGGAGGCTAATACAATTTTGTATCCCCACAGGGCTCTAGTTATCAGCAATAAATAATTAGGTTAGATTGGTAATATTGTATAGATCATAATTATTTAGGGTTATTTGTTGCCCTCTCTAGGAATGTTTTGCCTGCAGGACTTGGGGCTACAGTGCTTTGACAGAATATCAGGAAGGCCATTTAGAGACAGGGTAATAAATGCAAGTGTCTATTTGGAAAACTTGTGAAGAAGGGTTGTAACAAAAATATTTAAATGAGGGCAGAAGTCAATGCTTTCTGGGCAGAAGTAAAGTTTGGTGGAGCAAAATTCCATCTGTTTTCAGTTTATGAATACATTTTCCCCCTGTTATTCCATACAGTGACAAGAAATGGATTGAAAATTTTATTTCTTTTGCTTCCCACCCCTTTTTACACTCTATAGATGGGAAGCATTCTTGAACGACTCAGTCTAGTAGCCCTTTGGGGGAGTTATTTGACCATGGGCTGAATAGCTGGGTGTCAAGGCTGTTCCCCACTCTGACACTCCAAGTGCAGAAGGTGGGGGGCCCACAAGAGACCTTAAAAATACCTTGCCCCTATAGGCCTCTGCTTGAAAGCTCCCCAAGATCATAGATTCCCTGGCTTTGGGAGGTAGCTGCCACCACCAAGGGAAACAAACAAATAAAAAAACCCTTTCTTCTTGAACCCAGGAAGAAAGCACTTGGACTTCTTCCAGAGGGGTACCCCCATGCTTTTACCACAAGAGAGACAGGGAAAAAAAGGAAACAAATTGCAGTCTTTGGTAGCTGACCTCTCAGTCTTAGCGGCAAGGAGTCCTGTGGCACCTTATAGACTGAGTTAGTGGCACCTTATAGACTAACTCAGTCTATAAGGTGCCACAGGACTCCTCGCCGCTTTTGCAGATTCAGACTAATAGGGCTACCCCTCTGATATTCTCAGTCTTAGGCATACATACACAGTCTTAGGCATGCATACACAGTCTTAGGCATGCATACCCCTGTTCCCTTCCAGGTCACAAACCATCACCTTAAAAAAGGTGATTATTAGCAAAACAAAGAGATATACTTGATAAAGGTAGGTGTTTTAAAGCAACCAAGAAAAGAACAATTTAAAAACTCAGAGAAAATTCCATCTCTGGGATACAGCTTAAAGTACGGTGTATGGGGCACGGCCCATGGATTTAGCACAGAGCGGTTTAAACAACAAAACAAAGAAAATAATTTAATTGCATCTAAATAGACATCTCCCTATATACGCACGATCCGTGCTTCAAGGTCAATACATTTCTATACCCAGTATTTCTTGTAGGCATGGAGGTTCTCCCTGGATCAATTCATCTTGTTCCCCCAGTTCTGGAGTTAAACTCACACAAGCAGCAGGCAGGTATTCTTTTCATTTCAAACCTCAACACCTTCTCCCAGTGGCTCTCCTGGCTCCCTGCCAACACCTCCTCGCTACCTGAGTTTAACCCTTTGGTTACTGAATGCTGGGATGTTCAGAAAAGGCCAGCACTCTTCTTATCCATCATACTGGATCCTCCATCTTCATCTTCTCTCATTTTTCTATCTGCTCATGTTATAATGGGAAGACTGGGATTTTGGTACACACATCTTTAAGCATTGTCTTGCTTAACTTTTCGTTTTCACACTGGGAAAAATATAACCGGTGTTCTCTTTCCTCCTCAGGGATATGATCTAAGCCAAGTGGTAAGTATTTATGATTCTTGTTTTAAATTTATGTTACTGTTTTAAGCGTATTAAATGAAAGAGAAAAATATTGCTCAGGGCAAATGAACTTGTCCAAGAAATTGAATAAGTAGCAGCATAACCCTAGAAGAACTACAGAAATGTTTGTGCATTTGGAAGCAAGGGGCATGTGCAAACAAATCAGTGTTATAGTTTCATTGCCTTATCAGAAAAATATGCCTTCAGCAAGTATAAATATCAGATGCCATAAATGAGAATATCATTGAGCTGGATTTGATTTGTGACGTTCACTAAAACTATTGTTATATAAAACTGTAAGTTTAGCAGTTACTTCACCAGCATATGATTCTGGTGCACTGTATGAATTAGTACATATGGTATTTATTAAAATGCCATAGTCATTGCTCTAAGCCCCCCAGTGCCTTCACTGCCACTGCTTCATCAAACCTTACATCAAATGCAAGGCTACAAATGACACTATTTGCACAGTGATAATATCCATGTGATTTTATCCATGCAAAAGTTCAAAGTCAAGTACCTTTTCTTAGAATTTGTCTTTTTTGATTGAGTCCCCCCAATCACAGCTATGTTCTGGGAGCTAACTAATCAGCTTTTAGGTAGAGCACTTTCAGAAATC
The DNA here is from genome assembly GCF_049634645.1 of Pelodiscus sinensis. Lineage (NCBI taxonomy): Eukaryota > Metazoa > Chordata > Testudines > Trionychidae > Pelodiscus > Pelodiscus sinensis. The sequence continues at coordinate 70,402,087 of NC_134712.1, forward strand.
AGTTCCTAAGCAGTTTTATTGCCATCATGCTTTCAGACTTCTCATAGAGCAGGAGGGGCCAAGACAGCCTCCACTGGCCAAATCTGGCCCACAAAACTGGTTGATACAGCCCACGGATGCCAATTGAGACCTGGGGACAGGGGAGCACACAAAGTCTGCTCCCCCTGATAGGCCTGGGGAGGGGAGGAGTGTGTGGAGTCTCCTCCCAGTGCTAGGGGCACACAGTGCCTAGAATGAACTGCCAGCTGTTCTCTCTAGGTACGGGGGGGGGCGGAGATGGAGGGGGGCAGAGGGCAAAGACTTCATGGGTTCCCCACTCCCAGGCCAATCAGGGTTTGTGAGTGGGGGAGCATGGGAAGTCTTCTGGGCTCCATGCCTTCTGCCCAAGGCCCTACTCCTTCTGGGTTGGCCTGGGGCCACGTTAGAAATTGGTGAAGTGCCCCCCCCCCTTCCAAAAGTATTGCCCACCCCTGCCATAGAGGCTCCTTCAACATGTCAGGTTCAGTTGCGTGAAGCCAATCAATTACTAAAGTTCAGCTTATAAATGGGACTGCTTACAGAAAGCTGTTCACCATTGATCCAGTATTGAAAGTTGAGAGAGTTGTCTCTTAGGCTGTGTCCAGACTCAGGGGTTTTTTCGAAAAAAGTAGCCTTTTTTCGAAAAAACCTCACCTGCGTCTAGACTGCAGCCGCATTCTTTCGAAATTAAATTGAAAGAATGCAGCTTTTCTTTTGATGGCGGTAAACCTCAATTTACGAGGAAGAACGCCTTCTTTCGAAAGTTCCTCTTTCGAAAGAAGGAGTTCTTGAATGTAAATAGGGCTTCTTCGAAAGAGAGCATCCAGACTCACTGGATGCTTTCTTTCGAAAAAGCAAGCCGCTTTTTCGAAAGTTCAACGTGCAGTCTAGACGCTCTCTTTCGAAAGAGGCTTGCAGTCTAGACATAGCCTCAGTCATGACACTTTAAAGAGAAAACATTTATTACAGATGAAAGCACAGAACTGGGAACCAGCTGACCTGGGTGGTACTTCTGGCGGTGCCACCAACTTCTCATATGATTTTGGGCAAGTCACTGCTCTGTGGCTCAGTTTCCCCATCTGTAAAATAAAGATGATAAAACTTAACCCACATCATAGCTGTGCTGTGAGGCTTAATTCAGTGGTGTTTGTGAAGAGCTTTAATTAACTCACATGAAGGTGCTAACAAAATATTTATTCCACCAACCACTATTGTTTTTTATACTTCATTTCTTCATAATGAGCCACTCACAAGCAGAGTGATAAGAAGATTAAACAAAGATCTGTTTATTACATGGAGAGATTGAGGGGATGTTAAGGCAAGCTCTGCATATAGGGCCCAGTTCCACAAAGGTACTTATGTGTTGTGACCAGACTGGGTACGTCTAGATTACATGCCTCTGCCAACAGAGGCATGTAAAATAGGCTACCCAACATAGTCCCCGGCTTTATTAACAAAAATGGCAGCCGCGCTGTGCTGGCTCAGCCGATTGTCGGCACAGTGCACGAGTCAAGACGCGGATCGGTTGACAAGGGAAGCCTTTGTCAACCGCTCCTGTAAACCTCATTTCATGAGGCAAAAAGGAGATATTGACAGGAAGAATGTGCATAAGCCCCCTCCTTTATAGATATAGGAACCTAAGTCTGGGCTGCAGGAAGGCATCTGTCATTGCATATGGTCTATGAATTAGGGGAGACAGGTGTTCAGCTGCCTGCATGGTATGTAGGTTCTGAACAAAAGAGAGGCCAACCACCTCCTCCTTGACCTTTAGCGTACTACACAAAATATTCAATCATCCGAACCAGACACTGACTTCCCTTCTAGCCTGAGGGTGCTTGACCTCCTCCCTCTGCTGCAGGCCCTACCCGCACCTCACCCCTTCCTCCAAGCCCATACCTCTGCTCTGCCTCTTCCTGCCCCATCCCACCACTTTTCCCAAGCCCTTGTCCCATCTCTTCCCCACCTCCTCCCCCAAGCACATTACATCACTGCTCCTCCCTCTTCCTCCTGGAACGTCCTGAATGCCATGAAACAGCTGGTTGTGGTGAGCAGGAGGTGCTGGAAGTGGGGGAGAGGGGAGTGGAAAATAGGCATTGAGGGTAGGAGGGAGCTGGGCTGAGCACCCAGTAAGTTTTCCTCATCGGTGCTCCAGCCCTGGACTGGGCAAGCAGGCCCACTGTCTTGGTGAGGGCAAAGGGCTCAGCTGCCCCAGGGTCTGGAAATTTAAAAGGCTTTTTTGAATCTCCATAGGACTAAATGCAACACAACTCTTTATATTTACTGGGTACACATCATTCAGGGAGCATCCTTCTTGATATTGGATTGTTTTCTTAAAAAAAAAAGGAATTGATCAGCTGCTCTCCATGTCCACTGAAGATAGCACAACAACTTAATCCACAGTCAGGGAGAATTGGGGTTAGAAAGTGTTTAATATCTAACGATAAGGGTAGTTTACTGCCTGTAGTAGGATTTCAATGGATGTTATGAAATCCTCATTACTGGAGGTTGTAAGGTAGGAAACACCCATCAGACATGGTCCAGGTTTACTTGATCCTGCCTCAGAGCAGAGTGCTGGACTTGATGACGTCTCAAGGTCCCTTCCAGCCCTATAATTCCATAAATGCAGATACTTTTGATCACCTGTCCTTTAGAAATGTTAAACCTAATTTTCAAATTTGTGTGCCATTGCATCCTATAACTGGCTAGCTGAAAACAAAGCTAATTGGAACTCCAAATACAACCAAAACACTAATTACAGTACTAATTATGGTGAATCATGCAGTGACAAATAAAAGTGATCTGCATAAATTACAAGAATTTCTCTGTTTATAATGAGACTTTTCCATGATGAACCACAGCTATTTTCTATTCCAATTAAAATAGAAGGAAATTAGAGAGGATAGTCTGCCATTACATAGAATGAAGTTGTCTGATCGTCATCTGGTAAACTGCAGAAAGAGAGTTAAGTTTTCATTAAGCTTATAAAATTGTATGAGCATGGCAGTTGTGTAACAAAGAAGTACTATGCTGAAAACATGCCTCTGAGGGATTGGCTACCTCCAATTTAAAAATAAGACACTTTGACAAAGTGGAGTGGAGTCATGTCAGTGCTTGAAGTAGTGGTACAGTAGTGTAATTGCTATTGAATGAAGTTAGAGTCCTCTTCTGTGCTGCTAGAGGGAATAATTCTGTGCTCTCTCTCATACAGACCCATTCAACTTTACATACCATGAGTAAATCTCTCAAAAAGTTAGTGTTGGGGGAGGGATAGCTCAGTGGTTTGAGCATTAGCCTGTTAAACCCAGGGTTGTGAGTTTAAGCATTGAGGGGGGTCATTTAGGGATCTGGGGCAAATCTGTCAGGGATGGTACTTGGTCCTGCTTTGAGAGCAGGGGACTGGACTGGATGACCTCTCAAAGTCCCTTCCAGCTCTAGAGATGGTAATGGGGTTACTCCCAAGGCATAAAGTTAAGCACAGGTGTTAGTCTTTGCAGGAGCTGGACATAAGTGTGGAAGGCCTATTGGAACAGTGGAGCTCTGTTGCACTGTCCCTTGCTCTGTTAGATTTAACTAATCAAGGAGCCTGTCAGTAAAATATAATTAAGTGGTTTTTGTGTGTGAAATTCCTTTTTTGTTTATTTTCCCTACTAATGACTATCTGCTTAAGTCTAAATGCATAGCAAGTTTCAAGTATCATTTTACATGTGACTTAACTGTCACCGATTTGCTACCCATTTCTATATGTATCAATTTATTGCACATCAGTGTGTTAAAATAAAAAAAAAAGTCTGAAAAAATTTACATCAGGGTAAGTTTGGCATGTGTGCTAATCAGACCCAGAAGATTGCTTGGCTGTTTATTCTTATGTTCTAGAACAACATTTATGTCATGTTTATTTTGGAAAAAGAAAACTAATCTTCCGTTGTAAATTATATTTTATTTGTTTGTATTCTCTAGAGGTTCGTGTATTAAGTGTGAACATAAAATTGAAAATTTTATCATTCAGATTTATTTAATCATGTTCTATTAGCCCAATGAAAATGAAAGTATAAAACTTTAATTCTGATGTAACTTTTTGCAATAAAATTAATGTTATGATTTTTGGTGCATTGTAGAGACTTTAAAGGAATGGTTGGGAGTTTCACATAACTAACTTTAAGTAGAACTTGGGGAAAATTGTAAGAACCATTTTGTCAGTGTTTTGTGGGTGTAATGTAGCAGACCGAGCTTGTGTGAAATATGTATATGGAGAAGTGAGACCAAAACATTGCACATATAGTTGTACTTCAAGAATTGCACTGGATCTTTTTTCAGGAGGAGAAGGCCAAATGCCACATTTGTTGGTAATATATATGTGTATAACTATTGTATTATATGCATATAATATACCATACTCATGCATACTCCCACACACTGCATCTTCTTGTTGCTTAGTTATCAACTTGTTGCTCCTCTTAACGTGCTGGCCAGGTGAGTTAGATATGGGGAGGGGAAGGAGCCAGGCTTGTCTTGATTTGGACCACTGCTCCAATATGCAAGACACCCCACATTTATAGGAGCTTCTCTCTCATGCAAATCTGTGCACTTTAGCTGTGTCAGTTAATTCTGAATTAGATCTGTAGTGCCTTCTTCAGGGTGTTATCCTCAATGCAGCCACAGTCATCTTCAAGGAGGGTGTTTGTTTTTAACTCCTAATTTCCTGCAAAAGTGGGTGCTTTCTTTTTGACTCCCCTGTGTCTGATCCTTTCACAATGAGCCCATTTGATGGTTTGGCTCCTATTCTTTCCCTTTTCAACTACTGTAACTGCTAATCCTCAGAGGTGCTCTCCTTCCATGACTCATTCATTTACACATTCATCAAGAACAGAACCACTTTCAAGTCAAAGGGATAAGATCTGTTCTACTTCAAGTACAAAGATATTTTCTTTACCTTGATCATGCTTAAGGATTATAACATTATAAAAAGGCTGAATACAAAGTGTCTATAAAGCATTATAAGACTACATTGTAAGGCTAATACAAAGTTTCTGTAATATATTATGAAGCTTATACACTGTTTCCATAAGAGACATTATAAAACGACTAATACAAAGTTTCTACAAAACATTATAATATTATTTATCTACAATATAAGCATTCAAAAATCTTCAGTCACAAAATTCCCTTTTGTGAAGGCTGAAAAATCTGGAAGAGTCAGTGCCTCTCAAAAATCACAAAATGATTAATTACAAACCAGAAGCTTTTATGCCATATATGCCACTTACCAGCATTAATAAGAGGTTGCACTTTTATAGAACCGTACAAATATTAAGTTTCATTACCCCCAATTTACACATGGAAGAACTGAGGCTAAATTACTGTAATTGCAATAATCATGACTACATAGCAAGTCAATATTTAGACTAGGCTTAAATCTCCATTCCTGGTGCCTACTCTACTATACCACAGACCCCAAAAAGCAAATAGCTTTTCTTATCAAAGTTTTCTAATCTACAAAATAGGAATTTATGGTACATACTCGTGCATACGGACATCTTAAACTAGAAGTGGAGAACCTCCATTGCACCAGCTGCACATGGTTTGTCAGGGTTAGCTGCTGGCAAGTGGCCAGATGGTTTGTTTATCAAAACATCTGCAGACACAGCCACTTGCAAATCCCAGTGGCCACAGTTTGCTGTTCTCAGCCAATGGGAGCTGCATGAAGCAGTGTGGGATGGGCCACCACTTCCTGGCCAATGGGAGCTGTGGGAACAGTGAGCTGCAGGCACTGGGAGCTACAAGCCTGTGGATTATCAGGTAAATAAACCGTCTCGAGGCGTGCCAATGGCCTGTCAGCCTGTGAGAGGCCCATGGCCAGAAGTTTCCCATGTCTGCCTGAAACTCAACTTATTTTGTGATTTTTGTCTATATTAGGGCATGTCTACACAGCAGCATTATTTTGGAATAAGGTCCATTATTTGGAAATAAAATATTGCATGTCTACCCAGCAAGCCCATTATTTCAAAATAAATTTGAAATAACAGGCTTCTTACTCTGACTTCTGTAAACTTCACTGTATGAGGAGGAAGGGAAGTCAGAGGAAGAGTGTTCTATTTTGAACTAAGTGCTGTGTAAACATGCCCAAATTCAAAATAAGTTATTTCGACTTAAGCTATGCAATTAGTGTAGCTCAAGTTGCATAGCTTATTTTGAGTTTAGCCCTGCTGTGTAGACGTGCCCTCAGTTACTGTTGTCTTTTACAAAGAAAACTTCAGGTACAGCTATACTGCAACACTATTTTGAAATAACTAGTGCTATTCCGAAATAATGTAGTCCGTGTCTACACAGCAGGCAGTTATTTCAAAATAGTGTCACAATACTCTCAAGCTGGCAGACTTCTTACTCGAATTCCTGTAACCCTCATTGTACAAGGAATAAGAGAAGTCAGAGGAAGAGCGCTCTATTTTGAAGTAAGTGCTGTGTAGATGCTTCCTATTTTGAAATAAGCTATTTTGAAATAAGACACACAATTGACGTAGCTCAATTTGTGTAGCTCATTTCGAATTAAGCCCTGCAGTGTAGATGCACCCTCAGACTAAATGGTTTGATGGTATGGCATTGGATTCTAGTGGAAGACGACCTGGGCATGTCATTTAATATGGCCTTTTCAGGTTTACCATCTGCATAAAAGCAGATAATACTAATAAAGGACTATATACCTGCAAAGTATTATCAAGGCCAGTAATTGCCAGATGCAGAAGTAGAACTCCTGTCTCTTAGTCCTCTAATTCAGTTGATAATATTACAGTATAATTTTTATTTATTTATTTAAAATTGCACCTATTCAATTCACACACACACTCCCTTTCCCACCTCCATTTAAAAATCATAGAAAGCAACCATCTTCAGCTTCAGCTGTACTTTCCAAGAATTCACAAATTATAAAGAAGTTTAAACCCCCCCCGCAAAACAATCAAGTGGTCCTGTAGTACCTTAGAGGCTAACAAAAATATAGATAGTATCATCAGCTTTCATGGGCACAACTCACTTCTTCAGATGAGAAGTAGTAAAGTAGTAGAGCTATTTAAATTACCTAGGGCCAGATTATGACACTCTGAAGCCCTAAACTATATCAAGTATAAGAGGTCCCCATACCATAAAAATGGGTTTATTATTTTCACAGAAAGGACACTGAATATATAAACACCAAAGCTCTATGTTCTCCCGGGGAAACAATAGAGGGCACATCATTTTTAAAAACCATGAATAAAGAAAACTATCCTTTTCATATAAATAAATGAAAAAATATTTGATTAATTTTGTTAGGGCAATGCAAAGTTTATCAAGACTATATATAAAAATATAGTCACAAATGTTTATATTTAATTTTCACTTCAAAACAATGAATTGTAGCTGGTGGGCTAATTTGCCTTTCTATATTTACACATCTGTGGCCTGATCTAAGATTACTTATGAATTTCCAGTTACCACCTTTAGGGTTGACAAGGCTTTGTCCCAAGGATCAGGTCCAGTATTCAATTATTCTATGGTTGGGAACCCTGAGGTGCTCAGTTGCAACACTCGCACTATGGGAATTCTTGTATATTTACAAATATAGTTTATTAATACATTTAGCACAGGCACAAACACCCCAATTTCATAAGATAGGGAATGCACATCTATATTTCCATATCATAGTCTCACACCATTCCTTCTAGAACAACCTGAGGGGTTAGCCATCATCTTCCTCATCATCTGCACCTTCCCCATCACCACCAGTGACCATCATTCTGGCACTTCCCAAGGACTACATTATCTTTTCTTTCTGGGATGCCCCTTTTCTAATAGGTTTGCTCATGTTATGTTTGATATATATTCAGTAGGGGATGCTTTCTTTTCTCCTTATTTGTATTTTTTCTCCTTGCTAATGGTGAAGTATCTTTTTCCTATAGGTCACTATATCACTGATCTCCACTTATTATCATAGACATCAATTCATTACCATGGGCCTTTTGTGGTTGTCTATCACATTTTTTATTTCTGTCCTACCCAGTTATTCAGTTTAGTCTTAATCCTTTTTTCAGGATTTTCCACATAATGATGTACCTGCTAAGTTTGAGGGTATTCTTGGAAGTCCCTATACCATGAAAAGTCCCTCTATCTAACCACCATCTATCCAGGTGAAAGATCACCAATGTATGCAAGTTGTCTTTGTTATTTAGGTGAAAGGTCCCAGATAAAATACACTAACTTTGCCTTAGCTCAACAGAGGACATGGTCCTTTGTGTTACAGCCAAACTGCCAATATAAACATACTGAAACTTATTATAATCAACATATAACCAAAACCATAAGGAAATAATAAATCTGTTTATAGGCAAGCAAGCAGGTTAGCCCTATAGAGGCTACAGAATTATTGGGATTTTTCTTTTGCCATACTATAAATTAGTGAAGGTTCTCAAAACTGACAGAGGAAAGCCAACACAAACGTATCCTCTTCAAGATCCACTTTAGCCAAGCCTTTAAGACAATCACTTGCAGAGGCCGAAAGCAGCATGCACACTAAAATGTACAATTGTGGGTGTGTGTACAGATCAAAAGAGAGAAAGAACACATTAACAAGTAAGAAAATTAATAAGATCAGGAATGAATCACTGTACAATTGAGCATCCCGGACCAAAAAAAGATGGTGACCTTCCATCTATTAGCAGCCGAGGGGGAATCTATATATGTCATCATTCCTAGGAAAAGTCCCATTCAAGTAGGAGCTTGGCAGGATTGCTTCATAATATTGCCGTCTCTGACCTCACCTATCCCCCACTTTTATTGGCAGTGAGATTTTCTATTTATTTAAATAATGAAAGCACGGTCACTATTTTAGCAGTTGCAGCTGGCCAACAAAACAGTGCGTTAGGAGCTGGATTGCTGACTTATTCATAGAAATATTAATTTTACAAGTGCACTTATAATTTTCTTAGCCCTGGCTTCCTGCCTGTCATTAATGGGCAATTAATGAAAAGTTAGGGTAAGGCAAGCACATTTGTATAACCAGATGTGCATATTTTGTCATATTTGAACAAAATTGTCTATATTTAGAGAGAATCTTTTTCCACATCTCCTTTATTTATCAACTGATTTGGATACAACTTGAAATGGAGTCAGTCTTTTCTTTTTTAAAGGCCCCAACCCATAGCTTATTTAGTTTATGCCTTATTCTGGCACAGAAATGACCCTGTACATATGCGTAACTTTTAGAAGGAATGTGTACAAGGATGTGCTTTTGTTTTCTCTCCTGCTTTTACCCTCAATATAAAATTTTACAAGGATGGCCAAAATTGCATAATCCTTTGTATTTCATGTTCATAATATGTCCATTTTGAGTTCTTTGGTGAAAACATATGAAAAAGAACATGCCAAAGCAATATCCCATGAATTTATCAACTTATCTTATGTGGGAATGTGCTTGAAATGCCATCTGGTGGCTGGAAGTGGAAGAGTAGCAAGATAGGAAATGATTTGTGCATAAGTTAAAGCACCACAAATACTCTGAAAAGATGGATGCCAGCTTGCCCAGAAGCTGGCTATGTGATGGTGTGATATGCAATTCTGAACCAGTCCATTTAGTGCAGCCTTCCTTTACCAAGCACCTATCTTCCTTTGTGCCTGTCTTTAAGGCCTATGACAACCAGTTTAACAAGAAAAGCAATGGCCTTCCTTGTGCTCGACAAACCATGGATGAAGCTTTAGTTCACACTGTTCAACATATTAAGATTTGTGGAAGGAAGGGAAGCTTGTTAAAGCTTTAAAATCTCCAGAAGCAAGCAGTCTCTCTTCACTTGCACTCAACCAAAACCTGCCTCACAGCAAAGCTTAATACCACTCAAGAATTACTAGGCTCTGTTTATATATTGCAAGCTAGTCAGGCAAGAGTGAGGTGATTGGATTCTCGAAGCAACAGAACTGAATGTTCTGTTCTGTTCATCACTGTCTTCTGCAGTTCATACATATTCGAGAGGCCTTTAAAATATCCTCTCTCACACCACAGTCACAATACTCTTAGTGGGCAAATTTCATGGTTGGAATAAATATATATTATATTTAACTATGAGAAAACCCCCAAATGCATTGTATGCATTGGCTCAGTTATTCCTGTTTCCACAGCCTTTTGTAACTTTATTGAAATCAGTCTGCAAGATTGTAACTGAAGAGTCTATAAAAACATTCACAAAGCAAGAGAGGGCAGATAAGAGAGTTCTTGGCATTGATGTTGGGCTAGAATGCATTTGATTTAGCCTCTGTTTGTCTGGAAATGGATGACAGGAGAGAGATCACATGATGATTACCTGTTGTGTTCACTCCCTCTGGGGCATCTGGCATGGGTCACAGTCAGCAGACAGGATACTGGGCAGGACCTCTGGTCTGACCCAATATGGCTGTTCTTATGTTATCTTTGTGCCACACTTTTGAATCTGGCTTCAGTAAGAGAGACCAGAAGTGGTTACCATTCAATGACCATCCACCAAGCTTATCCGTAGGGTATGTTTTATCCCATACATGATTTCTAAAAATGGTGACAGCCTCAAAGACATCAAGGGCTGAACAGAAACTTACTTACCTTTGTATTCAAAAGTTGCCTCACCAGATTAGTTGGTAGTGTGGGGAAGCCTGCTAGAAGTGCATTTTATGTACCTGGCTGCATGTGTGTGTGCATAAAAAAAATCACAGAATCCACTCTTGCAATTCAGAGCCTTTTACAAGCACCTATAAATAGAAAAACAGAGCAATACAACAGGACACTGACACTTTATAAGCTCATTTCTAAGGCCTCCAACAAATCTTAAACACTTGATGGTTTTTATTAATCACGGTTGACACTTTAACAATGAGCCTGTATCTGCTGAATCAATACTTGGCAAAGTACCTACATGTAGGTTCCTCCCCCCACATGCAGAAGCACAGCTGCTGGGCTGTCAGGTTTTTGGACAGTCAACTTAGAAGAGCAAGAGTAGGGCTTGCAAATGTCTCTAATGGATTTTCAACAATTGGAGTCCCTCGGTTATAACCTATTGGTGAACTTCACTCTAGGCCTGTGGTTTTCAACTGGTGGCCCATGGTGACTTTTTTGGTGGTCCCCAGGAACATTATCCAAAGTCACACAGCGTGAGCGGGTGCTGCCATTAGGCCGTTTTACGCCTTTTTGTCTGCTCTTTTTTATCATGTCTCAAAGGAGGTGGGCCGCGAAAATTTGATTGGCCTAGTGGTCTATGGACTGAAACAAGTTGAGAACCACTGCTCGAGGCATTCTCAGTAGGCATTGTAATGTCACTGAGTGAGACCTCGTACTGAAAAATGGAATTCTCATTACCAGGATTGAGAGTACACAAGATTTACAATAATGGCAATACAGATTGATAGGTTGCTAGGGCAAGGATGAATATGTCCTTACTTTCCTTTGAACCACCTTGCATGCTCCGCATGCATATAAGGAGGCCAGGGTCAGGTACACTGGACAGAAATCTCATTGGAGCCCCAGATTAAGCAGAGAAACCTCTATTTTACAGTATTTCTTCTGCAACCAAGTAAACACGTGCTCAGGGCAGCTCTTCTGTCTAAATCTAGGTAGCAAACTCCTTTTCTCTCACAGCACAAGAGAAGCCCAGTCCCTTTTAAAAATTCAGACCCTAACTAGACTCAGCTGTACCTAATTACCTCAGCTCAGCAAGGCCCTCTCAGATGACACTCTCAAAGCCCTATGAGGATTAACCACAATTGCCCCTCAATGCTCTCTGTCTCATTAGGATCCCTTAAGAGCACACTGGGACAGGATGTGTCATAGCTAGTCTAGGCCCCCTGAAAGACCAATGCAGAGTACTTATAGGGCAGAAATTGACATGAAAACGTTTAGAAAAACATTTTTCACACATTTCCCAAGTGAATGTGGTACCTTAAATGAATCCAAAAAGCTGCCATAATATTTTTTTTTGCTCACTCGAAAAAAAGAATTAGAAAATTTCCCTTCCCCACACACCACAGTAGTAATCAAACTCAGAGGTTAGAAAATTGTTCTTGTGCTTGAGGTGCCATTAGAACTTACAGTGGGTTCATTGTATTTCACTGGTGCACTGGTAAGCGCACAATAGATAGGCTGTTCTCTGATCCAGGCATCACTGCATGTTTCAGACCTTTGGGATTGTTCAATAAGGATGGATTTCACAAACTGATTAAAAGGCACTCAGGTCTAGCCCAGGTTAGGCACCTAAGTCTGCATTTGGCTCTGTGATCCACAAAATTTCCACCGAACACTGTTAGCACCTAAACCCATTTGATGCCTATGATTTTCAGAGTAAAAGTTACCTCAGTTTCTAAGTTTGTATCTCTAGGTGTGTGCACTGTTGCCTCCCTCGAGACATCTGAACACCCATCTCCCATCTATGCCCCCAAGCAATTTGAGAACTAATGAAAGGTAGGCATTCCACCACTTGTGTGCAAGGCCCGGTCTGGAAGGAGTCCTCAGAGGCTGCCTATTGGATCAAGGTCCATTCTAAATCCAGCTGGAGGAGCTGGAGGTATCCTACCTTATAACTTTTAACCCAATGGTTTAAGCATTCACCTGGCTTGTTGGAGACCCAGGGTCAATTTCTCCTCTCAGCGAGAAGGGAAAAATGGGGTCTGCTACCTATGAAGACAGTTCACAGAGCATTGATATTTGTCCAAGGAGATGCCCTCAGTTTCATTCACTGAAACAGTTTTCTGTGCCTAAATAATGGAAAAGGTAGAGATACTGAACCCAGGGTTTGCCTCCTAACTAGTGGCCAACTGGGTTATTCCCATCCACTCACTCCCCTTTTTCTGGCACAATGACTATTTAAGTATTTGTCCATAGTGGAAGTAATAGGCCCAGAAAGGTTGTGGGAATAACTCTGTAATCTAGTGGTTAGGGCCCCTCAAGCAGGTAAGACACCTCCAGATCCAAGCCTCCAGCTTCAATCTCTCATTTAGCCACCCTAGAACAGCTTCAACAGAGAGAATGAGGGAACCCTTCATAAGAATGTCCCATATGTCAGTAGTTAGTAGAATGCTTTCAGCGGCTGAATCAGGACTCCTGGGGCAGAGCAGCTGGGGTGCTGCCGGGTTGGTCCAGTAGCACCAAGGAGCGGTGCTGCGGGACCAACCGGCAGCGCCCCACCTGCTCTACCACAGGCCCCGGGCTTTGCTCCACGTCTCCCTGGTCTGCTGGGGGGGGGGGGGCACTAGCTGCGTCCCCCCCCCCCCCCCCCCAGCAGACCAGGGAGACGTGGAGCAAAGCGGCGGAGGACCCGGGCCGGACCCACGGTGCTTCCAGATCACGTCTCCACGTCTCCCTGGTCTGCTGGCTCCTCCAGCAGACCAGGGAGACGGGGAGCAGCTTTTCTCGCCCTGGAGGAGGCGGGCGGCGGGACTAGGTGTCCCGCCGCTCCAGTCCTCCGGGGCGAGAAAATCCCCGTTCGTAACTGCAGATCCGACGTAAGTCGGATCCGCGTAAGTCGGGGACTGCCTGTACATTGATTTTATAAAAACAGGTTTGCATTTTTGGGGAGGCTCTCATCCTGTGGTATATGTAGGTTTGTTAATAAATACATAATAATTCATGATGAGCCCAAGGCATAACATTTAAATCATATCAAACAGGAGCTATCATTCAGAAACAGCCCAGTAGCCTGTACCAAGGGCTCCAGAGGCAAGTGCAAGAATCCTCGTAATCTACTCTTGATTCATCTTTAGCCTGTGGTGAGATACAACCCCTAGATCCCTTTCTACAGAACTTCTCCCTTCCAATGTTGTCTTGGGGCCATGATTTCCACAGAAGAATTTCAAATTATGTAAAACATGGGCCTGTCAAATGATTAAAAAATAATTGTGATTAATTGTGCTGTTAAGCAATACAAAAAATAACCATTTACACTTGAGCCTCCATATTCTGGGTGTCCCTAATCTGGGAACACCTATGCTATTGAAGATGAAACAGCTCTGTGTGCTGCCACTTCCTCTCTACCCCAGCTTGGGGAACAGTATCACAGAGCTGCTTTTCCCTGCTATGGGCCGTGCCTGAGAGCACTTCAGCATGGAGATCCCCAGGAATGGGGTAGCAGGTAAGCACCCCACTCCACTCCTCATGTCCAGACCCTGCAGTGCCCTTCCTGTCTCGGCAAAATCTTTAATCTGGCATGCCCTGTTTTCCCAGCATTGCTGGATTAAAGAGGTTCAAATGTATTTAAATATTTTTGGCATTTTTTTTTTTTTTACATTTTCAAATATTTCAATTACAACACAGAATACAAAGTGTACAGTGCTCACTTTACTTTTATTATGAATGTTTGCATTGTAAAAACCAAAATAAATAGTATTTCAGTTCATCTAATACAAGTTGAATTTACAAATGTAGAATAAGGTGTGAAAATAAATGCACTAAAAAAAATAAAACCACATAAAACTTTAGACCCAAGAGTCTAGTCGGTCCTGTTTCTTGCACAGCCAATCACCCAAACAAGTTTGCTTACATTTGCAAGAGATAATGCAGCTCACTTCTTGTCTACAATGTTGTCATCTGAAAGTGAGAACAGGCATTGATATGGCATTATTATAGCTGGCGTTGCAAAATATTTATGCACCATGCTTCAACCACCAGTCCAGAGGACATACATCCATGCTGACGATGGGTTCTGCTACATTGAGAAGGGGAGAAACCTTTTTTGGATTGGGGCCACTGACCCTTAGAAAAATAATTTGAGTGCTGCACATGAGCAGCAACAAAAACAAAAACAAAACAAAAAACCCTCACTGACCTGGCCCCCAAAGTGACAAGGAGGAAAAAAAAACGACTCCCCTCAAGTTCCAGCATCACAGAGGGAGAGGAGGGTGCCAAGGTTCAGGGCTGAATTAATTCTTCTGGGTGTCCCAGGGCTGGAGGTGAGGATCTGGGTAGGAGGTAGGTTGGAGAAGCATGCTGGGGGTGAGGGTGCAAACACAGCTACAAGCAAAGCTGGGGCTTAGGGCAAATAATGGGGAAGCTAGTCAATGTTTGGTAGATCTGTTCATGAGAAGATGGATCAGAGAAGTAGCCAGCGAGAGAAAAATCTAGTGACATGACAGAGCAATGCTGCTTGTTTGATTCCCACTGTGCTCACAGAAACAGGATTGTGTGTACTTTGTAAATAAAGAGGATCGCATAAAAAAAAGTCTCCATCATCAACGTCTCCTCCTAACACAAACATAGTTAATGAACGTTGGCTAACCACTTGGTTCAAAAGGGATAGCCATGTTTACTGTACCATATGGAAGCAAAATTTCTAGTTAGTTAGCATGTAGCCTCACCAAGACAATGCCTTAAGTTGCAAAGATGGGTACAAACTCACTGTGAATCCAAAACATATGCATACAAATATCAATTGAGTCTTCGTACATACAGATAGCATGCATGTTTTGTTTAACTGTCTTGTCTCCATTTAAAGTTTTGTATGTGCACATTCACACAGTACTGGCATGCTTGAATACATATTTGCTTAAAATGCTTGAAGTTGCGTACTTCAGACATGTAGTTAGAAAATATTTTTAGAATTTACAAAGTTGATTCTTTTCAGTTCACAATTGCTCCTGAAGGGGCTAGATGACGATGGGCAGTGGTCACTGAGGCATGATGGTATAGTGGACTTGGGGAGGAAGGTCTCAGAGGAGAGGACCCGAGTGAAGAGACAAGACTGTTGATCCCAGAATGGGGATGGGAGACAACTGTAGCAGGCACTGTTGGAGGGCTGTGTCCTGAAAAGGATGCCGTGGTCAGAAAGCAACGTGGGTCCGGAATGGCATGAAGACATGGGGAGACACCAGCCGGAAGGAGGCGTCTGGTGGCCAGATAAGAGCTAATTCTCAGTGCTACCAGCAAGAGGCACCGTGGTAGTGAGTGCTTGCCCCATGACAATTAGGAATGTGAATTGTTAACTGCGCGCACCTAGAATGGAATGGACACGAGCAACACAACTCAAAGAACGACAATAAAAAAAAGTTATTTAATTTTTGTAAAGGGAATTTCAGAAATCAAGAACCAAAAATTACTATTTGGACAGGAGTCAGAATGGCTCAATGGCTGCATCACTGATCAGGTTAGAGTCTCACTGTGCATTCTGCTCCCTGGATCAGCAGGGGCTGACAGATGCAGAAGCAACATTTTAGTTGGTCCGCAGAAAGGATTTCTTAACTCTAATTAAAAAACAAACAGACAGTCTTGATGAATTCTAATGACAATCTCTTGTCAGGCTTCTTCAGCTAAAAAGAAATTGGGCAACTTCATAACAACTATCCTCCACCATGCACTCAAATCCCCTTCCTCAGAAAAGATTATATAGGGTAAAAGTTAGTTGTGGTGAATGGTAAAAAGCAGTGATTGGTGCATCTGTCCCCTCTTAGAGATAGAATTTTAGCTAGCAAGATTATCATTTGTGGTCAGTGTGCTATTTCTAACAAAAGTGACACTTCATAAAAATAACAAATTGCTGGGCACTAATAGTCTTTGAATTCTATTTCTAGTGCTGGTCTCTATCTGTTCTTTTTGGTTGCTTTTCTTCTAACAAATCAAACTTCAGGATTGCAGCAGGAAATTTAGACTTAACCTCAAGAGTCAGTGTTTTGTCTCATGTCAGCTCTAATGTGATGCAGATGTTAGGACCGCTATACGTAACTCAAGATTTTATTGAGCTAGTCCTCCTTGCTTAATGGAAAACATAGCTAGAGCAGTAGGCTTGAGAATGTATAGAAGTATTTTTTCAAAATATTTGGGCTGTTTCTTCAAACTGCAAGTCCTCCAGTTGTTTGGTATAGAGCAGGGGTGTCCAAACTTTTTTCAAAGAGGGCCAGATTTGATGAAGTGAACATGCGTGAGGGCCGACCATTTTGCCTGACATTCTTTGAACCATTAAAATTAAATGCAAATTAACTATTTTATGCAAAGTTTATTGCAAACGGCAAACGACATAACACCAACTATACATGTTGTGTCCAAATATATTTATAACTGATTTAGACCAACTGACATTAACTGAGATTTTACAATGTATTCATCTCAATTGAAAAAAAAACTTGCCTACACTAATGTGAAGGGTGAAACTGAGATCTGGACTGCAGTACATAGGCTAGGTCTGGTTCAAAGGCAGTGGTTTTGATGCGCAAAATGTCACACAGGTGAGAGTCACTTAGTCTTGTCCTCACGTGGTTCTTGTTAAAGTTCATAGCAGAGAATGTCTTCTCACACATATATGTTGAGCCAAACAAGCTCAGCATTTTCTTAGCCAATGTTCGAATCTCTTGAAACCGTCTCTTATCCAGTTGGCGGTAAAAGTTCACAAGAGAGAGCTGTTGGTGACGACTGCGTAACTCGCTGTCACAATGCAGCTCAATGAGCTCGAGCTGCAGCTGATCTGGAGCATCCTCGGGGTCAACAGAGAATGGAGAGGAGAAAAGGCTGATCTCCTTTTCAATAGCTGCAAAGTCCTGAAAGCGCCGTTTAAACTCCCCAGCCAGAGATGCAATGTCTGCTGCATACCTGCTCGTTTGCGCACTGATATTGTCCTGTGGAAAACTGTTCATTATTTCCTGCAACGCTGAAAAATGTATGGTATTGGGCTGTGTTTGTGACAACTGCCTTATGAAAAGTTGCAGCTTTGTCCCAAAGGCTTTGAGGTGTGAATAAAGCTGGTTCACCGCTGCATCTTTCCCCTGAAGACTCGTGTTCAGTACATTCAGATGCTTTGTTATGTCAACTAGAAACCCCAAATCAGCCAGCCAAATAGGATCAGATAGTTCTCGCATTGGTTGTCCCTTTGTTTCCAAGAATTCTCCGATTTCCTTTCTGAGAGAGTAGAAACGCTGCAGTGCAGACCCCCGACTGAGCCATCTTACATCGTTGTGATATAAAACATCTTCGTATTCAGCCTGGATGTCCAGTAGAAACTGTTTAAACTGGCGGTGGCACAGGGCTTTAGAGCGAATAAAATTAATAGTCTTTAGCACCGGTTTCATAACATGATCATATTTGAGATGTTTAGCACAGAGAACTTGTTGATGAATGATACAATGGAGTTTAATAGCTTTGCCTCCTTCTTCGATCACCTTGTTACAGATTAGGGTTGATAATCCACTTCGTTCACCAACCATGGCAGGTGCCCCATCAGTAATAATCCCAGTAACTTTGTTCCAAGGCAGTTTCATGTCATCTATGGCGGAACTAACAGAAACAAATAAATCTTTTCCTCTTGTTTGGTCCGTAAGGCTCTGGAGGTCAAGTAGCTCTTCAGTCACATTCATTTCATCGTCCACCCCTCTCATAAAAATCAGCAACTGAGCGGTGTCAGATAGGTCCGTGCTTTCATCACAGGCTATTGAAAAGAAGTCAAAATCCACTCCTTTGGATGTCAACTGTCTCTTAACATCTGATGAAATCTCTTCAATTCTCCGTGCTACAGTGTTACGAGCCAGGCAAATGTTGGCAAACTCTTGCTTCTTCTCGGGACAGATATTCTCAACCATTTTCATAACGCATTCTTTGATAAAGTCACCCTCAGCAAAAGATTTGCAATTTTTAGCAATTAACGTTGCCACCTCATAGCTCGCCCTTGTGGCATTTTCATTTGACTCATGGGCTCTTATGAAAAATTTCTGTTGTGACATTAAAACAGCTTCAAGTTGCTTCAACTTTTCACTGCGGTCGTGCCCTGTAAGCTTGTCGTATGTGCTATGTCTCGACTGGTAGTGTCTCTTGACATTAAATTCCTTATAAACAGCCACAGTCTCTTGGCATATCAGACAAACACAGTGATTCTCTATTTCAGTGAAGAAATAGTCCACTTTCCACCTGTCCTGGAAGCGGCGGCCCTCACTGTCAACTTTCCTTCTCTTATTTACAGTCGCCATTTTTTTAAATTGACCAGAAGGGGAAGGGATCATGTGAGCGCAGTGCCAGAGGTTTAATACACTGCCCAAGTAATACACTGCACTAATACACTGCCCAACAAGAATTCTCTTGCCTTTGTGGCTGTTTGTGGCGAAGTCTCTAATGTTCGCAGCTCCACGTGCCTGAGCCCGCCAGGAAGCTGACAGTGTGCAGGGCCAATCACAGATACTGAGCTTGAGCAGCTGCGGAGTCCGTCCCTGATCTCAGCAGCTGCGGAGTCCGTCCCTGATCTCAGCAGCTGCGGAGTCCGTCCCTGATCTCAGCAGCTGCGGAGTCCGTCCCTGCACTCTCAGCCCCAAGGTAGAGGGCCTGCAGGGTCAGAGGCGGGTGGAGAGCGCAGGGCACGCTGGCCTCACGGCGGCCCGGGGGCAGGGCGAACCCGTAGCCAAGCGGGGGAGTGGGGCTGCAGACGTGCCCTACATGGAGGACTTTAGGACCGCAGCGGCCGCCATGGACGGCGGCGGCGCGGCCGGAAGCGGCGCCAGAGGAGCGCCGGGGAGCCAGGAGAGGGGGAGGAAGCGGGGGCTGTCCCTGCACTCTCAGCCCCAAAGCAGAGTGCAGGGGCAGGGTTTGGGACCGCGGCGGCGGCGGCCCGAAGCGGCGCGCTGAGCGCGCCAGTTAAAAAAAGCACCGGGGAGCCGGGAGAAGCGGGGGGCCGTATTAAATCTGACCGCGGGCCGCATTTGGCCCGCGGGCCGGACTTTGGACATGCCTGGTATAGAGGATGGATATTTTTTGAAAGGATAGGGAAGGAGAGAGGGAAGATGAGGGCTAACAACCCCTCCCCCCCACAAGATTACAGTCTGAACTGTTCTTTTTCCCCCTCTTTTCAGAAGACAATTGAGGTTTGATATTTATTACAAAAAATAGGCTATATTGATTAATCTCCATGCAGCTAGTTCAGTCTTCACTAATACAACTTTATCCTAACTCACTGTCCCTGCTATTCTAGTGTTCCTTGCTTTGTTGAGTTGCCAATCACCCCAAAATGTGTCAAAGACTTAGGTAGTTCTCTAGTGGAGACAAATGGCTGACTAATGAAAGCCAAAGTCACTACAGGAGACAAGAGACCCTGCTGTGCTATATCCCAATATATACTATTCTAAATTTGTTTTTGCACACCATCTAGGAACAGAGGATCCTGAATCCTGAATTTCCTCGTGTTTACAAAAACTGTGATGAAATGCTAATGTTGTGAAACCAGTTGAGTACTTTTTTATAATTAAGCTTTTTAGGAAACTTAAAATTTACAAACTTTGAGTTTGTATTACCAGAGGGTGCACTTTTAGTGCTTAAACTATTAATCTTGCACAATTTTAAAAAACAGATCATGACAATTGTCTAGCCATATAATAAAAAAAACACAGGCAGAGCCACCAAGCAACAAATAAACTAAGTGGAAAACACTTGCTGGCTACTCAGAAAGATAAATACAATTCTACATATACAATCAAAAGAAAACTTACACCACAAAAGATCACAGGAGTTTCTCAAACAGCCACTCCCCATCATGCTGTCTAGTATTGGTTCCGTTTTCTTGTACTCCCAGATCTGTTTTCTTGTCTTACACTTAGGTTGTAACTTTTTCACAAAGACAGTCTTTTTTGTTCTTTTTGTACAACACTTATCACAGTGAGGTACTAATCAATGACTAAGGCTCCTAAGCACTATGGTAATACAAACACACACACAGCTGCTGGCATAGTTTAAACAAGGAAATCCCAATTCTTTTTGCCAGTTAACACAGATTCAGGTTAGATTAGATTTTTAAACCACCACCTCTCCATTTTTAAGGTGAATATAAAAAATAAAAGTCAGTCAAACAGAGAAAAAAAAATCAGTCATTGTAACAGTGGAATATGAAAATATAAATAGAAACTTTGTATATTAAATTGTCAACCTAATACACACTCAGATCTATAAATAATTTTGATGCCTATTTGTGGTTAATTATATATTGCAGCTGCAAGTTCTTTGTGGTAGGTCTGTCTCTTAATATTCGAATGTACAGTGTCTAGAAAAACAGGGACTTCATCTTAGCTGGAGCCAATAGGTACTACTATAGTAGAAATAATTACTGAACTGTGATGCAATCTTTTAGTTACATCATTACAGCACACGCGGCTCAGAATGTTTCTTAAAAGCTTGTATTGCTTGTCTTACAAAATGCAGGCATCTATATTGTCAACCATTTGCAACATCATCACTTAATAAAAATATGGACCAATAGTGATAATTAGACAGCTGCAACCAGCCATTGCCCTCAGTTTACACACCCAGCAGAGAATAAGGAGGCAGAATAAGTCAGATACTGTGTCAGTAAAGATTTGATTCCATCAATGCAGCATAAGCATAACATATATATATAAATCTTGTTTCTTTCCAGGCTGGAGTATAATTCTTTCACTTCCACACACGCTGTACAACATTCATAAGTTAAGTGTTTTAACATGAGCATATCATCCTATTTATTCATTGCATTTTATGCTTTCTTCACAAGAGACTATATGTATTTGAAAAAAGCTATACTGTATTTCTTTCAATCAGTATAGCATTTGTGATTTTGTGGGCAGAAATGGACTGTGTTAAAACTTGACTACCAAAAAACAATCTGTAACACTGGTTTTTCCTCTCCTGTTTATAACTCTTCCTGTTACTGTATCATTTTCAGTCCTCCAAACATTGTAGTTTCTACACTACAAACTTATATCAATGTAACTTTACATCCCTCAGTCCTGAGTGACACTGTGCAAATCTCCAGCATAGATAGCACTATATTAACATGAGGACTCATCAACCTAGCTACTGCCCCTCACGGAGGTAGAGTATCTATATCAATGAGAGAAGCTCTCGAAAGAGTTTCTCCCACAGGCATACGTACCTCTTCTTTGAGCTCTTAAGTATAGAGAAAGAAGCCCACTGTCCAACTCAGTTCCTCTTTATAACTCAGACTCTTTAACAGGCAAATTAAACAGATGTATGCTGTAGGTCCGTGCTGGCCAACAAGTTCTGAACTAGCCACACACAACTGGCCAAATAGACACATTGTTCAAGCCAACTAGCCCCACTTAACCAGCCAAATAGGTTAGAGTGTTGGACACCATGGCAGTAGGTTAATAGTTCATTTTATTTGTGTTAAATGTGTTCCCTGATTTTCTCCAAATGTTATTGGCCACCGTAGATACATTATTGTTGTTGATTACCTAACACTCTATACACCATCTTATTCTCTCTGTACTAAAATAGCCTATTTTCATTATAGATCCAGGTTCCAAGCTCCTTGGAGCAAAGGCTGACATTTATTACATGCATATACAGTGCTAAGTACAACCTGGTTGAGATCTCTAGACAGTAGTGCACTATTAGAGTTCTAAATTTATATAGTTGTTAAAACAATACCTAGCACTTACACAGCACTTTTTATACTGTGGATTCAAAATGCTTTATAAAGACAAAGCCTAAGGAAGCAGGGAAGAGACATGAACATATCCCAACCTTTTTGCACACCAGTTTTCTGCGTTACATGATTCAAAGAAATGGTGCAGTATCTCTACTTCATCTGCATACGGGGTTACTCAGAGATTGCACCTCCTGCAGCATATTCCCACCAGACAGGTCTCCTGTGTCATCCCCAAAATGGGCTCGAACCATTAAAGGACCAACCAATCAATAATGTGGGCTTACTGACCTTGAAAAGTGCCAGAGACATGATAGAATTATAATTATTCTGATTAGTGAATTTTCTGTATTTTCTTTCTTCTTATTCTCAGCACTTTGTTTTGCTTAGCATTTTCCCTCTTACATAATCATTTGGCAGGGCTCCGAGATTTTCACTGGGTTATATCACTACTCTGAACAGAAAAGTACAGTAGTTCTACACATCGAGCAAAGTCTGATTTATTGGATTCTAGTGGTCATGGACAGACCCTGAGGTAATTAGAAATTCAGTTTTCTGGTAAACCTGCCCTCTTTCCTCCCTACCTTGCTACTCTGAAAATCAGCAAGTATTTTATCAGCACTTTTTAAAATTTTGTTTCTTTTTCAAAACAAAAATGTCCCCAGACCCATTTAATTCCTCACTCCCCTGCACCCCACAGCAAGTAGTCGGGCATCTTTCAGTATATACTGTACCTAAAGTTGTTCTTTTTAATCATGAATATACATCAGTGACCCAAATTATATAATCCTTTGTGATACAAAACTGCCATTGATTTAATATATGCTCTATGGAAGTTTTGTAGTAGCAAGACGACTGAGTACAGACAATCCCTGTTTACCTTACATTTATCTTTTCCTCTGGAAGACAATCAATTCTTTACCACCTTTAAAAGCACAAAAGTTTATCAAGAAAAAACAAACCTTATTTTGCTGGATTATTTAAAATTGATTCTATAGTACAGTAGCATTTGGGTAATGCTACAATTTTTTTTTAGCAGAGACCTATCTAAGCAAATAATAATGTGCCATCATCAAGCTGTAATGGAAGAAAACATTTCAGCAGCCTCTAGATAAGATATCATCTAAGTCAAGTTGCACAGCATGTGGAGTTCTGTGAAATGGCATGAGAATTGCAAAAAAACACAGCTACTGCAAATCACTCTGGGTGTGTCTATATTACAGGGTTTTTTTTGAAAAAAGTGGCCCTTTTTTTGAAAAAACTTCTCCTGAGTCTAGATTGCCACCGCATTCTTTTGAAATTAAATCAAAAGAATGAAGAGGTTTTTTTGACTGTGGTAAACCTCGTTTTACAAGAAAGAACGCTCTTTTGAAAAAAGGTGTTCTTGAATGCAAACAGGGCTTTTTCAAAAGAGCATCCAGACTGCCTGGGTGCTCTCTTTCGAAAAAGTGCCTCACTTTTTCGAAAGAAGTGAATGCAATCTAGACGTTCTCTTTCAAAAGACGCTTTTTACAAAGATTCTTTTGAAAAAGCCTCTTTCGAAAGAGGCTTGTAGTCTAGATGTACCTTCAGCGTGAGGCTTGTGTTTTATTGCTAAATAGTTACAAACAGGTAAAGCCGAGCAGAGACTATTATTATGGATAAAACAATCAAATTTTAGCCAGGTAAGAAGAGTTGCATGGGTATCCTAGGATCTCTTAAAATATTTAAATATCTAAAACATCTGCATAGTGGTAATAACATTTGAGAGGTGAACTTTTAAGATTCATAGATCTTGTTCAAGCCAGAGTTTTGAAATTATAGATAACATGCACTTCACTCCATAAAATAGTATTTTAAGTATGCTCTGCAAATAAAGAAAACACTTGAAGAAAGATTTTTTGTATGAAGGACTTCTATCTCTAGTGTTTCCTCTCCTTACTATCTGGGTGATTTTATTGCCCCATGATATATTAGCTAAACAAGACTGTTTTTATGGATGGTTGGTGGTGTTTTCTCAAATGTTATTGTAGGTATTCTTGGCTATGGTGTATATTTAGAAACACTGAGTAGGATTAAACTATTCTTTTAGTTGATGTGACTAACAGAGCAATGTTTTTTAAAAAAAAAAAAAAAATCTCACCAGAATCACACTGCTCTTGTACTACTGGAATTAAGGAACTAAATAGTGTGTCCTCATTACACACTTGCTTATAAAAACATATTATACCAATTACCTGAAATGCTGAAGCTTTACAGGATTTTTTTTTATATTTATTCCATTGTAAAATTTTATAAGGTCTCTTTTTTCCAGGGTTTTATTAACAATGCTGTATTTATTTCATTAAAAATACCAGATATCCTCCAAAATGTAGGCGTAATTGGATACTCCCTCTGGATGAAATTCAGCCCCCAGAGGACCATCACAAATACTATAGGATATGTAATATTCTGAGGGCCTAAATAATACCTCTTGATGGTCCTCTGAAATTCTTACATTACTTGTTCATTGTGCCCTAGCACCCTCTTTTTTCATCTAATGTAGATGGAAGATAAATCTTTGTGAAGTGGCAATTTGGAATACCACCAGGGGCTAGGCCTTGATTTCACCACTTGATTTCAATGGGACGTAAGCATGTTTTGCTAAATCAGGGCTCATGTTGAAAAATATGCCTGCCCAAGGACTAACCATGAATAACTGGGCTTCATGCATGGCAAAGTTGTGGAAACACACCGAATCCATATACCCTAAGCTGCAAAAATGTTGCACAACAAAAAAGTATTTCTTTTCTTAAGTAAATAATGCAACTGAATATATTAGGATGAAAAGATTTTTGGAGAATTGTATTATGTGAACAATTAGCTTCATATAGAAAGCGGCAAATGAACTGAAATGTTCAATATTATATCTGTTTACACCTTTTCAATATAATCTTGTTCCTCCAGAGGTAAATATTTCAGTACCTCCAAATTTAGCATGTACAGAAAATGAAGTTTAAGGGTACAAGTTTCATTCTACACATAGAAATGTAAATGGAATGATCCATTCAAAGAGAGCTGTGTATACTCTAAAGTGAGAAACTGCATTTCCCACTAGTGAGGGAAATCTGACTGGTAGTAGGCAGATATCTCACACACCTCAACCAATGATGAACAATATTGTCAAGATAGCTTTAAGGGGAAAAGCAACAAGGTGAACCAAAAGATTTTTGTTATGCAACAGTATATTGCAGCTAAATTAGTGTAGTGTGTATTTCAAGATCCTGTCTTACTGAGATAATTACTGGTGAATTAGAGGTTTCTATCAATTAAAATGCATAAATAGTAACTGAAACTACTAAACACTTTTAAAAAAGCTACCCCACCTCCACTGGAATCTTATACATATTCCCTTCAGAGACTAAGTAATGGGTGTCATAGCAACAGTGTTGCATCCTAAGATTCTGGCACATTGGGTTTTCATTATCTGCCTTGAAGACCACAACAAATGGTGGCCCACTTTCCTTTCCCAACATATTTATTTGTCCACTAGACACTTTTGACTTAAAGCCTGCTTTCAAATTTGACCTCAAAGCCATGCAACATCAGACTAGGTAGATAAAGTAAGGGCCTTATTGAGGATGCGGGAGAAAGAAAAGACTCTTAGACAAGCAGTTCCCAATATTTATGCATCTAACGGTGGAAAAATGAAAATAAAAAATAAAGGTGAGGTGTATCAGCAGCTCATCTCCAGGAGACAGCGCTTACTCTCTTCCCCACATACTTTGCCCCTTCAAAGTCATGCTACTGCCACTCTTGGAGAGACACTGTGCACCCCAAGAAACTTCTCCTAGTTTGAAACAAAAACTTTCTTCCTTCTTTTCCTCTGAGGAAACTCAAATGTATCCTGGGAAATGTTCAGGCAATATTGTTGACTGGTCCGTGCACAGAATCACAAGAGGCAAATATCACATTTCAGTGCAGGCACACTTAGAAAACTCTTAAATTAGGAAGAGATTTACATTCACAACTGTAAAACACTTCATATTGAATATTTGGGAGGGTGAATGAGTGAGTTTGAGCCCTTTTGAACCTCCGCATGGAGCTTCATGAGGACACTGATTGAGGGATATCAGATTCACTGCCAATAAATGGATGGAGTAGAGATGAGTATTAACTGCAGAAACGGTTAGTGAGAATTCAAAGTGGGAGAAGACTGAGGATCTAAACTGAAATACAAGACAACTGGAATACATACATGTTCAAGATCATCATAGCCAAACAAGAATACTTTATCATTTCCCCAACCCCACAAGCTATTCCTTTTTCTTCTTCTCACAATGGACACCATCATCCATCCATCCTCACCATTCAGTCCCTTAACTAGGGCATCATCTTCAGATCTGCTCTCTCTAGAGCCTCTGATCTGGGCTTATGTCTAAACCTGGCCAGTTGTTCACAAATATAATACTAAAACAATGGCAACAATAATAGAAAGAGAGAGGCTACTGCATAACCTTATAAAGACAAAGTAGCTACAGTATGGTCAACTGATGGCTTAGTGGGGAATACAAGTCAAAAGATATCTGTAGTATTTGAAAGGTGTAACATTAAGGAAAGAGGAATTAGCTGAGTTGACCCACAGGCATGAGGTTTACAGGATGGAATTAAAAAAGAAAAACTTTAACCTAACAATTAGTTTGTGAACTGGAATCAACACAATTAGGTGGTTTGGGAAATACTAGTAGTTAGTCTGGATCTGCAGGTGCCTAAATACCTTTAAAAATCTGGCCTGCAAAAGCACAAGTCATCTTTGAAAACAGGATTAGATGCTTTTGAAAATATTATGTATGGTTTGGTATTGAGTTATTTTAAGCTGAAAGAAATTTTGGTTAAGGAAAATGTATGTAGTGAATATACATAGGAGATCAATATTTTTACAATTTCAGGATCTCAATAAAACACTAATTCTTTTGATTTATACAGCACTTTATGTGTCTATTCCATCACTGATCCCTATACCTCAATCCATTGCTGTAAAGAAAAAGTTTGATTTAGTATTACGTTTTGAGTTTCTTTTTTGAAAACAAGCTCCCCTTTAGGCAAAGTTGTTTTTAAATTCAAAGTGTAAGATGTCAAAACATTGCCTCCATAATAGATATGTATGTTTTAAATTACATGCAATAAAGTGTTGTAAAAATCACAGCCAATAAAGGAGCAAAGACAATAACTTATGATAATCTCAGTCTTGGAACTAGCTGTGTTTTCCAAGTCACACTCTTTTTGAACTGAAAATACTCTAGTAGACATATTTAGGGTTGCCAGGTGTCCAATATTGACCCGGACAGTCTGGTATTTTTGCCTCCTGTCCGATAAAAATATTCAGAAAATACCAGACACCTAAAATGTCCGGTATTTTCTGGATGTTTTCCCCCCGGTCAGGAGGTGAAAATACTGGACATCTGGCTACCCTAGCGCCCAGGCCCAGCCCCTGGCCTCCCCCCCGACACCCCCAGCCCCAATGCTTACCTGGTTCCGCAGGGAAGCTAAGTTCTGGCTTGAACAAGACACAAAATGGCCACCAGCAAAAAGCCTAAAGATCAAGGGGAAGCAATGCCTTCCCTGGATCTTAATGCTCAATGGCTCCCCTGTTCCTATCCCTATTCTAACTCTGCACTCACTCTGAAAGGGGCCATGCTGGTTTTTTTGCTTAATAAGTCTCAGAATCCTTTTTTTTTTTTGGTTCAACAACTTTGGTGTCCCCCCCAACAGAATTTTTTCCCTGGTGTTTTTTGGGGGGGGGAGTTGGTATTTTTGGTTCAACTATCTGGCAACCCTAGACATATTAATATGCTTCCTCTAAATAAAACTGCCCCAATACTGGCTGCTTATATTATTCTAATAGTTCAGAGTAATAATTTGCCAGATGAGTGACACCAGAGCTGAGAGCTGACACCACTGGATCCTGTTTCAGTTAGATCTTATGGCCTAAGCAGCAGTAACAGCGCTCCTGGGCAGGAAATAGTACTTCCCATATTCACTGAATTAGCCACAGATGCTTATTTGCACTATGGAGTTTACATTTTTATAATTTTATTCATAATGGAAGGCATAGAAAAAGTTACAGCTGGGGCAGCGGGGAGAAGATATTTATGTTTTTGGGGAGATTACTGTGACATACTAGTACGCTAGTACATTATTCAATTTTTTTAAATTCAGTTTTTGCTGTATGTTTATCTTATTTAGTTCAAAGGAAAACAAACCTATTCATTATGGGCACTGACTCTCTTGCTCTAAGTACAGATCTTTAGTGGCTCAAAATATTACAGAAACAGCGATTACTAAGTCTATCATAGAAAAATCTTTGAATGCTTACATGAAAACAGTTACATGCGTCTTGCACATTCCCAGCTTCTTCCTTAAGAGATTTATCCAATGAAGTTGAAACAGAGTAAAATACAAAATAGTAATAATCAAAATAATTTTATTTTGAATGTGCAAAGAAAGCATCATTCCACACAATCTATGTTGTCCTTTCCACTGCCTCCATCATGTATCACTGTGTGTATATTCTAGGAATACTTTTCAAACGAATTCAGATAAGCTGAATACTGTTGGATTTTTAGGATTTACCACTATCTGAATTACTGATCAATTTTTTTTATTTAAATATTTTTAAATTCATTCTTCTGCAGTCAGTAGCATTTTGTCCTGCCAGTAATCTTTAAAACATGCCTTAATTTGACTTTGCTCTTAAAACTAATGTCCCAAATAACTGAAATTTCAGTTAGAAGGGATCTGTCTGACATTCTTTTATTTAAGACCTGGGATTGCACTGTATGAAGAAAATATTGTTTTGTCAGTGTGTAAATGTTAAGATGTATGTCAATCCAGGCCAAAAGAGCACAGATTAGAAGTGAACTATTTGACCCAGATTCATGCCTAGAATAAGAGGGCCCAATTCGATTGGCTTTTTATGCCAACTGAGAATATGGTCTACAGTGACTTAATCTCTCATCAATATGCTACATGAGGAATTTAAAATCAAAACTCACTAGGTTTAATGCTTAAAATTCATACCTAAGCTCTGAATGAGACAGACTACGAGACTTTGTATTCTTATGCAGGTACAAAATGTTTTCTAATCAAAACAGTCCATCCTCTTTAATTTGTCTTTAGGGGAGACAACTGAGCAAGCATTTCAACAGTTACATCTTTTCCTGTGAAGAAACACATTCAAGAATGAACATCTTTGCTGTGACAAGAACATAAACCTTACCATGGAACTTCTCAGCTGTGTTTCTGTGATAAAAATAGTGACACTGATTAAAATAACCAAAGCGTACAATGGGTAGATAATCAAACTGCAGAGACAATGAACTATTCACCAAGATTTAGAGAAAGCTAGTCCACCAATGAAAGGATCGCAGGTCATTCTGCTGCCTATATCTGCTGCCTCTCTCACCTATCTTATCTGCTTCCACTTTGCCCCGAATATCAAAACTTTGCACGTCAGCTCTAGGCTGTACTACATCACTGAGCATTTTAAATCATGCCCTCTCCATCCCATTCTTTCACCAATGAAGCCAGTTTTAATGTCCCTTACACTTCCTTCTCTGGCTCATATCTTTGTGCCTGCTTCAAGGACTACAGTATTTTTTTTTTGGAAATCTACTAGGTCAGTCACACTACATTTCCTTCCTAAAATATCACTTCTCCCACACGGCTCCTAACACTAACCCATGTCAAATGCTTTATTTACCTCAGCCAGGGAAGGAAATCAGACCAGGAAACTGCAAGCAAAACAAGGCCCTTTAAGTTCCATCTCTCAGTGATCCATGCCTGATCTGCTATTAAGGGTACGTCTAGACTACATGCCTCTGTCGCCAGAGGCATGTAGATTAGGCTACCAGACATAGGAAAAGGAAGCGGCGATTTAGGAGGTATACCTGGGTGGTCGACAAATGCCTTTGATGTTGACACCCACGCGTCCAGACTATTGCGCTGAGCTGACAAACAGCTAATCAGCTGTTTGTCGGCTCAGCGCAGCAGCCATGTAAATTTAAATGAAGCGGCGATTATTTAAATCGCCGCTTCATTTTCCTATGTCTAGTAGCCTAATCTACATGCCTCTGGCAACAAAGGCATGTAGTCTAGACATACCCTAAGATGACAAGCTCTGCAGGGCAGCCCTTACATTTGTGTGTCATACAGCATAAAGCACACTGTTAGTGCTTAATTGACAACAAGCAACATACTCCACTCTACGCTGGTTGTTTATGAAAAGAAAACTTGTCCAATACAAAGCTGTCACAGCAAAGAGTTTTTATACAATACTCAGATATGTTACTTCCCAACAACAGGGGTTAATTACACAACAGTCAAGTTATTGGCAGGTTCCTTGAGTTTTCATTTCACCCATTTGTTGATTCTGAGGCACCATTTTTCTGGCTTTGTTTCATCTTCACTCTTCTCCCACCAACATGCAAACCTTTATCCTCTTGAGACAGCTTTAAGTCTGTCATCTGCACAATGCTGTGATGAGGGTGGTTTCAGCTTGTGTCCTCTCAAATTTCAGTCTGGGTAACATATTACAAGAGATGGCTTGACCTTGTCTTCTAACTACAAGTCATTCTTGCTAGGGATTACTCTCCCAAAGCTGTAATGCAACATGTGTGACCTTCAGCAAGATTATGTCTATTTGCCTAGTTTTCCCATCTTCTAGACATGGCTCCTACTTTACCTTTCTCAACCACCAATAACTATGGATTAAAATGCCAGGTATGTTATATGCTGGTTCCTTATATGAATCTATGATTCTGAATGAGCAAGTGCTCAGGACAGACTGCAATATTCTGGCTTTGCTCAAAGAGAACACAAGGGACCTACTTACTTCTCCCAATTCAGAGAGCTATTTAGACTCAGAGGCCCAGAGTTCTACTCACATCTATTCAGGTGTGTGTCAGCTGTGCTCGTACCATATCAACTCAAGCTAACAACTCAGTCAGCTGTGCTGCCACATCATTCTGGAACGATCACTCCAGCTCTCTAACCCAGGGGTAGCAATACTTTAAGGGAGGGGGGCACTCCTGGATTTTGGCAAGTGGTCAAGGGCCGCATTTCTGCTGAGGGGGCGCAGGGTCTGGGATGGAGGTTGAGTGTAGAAGGGAGCTTGGGGAAGGAAACTTGAGTGTAGGAGGGGGATGTGACATCTGAGAAGGAGTTTGGGTGAAGAAGGGGATTGTGATCAGGGGCAGAAGCTTTGGGTGTAGGGTCTGGACGGAGGTATGGGTGTAGGAGAGGATTCTGGCCTGGGGGAGAGGCTCTAGGAGGGGTGCAGGTTCTGGGAGTGAGTTGTGACCTGGGAGAAGGAGGTACAGAGGATTTGGGTGGTGGCCTTTGACAGGTAGTTGCAAAGGGGAAGTTGGGGTGAGGTGCCAGAGGCAGGCTCTGGCTGGGAGGCACTTACCTAGGCAGCTCTCAATCAGAAGTCCTGCAGGAACCTGAGCTGCAGTCACAAGCTGCTTCAAGTGACATTGCTCTCCGCAGGGTTGGGGAGCTGAAGGGGGGAGGCTTCACTGATGCCTCCAGCAAAATTTATCAGCTCCTATTGGCTGGAAACTGGCCAATGGGAGCTGAGAGATTTTGCTGGGAAGCAGGACAACACACAAAGCCTCCCTCCTTGCTCACCATCAGCCAGAGCATAGAGCAGCCACCGCGAAAGCAGTTGCAGCTGCACTGTGCCTAAAATCTATCCATTAAAAATATCAGGAAAATGTTTGTGTGAATGTAAACAGACTGTAAATTTAAGTACTGCATATGGAAAGTATGTGTAATAGAAAAATACACTTCAGTTTAAGTAGTTATATCAGGATCGGGATCTTGTATTGTTTTCTCCCCTATTTAATTTGTAAACAGTTGGAAATGCACATGTACATAGAAATGACTTAATTTGGCATACTACATTTTAGTACCTTGAAACAGTTCATTAACTTATATGTCAAAACTGGAAATGTCACAATCTGTCCTCATTTCTACTATCTTGATTTTTTAAAAATGTATAGAAGAGGTTTTCTTGTACTATTTAATGTGCAAGCTCTAGTCTAGAACATATGCAAGTTATGTCCATTTAAATAAAATTACTGTGTCATCACAAGCTACAGTAAGGCAAATTGAAGTATGAATGCAGATGGTATACTGTACTCCGTACACTACTAGAGAATACCTTGGAAAATAATTATGATTTCACAAAAGAGAATAAAGAACGGTATGTTCACAGCAGAGCAGCAGGAACACTGACTGACTTTTCACAAGGTCTGCTAAGGACTATGGAGAAGATGAACTGGACACCATGCATGTAAATAGTATATCTTTGCAACACATGGTTAGTTTCTCCGTCATTTTCAAATCAAAGTTATCTAATAAGTGAAATGTACATTTGTTATGAAGTGGGATGTTGGACATCAGAACAACTTTGCATACTCGTTCTGAGGAAGGGCATTTACGGTAATCATCTTCTGTGACAATGAACTCAAATCTGCTAGAACTGAGTGGGGATACAAGGTTTCTGCCCACCCCTTTCTGGCCTTTGCTGATCTTCCCCATAAAATTTTAAGAACAATTGAAGTACACACTAAAAATGCTGAATAGTCTGAAGCTTTGTAGAAACACTAAAGCAAACCTCTAGGGGGAGATCAAGAGCAATTTAGAATAGATCCTCCTTGCCTCTATGACAACGGGAAATATTCCCTGCCCTCCAGTGCTATTCCCTAAGGCTTAGCAGCAAATACCTAAACACACTTTCCCACAGTACACGCAGTCAGATCCATAGGGTTAGCTTTAATGCATTCTCTCAGCTATTTCACCGCACAGAGCAAGCATTTCAGATCCAAATTTAAATCTCTTAGAAGTTGCACTTAAGATGGCTTCCCTACCATTAGGCCACTACAGCAAAGGTCTATTTGCAATTTCCCTGTAGATCTTAACTACAATGTTCCCCCTCTTTACCTCTTAGTTTACTTTTGCTGTATCTACATTCAAACTAAATTACAGCTGGAAGAGATTTAGTACTCAAACTGGAAAGAGAGTTTGCCAAAAGAATAATCTGCATTTTTTTTATTTTCACTTATCTCATCTTGAGATTTGTAGAAGAATGATACAATTGTTGGGGTCCTGAAAAGAGGTTTCTACATACATTATGAACCACATTTCCTTTTAAAGCATTTGGCTTTTTTTCCTTGCTCGCATTTGCAATTAATAATGAAACAGTTTAATATATAAATAGAAAACTACCACTTTAAACTGTTTTGAATAGTCTCTAGAGCTACACAGATTTTAACATAATTTTTTATTAAATATGTAAAAAGATAAACGCAAGTCAAGTTATTCACATATTCAGAGACAAAAAAAAATCTACTCTATCATGCGACAATTTATGTAAAATGACCAATACATCTGAATAAGACTTTTTGCATCTAGTATGTCATGACTTATCTATTTATAATTAACAATACATATGTTTACATTCCTTTCCGTTTACATTTAATATATAACCAAAGCTTTATGGTGTGCTATTTAGTAAAAGTAATTACAAATGCATATTAAAACCATAACGGAATAATGGTGTTACTCACCTGGATGGGAGGACAACTTATCCCCTTCCAGAGTATCACTCCTCACCACAGTAGAGGCTCTCTGGCTTGAGAAGGGAACTACCATTCCTGTGCCCTACATCAATCACTTCCTGCCTTATACAAAGCAGTGAAAGATTATACTCCTCGGACCAATTACAAGACAGAATAGGAAGAAAGGTCAGGGTGGCTTTTTTAAACTTCTGTTTAAAAGGGAGTAGGGCAGAATGACCTTGTCTAGCATCACCTTGCACGCAGAACAATCTAATCATTTTGCAGCCTTGGAAAAGCATGTTTTAAGGAAGCAACTCTCCATTGTTTGCTTACCTATAACTGTAAGGATGACAACTGCATTAGTGATCACAATCTGGTGCTGATGCCTGTAACAGGGTAGGGTCTGATCATGAATTTCTTGAACTAGCAGAACTTCTACAGATGCTTATGAAAGTTTGGAAACAAAATTAAAAACTGGGCCATCCATGCTACCTTTTTAGACAGCAAATATCCTGGATTGTCTGTCTATGCTAGGTCATGGTAATATTTTTTTTATCCTTACAAAAAAACCTTCACTTTTACATTTTCTAAGTTTTAGGATTTTAATTTAAACCAAGCAAATTAATTAAGCTAAAAAAAAAGTAAAGGAAGTGCTAGATTGCAGGGTACAGCACTTTCACTACCTATTATTGGGTAGGATGTGAGGGGGTTGGAGGTCAATGCTGGGATCAGGACCAGAAAGCTCTTTCAATCCACAGAGACTGGATACTATGCTGTTGAGCCGAGGGAGCAATTGAGGAAATGGAAACACCTGTTCTAATATTTAAAGTATTTTATATACTGGCTGTGGTATGAAACTCAGTGGGAGTGATCACTCACATTTAACTAAATTAGAGTCACTTTGCTACAAAAGATTTGAGAACTGAAGGTTTTTTAAATTAATAGCCTTCTGTTTCAGTATAAATTCAGTACCGGATCTTAATCAGTAAAGCAACTCCATAAAGATTTTAAAAGATACACCATTTAGGTGGTTTTATTGAGCTTTTCAGTG
Organism: Pelodiscus sinensis; assembly: GCF_049634645.1. Taxonomy (NCBI): domain Eukaryota; kingdom Metazoa; phylum Chordata; order Testudines; family Trionychidae; genus Pelodiscus; species Pelodiscus sinensis. Next base: position 70,437,093 of record NC_134712.1, read on the forward strand.
ATGATGACCTCGGATGAAACTTTTCCTTGTGCTTGCCAAATCAAATAATTAAAGTAATAAATCTAGAATTAGGAAATCAAATGACAGAAGCCAGGAACACCAAGTGTAAAAGAAAGGCAATACAGATTCAGAAAGACAAAAATGTGCAATTTCAAGATTTAAAAATAAAGAATGCTATATATCTGCCTATAAAATACCATAATTTAGAACAGTATAACAAGGACCCTAATTAAGAAGAAAGAAGCTTGGCACAGAAGTCTCTAAAGTCTGGTTCTGCACTGGGCCAACCTGTGAGTAGTAAGGTCAGTTGATGTTCTTGTTTCATGTGGGTGATCCCCTGCTAATGTGTTCTTTACCTCCAGCAGGACTTCTGGCTGGCTCACTAAACATGCAAACTGGCCGAAGAACCAACAGGGAAAATACACCTTCAATCAGTATTCAAATCATTTCATATTTAAAAAGAGAATTTCACAAGAGTTTCAGGACTGGTTCTACAGCTGGTTTGCTGCAAATCAACCTTGGTCATGCCTAGGCCCAGTAAGGAAATCTTCATCTTCCATACCTGTATGTCCGAGGGGAGAGTAGGAAAGAGGAATGGCTGACCCACCTGATACTCATTTGGAAGGGGGTGGGGGGAGAAAAGAGAAGGAGGCAGAATACAAGGCATTCTGCAGATGCAATTGCAGGAGAGAGGGAATTGTTGTTTCCTGAATCAGGTCTGAGCTGCAGGCAGACAGAATTTCTAATATACAGGCCCTTCAAAAGAAAGAAGCTCGGAAAGCTTCTGTGGAAAAGTCAGGAAATTGAGAGGAGTTTCAAACAGTTAAGTATCTTCTAAAAGAAAACCTATTGTGCAGCTTTCTTACATGCTTTGGTGTAAAACACTTAGGGGGTTTTAAATCTTTATTAGAGAAACTTTTTCTTTGACCGTCTGTTTTGTGAAGATAAAGTAGGAAAGATGTGAGTCACATAAGCCTTTTCCCTCTACAAACACACACATCATTATAGCTTGAGTATCACTTCTGATTTATCTTTTTGTTCCAATTTTTTGACCAAATTTATGCCCCAAGGCAGATATATTTGAAAATACCAAAGCACCACCAAGTGACAAACACATCTCGTGGTACAGGACTTCTTGCCACAAGAGATGCCAATATAAACATTTTAGAACAAATTACAAATGCATCATACTTAAGACAAAAAGAAAAAATAAATATATATATTTTTTAAAAAGCAGAACAAATCTCAAGCAGCCAAGTGGTGAAGTTGCAGTGATGGAACCGTAGGTGAGGTAAGTCCTACCACCTCTCAGGTAGAAACACTGAAAGAAGACTTCTGCAAATGCATCTTGGCAAAATATAGGTACAGAATGCAGTGGCTTGCTGGCACTCACTATGATACATAAATGTTAATGGCAGACTGGGAGTGACTGATTTCGAGTTTGAGGCCACACACGTTCCTTTCTCCAGAAAAAAAGTCCCCACACAGAATGAAAATTGTCACAGATGTTGGACGGGTCAGTATTCTTCCTGCTGCTGGGGCTGTTCATGAACTGGCTCCTCGCTTTCATGCTCATCTGTGTGGCTCTCCTGCATGTTTAAGGGGGGGAAAAACAGAGACTTTAACAGAACAAAACAATTTGATATATTACCATAGCACTTAGCGTAATCTATGGTTTGGCTCCTAATTTTTGTTCAAGAGTGAAGACAATTAGCCATAATTTCAAGCCTACCAACAAAATAAATCTGTGTTGAACAGTCCCAAATCTCCTTTATTCTCTATATCCAGATTTTGCAAGTACATTCCTTTGCAACTAAGGGGTTAAAATTTGAAGGTTTCCAGTGCAAAAGAGACACGTTCAGTGGAATAAATGTTGCATACTAGGCAACATGACTCATTACAGTTTTATGGAAAAATAAGTTTCAGAGCACTTTGGGATAGCATTTCTGTTTTACTTAAAGACTTTTTAAAACTGGGATAAGACCATATTTACTACAATCTGCTGTGGTGGCCGGTGGAACGTGACTGTGCTAAACAAGTTAAAACTACACAAACAGTCCTAGGGAATAATACAAACAAACCCAAATATATTTATGCAAGGTAGAAAACTGTTTTCCATTTCTCAAGTATCATTTGACCTGTAGCTACTAGGGAGCATAGGCTGCAGCTAATAGCTGGAAAAAAAACCCACCGATCCATCATGGAATTACATTATAAGTACGACTGTCAAACAATTTTTTTAAATTGTAATTCATCACAAGATTAAAAGTAATTATGATTAATTGCAGTTTTAATCACACTGTTAAAACAATAAAAGAATACCAATTTAAATTTACAGGCAGTCCCTGAGTTACGCGGATCCGACGTAAGTCGGATCCGCAGTTACAAACGGGGTTTGCTACCCGTCTCCCTGGTCTGCTGGAGACCAGCAGACCAGGGAGACTGGGAGTAAAGCCGCGGAGCATGCGGGCAGCAGGACAGCCGCGAAGCGTCTGGGCTGACCCACTGCCCCCGTGCTCCGCGGCTTTGCTCTGGACGCCTGTGGTACAGCAGCTGGGGCGCTGCCGGTTGGTCCCGTAGCGCCGCTCTGGGCGCTACTGGACCAACCCGGCAGCACCCCAGCTGCTCTGCCCCAGGCGTCCTGATTCAGCCACTGCTGGTCAGTTTCAGCAGTGGCTGAATCAGGACGCCTGGGGCAGAGCAGCTTGGGTGCTGCTGGGTTGGTCCAGTAGCGCCGAGGAGCGGTGCTACTGGAGCAACCCAGCAGCACCCAAGCTGCTCTGCCCCAGGCGTCCCCAAGTCAGCTGCTGCTGAAACTGACCAGCACTGACTACAGGAAGCCCGAGGCAGAGTTGCTCTGCCCTGGGCTTCCTGGAATCAGCCGCTGATCAGTTTCAGCAGCAGCTGACTTGGGGACGCCTGGGGTTCTTAAGTTGAATCTGTATGTAAGAACTGGCGTCCAGATTCAGCCTGTTGAAACTGATCAGCGGCTGATTCCAGGAAGCCCGGGGCAGAGCAACTCTGCCTCTGGCTTCCTGTAGTCAGCGGCTGGTCAGTTTCAGCAGCGGCTGAATCTGGATGCCAGTTTCGACTTACATACAGATTCAACTTAAGAACAAACCTACAGTCCCTATCTTGTACGTAACCCGGGGACTGCCTGTATAAATAAATATTTTTGAATTTCCCTCCTAAATTTTAAATGTATTTATTTCAATTACACAGGAAGTGTACAATTGCACACTATTATTTTAGTGCAAATATTTGCACTGTAAAAAATAAAAAGAAATAGCATTTTTAAATTAATTCACTGAAATAAAAATAGTCTAGTAAATATCTCTAAAATGCAATTTTCAAATGTTGATTTGTTTGTTTTTGATCGCAGTTATATTAAAAAATGTAAACTTTAGACTCAACAATGCATGAAGGGCACAGGAACATTTAGCATATCTGGCACTTAAATATCTTGCAATGCAGACTATAAAGTGCCATCCTAATGCCTGTTACTTTCAAGCAACATTGTAAATAAAGCTGCTTGCTTATCTCCTGTAAATGTAATCAAACTTGTTTGTCTTAGCAGCTGGCTGAACAAGAAGTAGGGCTGAGTGGACTTGTATGAGTTGAACTGAAAATACTATTTCTTTTGTTTATTTTTCTTCACAGTGCAGATACAAATATTAAGTATGCACTGTACATGTTGAATTCTGCATTATCACTGAAATCAATATACTTGAAAATATAGAAAAATATACAAAACTGTCTTAATCAGTTAATCCCATTGACTACATGCACTCCGCCCCCTTGCTGCCTCTGTATCAGAGGCAGCAAGGGGGCAAGGAAAACAGAGGAAGGCTGCCACGGAACAGCCTCTGTCTGGCTCCCCTGTGGACCGGATTCCCCGACACCTAGACGAGTGCCAAAAGCCCCTGGGTTTTATGTTCCCCACCTCTATTCTAGAGAATAAGGGATGCAGAATATGTTTTTTTAGATTTGGTGCCCCAGTGAAAATGCTGAACTGGTTTCCAAGAGTAGGAAAATTCCATATTAAACAATCACCCATCACTTGGGATGTTAGCAATTAACTGAATAGTTGTGTAACCGCACAAAATATGATTGGTTACATGACCATTTGATAGTACCTGGGAGTGGAGCCAGCATGCTTCCAGACCGACTCCCGGGGAACCCCTTGCCACCCTGTGCTGTTGCCTCTATCAAAAACCTGCTGCCTCTGACATAGGGGTAGCACCAGCACTTGTCTGTGGAGAGGTGGGTGAGGGTCCGTCCAAGTTCACTGAAGACAGACTGTGCCAGCATCCCATGAAGCAGCCTCTGTCCACAGCTAGCTTGGACCTACCGCAGGCAGAGGCTGCTCAGCAGCAGCCTCTCCTACCCACATGATTGGCTCCCACCTGCTCCCCCCTTCCCCTGCACTGCTGCCTGTGATAGAGGGGAGTGGCTTGCATGAGTGGATATGTGCAGGGAGTTGGTTTGAAAGATGGTTTCTCGTGTATACTGGCCTCCACATGCTCCCTTCAATCTCTGTGCTGCTGCCTCTGTAGGAGGGGGGTGAGTCAGGTGGCTCCATGGATCCAGTGCTCATGGGGAGCTGACTTTTAAGCCAGCTCTCTATGGCACTGACTCCTGCTCTCCTCCCCATCTGATACAGAAGCAGCAAGGGGAAGGGGAGTGTGTGTCGTCGATAAGATTAACCAATAAGCCCAGGCTTATTAGTTAATTGTGGTCTTGAGTATACATTGACATCCCTATAGTAAGCTAAAGGCAAAGCCATTTTCAGGCAGATATTAGGTGTCAATCAGAAGAATTGTGACAACCTTTTGGGACCCCTAGGAAGAAGTGTCTTCACTACATATATTATTGGTATTTCAGGCCAAAATGGCTTTTAAGATTAAAATTAAACACCCCATTGTCACAGATGTAATTTTAAGGGTTCAAGACTCTCAAAACTTTAGGACCACATTAAGTAAACCTGGGCTGTGAGACCAGCATTATACAATAACACAGGAACCTGAACCTTCTCTACCTATTTACAGTTACACTTGCGCAATGATCCTTCTCAGACGGGAAGTTAAACAAAATAAAAACAGAATGATACACAGAAGTGAAAATATCAGCATTGATTCTCCTGATCTTGAATGGTACAGTGACTTCCCGGGAGTGTATTTGTCAGCTAAGATCTACAATTGCTAGGGTGGATTAAAATAATTTAAAAAAAAAGTTCTCTTCCTTATTTAATTTGGATTTTATTGAAATTAAGTACAGGCTTTTTTTTAAACATACTATATTAAATTAGAAATTAAGAACTTATGTTGAGGCCAAAGCTTATTAGAATCTTAAAATTACTTAAACATTAAAATCTTAAGGGATACAGGTTTACTGCCAAATTCTAAAGACTGCCAAAACCACAAAACTGGTAGAAGTCACAGGCAAAGAAGCTGGAACCTGTATTTGTTCAACAGTTTTTGAAAGCGATAACCTTTTCTGCAAATAATTTTCTTCTTTACATTTTATTCAACTAGTGCTGTCCAATTACAAGTGTATTTCAAGTTAAGAAAGCATCAGAGAGTTGAAAAAGCAGGAACGCTTGTTTTACTCTCTACCAGTGTACAAACAAAAAGCTAAATGAGAGGATGAGATCTTTAAGTTCTAAAATCTTGAAAATGATGATGACGACCAGAAACCATTCATTAGTTCAATTTACTAACTACACACAATACTGGTTATAAATTAATTAGTTTTAAAATGTAAAATGTGGCTTGTTAAACTTTTCTCTTATATATCTAGCAGATTTAAAGCAATTTTATGTAATGAATAAACTGCCAGTTTTGTATATTTTAAATTGTATTTTAATTGCCATCCAAATACAATAGTGGTTCCCAAACTCTGGGGCATGCCCCCTTAACATTTGGGGATTGCAGGACAAAGATGCTCTGCCTCTAGCCCAGATCTATTCTAAACACAGCTCTACCCTGCCCTATGCTCTGGCCTCAGCTGCAGCTCCACTCTACCCCCAGCCTAGCTCTGCCTTCATTCCCTCTTTACTCCCAGGCCAGCTCTGTGAGCACTAGCTCCTCCCCCATCTCCAGTCCTGCCCAGAGCTCTGCCTTCTGTTGAAGGATCCTTGGCTGTGCTGTAATGGAAAAGGAGCATGAACAGTTTCTATTGATAGTAAGATGGGGTGTGACAGGAAAAGTCTGGGTACTACAGAAAGAGAGCTTAGCACAAATCACAACCAAAAAATTGATATAATTGCTTTTAAAAAGTGGATCGATATCCTCTTGACTCACAAAAATAAACACCAGATGTAATGTAAGCACTATATTTAGTCACAAAATCAACACGTTTTAATGATTACCAAACAATGAGCTTAATTTCGGGGGGGGGGGGGGAAGGGTGTTGGTTTGTTTGGTTTTCTGATTTAAAATAGATTAAAATCAGTGATGTCATCCTGACTTGCAGATTTTATAAAAAGCACCAGTCAGAAAATATATGCATAATACTATACATTTCCTGAAGTTGCTCTGCAATTTGGGCACGTTTTTCAGTTTACACTGTATATACCTATATAAATGAAGTGGGAAACTCAGACTTTCACTATGCACGAGCACTTTGGGACTGTATAGTCTATTTGAACAGTTACAGCACCATTAAAAAGTAAACTAATAGCATTTACTTCTGGCTTGTATCCTATGACTGCATCATCTCAGGCTTCCTTTAATAGAGATGCTACCTTTCAGCTGTGAATAACCTCTTCAATCTGACTCACACAGCAAGCCATCTAACTGCTCAGGTGTCACTACAGCTAGCTATTATGAAGCCAGACTGCTTCAGAAGCATCTCTTTCAACAAAGGTTTCTCTCAGAGATTGGAGAGCAATACAGTGCTAAAAAGTACTAAGTTCAGATAAACTGCTTGAAAACCTGAGCTGAGTACCTGACAGGCATAGATAGATACTAGAACTAAACAAGCCTTCAGCTTCCATTGAATTGCTGCAAGAGACTAGACCAGACTGTTTAGGAGAGAGAAAAGCAGCAGCATTTTTTTGGCTCCATCCAGAATTGCATAGCTAAGGAAATCATAGCTAGTTAGATATGAAACCTTTCACCATTGGATCACAAGACTCAATTCCCTCAGTTCAAAAGTGACCAAAAGCTGCAAGGCTAACAAGACTATCAAATGTTTTACTTGCTATCTGAAATCTCAATTACGTTTTCAAAAGATCCATTTCACAAGCAATACATTTATTAAAACAAACAAAAAAAAAAGTATCTGTTTTCCTCAAATGCTCCTGAGACTTCTGAAATTTTTAGTCTTTCCTCTTAGTACTGTCCCTCTTCACTTCTCTTTATACCCAGCCTTGCTCAGATATCTAGCAAATAAAAATCACTTATTGGTAATGTTATTCAGTATTTCTCTGGCTGATCTGTTTGCATTCTATTCATATCTTTATATCTGTTACTGAGTAAAAATTCATATAAACAAGTATTTAACAAGCAGAAAAGAACTCAACTCATCCAAATTGGTGCCTATATTGTCAATCTCAGCAAAGGAAGTCCACTGACTGAATAAGCATAGGAGCTGCTTTATTTGTGCCCTAAAATTGTTGTCTCCAATTCAGTATAGAGGCAACACAGAGAAGCTGATAAAGCCACTGACCACGACTTCCAGCAACCTCCATGACTTCTTCCGTGGCCAGTATGGCTCATCTAAGGGCCATCCAAGCAGTTGCCCCTGGGACTGCCACACCTTCTGCTACTGGAGTGGTTTCACAGCCATCTGCTCGGGCAGCCCCAGAGCCAGCCATGCTGACTGCTGCTTGTGTGGCCCGAGGGACCAACTGAGCAGCAGAAGCGCAGCTGGCTGCAGAGACGGTCTGAGCAGCGATCTCAAGGATAGCAGGAGCCGCTACAACTCAGTAACTCCCAGCAGTGGTCCTGGGAATTGCCCAAGCAGCAGTAAGTGTAGCAGATCCCAGAGATGGTTTGGGCAGTGATCCTGGAAGTAGGGTTACCAGGTAACCCCCCCCACCCCAAAATACCAGACACACTTGATTGTGGGCAGGGGGCGGGGCTGGCCTGGCCAGGAGGAAGGGGGTTGAGAGGTGGGGCTGGCCGGGAGGAAGGGGGGGAGGGGGCGGGGAAGCAGAGCTGGCGGGGGAGAGGAGGGGGCAGCCACTGGCCGCAGCCGGAGTCCAACAGGCCACGCCCCTGGCAGGCACGCCCTCTAATTGCTACTAGAAGCCGGGCGGGGGCAGAGGGAATAGCTGGGAACCACTCCCCCCGCCTGGCTTCTGCACGCAACCAGAGGCTCCCAACTGGGAGGCAGGGCCGCGATTGGCGCTGAGAGCCTCTGGTTGTGTGCAGAAACCTGGCAGGGGGAGTGGCTGGGAGTCCCAGCCACTGCCCCGCCCGGCTTTTGCACTCAACCACAGGACTCCCAGCACCAATCGCGGCCCCACCTCCCAGTCTCTCCCCCGCCCCGGCCAGACTTCCGTCCGGCACCCAGTCGGAAATTCAGAAAATACTGGACATTGCACATGTCCGTTATTTTCTGAATTTTTCTACCGGACAGAGGGCACAAACACTGGACTGTCTGGTAGAAAATCAGATACCTGACAACCCTACCTGGGAGTGGTGGGAGCAGCTGCAGCTTGGTGGCCCCCCGGGTCCCCAGCCACCCAGACCAGCAGCTCCCTCACAGGGCCTGGCCTCCCAGCTCAAGAACAGTTACTCCCCCAAGGTCTCCCATCTAATATTTAGTCAATGGTATTTAAAGCACAAGTCAGAGACAGATCGCAGGGCCATGATTTTTGTTTATTGCCTGTGACCTGTCCATATCTCATTAAAAAATACCCATAACTGTATCATAACCTTAATTTAAAAAGAGATGAAACAATAGGATTCTATAAAAATGTAGAAGTGTTATATAGACATTTCTGTACCAATAGAGAACATCTATATAAAACTTTTTAAAAATTCTGTAATGAATTCACTTTAGGGGCAGCTGATCAGAGAGGTGAGCTTTGGTCTCTAGTGCTGTTAATCCAGAACTTTTCACAAGCATTACGTTTATTTTAAACTAAAGAGCTTTTAAAAAACATAATGCACACCTGTCAAATTATGGCTAAAATGAACCAGATATGAGTGTTATCAAAAGTTATTGGAAATATGAAATGAAAACAAATTTAAGTCAATGATATTTCAAGCATGAGGCCTTTGCCAGGAATAATTTGTACTATGTGTTCCAACTATAGCTTTTTCCCCTGAGGAGAGCCCCATGATCCTTGATTTCTAAGTGCACCCCGAACACTAAGTTTATCCTTTTGCTTCACTGACAGGGTCTCCTTCCCCTCCCCCCCCCCCAATTCCACCTCTCTCATTAAGAGTGATGGGAAAGTTTGGGACTTTCTGGACAAGAGGCTAAACCAAAGCGGGATTTATCAAGAGCTCATTTAGCAACAAATCAGAAATGTTGGAGATGCTTGTAGCTTTGGGAGTTGGGGCTATTTTTCATTTGAGGCTCAGGAAATCCTAACTGTTGTTACTGAGGGATTAGTCTATAAAATGCTTAGCAATAAAAAGAAAATTCAACTTGGAGCTGAAGAACAGATTCCCCACACAGGCAGAAAACCAAACTCAAAGGTAAGCCAAGGAAAAAGAAAAATGTTGCAAAAGAATCAACAGGCAAAATATGCTATCCTCTCCACTGCCAGCAACAGAACACCTTTGGCTCTAAGTGCTAGTATTCTGATGTCTTGCCTCAGGAAATAACACGGAGCACCTAGGAGGTAAGGAGGAAAAAGACACCCAGTAAAATAAGGGGTTTTATTTTCCCATTGCAGAATATGAATAATTCACTGGAAATGATTTGAATACAGATGTGGGTGATTAGGGCTGTAATTGTAAGATGAAACCCAAAGACTCTGCTTGATCACAGGCTTCAGGTGAGAATGCACTGTATATAATAAACTAATTGCGGCATAGGAACATTTATGACATTTCTAGTGGGGAGAGGGGAGGAATAAAAAGAAACCCAGATAAAAGGTCTGAAGTAAGCTGTATTTTGTGATGTGTTTTACCAATGATGAAAGCTAAAGAAAAGGGAATCAACAAACATTCTTTAAGTCACTTAGCAATTTGAGCCAATGAACACATGTGATAGGGACACGGGTAGAAGAGATTCCTCTGGCTTCCCTTTACAAGCAAATCACGGTTCTTGAATCCAGATGTTTCTTTTGACCATACATTCATATGCAGTTCTTGTGACTTTGCTCATGTATCTGGCCAAGGTCCTTTCCCCCCCCCCCCATGTTTGCTCCTATCAGTATTGAAAGATTAGTTTGTTCCCTAAGGAAATCTACAAAAATCCCTCACAACTTCCAGTCAGTCTTAGCTGTCTCTGATACTATTCTGAAAAGTACACAAGGTAAAATATTCTAGCCTTGCTTTCAATGATACTATAATCTTATCTCAACACTACAAACTACTATTGAAGTTATTACCTTTTAATAGGTGTTAAATAGCAGTGTCTATAATATCATAGTACTAGTGAGAGCTATGTTGATGCCAATACATTCCAGAACCAAAGCTATGGTCTATTGCAGCGGTCCCCAACGCAGTGCCCGCAGGTGCCATGGCGCCCGCCGGGGCATTTATGTGCGCCCACCTAGTGACCAGGGTCGGCCTGAGCCACTCTTGTGCCCCGGCGCATGTGCGGGCCCTACCCCGGGCATGTGACGCACGTGCGGCCCCCGCCCCCGCCTGGCCTGGCAGCCCCAAAAGGTTGGGGACCACTGGTCTACTGGAAACTGAAAGGCACTGTGTGTGGTGTCAATCTTCAGAATAGCGTGCACAAAGATTAAGCTAACAAGAATGGGAAAAGTTCCAACAAAATTCTCATGGAGTATCCTTTGTCAGGCTGCTTCTTCCTTCTCTATTAAATGTCTACAGTGCTATGATACAAGTGAGACTTTGCTTTATCTTCCAGATAAAATAGTTCTGAAATATTGGTAGATTGAAAAAGGCAGACAATTATTGGATTCTGTGCACTGAAAAAATTCAGTCTTTAGCAACAGGATAAAAATGCTAAATAAAAAAGAAAATAGGCTCCTTGTATTAGAATTGATCCTACAGTGTGCATTTCCATAATCATTTTTACATGGCCTTAACCAATTGAGTATTTTTAGATATTTAGGCACCTTTATATTTCAGCATATTTAATATAGTGCAACGGGCCGTCACTGGCCCGGGGGCTAGACGGCCGTAGCCACCACCCGCGGGGGGCCGACGGCTGGTCCCAAGCCCCCCGGCGTCACCCCGACGCAAGCCGGAGGAACCGGCAGGACCGCGCGCTGCTGCCACGCCTGCGCCGGCAGAGGAGTATTGACCCCTCCCCCGAGGCCCCGACCGGCGGGGGCGGGGTGGAGGGGAGGGAACGCCTGGCGAGGGCAAACGCTGGCACGCCGCCGGAAGGGGAGGGGCCCCAGGCAGCGGCTGGCGCGGCGGGCCAGTTTAAAAGGGCTCGCCACCAGTATGGCAGGGGGCAGCCTCCTCGCCGCGGCCTCTGGGACAGTCGTCACCACTGGTGGTCAGTCAGCCTCTCCTCCTCCGCTGGACCAGGAGGGGACAGATGAGCTGAGAGCGGGCTCGGCCCAGGGAGCTCTCCCCAGAGTCTTCACCCATATGCCCGAGGATTCGGACTGCTGAACCAGGGTAGGTCCTGGGGCTCGGGGCAGCAACCCCAAGACACGCAGGAAAGGAGGAAGGAGCCCGGGGCAGGGCACTTTTGGCGACCGTGGGTGGACGGGTTATGGAGGGAGTGACCCCCCGTCCAACGTGTTGGGGCGCTAGCAAGCCCTGACGCTTAGGGTCCCGGGCTGGGACCCGGAGAGAGGGTGGGACCGGGTTCCCCTCCCTCTGCAAGAGGAGGGTCCAGCTCCTAACAGCCACACCTAAAGTGAAAGCGCGAATTGGAACCCCGTACTAGGGAGGATTTAGACTGGGGGCGCCGGCCCCACCCCGTAGGGATGGGTGATTATTTCAGGGTTCGCTGACCCCCCCCTTTCCAGCCGGGAGGGAATGATCGCACCCAAGGGCCCGGGCCCCATAGTGGGGACCCAGGGTACAACAAGGGGCCGAAGGAGGACGAGAGGGTCCGCAGGCCCCCCGTCTCGGGCTGAGAGGGGGTGATTGCACCCCTCACCCCTCACAATAGTCTTGAAAAACAAATTGCATAAAGCACAGGATTACAACGAAATGTCTGCGTAATTGAAGCAGCAGACACAAAGCAAAGCCAGGAACATGAATATATGAAAATCCCTCAAAATGCTTATGATGTCTCCCTTCTGTTTCAGATTAATGTCGTCAAAATCAGAACATATAAAATGTACTCTGATATGCTAAAAAACTACCAGTCCCTTAAGCACATTTACCAATAGCAAAAAATGATTGGTTTTAGATGCAAACTGTTTGTTTAAACTGACATTTGTTAAAAAGAGTAGGTTGCAATAGTCTATGCTGATCAACCTAGAAAACTTCACCTAATATGCTGATAATCATTTTTCAAAGGAAATTAAGTCTGTTTTATTTAAAAAGTGTACTAGAACAAATAATATCTTGCACTTACATGTTCTTCTGAAGCATAAAGAACTTCCATTAGCCTTTGGACAAGATCATTATTTTCTTGTCCATGTTCTTGGCAGAGAAGTTCAATCTCCCTTAATTTTCCAAAGTAGAAATCCCTTTCCTTCTCCACACCTTCAAGTGCAAGTTTTAATGAATGTACCTATAAATAAAAAACATATATGTTAAAACGACATGAGAACAGCACATGCTCTCTCTGAGAAAGAGTGAGGCTTTGTCTACAGTACAGAACAGTGCATACAACAATATAAGCTTAATAAACACACTTTAAGTTTAAAGGATTGTAAAAAGTATATTTAGTAGTTGTTCAAGGTGCCAGACTATCTGAATACAGAAATCCTCGTTTACAGAACAACATGGGTAAAACAGTGTAGATTTCCTCATAATACCTATCTCTGTACCTCAACCTCAACTCTGAAGGGGTCATTTCTGCAGAATGTTTCAGTGCTGCAACGCATAGCAATAGTAAGCTATAATGACAGTGGCTCAGGATCTAGGACTTTAAAACTTGCCTCCCACTGAGGTTGCGCTAAGTGGCGCAGCTTAGCACTTGTGATGACAATTCATCATGACTGCATTTCTACTTTGTCTGAATTAGTGTACATTTGTCATAAGCATGGTTTATCCTAAATATTGTCATCGGAAATAAAGCTAGTCTTCTATCAATCGTGCTTTGGCAGAACAACAATTAGATGACCTAATATGTCTTTTTTAAACATCTGAGTGCAAGTACCATATGTAGCTGCTTATAGCTTTCTTTGCTTAACAGGTATGGTAGTGTTATTTCAGAATTCTCTTATGCTGGCGTAAAACGCAGCAGTAGTTCTGAAATACCAGCTTTGAGATGGTTGATCAAGGTGCTCCACTTGCTCGAGCAGGGGCAGGCAAAATCCAGCCTGCAGGCTGGATATGTTCCATCATACCTTCAGATCTGACCGCCACAATCTGGGTGGCCAATGTCCCATGGCTCAGCATGGTGCTAGGGCAGGCTCTCTCCCTGCTATGCCTCATGTGCCACTCAAAGCGACTCGCTGCTGGGACAAGCGTGTGCATCTCCATGTCATGCACCCCACGGGGGACAGAGATCTGCATGCTGCCTCCATCCCCAGCACAATTCTAGCAGCTCCCATGGGCGGGAAACCAGTGACTAGGCCATGCTTGTTGCACTGACAGTACATGGAGCCCTTTCTCCAAGGTTTGTGCTGTCCTGGGACACACATGGCCCCAAGCAGCTAGCCACTCTGAATGGCACATGGGGCTGTGGCAGGCAGGGAGCCTGCTGGATATCCTGCTGGGCTGCAGGCCAGGAGCTGCCTTGGGTAAGCACTTTTCAGCCAAAGCCTACACCCTGGCACCCCATTTCCTCCAAATCCCTGCCCCAGGTCACAATACAAACCCTCTGCACCCCTCTGTACTCCTCACTGGTCACAACTCCCCCACAGATCCTGCACCTCCTTCTTGCACCCCAATCCTCTACCCTAAAGTTTCATTCTGTGCCCAACCTCCATCCCATACCCCACACTTCCTCCATTAAAATCAAAGAAGAGCGTAGTCCTTGACAACTTACCATATTGTTGGAGTGGCTCCCATCATCTGCTCAAGTTTCAAAATACCTCTCAACTCACACCTGCACATGAGAATCTAGTTCCAAGATACAGTTTGTTACTCTGTCTCACCACTCTCCCTGTTGCACTCATTTGCTAATCACTGACTGATGGTTTATCCTGACTGTATAAAAAGAACAGGTACTAGAACAGAGCTTGCAAAAGAAAGAAAAAGTACTGTAACTTCATGTGAACAAAAAAAACTAATAAATACCTTGGTTGATGTATACTTAACCCATGCTACTGCTCCATTGGTTTTATTGGATATTACAGGCAGACCCCGGGTTACGTCAATCCGACTTAAGTCGGACCCCTAGTTACGAACGGGGGAGGGGCGCAGCTAGTGCGGGGTGCCTCCCCCAGTCGCTGCCTCTGGCGGCGCGGGGGGCGCTTCCCCCCAGCAGACCAGGGAGACGCAGAGCTAGTGCCTTCCTCTCCCCCCCCCAGCAGACCAGGGAGACGCGGAGCGGCTTTTCTCGCTGCGGAGAACGCAGGCGGCGGGACCAGCAGACCAGGCTTTTCTTGCCACGGAGGACGTGGGCGGCGGGACCACCGAGACGCACCGTGGTCCCGCCACCCGCATCCTCCGTGGCGAGAAAAGCCGCTCCGCGTCTCCCTGGTCTGCTAGTGCACCCCCCCCCCCAGCAGACCAGGCTTTTCTCGCCGACGCCTGGGGTAGAGCAGCTGGGGGGCTGCTGGGTTGGTCCCACAGCGCCGAGGTACGGCGCTACTGGACCAACCGAGCAGCACCCCAGCTGCCAGCTGCTCTGCCCCAGGTGTCCCCAAGTCAGCCGCTGCTGAAACTGACCAGCGACTGACTACAGGAAGCCTGAGGCAAAGATGCTCTGCCCCAGGCTTCCTGGAATCAGCCGCTGGTCAGTTTCAGCAGTGGCTGACTAGGGGACACCTTGGGTAGAGCTGCCGGGTTGGTCCCGGGTAGAGCAGCTGCCGGGTTGGTCCCGCCGCGCCAAGGGTCAGTGCTACCATACCAACCCAGCAGCACTCTAGCTGCTCTGCCCCAGGCGTGTCCGATTCAGCCACTGCTGGTCAGTTTCAATAGCGGCTGAATCTGGACGTCTGGGACAGAGCAGCTGGGGCGCTGCTGGGTTGGTCCCCATAGCACCGCACTTTCGCGCTGCGTGGACCAACCTGGCAGCACCCCAGCTGCTCTACCCCAGGTGTCCCCACGTCAGCTGCTGCTGAAACTGATCAGCGGCTGATTCCAGGAAGCCCGGGGCAAAGCAGCTCTGCCTCAGGCTTCCTGTAGTCAGCGCTGGTCAGTTTCAGCAGCGGCTGAATCGGGGACACCTGGGGTACAATATGTACCAGTTCCGACTTACATACAAATTCAACTTAAGAACAAACCTACAATCCCTATCTTGTATGTAACTCGGGGACTGCCTGTAATGGAAGACAACAGCAGAACAGCTCAAGGACAGGTGAGGGCCATGAAGGGTAGCACTGCCAAATGCACCGATATCACCGATCATATCCAATTTAAGATAAAGATAACATCAAAATTGGGGTGGGAAACCCTAGGCGTGAACGTGAATGTGGTCCTCAGCTTGCCTGTATCTGGCCCTCGAAGCTCAGGGCTCCCCCCAGCATTGGGGAGCCTGTGCTGGTGCTTCAGTCCCCGTTCCATTACCTCCCCCCCCATGGGTCTGGCGTGTGAGGGGAATGTAGAGAAGGTCTTTCTCCTTCTCAGTTGGGGACCACCTCTGAGGGTTTTTTTGTTTGTTTGTTTGTTTATTTTGGAGGGGGGCCTTCACTTGTGTTCAGCCCCCAACTGATTTTTATGCTTCAGGGGCCTCCAACCCCAAAAAGGTTCCCCATTCTTGCTCTAAGTCAGTGGTTCTCTACCTCTACTACACCCCTTTCAGAAGTCTGATTTGTCTTGCATAAATTCATGTTTAACCTTACTTAAGAATTACTTGCTTCCAAAATCAGACAAAAGAGACAAAAAAAGTGTCATGCTATTACTGAAAAACTGCTTATTTTCTGATTTTTACCATATAATTAAAATATATTCATTGGTATGTAAATACTGTACTTATAGCTCAGTGTATAGTATATAGGAGCGGTGCAAATAATTGTATGAAGTTTTAGTTTGTACTGACTTTGCTAGTGCTTTTCTAGATTGCCTGTTGTAAAAACTAGTTAAATATTTTTTTAGTTGAGTTGATGTATCCCCCGGGATACCTCTGTGTATCCTAGGGATAACAGAATAGTCAACTAACCGCATGAATTCTTAGCGGTTAATCAACTATTCTAAAGGTCCCATGGGCAGGGCCAGCAGCCAGTGCAATCTAGCCCCACTCCCGGAGAGCCCCCTGCCACAGAGGCAGCAGCATGGGGTGCCAGGCAGGAGCAGGTCCATGAGGAGAGCCAGTTTAAAAAACAGTTCCCCTCATGGATCAGCTGCCTATCATCCCACACTGCTGCCTCTGATACAAAGGCAGCAGCCCCTGACTGCAGGGGGTCTGAGCTCCCCATGGACAGAGGCTGTTATTAGGGGGAGGAAAGGGATGGCGCAGGCTGCTGCAAAGCAGCCTCTGACTGTGGCAGCCTGGGTTGGCTACGGATAGAGGCTGCTCCAGCAGCAGCCCCTGTCCACAGGAAGCTTGGAACCCTGAGGACAGGAACTGCTGCTGGACCAGCCTCTACCATGGCCAGCTCAGGCTGCCAGAGACAGAGGCTGCTTCCTGGCAGCCTCCCCCCTCCCTCCACGCTTCTGCCTTTGATAGAGGCAGCAGTGTTTGGCGGGTAGGGCAGCAAGATGGCAACACAGATCTAGTAATGGGGGGGGGGGGTGAGAGAAAGAGAACGGGCTTTTAAAGTGGCCCCCCCCCCAGCATTGGCTCCTGCCTGCCCCCTTTCCTGCCTCTGAGAGGCAGCAAGGTGGGGAGAAATGTGAGTAGTTGAGAAGATTAACTGATAACCCTAGGGCTTATCACTTAATCATCTACTTGACTACTCATTCACATCCCTAGCATACCTCTGATTGAGAACCAATGCTCAAAGTCAACAAATTTTCAGATTCAAGTTCTCTCTACAAAGAAAATAAGCCAAATTAACATTTTATGACATTTTCCTTAACCTGATAACACGTCACTTACTAGAAAGTTAGTGGCGTACCAAGATGTTTCCTTTTGATAGCCCTCTGTACTGTAACACAAACCAGTTTATTTCCTCAACTAGTTAATATCCCCAAACAACAGAGTTGAATCAATGGCTCTACAGCCTAGCAAGTTTTGTTCATTTCATGCTGTTATGGTTAGCTATACCTTTGACCCCTTCTCTGGCTTTCATTCAGATATCAGGCATCATTCAAGAACTCTTCTCAGTGTGGAATCTCACCATTCTTCTGTTCTTTAGAGCAGGTATCAAGCAAAAGCATCCTTTGTTCCAACTGATTTCTCAGCTCATCTACTCAACAGTGCCTAAACACTCAGCATTTATATGTACGGAGACTAAATCACAATCATGTAAGGCAGGGTATAACAAGTGAATTTCTGTGCTTCATTTTCCTAGACAGCAGTGCCCCTTTGTAATACACAATTCATTCAGCAATGGTCTAATGGCTTTTATTTCTATGGGATTTTCTACTGATGTGACTAATCAATAGTCTGAACATTTATAAGAGTGCTCAACCAAAATACCTTCACTGTCCTGAATCGTCATGCTGTAAATCAACAGCCAAGATGTTTAGTATACAACAACCTGGAAAATTTTCAGACACACTTCCTGTTTAATTTTTTCTGGCAACCTGAAATTGTCATGAAAACTTAGAAAGCTAGTTATTCATTAAATAAAGCTATAGTGGAAAAAACAATAAGTGGCTGAAGAGCCTCAAAAAGTTGAGATTTTCTAATTTTGCCAATATACATAAGGTAACAAGGCAATAGTTTACAATCTTTTTGACTGGCAACCCGTAAAAAGGTGGAAAAAATTGTCCCATGACATGCCAATTCCCCAAATATTTGGGGATACAACGGACTGTGGTATTCCAGGCATGGAATGATTTTCTGGCCATTTTGTTGCTTGTGAACCAACAAAATGATGAGACGGGGATGTCTGTCGGTGAAAGACTTGTTGGGTGTGGGAGGCTGTTACTATAGTTTATGGAAGCTTCTCCTTGCCTCTTCTAGACATGCAGCACTGAGACTATGGGTAGTATGAAGCTGGCTCCACAACCTTTAGGTGAGATTTCTCTGACTTATAGCTGAGCACTATGCATGCACGGTGCACTACAGGTGGAATGTCTCTAAGCCAGCACCCTCTGGTTCGGCAACATCTGTGTTCTGGCATAATTTCAGTTAGCTGGATGTCCACTTATTTCCCCACAGTCCCATAAAGCTTATTTACAGCCACCAGTCCTGGCTCTCAGTGTTCTATGCTGTTATTTAGCTCCAATTTACCCCAAAATGTCTTTTAAGAGCCCAGTAAGCAGTTGAAGTGTTGGTAATGCTTCTAGATAATACTGACCTCCCATTGTTCAGCAAATTCTCTGATTTGGCACTGATCAGGTCCTGAGGGTGCCAGACTAGAGTGGTCCAGCCTATAGGCCCCTTAAGCTTAATAGTCACTACAGAAAAAAGTGACCTCTTTAAAAAGAAAGATTTAATGCAAACTTGTCAACTTCTCAATAACTACTGCATGCTCCACTTAAATCATCATCAAACCCTTCAGTGCAAGTCATTTGTATAAAGCCTTCAGGATTCTTACACATTTTTACTTGTTAAAAAGGTGTCCATGGTAGATATAGCAGCAACTTAAACATAATAAATATGAAAATGTAAGTTTCTAAATGCAGCCCAAGGTTTTAAAGGTGTTAAGCATCCACCAGTTCCCACTGAAGTACTCTGGGCACTTTTAAAGGTAGGCCTCCTTAGGCTCCTGAACGTCCACTTCAATGCCCAACTTTAGGCACCTATAACCATCTACTAGAGGAGCATTTTTTTAATGACATCACTTTTTTGTTCTTAGCTGAGCTACTCCATTTATTAGATCCTTCACCAGTGTGAAGTGACTATAATCCAGATTGAAATTGTAAATTCATTTTTCAGTTCAGAATTTTACCATGTCTCAGTTTTACTATCAGTATAGAGTAATCTTTGGTTTCATGAATTTTCATTATTTTTCCTAGTGCTTCTGGATAACTCATTTTCTGGTTGAAGCAAAATTACCTGTTCACTGAGTTGTATGACTTGTGTTTCCAAATCTTTATCTGATTTGGATGCTGAGCTGCTTGGCGTGGCTTTTTTTGCTGACGATGGACGAGAAGGTGTGGACCCTGGTTTAGAAGCCGGACTGGATTTAGCAGCACCTGAACGCATGAGAATAAGCTATTATCAGAACTCTCTTAAATATTAGATTCAAGTATTTATGTGCAGTATAAATATTGTATTCCAAATAATGCAGAACTTTTACTCCTTCCAGATACACAAATTAAACACCATTTTGTGTATGACCATTAGTGCTATTATTTCCCCACTTGTAAGTAGAAAGATGCTTCCTTTGCAAAATCTTGCACTAAAGGGAAGTCAATACCATAAACTGAAAATAACATTTTTGTTAACAGGACAAAACAGCTTACTGATATGCAAAGAAAGGTGAATAAATAACATTCTTTTAATTACTACTACTACTACACCACCACCGTTTTACAAGTTAAACTGCAATAAATATTTAGCTTAATGTTCAATATTTAATGCTTAATATTCTCTGGTTTCTCTTCAATTCGTATAAATCTTTCGCCTTTTACTAAAGATTTCTTTATTTTAAAAAGTTATTGGAGAAAGGCAAATTATTTTATTTGTAAGTTTACCTGCTTTTAAGCTTTAAAACCAATTCCATTACTTGTACAATCACATAGAAATTCAGCAGATGCAAACAGAATTAAATCCATCAGTGAGCACTTTTTTGTTGCAATGTCTAAAAGATCATGTTTCTGATCAGCTTAGGACTTTTTTTTATATATCATGTGAAAAGCAAAGCTGATGTTCCCAAATGTACAGCAATACTTTGCCAGCAGAAAACAGTACTCATACCAAGTAGGTATTCTACTTTTACAAGGCTCAAGTATACTCAAAGGCTTAAATACAGGCACAGGAAAATGTATAAACAAGGACCAGGGCTATCTTTATACGCACCCTAGGGCTGAAAACTGATGCAACATTGGTGCCCCTCCTTTCTCCTCTTTAGGGTTTGAGAGATTACTAAAGCCCCAGCAGGGCTCTGAGCTTACCATTTGTGGAAGGAGATGTCCAAGCTTCATGTACTGTAATTAGCAACATTGATTCCCAAAGCACAGGAGATCCCACTCCAATATTCTTCAGAAGAGACCACTCATTTTATGGCCTCTACTTGGCCTGCCATCTGAAACTGCCACTTAGACCACAGACTTCTAATTCCAGTTCCAGCCCTCCTTTACATGCACGATTAATTTTGGTGGAACTACGTCAACATGATTGCCAGAAACAACTTAGAATTAAAAAAGCATAGAAGTGAACTCCCTAGACCTCTGCCAACCTGAATTATATTTAGGGCCTGAAGAGAAAAAAATAGGCTTGATTAGATCGCCTATTTTCCTATAAGGAATGAAGTAAAGAGTAAAAACTGAAAGCACTCAATCCGTAAATAAGCTTTGCTGTATCAAGATTCTCCACTGCCCTCCCTCCCACCTCGTCCCCACAAGGAGTCCTCAGGCTTCTCTGGCAAGAAGCTCAAAAGCTGATGGGGGGGAGGGGGGGGGGACGGGACTGCAAAGAAGGTGATTCAGTTAAGTTTGTCAGGTTCTTGTGATTTAGTCAGACTGCACTGACTACTTTACTAAGATCAATTACTTTATATTCTCTAATGACAGTTCTGCGAGTATAAACAATTACACAGTTGATCTGTTTTTAGTGGATGCCACCACACTTTCATATTTATTACAAATAAAATTGATACATCAGAAAGGTACCTTGCCAACTGAAAGTAAAAACTCCAATCTGACCAAAACATGGGAACTTCCAATATGAAGTCCTTACCAGTTATGCATGGACCATGCCACACCTTGATAACAGAATTCACTATATGGGGTTGGTAAAGATGAAATTACACTGTTCTCATGCCTAAAATTACTTATTCTTTCGAAAGAGCACTTAGTACTGACAGATGTCAATCCAACTCTTTTCTTGAGTAATAACATTTAGTTCACAAGGTTAACGTGAACTAATATTCACTGATGGTGCCCTACAGCTCTCAAACAGAGCAGTAAGTCATTTTTGGAAAGTACTCTGACAATTGAGTAAGATTTTTAAGTTGCCATTTTTTCTCCTTTGTCAGACCAGCAGATCTTGATGTATAATCTTCACTAATACTTTCCTCAAGGGCCTGGTCAATATTTTAAACACAAATGGAAATCACAATTCATTAAAATAAATCAGCATCCTATTCTGACACTTAAGCGATCCATGCATCCCATATGACAATAAGCTTTATTTTTCATACCACCACCATATATTTTACATAGGTAGAACACGGATGCTTTCATCAGGGTTTCTAACTCTTACTTTCATAAGAATCAGAATAATAATCCTCCCAGACACATGGGGAAGATTTTTAAGGGAACAAGGATGCATATTTTAACAACAAGTGCAAGAGCAGCCTGTTTTTCCTTTCCATCTTGTTTCCACATAGAGTTCAGCAAAACCTTTTTGAAGATCAAGGTGTTAAAACATAAGGAATGGACATTTAAAGGAAACAAGCCCTATTGGGGAGATGATATTCCAAGCCAGAGAGTAGAATAGAAATTAATCTCACTGTAAGGAGACTAACTAGGTACGAACTCATTCTTCCTGTCTCAGTACTGAGGGCGACTGCAGACAATACAGCCAGATGGGACCAGCCACCGGTCTGAGCTGGTTATGTACACTGAGATTGACCAGACTACAGCAAAGCTGCTAGTAAAGGCAACCTTAATGGAACCTGGATCACTACCTCTGTGTCAGTCTTCAAATGCACATACTGAGTGTATTTCACACTGAAAAGATTACACAAGGGAAAAAACCCTCTTTATTTTACTTAGAAAGATTAGACCCTTTGCATAAAATTGGCTACCTTATTAACATGCACTGCTTCATCAAATTTGGTGCAGTGACTCATACACACTTAAAAACACGGAGAAAAAGCAGCAGAAAAGAAAGGTGAAGTTTCTAAGTTGTGAAAACAAGTTCAATGTGAATCCTTGCAGACTAGTCAGAGGACAGAATGTGAAGATGCCTCATTGGAGACAAAGGTGAGAGGAGCATGATTTAGAGATACAGGTTAAAGTGAACAGAGGTTTTGAAAAGATCTGAATTGCTTAGAAAGAAGGAATTCCAGAAATGAGACCCCTTTTCCATGTCTATAGTACAGTGCAATGTACAGAATTATTAATATGCTGTGCTTGTAAGGAAATTAGGTGGATACATGGCAGGGATGTAAAATCGCATTTCATTAGTTAACCAGTTAAACATTATGTTTAAACAATTAAATGAGGGCAACTGGCCTGGAGCACCCCTGGCCTGTGGTGGGGCAAAAGGGGCTGCTCCAGCCCTCTGCCAGTTAACCATTCATACACCCCAATACATGGCCTGATGTATAGGAAGCAGTAAGCTCATGAGGGCATTTTTGAGTTCACCTGTCTCCTATTGCATCTACAGAAATGGTAAGACAGTGTAATACGGACACATTTATTCAGTAATGTCTAGACCACGGGTGGGCAAATACTAGCCTGCAGGCCAGATCCAGTCAGCCAGGGTTAGCCACCCTGCTATATTTAGCTGTGCCTCCGCAAGTACAGACAATTGCAACTCCTGTTGGCCGTGGATTGCCGTTCCTGGCCAATGGGAGCTGCAGGAAATGGTACAACCACCAGAATCTGCGGAGGCACATCTAAATATAGTGGCAGCAGCCTATCAGGCGAATCATTGCAGTTTTATTGCATGCCCTCCCCCCAATGAACAGAAGTAGTTACCTGATGAAAAGCAGCATGCGTACACACACACAATTATATAGTTGTTACCAGAAAATAACTGAATGTGCCTTTTTAAAGCATATCAAGACCAAGGATCAAGGCTTATTACCTCCTATTTACCTTATTACCTCACTGCCTACAATGGTAGAAACTAATACCTTAGAATTCCAACTTTAAATATGATGATATAAGTTTAGGAATTAGTAATAAGATATGGCATGTCAAACATGTAAATCACTGGATAGAGCATATGTTGATGTGACCAGAAGTTACTATTTGATGTGGCCTAAGTCTACCTCAAAAAAACATTGACTCAAAGTCACATGAACTGAACATGTGCTGAGAGAATGGACTTGAAAATTGTCTCTCTCATCTCTAGGTTTTCATTCAATTCCAGTTTGAGGCACTGGAGAGTTCTAGGAAATGGAGAGTTCTAGGAAAACTCAGTCTGACCACTATCAGTGGTCAGAGATTATTTGATAATACTGCTCATACAGCATCTTTCACCAGCAAAAGAGTTATTTAAAAGTACTGAGCTTTAAACACTAAGCCTATGGCTTTTTAAATGTCTTTTCCTAAGTGATGTTAAGCACCTCAAACTCTACTAACGTCAGCAGGAGTTGGTTACGGTCCCTACAGCGCAGGATCAGGCCCTAAATGCACAGGATGTTCTGATATCCATAATCAGTAATAGTTTTTTTTAAAAAAAGCTAAATAAAGAATCTGAGTGCTCCAGATGGCATGAGCTACAGACTGTTCAAAATGAAATATGAGAAGCAGAGGATGCCAAACAATTTCTAATTGGAAATCTTTTGCATCAAAGCAAGCTTTATATCCAGTTTTACTCTTTATTTGCCTCAGGGAAAATCTTTGGCGGGGTGTAGGGGAGAGGAAGTGTATTTCCAACAGACTCTTTAAAATGTGTAACACCCCTGGCTAAGTATCTGCACCTGCACTCTTTGTTTATTCTTGCTCTGGGATAGAACACTCCCCCACCTGTGGCTATGCACTGTCTTTGCCAAAATAAAGTCCTAGCACCCAACTCAGGGCTTTATCTCCTCTTCCAACTCCTGACAGCCCTCCTATGTCCAGGGCACTGCAGCTCTACTAGCCAGCCACTTCCCATGCTCTTACAGCTCTAGCAAGGAACTCCCTGACTCTGGCCCAGCAGCTCTCTTTATGCTAGCTTGCTGATCCCCGATTGGCTGCTTCTCACAGCCGCTCCAGGGAGCTTGGAGGACTTCTCTACTGCTCTTTTCAGGGACTAGATATGGTAGGGCCACAAAACCTCCAGCAAGAGGCCTTGGAGCATACTCCATCCTGCCACAGCATGCAACCCAGAACCACAACTAAAAATATTTCAGACCAGAGCATTTTTAATCAGTTCAGTACCTGTAAATTGGGACTCACAATGGAAAACTTTCATAGACCGAATAGCTGCACAACTGAACACCAAGTGCAGGTATTGCACTTATTTACACTACTTAAATCTGGAATAGTTCCATTAGTTCTCCGTGGAGAGGTGCTATATTTTCCATACACAAATAGCCAACATGTTCTTCCAGGCTAGATTTATTTTAGAATGCAGATTCCAAGCCAGAATCCCATGGTACTCAGCAGTCTCTCTCACTAAAATCCCTCCATCTTGAATTGCCCTTACCACTCTCCTACCATCTCTTCATTCTCCCAGAAGATACGTCCTTACATTGAAAGATGCAATACACAGAAAATAGGGTGATATCTCCTCAGAGCGGAATAGCAGCCGACTTCACAAGATCTTCCTATTTTTTTAATTGAGAAAATATTTTACTTTCATTATTAATTTTTGACTGTGCACTTACTCCAGACAATGTGACTAGATTATTATTTATGTGTATACAGTATTATGGAATCCAAGGGCACTAATGAGACTTTCAGGTCCACACTGTACTACTAATTCTCATGACAGATATGCAGCAAAGAGAGCAGTCCCTGCCCCAAATAGTTTAAGATACATGCCCTGTGCATTTCTTTGTTTATCAATGTGGTTTTGATTGTTGCCTATCTTAAGTCTGTGGCTGCAAGTTGTTCATTTTACCTGTAAATTCATTTTGGGTAAGACTGATACCTCATTACCTGCAGAAGTACCAAGCACTTTGCTAGTGCTACAGAAATAGACAGCAATACAGGCAGTGCCCGGGTTACGTACAAGATAAGAACAAACCTACAGTCCCTAAGTTGAATCTGTATGTAAGTCGGAACTGGCGTCCAGATTCAGCCGCTGCTGAAACTGACCGCCAGTTCTGACTTACATACAGATTCAACTTAAGAACCCCAAGTCAGCTGCTGCTGAAACTGATCAGCCACTGATTCCAGGAAGCCTGGGGCAGAGCAACTGTGCCTTGGGCTTCCTGTAGTCAGCGCTGGTCAGTTTCAGCAACGGCTGAATCAGGACGCCTGGGGCAGAGCAGCCGGGGTGCTGCCGGGTTGATCCAGTAGTGCCCAGAGCGGCGCTGCGGGACCAACCGGCAGCGCCCCAGCTGCTCTGCCCCAGGGTCCACAACAAAAACCTGGTCTGTTGGGAGGGGGGGGGCACACTAGCTGCGCCCCCCCCCCCAGCAGACCAGGGACATGGGGACCAAAGCTGCAGCGGGGGGGGTGCCTCGCTTCTGAGGCTTTGCTCTGGCGCGGGACCCGCCGCTGCTGCGGCTTTGCTCCCGGTGCCCCTGGTCTGCTGGGGACCGTCTCCAGCAGACCAGGGGCACCGTGAGCAAAGCCGCAGCCGCGTCCCGCACTTCTGAGGCTTTGCCCCGGCGGGTTTGCTCGCGGTGCCCCTGGTCTGCTGGAGATGGTCCCCGGCAGACCAGGGGCACTGCGAGCAAAGCTGCAGCCACGGCGGGGTCCCGCGCTTCTGAGGCTTTGCTGTGGCAAAGCCTCAGAAGCGCAGGACCCCGCCGCGGCTGCGGATTTGCTCCCGATGCCTCATGTCTGCTGGGGACCATCTCCAGCAGACATGGGGCACCGGGAGCAAAGCCGGCTTTGCTCTTGCAAAGCCTCAGAAGCGAGGGAACCCGCCGCTGCTGCGGCTTTGCTCCCAATGCCCCTGGTCTGCTGGAGACGGTCCCCAGCAGACCAGGGGCACCGGGAGCAGCTTTTCTCGCCCCGGAGGTCGAGGTGGCTGACCGCTGCCTGCGAGCTCCGGGACAAGAAAGCCCCGTTCGTAAGTGCGGATCCGACGTAAGTCGGGGACTGCCTGTATCTATTACACTATCCTGCCTAGACAGCAGTCCATGACAGTTTCATCTGTGCTTTCAAAAGATTTATGCAAACAATTAAATGAATCCCCTAGGTATCATGTTATGTAAGCAGTTCTTTTCAACCACTGGCATATGAGGCATTTCATCGTCAGCATCTGGGTGTTACCAGGCAGCTTCAACAGGTAAGTGTCCAAAACTGACGTAGCGTGTTATGATTTTGTTAGGTCATAGCCAAGTTTTCAAATGCACCATGTAACTGAGCTTGTCTGAATTAACACTGTTCATTTTTGTTTGTACCTGGCCACACTGCATCTTATCACCATGGTTGTAAAATTCTTTCATATACTAATAAAGACAGCAATTATTTTGTCTTGACAATGTAATATAAATTGGATAGAATAGCTATCAAAAATATTACAAGTTTCAAGCAGTATATTTATGATGCCCTAAAACCATAATTACTATCAGCCTAAGTATTTCCTGCTACGGCTTCTATTTTAGCGAAAAGGAAAGAAACAAGAGGGTTTTATGTGCAAATTAAAATTGTTTAAGTTTTGTGTAAACTGCTACAAACCCAAACCTTTCATTGCTGATTACAAAAATGAGGACTCCGAATGCCACGTCACTTAATATTCTGACTAGAAGTATTCAGATTACTGGATCCACGATCCTAAGGAGGCCTTCTGAGATTTAACTGTAGTCCTACAGACAAAATGCTGCCCTCCCCCATTGACCGCCTCAAGGACAAATGATCTCTGAAGCTATGTCAGTAGTTAGTACATTGCTTAACATTTGTGGAAAATGCTACAATGTTCTGCTCATGTGACAACTGTATGAATGCACTGCAAAGAGACACACCAAAACATTGTACTCAGCTGCCTCATCTTTCACAGTCATTGCTGGAATTGAATTTGGGACTCACATTAACTGCAGTTTTTGTTCTGTCAAATTCATTAAAAAGGGCTAAAATAAGAAATTAAATTGGTGACGTGCGCCTGAGACAAAACAATCTTTCAGGAAAATTGAGTTTTAGAAAAGGTTATTTAAATTAACAGCTTCACCACTAACTAAATCATTATTGAGAGATTCCATCTTTCCCACTCATTTTAAAGACAAAGGAATTAGTGGTCATGCATGCTCACCGTCCCAGCTTGGTGGACATGCAGGAGTCTGCTTAACGGTGTCAGGTTTCTGACACCCTACCCTGCTGAATGTGATCAGAGACTTAACTCATTTGTAACCCATGACAAAAATCTCCTCTGTCTTCACAGGAATTGTAACCCTATTGCATTGTTTATGACCCCTCTAGGTTAAAAATCACCTAGAAAAGTTAGATGTCTACGAGTCACCGGGCCTGATTAAATGCATCCTAGAATACTCAAGGAGCTGATAGAGGAGGTATCTCAGCCTTTAACTATCATCTTTGGAAAATCATGAAAGACAGGAAGATTCCAGAAGACTGGAAAAGGGAAAATATAGTGCCCATCTATAAAAAGGGAAATAAGAGCAACCCTGGAAACTACAGATCAGTCAGTTTACCTTTTGTGCCAGGAAATATAATGGAGCAAGTAATTAAGTAAATCATCTGCAAACACTTGGAAGATAATAACATCCCCACCAACATCCCCAGACCAAACTCCTCAGCTATTGCTAAAATTCATTTTGCTTCTTACATCTTCCCCATACCCAAAGGAAATAAGCGTATGTAGCTCAAGACATGTCTACGCTGCCTTGCAGTCTTGCCTTAAGGGGTACAAACAGCAGTATGTATCGGAGTGTTGTGCTGTTTCTCTCCCATGTGGAGGCTGTGGGAATGAACCATTCACGTCCACAGCTTCTAAATGGGAAAGTTACATCTCAGAATTTTATACTAGCATTTTAAACCTTTAAATCAGGGCAGGCAAAGTGCAGGATCAGGACTAGACAGTGTCCACTGGAGGTTGCTTAGATCAAATTGGAACACTACTACATGGATTGAGTGTCTGATTTTCACCCTAACATTAACAAAGGCTGTCCACAATTTGCTTAATGTTAAACAAATTAGGTATACTCCTAGGCTCATAGCCAGCTGCCAAAGCCGCTTTAACTGGGCAAAGTGAGAGCACCCGGCTTAAAAGCGTATCAAAGGAGGCTTGGCATTTCACTCTTGAATGTCGTCCATCTCTCCGAATAGAGCACTTATGTTCTATATTACTGAACACTATGCAAGAGGCCTAGAGCTATATATAATGAACCACTTCAGCATGTGTATAAGTATAACCTACCATAATAAACATTAAATCCTATTTTTTTCAATGCAATTTCAACTCCTTTCATTAGATATTAATCAAAGAGCACATATGCTCTGCTTGCCACTTCAGGCAGTTTTTTGTTGTTGTTGAGGCAGTTGAATCATCAGGAATGTAAATTACAAGGCATCATGGAGGGATTTGTTGGAAAAAATATTGTTTCCAGTAAAATCTTCAATTGATCATCAAAGGCGGCGGCAAGACTGGAGGCAGCTGGTCTAAAACAAACATTATAGTTCAAAGTCGTAAATCTCATCAACATAAGCAACATGCTTAACTATCATGGCTGTACAGTCCGGTAACTTAGCTGAAACTTAGGATCTTTTCTCCTCCGGATCATGTGAAAGTCAGAGGATCAATAGATGGGACTATAGATTTGGTTCTCAAATTTTTGTACTGTGCAGAACTGAAGACAGAACTTCTCCCAATCCTGTTCCACACCTACCATTCCATGTGGTAGCTGGATTACTCAGTTACATTAGACAGTAGTATCTCTATAATAGTATAAGTTGAAATAAACTTGCTTGATAATGCAATAGGTTCAGCTGCTTGACATTATCTGTGCTATTTATTTCCTCTCCATGGATGCAGGATTTTACATTAGTAACAAATCTCTTCACCTTGCCTTCAGCCCTCACTGACCTTGGGCTCTTTGCAGTTTGATTCTGCCCTCTGAATTGGATAACCCCAAAACGACTGTTTGCCATGTAGCTGACAAAAAAGTATTCGTAAATAAACTTCAGCAACATAACAGGATTACATGGTGGAATCTCTACTTGTGAGCCAGTATATGCACAGTTAAGGATTTCTTGGATGGAGTGGAATTCAGTTATACATACTTTTTCCTTGTGATGAAAAAGGCTCTGTAGATGTCTATTTGAAAGTGATTGGGAGGAAGATATTACCACTAAAGCTGGCTAGAAAATTGATTATTGCTCTGTGGAAAATTTTGATTTGTCATCCTAAAACAAAAAATTCAATATTATATAAGCTTTTTTGGTTTAGAGTTTTCAAGGAAAATTTGACATTTTTTAATGTCATGAAAAAAATTGGTTAACTGAAAATCCAATTTTCAAAGAAAAGTTTTGAGAGGAAATTTTCAACTGGCCTTAATCACCACCAAATGGCTCAAGTAAAATGGATTTAACCACTTTGCAGCTACTTTTAATTGATCAATGTGTCTTGCAAACCTTATCAGAGATTTTTTGTTTAGTTACTAAGAATATAGCAACATATATCATATGAAAGGGAAGTCTGAAAGAAAGCTGTTTCCTTCTGTGCAGTTTAACAAAATATCCTCAGTTACAACTATATTTACATACTAGAGGTGAGGAAAGAGTAAGAGACTCAAGCAAGATAAATGTTAAATGTAGTTTATAATTGGCAGCATCTTGATAGTACCACATTTTTCTAAGTTTTCAGTCCAGTTTCTAGAACAGCAGTCCATGTCATCTTGTATCAGACTTGCTACTCCTCTAGCAGAGAAACCACTACTTTTAGCAGGCATGGAAACTTGAATGATCTTTTCACTTTTACAGGTGGTTCCCATATCAAGGTGGAATAGGAAAGCTTACACTGTCTGCAAAAGGACCATTTCAGTCTCCCATAGTATTCCAACTCCTTCCCTGAATGACAAACACCAAGTTTTAAAAATAAATACATTTGAATATGCCCCCTCTATATGTGCAGCTCATGTACTGACTATGCCTCCACAGCATTCTATATCCTTTGCAACACTAAGACATGAGACAAGGTGGAAAAACTACATATGAAATGAAAACAGATGTGATTATATAGTGATTACCAGCTGTGTCTGACCTACACAAAAGATTTGGTGAGAAAGGAAAGAGGAGAGAGAAAAGATGGCAGAAAGGAATTTTTTTTGAGGAATTCCTGCTAACTCAAGTCTCCAGGCTTGTCAACATGTCACTGACAGCTGCATTTAAATTTTACTACACAAAAGACTAAAAAAAGAAAAAAGAAAACTATTTTGTTCGAAAATTAAATTTACAGCACACCTAGTATTGCATGATCCCATAACTTTTGCAATCAAATCTCACATATTTCTTTCAATAAAGCATTATAAAGAACACCAGTTCTTGCACAAGAGGCCTGTGATGGCGGTTTCATTCCCTGTAAATACTCATAGACAAACAGTTAATTCTGCCCTGGTTATTTTCCCTGTCACAGATGTGCTTATTTTTAGCCATCATGTGACTCTAGTATTTTCCAGGAACTGCATTAGACATCCGATTCTCACAGGATACTTCAAAAGCACAAGGCAAAACATCCTTCAGACTGAAGAATCTTCTGCAATTTTAACTTAATAAAATTAATTTACATAAATACTATGTGTACACACGTTGACACTCCCCAACCGGAAAATACTGTGGCCTATTGAGGTGTGATTTACATTTGGAAATGCTTGTGTAAGATGCTGAACTGAAATCACAACCACCTGATCTGAGTCTCCAGCCTGATGAGGTGAAGTTTTCAGGCCGTTTTTCAACAGGCAGAATTAAAACAGGCAAAAAACCACCACCACCACGAAATTGTATTTTAATCCCTCACAACAATATCAAGCCTATATCTGTTGACTATTTACTATAGCATAAGAGAAAAGCAGAGTTTATAAGAGATATTTAAAGAATCTGAGCAATACTGAGCTGGCAGATGGCACTATATTTAAAGAAGCTACGGTGCAGGTGGGAAGTCTCTAATGGAGTACATATTGTTGGTGCCAATTTTTATGAAAACATGTACATCTACTCCCCTTATACAGTAGAATAGTATGTGGTGAAGTGGAGGCCCTTATTCCAGAGTACTGACACTTCACGTAGTCTGAAAGATACAAATATCAAATTCCATCCATAGTTTATACTGCATATCAGCTCTTGACAAACTGCCTCTGCCTCCCCAAGGAAGAAAAGGCAACATGAGGGTGCCACAGAAGATTAGTTCCAGGGAACTATTTATGCTGCAATTTCCAAGCTGCTTTATCCTTGACCTGCCTTGACTTTTAAGAGTGACTGTTCTTTGAAGGTGTCAAAGAAAACTCCTTGGAACAAAGTTAATACTTCTTTTCACATTTCTCCTTACTCTTCATTTTTACAATAAAACACACTTAAGTTGCTGAATGCAATCTGGGGACAAAACCTAGCATTTGTACAGATATGGTTAAATACCTATTTACAGAAATGGCAAACAGATGTCAAACTCCATCTGGCTCTGTGGGTTTGGCATCAGATTAAGGCACGCTGATAATAATTCTAGCGTGTTACAGCTACCTTTCAGGGGTAAACTTTCAAAGCAGCCTTTAGGGATTTAGCAGTTTAATTTTGTTAGTGGGAGATTCACAGCTAAATCTTTTTGCACCTCTGAAAAAAACAGATCAAAATGTTATGAAAAGCATTAGCTAGTTAGAAATAATAAAGATTTACATGGTAAAAATCTGAAGAGAAAATGTTATTTTGTGGAGCAAATCAATAATAGATATAAATACTTTTTCTATCTATATAGGTTTATTGGTAGCTAAATATATTACTTACGTTCTTGGAATTGTGTGATTAATTTATAAAAGATTAGCCAGAATTAAAAGGAAAAACACATACTTTTTAAATTTTAAAAATAAGTTGGTCCACATCTCTTCTTGACATTCTAAGTACTATGTATCAGTAATCATTCCCACATCTTCATACTCAGGACTTTCCCTGAGCCAACTTAAAGCATACTTTCAGAAGTTTTTGTATGTGCTTACCTGCACTGTCATGCCACATACAGTTTAATTAGTATTTCTGTGCCAGATGTCACCTTCATTTTTGTGAAATGTCAAAAATTTGAGGGAAAAAAGGTTTCATAGTACGTATAATAGTTAACTTCATTTGCAAGCAATAATACTTGTGCATTTTTTGCAAGTGCAGATATTACAGAACAATTTGAGAGTTTAAAATCTGACCAATGAAAATCTGACCAATGAAGTTCACACACACATTTGGCAGTTTTAGTCCCAGAGTGGGTGAATACTCATTGTATAATTTCGCATTTTTCTAGCACACTAACATTAGTTGCAAAAAGGCATCGATTTTATTTCTAAACACTTTTAAAAGCAGCTTAATATACACTGCACTATGCATGCAAAGTGCACTAAAGATAGAATTTTCAAAAGCACTCAGTGGTGACCGTACTTTGTTCCCTGTTTAAGTAAATGGGAGTTATACCACTGATGTCAACAGGAACAATGTTAGACCAGCGCTGACTGCATCTGATTGCAGTAGACAGAATGCAGCTATCTTTATAGACACATGCAACCAATATCCATTCACAAAACTACATCCTCAGGGCAGTCCCTGCACCAAGTGATCACTGCTTACTTATCTTTGGAGAGCACAGAATGGGACCAAGAAGTTCTTGTAGCTTCTGTGCTAGTCCCTAGTAACTGCAATTTTAAAAATTCTTATCCTAGGTTTTCTCTCAAATTTTGAAGTAATAAGTGAACGATGATCAATCATTCAAAATATGTTGGCACCTTAATTTTAATTTTCATTTTATTCTTTTATGCTTGATTAATGAAAGTAAAATATAAACCTATGTTAATATGGCTTTATGTTGAGATTTTAAACAGCTCTTGTATTACCATTCAAATACTCAGTGATGAAAATACTATAAGAACTTAAGACCAAAAATTACAAAATTCAAACTTCTTTTCAATAGTAAAAGTTATTTTGACACATATACTGACCTGCAGTTAATGTTAGTTAACAACTAGTTAAATCCTACTAATCTTACTCAAATGAGCAGTCATACTGAAGTCAGAGTATAGTATTTGAGTGAGTAATGCAAGTAGGATTTAGCCCTGGATGTGTAGTATGGACAACTTACAGCTACTACAGGAACCATAAACTTTGAATTATCTGATTTTTATTGCACCTAAGATTAATCATAGTACAGGTTGGACCTTCCTGGCCCAGCACCCTTGGGACCTGACTGGTCCCAGATGAGGCATTTTGCTGGACCAGGGAAAGTCATTTCTGGCCCCTCTGCTGCCAGCTGCACCCCCTGCACCACTAGTTTCCTGGTCCCTGCCTTCTCCCCTCGCAACCCAACTGAGTCATATGGCGGCCCCCAGAGTGCCCCTTCCCTGGCAGCCCAGCTGAGCCGTGCATGGGCTCCTAGGGAGCCCCACAGCTGACCTTCCTCTCCTTGCAGACTAGCTGAGCGCACCCGTCTTCCCAGCTCCCAGCCCTCCACCAGGACACTGACCCTGGAACCACGAATATTGCCAGACCAGAGTGTTCCAGTTTATAGAGATGCAAGCTGTACACAAATGTATGTGCGTGTGTGTGTACACACACACACACACACACACACACACACACACACACACACACACACACACAAGAGATGTACATATGCCTGATCTCTTATGCCAGCTATCCTCAGTCATGAAGTTCATACCAATGTAACTTGCTCCCTAATCCTCCAGATTATTGAGACATCAGGTCAAAAGAGATCAGGTCAAAAGAGAATGCACATACACACACAGGATACCAACAGAAATTCCAAAATAAATGTAAGTACAGGCGGTCCCTGACTTGCGACGTGATCGGTTATTGGGATAGCATCGCAAGTTGGGGGCATCGTAACTTGAACCTGCATTTACGACAGGCGTCATGTGCCATCGTAAATGTGGGGCCAAGGACGTAAGTCGGGAGATTGTCCCTTTCTACTCTTATGGAAAAGGTCATAAGTGCGGGGGGTTGTAAATTGAGCCGTTGTAAAGCGGGGGCCTCCTGTATTCTCATCCAATAAGAGACATTATATATTAGACTGGGGCTTTTCATTTTTGAAAGGGGACATAAAGAGGGGATATGATAGTCTATAAAATCATGACTGATGTGAAAAAAGTGAACAAGGAAAAATTATTTTCTTGTTCCCGTAACGTAAGAACTACTGGTCACAAAAATAATAGGTAAATAAATAGGTAGCAGGCTCAATGACAAACAAAAGGATGCTTTTCTTCATGCAGAACAGAGTCAACCAGTGGAAGTCCTTGCCAGAGGATGTTGTGAAGACCAGGACTTTAACAGGGTTAAAAAAGAACTAGATAAATTCATGGAAGTTAGGTCCATCAGTGGCTATTACCTATCCTAGTGTCCCTAACCTCTGTTTGTCAGAGGCTTGAAATGGATGACAGAAAAGGGATCATGTGATGATTATTTATTTTGTTCACTATTTCTGGGCATCTGGCATTGGCCACTGTCAGAAGACAGAATACTGGGCCAGATGTACCTTTGGTTTGACCCAGTATGACTTCTTATTTGCCCATCATGACTTAAGGCATAACATATTGGTGAAACTAAAATAAACATTGTTCAATGGGTTAAGTCCACTCTCTAGTGACCTACCAATACATGTGATTAAAAATAGAATCTTGTTCTAAATATAATGGACAACTGATATATTTAAAGTATACACAAATTCGCTATTTGGTAGAAAAAAATATGAATATAGATTTACAGATAAACACTAATTCTAGACTATACAGTATTTAAATTAATGGAAATGAAGTCAATGTACTTACAGAGTCTTCAAATCCTATCTGGAAATTTGTCAGAAGACCTGTGATTGTTCCACTAAGCAATTGAACTCAGGAAATGTCTTGTGCGTCTCAGTTTTTTCTCCAGTGTCACCTTTAATTTTCTTCTCCAAACTAGTAGCAGCCTGAAGATGGAGGACATGGCATTCCCACCCACATCTCTTTTCCAGTTCAAATACTGAAAGCTATTCCATTTTCTCAGGATCTTCCAGCTATTAGCAAAACACAACTAATTTTCTCTGCAGATGGTCTGTTTTGTTATCCATGTTAAGCTTAGATTTATCAATAAGGAGTATTTTAAACCATTAACTTTGAATTAGCAATAGAACTCAGAAATTTTCCTTTTTTGAAGGGGGTAGGGAACTTCCCCTCAAGGAAGCACACACAGGATTGGCGGTCAGGATTTTTGACCTGAGTGGCAAACTAGTACTGTAGGATGGGGGAGGGAGGGAGGGAATTTAGCAGTTCAGAGAGCATCAAAAACATATATTCCACCTTGTGTGGAATGCTTAAGGCCATCCCTCAATACACAAAAGGCACCAGCTTCTCAGAAATTCAGAACCAACAGTTAAAAATATAGGAGGTACAAAACCAAAATAGAGGTGTTACAAACACATACATGGCTGACAGTGCTTGCTGGGTACACCCCATTGTACTAGCAGTAGGGATGTTAAAAATGCTGGGTTTTGGGTAAAGATGTAATGGCTGAAATTTAGTGATTACGATTACACTTTTACACACGGGGGAGGAAGAGGACGCAAGTGGCTCCATGGGAGCCAGTACCTGCAGGTAGCCAACTTAAAAGCTGGCTCCCTGCTCAGACCGGCTCGCTTCTACTCCCCACCTTGTGCTGCTGCCTCTTTATCTTAAAAGCTGGCTCCCCCCGAGCAACAGTTCCCACATGCTCCCACCTACTGCTCTGCTGCCTCTGATACAGAGACAGCAGAATCAGGGTAGGAAGGAGGGCTTGCATGTAACCGTGAAGGTTAACTGATGAGCCTAAGCTCACTGGTTAACCACTTAAACATATACACTATCATATCCATAGCTAACAGATGTTGACTTTGCTGAGAAATGGTTAAGTAGGTGTTGGTAATTCATGGAGGTGAGTGGTTCAACCAAACACAGATATAAGGGAGAGAATGGAGGAGCACATGCAGTGTTCCATCTCTCAGATCTAGGGTTTGGACCAAACTGAGGACAGAAATATAGAAGCAGCTAAGTCCAGGGTGGAATTTTGAGCTGAACTTTATGTTGTTAATTTCCACATTAAAGGAAAAGTTCAGGAAAGAGGGAGTATTTGACTCTACACAATGTGTGGATTTTGTTTCAGAGAAGGCTAGAAAAGGACTTACTCAAAACTATGAAAAACAGATTAAAGCAATAAGTACTACACGCAAAGGATTATTTTTAAGCTGTTTCTGTTGTCCCTTTGTGGTTTAGTCCCAGTGATAAAAAAGCATCTGGTTTGTGAACCCACATGTCTGTAAATAATGTAGGGACAACTATAAAATGGATCTTTGGTGCTTATTCCCATTTCAGATACACACTGAGTAATAATGATATTAAAAAAAAATCAATGATACTTTGAAAATATAGTATATTACTGTATGTGGTCCACTTAGAAGATTATTTTGTCTGAATGATCAGCACATTAAAAAAATACAAGCAATCAATTTTCTGCTTTTTGGGCCAGCACTTAGGATTTGGAAGTGTTCCAGTCACCATAAAACCAGACTATGCTAACAATTTCCTGTGAAGATGAGTGTGTATGTGGAACTATTTGTTAAACTATTCAAGAAAGTATCACCCATGCTCAGCAGCAAGACAGTCAATTGGCTTTGCTTCCAACATTAGGCGCCATTGGGAAATTGTCAGTAATGCGTAAGGTCAGAACAGACCAACAAAATGAATGCCCACAAAAAGTCTATTTATATAATCCAGGATGGTGAGACTCAGATAGTGCAAAGTGCAAACAAAAAGCCATTGAAGAGTCATTTCTAATTTGACCCCATACACATATAGTATGTATATACACACACATATATACAAATAATTGTGAGATTAAAATATTGCTAGATTAACACACTGCTCTACCATTACCAGTAAAGAAGGGAACAGAAATTGCCAAGATTTACAATACCTGCTGTGGGGGAGTTTGCATGATGTGACTTTTTTGGTAAGTTAAAGATCTGTTCACCAGGATCCGGTGGGGGAAGAGCATCTTGTCCTTGTCGAGCCTCCACAGGATCATACTCTTTACCATCATAGTTAGCATCAAAAAACTTCTTGAACCATTGGATGAAATCTAAGTTGTCTTGGAAGCGCCCTTTCACCAATTTCTCCACTGGAATCACCTGTAAAATGGTCAAAGGTTCCAGTGACATTGTGTTGCTAGTACATGCACAGTTCTCAGATTATCTAACAAGTTAACTATCAATGTGGTATCTCCTGCATCATTCTGGATTTAGAGTTATAGTTAAAATCTTCTCAGCTGTGTTTGTGGTTTATATATAAGCCCCTTTAAATATGCATTTCCTAGCACTATTTTTCCATGAGCAACAACTATCAATGACCTTCTAAAAGATGCCGAAGTACAGAGTCTTGCAACCTGACCCAAGCCCCAGGGGACCAGTCTGCAAGTGGCAGGTTCAGCTCAGGTCTGAAAACAGCCCAACATCTCCTGTCCATGGGGGGCCAGTGAGGCAAAGCAGTGAAGGCTGCTGAGTGCCCTGCTCCTGTTAGCCATGGTCTTGCTGAACTGCATGTACCATGGATTGAGTATGCCGAGGAACTGTAATGCCTATCATGCTGTAGCACACACAGTGCAGTGAGGTGGGAGAAGACGGCAGCCATCTGCAGACATTGCAGACACATCATCCCAGGAGGTAAAGGGAGATGGATTGTGGGCACAGGGTGTGGGGAGTCCCTGCCGCCATCAGGCCAAACCTCAACCATGAGATGGAGGTAATGTTGACACACATTGTGAAGATGGAGAGGAATGTCAGATTAGGATTAGATCAGGTCTGAAAACAACTTGACACTCGAATTTGGGCAGCCATGAGCTATTCAAGTTTGGTTTTTAAAATTAGACCTTTGCAGACCTATATCATTCTACATAAGCCTTGCAACTGCTCTTCCTCAGATGCACTTCTTTTAGTTTTGAGCGACTAGTGGGTTCCATGCAGTCAATCTTAAACTATGGTCATCTTTAACAACAACAAGCAACAGGGAATCTGTTATTTTTTAATTAACGTATTTCATTCAATGTAACAATGAACAATTCCTTCAAAAAGCAAAGACAGTAGGCATGTAAGGAGCTGTCAGAAAACTCAGGGAATGTTCTTTCACACTGCCCTGTGTGTGCACTGTCTGGAACCACAATCTCAGGTTTGTCTAATATTCATTCTTATTTAAGCATTATTAGTTCTGAGAATTTTGTAGACATACTCAGCAAAAAGTATCAGAAATGTAAAGCTTAAAGAGACCTCAAGATATCATCTAGTTGCCCCCATTATCCTGAGATAGGATTAAATGTACCTAAACCATCCTTGGCAGACATTTCTTTGACCTGTTCTTAAAAACATGTAGTACTGCAATAAGGATTCCACAGCCTCTCTTGATAATCTGTTCCAGTTCTTAGCTATATTTACAGTTCAAAAGAGCTCACTAATATCTAACCTAAATATCCCTTTCTTAACACTAATTCAATTACTTCTCATTTTACCCTCAGTGGCTATGAATACAATTGATCACCCTTCTCTATCAGAGGCGGCGGGAAGGGGAGGGGAAAAAGTAGTGGAGGCTGCTGTGAAGCAGCCCTAGTTGAAGTCAGCCTGGGCTGGCTGCAGACAGGGGCTGCTGGACCTGGCGTGAACTGGGACCTATCAGTTTCAGCTCATGCTGGTCCAGGACCATGGCAGCTCTGCTGTTAAAATTCAGAGCCACAGTGTCCTGGACCCAGAGCAAGCTGGGAGTGCTCACTCCCGGATCATGCTGGCTCCAGAAGCTACTCCCGCTGTGGCTCTGCAGCATGCCTCCCCTTATCAACTTATCGTGTAGTTGATACAAATTGTATCGACTATACGATTAGCCAACTATCCACTCCTGAACATTCTTAGCAAGACCAGGATTCAAATACCATTTCCAGTTTCAAAGTGGGTTAATAAGGAATGCCGGGAGTGCCACCCTGGCTTCTTTAGCAACAATTAACAGTTCAGGAAGTTGAATGAATCAGAAGAGACTCCAATCTTCAACTGGAAAAGGGGCTCCCAGAGCCTAAGGAGGAGTGGAAATTTCAAGGCTTAAGCGGCACCACAGTGTTTTGAAAAAAGTTAAGAGCTAGCCTGTACAGTACTCCACAGATCATGTGACATGTTGTACAATAACCCCTTAAGTTTGTTATGCTTGTATTTTTAATGATGCACTGAAACAATGGGTTTGTTCCCTATAAAGAAAGAACTGACAGTCAACTTTATTAGGCTTTTCAATGCTGTGCTGAAAGAATCTGTTTTAAATAGAAGCAACTGAAGCATTGTGATAATAATGAATTAGTATTAAAATTGTCCTATATCATTTATTCATAAAACAGCACTTTTTAAAACTATTTAAGATTTGGAATAAAGAGGTTAAAAGCAGGTATAGAACCTTCCCTCCCCCAAATAAATTATTACAAATATAGCCATTTCATATACACAGAACAGAAAGCACGACAGCATTTTTAATGAGTTTATTTTTATTTAATCTGCTTAGATTCTCATATTGCTACTGCACACACAAACTGGGCAAACTGATGTTTTGAGAAAATTAAATTTA
This sequence comes from Pelodiscus sinensis, assembly GCF_049634645.1. Taxonomy (NCBI): domain Eukaryota; kingdom Metazoa; phylum Chordata; order Testudines; family Trionychidae; genus Pelodiscus; species Pelodiscus sinensis. Next base: position 70,477,291 of record NC_134712.1, read on the forward strand.
TTCGACTTTGTATTTAGTCTGAGTGAAATCTAGGATAGAATCTTATCTGCACATAGAATATGAACTTGATTATATCAAGGGGAAGAAAGTAGTGTGGGGAACACTGGGTCAACATTGTTGATTAAAGTCAGAGAGAAGAGAGTTAAGACATTTAGCTTTACAGAACAAACAATACACAACAATTGAGAAATGTAACAAAGAAAAACACTGAAAAGCTTCAAAATGTGTATTTGTTAGGAAAGTGTACTGGATTAGATAAAATGCTGTACATATTTTATAAGTTTTCTTCCTTTAAGAAACGCAAAGGCATGGTTTGATTTGTTCAGAGGTAATAGTCAAAGTAAATTCTGTATAGATTGAATGGTTTCCTATGCTTGAAGGCTAGAAGGGACTAGTATTATCATCTTCTCTGAACTCCTGCATTATGGGCCATAGAACTTCACACAATTTTTGCATCAAGCCCATATCTTGTGGGTGAGCTAGTTTATTTATTTAAAGACAGACAGCCAATCTTAATTTAATTTACCAAGCAACATGGTGGCTTCTCCATAATTTGGAAACTTGTTCCAATGATTTAAAATGTAGAACTAGTCCTCATCCTACCTTGAATAAGTAGTTTTCAGTCAACAACAGATACAGAATACTTGTTGCTTACCTGTATTGTGAATTCTCGGTGACACCACATGTGAAATTGTGGTGATCCTCTGAAATTAGGAGGATCCTAGTACTTAATTTTAAAGATCTTCCAGAGGATAGCATTTTATTATGAAGCCCTCTGGTGAACTTGGGGATCTAACAAGTGGCCCTTTGATTCCTTATCAATTAACTATTAGGGGCCCAATTTTTCATCTTGAGCATTTCTCTTTTTGTACCCAAATACTGGCATTTTGACTTCTAAAATGGGTGAGGGCATTTAAATACAGAGCTGGGATGTCTAATTAAGGCTAAGTCAAGTCTGAAACTGTCTGGGTCTGGATATTTTTTATTTTAGCTCCTAATGTTCATTGTACACTATCCAATACAGAAGACAGTCTGGTAAAACATTAATATGATATTAGTATGGTTAAATATTGAAAACATACCTTATCCACATTCATTCTTTTAAATGATGCTTGCAGAAGTTTGAAATTGTGAATATATTCATGCTCCAGCTTTGCCTGAAATTTTACTTTCTTCAAGCTAATGCACCCTGGGAACAACATGTCCATGAACTGGCAGTAAGCTGCTCCTATAACAAGAAAATGCATTGACATTAATCTTAATGCATCCAGCTATAACTAAGTGACATTTATAGTCAGAAAAGAAGTAACCAGGCTTAATAATGACTCCTGTAATTCATTTCTAGTGCCATGTACCAAACGCCTATCTGTCCACCGCATGCTGAATAGTGTAAGTGGCCTATTAATATCTATATTATCATCATTCAGTCTGGATGCACCAAGCACTGTTGTGTAACATCTAAAGGATGACCATGACTGAGGCAATGAAAAATCATTTTTCCATTTACCACTGGTATTCTGATGTAGAATCCCTGGAAACCGTGTGTCTGTGTAGCAAGTAATAAAGTCCCTAGCTATCAGTTTCAATGGAAGTCTCTTAACAAATGTCTTCAGACCCCCACGACTTCCCAAAGTTGGAAACGGGGAAAAGATTTTCATTTCCTGGAACCAAAGAAATCAATGACACTAAGATAGAGGGGAGTTTGCTCAGTTCTCAGCTCATCTTACATGTATTCTCATCAAATAGGGATTTAAAATGAGACATGGCAAAAATGAGAGTGACAAATATAGGCTGAAAATAAGCGTTTCAAGAATTCTGGCATCGAAAGCCATTTCTCCTTGCCCACTTTTCCCAAAACAAAAAGCAAGCAAACAAACAAAACAAAAAACCACCAAGCAATTTTTCATCCCTAAAGCTCAAAGAAAAGATTTGGATAAGGAGACATGCAGTCACCCCACTGCCTTCAGATACTGGGCTCCTCTTAGTGCTGCCAGTTTTAATTATTTCACAATAACAGAGTTACTAAATTTAACATGAGGGTTCAGTAAATTTAGATGCCAACCACAGAGTATAAAAATATGCAACTATACAAATGTGTAGATTTTTTTTTTTTAAAACGGTGAAATAATTAGGAGTATGTAGGTAGCACTTTGTTCCGCCTCTCGACATTGCCCTCAAAAGATCCTTATGTCACAGCAGCACCATCATGGGGATGGGAGGGAATCTTTTCACTATCAGGACATGAAAACGTCATGACATTCTAGTGATAAGTGTTAAAAATGTGAGGAAGGGAAATTGGTGTATGGGGGAAGGGAGGAATGTGAAAAGAAAATTAAATTTCTTAGTGGAACAATGATGTCCTCTACTCTATAGTATTCCACCATATTAGCAAATTTGAAGGCCAATGTTCTGATGTGTATAAGATCAAGCACCTATACCTGTGAATGTACGTCAGGTTATCACATTAAATGTTATTTACAAATAAAGTTTTATATTCTCAAAACGGCTATTTTAATCAAATCACAGATGCAGGGGCGGATATAGGGCAGGGCAAGCAGGGTAGCCGCCCCGGGCCCCACGCTTCAAGAAGCCCCGTGCATGCGCCGTGGCACCACCGCGCATGCGCCGTGTCAAAGGGGGGGCCCCGCGAAATTGTGCTGCCCTGGGCCCCGCAAAGTCCTCATCTGCCCCTGCACAGACGTTTGGGGCAGGTCTGACAGGCACAACTTGGGTTTCTGCATTTGACAATTGGGCTCATTGTGTCACAAATATTTTTTTAATCCAAGTGTTGACAATTGTGAGAAGTTTTGCAAACTGACAGGTGTTAGATCCTAGATTGTCCTCTCTTTAGCCACAGGACAGATAGCTACAGTTGAAGTGCACCACACTTTTCCATCAATATGCCTCAAACATGTTCTAGAAGGCCTATTTTATCTATATTCAGTCAACCATTACATGGCAGAGGCTGTCTTCCAGAAAATAAAACAAAACAAGAGTTTGAACTCGAGTCACAGTAAAACGAGTTTCATAAGTTATGAATGAGGCTTTCATGTGACTTTGTCAAGGCTGTGACAACAGCCAAGACTTAGAGCTTGAAATTGTTGACATTTTACTTAGCTACTTGCAATGGTTTTGATGTACTTACGTTATAAAATAAAGAATCCCTATAGAAAAAGAATCTTGTGGCAAGTTAAAAATCTCAGATATTACAAGTGCATTACCATACAGAAAGCTTTGTAAAGCAGATGAATTGCACATAGCTTACATTTACATTGCATGAGGACTAATAAATAAATGCCCGCCAACAGAAAGTACGTGAAATATTACTGCTGAAAAAGAAAAATGAGTAGAGTCTTACAGTACAGGCAGTCCCCGGGTTACGTACAAGATAGGGACTGTAGGTTTGTTCTTAAGTTGAATCTGTATGTAAGTTGGAACTGGCGTCCAGATTCAGCCGCTGCTGAAACTGATCAGTTTCAACAGCGGCTGAATCTGGACACCAGTTCTGACTTACATACAGATTCAACTTAAGAACCCCAGGCTCCGCGGCTTTGCTCTGCTTTGCTCCCCGTTCCCCTGGTCTGCAGACCAGGGGGACGGGGAGCAAAGCGGCAGAACACGCGGGCAGCGGACAGCCCAGATGCGTCTGGGCTGTCCGCTGCCCGCGTGTTCCACCGCTTTGCTTCCTCTCCCTGGTCTGCTGGAGACCAGGGAGAGGGAGGGTTCCGTTCGTAACTCAGGGACTGCCTGTAGTCTATGGCTTGACTTTTTTATAGTGTATTTATTTATTACAGTGTGGATTTAACTAAAATGAAGTGTTGGTCTAGCCATGTCAATCCCACGAAATTAGAGACACAAGGTGGGAGAAAATATTTTTGATTAGACTAACTTCTCTTACTGAGAGAGAGAGAGAGAGAGAGAGAGAGAGAGAGAGAAGCTTTTAAGCTACACAGATCTCTTCTTCAGGTCTGGGAAATATACTGAGTGTGTCATAGGGATGTAAAATACCATTTAATTAGTTAACTGGTTCAATGTAGTATTTAACTAGTTAACTGATTAAAGAGGGGCTGGGTGGGGAGTCTGCTCCAGCCCAGCTGCTTCTGGCCTCCGCATGGGGCCGGCAGGGCTGCTGGCTCCATGTGGGCTGGGATTTGGCAGCTCCACATGGAAGTGGGGCTGGCGCAGCACTCCAACTCTGGTCGGCCATAGGCTGCTCCCAGGTACCGCTTCCCTATTTACATCCCTAGTGTGTTACAGCTAAATACTATATTGAATAGCTAGTTTAGTATAAGTAGTTAGCACATATTCTAAGGAACCATTCAATGTGAAGTGGCCCACTAAACACATGTAGTCGTACGCTAAAAAGAGGGAGGGGATTAGGGGTACAGATTGTTGAGAAAAAATGAAGACGAGTGTCTTTTTTGAAAGCATGATTTTTAGTATCTAGCAACATTTTGAATTTAAGCTGCCAGCTCGTCTTTTGGAAATTCTGTGCAGATTTCCTTTGAGGATGTGGCCCGATAGACTGAACAAAGCGATCACTCTATATGTGACCTAAGGGGTCAGTTATGTAACCAATTCATAATAGAAAAGGAACTTGCTCAAACTCTCTCTCTCTCCAGACCCTTTTCCCATATATAAGCTTGTACTCTAATTCCTGATCGTCAAGAGACACTGGTCATTACACAACTGCTTATGTTAAACATATTCACAACTTTATCTCTAACTGCCACTTTGTAAGTATACATGTGTTTGCAATGTCATCTTTTAGTGTTTCTGCTTGGTAACAGACTCCTTTTGCATCCCCTGGGAAGTGGCTTACTAGCTTTTAAAACCTTGTGATGAAACTATCCTCTGTTCTCTTCTCTTCTCCCTCTCAGTTGGCAGTTTTCCGATAATTTATGTCAGCCAGTAGGGACAGGGGTGGGTAAAAAAAAAAAATCAGGCCTGGGTGCTGGATATGGCCCACCAAGCATTTCTCTTTGGCCTGCCTAGCTGATTAGCAGAGCATTCGTACTTACATCCTGCAGCATGTGTTCAGCTCCCCCTCTCCCCCCTTTTCTCTGTCCTGCAGCAGAGCTGCTCCCAGGATTCTCCTGCTAGCTGTGCAGTGTGTGTGTGGGGGGGGGGGAGGGAGGAAAAGGGGGAGAGACTGGAAAAAAGTGCTGAAGTCGGGATGTCCCTGGGCCCCTGTAGGAGGCAACAGAACAGGCCAGCTTTCTCAGTCTTAAGAGTATGACTTCTCTCAAACATACTGGATGTGTGCGTGCACTGGCTGGGTCACTGCAACACACTTGCCCAGTATCTGGACAACACATACTCAATGTGTGTCAGTCTGTCCGTTGCTCTCTTAATGTAGCCCCTAGCCCCACTCCTTCTACCCAAGGCCCCACAACTTCCATGGGACCTGGAGCTAGCCTGTGACCAGGTGCCCCCCCCACCCCACCCCACCCCTCGGTGAAAGTTATCCACCCCTGCTGTAGGGGATTCTGTGAAATACTCATCTGCCAGAAACCCTGAATACATCCATATTAAAGTACTGACCTGAACTGTGATCTCTGATCACAGCAAGGTTTGCTCTCAGACTATTCCCTCTACAGTAAGTTTCATTAAAGTAATCAATACAAAAGTGGAATAGGACAGGCCAAATTTGAAGTCAAAGATTAACTTACATCAAATCACAATCACCGGCTGATGGATGATATGAACTCTAGAAAGAATAGTGGTGTCAGAGCTCAAATGTGTCAGGACAAGTGTCAAGAGGAGATCTCTTACATAGCTAGGGGCTATATACCCTGAGCACTGTGAATACTGCTGTCTTGTGGATAACACAAGTAGTAAGGATGCATTCTAGGTCCCTTTGCATCCCAGCACAGTGTTATACCACAGATTATTATTTGATCTGTGTGCCTAGTTACTTTAGTCACTTTCCCACAGAGAGGACTTAAGGGCAGATAAAAGTACAGGGTGAACCTCTGAAATCCGGGGCTCTCTGGTCTGACAACATCTGTGGTTTGGCACCCTGGCGTGCAAACCTGCTGGGGGCACTGGTCAGCGGGACCAGTGAGCCCCATCCCCAGGGGAGCCTTGATTGGGCAGGATAGCAGAGGGACTGGCAAGTCCAGTACTGGGCAGGGCAGTAGCAGGGCAGCCAGTGGCAAAAGCAGGACAAGCCCCGTCCTGGGGATCCCCAGGAGAGCACAGCAAAAGCAAGGCAGCTGGCAAGCCCCATCCCCAGGGATCCCCAGCAGAGCACGGCAGAAGCGGGGCAGTCAGCAAGTCCTGTTCCTGGGAATTCCCAGTAAGGCGGGGGAGAAGTGGGGCCATGGTGGCTGGGGAGTTCCATCCCCAGGGAGCCCTGGTGGGCTGGAGCCCAAGTCCAAGCCCTGCAGGCTGAAGCCCAGTGGCAGTGGGGCCAAAGCAGAGCCAGTTGCAGGGAGGGGATGCATCCTGGGAGGCTGGTGTCAGGGGACCTCCCCTGATCTGGCAAATTCCCTCATTTGGGACTGGTCAGGTTCTGAGAGTGCTGGGCAAGGGAGGTTCAACCTGTAGTCAAATATTAACTCTGATATTGACTAGTTTAAGTTAACTATGTCCCTTTAATGCTCTGAAAGCTTTAACAATGAAACTGTATTTTAATAGAATAGCTATTGTGTAATGTACATACATGAGGTTCCTACAGCAGATTTCTTATTTATTTTATCTTAAAAAACTAAACCTTCTTTAACGTGTCTCCTCTCATTAAGGAAGCACGAAAGTGGATCTTGAAAACAGTACAGCCACAGCCATAATAGAACAGTCTCTCATGGTTACTCAGTCTCAGTCCAGCCACAACTGCCTCAGAACGGTCATCTCTCATGGTTAATCTGCCTCCACTCATCCCTACTATAATCTTATTTTTTGACAATATTATTTCCAGGAGCACCTCTTTTTTAAATGCAATTATAATCAACAATACAGCAAGAGAGGTTATTGAATTTTGTAGATGCACCAATGATGGAATAAAAAAGTATTAAACAATTACTATGTAAATCTTATTTTAGTTGTTCTGGCATACTGATTTGGTCATTGACTTTTTAAATATTCTGAGGCTAGATTACAGAAAGTATTTGTAAGCATAGGCACTACTTTTGACCCAGTTAGTATGTAGAAACTATATGCACATTTTAAAATTAAATGGCATACCAAACAACTGCTTTTTATACATAGCAGTAATGCCTGCACTTCTTATTGTATACAGCTGGCAGAAAGACACTTGAAGTTAATTTGTTTTAAGTATTTATATTTAGAAGAAAATAACTAGTTTCCCATACAGTGAAGTTACAATTGATGGGTTTCTGTAACCCTGAATCAGGCTAACATGCCAAAATACTACTACTTTAGGCCCATGGGACATTTGTGAATAATACTTTCCTTCTCTCAGAGATAAAATTCCATTGTGATTAAGATATAAAAAGCCAAACATCACTAAGTCTTCATAATTTGGCATGGATGTGTGTGCTGAGTTGCTCTACCAGCCGGCTCTTTACACTAACAGCTTGTTCTTGGTTTCCTGTACAAAGATTACTACACAACATGCCTGAAATGTAAATGACAGGACGACACTCACAATGCTAAATAGGATGAGTACAACAGTAGGAGGGGAGGGAACTGGATTCTGCAGCAGAATGAAGAAAGGCCTAGAAAAAGAACTGCTTATCATATAAGTGTCAAATGATTAAATTTAAATTAAAACATTTCAATATGTGCAATACTAAGGCTGACATTTGCTGCTGACTGTATATTTATAATCAGATCTACAGTTAAAATAGTAGGAAGTGGTAGTTCTTCATAATCGTTTTCCAAGTTGCATAGTCATTTCGTTGATACAGTAAAACTCCAGTTGTCCGGCATCCAGTGGTCCAGCACTCCTGATAGTCCGGCACCCCCTGGAACCCGGAAGTGCTCCAGGCAGCCGGACAATTGGAGCTGCTCTGCCCCGGGCTTATCCGAGTCAGCCGCTGGTCAGTTTCAGCAGCGGCTGACTTGGGGATGCCTGGAGCAGAGCAGCTGGGGTGCTGCTGGGTTGGCCCTGCAGCGCCGCCCCCCCATCCCTCCCACCTCACCCCAGACTCCTCATAGCCCCCCACTTCCGATAGTCCGGCATATCTGATAATCTGCCACTCCCTGGGTACTAAAGGTGCCGGATTATTGGAAGTTTACTGTAAATTGCTTTGCCTTCAGCTTAGCACATCCAGATTCCCTTTTGCTCTTCTCCTCCTCTCTGCCCCCCCGTTCTCCTCCCACAAGAAACACCTGCAGGTGGGAGCTTTCTTATCTTTAATATGGCCCAGAATTTTGTATTCTGGGATTTACGGCATTTCAAAAGGGTCAATCCCTCACTTTCACCAACACAATGGGATACGAGCTGCTGTTTTTAATATGAATCACATGAAACTGCATTAAAGGGTGAAACACTATCACTAATAATAATTGCACCAACCCTATCTCAACACTGAATGACAATGTCGGTGCAATTAAGTAGTAAATGGGGAGCGGGGGCAGAGAGGGGAGGAAGGAATGTCCCCTGCTTACTACACTCACCAACCCCATGTCTGTGGGGTAGGCAGGCCCGGCTCTTCCCCTGCCTCCCCTTCCCTCCCCCCCGAGCTGCCAGGGAGGGCCAGCAGTTGCACAAGCCCCAGACTCTCACCCCCCGCCCCCCCAGCTGCTGGGAACACACATCCCTGGCTCTTATCCCACCTCCGCCACCAGGGAGGGCTGAGCTGCAACAGCACCAGCCTCAGGCCAAATTAACTCTTCTGGGATTCTAGGGTTAGTGGATTTTGTGGGCCTACTATTCTCTGGGGCAGGGCCAAAAATGAAGGTTTCAGTGTGTGGGACAGAGCTGCCAGTGAGTGGGAAGGGGATGCAGGAGGGACAGAGGGTGTGAGGTCTGGCAGGGGGGAAGGGGAGCAGGAGCAGGTTGGGGGCAGGACTAGGCTGGGGGTGGGGTCTCAGCAGGAATGTGAGTGAGGGGGCTGGGGGTGCAGGGTAGGAGCAGGGTGAGGGTAGGTGTCTGGCCAGGAGGGAAGGGGCAGGAGTGAAGGGGCAGGGCAGGGTCTCAGCAGGAAGGTAAGTGAGAGGGTTGGGGAGCACGTTCTGGGCATGAGGGGGTGGGGGCACTTGTCTTCAGGCCCCGTGCTGGTACAAAGCTCGGCCTCCCACTGCTCCCATTAGCCAGATTCTGGCCAATGACAGCATAGGGAAATGCTCTAGACAAGGCGCTGCTGTTCCCCCAGCCTGGGAGGGGGAGCGCTTCTTCCCTGAACAGGGAGGCTCAGGACTTTCTCCTTCCTCCACTTGCTCCCTCTTCAGAAGGATGAGCTGGGCTACCAGCTCCTGCCCCGACTCCACCACCTCGGGTAGTGGCTCCGGCTTGGGGCTCTGCGATAGTGGCATCAGGAAGCATGCCAAGGCTGCAGGCCCCGCCTCTGGTGGGGGCAAGCCGGGGGGCGGAGGTGCAGGCGAACCATGTACCACCTCAGGCTCAGTGCTGTAGTGCACCGGGGTGGAAAGAGTTTTGAGCACCTAGTACATCTTGGCACTGCTGGGGCTGGCCAGTCTTGGGCTGCTCACTCACTCTGGACAGAGGGAGGATCCACCGGTTTCTCTGGTCTTTCCACTGCCCCCCACCACGGGAGAGGAGGAGGGGGTGAGATGCACAGCTGAGGGCAGAGGGGTGGCAGGATGAAATAACTTCCTGTGGGCTGACATCACTGTCATCATGCAGGAAAAGGTTTTTTTTTTTTTTTTTTTTTTTTTTAAATGTATACAGAGATTTGCACATTTGGAGACAACAGGATTATTGGTAAAAATAGAACCTAATGACTTTTTATACAAAATGTCCTTAATAAGCTAAATTAGGGAAGTTAGCACAGACCTGTTTAGACAATTAACCAATAAGCCTGGGCTTGTTGGTTAATCCTAATGGTTACCTACACCCACCCTTGCTGCCTCTGATACTGAGGCAACAAGGGGGAAGGAGATGGGAGCTGGTGACCACAGGGATCTGGCTTCTATGGAGCTGCACGCTCCCCTCCTTGTTGTCTCCCACAGAAGCAGCGGAATAGGAGGGCAGGTGGGAGCTGGATCCCCCTGAGCACTGGCTCTTGTACACCACCAACCCACCGCTGCCTCAGAGGAGGTAATGCAGGAGCTGGCATATGCAGGGAGTCAGCTTTCAAGCCAGTTCTCCATGCGTGCTGGCTCCTGTGGAGCCACCTGCTCCCACTCCCAGCCCACTGCTGCCTCCTGGCTTAAAAGCTAGCTCCCCACAAGCACTGACTCCTGCGGATCGCCTGCCCCCCCCCCCCACCTCCCGTCAGGTGGGGGCAGGCAGGAGTGCAGTGAATGGATATTCCTAGACCACAGAGCCCAGGAACAGGGTGGTCTGGTGGCAGGGCAGGAGTGCAGTAGCAAACCAGTGTGTGTTGCGAGGGGGAGGGAGCGGAAAAGGCGGCACAGTGGGGAGTTCTGGCCCCAGTAGTGGCCATGGAGCTAGCAGTGGCTAGGAAGCACTGTCCCCAGCTGCGGATCTCCAGCCCTGGCCCTCTGCCCCCCAGCTCTGGCTGCGCAGCTCCAGTCCCGGCCGCAGAACCAGGCAGCTGCTGAGCTCTGCCCCTGCTGTGGAGACAGGTAGCTGCACAGACCTGGTCGCGGGAGTCAGGTGGCTGCTGAGCTCTGCCCTGGCTGTGGAACTCCAGTCACGGCACTCTGCCCTGGCAGCAGCAGGGCCGGCGGCATCTGGAGAGCCTTGTGGGTTGGGGCAGCAGCGGGGGCAGGTTGGAGCCCTAACACTGTGGCAGCACAGGTCAGGAGGGGAGGGACCTTCCCTGGTGCAGCAGATCCCCTCGTTTAGGGCCAATCGGGTCCTGAGGGTGCCTAATCAGTTCCTATCTGCCACTTTTCATCATCTGCAGCAGGAGCCAGGAAAACTTCTCTCCCCACAAATATTCCCTTCACCCTAGGATGCACATGAACAGGTTCTGCTCACCTGCATGAATGGAGCCCCTGCCAATTCTTGGCTGTCCTAGTGGTTCTGTTCTCCCAGTGCTGCTCGACCATGTCTAGTTCCCAGCCTGATAGGATTACAGGGGTTAAACAGAGCCTGGTACTCTGTTGCTTAGACTTTTAACGGGACAGCCAGAAAGTCCACCACACAACACTACTGACAGTCTTTAAGAAAATCCTTGGGAGTGGGATATCCCCTAGGGAGGAAATGCCAGGTAAATATACCAGTGTCCTGAAACTGAAGTCTAAATTTGAGCATCACATGTTAGTTAAGCAGAAAAGATTGATTTTACTGAGGAGTTTGTATACCTGAGGAAAATTCTTTTTAATGGACTTAGACATTTTTAATGATAACGTCAGATAACTGCTGATAGGCTTTGCGGTCACAGAGCTTGCTTGGTAAACATACAATGAAGAGTTGATGACATGAAATCACTTGTTAATGAAAACAAGACAGTTTTTCAATATATTAATTCCTTACAACTAAATTAAAAATTAAACCCTACAGTTCAAACCTACTGAAGACAGTAGGTTTGCACAGATGTCACTGAAGGGTTTGTCCTGCTTTGGGCAGGACTCGATGACCTCCTGGGGTCTCTTCTAGCTCTAGGAGTCTATGATTCTACTGTATGATTTTTTGCCTACAATATCTTTTTACAGGGCTATCATAATCAGTAATGGAATGTCTACCTACATCCGATCCACTAACATGGGCTGCAGATATCAGCATGCATAGATATGGATATCTGCAGACAAAGCAGATAATATACAGATTCGTAGGGCTCTAACCCTGCCTTACTTTCAGACTCCATTCTAAAGCTGCAGGATTGGCAGAAAAAAAAACCTATTTTAATATGCATACTGTTACTCCTGGGGAAAATTCTGCAACTGTTGCATTTGGAGACATAGTAAAATTGCAGCATTCGCCAGAACTGATACTGAGGAAATCACATTGCCTTTTTACAGTGTCACTTCTCAGCCTATGGCAACACAAAATCCTGAACAGGTAACTAAAAAATAAGGAAAGAACTGACTTGATCTAAAATGATGTGTTGCTTAGAGTCAACATATTTTAACTCGGGGTGTTAAAAATGATGTAATATGGTAACTGTGTAGCTGCTAAAAATGATCTTAGCGGTTGCACATGCTATGGGCTCTGCAGCATAAAGCTTAGCTTTATACTGCAGAGCCTGCAGTGAAGCTTCCCAAGGAGCCAACTGAGTTTAACAGATACCATTAAAAGAGAAAGATGGACTTTTTCCACCTAAGTCACCTGCAGGGCCCAAACACAATCTGACTTCACCTATTCGACCAGGCCCCTATAGGCAAGTTTACCCAAACCAGCTAGGGGAAAAAGGAGGAAGAACTCCCTCATAACTTAACTCCATGCTTAGGTTAATCAACTGGGAAATGGGAGACCCCATATTCAAGTCCTATCTCTACTAAGGATGTAAAAGACTTGCTTATTGGATAGTATTTTGACTAGTCAATATCCTCCCCCCCTTTGCTGCCTCTGAGATAGAGGCAGCATGGGGGGTGGCAGGGGTATTTCAAAGTGGCAGCACCACACAGCAGCACTGACACTTTGAAACCCCCAGGTGGCTTTTCAAAGGGGCAGCCACTGCACAGCAACTCCACCTGTGCGCCTTTCAAAGGGGCAGCCATGGAGCCCAGGGTCAGCTAGGGACTCTTGTATATTTCAAAGGAGGAATGCGAAAGTGTCTATTGACTAGTCAACTCTCAATTAACCGCATTTTAACATCCTTAATCTCTACCTGATGAGGAGAAGGGATCTGTTGCATTTCAGGGGAGTGCCTAAACCATTGGGCTCAAAGATGTTCTGATGTACATGCCTTCTTCACTCTCTCCTGTTAAGGCTGAGCCACACTGAGTAATGAAGGAATCATGGGATCTGGGGGAAGAGCACAGATGCTCAAGCAATCATGCCAATGACTCTGTAGCCTAGTGGTTAGGGCTCTCACCTAAGACCTCGGATCCATTCTCCCTGCTTCAAATGACTTTTTAAAATTAATTTACCCACAGTGGGACAGCCTAAACAGGAGAGTTTCAGGGTCGCCCACATCAGAATATCACACAATACACTGGTTTGAGTACTCAGCTGAGAAATGGCAGATACCAGTTCAAATCCCTTCTCCACCTCAGCTGAGAGGACTTGGAAACTCCCACCCTGCAGGCGAGTACCCTATGTACTGAACTAATAGTTTGAGGGAGATTTCCCCTTCTCCTGTCTTGCTAAAAAAAGACATAGGTATCCAACTTCAAGACAGGGTTTGTAGCTGAAAATTCCAAGAATAGGGAGGCACTTCACTACAACTTAAGAACAGATCTCCAGAGAGGGAGAAAACTTAGTATACACCCTTCAGTGCGGCCCCCTCTCAGACTAACTTAAATGAAGTCACACAGCATGTTTTTTGTGAATTCTATACTGAGGGAATCCTTCCTTCCCCATTTATGATAAAGGGAGTTAAGACACCTAACTCATACTTTGTGAATACCAATGATTTCAAGGCACTTAGATGTTAGGTCAGTATTACCATACCTAGAGTCTTGTTTTCAGGCAATGACACTTAAGTGCTTTAAAGAATTTTATCCTAAGATCCAGATTTTTAGAGATATTTAGGTATTGCTGTCCCCTACCTTATTTAAGACCCTACATCAATTTTCAAAATGGATTTAGGCACTTAGGAGCTTTAACAATTGATGGGATTTAGATTCTTAAGAGCTTAAATCCTTTTTTAAAAATAGATGAAGATTCCTAAATCAGTTACATATTAGAACACTGAATATAACAATTCCTAAATGGCTTTAAAAATTTGGGCCTAAGTGCCTCCACATATATTACAAATAAATTGGGAATTCAAGAGGTGTTTTTTTTTTTTTTTAAAGATTTTTCAGCTAATCTATAAATTAAAAAAAAAAAGAAAAAGAAAAAAACAATGAAATGAGATGCAAACCCCTCCAAGTTACAGAAAATTGGAAGTTGTGACAAACTGACAAGCTATCCATCTTAAATTTTGTATCTAATCTATGCTTTATTGTGAAAAGAAAATGGGCAAAGAACACACAAAGTAATACATTAAAAAAAAGCCCAGCATTCATTCTGTAGATATTAGTCATTAAAAATTTTAGTCCATAAAAATTATGGGCGTTAGCATTGTTGGGAAGGGACACATCCTGGGGGAGGGGAAGCATCTAATGAGTATGCATGACATCATAGTTTCAGTGAGAATAAAAAACCTGCAGAGTACAGCAGTGACTGTTTTAGAGCTACACAGAATTTGAGGCATAATTTTCATATTTTTAGACTTCCTAAAATTGCTTCCCTGAAAATGATTTTGATTATCCTATTTTCAATGGCTACAGAGTAGGCTAAGCATTAGCTTCCAGTCTGTATATCAGATTTAGTTAACTAAGAAATCTGAGAAAAAGTAAGTGATTTTTGGTTTGTTTTGAAGAGACCTAATGGGATGTTTTTTCTATTCATATGCACTTTCAGACCACTTTGAATTTTTAAAACATCTCTGCCACTAGCTGCATGAAAAAGTAATGTTAAATGTATCCATATGGTTAGGATTTATTATAATGCACACAGTCCCCATTGAGTAATAGAAGTTACTGAATGCACATCAAAAGCACCTAAGTGACTTAGAAGCACAAGTCCCATTGACAGTTAATAAGATTTGTGCTTCTAAATCACATAGGTGATTTTGAGAATCCCATCCCATAGGTCTAAGAATCTGTCTGATGCAGTCCAGGTATCCACTGACCAGTTGAATTAAACACATTGTGGACTATAAGACCTCAAATCCTAACAGTGTGTATTAGCCTCAGGCATTCAGTTTTAAAAAAATTGCAGTGCTTATTCAACACTTAAGTACCAGTAACACTTATTCTAAATTTAATATAAAGAATTTATTTTCCCTAAATCTTTTCCTGTCTAAATTCATTCTAAGCATTTTGCTCTAGACATAATGCATTCCATGATGATTGTAAGCTAAAACTAGAAGAGGAATACTTATTCTTTAAAAAAAAGGGCAAGTAATGAAAAAGCTTCATATGGATAAAAGGCAATTTGACTTTAAAAGTGACAATGAGAAGAAAAAACAGTAGATTGACTATAAATATGCACAGTTGCCGCTTTACTTTTAAAATACTATTCCTTCTGAGTTTCTGCAGAATTACTATTAATGCTTGTTTAAAAAAAAAACTGGTGGCTGTTTAGTGAGTAACTGCTTTGCAAGCTTCTTCTTGAAGCACTGCACATGGTCTTTAAACAAGATTGTCAACATCCACTATATTCCTCTAATGCTAACCATCATATGGAAGACATTAAGAAGTCACTTACACTGAGAATCTGTGGGGTAGCAAGATCTCAATACAGCATGATAGTGCCTTAAAACGTGGTTCAGTTTCACCATACAGACAGGATCAACCTATCTTTTAATTATGTTTTCAAGTCAAACTATAGCCTTGACTTTGTTTTTTAAGCAAACTGCAGTACTTCAACATTGAAATGTTCACTTCTGCCTGCACAGCCATACCAAACTTTCTGAGAACAACTGGTCTAATAGGGTCCCACAGTACAGGCTTTCATTGCATGCACAATCTTATTTATCTGGCTTAAAATAAACACATTAAGTAACATGTACCCAAGTATTTATGTATCCTTTTCCATCAATTAAAAATAGCATTGAAAAATATTAAAGCAAAAACAAGCACATTCTTCTGTTGTATACCACCTCAAGACAGCAAAACATACTTGTGGATTCCACAAGTGGGGGAAAAAGTAAACTTCACTCTCAGCCATATTTACAAATATGGTCTTTACAGCATACTCTGAAGGTAAACATATTTGTGTGCATCAGACAAATGGAGGCACTAGAGGAGTAGATTCTAAGGCCAGTCTACACTAGACCCGGAAGGTCAGCTTACCGTATGTAACTCTACGTATTCTAGGAAACTGGAGTCAGTTTACCTTAAGCTGAGCTTGGCAAAATTCCCACAGTAGAAGGCCAACAGGAGCAAGCACTCCCATTGGTTTCCCTTACTACTCACAACTTCAAGGAGTACAGGTACCGTCTGAAGCTGCCATCAATGTTCAATTTATGGGTTTTAACAAGACTCACTAAATGGAATGTCAAAAAGTTGATCTTCAGGACAGCGAATAAGATGTGCCCTAAACGTTGAGCTCTCTCCACATAAGTGCCCAGCTGACATTTCCCTTTATGTTAACACTAGGGATGTTAAAATGTGTTAATCAAGTAAATGTGTAGCTTCTGAAATTTTTACACGTGAGGAGGAGGCAGACTTCTTTCTGGGAGCCAGTGCATATGGGGAACCATTTTTTAAGCCAACTCCCCACATGCACCGGCTCCAACCTGCTCCTCCTGCTGTTTCCTCTAATACAGAGGCAGCAGTGCTGGTGGTGGGGAAAGGCTTTAATTGCATGCACAGGAGCTGGTGAATGAGGGGAGCAGGCTCTTAAGCTGGCTCCCTGTGTGCACTAGCTCTCGCCTGCCCCTCTGCACTGCTGCTTCTGCTGGGCTCGGGTTGGGGGGGGGGGGGGAAGAGAGAAGAAGGAAGGTGGCTCCCCAGAAGCTGGTGTGCACTGGGAGCTGGCTACCCGGACATACTGGGAGCCTGCATGCTGAAAACACTTGGTAATAGATGGACAGACTCAGCAGCAAGAAATTCTCTTTCAATACAGGACCAACATTTGTACTTCCTGTAAAGCAACTGGCATCTTGCCCTACTCAAAGGAGATGGTGACAATCTTCATCAGCAAAGAACCTAGTACTTCCCCACTGGACTCCACAAGCCAGGAGACACAAAAGATCCAAAGCACAGACTGCAGCATAAAATTCTCCCAACACGTCCAAAACCTTCAGAAGCGACCCCTGCTGAAATGACCTAATTTTTGTCCTATTCTGATGTCATACTCCCATACATTGGCAAAGACAACAGTTTGAGTACCAACAATTTTATCTGCAATGTGATAAGAAATGTCCCAGAGCGGAAGGGACTTGTATCAGTCAAGCAAAAGAAAATGCAGATTAACAAGACTATTCTCCGCCTGAAATAAGTTTCCTGATCAAGACTTGGTAGATATCCTGGTGAATACAAAGGCCATCATATAAAAATTCAAAATGTGTGTTGGTTTTAGGATGTGGACTGGCATTTACTAAAAACAAGGAGTAGAATATATCGTGTACACACACAAGTCGTCCTCTATTTTCCATGGAGCCTTGCATGACTCTTTTAGAGCAGTGATAGAGATGTAGCCATGTTAGTCTGGGGTAGCTGAAGCAAAATGCAGGACAATGTAGCACTTTAGTGTTGTTAGTCTTTAAAGTGCTACATTGTCCTGCATTTTGCTCTTTTAGAGCAAACATTCAACACTAGCAGCAATACATTCATAAGCAACTCTAACAAAAACCCAATCAGTTGTGCAAATACCATGGAGGAAAACCAAGGCAGATTAAAAATCTTTAAAATAAGATTCATAATTATTCATTATAAAAATAACCTGCCTCCTATGAAGATGACAATGGAGTCTACCTTCAATTTGAATTAAAAAAAACCCCATAGAACTAAGGCTGCCACGTGGAGGGCAATTAATTACAACTTTGGTTTTTTTGGTTTAGCATCAAGGACTGAGTCTACGTTGCTGTAGATCCTTAGGAGAACATTGTGACAGTAGATTGACATGCTATAACATCATATGTAGTTGAAGACACGTTTTCATATTCAGCTCAACAATCAAATGCAAAACAATTCCAACCTTTTTGGAGTAAGACCAAAAGTGACCAAATACCCACACCCCCAAAGTTAAGAGAATCCCAAGGAGTTTGTGTGTTTGGAGAATGTTCCCTGTCTAATGTTGTCAAAGCTAAATTATGAGAGCTCCAGACTAAATTTAGATTCTCCAGGGATGAATTCATCTATAACCCAATCCTTTTGGCACATCACTACTACAGCAGGCATTTTGAAAGCACAGGGGACACTATGCTGCACTCGACCTACTTAGCAAGGACAAAAAACACATCCAAGACTCAAGATGAATACAAATACTGTGTAACTGAAAAAGCAGCCTCTTCCTTTGCTGCTTCCCATCCTAGCTTCATTCATTTAACCAGCTATATGGAGAAACATCCTGGTTTCTCTGTAGTATGCACACCATTAAAGCCCACTCCTTAACTCTTAACGGCAATGAAAAAAATCAAGAATGAATTCAGTGGCTTCAGCTGTTCTTCCTTCCATTAAAGTCAGCTCAAGCTTTTCACTGAAACATATTATTTAGAACTCAAAATCTTACCTAAAGACACAGTGTCATCGTAGTAGATTTTCTTTATATTCAAAATATTTTAAATTGCCTCTGATGTACACTATATGCCTTTACTACAATATATGTATGACATTATTTCACCGGCCATGAGTGGAAGCTAGGGATGTTCATCATTCTACAAAACAGGGCCTTCATGTTTTGCATTCAGACAGTAGATAATATTCCCTTTTTTAAAAAAGGGCTCTATAGTTAGCTTTTTCTGGCATTTGGATTGCTTTTATTGCCAAAAATGAGCACAAACTGAAAATGCATGAGCCTGCATTACAAATTTTAATGCTTTTCTTTAAAAAGCAAAGCATCCTTACAGTTTTTATATTAGGTGATAAAATCCAGTTATCTTAGTTGCTCTGTAACTGGAAATGCTTCCAAGTGTTACAAAGCTTCCCACATCCTCCTTCCCTTTGAAGTCTTCTAGAAATACTCATTTTATGGAAACTGATGTTAAGCTGCATGAAGGTTGCAAATGCATTAAGGTACCATAGCCAAAAGAATGCTAGCATGAATGAATTTAGATCAACAGTTCTCAAACTGTGGTCCATGCTGCCCTTGTTGGTGGTCCACAGACAGCTGGCAAGGTGCTAGCTTGTCTCTTTGTTTTCAACTAAAAAAAAATACAGCAAGTGCTTCCTTAATATTACTTTACCATGTAAACAATCCCTATAGATGCTATGGGAGTTTTCCTTAACAACATGGGCAGAGAAGTGGGGGAAGAGACTGTTTGTAAAAGTCAAATAGCAAGAGAAGTGGCTCATCAGACTGTTATGGTCCATGTTATGAGAAGTGTTTGCAAAAACCTGAATTACTGTCAATAATTCAGATACTGATTTTTGGATTGTACAAAGAACTCTCGCACAGACCAAACAAAGCAAGACTGAGCTGATGATGGTATCCTAATATGAGAATTTAGGCAGAAGAAGAATGCCCAAGGGGGGGGGGGGGGGGAAACCACAGCTAAAACCTCAAATTGAATTTGTAAATAAATGTAAAGTAATTTGGTCTATCACTAACTGAATGTAAATACAAAATGGGAGATTGGAAACCTATACAAAGACAGAATCTGAAAGCTACTGCAATCCAATATTTCATTTAATGCTAAGTACAGAAAAGGTAGGACGAGAATTCTGATAAAGCAGCCTTGTTTATGTTCTTCCATTCTGGTACATCTTAAAATCCTTGCTGGATGACACAGAAAGAGTTTGTATGTGTAATGAAACAGGCATTTTCCCCCCTCCACGTATGGACAATCTAGATTTAGAGGTTTAGGATCTCTAACTTTCACAGCATTCTCCTAAATTAAGTTCTCTCAAACTATTTTTCCCTTTTTGGTTATGAAATTATATAATGAAAGGTTTTTTTGAATGTCTGCAAATATTCAGGGTGATGGGGTATAAGATTCCAAGCTTAACTTCAGACATTCAGAAGCTTCTGAATGATCATACAAGAATAATTTAGTAGGTCATTCTGGCCATTATGCTTCCTGTCTTAAACAGTGATAAATGCTACAAGTGTATACAGGTAGTCCCTGACTTACGCGGATCCGACTTATGTCGGATCCGCACTTACGAACGGGGCTTTTCTTGCCCCGGAGCTCATGGGCGGCGGGTCGCCACCCGTATCCTCCGGGGCGAGAAAAGCTTCTCCCGGTCTCCCTGGTCTGCTGGGGGGGTCCAGCAAAGCCGCTGGACCCCCCCAGCAGACCAGGGACACCCGAGCAAAGCCGCTGCCTGGGCGGCTTTGCTCGTTTGCCCGGGAGCAAAGCTGCCCAGGCAGCGGGACCCCCGCCGCCTGGGCGGCTTTGCTCCTGTCCCCATGGTCTGCTGGGGGGGGGGGGGGAGGGCGAGTCCAGCGGCTTTGCTGGACCCTCCCCAGCAGACCAGGGAGACAGGAGCAAAGCCACATGGGCGGCGGGGGTCCCTCCGCCTGTGCAGCTTTGCTCAGGTCTCCCTGGTCTGCTGGGGGAGGAGGGGGCGCAGCTAGTGCGCCCCCCCCCCCCCCGAAGACCAGGCTTTTGTTGCGGGATGCCTCGGGTAGAGCAGCTGGGGTGCTGCCGGGTTGGTCCTGTGGGAACCTACCGGGCAGCGCCCCAGCTGTTCTGTCCCAGGCTCCAGATTCAGCTGCTGCCACTGAAACTGATCAGGCTGATTCCAGGAAGCTGGGGGCAGAGCAACTCTGCCTCCAGCTTCCTGTAGTCAGCCCCTGGTCAGTTTCAGTGGCAGCAGCTGAATCTGGAGCCAGTTCTGACTTACATACTAATTCAACTTAAGAACAAACCTATAGTCCCTATCTTGTACGTAACCTGGGGACTGCCTGTATTCACATGTACCTTATCCTACCATATTAGATGTTTAGGTGCCAATACTTTGAAACAATTTTCCAAAGCCAATAATCAGATAAATGTATGGAACTTAATTAAAACACCCAGATAGATGTAGAGTTTTGATTCAACTAGGCATGCATTAAAAAAGAAAAAAAAAAAAGATTTCCATTCAGCAAAGATGAAACCCTCCATCTGACTCCAACACTTCCCAGCTTTGAGCCCCCTCCCCGAGCCAGCGTCCCCTTCTCCACCTCCTCCTGCATCCAGATTTCCTCCAGAGCTTGCACCTCTCACCCCTTCCCACACCCAAATACCTCATTCCACTCCAGAGCCCACAATCCAGTCTCAACCCAGTGAAGGTACAGCAGTGAAGGTACTGCAGGAGTTTTTCCAGGATTCAACGGATATCCTGGAAAAACACTTCCGCATCCAGGGACGCGTTTGTTCTTCCGCTCTTTTTAGTGGAAGAGCAAACATGCTCTTTCAGTAACTCCTGTATTCCTCATTCCACAAGGAATAAGGGGCTTCCGAAAGAAGGATTTTTTTCTGACATTTGGTCCAGTCTAGACAGGCCAAAGGTTGGAAAAACCTCTTCCTACAGAAGAACTGAAAAAAAGCAGCAGTGTACAGTGTATAAGGGCTGGGGATAGCAAGTGATGGAGAGAAGAATAGAAGAATAGAGAGGGAGGGGCTTCAAGAAAGGGGTGGGGTCTTGGGGGAAGGATGGGGCGGTAGATCTTGGCTTGTTCTGACATTTAAAAAGTGATCTTAAATATAAAAATGTTGGAGACCACTGCCTTAATTGATTTGATATACACCGTACCTTTCTGACTAGAAGGGAAAATGTAACAGCAGCAGGATGCAAAAGGACCCAGATTAAACAATTTCCAATGAAGTTCCTCTACTGGTGGGTAAAACAGGCATGAATGCAGAATGCAAACAGAGCAACAAAGAAATGCAAGGCCTGGCTGCCCGAATGAAACACCATGAAAAATGTTCCTTCTCAAGAGGAAGCTCAACTAAGGATAACCAAAGGAACTATCTGAAAATGCAGGATCTTTAGGTTGGTAAACTTTATTCCATAATTTATTCCTAAAGACTGCCTGTCTTCCTTCTTGATGATTCTTGAATTCTCATGTTTGAGCTATTTATTTTTTATTTTTTGCCTGGGGAGCACAGAGTGGTGGGTTTGAATCCGGTCCCCCACAAGAAGCTCAAATTCCACACATCCTGGGAGTGACCGGACAAGGGACCCTCTGAAGGTAGGGAGGTGGTGTGGGTTCTTGAGCAGACTAGGGCATATGCCTAGGCAGCACTGGGTTGGAGGTTTGAGAGAGCAAACATGCACACACTTTTGATGCAATTGTGATCATAGAATACTAGAACTGGAAAGGACCTTGAGCGATTATCAAGTCCAGTCTCCTGCCCCCACAGCAGGACCAAGCACCATCTAGATTATCCCTGATAGATGTCTGTCTAATCTGCTCTTAAATATCTCCAGAGATGGAGATTCCACAGCCTCCCTAGGTAATTTATTCCAGTGTTTAGCCACCCTGCCCGTTAGGACGTTTTTCCTAATGTGCAACCTAAACCTCCCTTGCTGCAGTTTAAGTCCATTGCTTCTTAACCTGTCAGAGGCCAAGGAGAACAATGTCTCTCTCCTCCTTATAAAACCCTTTTGTATACTTGAAAATGGCTATCATGCTCCCCCTCAGTCTTCTCTTTTCTAAATTCAACAAGCCCAATTCTTTCTGTCTTCCCTCATAGCTTATGTTTTCTAGGCCTTTAATCATTCTTTTTGCTCTTCTCTGGACCTTCTCCAATTTTTCCACTCCTTTCTTGAAATGTGGTGCCCAGAACTGGACACAATACTCCAACTGAGGCCTAATCAGCACCGAGTAGAGCAGAAGAATGACTTCTCATGTCTTGCTCACAACACTCCTGTTAATACATCCCAGAATCATGTCTGCTTTTTTTGCAACAGCATCACACAGTTGGCTCATTTAGCTTGTGGCCCACTATGACCCCTAGATCCCTTTCAGCAGTACTCCTTCCTAGACAGTCACTTCCTGGTCTGAACGCGTGAAACTGATTGTTCCTTTCCAAGTGGAGTATTTGCATTTGTCCTCATTAAACTTCATCCTTTTCGTTAACTATAAACATAAGCAGTGATGCAATATTTCTTTATAGTTACTGATTCTCAAAAACAGCTATAACACTTACTGCCTACAACTACCACTTTCCTAGCTGCCACCCAGTTTCAGAATCTGCTGGCTTTTTTTCTGAAATCACAGACTTCCTCAAAACATCTCCTGTATTCTTAGCTCTCATTGATTACACTGCCTACAGCAAGGGCCTGTCAGATATGCACAGGAAATAATCAGATGTGCCTGGCACACTTTAGGAACACTTTGCAGCAGCATTAGGCAATGATTTCTTCAAACCCCCTATGTCCCACTTCATTTCATATCACCATATTTTCTGTGCCTTCCAACAATGATTTCAAGACACTTACCAATTGAATATTTTATTCATCTGGGTATTCACCATTTCCTCTGTGTATAATGGTGCTTTCACTAATGTTGTTACTTTTCAGACAATTTAATTCCTAATCATGTAACATGTTTTGAAAAATACTTTCTTCAATAACTGTACTGTATTTATGATACAGAAATTCTCTATTGCATTCCTTTTCCGCTCAATCATCATACTACTAGATTTTATCCGCTTCTTTATCTAGACTCATGTTCTGCATTCATTTTGCTTCACTCATTAATACAAAAAGCACAGTTGCATATTTTCTTCAGATTGTTTTCCCTCAAAAAAGCTAGCCCTGGCACAGAAGGCTTTAGAGGCATACACTTTCATCAAATTTCATTTTTAGATTCAACGCTTATTATGAATACTTGAGATTTTAAATTAATATCTTACCTGAACAAAGTTGTTCGACTTTTGTGTAGTTTAAAGCTACTATGTCATTAACCCATGCAATGATGTCATGTCTGCTCATAGTCTCTTGAGTTATAGAGGTAGAATACACGTTGACCGCCATTCCCCAACTAGAAAATAAAAGTTACATAAATAAATCTGCTTGGCATTTCAATTAACATATTTGATAGATACATTTTAAAAAGGAGCAAGTTTCACAGAATTTCCATCAGAAAAACAAAAATCCACAGCCTGCAAGGAACAACCTGCATTAAACAAGCAACCCTTTTCTCTTTTCTGGAGAATGGAGGCTAACTCCATTTAAATTTTATAACACTTTGGCAAAGGGTGATCTCCCAAAGGTCCTCTCCTATGCTCAGCACCATAACTAGGTATTTTTGTATCCCCTTTCCTTAGGTTAGCATGCATCACGCTCTTTACTTTTGCAGCTTATTATTTTTTACTTACTGCATCTTTATGCCACTGATTTTGATGCACCCAGGGCAAGAGTGCCACTTGTCCTGCCCTTGTTGCAGCCCTGCCTATACCAACTACAGCAGAAGGGCAAAAAGGGCAAACTTTAAAGAAGGGAGTAACATACAAAAGTTTGCAGCATTCAGTGAGAATGGTGGCAATTCTTTTCAGTATACATCTATTAGGAGCAAAGCTGAAAGATAATTCAGATAAAGCATAGTCAAAAGGATTTTGGACAGGATTAGGACTAGAACTAGGATTGGGACTCCGAAGGTCTAGTTCCATTTGCCACTTACTGCTGTGTGACTCTGAAGTCGTTTAATAGCTCTGTATCCATTTCCCCAACTACAAATTTCCTTATATAGGTGCTGTGATTAGTTAATATACACAAAGTATTTACTGAAAAATAGGATTTGGTCTGGAAAAATATGGGAGAAGTCATGACCATGCATAAATATAATGTGTGGTATGTTGCCCTGCAAAAAAAAAAACAAACAAACAAAAAAAATAATAATTTGTCTCAGAAAATTGACATCTGAGAGTGAAACTAGGTTTCCTCCCTTATAGTAAAGGTTTTATTTGCCATATTATGCTCTCCATGAAAGCTTTGTAGTCTCATTGTTGTGTTGACTGGTGCTGAAGATTGTTTACTTGGTTAACATTAAAGGAAGAACAATTTTCCAACATCTGAGCCGAGTTGAGGAGTAAAGAAAAGGATTTAGCAGCAAGGAGGGCATGTTTACTTTTTAAAAGGTCCATTATTATAGCAGGTTAGAAAGTTAGCTCCCAAGGCCAGAAATGATAAGAGGTTGGGCAGGCATAAAATTCTGTTACTGAACAATAGCTGAAATCTGAACTTCATTTTTGCCAGCCGAGAGACACGAGGGATTATCACTGCAGGTTTACCACTGGAGAGTACAGTTGCCCTGTTGGCTCTAAAAACAAAGAGTGAAAGACATTTTAAATGATAATTCATTAAATTAAGCCACTGGCTTAAAAAATAGTTTTTCCAATTACCAGCAGTTTGGGGCCAGCAAGTTTAGCCATGAGACATACAAATATACAGCTGTCAAGGAGGGGAAAAAGTAAAAAAAAAAAAAAAAAAAAAATCCATCATAGCACTCTTCCAAAAGCGAATACGGCAGGGAGAAAAACTACAAAGCTTATGTTCAGTTACAATGGTAACATAAGTTACATGCCATACTATACAAAAATCAAGACTACACAAAGGAAAGTCATGGAAGGAAGTGAACAACCGGAAATTTAAAGGTTTGCCCTGAAGTACCGGTAGCTCTGTAATATTCCTATTTGCATAGTGTTAGTATAAGAGGAGGAAAACGTTACTAAAACACTGATTTCTTAAGGTTAATACTAAAAAGAGATGACAGTTTTATATTTACAGATCTAGATTTATATTTTGGCCATATCATGCCAATTTTAAAATATAAACCATTTTAAAATAGAATTTTAAGTGAAATCAATGGGGGATGGTTGGGGCTGCCAGTCAATTAGTATAGATTGAACTTCCCTGGTCCAACATGCTCAGGACCTGAGTGGTCCCAACCCACGAAGTTTGCCAGATCAGGAGAGGTCAAGGCTTCTCTCTAGGCTGTGGGCATTCCCGGAGCCTGGGATTCCCCTCCCCACTGCTGGCCGCATGCAGTAGATCAGCCTCCTCAGGATGGGATTCCCAACTGCCACTGGCTCCTCTCTGCCAGGGTTCCTGGCTGGCTGGGGCTTCCCACTGGCTTCACTGCCACCGGGATTCCGGGCTGAGGATCCTCCCAGCTGCCGCCAGTCCTACTCCCACCCAGGATTCCACCTGGCCACCGCTGCCTCGCTTCCACTGGGGATCCCAGCTAGGGGATTCCCCACACATGCCGCCAGCTCAGCTGCTGCCTGGATTCCCAGTCAGGGCTGGGGATTCCTCTCAGTTGGCACCAGCCCTGTTGCCGCTGGGGTTCCTGGATGACCTGGAGAGTCTTCTCAACTGCCACAGGGACTCCCCAGGGCTGGACTTCCCACCCATCCCAGGACCAGCCCCTTCCAGCCCAGCTGGAGTTCCCCAGCAGCCGCAAGACTCTCAGTTGGCTTGTGTCCCTCATCTCTGGGGCTCTCTTGTCCAGCAACAACCAGGGTCCTTCCTTTCAGATCATGGATGTTGCTGGACCAGAGTCCCGGATTTGAAAGTTTCAACCTGTACAAGAATAAAGCCCTTTAGTAATGGCTTGCATTGCATTCCTGAATCTTCCCTTATTTCTTCTCTGAAATAGTTTACAAGATACAACTAAGCTCTTTTTTTCCCCCACCTGGAGTTTTATTTCAAATGGAGGAGATTTTGTTTTATTGTTTTTTACATAAACAAAGGAAAAGCTAAGTTGTAAGTTCATGTTTATAGATTGTTCTAAATTGGTGCTCATTTCCTGTATGGATGCTCAGAGACTATCAACAACTATGCAGGAATAAAACCCCCAAAACAATCCACTATATGTAACATGGCCAGATTTTCTGAAGAGCACAGTACCCAACAGGCTAAACTCTTTGGAAAGTCTGACTAAAATTTTGTTTAGGTAAGTTTAAAAAAATCAAATTAGGAAATAGTATGTAATACTCATTATGTGTATCAAGCTGCAGATGCAGCAGAAGTACATAAGGAATGACAATAACTAAATCATACACACAAACAAAATAGCACTTTATTTTATTAAACTAAATCTTACATATTACATAAATATTTCATATTTGCAACAAACAAACAGTCTCCTGAGTTGCTGGCTGATGATTGTCTTCAACATTTGAAATAAAAATAAAAAAGCTTAACAGACAAGTTGTCAGAATGCTGAGGGTGTGTCTTCACAGCAGGGTTTAACTCAAAATAAGGTAAGTAACTTGAACTACATCAATTGCGTAGCTTATTTCAAAATTGGGAGCTACACAGCACTTATTTTGAAATAGAGCACTCTTCCTCCAACTTCCTTATTCTTTGTACAATGAGGGTTACAGGAGTCTGAGTAAGAAGTCCTCCAGCTTGACAGTATTTTGACATTATTTTGAAGTAACGGTCTGCTTTGTAGTTGCGGACTAAGTTACTTAGAAATAACATTAGTTATTTTGAAATAATGTTGCTGTATAGACATACCCTAAATGAATGGTATCCTTAACGTTTCTACAACTAGCTCTCACCTTTCCCACCCCCACTCTCATGCAGTTCTGATTCTAAATTACCAAATAAGCTAAGACTGACTGTGCTTAGAATGCACTTTAATTTTGGAATAAGCATTATTAAAAATAAGTATAGGATGGGATTCCTTTGGGAAAGCTGCTTTATGCTGAAGTAATATAGGGAATAGGTTTAAAAGGCATAGAGAGTCTTGAAAAATGATGCATTGCAAAGCTGATCCACATTGGTTTTCAGCAATATCCATATCATTTTATCCCTATAAGCAGTTTTCCTTATGATGTTTCGTTCTTGCAGCTAGGCCCTGCATCTTCGTGCTCTGCTTCCACATGACAGGTTTTCCTTTATTACCCAGGGAATGAATTTCTTCAAAATATTCCCAGACAGGGTTTCTTTAACACCCAGAAACCATGACAGTTTTTCTGTGGCAAAAATGTAGGGGAAATGTAGGAAGCTCTGTGTATGCTGCATAATGTCTTTCCTTTTCCTTTCCAGTCCACTCCACTGTTCTTTTCTATGCTGCTTCTGTCTTTTCCTATATACAGGCAGTCCCCGACTTACACGGAGCCGACTTATGTCGGATCCGCACTTACGAACGGGGCTTTCTCGCCCCGGAGGTCGAGGTGGCGGATTGCTACCTGCGAGCTCCGGGGCGAGAAAGCCCTGTTCGTAAGCTGCTCCGGTGCCCCTGGTCTGCTAGAGACCGTCTCCAGCAGACCAGGGGCACCGGGCGGGTTCCCGCGCTTTTGAGGCTTCTGAGCAAAGCCTCAGAAGCGCGGGAACCCGCCGCTGCTGCGGCTTCAGTCCCAGTGCCTGTGGTCTGCTGGGGACTGTCCCCAGCAGACCACAGGCACCGGGACTGAAGCCGCAGCAGCGGCGGGGTCCCGCGCCTCTGAGGCTTTGCCAGAGCAAAGCCTCAGAGGCGCGGCACCCCGCTGCCGCTGCGGCTCTGCTCCCCGTGTCCCTGGTCTGCTGGGGGGGGGGGGGGGTGCGCAGCTAGTGTGCGATTGGTCCTGCAGCGCCGCTCTGGGCACTACTGGACCAACCCGGCAGCACCCCAGCTGCTCTGCCCCAGGTCCTGATTCAGCCGCTGCTGGTCAGTTTCAGCAGTTTCAGCAGTGGCTGAATCAGGGCGTCCCCAAGTCAGCCGCTGCTGAAACTGACCAGCGCTGACTACAGGAAGCCCGAGGCAGAGTTGCTCTGCCCCAGGCTTCCTGGAATCAGCCGCTGATCAGTTTCAGCAGCAGCTGACTTGGGGAAGCTTGGGGTTCTTAAGTTGAATCTGTATGTAAGTCAGAACTGGCGGTCAGTTTCAGCAGCGGCTGAATCTGGACGCCAGTTCCGACTTACATACAGATTCAACTTAAGAACAAACCTACAGTCCCTATCTTGTACGTAACCCGGGGACTGCCTGTACTGTCTTTAGACAAGGTCTTTAACTCCTCTGCTATGCTTGGCCCAGGTTCACCACCCCATTAGCACAGAACCAAAACAATCCCATCCAATCTGTGTGTCTTTGCACATGTTTCTCAGCAGACTTACAGAAACTGAAAACCCAGAACTTTCAAGGAGTAAGAGCTGATAGTTAGGGAGAACAGACTAAAGTAATTAATTCAGTTTTATACCTATGCTTACAGTCTCATAGTATATTTGTGATTTAATATGTGACATTTTTACATGAGAAATTTAGTATTTGATTCATAATTTTTTAAAAATCCATTTTTATTCACCCTGGCTTAGAAATAAGCATCAGCTTTATAATAATTGATCCGCACCCCAATAGTGTCCATACTCTTATAAGTCATGTGATGTAACTTGTAATGGAGATTGTGCTCACAAACATGATTGGGTGTGTAGTACCCAAGCTTTTTTTTATGTACTAGAGCTCACACATGAGAGGAGAACAATGGCAGTGCATCAAAGAGACTCATTAAATAGGGATGGGGAAGTTAAGGTAACAGTACGAGATGTATAAAAACACATACATGTGAACAGCTTGGAACTAATAATTCGCAACATACAACATAAAATGGTGTGTTACAATGATGGCTGGAACAATACCCAAGGACACTTTTTGAACTGGCCTTATGGTAGCAATTTAATGTGGCAAAGCTTAAAGTGTCAATGGGATAACACTTTCAAAGCTGTCCAGACTGTATGTAAAATATTACTTCTGAGGCCTTCTTCAGCTCCAGAGATTTAAGCTTGAACTCCTTCAATGCTTTATTCCAGAAGAAGATTAAATCTATAATATTTTCAATGAGCTAGGCAATTGTGCTTGATTCCCCCTTTTTCAGCACTTTTCATATTATACAACTGTACGTTATTCGTTTCTGTATCAGAGCTGAGTAATAAAACTTTAAAAATCGACATACATTTAGATAAGGTTACCAAGGATGAGTTCTGATCATATGCGACTGCAAGGCTTTGAAAGAGATTAATAAATCTGTGGTCAGTGTCCCATGAAACAAAGCTTGAATCCACCAAGAAAGACTTTGGATTTCAAATTCTCTTTATGCTGTTGCTCAACTCTTATTTAAATAAAAGAGTTGCCAGGCACACTTATGAAGACAGTACAACTGCATCTGTGGAGCAATTTACAAAAGGCTAAAGGTAGCATGATATAAATACATTGCCACTTTATTAAATTCCTAAGTTGGATGCAGCAGACCAATTCATGAGTAACTCATCTTTTTTTCTGAACAGAGGATGATTAGCAGTGACACGTGTTTTTCACTAGTATAGGAGATCTCAAAGTGCTTTAACAAAGATTTTATCCCCATTTAACATATAGGAAAACAGGCACTTTTCAAAATTTGCCTGTATGCCTAAAGCCAAATTTTCAGAGATGCTAAGCACCTGTCACTGACTTTAACTGATGTTGTGGGTACACAACCACTCCAGAGGCCTGGGACTGTGCAGTCTCTCATATAAGTCCTAACTTTAATCCTGACCTCTGCTATTCAAGTTCAGAGACTGTCAATAATGTTTAACTGCCAAGTAATTTTCAGATGAACAAGATTCAGCTAGTTAGGATGAAATCATCAATTTAGTCTATGCAGGATTTTCACTTGCATATTCTGTACACTGATTTACTGAATCACTTATTCAACATAAGCAATATTCTATACTCATCCTCACTGGGAGGATATAAGCAGATTCCAAACTCCTCTCATACTTGCTTACAACTAAGTATACCTTATTCAAGCAATAACTGAACAGGAGTGAGCAACAGAACAATTTATGAAGAATCAGTGAGAATGGAAGCACCAAAGAAAAAGGGAAACTTCTTAGAGCGGTACAAAAGGGAATGACTAGAATGAAACTGACAAAAATTGAGACTAAATGCGAGGAAGACATTCCTGACAATGTAATCCATCAGACTATGGAATAGCCTCCCCAAGAAAATTGTGAAAGCCCCATTGCTTGAGACATCTGAAACTAGGCTAGATACTATAAAATGTCCTGCAAGGAATAATCTTTCCCTGGCAGAGAGTGAGCGCAATACAATATTTTTTATTCTTAGCTTCTATGGTTCTAGCTACAAAGAACCATAAAATGGTCAAGGACCAACCCTTCACTGTTTGACACTCCTACCCTCCATATTTCTAAAGACAAAACATTCCTAAGATTAAAATTTCTATAAAAAAACTTTTCAGGCACAAAACACTGGAAAGACTACCAATACAAAGTATTTCATAGCCACGCTGGGGTTATACTTCGAGAAGGCCAGGGTATGATCAACACGGACAAATCTAATTTTAATTAGCTAATCTTCAATTAACCTCTAATTGTATTTTCATGTGGTCTAATATTTGTTTACATGCATTCATGCCATTTCTTCCACCTATCTGCCATTCTCTAAATATACAACTCTAGATTTTTCTTACATGAATAATCTCTTAAATCACTCTGGGCCAAATTAAAGCAATACGGAGCCTCCACCAAAATGCCACGTAACACCTGAACATCAGGGATTCCACACAGTCCCCCATTTTTTTCTCCCTACTAACACCCTTTCAACAGAGCTGTGATGGAATGGCAGCACTCAGTTCATATCGTGTGTCTTCTGTTATGTTTGTGTTGTTCTCAAGCTTTCCCTCCCAAATGCACCCATAAGAATTAGAAACATACTACAACACTCTCCTCATACTTTTGTTGCCCTTTGCTGTACTCTCTCCAGCTACAGTGGGTATGCTTGGAAAGCAGATTCTGGTTATATAGCTATTACTAGTATGTTTAAACTTGAAAAGAATAATACTATTTAGAACCAACATATCTCTAGAATAGGAATGAATTTTTAAGTCAACACGCTCTTTAACTTCCAAATTAACTTGGCCAAAACTGGACTCTACACTGCCTTGTAGAATAAATTGACCTTTGCTTGCTCAACATCCTTTAATTTATGTAATAAATTCTTCTTGATACTGATCAGTTTTTCTATTAGCCTATTTGTTGCTGCTGCACAATGAATAAGTTCAAATATTGGGACCAGGATAGATAAAAACAAACATTAATTTAAATTCTTGGATTTTTTTAAATTTAAAATTGGTTTTGATTAATTACATTTTCCTTTTTGTAAAATTAACATTTAAAATTCAAACCAGAATTTAATACAAAATATGTTAAGGTCTAAACTCATAAATATTTTAAGAAATTGTAAAGTAAAAATTAGGCAGGCTGAATTCATGAGTCTCCATTAAAAAACGTGGAGTCAAAAGATGTTTGTCCTTTGAAAACAAATCAGGGCGGGAAGACCTACACTTTGGAGTTCAAGCTTTATAAATGTGGCATTAGTCATGCATTGTATGACAGGTTCAATCCTGTGGTGGACCCAGGAGCTGTGATACTGGATGCAAGATACCAGCCAAGTCATCAGGACTTGGCCTCTGCCTCAATAGGAGACACCATCACTATCTCAACAGAAGTATCCAATAAGCTCACCTGGACACTGTCACATGCCTATTTTATAGCTTCTCCTTACTTAAGCTCTAATTATGAATATTTATGACTCCACCCACCATGGAAACTTAAGTTTCTGGTCCATGGGGAACACTGATATGCTCATGCCCCTCATACCCCAACCCTGACTCCTGCCCCTCACACCCCAACCTCCTGCCCTGACTCCTGCATCCCCCACACCCAAACCCCTTGCTCTGAGCCCCTCTTGCATCCCAACTCTGACTCCTACACTCCATCCCACACTTACATTTCTTACAAGTATGGTTGTATCACAACCTCACCTCCCTGCCTTGGGGAAGAGGGAGAGGTTATGATAGTACAGTACCTGTAAGAAATGTAAGTTACTTTCACCCTTGCCAGTAACTATTAATCCTTCCTTGCAGATAACTGAGTACTTCAAGTAAATAGTCGTGCTCCATATCCTTGCACATACAGGCAGCCAGATACCAACAAAAATCTATTAGTTTCTCAACTGCCTCCTACCTTAAATAAAATGCTATAGTGCAAAAGGCACATGGGTTACATGAGCTGAAGTCTTGGATTATTGTTAGTTTGTTTTTCCAGCAGTAAAAGTGGGAATGGGGCAAGAAAATTAAATGAGAGAAAGAACAGTGCATGCAACAAAAAATGATTAACACTGTCAAAGCAGGATCCTGTGGGGGAAAAGGGTTTCAGAAAAAAACAAGAAGAAATCCGATGGCACCTTGGAAAACTAACAAATTTATGAGGACACTTCTCTCAGATGCTTGAAGAAGTGGAAAAAAAAAGGTAGGGATACAGGGGTGGGAGTGTAATATCAGTGCTAATTAAATCAGGGTACATTAACACTGATATTACACTCCAGCCTCTGTATCCACTGCCTTTCTTTCATCTCAAGCATCTGAGGAAGAGAGTTGTATCTCATGAAAGCTGATGCTCTCACACATTTGTTAGTCTTCTTTGGTGCCACCGGATTTCTTCTTGTTTTTTGGGAAGAAGGTACAACATTCTTCAGAGTGAAGTCTTTAGTGCTGATTTCAACACCAGGGAACATGGCAGAAAAAGAAACCTGCCATGGCTACAAGTTGTAAAATAAACACTATTTGGGAGTATTTGCAAGAAATTCCTGTACTTCTGAGTAGAAAAGGGAAATGTAACAAATGTAAACACTGCAACAAAAGGAGAGGCAAGGCTGATTATCAGAACAAAACAACATTATGAAAAATGCTCCTCAGAAGGCAATTACTTTGAAGATGATGATGATGCGGACGAGCCTGAACAATGCTGGTCAACTAATTAGTAAGTTTATTTTTGCACCAGTTGTATGGACTGCCTACCACCTTCTACTACGCTAATAAACATTCGATATCATCATAAATTCATATTTTGAGTAGATTACTTAAGTGTTGAAATATAATTGGTTGTTTATTTTTGTAATAGAATTATGTCAATGTTTTATTGCTGCTGCTGGACTTCTAAAGTGATTTATTTATTGTTCAATATAATCAAGTCTCCTAGTTGAAAAAAATCCTGTTTAAAAGTAAAATTTATTAGGTATTTATTAATTTCCACATTTAAACCTCCCTCCCCGCAGTGGTTTGGTATAACACTAGAAATAAAGGTTTAGCGTAAATTTAGATAGTTTTATTTTAGATTCAGAATTAAGTTTAGAATAAAGTTATATCATTGAAACAACAATAAAAACAGCTGCAATAGAAGGAATCTTTGATTTACAATTTCATTTTTTACAACAGTGCACTAAAGTCACTCTCACCGACTATTACTTTTTCTAGGGAAGAAAGTGATTGGTCAACTAGTGACTTGACTAGTTGCTTCCCTTCCCCCTCCCTCCCCCCACCTTGCTGCCTCTATCAGAGAGAGGCAGCAAGGAGGGAGGAAGGAGCAGGATCCAGTGCTGAGGAGAGCTGCCTTAAAAGCCAGCTCCCCTCAGCACTGTCTCCATGGGGAAAAGAGGCAGGGGCACAGCGGGAAACTGGCAGTGCTTCTGCCTTTGAAATGTGGCAAGGGGCCGCTCTTGCTACATTTCAAAAGCAGAAGTGCTGCAGGGAGCCTGGAACGAGCTGGGGACTCAGTCCCCTGCTGGCCTCTTGCTCCCTGCTCTTGACACGTACAAGAGCCAGGAGAGCTCTTGTACATTTCAAAAGCAAAGCACCACGGTGGACCAGCGGAGGACTACTAAGTCCCCCACTGGCCATCCCCCCCGCAGCGCTTCCACTTTTGAAATGAAGCAAGAGCTGGCAGGGCACCTGCTACATTTCAACGGCGGAGGCGCCTTATAGACTAATTGAATAGTCGATGCAAATTACATGGACTATTCGATTAGTTGATTAATCTAAATTTAACATCCTTAACTTTCACCATTTTCTTTCAGGATCTACCTTAGACCTAAGGAGTTATGACTGACCATCATTTGAAATGTCTACAACCTCAGAGACTTCTGATGGTACCCCCAATCATGCTGCAGTTAAACATACACCAGACAATAAAATTACCTATATTTAAAAAGCTTCCATCATAATCCAGTAAAACCACAGATAAGTTGGTAATCAGTTCATTTATGCAACAAATTTGCTCTTTAGCCTAGTTCAGAAAAAACATTTCATCTATATTATTCAATTATGATGATCTGCATACACTTTGAGGCAGAGCAAGATATTGCTTGAAGGCTACTTGATACAGCATATCAGAAAGAAATTTGAACCCTTTTCAAAAAAAGTAATGAATTTCCCATCAGTGTTGATCAGTGACATGCTCCTCTCATCTAGTAATATATGTTTGCACCCCAACAGATGACAGGGGAGTTTGTGTCTCACAAGTATAACTGATGTATCAGGAAATGCTCATTCAGCAAATTGCTTAAGTAGCAGTAAAAGCGATAATGAACTGCAAACAAATACTGAAGTTTCAAGTGCATAGCTTTATTACAATGCTAAAATGTAGCAAAGACAAGAAATCTAGAAGATAATGCAGAGTATCTCAAACTTGCAACACATGGGAATGTTTTAGTCAAAGATTTACACACAGGTCCAGGAATAAAGGAAAATGTTTTTGAAATTTCAGAAACTACTTGTTACAATTGCTTTTCTTCAGTGTCACTGAAAAGAGTCAGAAATTAATCATCTCTGAAGATGTACAATGGAATTCACTGGTTGACAGTTTTGAGCTATGCATTATTAAGAACTGACCTATCTTGATGACAGTTTGCAAAGAAAAGCCATGACAGCAGATGGAACTATCAATGTAGCCAAAGTAGTCAGCACAGGACTAAAAAGAAGTGCGGAAGATATGCTGAATATACTGAAACCTATTTCCATCGCACTGGAAAAACTACATAAATATTGGTGAGGTGGTTGAAATTTAGAAAAAAAAAAATCATGAGACACTTTAGAAATAAAGCTAAATTCCAGGCAGGAGAGAGTGGATGAATCAAACACTTACTACACCTCATTTTCTTGCCAATATTTTCAACCCAAAGCACCAGGAAAGATGCCTGCCTGCTAAAGGTTATGCTATTATGACATGGGCATCTAAACCACCCACAAGTCATGCCAATCATTATAAATTTCAGGACTGGAAGTGAACTATCCAAGCAGTTCATGTTTGCTGATGTTGCACCACTGAACCTGTGGCAATCACTAAGTAAGGGCACCTGGAACTAGAATTTGTTGAAGTGTGAAATTAGCTTTCAACAGCAGTAACCTTTCCTACAGACACAGAAGAATATTTTCTTCATTTGGACATATTCATTCCAAGCCAAGACCATTAACTGGGAGTTGAAAATGCAGAAAATCTCCCCCACCTCCCCTTCCAGTCTACAAATAAAAACCTAGACAGGAAAGGAGGAGATCAACTAGTTTTCAAAGTTTGAAGGATAACCTAATTTAGGAGATTTTCATCTCATTTTCAAAAGATTTCACTGAGGCATATTTGGAAATTTTTCCAGGCTGACTTGAAATAATCAGTTGAATTCACTGATTAATAAAGCAAACTCTCATTTATTTAATAAAGCAAATTTAGCTAGTAAATGTGAAACATGTTTTGATATGAATTGTTTATAAATCCAAAACATCTAAGGTTTGCTTTGTTTAATAAAAATAAATGTTAATTGGAATATAAACACAATAGAAAGTAACATCCCAGTACATCTTGACACAAACCATAATCAAAAATTCATTATCTAGCAAATAAGCAAAGTTATTCATCATTTTCTAACATACTAAAAATTTTAAGTTAATAAGAATCTAAAAATACAAATCTATATACATTCTTAAATCAATATATTTGATTAGACTGTACCCTGCTAAGTAGCAAAAAGATGTACCAAATCTAGTATAAAAGCTCTATGTAGTTGCAAATCAACATGTTTTCATAATTGTCTCAAGCAATGAGAATGTAACTTTAGAAAAATAACTGAAGTAGAAATAGAAAAGTTGATTAAAATCAGTCATTTAAATCAAGACTTTCCACCTGGTGATTTAAACAATTTATATTGCCTTGATTTAAATCAAGTCTGCCCTAGTTGGAACTATCAATACACTAAAATATTTTCCCCAAATCTCATTTCCTCCCAAACACACCGGACTCTGGTGGAGCTTCTGCAGTTCTTAAATGGTTTAGGCCACAAAAAGGAACACAAACTTAAAAGAACCAGCTGGATCCTTCCTCTAGATTGTGATTGTTGCCTTGATGCAACTGCTTACCCCAAGAACAGAATTACCAGTGTCTGTTCAAACACTCCTTTTATCTGGAAAGCCTAGAAAAGCTGTGTCCTAGTTCACCTTAAGCTAAGAGAAGGGTGGATGTACTGTTTAATAGGATCTGGCCTCCTTTTGTGGAATATTTAAGGTCAAGTTCTAAAGTACACTCCCAGCTGGCACATGGTGACCATGGTGTATTCAATCCCCACCATAAAAATAATAAAAACCAACAAGCAGCAATTTAGCTGAACTCAAAATCATCATACAAAAACACACACTACAACATGCAATTACACATGCTGTAACTTATAGCTGCACTCTGATATGTAAACTAAGTTGCATATTGTAAATGTGTATTTATTAAACCCTTGGACTGTCAAACAATCTGCTTACAGGATCATGTGACAAAACTAGCTCACTTGATAGCCCTGTTCACTAGTGAGGCTTCCCCACCTCCCAGCATTAAACCATGTGCAATAATACAACATTGTTCATGTGATATTTAGATTTAACAGATGGGGGCTGTGATTTTTACTGACTATCCTTACTGTTAAGAGTTTAAAAAGAGAAAACAAAAGAAATAGTATTTTTAAGTCACTTCACACAAATCCACTCAGTCCTACTCTTGCTCAGCCAATCACTAAGATTTACGGCAGATAATGATGCCCTCTGATTTACAATGTCATCTGAAAGTGAAAACAGGCATTCACATAGTACTGCTGTTGCCGGCATTGTAAAGTATTTACAGCCTAAATACACTAAACAGTTACATTCCCCTGCATATTTTGATCTGTAGACTCTAGGTTTTACATTGTTATGTCTGAGTGAAAAAAAAACACTAATTCTGCACTAAAGTTGCACTTTGATGCTAAACAAAAAACAGGACTATGTAGCACTTTAAAGACTAACAAGATGGTTTATTACGTGATGAGTTTTCATGGGCCAGACCCACTTCCTCAGATCAAATAGTGGAAGAAAATTGTCACAACCATATATACCAAAGGATACAATTAAAAAAATGAACACATATGAAAAGGACAAATCATATTTCAAAACAAAAGGGGAATGGGGGGGGGGGAAAGGTAAATGTCTGTGAGCTAATGATAGAGATAATTGGGGGAAGCTATCTTTGTAATGGGTAAGATAATTAATGTCTTTGTTTAAACCTAGGAGTAAAGTGTCGCATTTAAGCATGAATGGCAGTTCAGAGGATTCTCTTTCAAGTGTGGTCTGAAAAGGTCTTTGAAACAGGATGGAGGTAATCAAGTCGTTGAGACAATGTCCTTTCTGGTTGAAATGGCAAGAAACTGTTTTTTCTTTATGATCCTGTCTAATGTCTGTTTTGTGGGCATTGATTCTTTGGCGAAGTGTCTGAGACGTTTGTCCAATGTACATAGCAGACGGACACTTTCGGGACATGATAGCATAAATTCTATTTCTGGATGCGCAGGAATGTGTGTTCTTGATCTTATAACTCACTTGGTTAGGTCCAATAATGGTATCAGCAGAGTGAATATGTGGACAAAGCTGGCAATGGGGTTTGTTGCAAGGGAAGGTACCAGGGTTGGTATTAGTGTGGTATGTCCTGTGCTTGTTGGTAAGAATCATCTTGAGGTTAGGTGGTTGTCTAGAGGAGACTATGGGTCTGTCTCCCAGAGCCTCTTGGGAGTTTAGTATCCTGTTCCAGTATAGGCTGTAGTTTATTGATAATGTGTTAGGTTTAAGTTGGGGGCTGTAGGTGATGACAAGTGGTGTTCTATTGTTGGTTTTCTTGGGTCTGTCTCGAAGTAGATGGTTTCTAGGTATTCGTCTGGCTCTTTCAATTTGCTTTTTTATTTCTCCAGGTGGGTAGTTGAGGTTTATAAATGCTTGGTAGAGATCCTGAAGTTTCTGGTTTCTGTCAGTGGGATTAGAGCAGATGCGGTTATATCGAAGGGCTTGGCTATACACGATGGATAGTATGGTGTGTTCTGGATGGGAGCTGGAGGCATGTAGGTAACTGTATGAGTTGGTGGGTTTTCTGTAGAGAATGGTGTCTAATTTTCCATTGGTGATTTGTACTATGGCGTCCAGGAAATGGATCTCTCATGTAGAATGGTCCAGGCTGAGATTGATGGTGGGGTGTAGGTTGTTAAAATCTCTGTGGAATGTCTCCAGTGTTTCTTGGCCATGCGTCCAGATCATAAAGATGTCATCTATGTAGCATAAGTAGAGAAGAGGTAAAAGGGGACAGGAGTTGAGGAAACGTTGTTCTCAGTCAGCCATAAAGATAT
The DNA here is from genome assembly GCF_049634645.1 of Pelodiscus sinensis. Classification (NCBI taxonomy): domain Eukaryota; kingdom Metazoa; phylum Chordata; order Testudines; family Trionychidae; genus Pelodiscus; species Pelodiscus sinensis. The sequence goes on from NC_134712.1 coordinate 70,516,538, forward strand.
TAGCGTACTGTGGGGCCATGCGTGTACCCATGGCTGTGCCGCTAATCTGGAGGGATAAGTTGTTCTCAAACTGGAAATAATTGTGGGTGAGAACAAAGTTACATAGGTCTGCTGTCAGATAGAAACACTATCCCAGAGTACACCACTGCCTAATTGATTGTAATCTGTCTTCATGTGAGATGTTGGTGTATAGAGCTTCTACGTCCATGGTGGCAAGGATGGTGTTATCCGGGAGGTTATCGATGTTTTGTAGTTTCCTTAAGAAGTCAGTAGTATCTCGGAGATAGCTGCGGGTGTTGGTTGCGTAGGGTTTGAGAAGAGAGTCTACAGAGCTGGATAAACCAGTAGTGAGCGTGCCGATACCTGAGTTGATGGGACGTCCGGGGTGTCTAGGTTTATGGATTTTGGGAAGCAGATAGAACAATCCTGGTCGGGGGTCAGAAGGTGTTTGTGTGTGGATTTGTTCCCGAGTAGCTGTAGGGAGGCTGTTAAGGAGACAGTGTAGTTTCTTTTGGTATTCCGAGGTGGGATCAGAGGAGAGAGGTTTGTAAAATGTGGTGTTGGAGAGTTGTCTGGTTGCCTCCTGGTTATAGTCGGCCTTATTCATAATGACCACAGAACCCCCTTTGTCAGCTGGTTTGATTATAACGTCCAGGTTGTTTTTGAGACTCTGGATGGCATGGTGTTCAGCACAGCTGAGACTGTGTCTCACTTTCTGTCGTTTGCGAATACAAATGATGTCGTTTGATGATAAAGAGATTGCACTCTACTTGTATTTTTCAATTCACCTCATACTATCTTTTATTTTTACAGAGCAAATAGCTATAATAAAAAATATAAAGCGAGCACTGTACATTTCGTATTGTGTTGCAACTGCAATATATTTGAAAATATAGAAAACATGAAAAATATTTACAGTAAATTTAAACTGGTATTCTGTTAACAGTGAGATAAAATTGTAATTAATCATGAGATTTTAAAATGTCATGATTAATTTCATTGATTTTTTAAAAATCATTTGACATCCCTGAAGAAAAATCATAAACTGATGTCATCAGATCATTCAAAAAACACTATTATCCAGAAACCAATAGGCCCCTATGAACTTGTTGTCATTTTTGTATGGTGATATTGTAAAAAGTAATGCCCTATAATTTGCACTCTCCCATCCGGAACAGAAACACCACTCTGGAGCAGAACAAGCTCCCAGAGAAGCATAATCTTGTGGCATAATTAAAGCTTATTTCTAACACCACCATCCTCATGCAAGTAATGTTTTTCTAGCAGGAAACGAGTCTATGACAACATCTATCTTATTTTCTAATTAATTATCTTAAATAAGAAAGGGTGGATTTCTCTTTTGTAATAGTAAAGAGTTGTTTGTGAACTGACTAAGTGGGATCCCAGGCAGAGGACTGCTCCAGCTCAGCTGGAGCAAACCCCAGTCTGTGTGGCTCCTGCTCCCAGCCCTGCGTGGTGCTGGCTGCCAGAGCCAGCTCTGGTGGAACAGCCCTCTCTGCCCATGACTGGAGCTGCTTGCAGGGAACTCATTACCCGTTCACATCCCTACTGAGAGAGCAGGCTGTTTTCAAATTGTGAAAAAGAATCTGCAAGCATCTTATATTTTGTAGGGCTTTCAGTTTTTAGTGCTGGGCAAAACTATTTTACAGCAGGGCCAGACACAAATCATTCAGGAGGCATAGCTCAGTGGTTTGAGCATTGGCCTGCTAAACCCAGGGTTGTGAGTTCAATCCGTGCAGACCATTTAGGGATTTGGGGCAAAAATTCATCAGGGATGGTACTTGGTCCTGCTGAGAAGGCAGGGGACTGGACTCGATGACCTTTCAAGGTCCCTTCCAGTTCTAGGAGATAGGAAATCTCCATTAAAAAAAAAAAAAGAGACTGAATTTATTAAAGTTTTGAGAGTTAATCTCATGAGTACAAGATTACAACAGAGTTCTGTTATTTGTGAACTAATGCTGTAGTTTCAACATAAGATAACCAGTTTTAATTTCAAAACCTCCATGTTTCCAAATCTCACAAATGATGTTCTTTCTGTAAATCAAACTCCCCAAGGGGAGTCTCTCTCACTGACTAGAGCTATATACTCCATCTCCACATAGCAAGCTATTACTCAGGATTTCTATAATGGTTTTAATGGTAAACTACTCTTTGTAAGTTACTGAATATTGTAACTGAAATATTTTAATGGGATATATATTGTTTTAATGCATCTAAGACAGCTATTGCACTATTTCCACAGGGATTAACCTTAAAAGGTTTTCCTCTTCATAATAATGTACAAGTCTACTGGAGGCATTTTTTTATAACAGTACTAACAGCCCTTCTGAGAATACACACTCTGCATTCCAGAGTGATAAACAAAAATTTGCATTCAAGTGCATCTCTGACCAAATGCAGCTTTTTAGATGGCAGATTTCCACTATACTAAAATATAACCCTGCTGTATAATGAATGATCAGTTTACATACTCCTAATAATACATTTTCCTCTGAAATGTCACTTCTCCACAGCCTTTTGAACTGACCATCTTCTAGAGCTTTGCCAGGAAATGTAATACTGAAAAAAAAAATACCTAAAGAGCATCTGAAAAATACACCCACAATACCTGCCCACACCACTATATAAAAAACCCCACAAAAGGACATGCAAATTCCAAATTGATTTTCTGCATCTCAGATGAAGCACAATGATTGACTATCCCTTTCTTCAGCTGCACATTGCAGGAATACTGGTTCAGAAGCATGGTAATACAGACAAAATCTTGGCTAGAGAATTTCTTTTTCATTTGAGAAACAGTTTCTTGGTCTATTCCACTATGTTTTAAATATAACTCTATAGCACTTTTAAAACCTCCACATTTACACAAGATCAACTTAATAATCTTTCCCTGCCTTTGGTATCCATGGCTAGGTCTACAATCGCAGCCTTCTTGCGCGAGAAATATGCAAATGAGGCTAAGCATGGAATATCGTCAAGCCTCATTTGCATACCTAATGAGCTGCCATTTTTGAAGAAGAGGCTCTTGCTCCAGAAGGAACTGTCTACACTGCCCCTTCTTGCGCAAGAAAAACCCTCTTGCGCAATGCCATTATTCCTGAAAATAATTGGTGTAGCAGCATTGCGCAAGAGGGTTTTTCTTGCACAAGAAGGGGCAGTGTAGAGAATTCCTTCTGACGCAAGAGCCTCTTCTGCAAAAATGGCAGCTCATTAGGTATGCAAATGAGGCTTGACGATATTCCATGCTTAGCCTCATTTGCATATTTCTCGCGCAGGAAGCCGCAAGTGTAGACATAGCCCATATGTCCCAGATTCATAAGTGATTCTTTTCTGACAAAGCAGATGATGAGAATTGCCCCCCATTGATTTCAAATTAGTTAACTGATGTAAAACTTAGCATAAATAAAAGAGCTGGATCTGGCCCATGGCCTGCATGGGATGTTCCTCTTCAGGCAGCTCAATTTGGCACTGTTGTAGGATTTCCTTTGAAAGCTACATCCTTAAACCTCTCCTCACTGATTAATGTTTACATTTCCTCTTGATGAACCAATCCTTTTTGGATAGCATGACACAGAAACAGATTTAACTGAATTATGATTCAGTGAATTTGTTTACAGCTATACATGAAAGGAAATTAAATCAAATTGGTCAAGCCAGACCTTTAAAATACATATATGATTTCACCAGATGGTCCTAACCTTCCCTGTGGTTTGGTGTGCAGTTAGTCCACAAAACTTTCTCTTCAGCAATGCCAGATAAAGGGCTTCACAGCCAGATTATCACATTCAAATAGTAGATCCTAATATTCAATTATGTATTCATTTTAGTATCAAAAGGATTACAAATCAATGGGACTGACAATGTGTGATGAAACCACTCGTTTTCTATTATGAAGTCACCAATAGCATTGGTTGGTTAGTAAGTAAATCTGCAGGACTAAAAAGTGGACACATAAGAGTCTGCTTCTTCACCAAACTTAAGCTATAGCTGCCTTAAAACAGGAGAATTGGAGGGAGGACGAATGCAAGAATTTCTCTCTAGTTGTTACATTTCAGGAAGTCACTTGCATTTTGGAGTGAGTTATATAGTGTAGAACTATATTTAAGGCCCTTCATTTTCATTCCCTATCCTCCAACCAATCCTATACACAGGAAAGATTACTGCCTGATCTAACTTCATTCATTTCCTCATATCTTAAAAAGCATAGACTTGGCATTAAGAATGTTAATCATGTAAACAGCTACATGCTAACTAATAAGCCTGAGCTCACTGGTTAATCGTAACTGTTACATGCACGCACACCCTGTTGCTGCCTTTATATCAGAGGCCACACGGGTGGGGCGGGGTTAGGCAGGAGCTGGTACCTGTGGGTAGCTGGCTTTCAAAATGTCTCCCCACAAGCACCTGCTTTCTCCCTCCCCCAGGTGCTTCCCAAAGAGGCAGTAGTGTGAAGGGGCAAGTGAGAGCCAGCGCTCAGGGGAGTGAGGAAGCCAGCTTCCCTCCACTGTCCCCCACACTGCTGCCTCTGATAGAGAGGCAGCAGCCTGGGGGGAGGGAGGGCAGAGCTAGTACACCTACAAAGCTGTCTTTCAAGCTGCAGAGCCACCTGACCCCCATGCTCAGAGGCAGCAGGGGGAGGGAGCAGGCGGGAGCCAGTGCTCACAGGAAACCGTCTTTCAAGGAAACTGGCTCCCACCTGCCTCCCTGCATGTAAATGTGTAACCACTTAAAAAAAATCCAGCAGTTACACATTTACATAGATACATGTTTGTTAATATCCCTACCTGGCATGGTTCACAAAGTTCTCCAACATCTGCTCTTTGTCTAGCAAGAGGGAAGGGAGACTTTTGTTCATTTGCATAGGGTCACCGACCTGCAGCCAGTCTTCTGGATCCTCCAGAATCTCTTCCTGAGGTTCGGTCTTCACTTTCCCACACATTCTTCCTGATCCACACACATCCTGTCTATGCCACAGTTACAAGACCTCCTCAGTCTGCTCATGGCACTGACTAAGGCTGCCATCCATCACAACATCAGGAGGATGAAGCTGGATGAAGAGTGCTTTACAACTGTGGGGCCTACTGTCGGTCCCTCCTTGAGTCACATATCTAGACAGAGTTCCTTTGGGAGGTGTCCACTGCCTCGTTAGACACCTCCGAAGAGCAGTAGGTCACTGTTCAGGCTTCTCTGCTCAGTGTCCTCCACTGAATCCCTGACCTTGTCCCTGTGATTTTCACTCCTATTCTGGTTTTCTCATTTGTTGTTCACCAGATTTAGCTGATGCCTGGGTTTGGTGGCTTCTCCCCTTACAGTGTCTGTGTGTTGCAGGGGAGGGAGGAAGGGTTAGCAATAGCCAGGCCCAGATCCACCCACCTCCAGTGCCTCAATGGGTCCATCACACTTCAAAAATAGAACCCTCTCTGCAGGTCTAGGTTCTGTGTAGTATAGCCCAAACATGACAAGGCAGTTGGATCCCACTCTCTCCACCAACATAGCAAAAGACTAAACCGATTAAAGTTTGTTCTACCTTGTTCCTATTAATTTACGTAATACCTTTCTTCTTGTGGGCAAAAGTTCCCCACATCTGTGTCCCCCAAGCTACCCAACCCTTTCTTCCATAACAATCCTATTAAAACATTTCACTCCCAGTTGCAGTGGCAGCAGGAAACATTAACCTTACCAACAGGAAAGTACCTAGGCAAGAAGGTCTCCCCACTAGAAATCTGAAAGTGTAATTGTGTATACAGGTAACCAATGAGCCTGAGCTTATCCGTTAACCTTCATGGTTATACACAGGCTTCCAGCACACTTGAGGAGCTAGCTTAAGACAGCTCTCCGTACGTATTAGCTCCTAGGGAGCCACCTGTCCCCTGCATATAACCACTGAAATTTTCAGCAGTTACAAGATTAAACACATTTTAACATCCCTACTTCCCACAAGAGGGAAAGACCGGTGGGCAAAGCCAAAATATTTAATCCTAAAAGCTATTTCGGTTTCAATTCTCCAGTATCCTAAATCTACTCTCCTTTTGCTAGCATCCACACAATGCTCTGATGGTGACTGTATAACCCCCAAGGAGATTGCTTGGATTCCCGGGGCCTTGTCTACTGGCAGCTCAGGGAGAGGCACTCTTGAGTTTGCCTTGGCTCCCCCTCCCTACCAGGGCCAGAGTCTGCCCGGCAACCCATAGGGAGTGAGATGCCCCTCCCAGGGGGAAGGAGGGACCATTGTTGAGGGGAGGACTGGCTGTGTGGGAGCTAGTAAGCCCCAGGCCTGCATGCAAGGTTCCCCCTGAGAACTAACCTCTAGGGACCTGAAGGCAGGATCCCTCAGCTGGGTTTATGTCTCCCCTGTTGATTCCCAGTTGGAGTTTGCTGGGAGGTTTCCCCAGCCAGGCTGAGTAGGCTCTCCAGCTCCCTGGGTGAGACAGTCACGGCATGGTCAGCTCGGCTCTAGCAGCAAGTTCAGGGCTGCTGCCTGCTGTGTGGGTCTGAATGCTGGGCTAGGAGATTATAGTTTTGAATTTTGGTGCAGTTGTGTGGTCTGCATTTTGAGCCCTGCACCCCTTCGCGGTGAGGGGAAATTCTGGGACCGAAGCAGCCTGGTTCCTGCTTGAAGAGGACCCCTGTGAGAAGAGAGCAGCCCTTTGCAGAGACTGAGTCATCTCTCAACCTGAGGCTCATTCATGGAGTGTGTGAGTGCACCAATTTTTAGTTAGTAAGTCAGGGAATTTGTTTGGGGATTTTATTACCTGCAGCGTATTAAACTGTGGAGGGATTTACTGCCTTCTCCCGTTTGTGAGTCCTTTGGGCTGTACTGGACCTAGTCAGCTCCACTGCTAAACCACTGCAGAGAAGGATTGTGTGGTCAACAGTCATCAAGGGCCCCAATAAAGTACGCGTACCAACGGGACACTAACCTCACAGTTGCTGGGCACTGGTGAACCTAAAAATAGTGTTTTATCCTGTTCTGTTATAATTGTCTCCTGTTTAATATAATTGTGTTTATTATAGTGTATGTGTTTGTGTTATTTTCTGGGAGTCTCCAACTATCTGGCAAATACGTGGGGATTATCCTGGGCTAGAATTTTCCTCCCAAGCTGCCCTGGTGACCCTGCTAGGAAGGAGTGAGGGGGGTGGAGGCACCGCCAAGTACATCAATCAGAAAGAATAAAATTGAGTGGGTGGCGGGATCCAGAAGAACCCAGACCTATCCATCAAAACCTGTAAGGAGATTGGCTTTAAAAGAAGGTAACCAGGTGGAGAGGGGGCGCTACAACTGTATGAATGAGCAGCTCAACAAGCTGTACATTTAAAATAAAAGCCACCTAGCCACAGGATGCTTCATAAACCCACACATGCAACATATAGATCTCAATTCCATCCAAAGCACTTTAGTCAGAGTTGGGCTGCAGACTGAGAAGAGGGTAGTATGTTGGAAAAAGTTTTCGTTTCACTTCTTTACATGGCCTATTGCTAGACTCTCTTGCAAGCCAAAGAGGTTCTCTTCAACCCTCAATGTAAATAATAATCAGAATAGGATCTGCCACAGTTTCAGGCTGAATATACTAGGCTATTGCATAATGAGATCAGCTCCTTTCCCTACAGATCAGCTCTACTGCTTGAGTATCCTCAGAACCTTCGTTTTGCCATAACAAGTTATCTTGAACTAGAGCTCCAGCGTGTGCCACACCAGCCCATTTATGGAAGCAGGATCTCTCAAATGGGCTATCTTCATTGAAACAGTTTCTCAGAACTAGCTCACTCCACCTTTTAATGGAGAAGATAGCGCTCCTCCCCGTGATAGGAAATGGGATGAGATAGGAATCCAACTAGTATGAGAGTAAAGAGAAACACAGAAGATCATCTGACAGGCAGACAAGAGGTAAGCAAGGATGCTAATTGCTTTAAGTCACCATGTTATTGTTTCACAACATTACTCTGGATAGTATCTTCCCATGGTGGCAGCATTTTACTTCTTGTTTGAAAGGCAAGAGGGGTAATCAAAAAGAGCTCATATTTAGAGGGCTGGAGCCAAACACACGGGATATGATTTTCAAAAGCACTCAGAACTGATCTAAATCTGTTCCCACGGATGTCAAAGCTAAGACTCCTATCAACTGCAATGGGAGCAAATAGATCATCTCTGACCTTTATATCTAACTTATAATATAATTTCTGGTAGACTTGCCAGGACTAACATTTAAGTTTTCAGAGACAGACGGATGTGGTACTCAACTGCCCTCTGTCAGCCTTACTTATCCAATCCCACAAAACAAGTGTACTTGTTTATTTAGTACCATCTACTGTCATTCCTTGAAACAAGACCTTAAGCCCTAGTCTACTCATATCATCCACATGAGTGGTCTTTTTTCAAGTTGACTGAACTATGTGTTGGAGCGGAGCAAGCAGGAGTTGTGCTCTGTCTAACTAAACTAAGATAGTCAAGAAGGTTTTATTGCATTAAGAAAATAGTTATTTTGTACCAAAAGGTAAATTCCACTGATTTAGACCTACTGAAGGAATAGACTTTCAAAAACGTTAAGTCTCAGTGGATGAAACTAGTTTAACAATACAGGCAGTCCCCGAGTTACGCGGATCCGACTTATGTCGGATCCACAGTTACGAACGGGGTCCTCTCCCTCGTCTCCAGCAGACCAGGGAGAGGAAGCAAAGCGGCGGAACACGCGGGCAGCGGACAGCCCAGACACGTCTGGGCTGTCCGCTGCCTGCGTGCTCCGCGGCTTTGCTCTGCTTTGCTCCCTGTCCCCCTGGTCTGCAGACCAAGGGGACGGGGAGCAAAGCCCCGGAGCACGCGGGCAGCCCAGACGCGTGTGGGCTGTCCGCTGCCCGCGTGCTCTGCGGCTTTGCTCTGCTTTGCTCCCCGTCCCCCTGGTCTGCAGACCAGGGGGACGGGGAGCAAAGCAGAGCAAAGCCACAGAGCCCGAGGGCAGCAGGACAGCCACAGCGCGTCTGGGCTGTCCCGCTGCCCCCGTGCTCCGCGGCTTTGCTCCAGACGCCTGTGGTACAGCAGCTGGGGCGCTGCCGGTTGGTCCCGTAGCGCCGCTCTGGGTGCTACTGGACCAACTCGGCAGCACCCCAGCTGCTGTGCCCCAGGCGTCCCCAAGTCAGCCGCTGCTGAAACTGACCAGTGGCTGACTACAGGAAGCCCCTGCCCCGGGCTTCCTGGAATCAGCCGCTGATCAGTTTCAGCAGCAGCTGACTTGGGGATGCCTGGGGTTCTTAAGTTGAATCTGTATGTAAGTCAGAACTGGCATCCAGATTCAGCCACTGTTGAAACTGATCGGTTTCAGCAGCGGCTGAATCTGGACGCCAGTTCCGACTTACATACAGATTCAACTTAAGAACAAACCTACAGTCCCTATCTTGTACGTAACCCGGGGACTGCCTGTATACACAAAAGCCCTCAACACGTATAATACAGGTTTTCTTAAGAATATATGAAAGTAGAAAATATCTACGAGAAAAAGAAAACATTAAGGATGATTATACAATTAGATGTAAATTTAACTTCTATAGGTCACAGAAATTACCATCACAAAATCCTTATACCTTGCCATCAACTGAAGTGCTGGACATAACCTGTCAAACAGTTTTTTAATCAGTGGATGAGGACACCATTACTTTCATTCCATATTTGTTATTATGTACAGAAGATACGCACAGTAAATACCAGTTTCTCTTTAAGAGGATGACAGTAGGCAAATATTTCCAACTAAACAAAATGTGCCAGAAAAAAATACATCTATACTCAAGTTGCACATACATACAAAAAGCCTGAAACAGTTCTGAAAACAAGCAAACATTCTTAATAGCTTAGGGTAGAGAAGTAAGTAATATAGGCAGTGGCCAAGAGACCAATTAATAATTTTGATTTCCCAATTGTAGCTGGATAAAATGAATCAGGATTGGTATCCTGTGAAAGAGAGTGTAAGACCCTACTATCTCAGTAAATAACAAATTTCACCACAGATTTGTAATATGAAATTTGATAAGCACTTTAAACAACTGTATATTTAGTTCTCAAAAAAGGCATGTGGCTAGTGAACTGACTGAATTGCCTAGATTGTGGTACAGTGTGCTGTGGGCAGACAGGCACTTGATTAAAGAATGTCCCCATACAGTTCTGTCATTCCTGATTTGCTACTTTACTGAATTAATTCTCTGCCATAAGTAAACATAAGTATAGTTATGAGCAAATAATTGGGCTATTTTCTAGTGGGAGCCACTATCCATTCTTAACCATCAAAATTCATTTCACCTTAGTTCCAGACCAAACTCACAGCCAAAACCTCCTGAATGTGAGGTATCAAATTAACACCCTCTCATTCTTTCTTATTCTCAGAAATAACATTTTTAATAAACTAATATAAATTAAATGTTATATACTGTAAATTTAATGTTTACTAAAGAAAGATGCCATTCTACCCTGCATTTAATTGGATCATTCATTTAACTATCACAAAATGAGGTATAGTGTTGGTGTTGACAGGCAATGTGCTATACTCCATTCTCACAGGTGGTTAAATTGATAAAGAACTTTTAAAACACCTTGAGGCCTGGCTAGCCTCCAGGAGAAAGGCTAAGTGTAAGTAATTTTCATGTGATTTCATGTAAAGTATTATTCAACTGATATGTTCATTTCCATTGTAATGTCTCCTGTAGTCTTAATACTGCATTGCAAACATTCAATTTTTGGGTAGTCCTCTTCATGTGTATGTCAATGCATCATGCATTACTGTTAACAAAATAGTCAAGAAAACTGATTAAGTGCAAAAGTACTAAAGGTAAACAGCGATTCATATCTGGTGCAACAATACAATGTGACTGACAAAAACAAACATTGAAGATAATACTGTCTTTTGTAAGTCAAACTGACCAGCCTAAAATTAAACTTATTTCTAGCAAAAGACTGTTACCAGTGTACAGTCCAAGAGCAAGGATACAGCAGAATGCTTCCATTTATCTATGTGGTAAAAATCCAGCTTTCCTCTCAAATGCAAGTATGCTACATGACAGGAATTTAAAACGTACATGAAAATGAAAACTTCCATCTTCCTGCCAGTAGGAATGATTCTTTATAATGTGAAAAACCTATTAGTTTTAAAACAGCATTATTAAATTCCAAGTCCAATGAACTCTATCAGCAACTCTAGGAAGCAACAGGATTAAAAAAATTGCAGGTTAAATGTTTGTGTAGCATGCAAGGTAGAGTAAATGTTTGGATTCCACAAGTATGTCACCTCACCCCATTAAAAGGAGTGATAGGCTACCAGATATGGGGGAGCCGTATGGATACAGCCAAGTTTGACATTGGCATAAACTGAGTTTCAGGTTGGACCTCCCATATCTGGCACCCTCAGAACCTGACTGGTCCTGAACAAGAGGATTTGCAGAACAAGGGGAAGTCCTTGCCAACACGGCCCATGCTTCCCCTGGCTAGGACTCCAGCTGAGCCCCGCTGCTGCCTGCCTGGCTGTGGATCTCCAAGCTGGAGCTCCATGGCTGCAGAGGCCAAGGCTCCACAGTTGCTGGAGCCAGGGTTCCATGGCTGTGCAGCTGGTGCAGATGCCGCACCTGCCGGAGGTGGCCATTGCCAGCCCCTGATACCACCCAGCAGCAGGGGCTAGAACTCCCTGCTGTACTGCCTGCTCCTCCCTCAACACAGGACTCCTGGCTGAGTCATCCTGCCCATCCCCAGTATCTCTCCTGCCCTGGGGCCCAACCTCCTTATACTTAAGACTCTGTGGTCTAGGAATAGCTGTGGGCCAAACTAGAGAGTCCCAGTTAAAGGACTTCAGTTAGTCTATAAGGTGCCACAGGACTCGTCACTTTTGCAGATTCAGACTAACATGGCTACCCCTCTGATACCAGTTAAAGGAGGTACAACTTGTATTAGGACCAGGTTTTTCCTAATGAAAATAAAGTTAAATACTCCCATTTGTTTGGCTAACTAAGCAAAACTCATTTATTTTGATCCAGTGCTATGTGCTATCAGATAGTATGTGTTATCTAAAAATATTTAGCTAATATTTTAAGGACCATATTATTTCCTGTTGCTTGCTTGAGAATATAAGCTTTGAAAGATGCATGTTCTCTGAAAAGGTACAGCTCGCTGTCATCAAGGCAGTATTCAAAATAACTGAATAACAACTTTAGAAGAGAAAGGATTGTCCATATTATCACTCTTCAACTCTACAGCTTAGAGCACATAAAACCAGTTGCATTCAAATGATTCAAGGCTACGTTGTTTTCATTTTTTGATAAGGATAACAATTTTAATTAGCTTATCTCCTGGACCATATTGTCAGATATGTTAATGTAAAAATGGTGCCAACAATGCATGCCAAACCATTAATCAAAAATGCTCACAACTGCGACAAAGAACAGCCACCATCCTCAAATCATAGGCAAAAATGCAATGCTACTGCCTCCCAACTGGAAAGAAGGGCTGTGTTCCCTGCAACAATCCAGAATCAAAGGCACAGTGATATGCTGTGTCTTCGAGAAACGGCTGCAGCCCACCTTGTCTCTAATAACCCTTGGGTATCGAGGAAATTTTAGTGAATGCCTGACACCATGACCTCTGCTGTCAAGCTTTCCGCCAATCAGGGAGCCGGATTCTTACAAAGCTCCATCAATCTGGCGTTTTAGCATCACCCCAGACTCCAGTTTAATCTAGAGGATTCCATTTTTCCCCTGCACGCAGCAGGGCAGGCACAAGCCGTTTTCACTCCATCCCATCGCCTTGGCTCTTCACGCCTAGCTGCTGCCCGGCGTCGCCGGCACAAGAAGAAATGCTGCAGCCCGGTTCCCTCCGGTTCTCGCTCGCTTGCATTTTGTATGAAGACGCAAGGAAGGAGGGGTGGGAAGGGTGCGTGGGGCGGGAGAGCCCCTGCAGGCAGCAAGTCTACTCGCAAAATGTTTAACAGCCGGACAATGCAGACGCTATTTCCCAGAGCCAGGCTTGCATGCGCAGGCTAGGCAGGACCCCGGGCGAAGAGGTCCCACCTTATTTTTTAAAACCCGCTGCGAGGAGAGGACGGCGTTTTGTTATGCAACCCCTCCCACCCCCCCCTTGCAGTGCCCGCAGCCCCCCGCGGGTTACCTGTAGGAGCGCTCCCCGCGCACCGTGTGCTTCCTGAAGGGGATGATGGTCCCGTTATCCTGCTGCAGGATGTCGTTGTTGTTCTCGCCATTTGGGGACAGCGCTTGGGTAGGTCCCGGCATTGGCGCGCGCTGCCACCCCCACACGGCTGGCTGCGCGGCTGGCTGGCGGGCGGGCGCGCGGAAGGTCGGCGGAGGGGCTGCGCCGGGGCTGCTCTGCTGCTGTGCCACAGCGGCTCGTTCGCTCTCCCCCTGCCTGCCTCCCTCCCTCTCTCGCTGCTGACGTCAAGCCGCCCGGAGCAGCACCCTGCTCACGTGACGCGGCCCCCTCACCATAGCAACCAGCTAACTCATCAGATCGCCTCGGCTCGCGCGCAAAGGGCACCGGCGTGGCCGCGCCAGTGCAGCCGGAGAGGCGCGAGGGAGGCGGGGAGATGGGATGGGGGGGGGGGGGCGCGTGAGAGCGCGCGAGCGCTACATCTGGCTTGCAGCGCGCGCCAGCCCTTCCCTTCCTGCCCCCACCCTCCCCGCGCGCTCCTGACAACAGCCTCGCCTCCGCCGCAGCCAGCCCGAGCCCTTCCTCTCCCCGTTTCCTCTCCGTCCCTTGCGCGCAGCGCAGCTGTGCAGAGCCCGGCGCGGCGCGCCGCGCATGTCGGCTCAGCCAGGGAAGTGACCAAGCAGCAGGCGGGCTGCGAGCCCGAGCGGTGCTCGACCGCGGGTCTGACACGGACCTTTCACCTCTGGGCTGCACACAGAGGAAGGGGGCGAGCTGAGGTGTCGCCCAGGTCCCACCCCTTACAGTTACTTTCGCTTTGTTGCCCCGGGTAAACAGTCTCTTTTGAAAGGTCTGGTGGCGAAAAGGGGGCAGGGCAAAAAAGCTTCCCCCCCCCTCCCCCCCACGCGACGCAGAGCGCTTCAGAGGCAGAGATGCAACATGTTTTTTGAGCCTGCTTCATGTGACTAGTGGAGTCATTTATTATTCGACCTACATTTATGAGGGAACCAAACAAGCGGGTTTAAAAGAGCATAATCCATCACCACCATCTCTTCCCACTAATACGCAGTTATTTTTGGTCTAAAGCTTCTGGAATTAGCACGGAAGCTTCACACGCTTTGCGCATACAAGTGCCCAGATGGCAGTGATATATTTGAAACAAGAAAACACAGCAACCCCCCCCACACCTTATTCCCTCTCTCCATACCCCTCCACACTATATTAATGAAACAAATAGTCTGTACAGAAAAGAACAACAAAGACCAACAGCTACCCCCTGAAGCTACTTATATTATGTGCATGCAATATTTGATCCCCAATAATGCAAATATTTCCTCTTCTCCCATTTTAAAATGCTGCAGCTTTTGAGGAGTTTTCTATTAAGAAAGCTGACCATTATTGGAAAGGCACTGCTGAATTTAAGTGTACATTACCTAATTGCATCTCACAAGTCAGAATTCAGACCCCATCTGTAAAGTGGTATGAAGGGTTAAGAAAAGTTACTTTCCTTTTCCTCTCTGCTACTCTCAGACTGGGTTGCCCCTAAATCAGTAACAATGATGAGATCCTCAAGCACTATTTTATACCCTCTAGCTTCATCTGAGTATAAGCATAAATGAACTTTACAATTTTTTAAGTTTCCAGATTTTAGAGTATGTACCAAAACCATCTGATGACTTCCTGTGTTTTAAAATCTTGTTAGGGGAGGGTTAAAAAAAAGGGGGGGAAATGAGGCAAATATATGGTGAGAAACTACTGGATAACTTGCATTTCTAATAGCATTAGCAGTTATGCAAATGGATATGTAAGTACCTCTTCCTTCCTTTCCACCTGGCAGCTGAGCTCCCTACCCTCCAGGCTTTTTTGCCCCTTAAACCACTCTGCATATCCACAATTGGTTAAAACCTCCCTGCATATTTTCTCCACCTCTGTGGTAGCAAGGTAAGTGTTCTGCAGCTTGAAATATATAGGTATTTAAGAAGAAAGTCATTTATGTAAAATTAGATTAAAAGCTTACTTATGGCATCCACCATTATGAAAGGTTGAACCACAATGGTTCACATAAGCTATGTTAACCAAAATCAAGCTATGTTAACCAAAATCAAATTTAAATCAGTTTCTCTGGCTCTCCTCTAAAACCCACATAAGCAAAAGTGTGTATTGAACTGTGTGGGAGAATAGTCTCCTTTAATTAGGTCTATGGGAACTCAAGGCTGGGAACTGGAAAAGAGTAATGGGGCAGACAGAAGCCTTATTATATTTTTGTTCTCAAAATATAAAAGAATACTTAAAATTCACCTTTTTAAAATAAAGTGTTTGATCAAGTGGAAATGAGATATGTATGTGATTAGACCTGAGTGACAAAAGATTTAATCAACAAATGGTCTGATAGTCTATAAAGTGATGTCAGGCTAACAAAACATGTAGATGGTATCGTGCGCTTTCATGGGCACAGCCCACTTCTTTAGATGATGTGGAGTTCTGAGTTTAGGATGTGCAGACCCAAAACTCCAAAACAGGAGAGAAGAAGGGAGAGGAAAAAAGAGGGCAGTGGGAGACAGGGAGCAGAGGATATAGAAAATAGGGGGGTTAAGGGAATCAGTGAGTATCTGAAGATTGGGTAGTTAAAATGAAGCGGATAAGAATCAAAGTCAATTATTTAGTAACTTCACAGCTTTCTCAGCATCAAACACAGACTGACCAGATTTACATTTTCTGACAGGGTTAGCAACTTCCCCTACCTTCCCTGTGAAAGGGAAATTCACAGTATAGTTTTTTGTGATCCATCAAACAGACTTGATGCTCAGGAAAAAAAAACTGCCTTAGTTTATACAGTTGCACCTATTGTATAAATTATGGGTTTTTTTTAATCTAGAGAAGTTCAAGTATAGCTAATTTGGCAGCAGCTCAACCACAGAACAAAGCCTACTGTATTGCAGGGAAGCCTATGCAAACTTAAATCATGGTGCTGAGTTTTGTAATATAGGCATCTATCTCTGAGGCAGTCAACTGAGACCACTGACTCCACTGAACAGACAGATGGATTTGAACTGGAAACAAAGGTGGAAAACTTTTCAATTACCTCTCCCATGACATACTCACTTTACTTATGCCTTTACACTTGGTTGAAGAATCTTTCTATTACTAAATGCAATTGAAATAACATGGGAAAGACAGCAGATTCACAGTTAGCATTGTAACATTGGCAGTGAAAAAAAATCTCAACACACACCTCACAGGTACTTTACAAATGCATGAGATTATGCAGATGCAAGAGCAGTTATATAGTGATAGACAACATAAAAATAGTCTGTAGCAGGTCATTGGCTGCTAGACATTCCTATCTGATCCATCAAACCAGTAAGCCGTAAAATAGTCAGCCACCTCTAACTTGTAAAATTAGCAAAGGCTGCTTTTGAGGTCACCAAAATAACCTGAAAACATGCACCAACAAAGCTACAGCACAGCGAAGCGCAGATGAAGACAGCATTATTTCAAACTTGTATTCACATTAAGATTCCAGTTCAAATCATTAGGCTAGAGTTCCAGTTTCCTTTTGTAAGCTGTACCAGGTCTGGACAAGACTACAAGTTGTTGTTTTTTTGTTTTTTTAAGAGAACAATATTTCTACATATTATCTAATGCAATTTGGAGAAATATAGGGGGAGTAATTTGGGTCCCATATGCAAGACCATCCTTCTGCCTGGCACTGGTTGAGTCTCTAATTTGGAAACTCTGCAAGTGCTATAAATGTAACTGGTTTTGTAGGTAAAGCAAGCAAATCGCTACAAGTACACCAAATCATTCTGTAGGTTTCTTCCTCCCACATTCCTGGCTGTCTGCAAAGAATTCCCTAGATCTAGACCCAGTGATAGGGAGCAAAACCAGTAAGCCATAAGAATTAGGAAATGGCTGTTTATCCTTGCTGATATTATAACTTTCATATTCAGTGCACACACACAAACAAATGCAGCTTTACAAATGTAGGTCAAGTCAGAAATGTAGGATTTTTATCAACACCACAGGTGCTGGAATTAGGGTGCTTCTGCACCATTTGGCTTGAAATGCATTCCATTATATAAACTGTTTACAGTTTGGTTCAATGGCTCTCAGCACCCCCTCTATAAAAATGGTTCCAACACTCCTAATTATTAATAAAGATCCAAAGGCTTTTTTAATTAAAATGCAAAATTGACACTATTTTCACTAGTTAAGTAAAGCAAAAAGAGCCTGGAAAGTCTGATTCGTGCTAAAGCTCTTCCTTCTAACACCATCCCTGTGCATCATATCGTTGTAGATTCCCCTCCAAGTCCCTCTTAATTCCCCATCACAAAGGGCTACACTATATCCACTGGATCCCCTTGTCCACATGCTTGCTGGCCCCATCAAAAATTCTAGTAGATTGCAGATATCTACTCACCAGATATAGATGTACAT
The DNA here is from genome assembly GCF_049634645.1 of Pelodiscus sinensis. Taxonomy (NCBI): domain Eukaryota; kingdom Metazoa; phylum Chordata; order Testudines; family Trionychidae; genus Pelodiscus; species Pelodiscus sinensis. Next base: position 70,534,119 of record NC_134712.1, read on the forward strand.
ATCTATGGTTCATTTTTGTGGATTTAGATACAAATTTTATATTTGCATTAGGGATGTGAAAGGTTAGCCATTAAGTATCACCCTTAACAGGTGATACTTACTGATTCCAGTTAACTGGCAATGGCTGGAGTAGCTTCTTGCCTGCTGCAAGCAGGAAGCAGGTCCAGTCCCTCAAGGCCTGCCACAGATAGGGGGCTGCTCCAGCCTGGAGCTCACCCTAGGCAGGCAGGTGGGGAAAGGGACACTCCCGCACCTGCTCTCTCTTTAATTGGTTAACTGATTAAACATTGTTTAACCTGTCAACCAATTAAATAGGATTTTACATTTCTAATCCACGTAGGGCTTTATTGGTGAGGCATCATTGCCCTTTTCAAAAACCATGTTGGCTCTTGCCAAAGAAGTCATGTTCCTCTAGCTATCTGATAATTCTGTTGACACTATAGTAAAGAACAGTTTGCTCAGGATTGAAATTAGGCTTTCTAATCTAATTTCTAGGATCATTTTAAGATCTTTTTTAAAATGGTGCCACATTAACTATCCTCTAGTCATATACAGAAGCTTATCTAAATGATAGGTTACAAACTGCAGTTCTACAGTTTTACATTTGAGCTCCTTCACAATTCTTGAGTGAATACCATCTGGTCCTGCCTGCTGACTTATTACTATTTATCAATTTGTTCCAAAACCTCCTCTAATGACAACTCAATCTGGGACATTTTCTCAGATTTGTCATAACGAAGAATGGCTTTAGTTTGAGCATCTCTCATTCTCAGGCCCCGAAGACTGATGCAAATAATTAATTTACAGGCAGTCCCTGAGTTGCTGTGGCAAAGCTTCAGAGGCGCGGGACTCCACCGCTGCTGCTGCTTTGCTTCCGGTGCCTCTGGTCTGCTGGGGACTGTCTCCAGCAGACCAGGGACACCTGGAGCAAAGCCGGGGAGGCTCCTTGGTGCTACTGGACCAACCCGGCAGCACCCCAGCTGGTCTGCCCCAGGCGTCCCCAAGTCAGCCGCTGCTGAAACTGACCAGTGGCTGACTACAGGAAGCCCCTGCCCCTTCCTGGAATCAGCCGCTGATCAGTTTCAGCAGCAGCTGACTTGGGGACGCCTGGGGTTCTTAAGTTGAATCTGTATGTAAGTCAGAACTGGCGTCCAGATTCAGCCGCTGTTGAAACTGATCAGTTTCAGGAGCGGCTGAATCTGGACGCCAGTTCCGACTTACATACAGATTCAACTTAAGAACAAACCTACAGTCCCTATCTTGTACGTAACCCGGGGACTGCCTGTAGTTTCTCCACAATAGTCTTATTGTCCTTGAATGCTCCTGTATCCAGTAGATGTACTGGTAATTTAGCAGGCTTCTTATGTAATTAAAATTTTGCTATTACTTTGAGTCTTTGTCCAGCTGTTCTTCAAAATTCTTCTTTGGTCTTCCTAATTATATTTTTACACTTAGTTTGCCAGAGTTTGTTTTCCTCACTATGATTTAACTTCTGCTTTTAAAAAGGATGCCTTTTTGCATCTTTTACTTTGTGGCTTAGTCATAGTGGCACTTTTTTTGGTTTTCTTATGTTTTTTAAATTTGGGGTCTACATACAAGCTGAGCATCTATAATGGTGTCTTTAAAAGGCAGAGACAGTGTATAAACTTTTCTGTACCACCTTCACACTATGCCTCAACTCCAGTCCGCAGAACTCACCACTAGGGACTAAAGATCAGACACTCCCATCTACTAGAGATGTTAATTAAATGCATTTTAAGTAACCATGTAACCACTGAAAATTCCAGCAGTTACATGGTTACACATTGGGGGAGGGAAGAGGGCAGGAGAAAGAAGTAGCTCCCCAGGAGCTGGTGCGCATGAGAAGCTGACGTAAGGTACTAGGAGCCTGAATGTAACCAAGAATGTTAGCTGATGAGCCCAGGTTCATGAGTTAACCATGTATATGGTTATACTTTCACATCCCTACTATCTACATAGCCATTCAATCTCTGGCCTCTCTAAGGCTACCAAAGGTGCCAATTAATACTAGCTTTTATGACCAATATTGTGATATGGACAGTTGTCCAGTCCATCGGGAAGTCAAGTGAGATCAAGCTTGTTTCATATGAGATGTTACTATTTAACACTTCATTACTTGTACAGCAACAATGCACTGAATTTCTGATTAACGCAATTTCAATTTCCTTAGTTCATTCAACAGTCACTATCATTGTGCTCTTTCTATTCACTACAAGGAAATGTACAGTTATCTGAAAAAACTCAATAGGACTTTTAAAGCAAAACAAATATTCAGAAAATTAAAGTTAACTTTTAGCATCCTAAAGCATGTTGGGTATTTTTCAAACCTGTAGAAATGTTCCTGACTGAAGAGATTACACACTAAATCATGTAAAAAAAGAAGAAGAAGTGATAAGTGGGGAAGAAAAGGTTTAGGATAAGTTTACAGTAATAAAATTATGGCTACTCAAAGGCATGGACACATCTAAACAGTTTAGATAGACATGTATCTCATTTTAAGCACATGCATAGTTCCACTAATCTCAGTAGAACTATTCATGTATTTGAAGCTTGAAATCAGAGTGTATATTTTCTTTCCACACATGCATCTAGAATGCAATTTCTGTTGATGTTTTCTGTTTAGTAAATAGTTAAAATTGGTATCGTGTTAGGGAGCCCACAATTAAGATATCATCTAACAGAAGCGTGAAACAGACAAATGTAATTGTACATATGTATTATAGCGCATAGATTTGTGCCAGATTATTATAGATTAACATACTGTTCTGATGTAATGACATGCATTAAATGCATGCATTTCACAAATGCTTTAGAGGAATTAATAACAGTTGACAATAGTGTTACCAACACATTGAGCACATCAAATCAGATGTGATTTACTGTGTGTTTTAAATTCATGCTAAACTAGGTTATGCAGACAGAAGTACTCCGCACGTATTCTTCCCCTATGACATGTGACCAGCATCACTGATTACCTTAAAGGGTCAATCCAGAGGTGATGTTAAAGTGGTTGTAGTGAAAATTCAGATTCTAGGCCTTTTATGAACTTTACTGGCCTGCATAGTACCTAATAAAATCCCTTTGGGCACTTCCTCTGTTCTTTAATGTTTATGTCACATTAGGTTTAAACACTACATACCAAAATGTTATTTCTGGCATTATGTAGAGAAAGAAACATAGCATGTGGCTTACTAAACAATTCCTTATTCCTCCGGCTATCTTGCAGATAAGGAATAAGGCACCTATTGTCACTTCAGGTTAGACCTTAATTTCCTTGCTCTGGAGAAAGCAGGCTGCCCAATGGCCCCATGTTCCTGGACCATATGCAGAATCTCTTTCTCTCTTTTTTAAAAGGAAGATGGGAGCATATTGAAATTTCAGGGGTCTGGTTTCATATTTTTTAAAAAGTGTTCTGTGTCTGTGATGAGAAGTAACAGGAAAGACTCATTTGTTTGCCACTTAAAGCTAGATTTTCAAAAAGTGCTCAGCAGATGATCTGACCCATAGTGGAGAATTCATACACATGCTAACGTTCTCCACCCCAGCCTGTGGGAACCTATGCTTTTTAGAGGCAGTCACCCTTTAATTGCTACAATAATCAGTGGATTAGTCACAGATCCAAACATTTTGGAAATAGTCACTCATAGAAAATGGTCAACATTAAAAGTATTTTTAAACAATTACATTCTGGAGACACTCCCCCTAAATTAGAGGTATTTACTCAGATTATTAGGTAAATGCTCCACCACCATACAATGAATCACAAGATACAATGCTATGCTTCAAGTCACAAGGTTAAAGAAAAATTATGGAAAAGATTAATTTTTAATTAGACTCCAAAGCAACTTGAGCTCCATTGGGCCATAAAGCCAACAAGTCCTTTAAAAAGTCACCCTCCGATACTGTATCCAGAAAGACAAAGCCTTCAGTATACTCTAAATCTCCCCGCTTATCAAATTATAAGAAGCCCACATCAAATATCCAGCATGAGCCTATGAATAAACACTTCACCAGCTACTTATGAACATCATAAAGTCATCAGCTGAAAGCACCTCAGTACAGCAGAACACATCCAGGGAAGGCAGGCTCAGTTTGGTAAATTAAAAACAGGACTATGTAGCACTTTAAAGGCTAACAAGATGGTTTATTAGATGAGCTTTCGTGGGCCAGTCCCACTTCCTCAGAAGTAAATTAAAAAGATTCTCTTACTTGCATAATTTCCAGACCTAGCAACAATGAATGGAAGTCTTACAGGGACATATTACACTTCTGTTTAGTGGCATACATTTGATTAAACTGTACCTAGAACTCAATTGAAAAATGTTAATTTTGAACTATATAATGTCATAAATGGGCTGAGGTCAATTGAGGCAGTACCTATCTCTGTCTGTCATAGCATAGGAATCAGCCCTTTGCTATCTATACCACCAGTTTTACTCCAGTGCAAAATTCACAGTTGCTCCATATTCATACTGGCATAAAAAAAGAGCAGAGACCAGCCGGGTGTGTTTAGAGATGAGTCCTAAATGCTGTAACTAGCTCTCTCACTTTGGTTTGCCAGTATTCAAAATTTGAGGATGGTACTGAACATGAAAATTATGTCTGCACTGCAATAAAAACACCCATGGCTACTTTGGGTTGGCTAATTCAGGCTCATAGGACTTGGGCTGTAAAATTACTGCATAACTGCTAAGGATCAGGCTGGAGCTCGAACTCTGGGAGATTTACCCCAATGGGGTCTCAGAGTTGTGGCTACAGCCTGATCCCAAGTGTTTATGCTGCAGTTTTACAGCTCCGTAATCCCAGGCCAGCTGCAGGTGTTGTATTTCATAGTAGAAATAGCTGCAGTCTTCATTTGGGGGGGGGGCAGGGGGAGGTGGGGAAGTAAGGGAAAAGGGGTAATTCAGGTAATCTAGATTCCCAGGCTTTTTTCTGGGGATGAAAAGAACTTGATTGGGTGGGAAGCAGATGGGATGTTCTGGAGAGGGATTCGTGCTTTGAGCTTTGGTCCAATTTTTAAGTAGGACAGTTTGTTTTAGTGTGCTAAATCTACAGAAACCCACATTTGACAAAACATATCCATAAAATAAATATATTAACAAGCTGGAAATCGGGGGAACAGAGAATATCTGAGAGGATGAAAGTAGGAAAACTCCTGCTCGATTTAAATCACTTAAGTGATTTAAAGGCTGCTCTCCATTTCCCAAACATTCAATTTTGTCCCTAAGTGGCCCAAGCTGGAGCTGGAAAAGCGCAAACGGAAAAAAAATTAAAATGGGTAAGAAGAGACATTGGTCTTTTAATTTAAGATGTTGCATGAAATCACATTTTATGTCCTTCACTGAAAAAGAAACCTTTTTAGCCAACTGGCATTTCCTCTTCCCTCCACCCCAACAAAAGTTAGTAGCATTGTGTGATTACAAAGGAAACACTTCCAAAATGTGAGTCTGGCATGGTGTCCCTACATCTCTATCACCTTATTGGCAATCATTTTAATGTGGCAATTCACTTGTTGAATTGCAATAACACAAGCTGTTTGGAATCCATTGTGTAACACAAGGGCCAAAAAAGGGAATGCTGGCTCTTGAGATTAGTAATTCCATACTACATTGCAAGATTCTGATTGAAATGCTTTGCAGTTAGTGGCCATTTCATTTATGTATGCAATAAAATAAATGTAAACCCTCACACAATATCTGTTGCATGTGTACAAAGCTTGCATAAGGAACAGAGGAAAATGAGAAGATGTTGGAAGGGTTCAATAAAACTCTTATATGCTGAGTAAAATTTGGTCATTAGAAGCTGATCCAGCATACAATACTAACATGCCTGGAATCAGTGGTAGGATTCTTGTGACTTACGAGTTGCACGTTAATTGTAACCTAACACAATGAGCACAATGCCAAGGCCTGTCAAGAAGCTGTAACATCAATGCTTGAACAAAATAAAGTTCGAGAAGGCTCTTGCGTAAGAGGAGGTTTTTGTGCAAGAAGCAGCAGTGTAGACTGCTCCTTCTTGCGCAAAAAGCCCCTTGCACAAAAATGGTGGTTCATTAGGTATGCAAATGAGGCAACATTCATTGCCTTGTCTCATTTGCATATCTTCTTGCACAAGAATGCGCAATGTAGACGTAGCCTTAGCGTCCAAGACTCAAAAAGAATGGGTCTTTGGCATCAACAAACCCTATTTGAGAGAGCCAGAACTAAAGTCCTGTGGGAGGCTTCAGGGGGTAGCTGAGTTAGTCCGTTGCAGAAAAACAACAACAAATGGTCTGGTTGCACTTTATAGACTAACAAAACATGTAGATGGTATCATGAGCTTTCGTGGGCACAGCCCACTTCTTCAGATGACCTCTACATGTTTTGTTAGTCTATAAAGTGCTACCAGACCATTGTTGTTTTTTCTGTGGGAGGCAGTTATTGTCCCCTGTTGGGGCACAATCTATTGACAGTGACACAAGCAGTCTTTTCAACACACGATAATCTTTTATTAGTCACCTGGCACAGAGTGAACATAAACTACAGTCCATCCTGGCCAAGACAAGGGCATGATGAACCAGCCAAGGACTCAACCCCTCCTTCCCTCCTGGCTGGGTTCTGAGTCCCAAAGATCAGCCCCTTCTTCTAGTCTTCCTGATACCTTGTCCTCCAGTTCAGTTTACAAGTCCTACCTGCAGGGGTTTCCAGCTGCTAGATTGTGATTATTCAATCATTGGGGTGTCTTTGTATTGCTGGACCCCCTATTGCTATGGGTCTGTTTGAGCCAGTTCTTTAATGACTATTCATTCTACCCAGACAGGGAAATGACATCCTCCCCCCTCCTGTCTGCTGCATTGCTACAAGAGCATTCTTAACCTTTTGACACCCCCTGGGTAGCCATGCCACATACAGAGGGAAACAGAGCTATGCCTAGGATTTAAAAAAAAAAAAAAAAAAACACAGATAACTTCCCATTTTGTCACAGTTTTGCATATTCTCTCTGAAGAAAAAAGGAATTTACAGCAAGTGTTCTACTCACTAAATCATATCAAGAAATCACACAATATTGTGCAATATTTTAGTGCTTTCATTTGATATGCTTAACATAGTTTATCAAGAATAACGAACTTCACCTCAACACCCCTTTAGCAATTATCTTCATTTTACAGATTTGAAAGTTAGTAGATGTTAATAACCTGGTTCTCAGAGGTGCAGAGCATCTGCATGTTCTATCAAAGCTCTATACCTCAAGGTCATAAGGACTTATCAAAGCAAAACATGTCCATAACTAAAGTAAACTCCTAAGTCTCCTGTTTCCCAATTCTGAGCCACAAGTCTGCCATTTCTACAACAGAATAGCCACAAAACATAACATGCTTATTAAATGCAAGTATCAACAATCCACTTTAATTTACTATATATTTTAGAAATGTGCATCTGTCTGAGTCCTCCTAAATGGTAAGAGCTAGGACCACCAAATTTGCAGCTTCCTCTTATCATAACTTAAAGCAAGGTAAGGGTTAGGTAAGGGTTTGGTTGTGCCAGGAAATTGGGATTGTCTCAAAAGCATAGACACAAAGACAGACAAAATTACCAGGCAGGTGAAGAGGGAATCACTGGGGTGCGTCCCCTCTATTCGGAAACTGTGCCAGTCCTGAGTCTCCCATCTGAGATGCACTTTAGAGCAAACAAAGGGGAAATCAAAGCTTCCTCCCCATAATTTTATATGGGGACATTGCTAGCTTTTCCCCTTCATCACCATCAGGGAGCAGGGGGGAAAATTGGGTTAAGGACCAGAGCAGTATCGGGTAAATGTGCTAATGTAATAAAAAACCTCATGGTTACTTATCTTTCTGTAACTATTGTTCAAGAGATATTGCACATGTTCATTCCAACGTAGGTGTGCGCTCCTAGAGCACAGTTGACAGAGTGGTTTCCATTAGTGGTATCCATTGGATTGGCTCTAGCAACCTCTGGCGCTGCATATTTATAGTGCCTGAATAAAGAGCCCTGTCAACCCTTTGTTCCCCACCTTCCGCCAGTTTCTTCTTAGCAGTTGACTGATAAGAAGGGAAGGACCATGGATTTTAGAATTGACCTGTGCAATCTCTCGAAGAACAACTGTTACAGAAAGGTTAGTACTGTAACTGGTTTTTTGTCAAGTGATTGCACACGTCCATTCCAATGTAAGTGACTCAAGATGCTGCAGAGGAGGTGAGCTTGGAGTTAAGAACAAGCTGATTGCAAGGAATGATCTACACTGAGAGTTTATGTTGAATTTAACTGCATTAGATCAATTTTTTTAAACTGCATGGCTAAAGTCAGTATTGTTTCTGGTCTGCTGAATGATGGCATGGGAACATTTAGAATGTGTGCACCAAGAACCAGGTTTCTGCCCTGCATAGGAGTCTGGGCTAGTAGGAGGTGGAGGAGACCCTCAATCTTGTGGAATAAGTAGTCAGGTTAGCTGCAGCTGAAATGCCAGCCAGTTTTCAACATGTCAGATTTGCAACATGCAAGATCCTCAAGTTGGAATTGGGAAAGTCTTATTCTGGGTGCTATTGATATGAACAGCTGGGTTGATCTGCAAAATGGCGTGGTTCTTCGTACACAGAATGCCAGGGCATGCTGAACATCAAAGGAGTGTAGACATTTCTTCCCAAGCCAATTGGAAACAGGGAAAAGCAAAATGGTTTAAAGATTGCTTGACTGCAGTAGAATTGTGAAGCCACTTTCAAGAGGAATGCCAGATACAGATGCAGCACTTTCATTTTAAAGAAGATTGTGTATGGTGGCTCTGTTGTAGGGCATTCATCTCAAACTCTTCTGGCTGAGATGAGGGCCACTTTCCAGGAGAGGTGCACTGAGCACACTAATAGGAGCTTACATTGGGGGTAGACAGGCTGACTGTTGACCCAGGGATGGAAGGTAGCTATTGCTGCTAGGTGGACTGGGACTGAAGAAAGACAAACCTCATAGTTTTCAATGCAAAAAAACTACTCCAACATGAGAAGGTCCAACAACTCGAGATAGATTGAATAGGTTACGCAGAATTCTCATAGCTGGCATAGCGAGGAGGAGTGAGTTCTGTGCAGTCTCATCTGTGTTCTTGCTTATGTGTTTGTGTCACTAATCTGCTACAGATAGCTATACATAGAGCTGCTGTTCAGTTTTTTGTAGCCCTGAAATTCAGATTTAGCAGAAGGGCCCTTGCCAGGGTATCTAGAGGAAGAAAAAAATGGGTCAGGGTGGAGACTGCTGACCTGAAAGAGATAATAGATTTTCAGAAGTCTGACAAGGGAAAAAAAAAAGTTACACAAGTAATAAGGGAAGGAAGCATAAAGAAGAAAGAAGGATTTGTTAGCAACACAGAAGTAAATATAAATGAAAATAGCATTAAATGTAATTAAAATTTGACTAAGTTTCAAAGGCTACAGCAAAATTCAATTAACACTTCAACACATCTAGGAACAAGAACATATAGGTCAAGTGCGAGGTCTGCTAAAAAACCTACCGTTAAAATAAAACGTAACTAGAGCAGAAGAAATTTAGTGTAAAACTCATCTCTCTCTCTCTCCTCCTAACCATAGAACTCGATTAAAAATGTAAGTTCCTCCTTTCTGAGTAGACAGGAGCATACTAGAAGTACATACATCCTATTGGGAAGAGAGTTGGATTTACTCCCTTTCATTAAACAATGACCTACCTGAAACACAGGGTTTAGAAGACTTAAGAAAGAAGGATTACATGTAACTTGTTCTTACGTAAACTCACACGCACACAAACGTCTTAATCAAGAAACCAAGTCAGAAATGTGAAGGTAAAGGTTGACTGCACAACCTTAACTCTGCTTCTCCCATTAGAAAAAGAGACTCTGGCAGCAGCTTGTCAGCACTGCTGACCTGGCTGCTGAAAGAGTCTAGTCGGTGATGTAGCAGGGTTAAGGAAGGCTCCCTGCCTCCCATAGCTCCATGTCAGGGGCAACACAGGGAGAGCATGGAGTCACATGCCTCAAATGTGGTGGGCAGAAGGAGCTGGCCAGCAGCCAGGGTGGAGACTAGCAGGGGAGAGGAGCCTGGTGCCCACAGCAAAGGTCCATAACCCCCACATACCAGCAACAGCAAGGTAAGTGGAGCAAGGCGGCCCCTCTGCTTTGCATTCCGTGCCACGCTGCTCCAGCGAGGGAGCAGGACAGTCCCCACAGGTGACCTTGGGAGCAAAGCAGTGGGGATGCCTTCCTCCACTTATCCTGCTGCTGGTGGTGAACTGCAGCCACTGCCAGCCTTACTCATCAGTTAAAGAGAATGAGCCAAATATGAGCCTTATATAAATGGGTGGAACTTAAATGGAAGCTAATTTGCAACCTTAACTGATAGACACCACCAGGGGCCTACTGCAGTAAGTTTATAGAAAGAGATGTGTTTTCCAGGCAGTTAAGAAATCAAATTATAGCCATGCCACTTAAAGTTATAGACTTTGGGAGCAGAATTTTCAAAGGCAAAGAGTACATAGGTACTCTGTTCCTACGGAAACAAGACATTTTCAATAGCTACAATAGACTATATCAAGCAGAGCAAAAATAAAGTAAGTAAAATTTTAGCCCACATGATAGTTGCTTAATCACACTATTAATTGAGAGAACAACTCTGTGTAGGCTGAGATTACACACAACATCTATATTTTTATACATGAAGACAACATTTTCGAGTTAACATTAGGTGAAGAATTTATCACATCCACCTGACCTCAGCACTCAAGATTGTATTATGTATCTCATAATATTGGTGATTTTCCTCAAGCTTCCTGGAATGATGTAATTTAGGGATGTTAAATATCGGTTAACTGAATAGTCAAGTAACCTCATGACATTTTATTGATTAGTTGACTATTCTGTAGCTCCCAGGGGTGGAGCGGGCAGCCGCTGTATTAGAGGCAACAGCGTAAGGTGCCAGGCAGGAGCTGGTCCGCGAGGGGTTCCAGTTTAAAAACCAGCTCCCATCATGACCGGCTGCCTGTCATCCTGTGGTGCTGAGAAAGAGGCAGTAGTCCCTGTCTGGGGAGAGGAAGAGGAAGTCTGAGCTCCCAGACCCGGCGCAAGCCAGAACTGAGCTGGGTTACCTGCCTTCCCGGCTCTTAATACACTTTAAATGCAGAGCTGTAGCAAGGATAGGTCCCAGACCTGTCGCAAGGCAGGACTGAGCCAAGCTGCTGGCCAATCTGCTAAAAAATGCACTGGCAGGGAGACAGGGAAAGTGAAATACGTGTAGTCTATAGCATTAAGATATAAGCTTTTGCTTATCGGTTAATCAACTGTACTATTACATCCCTAATGTAATTACATGAAAAAAAATCAAGACTTTAATTTCAAAAGGGAAAAAAACATAACCAAGTTTCTGGCCCTCCTGTTTGCAGAGAACAGTGTGGATCCTTAAAGATTCCAAAACTAAAAGTCAAATAAGAACCCAAAATGCATTTAATTTTACTTCGATTTTTACATCAGTCACATGGCTGGTGGGGAGGAGGGTCTGAATCATGATATCTGAATGTGTGGAACTGGCAACACTGATGTACTTAATATTCAGTTGCCTGATGCAATTAAGTACTGTTTCCTAAGCATTCATGCTATTCCCACGGCACTCTACTCTTAAGTAGAGGCAAGCTTCAGTTGCACTGTAGTAATGTTATCTACTTGCAAGGCAGAATTAGAAGTGTTAAGGGCAACTACCCATCATCTGATGCTGCCACTAGATTTCTTAAAGAAATCACATAAACAGACCACAACTAACAGGCTGTCAAACATTCTATGGAGAGGACTGACGTCCATTTCTAATCATGGCCTATGGCAGGAGCACACATTTAGGACTACGTGCTTCCATCTTTACATACCTGATTTCCCACGGATGTCAACGAGAAGTTTGCACAAAGGGAGGAACAGTAGACAGCCCTTATACAGTAGCTAAATTCTTAGTTACCTGTCCAAGACTGAAAAAGTGATGGAGTCCTGTAGCACCTTATAGAACAACAGATTTATTAGAGCATAAGCTTTCGTGGGCAAAGACCCACTTCGTCAGAAGTGACATGCATCTGACAGAGTGGGTCTTTGCCCACGAAAGCTTATGCTCCAATAAATCTGTTAGTCTATAAGGTGCCACAGGACTCCTTGTTGCTTTTGCAGATTCAGACTAACAGGGCCACTTCTCTGATACATGTCCACGACTGTCACACTCATGACTCAGTGGGAAAATATGCTCATCTTTAGGACCACTGCTATTTTCAGCCCTTTGTATCTTTTCCCATTCCCTGTCTTTTCTTTCATCTGCATATTCCTCCCAGAAGCAACTCCCAATAATCACCCACTACTTTACTCCCATGCCCTTCCAACCACCCCCTTCCAACTATTAAAATGATTAACATTCAAAGAGCTGGTGATATTTAAAGGGTTACCAGTAGGTTTTGTACACTAGTACAGGATTGGGCATCCCTGGGCTGGAGGCAGCTCACCAAAGTTAGCTCCTGGTGGGCTGCCAGACACTGTATTTCAATGAGCTGAAATGGGTCTTACATTTATAGTAATAAGTTGCTCTGTTGTAAAAATCCTGCCTTCTAAGTATTTTAAACACAAAAATATAGCAAAGACATTAAAATAATGTTTTGTTCACGATGTTGGAAAACTACATGATTTTATTTAATGCAAAGTAACAAAATCCATATATTTAATAGTTATGAGTATTAGTTAACATTGATATCTTGGCCATTGAAACGGCCTGTCATTAACAACTTTGAACAAAAATGTACATATGATTCATTTAAAAAAAAAACCTGCAGGTTTTTTTTAAAGTTGCACTAATTAATTCCCATGGGATAATTCCTTGTATTTGGACCATTGGAGGGGTGGGGAGGGTAGGGAAATCACTCTGGTTCAGAACATTTTCAGACAAGACCATAAAAGGATATTCAGTCTATTCAATTTCTAATTAAATCAGGGAAAAGGTACTGTTTAGCATTAAGCCATAAACAAACATTCCATTCAAGTAAACTTTGTCCTTTAGATTGAAAATTTACAACCATACTACAGCATCCTTCCCATATTAAATCAAAACTGACCATAAAACAATTATTTTTACGTAGGTGTGAGTGTCATAGGATGTTACACTGCAGTGACTTTTGGGAGACCCAGTTTCCAATAGATGAAAATACTGCCAGCATTGCAGTCAGCCAAAGGATTAAAGTGATTTGTTTGAGTGACCCCCTCTGGCTAATAATGAAGATGCAGGGGAAGTAGAGAAACGTTTTTCTTCCTGGAATGAAAGACTGTTGTTTCTCTACTTTTTGCCTGCTTTCAAGTAACCAAGCATACGTTTTCTACATTCCAGACACAGAGCAAATAATGGAAGTCTCTTAGCAATACAGATTTGGAAAGTTTTAGCTTTAGCTAAGTAAAGAAAACCTACCAGGATACTGAAGTTGTTTTATTGTGTGCCTTTCCTGAACAAATTCTGTTTTCTAATCCACACTGAGATGCTTTTGGCTGACTATATTGCTAGCCAAAAAATACTGAATAACTGCAAGAAACAAACTAAAGCACCATAGAAACAATAATATTTTTGATGTTAGGATGCATTCTAAAATCTTTTAAAATTCCTTACTTAATGCATTGTATGTTTAACTGCCAATGAAACCTTTCTGTATATCCTGGGGGAATATTCTAAATGAAAGTTGTAAAACTGCCTGGATACTTGAACTTCCTTTTCTATATGGTCTTCCTTACAACTTTAGTTAAAGCAGGAACAAGAACTCCACTAACCACCATGAATTTGTCAAAAGTAGTATGAAAGAGCACCAAAATGCCTTGCATATTGGTGTGTAAAACCTGGATTTTGTCCATGGGCAACTACAGCTCAGCTACCTTTGTACCAATATGACAGACCTCTAGCATTGAAAAGCTGATGGTGGGACTTTATTCTGATATTCAATGTGCTACAAAATTCCAGGAATTTTGGGAGGAAAGACTACACAGTAGGCAGCAGACCACAGAGAGTATGCTAGAAATCTGCCCTTTGGTTTGAGGGTGGGGCTTCTCACTCCAGGAAATCTGTGTGTCCCAGATAAGTTATTAGGCAATGTGTAGTTACAAGCAGACTGTTGTAAACTGTATCCCTGCTGCCTCTACACTTGTAGTTTTCTCCAAATTTCCTATGATTTCACAACCATTGGTAAGAGAACTAGTAAATCAGATTGTAGCTGTGAGTGTTTTAAGAGCATCATCCAGACATGTTTTGAGGAGGGTTAGAAAAATAAAGTGATTAAAATGCCATGCCCAATCTATGTTAGACACTTCCACTGCTCTATCCGTACCTATACTAGAAACAATGTACAGCGGGGGAAATCCACTGATGGCTTTGAGTTTCTCAGCTTCATGTGGCCCAGACTCCTTGCTTCATCTCAGACTCATCCTCTTTCAGCTTCTTTTGGACTATAGCAATTACCCACTGTTTTTAGTATGAAAACTCCCAGCTTAAATATACTGCATGCGCCTCCTGGATGCTCAAATCCTCTCAGCTCTCATCACTTCAGACTCAGCTTCTAAAGTCTGCACTTATCGCCTTGCACTTCTCCCTATCACCATTTCTGTTTCTCTTAACTGCTTCCCCTTCCCCTGTTAAACAAGGTTCGGTGCCAATTCATTTCCTAGGAACTGTTCTAACCCTAACCTATCAACATATCCCAGTTATCTGCATTCAGGTTTCCCATCCTGTTGATCCGAGCTTAAAAACACCTTTTTACAAATACTCCTGAACTATGTTAAGATATTCAAAACCCTTAGTCAACAGTTGAACCAGCTCCCCTAGTTCCATTGTGAAACAAGCCTTATAGTTTAAAGAGCACAGGAAAAAAATAGGACTAATCTTTTCTTAGATTATACAACAAATAATATATTCCAGCAACTGAGATATGCCTTATGCCCCCAGCAAAGTCAGACTTTATAAATGGTAGCACTGAGACTTACACTATTGGAGGGTCCTATATTAAAATGTAGTGAGCAGGGATGTATCATTTTATGTATATGATAACTGAAGAACTACACAAAATACATTGCAATACAAGATAATGCCACACAGTTCACTGTACTCTCTGTATCTTGCCAGACTTCACAGTGCATATACATTTGACAAGATCATATTGCATGCCAGAAGATGGTTTTATTAAAAGACATAATAGTGAATTCTAGTCTCCATTTTGAAGAAAGTTTAGAATTCAAGACAGACACTTAGTTACTGTCTTTTTGTAAAATCATTGTTGCCATGTGACATTTCTTTTTATCAACAGCAGCTCTTGTGTTAAAAGAATTTAGAAACACTGCCATCTTGTGGACCTACCTTTAATTAGATCATTGTTCTCTGCTGTTCCTACAGGTGAGTCAAATTATGACTGCAAGTTGCAAACATGACAGATTGGAGGCTGGATTGATTAACCCAGTGTCCAATAACTAATTGAAAATTTAACAAAAATTCCAAACAAAAACAACAAACGGTTCCTTATCAGATATGCATTGTTAACCATGTACAGTACCATTTGTTCTAGCTCTTTTCCTCCATTTTACATTGGAAAGGCTGCATTATTTAACTGGTGGAGCTGTTAATGAAATAAAATGAGCATTGGAGAAAGAGTATAAAACAGTTTTCTACAGAATTCCTGAAACAGGAGAGAAGGAGAAACAAGGAAGAGGAGAGAGAAAGAAAAGGGAAGAAAGGGAGAGAAAAGATTACTCCCCCACCTGTGGATTCCCTCTCCAAGGAAGCCCCCCTGGCCCGCAACACTTCTCTTCCCTTCTTTATTCCCCACACATTTGCATTTTTTTTGGAAGCAGTTGTCATTTGTGGTGTTAGCTGTAAACTCACTGCAATTAATTTGCATTGCATGGACACTACTACTTACAAAGACACCTTATTCTGTCTTGTACCTATTTATTCATGCATGGTAAATCTTGCTACAAAGGAATTTCAGTAATTACTGGTATACTGAAAAACCACTTAACTGTTGCTTTGATTACACTTATCTTTTTAAAGAGTAGGGCAATGCTGAATGCAAACCCTCATTCCTTTTGTAATAAACTTAAAACAACAAATAGTCTGGTAGCAGTTTAAAGACTAACAAAACATGTAGATAGTATCAAGAGCTTTCATGGGCACAACCTACTTCTTCAGATGACCAGTGTGTTGGATGTCCAGAACTAACAAATAGGGGAGAAAGGGGGGGGGGGGAGGAAGAGAACAAAACAACATACTGTACATTTTATTACACCATAGAAGGAGAAAAATAAAAATACTTACTTTGAGCATCCAAGCACTTTCCCTGGTTGCTGAAATGAAGTATTCCTTGCAGCAATTTGATACTAGAAGGAAAACATCACAACAATTAGCTCCAGAAATAGGAAAATAAATAATGAATCGCCTTTGTCTATACAGGACAGGCAGCAATGCAATAACCACGTCTCTTAAAACTGAAGCAAGAGGAGAAATCCTTCCTCACAATATCTTAATTCAGCTGAGTTCACACAATAGCACAGTGTCTGGTACAAATGCATAACAATCATATGGGTCTCCTAGATAGTAATAAATCTATTAAGTATTTTGCATGGCCACAGTCATAGTTTATTCATAGTTGCAAGTCAGATTTTTCCTTCTTGATTTTGCCAGGTTTACTGGAGCATGAATGGTAATCATAATAAATGTATGAGCAAGTAGTGGTCTTCCTGGCTATGACCCACTTAAAAAAGTCTACCATTGAGAAGTATGAGCAAAACAGACTATATTCTTGTTAATGGTACATTATGGTGCAGTGGCTGCCCTTAAACTTTTCAGTTTTACCTTATGAAGCTACATAACGTTATCTCGACTTATGTTCATGTTTCCCATAATTTATTTTCCTATATACAAAGGCGGCAATATCAACGATATACTGAACATACTAACAGCATTTAATTGCCTAAGCTAAGGAAACTGGGCATCTTTTGATGGGGACCATTGCATGACTAAGTTTTCCTATATAACCCTTAAACACTAATGGTTAAGTTGCACTCTTAGGACTCCAAGTGGACATTAAACGTTATTTCATTTCCTCTTCATAAACTAAGAGCATGATTGTTGCCTGTTTAATGAAATCTTCTATTGAACATCATCAGTATGCTAAACACAGTACATGAAGAGTGCATTTTACTGAGGTTCTGTCCCAAATTTTATGCCCTCTAGACTCCATACTTTCACTTAGTAGACCATTGCAGGTGTTTTATGAGACTGACACTCATTTTGAAGTCATTTGCCTATTAAGGAACCTACCTACTTTAACACCTTCTACTCTGGTAAGCCAGTGAAGAAAAAAAACACCAAAACAAATGGCTATGGGGCAGAGAGGAAGCTGGGAAATAAAGAGGATGGGAAAGCAAAAGAACGCTCAACAGGAAGTGAATACTTTTCTATGTAGTTCAAGTTTAATTTTGTGAATTTCAGAAAAGCAACTGCAATGAACCAAGCACATAAGAAAAATGGTCAGGTTATAAACTTTTGAAGGCAGATGTCTTAGAGGTTTTGTAAAGTACAGGATATGCATACTGGTCTTAAGAACTTACTGCATTTTTTAAAATTTTTATTTAAAAAAATTCAATCATTTTTTTAAAAGAAAAAATGAAAAAGAACAGAGGGATAAGAAGGGAATGCAGGATAGATAAGGGAGGGGGGAAGAAAATCAAGAAAATGAAACAGAACAAAGTGAGAAGAGGGGCAGAGAACACAATATACAGTAACTTGTAGTTTTATATCCTCTACATTGCTGTATTTCAGGACTGTTCAGAGATGAAGTTATGCAGAAAGCTGTTAATTCAAGCAGGGTAAATAATGGAGCTAATTTAAAAGTCGGTGTCCCCCACCCTGCGCTGCTGCTTCTATAAGAGGCAGGGGAGATTGCTGCAAAGCTGCCTCTGCCTGTGGCTGTTCCGGCAGCAGCCCCTGTCCCGCAGAGGGATCCCAACTCCCCACTGGGACCCCCTGCCAACAGGGGCTGCTGGACCCAGTGCAAGCCGGGACTGAGCAAGCCTGGCTCAGTCCTGGATCATGCTGGATCCAGGAGCTACCCCTGCTGCCGCGCTGTATTTTAAATGTAGTAAGAGCTGAGTGGGCAGGCAGCTCGGATCTTACTACATTTAAACTGCAGAGTCGCAGCGGGGGTAGCTCCCAGACCCAGCGCGAGCCAGCACTGAGCGCTTTCCTTTATCAACTAATTCTGTAGTCCATAAAAATTCTATCAACTACACAATTAGTTAAATACACCATTCTAAACATCCTTCGAAGGAATTGCACTTTATCAACAGGAAGTCACCCGAGCAGGGACTGGAACATGGATCTCCCAGGCAAGTGCACCTAGTACTAGACTACTGAGTCACTATTTCCTGGCCCAATAAAAAATAGTCATCATGAATGACTATGAATGGCAATGAATTCATACATAATTTCAAGTCAATCAAAACTGCATTTTTCACAAGATAAGCAATTTGCCATTTTAGCTCTATTGATTCAATTTGAATCAGGTGGCTTTTTTATTTGGGCACGTATTTTTAAGAACTTTATGACTCAAGGGTGGGTATTTTCTTCCAAGTTTCAACCCCTGTGTTCTGCTTCTGTCTCTCAGGGACTGGATGCTTCCCATCCTATTAAGTAGATTTCCCCCTCCCCAAAGCACTGGGAATTTAATGCTACATGATGCAATCCTTACAACTTCTTGTAATGCAAAGAGACAGCAGCTCTACATGCTAGAAAGTTTCCTTTCATGGTTTTGAAGGTCTCCACTTTTTGCAAAAAAGAAAACATGATAATTTTTAGTATCTGGAAAGGAATTTTAAAGGGACCATATTTGTACAATGAATGACCAACTGCCCCATCCATAAAAGGTTGCAGAAATGGATAAATTCAGGATATGCCTCACTGCAGCAAAAAGGTGTGATTGTGGTGTGGCTAGACTTACATGAACTAGACTTGATCTACAATAGAACCTCAGAGTTATAAACTAAGCATTTAACCACACCCCTCATTGGGAATCAGAAATATGCAATCAGAGCCTTGATTGGATACAAAATTGCTATCTGCACCCACATCTGCAAAAATGATCTGCAGATATCTGCAATGATATCTACGGATGCATTTATAAAGTGGGTATCTGTGGATTTGCAGGGCTCTAGCAATTAGGCAGCAGCAGAGCCAAAAATGCAAATACAATACACTACTGTGTTAAATGTAAACTTAACAAAATAAAGGGAAAAAAGATTTGATAAGGTAAGGCAAGGAAACTGCTTCGTGCTAGATTCATTCAAAGCAAGATGGTTAAAAACAGCATTTTTGTTCTGCATAATAAAGTTTCAAAGCTGTATGAAAGCAATATTCAGTGTGAACTTTTAAAAGAACTCCCATAATGTGTTGCTTGAGGTTATGAACTTTCAAAGTTCTGAACAACCTCAATTCCTGAAGCTTGATTGTAATTAGCTAGCTCAAGTAGCAATAGCAGTGAAGCTACAGCTATATGGGCAGCTGTATTGCCTATGCCCTGCCTATCAAGGAGCCCTGGTTACATACTTGGGCTGCCACTACCTCTCCTGAGATACTTCTTGGTTATTGTTTCTCATGGTGGCTTTGATGAAAGCTAGCACGAGTAGGTCTATATGTGTACCAATAATACTTTCAGCTGCAGAGTGGACATATCCTCAGTCATAGCATGAGGTTCTGTACAGGTAGAACAGCAGCAGCAATTGTAGGAAAAGAGCTGAATTCAGTGTGATCTTCAACTTTAAAAAAAAATCACAACAAGGTATCCATGTTTGGCTCAGATCAATTCAAAGGACAGACACTGACAGACTGCACATCTTGACAATTCCAATAAATGGCAAAATTCTCATGCTCCTTACACATTACTAATGAAATACATTTTATATGATTATTCTGATTCGTGTCCATTATGCTAATTTCACATTGCACAATGGCATGAAAAAAAGGCCATGGGCTGCTAAAAATTTTCCTCCCCTTGTTTACAAAGCCACCAATAAATCTGAGTTACAGTAGAGTCCGGATTATCTGACCTTCCCTAATGCGACATTCCGCTTTATCTGACAGCCAGATAAACCCTGAGGTGCCATCACGCATGCAGCCTCCCCAGCGGAAGAGGCTCCAGCAGCAGCCCCTGAAAGCAAAACTAAAACCCCGCGCTATCCCCAGCCGCCTGCCACGTGACCTGGCCCATTTCTCCTTCTCCAGCTGCTGACGTCCCTTGAATTGCAGCGCACGGCAGGCGATTGAGAGTCCAGTCTGCAGGTCGAAGACGCCTGCCGGCACCACTCGGTCCCCATTCCTACCTGGCCCCTTCCCTCCCTGCAGCCCCTGGGCGCAGGCTGGGAGAACGGCCCTGCTCGCTGCCACGTCGCTTTGGGTGCTGCAGGGTGGGAAGGGGCCAGGCAGGGATGGGGACCGAGTGGTGCCAGCAGGAGCAGCAGTAGCAGCGCCCGGAGCGACTGGACAGTGAGCAGGGTCATTCTCCTGGCCCCCGCCCAGGGGCTGCAAGGAGGGAAGGGGCCAGGCCACCCGAATCAACTACAGGTAATTCTATACTCCATATTCCGACGTTTTCGTTAATCCGACCACCTATTGGTCCCGTTTAGGTTGGATAATCAGGACTCTACTGTATTAAAGTGTTATGCGCCCTTAAATCCAACCTAATAGAACTAGGACAAACCTAAACAACTAGGACAAACATGCACCATTCCTCACAAGTGCTTGCAGCCCTTACCTCTAAGAGGCATCAGATTTCCTCCCCACAGAGGAGGTAGTCACCCAGCTCTATCCTTTGGAATACAATTTCTTTTTGCTGCCTGTTACAAAATGTAGATATGCTTGCCAGATGGTTTAAAAAAAAATACTGAACACCCCCACCCAAAAAGGGAAAAAATTCTGTTGAAAAAGGGAAAAATAGGGGGGCGGGGAAGAGACCAAAGTTGTTAAGCAAAACTTGCACCGCTCCCTTCAGTTTGGGGCCACACACTAACCCCCAATGCACCCACCCCTCCCCCTGAGCCAGGCTCCCCAGTCACCCTATCCCAATGCACTCACCCTTCCCCCAGACTCAGGCCCCCTCTAGTGCCCCCCCATCCCAATGCACTCACCCCTGCCTCAGGCCCCCTGCAGCATCCCCCATCCCAGTGCACTCACCCCTCCCCGTGAGCCAGGCATTCTTAGTACCGGGAGCGCCTCCCCCCACCACAGAGCCAGGCACTGGAGGAATGGGATGGCCGGGTAAGTTAATCTTACTTCTAAAGTTGCTGCTCCTGCTGCCTGGCCGCCTGTGTAGAGGGAGGCATAACGTGGCCAGCTCCCGGGTCTCTGCTGGTCACGTGGACCAGAGCAGCGTGCACTCTGCTCCCACCCCAGCCTGGCACTCCCTAGCGTGGCGCCCAGCAAGTTCCCGCTACTGCCCCCCTTCGCTACAACTCTGCCATGCTCCTCACTCGCCCGCCCCCACAGGCACAGCAGGGGGAAATTGTCCCTGCTGGACTTCTGTCCAAGGGAAGCAGGAAATACTGGACATTTCACATGTCCGGTATTGTGAAATGTCTGGTAATTTCTGTTTTTTTTTTAACTAGACAGAGCCCACAAATACTGGACTGTCTGGGTAAATACTGTACACCTGGCAACCCTACATGTAGAGAGAATACAGGGATCCAAGGCCTAAGCAACTATGAATGAAGATCACATTTGCACTCTCATGAAGGCCTAATTCCCTTCCAAAACAACAAGTAATCCTGTGGCATGTTAGAGACTAACTATATATTACAAACACATACATACATAGAGATAGATAGCTAAAGAGAGACTGAATCGTGAGCTTTTGTGGGCAAAACCCGCTTCTTCAGATGATATGATCTTGAGAGATCCCTTCTAATTCCAATCCCTTCCAATGCTTTATAAGCTTCCGACCTCTTTCTGTAAAGGCTTTATGACACTATAGCTTTCAGCTGGGAAGTTACCAGAGATCTGGCTTCAGAGTTAACTGATGTCATACTAATATTAACAGAAATTACAAGTATTGCCAACCAGTTCACTTAGTATCTATAGAAATGGTAGGCCTAACAGAAGTAACTGGGTAGAGGAGATTAAGAATAACCCAAAATGGACAAACTTTGTAAATATCTAATTTGGTAACAAGCTGCCACACTTTGCACAACAGTTATTTCTTCCTGAGGTTTCTTCCCTTTGCCACTTTTAGCAACCAATGCTGTTTTTTGATCATGTGAGCACATCTCCCCTCTTGTTATTCAGTACAGAAAAAGTAGAAAAGTGTCATTTCACTTTCTCCTGTCACACTGATTAAAGTCTTTCCCACTTGTATTTTCAACGTGTCTGATGTCTGTTGGCTTCTACATCTTGTGTGCAATCACTGCATAAGCATGTTAAGTGTTTGTCTGTAATAGGCTGGCTAATCTGGTGCTCCTGCACAGAGGTTATACCAATGGAGCATGTTTTGGTCTGTTTTTACCACTAGGCTGTCTACTGTTTGACAGTTGGGTCTAGTCATAGAATAATCATAGAATCATAGAATAATAGGACTGGAAGGGACCTCAAGAGGTCATCGAGTCCAGCCCCCCGCCCTCAAGGCAGGACCAAGCTCCGTCTACACCATCCCTGACAGATGCCTATCCAACCTGTTCTTAAATATCTCCAGAGAGGGAGATTCCACCACCTCCCTTGGCAATTTATTCCAATATTTGACCACCCTGACAGTTAGGAATTTTTTCCTAATGTCCAATCTAAACCTCCCCTGCTGCACTTTAAGCCCATTACTCCTTGTCCTGTCCTCAGAAACCAAGAGGAACAAATTTTCTCCTTCCTCCTTGTGACACCCTTTTAGATATTTGAAAACCGCAATCATGTCCCCCCTTAATCTTCTTTTTTCCAAACTAAACAAGCCCAGTTCATGAAGCCTGGCTTCATAGGTCATGTTCTCTAAACCTTTAATCATTCTTGTCGCTCTTCTCTGTACCCTTTCCAATTTCTCCACATCTTTCTTGAAATGTGGTGCCCAGAACTGACACAGTACTCCAGCTGAGGCCTAACTAGCGCAGAGTAGAGTGGCAGAATGACTTCACGAGTTTTGCTTACAACACACCTGTTGATACAACCTAGAATCATATTTGCTTTTTTTGCAACAGCATCACACTGTTGACTCATTCAACTTGTGGTCCACTATGACCCCTAGATCTCTTTCCGCCATGCTCCTTCCTAGACAGTCGCTTCCCATCTTGTATGTATGGAACTGATTGTTCCTTCCTAAGTGGAGCACTTTGCATTTCTCTTTATTAAACCTCATCCTGTTTACCTCTGACCATTTCTCTAACTTGCTAAGGTCATTTTGAATTATGTCCCTATCCTCCAAAGAAGTCGCAACCCCACCCAGTTTGGTATCATCTGCAAACTTAATAAGCGTACTCTCTATCCCAATATCTACATCATTGATGAAGATATTGAACAGTACGGGTCCCAAAACAGACCCTTGAGGAACTCCACTTGTTATCCCTTTCCAGCAGGATTTAGAACCGTTAACAACAACTCTCTGACTACGGTTATCCAGCCAATTATGCACCCACCTTATCGTGGCCCTATCTAAGTTATATTTGCCTAGTTTATCAATAAGAATATCATGCGAGACCGTATCAAATGCCTTACTAAACTCTAGGTATATGACATCCACCGCTTCTCCCTTATCCACAAGGCTCGTTATCCTATCAAAGAAAGCTATCAGATTAGTTTGGCATGACTTGTTCTTCACAAACCCATGCTGGCTATTCCCTATCACTTTATTACCTTCCAAGTGTTTGCATATGATTTCCTTAATTACCTGCTCCATTATCTTCCCTGGGACAGACGTTGAACTGACCGGTCTGTAGTTTCCTGGGTTGTTCTTATTCCCCTTTTTATAGATGGGCACAATATTTGCCCTTTTCCAGTCTTCTGGAATCTCCCCTGTCTGCCATGATTTTTCAAAGATCATAGCTAAAGGCTCAGATACCTCCTCTATCAGCTCCTTGAGTATCCTGGGATGCATTTCATCAGGACCTGGTAACTTGCTGACATCTAACTTTCCTAAGTGATTTTTAACTTGTTCTTTGTGTATCCTATCTTCTAAACTTACCCTCTCTCTGCTTGTATTCACTACGTTAGGCACACCTCCAGACTTCTCGGTGAAGACCGAAACAAAGAAGTCATTGAGCATCTCCGCCATTTCCAAGTTCCCTGTTACTGCTTCTCCCTCCTCTCTAAGCACTGGGCCTACCCTGTCCTTGGTTAAATTAGTTGTAATTTAAGTATGAATGAAATTGATCAGATTCCTGAACTTGTATTAGAGGATGGTTGGTAGTTTCTGCTATATCTATTATATGCCCCTTTGGATACTTACCTTTACAGCACATTTTTTTCGTCAGTGAAATTTCTCAAGCTTTATCTCTGCCATAGCTTTTTCTTAAAAGAAAGCTTATTTAAGTAAAATTGTCAGTGTTTGGTTTGGTAGAGGTAAAAAACCCACTCTTTCCCATTTAAGAAATTCTACTGATGCTTCTTTAAGTCATACCCATTGCAAAATCTACTACAGTTACAAACTTAATGTGGGGAGAGCTCAATGAGAATCAGCAGTTAATGGGTTTGGAGTTACCAGTGTTATAATCCTTCAGAATCTGGTAATTGATTATTGCACCATAGAAAATTTTGCTTAAAGATGTGGTCTTGGAAATTCATTACAAATAATTCCCAGCAAGCAGTGTGCCACTTTCAAAGTTATTTTAATACATTTAAATGTTCCCACCTTTACAACTACTAGCCTTATTGAAGCAAATCAGTTTGATAGACTTGAAGGTAAGTATTTAAAGTTTAAGCAATTCCTTGGGTCACATAAACTGATACTTCAAAATATATCATCACACGCATAAATTTAGTTTGAGATTCTAAGACACGAAGCCAACTTTTCACCAATGGCTGCAAATTAAGATTACAACTATGTAGTTTACTGGTAACAATGAAAAGCACAAATCAGCTTTGGCTGTATTGTGTGTTATGGAATTGGGAATTTATTTTGAAGATTTTTTTAATTAGTTAGTAGTTAAGCACTTAATAAAAATCAAATGATAGGCAAGTTTGGCCTTTAAATGGGTTGATGTAAAAATGCCAGCATTGTACTCCAGAGAACTGCCCACTGTCTGCACCTGGAATCATCTCATCTATCCAGAAGACTGCCTTGTAATTAAGGCACTAAACTGATATTCAGGACATTCTATTCCCACCTCAGCCTCAGTCTTCCTGTGCAGCCTTAGTTTTCCTTGACTCACATGGATATTGTGAAGATGATTAAATTAATGTTTGTGAGGTGCTTATATACCAGGTAGAGCTATAAAAAATAACAACTGATTTAGTATCTGCTGATTTTAGTGATGCTATTTAGACTTGGTGTCTTGCTGAGATAGGAGTTGGATAGTATT
The DNA here is from genome assembly GCF_049634645.1 of Pelodiscus sinensis. Classification (NCBI taxonomy): domain Eukaryota; kingdom Metazoa; phylum Chordata; order Testudines; family Trionychidae; genus Pelodiscus; species Pelodiscus sinensis. The sequence goes on from NC_134712.1 coordinate 70,559,673, forward strand.
CCTTCTTGTGTATAATAATTGTTTGCAAGTAAACAATTACACGTGTACAAAGCCACTGAACACAGACACTACAGATGCCAGAGGACTTAAAGACAGAATGTTTACATAGGTGCGACAGATTATATGATGGTCCAGTAGTTAGGGTGCTCACTTGAGACTCAGTGACCTGCTTTTGTCAGAAACTTCCTGTGTGACCTTGGGAAAGCCATTTAGTCTCTCTGTGCCTCACTTCCACATTTGTAAAATGGGAATAGTGGCACACCAAGGACACCATTTTCCCTTTCCACCCATGACCTCTGAAATTTCCCATATTCTCCTCATTGTTAGTTGTCAGGGAGATAAGTCATTCAGGGAGTCAACCTGGTAAATTGTACAGGGAGGGTGAGCAGAAAGATTGGGTGTTCTTCTGGAAGACAAAGAATGTCATCAGCCAATACATTGCAAGGGTGCTCAAGCCAGCAGTTGTATGAAAGCACTGGCATGAGTTTCGTGTGTCTACCATTTTCTCCTTTTTGATTTTCCAATTTTTCCCTAAAAAAACCAGGGGGGGAGTCAGGCCATTGATGCAGCAGGGGCACCAGGAGCCATGGCCCCATTACTTTTAGAAGTGGAAGGTTATGCCCTGCCACTTTTTACCAATGGTACGGGCAAGCAATGTGGGGTGAGAGGGCAGGGAGAAATATGCAGGGGTGGGAATTTTGGGAAGGAAGAGGCATCAAAGGGCCAGGGCCAGATTCAGCCTCCTCCCTCCCCTGCATTGATACCAAGAATGTTCTCTGAAATTTTGTAATGGATTAGGTGTGGCACTCAAGATTATTGCCTAAAAACCCATACGAGCCAGCAAACTGAGTCTCACATCTTTGCAAGCTTGTCCAATTACATAATGAGCAGGGAATATAAAGTACTGATCATAGGCATACTTTGGCTGGCTGAACCTTTATTTCTGATGTGATACTAGAAGAATAAAACTCAGTTTGACTTTCAGATCTCAGGCTAAATTTGGAGACCTGGAAGCTAGAAAACGTTTTTACTTGAGGCTATTCATAGACAAAAAGGAAACCTCAATGCCATTCACAGTGTGACTTTTCAGAGTAGATTCATACTTTAAAGTTAAATGTGTAGCTTTACTCCACCTCTTTGCAATTACAATAGACTAATTCTATTATCACAGCTTCCAATATACATATGTATTAGAAGTTGGAGAAATGGATCAAGTTTAGCATAATGGAGAAACATGTGATAACAAATACACAATGTAACAATGAAGTAACATTGCACAAGCAAGAGATGAGGAAAGTGAGTTAAATTAAGGCTGTCTGCTCAAACATCTTGGCTTGACATTACCTTGCTTTGGAGAACTTGTATTTAATTGATCTTTGGACTGCACCTGTGAATGGCAGTGTTCTCTCAGCATGGCAGTAGTGCAAAACTGGCATTGACTACCTCCTCCTTGGTCACTTTACTCTTCAGAGTAGCACCACTGAACATAACATGCTGGGCTGTGCTCAACTGAAAACACTTTCACTCTCTTCTAATGAATGGTAAAGTAAAGTTAAGAGAAAGAGCCTGAATTAAAATCCCTGCATGAGTTTTCATATCAGACACACACCAGATCTGCATCGGCCCATTCCTCACTGCCTGTCCAGGAAAGCTCTCCCCAATCTCCTCTTTCAAATCTGTTGTAAAAATTCACTTCTGCATTGTCCATGAAGAGTTCAGCAGCCACAGCTATTTTCCTCTTTACCTTTCCCAGAGGTTCAGACTGTTCTGTGTTCTTGCCAGCGTAAGAGCACTAACATCTAAAAAGGATGGAAGGGTTCCTTTGGACTCGCACCTACTGTTAATGCACACACAATGCTTACTACTTGTTAAAGGTTTTATATACAATACTCAGTAGGCCACAGTACCTTTTATTTATAGACAAAGCTTTTCATATTCAGAAAGAACGCTATGAAAACAATACAGGGTATATGAAGTAAAAACTGAAAATCCAGGAAACTGAAAGACGGTAAATATTACCATCATGCCTTTCTAATGCATCCTTTCCACCACCCATATATGCTTCTCTTCAGAGTTCACTGAATTTAAAAAAAAAAATATGGCTAGAAAAACTAGAAAAATAGCATTGTCCCTTTAGCCCAAGTGATTAGCCAAAACTCAGGGCTTTGAAGGGTTTTTACTGTTAGGGAGAAGAAGAGGTATATTTTTGCAGTAATCATATTTGTTTTTAAAGTCCTATTTTCCTGCATATAGTAGAAACAAAACAGTAGCAGGCAGTTTCTCACTCAAAAATTTGCCAGTTTATCACTCCAGTGAGTCGGATGGCTAAACACCTTCCCCCTGCTTTCTCGGAGGGTCAGACTCAGAACTTTTCCAGGCAACCTGCAACAGACATTCTACCCTTTAGGATTGTAACCAGGTAAACCATTCAGCCCACAGAGTTAGATCCTCTTTCCTGTTGTCCCTCATGGCACATGTGAAATATACTTTTATATCAGTGTGTATTTCTGATATCAGTGGAAAGGTTCCAATACATTTAGGAAACCAAGTTGATGATGCTTTAAAAAAAAATCTGATTCTGTATGTATGAAACACAAGCCACACATTTTTAGTACTTGAGTGGTGAGCCTGTACCAGATCATGAACATCTAGCTGGTAGTGTGCAGAACCACAAATATCAAGTGATGCCACAGTAGAAAAATCCATCTCTGGAAACTATTTTGTTTTTGTTAGTTTAGAGCACAGGAGTGTGTGCATTATAAAAAGTATCAGAGGGGTAGCCGTGTTAGTCTGAATCTGCAAAAGCAACGAGGAGTCCTGTGGCACCTTATAGACTAACTGAAGTGTAGGAGCATAAGCTTTCGTGGGCAAAGACCCACTTCGTCAGATGCATGTCAGGAGTCCTGTGGCACCATGCATCTGACGAAGTGGGTCTTTGCCCACGAAAGCTTATGCTCCTACACTTCAGTTAGTCTATAAGGTGCCACAGGACTCCTCATCGTTTTTGCATTATAAAAAGTTATACAATTGTATCCACCTGTCTTTAATAGCTCTTCATGCCATAATAAGTTGCTTCATTTCAAAATGCTTCACCAGTGTTTAAGTTGGAAATGAGAGCTCAGTCAATTGATTTTTATTGAGAATTGAGTTCTCAGCACCTTGCAGGATGACTCCCTATTTGGTTTGCTCAACACCATGTGCAAATTAACTTTAGAGCTGGGATTAGAATTCAGTCCCTCTTTCAGGCTCCTGCTTTGAGCACATCTTTCTCAGGACTTCAGTTTTTAAAATGTTCTCTCTATTAGCATGCCAATGTGACTAAAAGAGTTGTAGATATCAAATCTTCTGTGTCTCTGCTGCGTACACAGCAAGTGGACTGAGGGCTCCATCCCACTGTCTGCCTGTATCTGGAAATACACCCTTTTTTGTAATTTTGCCAAACAGTTGCAAAACCATCATGAAGCATTTTTCTTTAATTTGTGTAAAACTTCTGATGAGACAATCTTTGTGAAATATTCCTCCTCACAGGAGTTTTGTAAATGAATATACGTTTAAGCCTCTTGGGATGTTGTCCATCCACCTGTTGAGGTGAAACAATGAGGTAAACAGAGGCAGTACTGACTAAGTCTGAAAGGATTTTATAAGGTTTTCTTTGTTTAAAACAAAGAGTGAGGCTTAAAAAGGAGGTGTTCCTTTAAATAAAGTTTCCTTTCATAATATACAATACTAGCATATTTCCCTACATGTTTATGTGTTGCTCATCATCACAGTTCGAAAGCACTTAATGATAGCAAATTATTCAGCATTTAATAAAAGATCCTATAGGACTCTTAGCAAAGAGCTTTCAGAAACTGATGTTTTTTCCCCTCAGAAATACTGGAAGAGTGTTTAGCATTTATGCTTCCAAGGACTTGCCACAATACTGTCAATCTAGTTAAAATGTGGTGGTGTCATCATTCCTCAGTGAGAAATAACACAATAATTGGACCATGTCACATGCTAGAAATAAAGATGATTGTATTAAACAAAAATGTGACTGATTAATATAATTATAGGGAATTAGAAGAATACAACCACACCTGTGCAAAAGAGACTGATGAGATATTTAAAAGGTAGTTAACTTTCCCTAAACTGTTTGTACAGTCATGTAATTTCCTCAACCCCAATCTTGCAAAATCCTTCAAAAAGCCATTAAATTGAAAGTTAGAACTATTAAGAGACCTAGTTTATCCCTGCACCAGTGCAAAAAAATTGCTTCTCTGAAACAAAGGCTGCAAGCCCAGGAATCATGAATAACATTAAACCAGTCAGCATGAGAGCCATGGTGAAAAAGGAATGTTCATTAGCAGATTACAACTTCAGTAGGATATCAAACATTAAGGGCCAGTTTCTGATTCTCACGGTCAGAAAGAGCAACAGTCCCATTGACTTCATTGGTAGTAACTCAGCAATAAGGTCCTAATCGCTGTAAGCCAAAGTATCACAATCTAGTAGCACTCCCAAGATAAATGGAGTTTAAAGTTATTTAAAGTATCCCAAGAGAGTTCCTTAAAGGACGGCTATGGTATGGGGTACCAGTTATAAAACAAATTCCACCCAGTAACAGTTTCCAATAACCACTGCATTTGTGAAATATTCTGGTTAGTCCGTTTCTCATGAAAACCAGCTTGTGTGACTACTCTGCAAGTGACAGAAGTTGCAAATAAACATCAACATCTTAGATGGGAAGCTACTTTTAATAAATAAAATGCCTTGTCCAAGCTCTCAATTCCTAGACAGGGTAGATGAAGGAGAAATGAACACAAGATGACATTTCTTAACAATACACCGTAAGGTAAAAAATTAACCTTTGCATTTTTATTTCTTCTATAGAACTGATGGAAACATAGTATGATCTGCAATGCAAGCAGCAAACCCACAAGAGGTTTTTCCTTACTCATTCATAGGAAGTACTGTAAGAGATATGCATTCCTTCCAGCCCTTCTGTGTGACTTATTGTCTTGACCAACAAAAAGCAGTACCAGTAGCTATTTGTTCCTTTCAAATACAAACTATAAAGCTACTATCAGTCAGACAAACATTTCTTGTTGCCCAGCAAATCCTCAGTTCCATAAGCCACACAATCACTTCCTTGTCACTTAAAAACTGCATTAATAGTATTTATCTGACCATGTTCATGGTCTACACTACTTCTACAACCAGTATTTTTCGAACGATGTACATGCAAAATGGGTCACAATACATACTTACATTAATGTGGCCTTGAAATATTTGACAGAGTGCGACTACACTGCAGGACTTAACTCAAAATAAGCTACGCAAATTGAATTGCGTCAATTGCGAGGCTTATTTCAAAATAGGGAGTGTCTACACAGTGCTTATTTTAAAATAGAGCACTCTTCCTCTGACTTCCCTTACTCCTCGTACAATGAGGGTTACAGGAGTCCGAGTAAGAAGTCCTCCAGCTTGACAGCATTTTGACACTGTTTCGAAATGACTGCCTGCTGTGTAGACACGGACTAAGTTATTTTGGAATAACGCTAGTTATTTCGAAATAGTGTTGCAGTGCAGACATACCCATACTCTTCAGAGGAGTTTCAGGTTAAAGAACATTTCACCAGAGAGCTGGGTGATTGGTTGGCATACCCATTTTCAATCATTTATATCCAGTGATATTCAGAGTAGCACTAAATATTCTAATAGCCTTGTTCAGCAGTTATGACTCAATTTCCATGAGATGCTAGAAGAGTAAAATTTCAGGCTTCTACTTTGTGATAGAACTATTGGCTAATTTGCATGGCTAGATGAGAAAAGACACTGAAATAACCAGAATTAAAGTTCTACAAAATACCATTTCTAGTGCCAGTCTGCAGCAAGAGACAGGGGATGTTGGCTGATATTTTAATCTGGCATTGATCCCCATAATTCTATGACTGTCTCAAACACCTCTCCAGGGAGAGTAAAAAGGTCTCCTTAGTTTTTTATGTTGCTGTTCTTCGAGGAATACTCCTTTGGAATCTTTGGTTTGATACACAAGACTCTGAGGTGACAGTAGAACATATTTGCCTTTCCATCACTAATACAATCACTGGGCCAATGATTTGATGAGGGACATGAAAAAACCCCTGTCTCATGCAAATATTCTGGCTATAACAGTAACATGGTGATAAGATTCTTTATGTTTTATATACAGCTGGTTTGAAGCACATGCAAAAGCTATTATTTTAGATGAGTTCAGTGACATGAACAAAGTTTAGTTCAAGCTTGAATCCAGACCTGGTATGATGACAGTGATGGGCAACCTGTGGCCTGAGGGCTGTACGCAGCCCATCAGGGTTCCATGTGTGGCCCATGAGACATCTTGTTTACTGTTGCCCACATGCAGAGTGGCCAGATTCCACTGGTTTCTGTCCAGGTAGGTTCCCCCCCTCACCCCGGCAACTGATATTACTAAAGTGACACACATGAAAAGCAAGGGCATGTGAAGTGAGCTGATTGCACACAGCATTGACTGTGAGTCATGCGCATTCAAAGTGCTGCTATGATTCAGCTGATGAACCCCACAAATTCTAAGTATGCAAGCACAGTTAGCAAAACTACCCTCATCTGGGAGACTCTCTTGATAATGGCAATATTGCCACTAGGGGGAGCATGACAGACTTGCCAAACCCCTGAGCGGGGGCAGTTCCACGCTCCCAGAAGGAGCAGGGCTTTGTGTTGAAGGGGTAGGGCTAGGGTAACCAGCCCTCAGCACTGCCTGGAGTGCACCATGCAATCTCATCCAGCACTGCAGCCATTTAACAATTTTCTCAATTTCCTTACCTCAAGAACAAGGACTACAGGGCAATGTTTCCTCTTAATATTTTCCATCTGTGTGGAATAAATTTTGTTCTGTGCACCACCAGTAGAAACACATGCTGCTTGCTGTGGTCAGTTGGGGGCACTCTGCCAATCAGCTGGGCGGCACCTGAATCTCTCCTGGGTGGCTGCCCAAGTACTCAGTTTACAGGGAACTCTGCTCCAGAGTTGCTGTGACAACATACAACACTTCAGAGATGAAGTTCATTAGAATGCACACAAAGCCCTCCAGAGGCTGAGGGCCTGGCATATTCCAGACCTCTAGGCTTTTGGGCAATTGTCCCTCAGAATTGTTTTAACTATTGTTAACCATGCATCAAGTCCAGCAAAAGCAGCTGGACTGTAGCAGGAGACTTTGGAGGCAGAAAAGCCTGAATCAGAAAAGTTTGGGATCCATCCCCAGAAATTCTCAATAACCTTTTCTATTGTCTACAGCAGTAGTCCCCAACGTGGTGCCCGCTGGGGCATTTATGTGCACCCAGCTAGTGACCAGGGCTGGCCTAAGCCATTCTTGTGGCTCCCACCCCCGGCCACCCGGCAGCCCCAAAAGATTGGGGACCACTGGTCTACAGATTGGCCCACAACATAGCAGTATGTTTAATCATAAGAGACCGATGTTTCCTACAATGAAGGTGGGCAGGACAAGAAAACTGCTTTGAGGGTCCACTCACAAACACTAAAGCCAACTCTCCTTGCTTGTATCTTTGGATAGCAAAATAATGTGAAGGGCAGTTAGATAGTAGTAAATAATGCATCTTGTTCAGGATTGTCCATGTTGACAAGCATTCTTTCATATTTCATTGTTGCTCTTTGATAGCACATGTGCAATATATTATTATAAGCTAAGTTTCCCCAGGCTATTTATTACTTAGCAAACAAATCAATTCTCTTTGGATTTCTTATAATTACCTTGGAGGCTTTTTAGAATCTTCCAAGCTGCGTACATATTAGTATTTGTATTTTGAAAGTAATTTTTTGTATATTAGATGACAATTTATCAAATAGGATTATGAATTTACATATAATTTCAAATATTTTAATTTGAAATTGGCTTTTAAGTCTGCAATTAGCAAAGACAGAAGTGCTATCATGTTAAACAGGTAACATGACAGTACAAAGTCATAATCCAGTTTCTCTCCCAGATGAATGGGAATTGGGACTGCATTAAGCAAACATTTTTCTTTACGTGAACTTTCTTCTGATGTTAAAACGGACAAATTTAGTTTATTTTAATTCCTACATTAAATTTCACACTGCAGATAACAGAAGTCAGTGTATCATCTATATCTAAGTTTTCAAAAGTTATGATTGATTCTGGATTACACAATTTCAGAAAGCTTAACAGGGCCTGGCATTCAGAAAGTGCTGAGAATTCATCCTCAGAGGTACCTTAGATCAACCTGAGACAAAAATTCTGTCCTATATACAGAGCATGAAGCAGAAGGCATCTAAGCACTGACTAAAATAAGATACCATTCAATTTAAAACAGCCATAAACAACCTCACTATTGGGAAATGCAGCATCAAGACAGCTGGAATAAGAACAAAGCCAACAGAGCTTGCCTGCATGGGATTGTTATGCTATTAGACTGGTACTCCACCTTCCTGCCTATTGACATTTTATTTTAACTAGGGGACTGCTCCTGCTGCTCGCTATGCTCACCAACTGCCCTCTGCGGTCACAGAGCCTGATGACATCATTCTGTCATGTAATCATCATTCATGCTCAAATTCGACACTTTACACTTAAGTTTGAATAAAGACTAATTATCTTACCCATTACAAAGATAGCTTCCCCAATTATCACCTCTAATATCATTAGCTTACAGACATTTACCTCCCATTTCCTCCCCCCCTCCCGCCCCCCCCCCCCATCTCCCTTCTGTTCTGAAATTTGATTTGTCCTTTTCATATATGTTCATTTTTTTAAATTGTATCCTTTGGTATATATGCTTGTGACAATTTTCTTCCACTATTTGATCTGAGGAAGTGGGTCTGGCCCACGAAAGCTCATCACCTAATAAACCATCTTGTTAATATTCTACTACAGAAGGTTATACAACAGAAGTTACTGCTATTCGGGCATACCTGCAGAATGAGCGAAAAGTTAAGACCCTGGTATTCAACATAATGGATGGTCCGAATAGGAGAGGCAGACCCCACAGAGAATGAGTAGATGATATAGTAGATTGGTGTGGAGCTAGTCTACAGAAACGAAGCCACTTCGCACAAGACAGGGAAAGATGGAAGGAAATAGCGAGGGAGGAATCAGACACCAATGGGCGTTGAGCTGAGGTTGATGATGATGAATAATATGCTGGGAACTTGGCAAGACAAGTAGAAGATAAGTCTATTTGCTAACATGCTTACAATTTGGATTTCAGAATAATATAAGCCAGAGTAATGAGTGACAAAGAAATACAAAAACTACTTCTTCTGATGTGGCAACTCACAAATGAAAAAAAAAAATTGATTAGTCCTAGAGCCTGTCACCTACTTAAAGAGCACACTGCAAGCAAACCCATCACAAATGTCTATGTTCAGATGCATGTTAATCTTTATTCCCAAAGTTCCTGTGGTATAAATATTCTAGGTAATGAAGGGCAATGGAATACTAATGGGGTGGCCAAGGCTATGTCTACACAGCGGTGTTATTTCGGAATAACTGACGTTATATGGGGATAACAGCGAGTGTGTCTACACGGTAAGCCCTTATTTTGAAATAATGGCGAGCTAGAGGACTTCTGACTGACTCCTGTAACCATCGTTTCACAAGGAGTTAGAGAAGTCAAAGGAAGTGTGTTCTTCCTTCGCTCTTCCTGCTGTGTAGACAGCGCCAAAAGCCGAATTAAGCTATTTTGACTTCAGCTACGCAGTTGACATAGCTGAAATTACATGTCTCAATTCGACTTTTGCCCTGCCCCAAATGTGTAGACATGCCCCAAATGTTTCCATCAAAAAGCAAAGACAGTTTTAAGTATTCATAGATTAATAGGACAAGTTTACACTTTGAACTGGGGTGTATAATTCCCATCTTGGACACATCTGTGCTAGCTTGCTAAAAGCAGTGTAGTTACAGTGATGGGAGCAGCGGGAAGGATTAGCTGTCCCCAGCACATGCCATTCGGAGACTCTGGAGACACACTGAGGCAGCTAACTCCCTGTTGCTGCCACAGCTACACTCTAGTTTTATGAGCACCCTAGTTTCACTGTTTCTGGTAAGTAATTAAGAGGGTGTATGGAATTACACCCTCAGCCTGAAGAGTAGACACACCCATAGATTATAAAACCAAAAGGGAACAATGGAATCATCTAGTGAAACATTCTGTAAGGCACCGGACTCAAATTAATTCCTGTAGGAGCTAGAGCATATGCAGACTGTACCTCCTTTAACTGGGACTCTTTAGTCTGGCAACATCCGTCGTCCAACAGCAGAGCTGGAGCCTGGCATCCAGCAGCCCAGGCTGGCATCTTGTGGGGATGGCCAGGGCTGGCAGCATCAGGCCTAGCATCAGACAAGCCCAGCTGAACCAGAGGCAGGTGGACCAGCAACAACACAGAGGAGTGGTTAGCTAGGATGCCTATGGCAGGGAACTTCCCTGGGGCTAACAAATTCCCTCATTGAGGACAAGTCAGGCCCCAAGAGTGCCAGATCAGGGAGGTCCAACCAGTATTTAGGAAAAGCAACCAGTCTTGATTTAAAAATTGCCAGTGATAGAGAAACCACCCACAACCTTTCGTAAATTGTTCCCCTAGTTTATTATTATTAAAAAGTTGCATGTAACTTCCAGCCTGAATTGGCTTAGCTTCAGCTTTCAGCCACTGGATCCCTAGGATACTAGTCTACTAGACTGGTTAGTAAGTATGATAAGGGGCTGTTTAATCGAGTTACCCCTACCCCTTTTCTTTGTTAAATTAAGTTGTGTCATGGCGGACAGCAGAAGACTTTGGCATCTGGGGGAGTAGAGGTGCCTGGTAGCTGAACAGCGTAAGGACTGGGACTACAACTGAAGTCTAGAACAAGTCTCTGGAGCAGCTGAAAATGTTTTCAAGCTAGAATGAGGAGGTTTTGTGCTCAGATTCTGTTTTCTTAGGAGGAAAGTTTGTCAGTCACTGGACATTACAGAAAGATTTGGAACCTAGGACTACAGGTGGTGTTCTAGACCAGGGGTGGGCAAGATATGGCCATGTGATGTGGCCCATGGCCTGCCCTGCCACTCCTAGGACAATTGAGACCAGGGGGCAGGGGTGTACATGAAGTCTCCTCCCTCCACCGGGGAGGCAGGGCACCAGAGGGAACCACTAGCTGTTCAAAACAGATGGCAGTTCCCTGTAGGCATTGCGTGCCCTGGCAGGAGACTTTGTGCACTCCCCCACCCCCAGGCCAATCAGGAGTGGGGGAGTGTGCAAAGCGTCCTCCAGCCCTGCCAGGGGCACATGCTACAGAGGGAATCACCCTTTTCACCTGAGGCCTCGCCCCTTTCAGGGCTGGCCCGTGACCATTACCAAAATTGGTGAAGTGGCCCTTCCTAGAAAAATTATTGCCAACCCCGTACTCAACAGTGGAGTGTCTGGGAACATTTGGTAGTGTTTGTCATTGATAGGGGATGTAAGAGGATTTATTGAAGGAGGTCAGGTTGAAGATACTTATGTGGCAATGACAGGAAAGTGATGGAGTTAAGAGGATGGATAAAAATCAATGATTTAAAAAATAAGTCTTTATTTTAGTATTTTTTTTTAAAAGTCCAATTTAATTTCTCATTTAAAAACAGTTACAATTACATCTCATAACATACCACACATACACTTACAGTCTCATAAAAAATGAATTAATAAATCTAGTCTGTCCAGCTAACTACCAGCTCTCACTTCTTGAAAGTTCTGAGCTTTCAATTTCTGTTTCTTAGCAAACTAAAAAGTAACGTGCAAAGAAAGAGAAGCTGGAAAGGATTGTTTTTGTTCTGTGCTGCTAGACCTTGACCAAGCACTGCAGAGGAGTTAGTTAAGACATCATCTTAGAGAGATTATATATAGGAAGGGTCTGAGGCAGCATAGAAAGGAAGAGTGGACTAGGAAAAAAAAAGGGAAGACATTATTCAGTGCACACAAAGCTTCCTATATTCCCCCATACTTTTTGCCACAGAAAAACTGTCATGGCTTCTGGGTGTGACACACTATCTGGGAATATTTTGAAAAAATTATTTCCCTCAGTGAAAAAAAGAGGAAGTGAAAGCGTGTCAAGCATACGTAGTGCAAGAAAAAGAAGATGCAGAGCCTAGTTGTAAGAATGAAACATCATAAGGAAAATTGCTTATTGGGAGAAAATTACGTGGATATGGCTGAGTGGTTCAACTGGTTAGTAACTTAAATAATTCACTTTTGCAATACATCACTTCAAGATTCTCTCAATGCCTTTAAGTACATGAGTTGACAAGTAAATTCCCAAGCTACTTGCTTTGTTACATGTTGCTAGAAAAAGAGGTTTGACTTAGCGGATCCTTATGGTTTGTTTAATTAGTTAATTAGGTTTAAAATCTATCACTTAAGTATACGCTAGAGAAAGCTGTAGCAAGATAAATTTAAAGCTGCCAATTGCCACTGAGTATCATTTTCTTATTTTATATTATATTAGAAGAATGTGCCCTCTGTTTGCTATGCTCACCTACCCCTCCCCCCCGCCCAGCCACTTTCGCGTAGCTGAGAGCGCCTGTTGATGCTGATGGTGTGATAACATCATTCTGTCGCCCGGCAGAAACAAACGTCAGCCGGCAGGAAAAAACTTTATTTATCTAACTTCAGCATAACTCAGCTTTTCCAAGGGAACCCCATTCTATACTTGTTTTTCCTCAAAAAACAGAAGTCCTGTGACTTCAATGGGGTTTACTCCAAAATTAAGTGCACAGTAAGTAGAGTCAGTCTTAGCTTTCTGGAAACTTGTTTAAAATCAGGTTTTTTTGGTGATTTAAATCGCCTGGATTTAAATAAATTATTTAAATCAGGGATGAGAGCCACGGGGGTGGGGGGGAGGGAGAGCCAAACACACCCCACCCTCAGCCTCACTGATGTGGTTCTCAACTGAGGAGAAAGACACTCCTCACATTCCCCTCACACCCCAAAGCCTAAGGAAGCCTAGGTTAGTACATTTTGTGGGACCCCTAACATGTAGGGTGGGGCTAAAATGAGGGGTTCAGTGTGGGGGAAGGAGGTAGTTGCTGGAAAGCAGGCTTGGGGTGTGGGTGAGAGTGCAGGAGTGGGCTGGAAAGGGAGCCCCAAGCCTCAGAGGCCAGATCCAGGCAAGCTGGGGGCCACATTTCACCCCCAAGCCTTAGGTTCCCCACCCTGATTTAAATAAATAATCCTGATTGAGAGCAAGGTAGGAATATTTCTGGTTGGCACACTCAGGTGAGATCAGGGATAAAGAAAAGAGGAAGAGCAGAGCGCATAACTCTTGCAACATGCTGAAAGATTGGGCAGCTGCAAGCAGATGAAGTCAGGGTTGTTTGCCAGAATCTGCATGCAGGAAGAAGTGGTATGGCCATAAGAGTTACATGGGAGGCACTGACAACTGAGTGTATATAACTGGGAAACAGTGATCATGGTGGAGCTGATTCTCCATTCATCCTGCCCTTCCAAGCAAACACTGGTATTTTCTTCTAGCCCAGGAGTGGTAGAAGGAGCCTAGTAGTAGGCAGGCCACAGGTGCCCAAACCTTGGCTCTGACCCTCCTCCTGGGACTTTGCCCCACCACCTACTCCTTTCCACCTAAAGCCCCTGTTGCTTGCCCTTAAAGTCAGTAAAAAAGGAATTTATCATCCATGGCCACTTGGCCCTCTGTTCCAGCACCCTTGCCTTATTCTACAATATTTAGTGGGCTCAGCCACGAACTAATTACAATGTAAAAACCAGCTCAAGTTTTGCACACAAGAGTGGTACGTTGTATTATGGGGCATTCAAAATAAGGCAAAAGATCATTCTGTACAGTGTTTCCCAAATGGTGCTCTGAGGAAAACCCCAGGGTTCCGCAAAGTGAAAGTAAGGGCTCCTCAAGAACCCAATCACTCCCCCACTCCCACTTAAAGAGACAGAGGAGCCTGCTGCCACTCTGCATTTCCAAAGCCCCCTCGGGACATTCATGACTGCATTTTGGCCCCCAGGTCTCCCTGGTCCACTCCCCAGTGGTGTTTTTTTTTATTTTGTTTTTTGACACCCCCCCCCCCCCCCGACAAGTTTTCCTGGTGGTGTTTTTTTTTTCCTGCTTGACAAATCCCCTCCGTTCTCCCCCAGCCCTGCTGTAGGGGTTCCTCAAAATTCTTCTGATTTGGAAAGGGTTACATGGCCAAATAAAATTGGGAAACACTATTCTACAATATACAGCAAGAGTTTTATTTTACAAATGGCTGTATCAGAACATGGTAGACTAGCACCACAGCATAATTCAGAAGCGATTGAGTCACCACGTTATTGTAAACTAGGTAGAGCAAAGTACCAAAGAGCTCACAAGCATTTCCTTTTCCACCCACAAAGACTCCCATTTCTATTAACAGGCCCTTACATAATCTGTTTTCAGTAAAAGAAATAAATTGTTTATCAAAAGGGGCCAAGTCACAGGCTATTGTATGTAGTAGTACACAAAAATACTGTTGTAAGTCAAGTCAAAAGTAATCAGATGGTTCAGGGAAGCCAGGTGGATTAAAAAGCACTGACTAAGCTACAATTATGTAATTAAACACAAGACACATGGTATAACCCAGGTCTAACAACCAACAAAGACAGAATAATCTCTTTCAGTCACAGGGGGAGGGTGTTGTGAATTAGACCTCATTTGTTTCAGATATTCAGGTAGGGCTTGTGGAAAATAGAATCCATTTGCAAGATTATTATGTTAAGAGTGTGGGGTATTTTAAAACTTAAATTTTGCCCGAGTTAGCTTAATAGAGAGCAAGTGCTATGGAAAACAAAACTCAAATTCACATGGTAGAGAGAGAAAGTATAAATCCTTTAATATACTGTGTAGAAGGAAAGCCAAGTTGTATTTACTGCCATAAGATCAAAGGGCAGATAACTATTTTATAATAAAAAAATGAAGTGGTAAAGCAGGCTCCATGACTTACCTTGCATTGCTGACTGTTGTAGGATGTGTTTAGAGAGATATTTAAAGAATCATCCCCACTGGAGGATGATTTATAATGTTTTGGCATGAGTGGAGGGGATAAGGAAGTAGGATAAAGAAAACCTCAGTGCAAAACACTCAAGTTACTACTAACTTGTAGATTTTCCCTCACCAAGACACCTCCTTTTATTAAGGTGATTGGCAAGCTCCACCCCCCCCCCTAATCACACCCAGAATATGGCAGCAGCTGTCAAAAGATTTTTAAGGAGTCATTTAGGATTGTGCAAGCTTGTTATATATTTGAGTTACCAAGGGTGTGAATTAATGTAATTTACATTGTGTTTTATGGTGTGTACATATTCACTGGGGCAATTTGGGAAGTAATACTCATTTTTAGGCTTGATTGCTTTGCAAAAATCATGCAAGTTAGTGCTAAACTGTGGCTGTGGCTATTGCTATCTCGAGTAAGTTTTATTGTCTGCTAACTTTTAATGAGCAGGTATGTTCTTTTAAAGAGGAACACTATCCTGATCACTTAATGCATTTGTTCACTTTGTGGTGCTTCATTGTCAACCTCAGTACAGTGTGGAAGGGATCCTTGTTAATAATCTCATATCTCTATAACCTGTGATATGAACAAAATCACTGATCTATGCTGTTGAAACACTGCACTGAGGTAGAAACTTAACTAAGATGGCTATTTTTGGTCTAATTTAACCATCTATTATCAACAGTAGAATTTTATGTGGTTTCAAGATGACTAGTCACCAATACTATTGTCTTAAATTAACTTCTGTATTCATAGCCTTTTATTTTGACTTTGTTAACTTTGTGCTTCTGTTGAATTAAATGAGGTCATCCTGACACTTCTGCATGGGATCTGGTGTGAAATCTGAGTTCTTGAGCTGCCTGGCAGGATTCCAGCCACGCTTCAGGATTCTGACTATGATCTGGTATGCTTTCAAGGGAGTGATTAGGTGATTATGTACTTGTTAACAGGATCTGCACAAGTAATGGCTGTTACAGTCAACATGTCTGATCTTTCCTTCTTCACACGAAGAAATGAATTTTGTTTCTGAATTTGTAGAGCCATCAGCTCAGACTCCTCGAAATTCTTTAGAATTTCTTTAAATAAAGCTAAGTATTAAATGAAAAATATGTAACCTTTCTCAGCAAAAAGGGACACTGATTGTTTCACTGTAAATATTAAATTGGCCATTACAAATTTAATGAAAACTCCAATGTGTGTTTTTAGCAGCAGCTCCCTACATTTTGACCCTCCCTCCAGAAAAAAACATTGACTCAAAATGTCAGTTGAAAAAAGAAGAAATCCTCAAGACAACAGGAAGCTCTGCTATGGTACTAACTTTCACTATCTCTAATGTTTGGTTTAAGAACATAAGAACGGCCTTACTGGGTCAGACCAAAGGTCCATCTAGCCCAGGATCCTGTCTTCTTACAGTGGCCAATGCCAGATGCTCTAGAGGGAGTGAATAGAACAGAGAACCTTCAAACAATGCCTTTCCTGATGCCTATTCCCAGCCTCTGACAGAGGCTAGGGACACCATTCCTACCCCCTGGCTAATAGCCATTGATGGACCTAACCTCTGTGAATTTATCTAGTTCTTTCTTGAACCCTACTACTTGCTGCAGTTTCTACTGCACTGACAAAGTGATGCCATTTTTGAACTATAAACCTTATTTCTTATAGCATATTCAGCATAAATGAACCAGATGTGTCTGTCTGTGCCTGAACAGATTGATAGTTTGGTCTTTTTTGATATCTGAATTATGAAATTAATTGGATTTTAATGAGCTCTAAAAGTAGTTCACTTTGCTTAAAGATTGCTTGTTGCTGAATGCTAATTTGGGAGAAGACCGCATCCTATTGAGCTGTCCCCTGCCAGAAACTGAGCACAGAGTAAGAGAGAGGAAAATGGGTATATACAGTCAATGCAGCTTCCCAGATTGCACTGCAGAGCTACAGTATTTAAACTGCTAATTATGAAATCTTGTTTTGGTAATTTGCCCTTAGTGTTAATAATGTGAATGAAATTTGATAAAAGGAAGGCATATCTAGAGGTTAGGATACTAGCCTGTCATTTGAGATGCTAGTTCAATTCTCTGGTCTACCACAGTCTTTCTGTGGTCCTGGTAGAGTGGCCAGGTATCTGTTTTTTGACCACAAGACTTGGTTGAAAAGGGACCGTGGCAGCTCTGGTTAGAAACACCACCTATGTTGTGGTGCCAAGGCAGGCTTGTCTCTACCTGTCCTGGGGCACTATGCTGAGCGCTGGAAGCAGCCAGCAGGTCTGGATCCTAGGTGGAAGGGGCCACTGGACTCTGTGCACTGCCCCCACCCTGAACACTTGCTCTTCACTATCATGGGCTGGTTCCCATACCTGTTTACCTGACAGCAAAGGTGCTGGCTACAGTGGTCACCTAGGTACTGTGGGATATCCTGTGGAGGCTAAAAGGTTTAAAACAGCAAAAACTTGTCTTCACTTGCACAAAAGCATCACTGGTAAGAGCTGGGTTTTCTTTTTGCAGTGAAACTTCTGAGTGTCACCGCAAAAAGGTAAGTGTAGATGCTCCCACAGATTTTATGCATCAAAGGACCTTTTCCACTTTAAATGACAAGTGTAGACATGCCCTTAGCCTAAGCATGCACTACAATAAAATCTAACATGGGATGCTATTGAAATCAGTTTGATTTTTTTGCTACCTATATCCCATTCAGAGTCTATAGGATTAAGTGCAAAACTTCCATGAGCAGACCAACATTTGAAGACCATTTAAATCAGGGGTGGGGAACCTAAGGCCCAGGAGCCAGATGTGGTCCCTGGCTTGCCTGGATCCGATCCACAGGGCTCAGGGCTCCTTCCCTTCAGCAATGGGGAGCCCACACTGGCACTCCAGCTCCCACTGCCCCCAACCCAACTGATTTTTTTTGGGGAGGGTCAGCGGCTTCTGACCCTAGAATGGTTCTTACCCCTGATTTAAATCTCTAATTCTGAATTAGAACAAAAACAAATTTCAAAACCTTGAGAACATTCACAGAATGGAATTTTCTGGCCAGCCCTATTTATAAATGCTTGTTTGAACACCTGATGTGAGTGCTCCTATACTTCCAAACTTACTACTTCTGCAATGAGCCCAGCCCAGAAGAGTTATGGTTGCTGAAGTAGGGCACTGGCAGCATCAGATGTACATGTGGTGAAGGGATCCCTGGAACTGGAGAATGCCGAGGTACAGAGAGAATAGCATCTGAATGTTTATGGTAACTTTTAAAAGTTACCAACAGTCACATTGGTCAAGATCTTACTCACCACAATCAATCTCTGGGTTAAAAGCTCAAGTTATACAATCCTCTCAAACAAGCGAAACCCTTAGCTAAAGTAAGTCACTAAACAAATCTTATGTACCATCAGTGCCTGGTATTTCTGAATTTTTAAAAATACTTTAACTATCAGTTAGTTTTAATATAATCCTACCACTTTAATCTATTGATCAGTAATGGCACTATTAATAGTTGAACAGTTTGCGGTTGCCATTAAGCCAGCTAGAAAGATTCCAATGTTTATTATGTTATTCAGCATACTGAGTGCCAGGAGTAGTTATCTTGTTTTGTTGAAGCAGTCTGGTAACTTGAGTTCCAGTTTCAGCAGTAAGTCTGATGACGTAGGAGCTCTGAATTAAAAATATCCCCTATACACCTAGTCTATTTAGAGAGTCTCTTGTTTGATCTGTCCTTGATTGATTAAATTAGCTGTCATTAACATTAATGGAGTCTTAATGCATGTCAATAATGCTTCCAAGATATTTAGAAGGGAGGCCTATGAGTGTGGTGGTGATAGTGGGAAAAGTATTTATTTGCCCCCCACCCACCGAAGTACACAAGATCAAACTTTTGCCACCATAAACGATATTAGTATTTGAGCATATTGGTGAAAGTAGCTATCTTGTCATCTCTGACACTGACAGTTCAGGAACCCAATGGAAAACTAGACTGGTTTTACTTACTTAGATGCCTGTTTCATCCCTAAAATGTGAATAGGTCATTTCTAGTATTGTCAGTGTTGTAGAAGCATTGTTGGGAATAAGTTTAAAAAACTCTTCTCTTGGGTCAAGTATCAGAGGGGTAGCCGTGTTAGTCTGAATCTGCAAAAGCGACGAGGAGTCCTGTGGCACCTTATAGACTAATGAAGTGTAGGAGCATAAGCTTTCGTGGGCAAAGACCCACTTCGTCAGATGCATGTGACGAAGTGGGTCTTTGCCCACGAAAGCTTATGCTCCTACACTTCAGTTAGTCTATAAGGTGCCACAGGACTCCTCGTCGCTCTTCTCTTGGGTGTTGTGCTGCTGGTGTTCTCTACTGCTGGTGTAATGATGGTGTAATTTCTCTGCAGGATTTCTAGGATTAACTTCAATGCCTACCATGATGAAATTAGATTTGTTGATGCATTGTATTCTTTCTTATTCTGAACTTTTCAGTATCCACTGAACTGAACAAAACAGATGCTGTTTTCCTTCCATATGAGAATATTTTTAATATCAGCACTGAACACAGTAAGGGTGTGTCTAGACTACAGGTTTTTTTCGAAAAAAGTGGCCTTTTTAAAAAAAAAAAGTCCCCTGCGTCTAGACTGCCACTGCATTCTTTCAAAATTAAATCGAAAGAATGCAGTGGTTTTTTCAACTGCGGTAAACCTCATTTTATGAGGAAGAATGCCTTTTTCGAAAGTGCTCTTTCGAAAAAAGGTGTTCTTGAATGCAAACAGGACTTTTTCAAAAGAGAGCATCCAGAGTGCTTGGGTGCTCTTTTTCGAAAAAGCGGCTCACTTTTTTTAAAGAAGTGGTTGCAGTCTAGACACTCTCTTTCGAAAGAGGCTCTTTCGAAAGATTCTTTCAAAAAAGCTTCTTTTGAAAGAGGAGTGTAGTCTAGACTTACTCTAATGTACAGACTGCAGAAAGCCAAGGAGCAAGCAAATCACTCTTAATGAGCCAGTCACTATTCTCCATAATCATAGAATCGTAGAACCATAGAATACTAGGACTGGAAGGGACATCGAGAGGTCATCGAGTCCAGTCTCCTGCCCTCATGGCAGGATCATAATGACAACACTCATTCTTTTAATGGTATATATTTAACTAGAAGATAAAAGGCTTTGTGTATGTTTTAAGGTGGGACTGGAATCTAAGGTTGTTAACAAACAAGTGGGAGAGAGTTCCCAACCTAAGGAGTTGTAAAAACTAAGGAAGGCCAGGGGACTAGAATATGAAACCATGTAAACCGGGTCTCTTTGGTCCAACAACATCTGCGGTCCTGTCAGACCATGGGTGTTCCGGGATCAGAGTCCCAGTGCAGTGCAATGGGGGGGGGAGGGGGAGGTGAAGAAACAGAGCCTGGCGCGATGCTGGGGGGAAGGAGGAGGGCTGGAAGCCTGGCTCAATGTGGGGGTGAGGGAGTGGGTGCCCATTGTATGGCCTAGCTGGACTGAGGCTCAGATGGATTTGGAAGGTGGGAGCTGGGAAGCTCAGTGCACAGCCCTGCTGGGCTGTGGAAAGGAGGTGGGAAGATGGTGTATGCAGCTCAGCTGGGCTGTGGAGAGTGCGGAGGGGATCTGGGAAGGCTGGCAAGTGAGCAAGCTGGGTTATGGGGGGCTTAGAGGGAAGACAGAAAGCACAGCACATGACCCAGCTAGGCTGCCAGGGGAGCCGGGAAACCTGGTGGGGCAGCAAGGCAGAGGGTGGGACTGGCAGCAGGGGAGCCAGAAATTACTTCCCCAGTCCAGCAAAATCAGGTCCCAAGGGTGCCAGACCAGGGAGGTCCACCGTGTAATTAGAAAGGAGCCTTGTGCAGAGTAAATAAAACAAGAATAGAAGGAAATATGTAGAGGTGTATAAAGTAGGACCGTGATGTTTGCCTGGACTTGAAGGATGAGGAAAGGGAGGATTATCCCTGCCTCTCAGATGGGGAAGATGAGGTACAGTAAAAGGTGACAGTATCTCTGGCACACCCAAGAACAGATCCAAGATTTTCTGATTTCCTGTCGGTGCTATCTGTAAAACCACCCTCCCTCTCATAAACAAACTGGAGTGCAATTTAAATAAAAGATGGCTACTACAGAAAGGCATGGTCTGTATAAGATTCCAGTGGAAGAAAGAGCAGGCCTACAAGCCATTATGGTCCACTCTGCTATTTCATATTGCCCCTTCTAAGTGTTGCACAATTGCAATATGTGCTGAGGTCAAAGGCAGGTAGTTTACTTTGAAGGGTTTTTTAAGTGTTTCACAACTAAATCCATAAATGGATTTACTTGACTAGAACAGTTCAGAAGTGTAAGGCTCATCTCTGATCACCTTAAGGCTCATCTCTGATCACCTTAAGTGTAACAGATTCTTCTCATCCCTCAGATCTGTGCAGGGAATCCTATTTCACAGCAGTTTACCAGTGTTGTGTGGTGTTTTCCATGGTAATGATAAATTGATAACTAATACAAACTGAATGCACGTGATTTCCATATGTTGTGTGATATTGAAGACTAAGATTTTTCATCACTACATTTTCATGCCTTACAATCTGAACAGAGCATGAATTATTACGGGCTTTTGGATGCAAATTTATACTACTTACCCAGAAAAATAGTTACTTCAAGAAATATTGGCTTCTGCTCAAGCTGCAGAAACTTGTGACAGTCTGCCCATCAGGCACTAGTGGTTGAAGGAGAGGCCTTCCCATGAAATATTGACTGACAGAATCTGTTTCTAAAATTTTAAAACGGCAGAATCCTAAATCAGAAGCCACTTATGTGCCCACCCTAAAGTGAAAATGGACACATACAGGCAGTCCCCGGGTTACGTACAAGTTAGGGACTGTAGGTTTGTTCTTAAGTTGAATTTGTATGTAAGTCGGAACTGGTACATATTGTAGGGGAAACTCTAGCCAAACATTTTTCCAGAGCTCAGTTTTATTCTCCCACATCTCACTTCCCTCAGTCCTTTATTCTCAAGCTGAGGTGTCTGCTGAGAAAAGCCGCTCCACGTCTCCGTGGTCTGCTGGGGGGGGCGCTAGCTCCGCGTCTCCCTGGTCTGCTGGGGGAAAGCAGCTAGTGCGGGGTTGCCTCACCCTGTTTGTAAGTAGGGATCCGATGTCAGTCGGATCCATGTAACCCGGGGACTGCCTGTACTCACTATCCCCATTTCTTATATGTAATAATCAACTTCAATTGAAGTGACAAGAACCTGTGCAGGCAGAATAATTGTTCCAGGTCACTAATGTATACAGCTACCCTTGTGGAAATTATCATGACATTTTTAAGTAAGATAGTAACCAAGATCTCAGGTAAGCCTCATACAAAGACAACATGTGTACCACCATAATGAAGCACTGTTTATTAATCACTCAGAGGGAATAGTGCTACCTAAAGAGTCATCAACACTACTTTTTAAAACCTGTGGATTTTTTTCAGCTGTCTCACAAATGCTGACCCAGCCCAACTGTTATGAGACAACTGGAAGGTGAATATGATAGAGCATCATTTTCCAGAGTTACCACTGAATACCTTGATAAGTTAGTTAAGTTCCTTTAAAAGAATTAGAAATGATTGTAAGAGATTTGACTGTGTAGAACTCACGAGGGAGGACGTTTCAAATGTGTTTCTATTTAAGAAGAAGAAGAAGTCTGGGGTACTTGTTACTTTAAAGACAGATGACATTTTGTAGCTAAAATTACATTAAGCTTGAAGGCCCTTTAAAGGTGATAAAAATTAAAATTAGAATATGTTTCAGTGACAATGAATTCAGTTTCCTACCCAGAAGCTTAACTAGGGATTAAGGTAGCAGTCAATTAAAACTGCAGTAGAACTCAGGGACTGTAAGCATCAGGTAGAAGAGACAAAGGTAAGCAATGGAGATAACTATTACAACACGAAACTAAGATGAGGAAACGAAAGCATGACTCAGTTTTAGCTCAAGGTAGAGTCTGATTTAAGGTTGGCAATATTAAACAAATCTGTCTGGCAACTAAATACTATCTGGCAAGAGCACTAATGAGAAGCAAAGATATTACAGAACATTCCTGTTCCTTATCATTGAAATTGACATAATGCAGGAAGAATTAACCTTGAGAGAAAAATCACCAGATAGATGGCCAACTGCCAAAACTTTAAAAAAACACAACTGCAGCTTTATCCATATTCAGCATGAGAAAGTTCTGGTGCAGCCAGTTAGAGCTGTTTGTCAAACCATGTAAAATTAAGTCATGGCACAGCCCATAAAGTGAGGTCACAGAAAAATACCTGTACATCTTGGGTGTCTTTCAACTTGGAGGAATGTAGGTATGTCATAAACAAGCACCTAGTCGTGTTGAATCCAGTCCTTCAGGGTACTAACTACCTCCTGTAGTGTTTTGGTCCTTTTACCTACACTTGCAGATTCAAGCCTGTTCTGTTTATACAGTTAGGACTAAGTTTTCTGAAGTGGCTACTGATGTCAGATGCCTAATTTGAGGCACTTGAAAGAGGCCTGACTTTCAGAAGTGACAGAAAATGGGTGTTCAGAAAATCAGGATGCTGAAAAATATCTCAAGCAAAGCACTGAAAGCACTGGTCAACTCTGAAAATATAGACAGTATGTCTATGGACCAAACTGCACCCTTACTCAGATTTCTGTATTAATGGTGAGATGAAATTTCTCTGCTCCAAATTACCACAAATCATGGCTTACTTCATGAATATACCTCTTGGAATTCATCTATTGCTACACCCTGCCCAATACTCCGCGGATGGATGAATCATGATCCTGCCTCCATCTCACAATCTTTGAGGTGGCTTGCGCTCCATGGGCACTATTAGGGATCAGCCTTTGAACCCAGGAATGACTATTGCCTGCTCCACTGTGAGGAGCATAAGGTGTAAAGCTTCCATTTCCCTTTCCTCCAATTCTGTGAGAAGACCCTCTCCAAGCTGTCCTTGTTTTCCTGCTCACACAAACTGTCAATGTTAAAAGCAGGAGTAATCAGTCTTTTTTATTTAAGTATTTACATTATAAAACTTTCCAGTAGCTCAACTCATGACTTAGGCACAGTGCTGTGACAGTTGTGGTTACAGAGATAAATGAACCTGTCATTCACAAATGAAGAACTCTGCATGAGCTTGAAAGCTTGTCTCTCTCACAGACAGAAGTTGGTCCAAAGAAAAATATTACCACACCCGCCTTGTCTTATTCATAAACAAACCACTGAAATTGTGTGTATAGAAAAGGATGGAATGTTTCCAAGATTAATTCAAAACCAAAAATATGTAAAATTCCGTAACAAACTACTTTATCTGAAATATTTTGCTTTCTAAGACTACCGTAGACATACTTTGCTACAAAATGGCAAAGACCTGATAAGAACTCTGAATGGATAGGATACTCCATCAAAATCGCCTAGGGAGGTTGTATAATCTCTATCAATGGAGATATTTAAGAGCAGGTTAAATAGGCACCTGTCAGGGATGATCAATAGTGTTTGGTCCTGCCTTAAGAGCAGAGGACTGGACTTGATGACCTCTGGCGGTTCCTTCCAGTTCTAGTGTTCTAGGATTCTATGACCAATAACTTCCCTGTAAGCCCCACTCATTAAACTATTGACACTTTCCTGCCATGTTTTGAACAAGCCACATTTTATACAAATCAGTTATTTTTAAAAAGATAGCATTAGTAAAGTGTTTTAGCTGCATATGATGACCTTTAAACAGGAATAATGTTAATGGTTTATTTTAAATCTGCTTTGTAATTGCATTACAGAAGTCTGACCTCTGTTTTCTTTTACTTTTTGTATTTCCTTAAAATTAAGTGAAATAGCCACAACAGGTAATACAGAATCTTTCTTTGGGTTTCTTATTGTTTACATTATGGTTTTATACTATTGTTAAAGCCCACTCATCTTCTGTTTTTATACCCCACAATTTGGAGAGAAGCAGATAAAAGGAAATATCAATTCAGAGAACAAGTTTTTTATATTTTCACCATTCACCACAGAAACAATGTTGTTTTTTTTACAGGGTAAGAGATCTGTGAATGAAACAGATGAACTATGGCAAAATATAGTTAGCAAATGGGGTGAGCTGTTTTACAAACATCACATTTTCTATACTATTGAGTATGTAGCTTGTTTCTTCCATAGATGTTTAATATCCCTTCTGTTATTCCTGTAACTTTCTGTGGAGTGATGGCTACGTCTTGTCACTGAATGGAATGTGCTGATTCATCAGGCTTTCTTAGCTGTACTCCCTGTAATAAAATGTACCTCTTTTTGAACTTTCCTATTAATCAGCTTTCGGAATGGTTCCTTTTACAGTTCTCTTACCTGAAGTGCAGAGACTTGCATTGGATAGGTTCTCTGCATGCCTCCAAATTACAGAGTTAGCTGCAACATTCAAATGGGTTTATACTGCAATAACTTAAATTAATGCAGAAGGAGGAGTCCTCTTTAATGACACAGCAATGTGAAACCCTTTGAGCCAGGGCCAGAAGCTAATTACAGATTCACCCAAAAGCTTTCCTGTATTCTATCAATGATGGCACAATGGCAACCTCCTCTTAAATTACAAAACTCTTGTTTGAATTTCCATGCATCCTAAAACTCAAAGCCTATATAACATTCACTATTCTCAAAAAATATTTGCAAAACTGCTTACTTAATTAAGCAGCATGGCTTCGTGGACAGGGCACTGAATTTGGAGTCAAGAGACCTGGAGTTTCTCTCTCTCTCTCTCTCTCTCATGTCTATACATCTATCATATATCACTGGGGATCCTTTAGCTGCTCTGTGCCTCAGTTTCCCCAATGATAATGCTGATATAAAACTTACTCCTCTCTTGCAGAGTTTGTTCTGACAAACGGATAAAGGCTGTGCCTATTTTTACCACAGTACTATTTAACCTGGCTTGGAGCAGGTCTAGATACCACAGTAGTAAAAACCAAGTGGCCACCTGAGTTTACAGTAGCACTCCTACCACTGCTAGTACTAGTCTTAATGGAAATGTGGGAGGTTTCAGAAAATACTAGAATGTAGACAAAGCTCTGATTAGGCCATTATATTGTAACAAGGAGTTCAAGGTTGCCATGAGATTTGTTTAAGGATATGAAAGGCCATATCAGGGTTCTTTAAACAACTGTGTAGGTATTACAGATTGAGCAAAACAGGAATCTAAATGACAGAGGGGGAGCTCAAGTAAGCCAGTAGTTATTGCAAAAACTGTAAATCAAAGCTGAATGCTTCCAATACCCATATCAGTAGAAGTTACTCCTACATGTATATGCCATGCCAGTAAACATATTGTAAGTCTTCTTTAAATGCTGTATACTCTGCAACATGTGCTGTAGCTGGTTTATTTTTGGTCTCACCCTTACTCTAAAGAAATGTTCCAGCAACAGGGTGGTAAAAATGTCAGTACTCTGCCTGCACTAGACTGCCAACACCGTCATTGTTGCTATCATTGGCAGGGTGCACTAGTGGCAGTTGAACTGTGGACTGTTTCCTGGAGAAGTCTAGTGTAGATAGACATAGGCCTTGAGCACAGCAGGGAAGAAGACACACCAGCTGCTCCTGGACGCTGGGGAATCATGGATGTTAACTAGCTGGTGAGGTCACACCAGTTAATGTTCAAACAGCTGTGTACTTTACACACTCTCTCTGAATGATAAACTATGCCCTAACCACAAATGAAACCTTTTGCGGGAAACTGACAAACTCAAATAATCCCATTTACTCCTGGGGTGCACCTTAGCTCAATACTGCAAAATATTTGTTTCCCTCTGCAACAGAGCCCTTGATGCGCTAACCATGGCTCTAGTAGCCTAACAGGCATAGGGGGAAACTATTTCTGTGGGGCTTCTTCAGTCATTTAGCGGACACACAGGGTCTATTTCCGGCTGGGCTTTGGCTGCTAAGGAGATCTGCCTAACAGAATGGCTTGACGAAGTGCTCTTTTCCTATACTAGCCGTTTACCACACAAAACCTCCCTCTCTCCCCCCTCTTCTCCAAACCAGCGGGCAACCTCCACCCACGGGGGATGAATGTATTGGCTCCACTTGCTCTCCATCCGAAGTGAGCGCTCGTCTCAAAACAGATCCCTGTGCCACACAAATGCCTGTGCCCAGCGGACCCTCCTAGCGGGCCAGGAAGGTGTGTGCGGGGGTAGGGAAGGCGGCGCAGACCCCGCACTCCGACCGGCTGCAGGGGCAGCAAAGCCAGGCGCGCTGCAGCGGCGCGGGAGAAGCGACGGCACTTCCTGCCAAGCGCTTCTTTGTACCTTGGCGGCCTCTTGACAGCTCAGCCCCGTGCCCCTCACGTGGGGGGCCGCGCAGGCAGGCCGGTGCCTCTAGCTGCTGTGGCGCGGATCCTCCGGCCGGTCTCCCAGCCAGCCCACCTCCTGCCCTGCGGCTCCCTCCCGCCTTCCCTCCAGCTCGCTCTGCCAGCGTGGCAGCGCCTCTTCCCCTCGCACCCCGCCGCTCTCCCCGCGGGCGCCGGGGAGCTGGCCCTTGCCGCCGGCCCGGAAGGGGTTAAAGCGGGGCTGGAGCCCACGCACCGCATCTGTGCAGCACGCGAGGCATAGCGGCTCTGGGCAATTGCAACTTCTTACCCCCCCCCCAATCCCTCCAGCCGCCTCCTCCGCCGCGGCTGCCCCGGGTCCCCCCGGCCAGGCGCCTGTACCGCTTTAAATGCACTTGACTCACCTGCCTCCCCCCGGGCCGCCGCTGCCGCTTTCCCTCGCCCGCGCCGCTGACAGCTGGGCTTTGTCTCCACCCACCCCCAGCGCCCCGCCAGCCGCTCCACCCCGGCAGCCACGTGAACCAACCGGGCTAGCCCCTGGCTGCCGCGGGGCTCTGGCTCGCGGCGGGGAGGGGCGGCTCCGGAGCAGCAGGGAGGAGGGGGAGGAAGTGGGGACGAGCGGCGGGTGCGTGCCTGCCCGTGGCGGGGGAAGGGCTTTGTCACCGCGGTGAGCAACCACCCACTCGCCGCCCGCCCTTCCTCCCTTCTCGCCGGGCACAGGCTCGGCGGCGGGGGAGGCCCTGATGTTTTCCTCCTTCCCTGCAACGCTGCGGTGTCGCCGTCTCACAGTCCCTGTGTGGAAGGAAGGGCAGCTACGTGAAAACTTCCCAGCCGTAGATGGCAGCTAGAGAAGCCCAGGGGGAATAGCCCCCCCCCCCTCCCACCACCAACATAAAATCGTGCCCGGGGATTGATACATTTTCACGTAGAGGAAAAACACCCCCAGATGAACAGCTCGCCACCCTCCCACGCGGAGCTGCTCTTTCCCCTCTTGCTTCTTGATGACTGAACTAAGCCCCAGGTTCGGCACTTTACGGCGAGTAGACAAAAGTCCCTGACGCCAGAATCTGCCAATGTAGGGCAGGCGTTACAGTCTTAAGGACAGGACCCTGCAAAGAGCGACGCTCAAAAATCTAGTTATTCCTGCACGGAGTCCCATTTTTGGCATTCTGCACGGGGGAGTCATTCTCTCCATCGATGATTTTGATAGGAGGCCTATCTCCATGGTATCAAAGTGCTGTGGTAACTAAGCTGTACTTCTAGGCATGGCTGGCTGTAGGATGAGGCTGTATATTATCTTTCCCTTGTTTTCTCCCTGAAGTTGCACACCACACAATAACCCCTGAACCCATTTAGTTCATGTTCTACCATGGGCACTGGATAAGATCCACCTGGAGGAAAGAATCTGGTTTTTCTATGCAAATCTTAGAAATCACACTCTTGGTATTTCTCCAAACCATCCAACCTGTTCTGAAGAAATGAGATTCCCTTGTGAAGCTGTCAACACCATGTCTTTAATAAATTGTTTCACAGATGGACCATTAGTGAAATTGTGCCCACATAGGATCTAGCTTTTTGTCTTTTGGTTTTAAGCTCTCATGTCCATATAAGCTTACATTAAACATTGAGGATAGGTGATCTCTTCTGTACATTTCCTCCCACACCCAGTTTTCATGCCTTTATAAGGGCAATACATAACGCTATAAATAAAGATTTGAAGTTGAAAGAAATAGCAATGGAATTAGTCGTTAGCTGGTGGTTCTCCCTTGGCGCCCTTTTTTCTTTCATAACTGCTGTTTCTTTTTTCTTCCTTTCTCTTTCCCTGAAAGTTCACTTTGTGCGCAGGTTATAATAGGATGAAATTGGCTGGAATTAAGTAAAAATTAAATGTAAAAAGTTCCTTCCAGTGAGATCCAGAAGACTATGGAATGATATCGTGAAGTTATGGTAGCCCCATTGATTGACTTATTTTAAACTAGACTGTATAAAGCATTAGAAATATAATACAGAACAGTCCTGTATTGCCAGGGGGATCGACTGTGTGACCAAACATACATTTTAATAACCAATCGGTAATACCTCATCACACCAAGTAATCATGTTAACTGCCTTTTCCTATGAAATCAGGGGTGGGCAATAATTTTTAATGGAGGGGGCACTCCAAGATTTTGGTAAGTGGTGAAGGGCCGCACTTCTGTGGATGGAGTTCAGGGTCTCGGATGGCAGCTGGAGTGTTGATGGGAGCTTAGGATAGATGGCAGGGGTGCAGGAGGAAGTGTGGGATCTGAGAGGGAGTTTGGTGAAGGAGAATGTTATGATGTAGGACAGGGGCTTGAGGTGCATGTCCAGGAGGGGTTTTGGGTGCAGGGTCTGGCTTAGGGAACAGGTGTAGGAGGGGCTGCAGGTTCTGGGAGGGAGTGGTGACCTGGAGGATGTGGGGAGAGGGGATATACAGGCAGTCCCCGAGTTACGCTGCCCACGCGCTCCGAGGCTTGGCTCTGCTTGGCTCTGCTTTGCCCCCCCCCCCCCGTCCCCCTGGTCTGCAGACCAGGGGAAGGGTGGGGCAAAGCAGAGCCAAGCCGCGGAGCGCGCAGTCAGCTGACAGCTGTCAGCTGGCCGCGTCCTCCGCGGCTTGGCTCTGCTTTGCCCCCCCCATCCTCCTGGTCTGCAGACCAGAGGGACGGGGGGGGGGCAAAGCAGAGCAAAGCCGCGGAGCACGCGGGCAGCGGACAGCCCAGACGCGTCTGGGCTGTCCGCTGCCCGCGTGTTCCGCCGCTTTGCTCCCCGTCCCCCTGGTCTGCAGACCAGAGGGACGGGGAGCAAAGCAGAGCAAAGCCACGGAGCCCGAGGGCAGCAGGACAGCCACGGCGCGTCTGGGCTGTCCCGCTGCCCCCGTGCTCCGTGGCTTTGCTCCGGACACCTGTGGTACAGTAGCTGGGGCGCTGCCAGTTGGTCCCGTAGCGCCGCTCTGGGCGCTACTGGACCAACCGGGCAGCACCCCAGCTGTTCTGCCCCAGGCGTCCTGATTCAGCCACTGCTGGTCAGATTCAGCAGCGGCTGAATCAGGACGCCTGGGGCAGAGCAGCTGGGGTGCTGCTGGGTTGGTCCAGTAGCGCCGAGGAGCGGCGGCGCTACTGGACCAACCCAGCAGCACCCCAGCTGCTCTGCCCCAGGCGTCCCCAAGTCAGCCACTGCTGAAACTGACCAGTGGCTGACTACAGGAAGCTCCTGCCCCAGGCTTCCTGGAATCAGCCGCTGATCAGTTTCAGCAGCAGCTGACTTGGGGATGCCTGGGGTTCTTAAGTTGAATCTGTATGTAAGTCAGAACTGGCGTCCAGATTCAGCCGCTGTTGAAACTGATCAGTTTCAGCAGCGGCTGAATCTGGACGCCAGTTCCGACTTACATACAGATTCAACTTAAGAACAAACCTACAGTCCCTATCTTGTACGTAACCCGGGGACTGCCTGTAGAGGGTTTGAGTGAAGGCCTGAGGCAGATAGTTGTGGGGGAAAGAAGGAATGGGGTGCCAGAGGCAGGCTGTGTCTGGGAGACACTTATCTAGGTGGGTTCCCAGCCAGCAGCTCTGCAAGAACCTGAGATAGTTTCCCTGCCTGTGTGCTGGGCTGGGAGTGCTGGTCCACATGGCTCTGTTCCAGCGCAGGGGGGAGGGAGGGAGGAGGTGTCATTCACTGCCCCTGCCTTCAGCAACATTTCTCAGCTCCTATTGGCCAGAAACTGGCCAATGAGAGTTGAGGGTTTTTGCTAGGGGATGGGGACAGAACGAAGCTTTCTCCTCCCTGCAGGCTTTCTTCTCCCTGTCCAGACTGCATAACAATTAGCAGCCTGCTGTTTAAAGTGGCTGCAGCTGCTCTGTAGTAATGGTGGCAGGGAGGCAGCCACGGGCTAGATCTGGTGGCTTGGTGAGCCGAATCCGGCCTGCTAGTCACCTCTTGCCCACCCCTGTATTAAATAATGAATAGTGAAATAATTGTGTTGACATTCCAATTGTTACACTTAAATAAACAACAGACTCAATACTGCATTGCGGTGAAGTAGGGCAGTTCATACTTCTCTGAATTACTGCTTAAGCTTGATTAACAGCAGACTTAGGTCTCAGAGGAGTTGCCATGTTAGTTTGCATCTGTAAAAACAGTAAGGCCTGTGGTACCTTAAAGATGAATAGATTTAGTTGGGCATAAAATAAAGAAATGTACTTCTGTCTCTCCCCAGATCTCCTGGCTGCCAGGGGCTTTCTGTCTTCCCCCCTGCCCCTTCCCCCTCAGGTCTGTGGTCAAGGGCTAGGTGGGGAAAAGGGTTTGGGACAAGGGGACTACTTATCTGGTCTGGTGGCAAGCAAAATAGCAGAGCCCAAGACCTGCAGGCCACTGTCTTGATGGTGTGGCTGCCCCCAGTGGTCTCTCTGCATGTAGCTCTCCCCTGCAGGCTTACTGTCCCCAGCAGCCACTTAGGGTGTGTCTAGACTACAGGGTTTTGTCGACAAAAGTGAACTTTTGTCGACAAAACTATACCTGCGTCTACACTACCGCCGAGTTCTGTCGACATAACGTCGACAGAACTCAGCAGTTTTGTCGACGCTGGTAAACCTCATTCTACGAGGCATAACGCCTTCTGTCGACAGAGTTTCTGTCAACAGAAGGTGTTATTGCATGTAAACTGTCCTTTGCGTCCACACTACCATGTCGACAAAGCAGCTTGCTTTGTCGACAACTCAATGTAGTCTAGACACTCTATGTCGACAGAAGTTTTGTCGACAGTATCTGTCGACAAAACTTCCGTCGACAAAACCCTGTAGTCTAGAACGTACCCTAAGTAACACATCCCTCCTCTCTGTACCCCTCCCGTTCAATATTATGGAAAACAGTTCCATACCTGGCACTTCCCATTTTTTGGCACAACCATATCCTTGCCTTGCTTTAAGTTAGGATAAGAGGAAGCTGCATACCAAATTTGGTGGTCTTTGCTCTTACCATTTAGGAGGAGTCCTTGGACAAACAGACTCTCAGATGAATAGACAGACAGATGTGCATTTCTAAAATATATAGATAGAATAAGTACCATAATAATATATTTTAAAAGTACCATAATAATATAGAGGATATGTAACTCCTCCCATCTTTTCATTCTTTTTTTGAGCTATAGCATGCAAATGACAATAGTGTACCTTGAAGGAGAAAGTAGCTTAGAAATGTTCCAAACACTTTGTTTTGAGATTACTTTTTACTATATATTTAAATGAATTATTCCCCCCCCCCCCCCCCAGCAAAGTCTTCAAAAAGAAACTCGCAAGTGCTGGATGGAGGAGTAGAATTGTTTATAAGAATGCACACAAACTGTCTTGTTTGGTATCTGCACTTTTGAAGTTGCACAACCTGTTCACTTTACCTCTTACTAGTCTGCTTTGAAGTATAAATTATTAGAGGTGCATCCTGTGACATCCTTAGGCAAAGTTGAATGTAGTTAATCATTGGAAATGTTCCACTGCAGCAAGACAGGCTGAACTACAACAATTCTGAAGTTATAGTCTTTAGGAAGGGATCATTTGTTTGTACTGCTATCTTAAATACACCGGGAATATTATTTATGCTCAGCATCTGAATGAAACAATTACTTTTAAAAAAGTATTTAGTTAAAAAGGGTCAAATATGACTTAGGGTAAAATGTGACTGACTTAAAAATGATTTGCTAGAAAAGTCTTTTTCAAGTTCAAATACTCACCATTTTTGTGACAAATAATATTATTATTAATCCCTCCACCAACCACCCCCCCACCACACACATATAGTATCATTTTTAAATAATGCACCCTATTTGTGAGCTCTTCCTGCTTGCTTTGCAGCAGCTAATCAAGGTCCAAATGAAGCAGATGTATTGGTACTTTCTTGAACAAGAATGTTTTCTTAAATCAGGTTTTAACTAATCTTATTCCCAAGATGATGCAGTCATCTTGGATGATCTGGTTTCGTTCATTAAGATGAAAGTTTTGGGCATACAATACTCATACTCTGGGTATCAAAGGTGGGCATCTACTAGCTGAATTTGTCTTCTCATTGACACTGTTATCATCAGTATATGTCAACCTCAATGGCTCTTTGTCAGGTTTCTGGCCGCTGTCTCACTGGCCATGAGATTTCTGGATCAGATCATCATGATACAGATGGTGCATAACCATCTAAAGAAACAAAAACACTCAGATTAATTTCAACTTCATTAGCAACAGAGGAAAAATATTTGTCAAACAGAAGTAGGTGAAATAGAGAAAGAGTTGCATTTGCAGTGTTTAATGGAGGTTATGATTAAAAACCTATGGAAACTTGGAGTGCATGGAACTGAGGGTATGTCTACACTACCCTGCTAGTTGGAACTAGCAGGGGTAATGTAGTCATCCGCACTTGCAAATGAAGCCCGGGATTTGAATTTCCCGGGCTTCATTTGCATGAAGCCGGCTGGCGCCATTTTTAAATGCCGTCTAGTTCAGACTCAGTGCCGCGCGGCTACACGCGGCACGGACTAGCTAGTTCTGATTAGGCTTCGAGGAACTAGGCGTACAGCTAGTTCGGATTAGGAAGCCTAATCCGAGGTTAGGACCAGAAGTGGCCAGAGGTGGGGCAGGCACAGAACAGACACTTTCCATGGCATGCATGATCCCCGATAACCTGATATCTGTTTAGGAGTTTATCCTGCCCCAGGATTATTAATTCTTACTCAGAAATGCCACTACTGAAGAGCCACAGGGAAGCCAGCAAAGGATAGATTAAATGCCTATTAAAGGAATCACGTCTCACGAGAGAAGTATTGGCCTGGGCAGCCTCGCAAATGCTTCACAATTGTCCCAAGAGTCATCCAGAACATGGACATCTGTTGGTGCAAGAAGCCAAGCTGCCTATAATATAACTGGGACAACTCCTTCCCATGGTAGAACTGAATTTAAACTCAAGTAATATGCTCTTTATGCTGTCTCTCGACCCCCCTCATATAAGACAGTCTGGCTCAGAGGCTAAAATTATTTAAAAAAATAATTTTCTTTAAGATAACATACACTTCTCAGTGTCACTAAGAGCAATATTATTTTTTTCAATCCTCAGCAATAGAATACATGAAATAACATGGTATGTCAACAGAAACAAACCAAGCAATTGTTTAATCTGAAAAACAATGACTTTTTTTTCTCTTTTGTGGCACAGAGGTCATTTAAGATTTTCATACCAGCTGAGATCACTTCCATTCTCAGACATAAATTAATTCACATGATTAACAACAGAGGCTAATGTGATTCAATCTGTGGCATCTGGCACACATGCAAAAAATCCTTGAATTAGCAAATACAGGTAATGAAAGAACTGTTTTAATATCTCAGAAGAAAGGCAACCACCATGAAAAGCAGATGAATTCTGTTTAGGGAGCTGGATCTGGACTTGTCTAAATGATTCTACAAGGAATAAAACTAACAATGGTGGAAGAATCTCAGAGATTGAATATCACCAGTCCATAGCGCTTTGGAAAAACAAAACAAAACACCCCCCCCCCCCAAACAAAAATCTAACATCATGCGACCATGTGTTTCTTTGTTCTCTCAGACAATTAATTCTGTACACCACCCATGAATGCATATTTGGCTTCCTCTCATAACAAGTAACAGTAAGAGAATTTTAAACAAATCCAATTAGGTTGCAGTTCAAATCACAACCAGTCAGTTTAGACCAACACTTGTTTTATTAAACTTTCTATTTGAAAGTATATACGGTAGTCAAGCCAATATCATGATAGCCATTTTCAAGTATCTAAAAGAGTGTTACATGGAGGGGGGAGAAAAATTGTTCTCCTTGGCCTCTGATGGTAAGATAAGAAGCAATGGGCTTAAATTGCAGCAAGGGAGGTTTAGGTTGGACATTAGGAAAAACTTCCGAATTGTCAGTGTTGTTAAATACTGGAATAAATTACCTAGGGAGGTTGTGGAATCTCATCACTGGAGATATTTAAAGCAGATTGGATAGACATCTATCAAGGATGATCTAGATGGTGCTTGGTCCTGCTGTAAGGAACAGGGGACTGGTCTTGATGATCTCTCGAGGTCCCTTCCAGTTCTAGTGTTCTATGATTCTATGATAACTGTTTATTCATTAGTCAGCAATATGGAAACTGATAAATGACTAAATCTTCTCTCATAGAACAATACAATTTTTATAATCAATACCCAGCTTTACACAGGACTTTCCATCCTTTAATTAGAGTAGATGTTTAGACTAAACATTCCTAAAGCAAGAAAAGGGAAACAACATAGACCTGAATAAAGACAGTGACATTTGAACCCTAAAAGTTGGGGATGCTATTTGAAGTAAACATCAATAGTAATATCTTCTCAGTAACACAAGCAGTAAGTGGAACATTGGACAGGGCTATGTGACTGTTGTTGGCATAAAGCCTCAGCCTCAAACATCTAGTTATTGTCCAATGACAATTTGGCACAGGATCCATGAAAGGATTTAGCTGCAAGGGAGGAATTTTGGGAGGTTGAGGGGGCAGCAGTTGTGCACTCTGGGACATGGTTTGCTTTTCATTCCGGTCCCTGGTCACTAAGGGTATGTCTACATTACCACCCTAGTTCGAACTAGGGTGGTAATGTAGTCAACCGGAGTTGCAAATGAAGCCTGGGATTTGAATTTCCCGGGCTTCATTTGCATGTTGCCGGGTGCCGCCATTTTTAAATGTCCGCTAGTTCGGACTCCGTGCCCCGCGGCTACACGCGGCACGAACTAGGTAGTTCGGACTAGGCTTCCTATTCCAAACTACCTGTACTCCTAGGGTGGTAGTGTAGACATACCCGAAGGGGCACACCAGCCAGTTGTGAGAGGCATGCACAGAATGCAAGTACTTTCCCCTCACTCCCTTCGGGTATGTCTACACTACCACCGTAGTTCGAACTAGGGTGGCTAATGTAGGCATTCGAACTTGCAAATAACCTACCTGCAATGAGGAGTAAAGGTAGTTGGAATTAGGAGCTTTAATTCGAACTACCTAGTCCGTGCCACGGGTAGCTGCGGGCAGGTAGTTCGAACTACGGGGCATTTTAAAATGGCGGTGCCTGGGAACATGCAAATAAAGCCCGGGATATTTAAATCCTGGGTTTCATTTGCAAGTTCGAATGCCTAAATTAGCCACCCTAGTTCGAACTAGGGATCAGGATAAAAAGCAAGCCGTGTCTCCGAGTGCATGACTGCTGTCCCCCCACCCTCCTGAAATTCCGCCCTTGTTTAGATGTTGCCGTGCTGAGCATCAGAGCGCCTAACTTTTGTGTGTCTACATCACCATGTATGTTAACACTGCAATCCACAAAACTAGGTTTGGCCCCTAGGCTCCCCAGACAGGGTACGTCTACACTTAAGGGTTTTTACACAAAACAGGCATTGTTGCACACAAAAAAGTGGAGCATCCACACCTCAAGTGCGTTTTTGCACAAGAAAATCTAGTCAATCGACAGAACAGAGGGCTTTTTGCAGTGTAGGCATAACTCCTTTTTGCGCAAGAGTTCTTGAGCAGAAAGCTGTGTGGATGGGAAATGGGTTTCTTGTGCAAAAAGAGTCTATTACAAAAAGCACAGGTGCTCTGATGGCCATTCTGTGAATGGCACTCAGAACTTTCTTGAACAAGAGTGCTGCGGCTTCATGGCCAGAGACAGTAACAGCTGCATGGGCTGGTGTAGGAGCATTGGTCCCTCCACCTCCATCTGCCTTGGCTAGGGACATAGGCCACGGGGGTAAGGGCATGAGCCAGTGGCTACTTTCATCCCTGCCTGCCCAGCGGTTGCCTGAACTCCCCAGACAGGCTCTACCAGCTGCTGGTCTGGCCAAAGGGGATGGGACTTTGGGGGATGGGGAAGAGAAGGGAAAGGGGGCAGGGTCTGCTGTGGTAAAAAGTGGACGGGCCAGGCTTCTAATACAGCCCTGCCAGGTATTCATTACTGCAAATAAAGGCCTCTTTCCCAGGGAAGCACCTATGGAAGTGCTGGGAAGATGAGCAGTCAAAGATCCCTCTCCCAGCTTAATAGGAGGAGCTACTGAATCCAAATCTCAAGCAATTTTTGGGAAGAACTAATGAGAAAACAGGGACAGGAATGGGCATTATAAATTCATAATTTGGATTCAAGAAGGGGACACTGAGCAGAGAGCCCCAGACAGCACCCACTGTTGCTTGATGTTGTCCGGGGAACCAGCAGATACAGCCGAGAGGAACTCGCCCAGATTCATGACTGAAGGGAGGAGTGGAAATAGGCCCCATAATTGCAGAGCACCTCCCCATCCAGAATCCTCCTACTGGTTTTATAGATGACTATCATGGCCAGTGCTAGAAGGAAATTGATGAGCGGGTCTTGTGACTTCATGAGATGTGCATAAATTAGGAGGTGCAGGGACAAGTGCAGCCAAAACCTAAAGAGGTTTTTGAGGAGCCAGAAAAGAGGCTGCAGCCTGGCTCACTCTAGGTATGTATGTGCCAGTGTTTCCCTCACACCACAGAAGGGACAGGTGTCAAAGAGAGGGTGAACCATGCCAAGTACCCGTCCGTGTTCATGACTGCATGAAGGAGCTGCCAACAAATATTCGCAGTGGGCTGTGGGACCAGGGTGGAATAAATGCTGGCCCACCAGTGTTCCTAACCCTGCACTGCTGGAAGGAGATCCTGTTACTTGGCATTGGTGCAGGACATGAGGATGAGGAAATGAAATGTGTGTCCTGGGCATGTTTCAGAAATGCAGTGACTGTAAGTCATGCAGACAACTCAGGCTACAGAAGGGAGAGGAACAAAGGGGCTCATGTGGCTTGGGGGCTGGATAACAAGGTCCAGAGGGCCAAGGGCAAGGGGTGAGCAGGAAGACCCACCCAAGGAAAGCCTGAGAGGCAGGCCTAGTGCAGCAGCTGAGCAAGCAATTACCTACTTTAGGAGTTAATTCTACAACTTACTCACATTGAGCAATATGATACTTACAGACAGAAGCAGTCCCATTATAGTCCATGAGCCCACATGCAAAAGTATTATTCCAACTAAGGGCAGCACCTCTACTTTAATACATGTATTGACAGAGCATCAAGTTTCCAAATTCCATCAGTGACTGCCACAAGCCGCTTCTCTGTGCCCATACAAAACCGGCATTACCTCCATGTTATGACATTTAATCATGGCACTGCACAGTCACAATATCAAAACCTGTTGCTCAACTTTGAGGGGAGGAGGGTGATTTGTTTGGGGGACTTACCCAATAAAACCCTCTTCTGGTTGACAGTCCTGAATGGGCAGGAAATGAGCCAGCATAGAACAGAAATAATGAAGTGGTTCGTAATCTAGGGAATGCAAGATAAATACTAAAATGCTAACCAAGAAAAGATTTATCATGTGGTGATGTGAGTGAGAATGTTTGGCAGGTAAATCATGTCATTAAAATTGTCTCACTTGCCTAATTTAAAGTAAAAATGTAACTCCCTAGGTAAAGCAAAGGAAAAGAAATATCGTAGTTATACTTGTTTTCAGTAATGTCATCTCGTAATTCATTCAAGGGTTCCATGAATAGAACTGCTTACACACAAAACATTCATCTGTTTGAAGTGGCTTCTAAGCCTACCTCTTTCTTGCAAATTGTATGTGAATAATATTAATCTATACATGTTGTTCCCTGTGTATTGGTGCTGCCAGTTCCCACGATGTTATCTATCACATGTTTCATAGCTAGCATTTTTCTTAAAGCCCCATCTCCTGAAGCAAAATGATTATAAAAGAATCTCAGCTTTCCTTAAAATCAACAAAAGTAAATTTCTATCCCTCGTGGTTGTAGAGAAGCTCTTGGTTGTACAGAAAAACAAACAATGTGAATTCTGAAAATTCAAATAAAAATAACCCCCAATCTCATGATTTTTGGGGTCCTGACTAGTAATTGGGGTTGACAGTATTGCCTAATGAAGCACTCATCTGATATGCAAAGGAAATTCCAAAAAGGAAAGTAGGAAATGGTGAAAATAAGCAAGTTATTATTGTTAAACATTTTTGAGAAGCTGGAGGCATAGTAGATTGGACTGCTGCTTTGTTTAACTTCTGTAAAAAAAAGAGCCCAGAATTTTGGAAGCATCTTTAGCAGCATTACAGGACAATCTATTTCCCCTCTCAATAATGCTATATGTGCTTGAAGCTCCTTAATGGTTTATTGCATATTTTAAATAGGCTTGGGATTTCCTCTGATAACATTCACACATGTGCATTTTATAAGAACTAAAACATTTTAAATGGTGCCTTACATGAATCAAATCAAAATGTACTAAGAAAAGAAAATCTGATTTACATACTGGCAACTTAATTGAAATCAACAAAGTAACACGGGAGTAAAACTGAATCAGTTTGTGGATGTGGCCCACAACATTGCTTTGCATGAAGCTTATTTCTTCCCCCTCCAATCTATCTTTTAAAGTTCTGATTAATGAGTCCTGCTCCCCAGAGAAAAAAAATATTGTTCAAAATTAACAGACTGTATGGGAAACAGATTTAAGCATCTCTTTGATTATCTCCCTTTGCCAGGATGAGAGATGATCAGCAGTTCATGGCTTGTTCTTCTTAGCCAGTGAGGCAGAAATGCAGCATAATGAAAATAGATCAATAGAACATACTTGGTTACAGAAATATGAGCCAAGACATCACTTCTGAAGATGAAAATTAAAAGGGTCTAGCTATAATTTACCCCCCCAGAAAAGTGAATGGATAGGTGGAAGACAGACAGTCACCAGATGGAGAGTTCCTACATGTAATACCTACATTTGAATCTTAAATTTTTAGGTGAGAAGTAATAATAACAAGCAAAATGAACAAATAAAATCACTCTAGTACTGCATGTCTTTGTTGCTTGCCAGATGACTATCTTT
Source organism: Pelodiscus sinensis (assembly GCF_049634645.1). Taxonomy (NCBI): domain Eukaryota; kingdom Metazoa; phylum Chordata; order Testudines; family Trionychidae; genus Pelodiscus; species Pelodiscus sinensis. The sequence goes on from NC_134712.1 coordinate 70,599,879, forward strand.
TGGCAAATGAAGCATGGTTCTCTGGCTAAGGAACAAGCCTGGGAGGAGAGAGACATGAATTTAATTCTCTTGCTTTGTTGGGGTACATCTACACAGCAGAGTTATTTTGGAATAACTGATGTTATTTCCAAAAAACATAGTCCGCATCTACACTACAAGCAGTTATTTTGGCAATGTTAAAATAATGTCAAGCTGGAGGATTTCTTACTCCAACTCTTATAATCCTCATTTTATGAGGATTAAGGGAAGTCAGAGGAAGAATGCTCTTCCTCGGACTTCTTGCTGTGTAGACACTGCCAAAAGCCAAAATAGGCTATTTCGACTTAAGCTACACAGCTGACGTAGCTCAAGTTGCATAGCTTATTTTGGTTTTAGCTGTGTTGTGTAGACATGTCCTATCAGACTCTCTTTGCAACAAAGGGTAAGTCCCTTAACTTCTCTATGCCTCAGATTCTTCTTCTCTAAAATGGGGATAATAGCACCTCGCTTGGAGAGTGTTTGTGGTAATGAATTCATGTGTACTTAATTCTTTGGATTCCTTGGATAGCAGGTGCTATAACAATGTCAAATATGGTAATTATTTTTAAATAAGTTAATTTCCTCTCATCTCAGATACAGGCCTCTTCTCCGTGCAAATGTCTCATTTAGACTGTCTGATTTCAATCTTTCCCCTGTTTATAAAGCCTCAGGCTTCCACTTGGGAAGCAAAATCAGTATCTTTTGATGTAGGTGAGCAATCATAGCACAAACAAACTATAACTAATACTGAATTACTGAGAGCACCCCATAGGCTAAAATGTGTTCATATAAAGAACTCATTAAAGAATGTAGAATAGCAAACCGTAACCACTGATGTCTAATCACAGATAATTCACTGCAAATAGTTTATCCAGCTCCATTTACTTTAATTCCACTGTGTGCTCAATCCAACTATTTTTTTAATGTTGAAACAATTGGGAACAATTCCTGCCCCACTGACTCCAAACATCTAGCGTTGGTTTACCACATTTTACAGTCATGCCAGCAGACTCCCACAAATAAATATGGGACTCTGGCTTCTCTGATCCTACACCTCCAAAGGCCTCCTATTCACATGCAACATAGTTATTCATGGAAAATCCGGGGCCTTACCCACGGATCTGATCAGATCCCTGCAGAGAGCCAGTCTGTCTATAAAGTATCCTGCCCTGCCATCCCCATGACAGCACAGATGGCTTTGTGACGGTGCTGGCATTGATCCATAACTAGGCACTACTTCCACCTGACCGCATAGAAGCTGTAAGTAAAAATTATACATGTGATATGCAAGTGTCTTGGATAGACATGATCTTGGCATGCTTAGCATCATCACTGTGTGATCCTGGCACTTCTGCCAGTATGGGGAGCCCAGCATTGTGTGTTGAGGGGCTATTCCTTGGCACTGTGCCCTGCAGCTCACCATAATCATTCTGTAAGTCTCCTAAATGTTAGAGATGTGGTACAGCGTGGCTGTTAGGCTTCAGGAGATGAGGGTATGCATGCCATACTGTCTCCACTCCCTTCTGTGATTTACAACAATGTATGATTAGTTTTCCAAGTCATTTGCTCCCTTACACAATAAAGATCAGAGGCCTTGCTATTGCCTGGTTCATCAACATACACTGAAGAATAGACATCTCGTACATCTAGGGGTGGAGGAATTAATTTAGTCTATATGTAAGCAGGCAGAGCTCACTATGGGACCTGCCCCTGTTTAAGCCAGGGTAAGTTTGCTCCAGAGGTATACTCTTTGTAATGTCCCTTTTCTTCATATTGGCTTCTAGCTGGATTCCATTTTGACAGGTACTTCAAAAAATTAGTGTGGGGGGAAAGGGGGAAGGGAGGGAGGGCAAGTTCCTCTTTCTTTTTAGTTTTCAATCTACGAACAGCAGAAGGCTCTGCCGACAATATATTTTGATCAGTGCTAGCTTGCCTCTTCATTCTAGGTAGACTAGGCCATTGTATGGTCTCAGTGCTATTTTTTTAGCTACAACAAGCTGAGTTTACATGTAAAACAATTTACATGTATGTCAGGGTATGTCTACACTACAAAGTTAATTCGAACTAACGGATGTTAGTTCGAACTTTGATAGGCGCTACACTAGCGCTCCGCTAGTTCGAACTTAATTTGAACTAGCGGAGTGCTTAGTTCGAACTAGGTAAACCTCATTCCACGAGGACTAAGCCTAGTTCAAACTTACTAGTTCGAATTAAGGGGTGTGTAGCCCCTTAATTCGAACTAGTGGGAGGCTAGCCCTCCCCAGCTTTCCCTGGTGGCTACTCTGGCCAACACCAGGGAAACTCTATTGCCCCCCTCCCGGCCCCGGACCCCTTAAAGGGGCACGGGCTGGCTACGATGCCCGTGCCAGGTGCAAGCCTGCCAGCACCCAGCTAGCAGACCCTGCACCTGGCACGGCTCGAGCCACCCACCCGATGTCCCCCAGCCCTCCCCCTCTTCCCGGGACCAGGCTGGCGGCTCCCGGGAGCTTGCCCAGGCCCGCAAGAGGCGGGCACCCGCCTGGTCTAGTGCGGACATCGTGGACCTCGTCCACGACCTCCGCACTAGGCACAGGAAAGTGGCCGTCTAGGGCAGGAGAGCTGCCAGCCTGGCCACCCAGGAGCAGGTGTGCATGAAAATCAAGGTGGTCCACTGAGACCCCCGACCCTGAGCCCTGAGCTTAGAATGGCCGTACTGGGTCAGACCAAAGGTCCATCTAGCCCAGTAGCCTGTCTGCCGACAGCGGCCAACCCTAGGGACCCTGGAGGGGACGGACCGACGACAGTGACCAAGCCATTTGTCTCGTGCCATCCCTCTCCAGCCTTCCACAAACTTTGGGCAGGGACACCACTCTTACCCCCTGGCTAATACCACTCCATGGACCCAACCTCCATGACTTTATCTCACTTCTCTTTAAACTCTGTTCTAGTTGTAGCCTTCACAGCCTCCTGCAGCAAGGAGTTCCACAGGTTGACTCTTTGCTTTGTGAAGAACAACTTTCTGTTACTAGTTTGAAGCCTGCTACCCATTCTTTTCCTTTGGTGTCCTCTAGTCCTTCTATTATGGGAACTAATGAAGAACTTTTCTTTATGCACTCATGCTTTTATAGACCTCTATCATATCCCCCCTCCATCTCCTCTTTTCTAAGCTGAAAAGTCCCAGTCTCTTTAGCCTCTCTTCATATGGGACCTGTTCCAAACCCCTCATCATTGTAGTTGCCCTACCCTCTCCCACCCTCTCTCTTCCCCTCTCCCACCTCCTTTTCCCAGTCTCCCCCAGTTTTGTTCAATAAAGTGAGAATCTATTTTTGAACACAATTTTCCTTTATTTTGTACATCAGGAAGGGGTGCTAGGGAGGGGTAAATGGAAGGAGGTAAGGGAGGAATGGGGTACGAGCCCCCGATGGGGAGGACTGGGCTGGCTCTGCGGGCTTCTGGGGGTGGAAGCTCTCCTGCAGCCCCCCAATTGCCCCCTCTCCCCAGATGGCAGCCTGCGGCAAGTGTCTGATGGCCGAGTGCTGTGATGTGCCCAGTGTGGGCACTCAGGGCACTCCAAGCCAGGACTGCTTTGCAAGCGGGGCACCCCTGAGAACTGTCTGTCCGGGGTGGGGGTTGGGTCCCTTTAAGCACAGCCCTCAGCTAGCCTGAGACAGCAGCTCCACACTCTAAGTCCTCATCTGATGCCCTGCCGGCGCTGCTTCCGGCCATCCTTAACCCCGGTTCAGGGTCCACTTGATGTGGACATGCTAGTTCGAATTAGCAAAACGCTAATTCGAACTAGTTTGTTTTTAGTCTGGATGCGTTAGTTCGAATTAGCTTAGTTCGAATTAGCGCTGTAGTGTAGACATACCCTCTGGGGGTATGTCTACACTACCCTCCTAGTTCGAACTAGGAGGGTAATGTATGCATACCGCACTTGCTAATGAAGCCCGGGATTTGAATTTCCTGGGCTTCATTAGCATAAGCGGGGAGCCGCCATTTTTAAATCCCCGCTGCTTCGAACCCCGTGCAGCGCGGCTACACGGGGCTCGAACTAGGTAGTTCGGACTAGGGTGCCTATTCCGAACTACCGGTACACCTCGTTTCACGAGGAGTAACGGTAGTTCGGAATAGACACCCTAGTCCGAACTACCTAGTTCGAGCCCCGTGTAGCCGTGCTGCACGGTGTTCGAAGCAGCGGGGGTTTAAAAATGGCGGCTCCCCGCTTATGCTAATGAAGCCCGGGAAATTCAAATCCCGGGCTTCATTAGCAAGTGCGGTATGCATACATTACCCTCCTAGTTCGAACTAGCGGGGTAGTGTAGACATACCCAGAGAGATGCTAATTCCTCTTTTTGAGACACTGCAGAAGGTAGTGGGAGAAAGTAAAGGGCTAAAATACAACAATGCAGGAGATGTGCCAGCAGAAAGGTGGACTATGGTTTATAACAAGGCCTTCATGTTTGGATGCACAACATTTTGCACAAATACACATTCCATACATTTTACTGTCGTAAACAACGGCACACAGGATTAAATCTTTCTAATATCTGAAGATGCCATTGAAATCATTCCACTAATACACAAAATTGATAAAATCTGTATCCTTAAAACTCACTGAAACAACTGAGAGTACCAAGCAAGGGAATGTCTACACTACCACCCTAGTTCGAACTAGGGTGGTAATGTAGGCAACCGGAGTTCCAAATGAAGCCTGGGATTTGAATTTCCCGGGCTTCATTTGCATCTCGCTGGGCGCCACCATTTTTAAATGTCCGCTAGTGCGGACTCCGTGCCACGCGGCTACATGCGGCACGGACTAGGTAGTTCAGACTAGGCTTCCTATTCCGAACTACCATTACTCCTCGTGACATTTAAAAATGCCGGCGCCCAGCGAGATGCAAATGAAGCCCGGGAAATTCAAATCCCAGGCTTCATTTGCAACTCCGGTTGCCTACATTACCACCCTAGTTTGAACTAGGATGGTAGTGTAGACATACTCCAAGTGTTTATATATTTTTGCACTTGATCATAGGTCCTGATCCAATGCCCATTGCAATCAATGGGAATCCTTCTTTTCACTGCAATGCATCAGGCCAAAACAGACAGCAGGGACTAAAAATGTATTGCATGGTATCTTAGCCTTGGAAAGTCCCTGACATATGGTAGGTTGTAAAGGAGCTCTCTCTACTGAAATAAAGCTGTTGGTTGGATTGGTTGAATGTGTGCCAATGTGTTAATATAGTCTATTGTTTACAGACTTGCAAGCTGGGTCAAGGCAAATCGTCAGCTATTGGGACACCACGTACTGACACAGGTTTTTCTAGCTGGAAGCCTCTTGGCAGATTCTCACTGCATCTAGGGTCTTTGCTGTATTTATCCATGGCTTGTTATGCATCTGAGGTTAAAACACAATCCTGCTTTTTCAGAAATAGTGTCTCACTATTGTCTCTCAAAAATATATAGTGTCTCAGAAATAGTGTCTCTCAAAAATATATAAACACTTGCTTGGTACTCTCAGTTGTTTCCGTGAGTTTCAATCTGTACTGATTTAGTATGGGACCACTGCTTGCAAGTGATTGGGCCCCCCGACTCCAGAACTCAGAGCAAGTGTTAAGATATGGATATTGTGATCCTGCTGCAGACCACACTCAAATTTGGCATCCCATTGTGCCAGGTGCAGTACAAACATACACCTAACTAGCTTAGGGTTTTAAACTGCTGCCCATCATCATAGTATCTACTGCCACCTAAAACTAATAGCAGCATCAGAATCCCTAGTGGACTTCATGGAGCCCCTGGCACGTCTCCCTTTACCGGGTAAACACTAGACACTGTGCCAGTTCCATGTTTATTCTGAGAGCTCCGCAGCTTTAAGTTGCTGAAACTGTGCAGACTGAAGCAAGCAAGAACTGGAGTAAGTGCAGGTATAGTAAAATTTAAAGGGGAAAGGTGTGAGGGTATGGGGTGCATATTGTTTATTAAATAGTTGACTTACCTTCTGAATAGGCAGGCAAAGGATGGAAGAAAGTGTTATTGTCTCATTTAACTGATGAGCCACAAAGAGAGATTAGGTAATTTGCCCAAGGTCAGACACAAAGTCCATGGCATGTCTAGCACCTGAACTTAGGCCTTCTGAGTCCCAGTCTGGTCCTTGAACTGCAAAGTACTATGATTATTTTATATGTTGTCATTTAATTATTATAATTACTATTAATAATTGCCTGTTCTATTCACTTCCTCTGGTTCCATTCCGAATTTTGGAGGGGAACGTGTTCTCACAAGCTGTTCTGCTCATCCTCCCCTAACGTGTGACCCCTTCTGCTCTGACCTTTGCCAGTCACTGTATGTAACAAACACATAAAAGTGGATTTCCCTTCAAGGACAAGGCCAGGTGGGTAAAATGAGCATCACAGCTTCTGAAAGTAACAATTCATGATTTATGTTATATTTCATTCATAAAATAAACCAAGATGACAAGCAATGTCAGGTAGATACTTGTGCACAAGCAAACAACCTCCCCTATTTTGGGCTAGCATGTTGCAGGCTAAGATCAGGTCTCCCCAAGGAGATAGGTTAATTGCATAGCTGGAGTCGATGCATCTTGATTTGAACTTTGGCACTATCCTCACAACTTCCCATCAACTTCCTTTACTTCTCACGAGGAGTAGGAATACTGATGTTAATTGGAGGCCCTCAGCATTCAATTTAGCAGGTCCTTACTAGACCCACTAAATCAAATGCCAGGAGATTGACGTCCGGAGCATTGGGGCACGGGGCCTGTGTGGCTTAGAGGACATGACCAGATCCCAAGACATAAGAACGTCCATACAGGTCAGACCAAAAGTCCATCTAGCCCAGTGTCTTGTCTTCTGACTGGCTACTATCAGGTGCTCCAGAGGAAGTGAACAGAAACAGGTAATTATCAAGTTTTACATCCCCTGTCCCCACTGCCGAGCTTCTGGCAAGCCAAATGCAGACTGTAGCAGTGTTCCCAGCAAGGGGCTCACAGGGAGGGGCCACTCCAAGGAATGCCACCGTGAGCAGCACAGAGTGGTGCTTCCCCTACAGAGAAGGCTGCAGGCAGTATCATTACTCAGCTAGAGTAGGATTTGGCCTCAATATTTGTAAAGCAGTCTGGGGCTGTGGCGTGACACATGCGGCCTGATTTGTACATTCTCTCTCTCCAGTTCGTGGGTTTCAGCAGAGGAGGGATTAGGAGAACAATGCTAACAAGCTTTCCGAGTCAGGGTCCAAATATGTAAATAGGACAAGAGCATAGAGTAGTAACATGAGAGTAGTGAGAAAATAACATTGCTGCCACCATTTCCCCACCCCTCCGGGGAACAATACAGATAATTAGAAACATCTTGTATATTTCTCTACTGTGATGTGCAGCATGAATCAGCCCAGAACATTAGGCTATTGATGTTACAGCCAAACTGTAACACAGCACTAGCAGTTTAACAGGGTTTGTGAATTGCAACCTCTGTCCCACAATGGCCATTACTTACATACTTTCAGCTCCCATTGAGTTCTGAAATGCACACAACTGACCACAGTAGCCGTGGCCAATAAGGGTGTGTCTATCCTGCACCGTTATTTCAAGAAAACTAGCATTATTTCAAAATAACAATGCCAGCATCTACGCAGCCATTCCATTATTTTGAAATAATTTCAAAATAACAGATGGCTTATTCTGAAATCCGTAAACCTCATTCTACAAGGAATAACGCCTATTCCAAAATAGCTATTTTGCAATAAGGCATGTGTAGATGTTCCACTGCTGCTATTTCAAAATAGCCCCTCACCAGTGCCTTGCTAAGTTATCCCTCCCCAGTGCCTCCTGGGCCTCTAAAATGAGATAATGTGTCTACATTAGGGAAGCCTGTCTCGGATTAATTTTGAGGCTTTCCTGCAGTGTAGATGTGCTATTTCAAAATAAGCGTGCAGTGTAGATGTACCCTAACTCGCCCCTTATAGCATTGGCTACTTACCTCTTGCTGTCGGTCTTATATCACTCCTGGATGCCGTAGCCATGCCCAGGTGTGTGGAACCAGCCTGAATTGCTGTGCAGGGGAAGCAGCTGTGCTGGAAAACAAGGCAGGGAACATGGATTTCTCACCAGTGCTGCAGACAATATCACAAATGTGAGGCAGAGATGAGGTGCTCACCAACTCCCCTCTCCGTTGCAGTGGCACAGTGTTCTCTCTCTGCACCAATGGGTTAGGCGATGTGAAATAATGGAAAACAGTAACACCTGGCATTCTTCTGTTTTTGGGTGGCTGGGAGTTCAGGAGGAGAGGTTGGAGCTGTGCACTGGAAATGCTGGGAGATAGGCTCTCTCCTCAGAGAGAGGGCTTTAGCAATTTCAGGTGGTCATTGGGATCTTCTCTTCAAAGGAAGAGTGGGAATAGGGAAGAGATGAGAGGGGGGCTATGGCAGTTGGAAGGAGTTGGGTAGGATGTGCTCTGCTCCAGGACATGCACCACTGCCATGCTCACAGGTTCAAACAAGCAGGAGTCAGGCTCCCCCCCCCCACACACACACACACACACAAAAAATCATGAGATTGCCTTAAAGAGCATAAGGGTTTTGAGCTTTTTACCAGCTTTAGTTTTTCACACAGAGGAACAGCTCTAACAGATAGCAAGAAAGTTATTCATCCGGGCTATCGGTTCAAAGCCCTGCTCTGAGTTAAACAGAGCAGGAACTCGAACAGGAGTTTTCAGACTTTGTTTCTCGGGACCCAGTTGAAGAAAATTGTTGATGCTTAGGACCCAACATAATTATAGCTTTTGACTAGAGTGTGGGATCGGGTGAGGGGAGGGCAGGAAGGAAGGGTCTAGGGTGTAGGATGGGGCTCTAGATTCTGGGGGGGGGCGGCCTCAGGGTTGGGGCAAGGAGTTGATGCTCATGGTTGAGCATGGGCTTATCTCCACTGGCTCCTGGTCAGCAGTGCAGTGGAGGTGCTAAGGCAGGCTTCCTGCCTCTCCTGGCACTGCGGATCACACTGCCCCAGAAGTGGTCAGCAGTAGATCTGGTTCCTAGGTGGAGGCACACAAGCAGCTCTGCATGCTGCTCTGCCCCATAGACACAGACATATCCAACTCACATTGGCTGGGAATTGGTCAATGGGAGTATGGAGCCAATGCTCAGGTTGTGGGCAGCACATGGAGCCCCATGTCTCCTCGCCTAGGAGCCAGCCCATTTGCTGGCTACTTGGTGATCTGCAGTGCCAGGACAGACAGGAAACCTGCCTTAGCACCTGCCCTGGTCACCGAATTACCCTACAGCAAGGTGACCCAGTGCCTGACATTTTGTAACTCGGTACTAAATTGCAAACCATAGTTTAAAAGCCGCTGTAAACATGTGTGTGTGATATTATGCACCAGCAGCCTAGGGTTGAAGTGCTGTTTTTTTTCTTGTTTTAATGTCAAAATGTCTCAGGTTGTGCAGACTGGGAAAACCATTTCCCAACCAGCCCAAGCACTAGTCTGTGTATACAATACATGCATGGGATTGTGCTTCCCAATGCTTGCTGAGCACTGAAAACATCCATTCATAAAAATCAAGAACAGATTTTAGGAGACTAGGCCTGGGGAATGGAAGGAATATTTCCCTTAACTAATTTTCTTCCTTGGGGTGAGTAATGATTTTTCAGAGGGCAAACTGGATAATTTATCCTGACAGATGCTGTCATGCCAATACCCATGTTTAGGTTCCTTATCAATCAACCAGATTCAGGCTTTTAAAAAGCCCATGGTTTAAAATGATGTAATCATTTTATCTGATGGATGTTACATACAATAGATTGACAGTTGCTCATTGTGCTCTCTACTGCCCTATTATACTCTGATTGATTTAGCAAAAACAGACTTACTATGTGCTTTAATCAATCAGAAACCAGAGTATATGTAAGAGTACAGCTGTTTGAGAATTGTACATAGCATTTTTATAAATAAACTGCTTTATACTTTTTATGATTTGATAATGGGGAGATAATAAAGACTTTGCCTGGCACAAATTCCATTTGGCACTGTACATAACACATTCCCCAGGATTTCCAGCTTTATTTCAGAGAGCCTATTATAGAGAAGAGTTTATTTTCTGTTGGCAGATATCAAACCGGAATGGCTTAGACCAGTTCATCAAGCTGGTGCTTTTCCCTGGGAACTTCCAGTTGTGGTCTGGAATCTATACATTTATTTTTAAATTAAATTAAGTCTCTATCCTTCATGTGTATACAATTTTTTGAGATGTGAAATGGATGAAAGTCAATAGCCTGAAACAATAACTCTGAGCAGTGTCACCTGCTCCATACATTCAGTAGGGCTCCAATTCTAGTGAGTAAGGTAAAGGTCAGCATCATTAACTATTTCACCAGTGATCAAAGCCTGTAAGACAGACAAGGAACAAACTCAGTTCAGTGATATGCACCATCTTTTTTGTGGCCTAAGTCAGTGGAGCTGTAATTGTGAAGGAGAAGCTTCACTTGTATTTTTTCCATGTTTGTTCTAGTTACAAGAGATTCCTAACTACTAGATAAGACACTTTGGGTCGCAGACATAACACGTGTAAGTTGTCATAGCTTTTTGGAGTTAATGGAGTTATGACAATTTATTTCAGCTGAGGAAACAGCCCTTTGTTGTTCCTTTCTGCTGTTCACAGCAAACAAACTAGCTTGCTTAGGTCCAAATAGTTTCTCCTAAAAAAGTATACTCCTAGGTACACTCAGGCCAATGCAGTAATGAATCTTCTTTCCTTGTGCCCCATTGAACTTTATGGGGAGAGTCTTTCCTGTTATTTCCATAAGGGAAGAGCTTCTATGTCTTCCATCCTGTTAGCACTAGGTGTGTTGCTGGAGCCATGTAAAATAGTTTACTCGGCATAGTCAAAGAAGCTGGGATTTAAATCATCCTCACTTCATTAAAATAAACACGGCCGTCATGCTGTGCTGACAATCAGCTGATCTGGCACAGTGTGGCAGTCTAGACGTGGATCTGTCGGCTTGGGAAGCCTTTGCTGACCGATCCTTATGCCTCATGAAACGAGGTTTACAGGATCAGTCGGCAAAGGCTTCCCCAGCTGACAGATCCACGTCTAGACTGCCACACTGTGCTGGATCAGCTGATTGACGCACAGCGCGGCGGCCCATATTTATTTTAAATGAAGCGGGGATTATTTAAATCCCCACTTCTTTGCCTATGCCGGATAAACTATTTTACATGGCTCCATCGACGGAGCCATGTAGTTTAGATACACTCTAGGTGTGTAAAAGTTGGGTGGGGAGAGATGCAGATTCAGAAAGAGGTGTGTTGATAGGCAGGGAGAAGTATTGTGATTCCTGGATGATCTGTGCAATCAACATTGGAGTTAAAAGAAATGGGGGATACCTGACAGAAAACAAAATCTATTGCAAATCAGTATACAAAAATAGGGATGAGGGGAAATGAACAGTCACATATAGCTTATTAGACAACAGAAGGAAGTTTGGTGAAATTACTCACCAAATACTACATGATCATCTAGAGACCTGGGCAGATAAATAAAACCAGTATTTGTGATGGATTCCTGAACAAGCCCCTACCTCACCCCCCAACGGTCATTGAGTGAATTATAGTTACTTAATCAGCTTTAATACATAGCAATCAGACAGATCAAAAATAAAGTTGTCAATATGTTAGCGTTAGCTGGTTTTCATATCTTGTTACAACAATCTCCAATTAAAAAAAAAACCCCTCCATTTCTAGAATACCAGTAACAGCTCTGTAGAACAAACTGAACAGGCCTGTCTTTGCTTAGCCTGAGGAGCCCTTTGGAGTGAGGAAAGCTCTGTCAGGGGGGTTATTTGCACTGTGGATTACTGTATGCTTCTGCTTCCACCAGTGGTGGATTAGCCATTGGGCTAATGGGGGATGAGCTGAAAAATGGGACCCCCATGCCCTTACTCCAGCTCATTCTCGGGAGCAGGGGAAGTCCCAGCACTCCAACCCTGCTCCTGGCTGGAGTGCTGGACAGGCAGGCAGAGCAGGGCAAGTCTTTGTGCCCTGACCCCCTTTCCCTTGGAGAAGTGCCAGAGGTGGTGTAGGGATTGCAGTCAGACAGGGTGGGGGAGAGGCCCCCACTTGCTCTGGCCCAAAGGTACCATCATACCCCAATCTGCCCCTGCCTTCCACCAGCAAAAACATTCAACAGTTTGATATACAAGAGTGGATCCAGAGTGGGGAGATTTAAAATCTTGTGGGAAATATTTTTGGTTTGTTTAAAAAAATAATCAAGGATTATGGAAAGCTCCTGATGCTACAATATTCATATGCAAATATTTGAGAGGATTGGGATTCTGTATTTTACAAGGAGGAGACAAAAATCCACATCTGTGAGGCTGCTTTAGTAATTTTTTTATTCATTTATTGCCTTTTCTTACAGGAGCCAGGAGAAGCCCCATGCTTTGATCGGTGCTTTGGAGAAGGCCGCAAGTCTCTAACCCTTGGGGCTTTGATCATCTCTGCTGTTTGAAGTCTCAGCGTGGTTAATCTCTCTCTGGTGCTGAGGGGTGGAGCTGAGCTGAGCTAAGCAGGGAGACTTAGTATAATGAGTTACTTGCTATGTGAACTGCTCAATCACTAGCCATCTTTAAACTACACATAGAACTGAGCCTGGAAGGAAAACCTCTCAAGAGGCAATTAACGGAAGAGTTTTGGCAGGAGTTTAGAGAGGGAGTGATTTTCTTCCCAGTTCAGGTCTATGAGTGATTTCAAGGTGGCCAGTAATGGAAGAGTAGTGGTGACCTGCAATTAATATGCCATATTTTCTTTCTTGCCTGAAGCCAGAAGGGACTTCCTGGGCATGAAGAGCCAGCTGGAGGCTGTGCTGAAGATTCTTGGATTGGAGGGACAAGTAGAGGTGCTACTGAGAGCCAGAGAAGCTGATTTGTTCATAGACAGCCCGATTAAAAAACATCAGTACCCCAGGTTCGAACAAGAAAGTAGCTTGACATCAAGGAGCTGGGAAGAGAGAGGATGTCAGAGAGAAGGCCTGGCTGTTCATAACCAGCAGAGGTCAGAGGCCACAGCAGCATTCTACATGGCTGGAGATACATGAGAATGGTCTAGCTGTGATCACCTATGAGAAGAGGACCAGAAGGAGTTTCACACCGCTAGAAGTTTCCAGTTGATACCAGGTCCTTAAAGTAGAACCCATGGAAGATAATTCTTAAGATTCAAGGATCCAAGGAAGTGGAGGGTTGTATGAGGCAGTATTTTATTAATCATTTAGTTGATATTGAATATACCATGAGCATCTTCCAAATGCTTGGCCCACCTGTAAGAAAATCAAGCTTGTCCACAAACAGTTCTCCCTATATCGCAGGAACTTTCCAGTCCTTGTTGAGGGTTTGATACTCAAAAGGATCCAAAAATGTTCTGCAGAGACAGGTGAAGAACACGATGATATGTGTCCTTCCCAGAGCTGAGACATGAGATCTCATTGTAAGTTTAGATAGACTTTTGAAGTTAACAAGAGAGGATCCATTGGTGATGGTACACATAGGGACCAATGACACTGTGCCATAGTAGATGATGTCAGGGAATTTGGAACCAGGCTGAAGAAGAATGATCATGTGATCTCTGAGATCCTTCCTGTCCTAGCAGCAAAGGAAAACAGCAGGCAGAAGATTCTGGAAGAGGCTAGAAAAAATAGTGTAAGATGAAGGGTTTTAGTTTTGTGGAACAATGATGCACCTTCTGTGGGGAGCAGGATCCGAATAGTTTGGATGGCCTTCACCTTAGCAGAAGGGCAACCAATCTTCCCAGAGACAGGCTGGCTAGAGTAGTCAATGGGACATTTACCTAATAATAAAAGGGGAGGATAAAAAAACCCTGAAGAATTCTGAAAAGGCGGATGTGTTCAACAAATGATTCTGGTATGTATTTGGGGGGGAAATCAGGTGACACTCTTTCCATTCCACTTGTGTCTCAGGAAAATGTTAAACAGCAATTACTAAAATCAGACATTTGAAACCATCAGATCCAGATAACTTATAACTTAAAATTGTAAATGAGCTGGACGAGAGGAAGGTTTCAGAAAACTGGAAGATAGCTAATGTTGTGCTATTTGTTGAAAAGGGTAAATAAGATGACTTATTATATATGATTATTATAATTATAGGGCTGTCAGTCCGACATTAATCCACAGCAAGATAATGGAGCAGCTGATATAGGATTCAATTAATAAAGAATTAAAGGAGGGTAATATAATTAATGCCAGTTAACATGGGTATATGGAAAATAGATCCTGTCAAAGTAAATTGATCTCTTTTTTATGAGATTACACATTTGGTTGATAAATGTAACAGAGTTAATATAATATACTTAAATTTCTATAAAGCATTTGACTTGATAACACATGACAGTTTCATGAAAAAACTAGAAAGATATAAAATTAACATGGCACATACTGCATGGACTAAAAGCTGGTTCACTGATAGTCTCAAAGCCCTGGTCTACACTAGAGAGTTATTTTGAAATAACTTCCCTTATTTCAAAATAACAAATGGAGTGTCCACACTACCAAGACCATTATTTTGAAATAAGGGGCTGGTTGTTTCAAAATAATAACTCCTGCTTTCCACAAGGAGAAATGCTTATTTCAAAATGGTTATTTTGAAATAGTGGTAGTGTGGACGCTCCACTGGTTCTATTTCAAAATAACTACTCCCCAGAGTCATTCAAAGTAATAACTCCCCAGTGCTTAAGTTGGGGCTCTATGTTGAAATAGCGAGTAAGGGAGACTAATTTTGAGGCTTTCCTGTAGTGTGGACATGCTATTTTGAAATAGTTATTTTGGGAGTTATTATTTTGAAATAAGTTATTTTGAAATAATTTCCTAGTGTAGACATGCCCAAAGTGTAACAATAAACAAGGAATCACTGTTGTGAGATGTATTTCTAGTGTGGTTCTGTGTGGATTGGTTTGTGCCCCTACAATATTTACCATCTTTATCAGTGGAAGAAAACCTAAAACTATCGTTGATATAGTTTACAGATGACACGTGAATTGGGGAATGGTAAATAATGAAGAAACATGTCACTAATGCAGACAAATCTGTATTGCTTGATAAACTGGGCACAAGCTAACTATGAGTTTTTATAATACAGATAAATACAAATGCATACATCTAGGAACAAAGAGTGTAGGCTATACTAACACAGTGAGGGATTGTACCATGAGAAGCAGTGACTCTGAAAATGATTTTGGTGTGGTGGAAAATCAGCTGAACATGAGCGTCCTGTGCTATACTGTGGCCAAAAAAGATGATGCGATCATTGGCTGCATAAACTAGAGACTCTCAAATAGCAGCAGAGGGGTTATTTTACTTCTGTACTTGGCACTGATGCAAACACTGCTGTCTAGTACGGGGATCCACCATTCAAAAAGAATACATTGATAAATTAGGGAGAGTTTAGAGAAGAGCCATAATGATGATTAAAGTATGAAACAGACCCTTCTAGAGAGAGACTTGGAGAGCTCAACCTAGCTCAACAAAGAGAAGTTTAAAGGGTGACTTGATTCCAGCCTATAAGTACCAACATGGAAAACAAGTATTTTAAAATGGGCTCTTCAGTCTAGCAGAGAAAGGTATGACATGATCCAGTTGCTGGAAGTAGAAGCTTGACAATAATTAACCATCAGAACCACTTACCAAGACTTATAATGGATTCATTATCATTGACAATTATTAACTCAAGATTGGATGCTTTTCTTAGAGAAACAGTGTAGGAATTATTTTGGGGAAGTTCTGTGGCCTCTGTTTTACAGGATGTCAGACTAGATGAGCACAATGTTCCTTTCAAGCCTTTGAATGTAAGAAAAGGTGTTCTATATTGCTGCATTTGGTGTCTTTAAGATGCCCTCTTTGATCTGCAATTAGAAAATGTCTAAAGGATGAAATATGAGAGCATCTTGGTTTTGTGAAATAGAGCTTTGAAACAAAATCCACAATATTTTCAAAGTAAGTATCACAAAAATAACCCCAATATTATTTAGTCCTACTTCTTAGATAAGTGGACATTTTGCCTATAGGCTCAGACTTTGTTTATATAATTGTTATTGGGTTTTTTTAGGTATCTTTAGACACATCTCTCTGGAAACCTACTAAATGTGCATACTCTTTATGGTTTAATTAGGTGTAAAGAGAGGCAAATAAGTACAATCTATTTATGCCTGCACTTAACTGGAAGTATAGGGTGACATTCTCCTTAATTACTCACATACAACCTGTTAGCTCCATTGCAGTTACATGGATGTAACAAAGAGGAGATCTTGGCTTTTTGCATTTCAGTGGAGAGTTAACTATTTTTAATGGGCAGTTAAGTATTTTACATGTAATTATGTGACTATTTGCATCATGAGCAAATGTATATTACACTTTCATTTGCAATTTGTATGTGCAATGTATAAAATGAGATCATTATAGGCTCTAGAACCAGATGGTGTTATTCTCTCTCTCTCTCTCTGTTTTTCTTTAAGTAGTTGTAGTCGCTCAGTGACTGAGAAATTCTTTTTTATGTGTTGTTTGTATTATTGCACTGAAATAATTTTCTGATCTATAGAAAATATTTTATATGCTACATTTTACAAAATCTTACACTCCTCCTATATGTTTGGAGGGTAGGAAAAAAACTCCTTAATGAATAGCTTCAGGGGGTAGCCGAGTTAGTCTGTACAGGATAAACATAAAAACAACAAATAGTCTGGCAGCACTTTAAAAACTAACAAAACATGTAGATGGTATCATGAGCTATCGTGGGCATAGCTCACTTCTTCAGATGACCAGAGTGTTGGATGTCCAGAACTAAGTTAGTTCTCGACCTCCAACACTCTGGTCATCTGAAGAAGTGGGTTGTACCCATGAAAGCTCATGATACCATCTACATGTTTTATTACTCTTTAAAGTGCTGCCAGACTATTTGTTGTTTTTTAAGTTTATCCTTAATTAATGTCAGGATTGTGAAAACTCTGTAGGGAAAATGATAAATATTTAGAGTAAAAGTATGTGACATTAAAATACATTTTAAAGGTGATCTGTGTAATGGGTTGCCCCTCCCTTTCAAGGTACCACATCATGTACTGGGGTTCCACTGAGTGCACCCTTTCCAGCAGCCTGGATTTCTGCACCCTGTCTCACTGTGTGCACGCGCACACACACACAAGTAGGGACACACACAGCTGCAGAATGATGTTAATATTGAAATCAGTGCTGCATGGGAAGTCTTTCAGCTAGGAAATTTCCTAGCACTCAAGTGCACACATCCTCTGTTGTTATACTGTGCTGAGTTGTTCAGATATCTATACAACATAAGCACATGAAATCCATTCCCTCCCTCAGTGTGGAGGAAGATGTGCATAGCTTCCCCCCCCCCCCCCCGCCCAGTTTTTTAATCATACAAACTTGTTTTAGAATAAACAAAAACAAGTTTATTATCAAAAAAGGAAGGCTCTAACAGTATGTCTATACTGCAATTCTATTTCGGGATACCAGAGGTACCTGAACTAGCTACTCTGCATCTTTTGAATCGTGTCCACTATTTCAAAATATAGCAGACGCGCTATTTCAACATCCCTGTAAACCTCATTCTATGAGGAGTAAGGGATGGCTCGAAATAGTGCTTTATTTTGAAATTTGGCACTGTGTAGACAGTGCAATTGTGTATTTTATTTCAAGTTTTGGGTGCAGTGTAGATGCACCCTAAGGGTATGTCTAGACTACATAGCTCCATCGACGGAGCCATGTAGATGAGTTTACTAGACATAGAAAAATGAAGCGGCCATTTAAATAATCGCTGCTTCATTTACATCAAAATGGCCACCGTCCTGTGCTCATCAGCTGTTTGGCGGCACAGCGGGGCAGTCTGGATGCACTGCGGTCGACAAGGGAAGCCTTTTCGACCGCTCCAGTATGCCTCGTGAAATTAGATTTACCGGAGCGGTTGACAAAGGCTTCCCTTGTCAACCACGGCGCATCCAGACTTTCCCACTGTGCTGCCAAACAGCTGATCGGCATACTGCGGCGGCCATTTTGATGTAAATGAAGCGGTAATTATTTAAATCGCCACTTCATTTTCCTATGTCTAGTAAACTCATCTACATGGCTCCATTAACGGAGCCATGTAGTCTAGACTTACCCTGAGTGAGCATAAGGGACAGATAATAGAGAAAAAAGGGGGAAGATTTGGTAATATGACTGAGAAGAGAGAAGGAGCAAGAAAAGTAAAACAGTGGCATTAAGGCTGCGATGTATAAATTCCAAATCACAATTAGGAAAATTTTCTGTGACCCACAAATATAAACAAAAGGCTTCTGGACTCTGCTATGTCCCTCAATCCAAAGTTACAGATTACTTATCCTAATGAGTTAATGATATTTACCCATGTAAAATACAAGGCAATTCTTATTCAAAATAACCCCAAGCGTTCTTTGTTAATTCCTGGTCTCATTCACATTGCTCTGTAGTTATGACATTTCTTATGCAAACCTGAAGGAGCATGGCCAAGATAAAGGGGTCAGCTTTCTGAACCAAATCATAAGTTAGCTGTAACTGCTTGGAGAATGGGAGGAGTATGTGTGTGAGGACTATATAAAGTCCCAGTGAATTGGCTCACAAAACACTAAGGCCATTGTCTCTGCATGCAACAAAAAGCGCTGTTCAAAAACTCATAATGCCAAAAATCTGTGCTTGTCATTTTCTGTGCACTTGCTATTAAAATGTTTCATTGCTTTTCTGTTCCTGCAATTCGTTATCTCTACAGAAAAGGCCTCCAAGTCAATAAATAACATAGCTTTTTCAGTTTGTGTATTATTTTTTGGATTTAAAAAAATTCTCCAGTCCTATGCCTTTGTCATGTGTTGCTTTTGTATAAGTAGCTGCTCGCTGCTGGGTGAGAGTGAGTGACAGTGCAGCAGGCTTCCCTAGATCAGAGATTAGCTAATAGTTACTTAGTGTTTGTGCATAATAGAAATGCATACCTATTTCCATTTTCATGCACATGCTGTTGTTATACAAATGGACATTCTGTTCCCTGGCTTGTGTAGTTGTAGTTTTGCATGTGGCTGCTACCTCTCTCAGCAGGGGGGAAAAAGTAAATCCCTTTATATAATCTATAGCTGCCTCTGTCAAACACAAATGCATTTGATGTCCTCTGATTTGTGTAGAACTTAGCCAACCAAAACCTGAGGTCTGAAGGCCTCTGTCACTCATCACCCTGCACCAACCACTTCCTCAATGAGAATGGTTGAGTGATTAGATGGTGGATGTTAAGGCTGTCAGGCAGGTAATGCAAACTGGTGCAGGTGCATTGACTACAGTGGAGCTATGGTAATCTACACCAGTTGAGAACCTGGTCCCCGTGCTAAATGATCTCCAGGTAGGTAATGGTTTATGGGCCAGGAGATGCACTCTATGGAGCAGTACCTCAGCTATGTTCACGCCAAACACCTTGGCATTAATTCAGGTCACTGGCTTTTTATTCTACTATTCAAGTGCTGAGTATTTGGTTAGGACTAAATGCAAAGATGTCGTGCATGGGTGTCAAGTGTAGTGCTGGGGGTAGGATTGTAGGGCTACAGCCACCCCAAAATTTGCCTTAGCCCCTGGCCATCCAACTCTAAAGGCAGTGTGGAGAGAGCAGTGCTGCTGGCCGGCTTCCCAGCTCTGAAAGCAATGCTGCTGCCAGCTGCAGTGCAAGTGTAAGCCTGGGCCATGTTCTCAGGGTGGCTGAGAACAATCCCTGTCTCATATCCCTTTCCATTGGGGTATGCCACTCAGAGCAGGTGGAGGGCCTTGAGCTCCCCACAGGGGCCCTGACTGACCTGCTATGGCCTTGTCTCCTGGGCCCTGTCCTCCATGGTTGCTGCTCCTCAAGGGCTCCACTGGTTTCCCAGCTGGGCCCCCCAGCCCAGGCTGCTGTTACTAGCTCTGAACAGTTGAAGTGTGGTTGGGAGCTGAGAAGCAACCACAGCCCTCAGACCCCATGCACCAGCAGCAGCAGGAATAGGAGATGGGGAAAAGCGGGGAGCACCATTGCTGCCTTCACCATGCTCCAGCCATTGCAGCAGCCACTCTACATTGCCCAGCTCCAGTTTCCAGCCTCTGACCCCACCAGGAGTCAGGGCCTTTGTCAGGTGAGGAGAGGAAGTGGCAAGGCCCTCCCAATTTTCAGGAAGATGCTGATGCCACCCCTGCTGTGTGATCTAATTGCCCTCAGTATGTCTAAGAACATTGCCACTCGGAAAGCCAGATGTCCTTGTGCACAGATAGTGGTGCACAAATAACTTGACCCAACACAAACTGGCTGTTGCAGATGTTTCTGATAAGGAGACATGTTTAGCCTAAAAGTGGTTAAAAAAAGCAGTCGCAACCTAATTAACATAGCCAGCAATGGCTAAAGCCCAATGATTCTTTCCAGACAATGAGAGACTGGCATGTGACCTTCTTTTCCCTGTCCTTTTCTATTGGTTTTGAGGATTCTGTCCCACTTCACCTGACCTGGGCATTAAAGAACCTCTGTGTGAAGGCACGAGCCTTCTGGGTACCATGTCTTCCAGCTAATAAACAATCTCCACATGCTTCCTGCTGTGAACACTAGCTACCCAATTTCAACAGGAGTGGGGGACAGTTACCTTAGAAAAGACCTACAGTTTCATTTTTTGCAGTAGCTAACCCTCTTCCAGCGACAACATGCCAGGCTAAATAGATCTCAAAGTTCAAGAAGCAGCAATAAAAGCTAAACTAGAGTTATACTTTTGACTGCCTAAGAGTCCAACATTGGACCAGACTTGATGAACCCATGTAGGTTTGTTTGACTAGCCTTATTTTCAGCAACACTATATTGCATAGCAGTTATTATATTCCTATCCCATTCATTGTTGGACAGGAAAACCATTTCCTACCCAGCCCACGTCATACCTTCTAATTTATATCTATTACAATCCATTTCCCATGTTACTTAGTTTCTTTCAAACTTCCATGAAAACACAAATCATTTTCAATTTTGCATCATAAAAACTGGGAAGTGTGTGTGTGTGTGTGTGTGTGTGTGTGTGTAACCCAGTCTTTTTCTCTTTCAAAAATGTTCACAGAAAATACATTCTCTAACCATCTCAAACATAGATTTTTTTCTCACCCATGGGTTTCAAAGTGCCTGTAGACATGGACAGTTGAATGACCAACTATGGACAAAGGAAGTCAAGTGGGAGAAGTTTCTCTGTCCTGAGTGCAAGTGCAAAGAGGTTCCAGGATGTTAGTGTGCAGCATTAGGTAAGCTGATCACTATGGGGCAATCCCTCCACCCAGGGCTCATTCAGAGTGGTCGGTCTGGAAAGAAGTAGAGGGTTTAAGCAAGTAACGATAGCGCTGCTGTGCAGTCTGTGGAGTCCAGGGCATTGCAATGGCTGAAGTAAGGGCAATGAAAGGGCATATATAGCAACAGATGCTTTGGAGCTACTGTGGCCCTGTCCCCAGCACACTGTCATGAAAGGAACCTGTCCTGCACTTCAATAGGATTTCACATAGTGACACTGTACTGGTTCCACTGTCAAGGGAGTAGAAAAGAACTGGACTTTCCTCTATGTGAGTCTGGCTGCAATGGTTACAGCCTCACTCTAGCCTTTTCAAAGGACAACGTGCTGTAGCAGGGACCAGTCGCTAGTCCCCGTCTGTGCAGGAATGGGTTAGGCTAAGGACCTCATGGATTTATGAATCTGCTGAAAAGATTTTCCTGCAGGGACCTTCCTGCCTTTTAGCAGTGTGCACACATCCCTTTTTACACAGCACAGTAAAAACAAACAATTACGTCCTGATCCAGAAAAGAAGTCAAGCATCTATATAAACTCAATTATACTGCCCATGTGCATAAAGTTAAATATGTTTTAGGGGTTTGCTGGATCATAGCTATTCTGAGCAAAAAAATTGTTCAACTCTTAGGAGTTTTCTACTGCATTACATATGGTCACCTGACCAGGCATGTACTTGCCAGGGAGTACAGTGGTGAAAAAGGGCCATCAGCTTTTTGGCATTACAAAAGTGGTTGTGTTATCTGCGTGATATCTTTATGCTCATTGTTTGCTACATTCTGGCTTTTCAGTCATATGCCATCCAGGCTGTACAGAACTAACACAGACTTTGTGCAGCATCACCTAGAGCAGGGCTACTCAACATGCGGCACGCAGCCCGTTTGTTTTCGGCCCATGGTGTGGTTTGGGTTTATGTGGGGCTCAACACATGGCCCACGGGTGGGATCCTTTGAATATGGCCTCAACTGGGAACAGGCTCCACGACTGCGAGGTGTCTCCCAAGCAGGGTGAACACTGAAAGACACAAGCGGATGGGCTGGTTGCAACAGATGGTTACAGGATGTCGGCAGGTCTAGTCCCCAGGGAGTAGGTGCTGGGAATGCTGGGGATTGTGGGAAGTGCTGGCTGCTTAGCCTTGTGGGCAGAGCCTGTGAAGTGCTGACTGGCCACGTTTGGCCTGACGCTGTGCGGCTTAAGGTTTAATCTTTGTATTCAGGCCCATCAGTGTGAAAGAAGCTATTTGCATATATATTTGCATGTATATGCAACCACACTTAAGTTGCGGCCCTCGGCATGTGCTGTGAATATCATTGTGGCCCCTGCGGCTTCCAAAGTTGAGAACCCCTGATATAGAGCCTGATTCTGCATTGCTGAAAAGAAAGCACATTTTGCCATTGACTTCAGTGAGAACTGGATAAGGCCAATACTCCACAATGAGAAAAGACATGTGTTAGTCATCTTCTCTGATGTTAACTTTTGCCATATAATCATGGTATTGGCTCACTATAAATAAGGGCACTTGTAACAGAGACAGGAAAGCTTAACCTCCGTTAATGAACTCAACTAGTAATATAACTAAAATTGAATTATTTGCCAGATCAGAATCCTTATTCCAATTTATTATTTTTAGAGGTTCATTTGGCATTTGGTATTGTGATGTCGATATGCTGGAATTTAGGAAGCAAATATATTGGGGGTTCCTGATCAAATGTAGTTTCCTGTGTTTGCTTTTCCCATTTCATGGTAGATCTTCATGGATTATAATTTGTTTCAGACCTCATTAATGTGCCATATGATTTCAGGCAGTCAGTGAAATGGAGGAAGCAATGTATGAATTAGAACGGACTGGGCTGTTATCTTTAATTCTGGTAATCTGACTTCATTTATGAAGGCTGCCAACATTTCCTTGAAAACAGATGTTCATAGAAGAATGATTCTGCAGCTGTTGAGGGAAAACCACCACATTTTCAATGAAGGTTGAGTCACAGAAAATATGAGGCACCTGGATAATTATATTTAGGATATGTGGTACAGAAAACTTTTGATTAATAAACCTTCCCATTATACTAAAAATTAAACCATGCACTGGCAATGTACTTTTATCAGTTCCACCCATTTCAAATGTGGTTATAGTAGAATGGAATCTCTGAAGCGGATAGCTGTCATTCGGTGTCATTTTCTGCTACTGACGTCCAAGTCAAATGTACTAAGGCCAACGTTTTTAAAGGTATATAGTTGTGGCTGTGCTTAGCATTGCAACACGTAACAGATTTATTGTGTAACTCATATAAGCATGGCAATGCTGAGTGCAGCTATGCCTAAATACCTTGTAACATCTGCATCTGGCTTTGTAATTTTTACCAAGATTTTTTTCTAAACTACTGGCTCATCCCTGAAAAATCAAGCTGAACTCTTTTTGTGCTTTAGATTGACTCTTACAACATTCTGGAATGGGAATTTAGCTGGCAGTGTTGCTGCTGCATAAACATAGGTAGGTCTTCTTCCCAGCTCTCTTAAAATCTTTTTGTAGAGCAACAACTTGTGGTAAGAAAAAACAACAAAATGACTCCTAAGAGATGGGGAACAAATAGTCTCATCAGCGAGGTTATAATCTCCCTCACAATTGCTCATAACTATACGCTGACTTCATTAGGAACTGAACCTGGGCTATGAAGGTAGACAGCAGAGATTTTAGATCTAATTAATAGCTCCTGTTTATATAGCCTGCGCTAACTTATTTTTAGGCCAGTTAATTGTGCCCATTGCTAGTTTATATAATCTTATGTTCCTATCAGTCTTAACCCGCTTCCACATTCATTTTGATGTATCATCTTAATTTAGATGGTAAGATTTTGGGGGCAGGACCCATTCTTAGGCCAGGTCTACACTAAAGGAGAAGGTCAAGTTAAGATACACAACTCCACCTATGTTAATTATGTGGCTGGAGTTGATGTACCTTAACTCACGTTTCCACACAGTCTCCACCACAGGAGGCCGATGGAAGCATATTAAATCAAACTCACTAAATTGAACTCCAGAAGACTGATCACGGCAGAGTGGATTTTCCTCTTAGTGAAGACATGACCTTGCTATGTGTTCACACAGGCTGTGTCAACATTAGCGTGTTCTTATGCGAAAACGGCTGCTCTTGCACAAAAACATGCCACCTGTCTACACTATCCGTGCGTTCTTGCACAAGTAAACTGACATTGTACTGTAGAAAATCAGGGCTTCTTGCACAAGAACTCTGACTCTCCCTCTCAGGAAGAAGCCCTCTTGCGCAAGAGCGCTTCCAGAAGAGGCCAGTGTATACAGGCAACAAGAAGCCCCTATGGTTAAAGTGGCCATCAGAGCTTTCTTGCGCAAGAGAGCATCTACACTGCCATGTATGCTCTTGCTCAAAAGGACATCTCTTGCGCAAACGCACATGCCAGTGTAGACGCACTCTTGTGGAAGACTTTTTGCGCAAGAACTCTTCCGCAAAAGAGTTCTTGCGCAAGAAGCTGCCAGTGTAGACGTAGCCACAGTGTCTAGCCCCATGAGACCTTGCTAAGCATTGCGGCCTTTGCATGCTTTTAGAATGCAAATTAGAAATAATAATCAATGTGACTGACATATGAAAGAGGTTTAGCATCTCAGGCATTTGGAATTGCACAATCCGCATCATACAAACTGCTAGCAGAGTTGGCAATCCAGCATGGGGAAGCTGAGCAGAAATCTGAGGGGGTGAATATGAAGACTGGACTATGCTCTCATCTGCATCCCTAGAGGGTCACTCTAGTGGCCAAATGTGAGGAAGTTTGCACTGCAGCTATGTCTGTGGTGGTGTTTAACAGAAGACTTCAGTGTTCAGTGCTAGTATCCAAGCACCTTTCACAAGCACTAAACTTCACTTACAAGCAAATCAGTGGCTTGAGGACAGAGAGACTCAAGACAAATAGTTGATGGATTGTCATAACATTTATTTTCTCATAGATTATGTGAAATAGAGATGGAATGCAGGCTCCTGTTTGCCATAACAGGGAATATATTAATCAGAACATGTGTGCCCATGGCTAAACTGAGTTTGGTTTGAGAAATGTGATGGAGTAAATGCACCTTTTATTGCGAGGGAAATGGCTCTGCTACATGCCTGAGTTTCTAGCTCATTGTTAGCATATAAATGTAATGCCGCACTCCCATATTTTTTATGGGAATGTATTTTAAAATATGAATGCACATAATTCCACATGCAAAATGTGACATGTAACTGGCCACTGAGATGTTTGTAATCTGCTATGTGTATTCTATTTGTGTGCATTTATTGTTCTTGTATGTGAAGTTAGGAATACGAAGCGTAAACCTGTTTATTAGTCTAGGTCGTCTAGTGAAAGCCATTAGTGGTACTTAAGGAACTTAATTGTCTGGTGCTCGAGATAACGATCTATAAATAGTCTAATTTTTTCCTGTAAGCCTGTACTATGGTTGGTCTGTCAAGACATGTGGCCAGCTCACAATTTGCTGAAACCCATTTTGAATGTACTTTTCCATGGCATAAAGTACTCTTGCCTTGGAATAATCTATTTATAGGCAGGGACCCAAACAATAAGGCTACGTCTACACTGGCCCCTTTTCCGGAAGGGGCATGTAAATTTCAAAGTAGGAATAAGAGCCTCCGGAAAAGGGCGCTTTTTCCGGAGGATCGGGGCCAGTGTAGACGCTCTTTTCCGGCTTTTTTAAAAGCCGGAAAAAAGCGGCGGACATTTTTATTTAAATGCCGCGGGGGATATTTAAATCCCCCGCGGATTTCCCTACTACGACTCATGAAATTTACATGCCCCTTCCGGAAAAGGGGCCAGTGTAGACGTAGCCTAAGAGAATTGGCAGTTGGGAGACACCCCCTGCTTACTACCCAGATGACTGCTGGAAACATCTGAGACTGCACTGGGGGAAGAATCAGGCTCAGGCTAGCCTAGCTTGTGAGAAAAGAGCATTAAAACTACTGTTAGGGTAAGGATTGCATGTAACAACTAGCTCCTTAAAGTACTAACTTTAGCTGCCATTCTTTGTTTTATTTTTAGCTTAGTAACTTACTTGCCTGATATCACTTGCAAGCTCTTACATCCTACTTTTCACTCTTAATAAAATCAGTTTTGTTTATTATCATACCAGTGTAAATAATTGTTACCTGGGGGAGAACAATAGCTGCACATCTCTCTCATTGATAAAGGGAACGAACTTTATGAGCTTTCTCTGTGTTAAATTTATTTTATTCTGTATAAAAGTGTATCTGGAGTTTTGCTCCCACTGGGACTGTGCAGCAGGGTGCTGTGTCAAGCCCTAGAACTAAGCTTTTCTCAGTGTCTGTGCTACTGTGCTGAGGGGGGTGGGCTGTTACCCCAACCCTGTGCCTTGGCTGGGAGAGACCAGAGCTTCTGCTCAGCAAGACAGGATGGTGAGGCACCCCAGAGGGCAGGTAGGTGGGCTCAGTGGTATGATCAGCCCGTAAGGTGACAGTCTCAAGAGATTCTCTATGACCCAACCTATCACAATAAACCTCTAAAGAAGCATGACCGTCTAAATCTAATGAGCAACATTTTCTCTTTCCCCCCTTCTGGGTCTTGTTTGTTTCTAATTTATAGAAGCAAAACACTTATCTTTTAATATGGTAACAGGAAAAGCCACAACTGTGTAAAAAGAAGGCCAAGCAAATGAATCGCTTGCCCAAGCTATTAAACTATAGCTAGCTGGTTTGGAAGAAACCTACGTTCTCTTGGCTGAGTTTTACATCCACTGGCAATTATTTTTTATTCAATATTGAGGTTTTGCTTGAATGTCTTATTCTTACTCCCACTCCCACCCCAAAAAGAGCTTTTCAGAAGAAATACATCAGTTTTAGAGTCCACAGAATTATAACACATTTAGAGAGACCAAGTACCTGTGGTAATTTTGTTATTCACCATGCCACTCAGTTGCTATCATGGTGTTTAAAGAAGAACAAGGAGAAACTGAGGGAGAGGAATTTTGGGCTTTGCTGACCTTTAAGATTGCAGTACAATATAACCTAATGTAAAACTTCATCATAAAATTAGTCTAAGCCACGCTTTCCTCAACATGTAATTCATTTCCCATTCTACCTGTTAGGTGACCAAGACAGGAACATCAGTCCCTATCAATAATGGTATTAGCTATGGGGGGAAGTGTGCTGTGGTTACTCAGCAAGTGCTTATTACAGGGTTGAATAAATGCAGTTCTGTTATCAACTCAAGGGCTGTACTAGGGTGAACTTCTCCCTGCTGCTCGTCACTGTAGTAGTCAATGGCACTGCATCTAGGATGAACCCGATTCCTAATCTCTAGGAAAACCACCACTCTTCTCACACAATATTAACATAAGGGAGAATGCATATCTGTTGCATACCACATAGCATATGATGATGAATGACAAATGATTTCACAAAGAAAGTTGTAGCTGGCCTGTGAATATCTAGTTTAGTATTGATCTCATGTGTTTTGTTTTTAGCCACTCTAGTCTTTTCCTTTGGGATGGAGATGTAGAAAAAAAATCCACAATGGAGTATAACATCTTGTGTCTCAGAAATAACATTGTGAGGTGTGGTAAAATGAAAACCTTAGCTTTTCAACCTTCCTGCATAGCTTTCTCCCAACAGTGAGGCTAGAAAATAATTCCGCAATATCTTTTGTTATTGGTGCATTTGTAGAACTCAAAACCTGAAGTATAATTTTAAAATTTGTCTTTCTGCTTAGTTTTCCTCAAAGAAACATGTGGCTAGCAAGAAGTGGAGTGATGAGTCCCTAGAAGCACAGTCCCCTGGAGTGTTAATTATTTTTTGCACCAGCTATAACAAGGGCCTTTCAATAAAAACAAACAAGACTTTAAAAGCCTGTCTGCTCAGGGACTTCAAGTTGCATGAAGGGTTGGGCTCTGAAAGCAAATTAGAAGAGAACAAACACACATGTGTTTGCGGCGCAATTAATAATGGTGCAGCATGTATACAGTGAGAGCCATTTAAAAGTGACATTTTGATGCTCTTCAGAGATTGCCATAGGGTACTGTCTTCAATTCTAAGTATAGTCCACTTCTGTGTGCATGTGCGGTTGTCAAACTGTAAGGAGACCCACTCCAAGTTCAGAAATGCACAATAATGAGAGCTGATTGTTCTGCAGTTCAGCAGATGCGTGTCTAAACACAGTCACACTGTACTGCAAAGCAGATTTGGAGAGAGTGCAGAGAACAAAAATTAAGCGGTGTCAGGGACTAATTTAACAGGCAATATTAAAAGAACAAAAAGTATCAATGTAGCTTGACCTAACAACAGTAGGTGTGTGTGTGTGTGTGTGGAGGGGGAGGTGAATGACCCAATAAACAACTTTCTATAAGGATTCTGAAGTGTGGGAATGCAAAGGAGAAAGCAGAAGTGTCCTGACTCTAGCTCACCAATCAGAAATGGGATAGGCTCTGAATAATTGTATAACAAAAATTAAAGTGTTGAAATTCCAGCTGCAATTTCTCACACTTTCCAATGGTAAAGCATTTAAAAACAAATATATTATTTGCAACATTATTCAATATTTGCCTCATGGTAGCATGCAGAAGTACCAATGTGATATCAAGCACCACAGTGCCAAGCACTGAACATACACGTATACATGGTCCCTGCCTCACAGAGCATGCAGTCTAAGGCTACGTCTACACTGGCAGCTTCTTGCACAAGAACTGTTTTGCAGAAGAGTTCTTGCTCAAAAAGTCTTCGACGAAAGCGCGTCTACACTGGCATGTGCTTTTGCACAAGAGCGTCTATGGCAGTGTGGACGCTCTCTTGCACAAGAAAGCTCTGATGGCCATTTAACCATAGAGGTTTCTTGCACAAGAAATTAATGTTGCCTGTTTACACTGCCCTCTTGCGCAAGAGGGCCTATTCCTCGTGGGGAGAGGAATAACTCTCCCAGAAGAAGCCCTGTTTTCCGATGCTAGATAGTAAATTTACTTGTGCAAGAACACTCATGCAGTGTAGACATCCGGCAAGTTTTTCCATAAGAACAGCTGTTCTTGCACAAGAAGCCACCAGTGTAGACATAGCCTAATTGTATGAGGAGACACAAACAGTGGATACACCAAACAGACAAGGCAGCACAAGATAATGGTTTGCAATTAGCATAATATGCAGCTATCCCAGTATACCAGCTGCCTAGCTGTTCTCAAATGTTGCAAAAAGCAAGTCTTCTGGGAATTTAACTGGAATTTTATCAGAATAAATTTCAGTGGTAAGTTATGCTATATAAAATCAGCAAATGGCATGCTAGCATTGAGGACCAGAAGCAGAGGGCCACAGAAGCCCTCATGTATTTCCCACCCAAATGCACAAAAACAAACATTCTCTTTCCCCATTCATGTTTTTTCAATCTTTCTTTCTCTCTCTTGCTTTATCATCTTGCTTTCAAACTTATATACCACACAGCTACAGTCCACTCACTCGCCTCCATTAAGACTATTTTATTTATCTACCCAGTCCATCCTTTCTCCATTTCCTTGCCTCAATTTTTTGTTTCATACAATCCATTTTCTGGTTCTGTCCACAATCTCAAACTCCAAGCCCTGGTCCCCTGCCCTAGACCACTACATCCCTCAACAATTCATCAGTTCTCAACCCCTCATCTCATCTAATTCACCAAGTCTTAATCCTTGTACCCAAATCTATCAATTCTAGGTTCTTTCTCTCCCAAACAATTCAATTCTTGCCCCCCCCTTCTCTTTCTAAATATAATACATCAGTGTTCTGCCCCTTGCCCCCTTCTCATCTTCTCTTCAGGTGAGTACCATACAAAATATCTCCCAAGTAATTAGGGCAACACATCATTCCCTTCTCCAAATCTCTGTAACTCAGCTCATGTGCCAGCTCAATAATAATTCTTCTATTCTAATAATAAACACCCATTTTCCCATTTCATTACAGCCTTCATCCACCCTCTCAGTTCCATTCTTCCTTTCTAGCAATTCTTAGATCCCTTTCCTTGTTCTCCACCATCCCATCAATTTTTGGCCCTTCTCCCGTGACCACTCATATCTGAGAACTTCGTATCTTTGAACAGTCATCTCCTTCACTGTTTCGTGGTTGCTTGCTCTCAGCTCCTCATAGACCAGGCCAGATGTCATCTCAAAGCCCAGCACTAACTTTCTGAGTTATAGGAGAATACTGTGATAAGGAAGCATCTCTCCGGCTCCCTGGTAACTGTGTTCTTGGCCCTGAGGCAAAAGGAGGAGCAGGCGAAGAGAAGCAAGCTCCCTGCCAGTCAGGATGGTAAGGATCTGTCAGTGCATCAGTTTTCTGCCTTTTCAGCAGCAAGAAGGGTGACCAGGGAGAGAAGAAAGGGGCAGTGAGTGGGGGCAGGGAGGAGGACACTGAGGGGCAGTGAATGGGAAATAGCAGGCGGATGAGAGGATTATGTGAGGGGAGTGAAAAGGCAGGATGATGGTAGCAGGAGGCAGTGAATGGGAGGCAGGATTCCAAAAGGAGGCACTGTTCTCCATTGATCAGAATCACTTATGTGGGACAAATACTTTAGCCAGTATATCTTTGCAGATCCACCAACTATGGGGGGAAAAGAATCAGTCCAACGTAAGGGTGAAGCAGTTCAAGAGTGCTGGGTGCCAGATGATGCGGAATATGGGCTCTTGGGTCACAATATGTTATGCTCAATTGTGGCTGCTTTTCCTCATTTGCATCCACCATAGGCATGACTGGAATGGCTTAACACATTTTTTTAATGAAAAACTGATTGATGAGCTACCAACATATAAAATGTAATGAACACCTCAGAAAAAAATCATGCGGGAAGCTGAGTGGACACTGAGCAAGCACAGATTGCACTGCACCTTGAGCAGTCAGCTAGAAATAAAAGGAGATTGGGGCCTTGGACATCTGCATGGGGCGGACAGCCGCTCCCAATGGACACTGCTATCTGTAAGGCTCCAAACTCCTCGGCCCGAAAACATGCATAGCCAAGAGTCTGACCCTCGCTGGGCAATTCCCCAAAAAGTATCTTTAGTTTCCGACTCTCAAATAACACAAATGGGCATCAAGAATTCTAATGCCTGTGGCATTTTCTGTTGCAGACAAGATGAAGAGTTCTGTTGCGGTTGCACAATAGCCTATCCATGCTAATCCCCATACAACCAATGCATGGCAGTTATTCATACAAAGACAAGGGAAGGCTTTAATCTATGGATTATCTGGGCATTTAGCTAAAGTGATCCCCAAATACATAAAACCCTTCAGTTCCTGCTTCTATCTGGAACAATAGAGGCAGGGCTTTTTTTCAAACCTTTTGGGTACAAACAAGTTCCTCTCGCTGATAATCTTATTGTGCTCAAACACTCTGCATAGAGAGCAAACACCCATGTTTCAAATGGAATATGGACCTGCTAAGTAACAAGCATCTGACGTAAGCGGGACACATGCTCTTAGATGAACAGGCTGCTGAATGTACCAGAGGCTTCTAGACATTTTCAGTCACATTACAAGGCTGCCATGGTTAAGGAGTTCCTTCTTTCAGGGTCTAAAAGGAGACTCAATTTGTATTCACAATTGGGATTTAGTTTCCAGTGTGAATCTGGCCTTTCATTGGGCATGGTGTGCATGGAAAACTGAGAAGCAAATAGGATAAACAGCTTTTGCCTAAAAGTTGAATTCTCCAGGCACCACACCTTCCAAATTACAATGGTTCAAATGTGGGCTGTGAAGCAAAAACAGTAGAATTGAAACACATGCGGGATTATACATGGGATATATAAATGTGTGTATATACATGGGGTAAAATTCAGCTACTCTAGCACATTTACAATGTAAAGTGATTGGTTTTGTTTGAAGAATATTTCCAGCCAGACCTGGGAATTAAGGGCAAATCAGCTTTAGCAAGATGGAGTTAGTGTTGATACCGCAGTCAGTCTCCAATCTGCTGCTGCCTTTCAAGTATCAGGTCTCTTGAAACTATATGATAGCAAAAATGAGGCCTGGTAAATTACTTTTAAAAATCCTTTTTAATGAAGAAATAATTCCATTCCAAAATATAGACACACAATTAAATAGATTAATCACTTCAAAATATAACATGTCCCCAGTAGGTTCCAACACACACATACACAAAACAATACATAACAGCAATACAAAAAACCCATACAATAGTAGTTCTGTTACAATATGAATGAATAGTGTGAAATCATTAGTGTCTCTATATCTGTCTCAAGTGGTGTCAAGTACAGTAGTTTAAAAACATCTTACAGTTGTTAGCCTCAAGATTTAACTCTTCATACATTTTTTGGTTCAAAGATAAAAATGCCCTCTCGCTTTAGGACACAGTGGAGTGCTTGTTGTTCATGGCTCCTTCTGCTGAATTGAACCAATGTGATTGCAGCAACCTGAGGTTGCAATATTTACAAGGTCTATCTACAATAACTGCCAAGAACTAATAAAGATGGGTGAAGATGACTAAAAGTAAAGGCAGACACCTGTGCTAAATAATGATTCAACAATTTGGCTCATGCATATAAGAAAATACATATTATATCACAACAAAGGCCACACACCGTATTATGCAGGCTAGTTAACATTACTACGTACAGATAACCTATTCTCCTCTTCAACTTTCAACATTCAAGAACCCTATTTGTCTCCACATCCCTGTTTCCTGATTGTAAACTACTGAGTAGTCCTTCCATTCCAGTCAACCACTCAGGGAATATTGACTACTGTAGTTGGCCTTTTGTAATTAGAAAAGGCCTGTATTGGGGACCATTTCTGGAAGTTTGCTTTTGGGGGGAGGGATAGCTCAATGGTACCTGAACATTGGCCTGCTAAACCCAGAGTTGTGAGTTCAATCCTTGTGGAGGCCATTTGAAACAAAAATTTGTCAGGGATGGTACTTGGTCCTGCAAGGCAGGGGACTGGATT
This sequence comes from Pelodiscus sinensis, assembly GCF_049634645.1. Taxonomy (NCBI): domain Eukaryota; kingdom Metazoa; phylum Chordata; order Testudines; family Trionychidae; genus Pelodiscus; species Pelodiscus sinensis. The sequence continues at coordinate 70,633,170 of NC_134712.1, forward strand.
CAATGATCTTTCAAGGTCCCTTCCAGTTCTAGGAGATAGGCAATCTCCATTAATTTAATTTAAGTTTGTTTAATGACCATACACCAGAACCAATATAATACCTGACAAATAATCAAAGACCAGCTGGGCTGAAACGTAGCCAGCTTTACCATTGGAAACAAAAAAGCTTAAATTAGAGATTTGGAGAGCCAAATAAAAAGTGCTTCATCTCAGGGTTCTAAAGTAGAAGAGGTCACCTAGAACTCTGTTTGGGATTGCCTTGCGAACACCAGGCTGAGAGAAAGCTGCTTGGTTTGTAATCCTGGATCCCTGGCAATGGATTTATGCTATTGCACTTACTTTCAGCATAACGATGTGTCCATAGACATGAGAGTTATGTAAGGTAGCTGTTAATCCAGAGGCAGTTAAATGTTGAATGAGTCAGTCATGGCATGTAGTTTTCTGTTAGCTCACTTTGTATTCAGGAAATGTTTGACTATAATCCTAAAATGACAACATTGGCCGTAACTTCACCGCAGTAGTTTTCAGTGTTGAGTGCTAGGTACTAGGTACATTCCTGAGAAGAGGCCGTAGCAGGTGTATGCCAGCATAGGTATGGTGCCTACCTTTTTAGTCTGGCATATACCACAAGAGCAATGACGTGTGATTGGGAGGAGTGGGGGAAGTCTAAATGAAGTATCAGTTTGGCTATCTGAGGCCACGGTCAGATATACCAGAAGATGTGAGCAAAAGGTCTGCATAAGCACTCACACTGTATGAAAGTAAAAAACAAACAAACCAGGAGTAACTCTTTCTGACAGATGTTCTATACCTAGCACTCAATCTCAGTGAAATAGTCACAAGACTAAAGAGTGTGTACACACGGTGAGTGAATTTATTGGGACAAGCTATGGAGCAATCCAGGACACATCCTAAAATGTTATCATGAAACAGAGGTTAGACAGACTTGCTGCAGCCTGTTTCACATCAGTACCTGATCACTCAGTGAAGGCAGTCGGTTCCAGGTGCGGCCCTATTTGTATGAAACCCTAGAATTTTTAGGGCTGCTGGACATTGTCACTACATTCTTAAGTAATATCCTGTGTGTGAGATATTGCCAGCTATTTCACTTCAAATTCTGACCAGAACAACATGTAGGATAACAATAATGGCAAGGCAAGTACTCAACAGCTAACATGTTCATTTTGTTATCCTGCAGGATGGAAAAGGCCCACTTTCTCTCATAATTCTCCCATGAGTAAGATAAACAGTTAAGAGTTACTAGAAGAGACAATAATTCCATAACCCTATGCCTAGTCTTTCGAAAACAACAGCTCTATTTTCCTTGTGCATTTCACTGATTGCTATGTCTCCATTCAGCTCTGTAAGTCTCACTACACATTTCCAAGAACGCATGCAGAACATCTGGTGGCTGGCTAAGGCAATACACATTTGGAAATGAAAGGAAACAGTTGCAAGCACACTTTAAGCCTAGATATTTAAAGCTGAAGGCCTCAAAAATAACATGATGGAGTGGGAAAAAAATAGAAAGAGCCGATTTGTTGAACACATGTTTACTAAAGCTAAAACATCAATGAAACAATACCATGGAAGATTAATCATGACTTCAGTCAGTTGAGGGATCTTATGGCACCTGTGGTTTATAAACAGCTTTAGTAACGAGTATTTCAAAACATAGTTCACAGTTTTAAGAAGATCTGTGCTGATTTAAAAACTAGATTCTATATAATTTGAATGTTGCCTTTTGTATATGATATCTATTTGGAAAAAAGTATTTACACTAACTTCTATGGCTGATTTGTTCGATTACTTTGAAAGAAAACATTCCTAAATTACATGTTAGCCCTAAATTTCGAGGGGGGGAGGGGATAGTGCATTTTGTGCAAGTCTTTTATGTTAAAGACTTTTAAACAAATTGCAAACATAGTGTGGTACTTTGCTTTTGGGCTACTAAATATATACACTCAGGATTATAATTATTCACTGTTAAATGCATAATTGTAGCTTTTTTATTTCTTTTGTGAAAGAAAAATGTACAGTGTATAGTAAACTGTTCTACTAAAATCTTGAAGTATTCAGAAATCAAATTGCAATCTATAAACAGTATTAATATTGTAATTGTAAACTGAACAGGTTCAACATCATGTGCAAAGGGTTTACATGTTTTGTGGATACTGCTATTATTTGTAACAGCAGTGCACATTTCAGCCTGCTTTCTTCATCGGTAATGAGCCATGTTACAGAATATGTAGCTAATATAAGTTAGCTTTAAACAAAAGTCTTTTTCTCAAAACACACACCTACAAACTACAACTTTTAGAACAAAAGTACTGTGCTACAGTCCTCGGAACTTTGTTAGTCATTTGATTTTTTTGTCAAGAGATGCTGCACTTGTTGGTTCCATTCTTCTGTGAAGTTTGCAGCCAGATTTTCTTCATCATCTGTTCGAATGCAGCTCTCCTCCTCATCAGTTCTTACATAGCTTTCGTTGTCTCTCTGATTGTAGCTTGCCTGCTAAACATTTAGGAGAACTTTTAAAAGGGAAAGACATTTTAAAACACACACACAAACTTTTCAAACAAAATCTTCATGTGCTGCAGTAACAAGAAAACAAAAAGCCACCCAATTCTCCGGGTTACAACTTAGGCTTAAAGATGAAACCTACTACACATCAATGCAAATCTCAACTATTCGAGCAGGTGAAATTGCAGAGGATGAAATCCAATCCCACAGAACAGGACAGAATTTTGGGCTGTTCTTCCAGTTCTGGTGGGTATGAGTAATGGCCTGACACCTTGGCTATGTCTACACTGCCGGCTTCTTGCACAAGAAGCCTTTTGCACAAGAGTTTTTGCACAAAAACTTCTTGCGCAAGAGCACGTCTACACCTCAAAGCACATTGCAAAAGTTATGTGCTTTTGTGCAAGAGAGCGTACACACTGCATGGCCATCAGAGCACCTGTGTTTTTTCCCATATGGGTTTCTTGCACAAGAAACCCCTCTGGAGTGTCCACACTTGCCTTTTTGCGCAATAGCTGTAGTGCAAAAGGGAGTTATGCCCCGTAGAAGGAGGTTTACCTACACCGGGAAAAGCCCTCTGTTCTGCCATTTAACTGCTAATTTACTTGTGCAAAAGCACATTTGAGGTGTGGACGCTCCACAGTTTTTTGAGCAAAAACGGCCACTTTTGCGCAAAAACCTCGCAGTGTAGACATAGACGTTCTCTTCTATGTACACAGCCTACTGGGGCAACTAGAATTGTGTAACAGATCTCTTGATGCTCCAATTTTCTGCTTCAATGCGTAGCCCTCTATGCTGGCTGAGCTGGTGTGGATTTAATTTATAACGTGCACGAGTGGTACAGATACTCATGTGCAGCCACTTGGCTAGCAGCACCTCCCCTGACAGCCGCCAGCTAGGAATTCAAACAGTGTTGAGAATCTTGCATTGGACCTATTCACACAAGTGAATGTCACCATATGGATGTAAAAGCTGATCTGCAATTAATGTAACTAAAGCAAGATGCTTCTCCTTGATGAGGGTTTTCGTATCCTGCACAACCAATGGCATGATCCTGTGTTTCTAGATCTGGATGCTTCAAAGTTTTATTCAGTGATGGAAGACTTTTGATGTTCCAATGATTATCTGAGGAATTAATTTTGAGAATACAGGGAGCATGTTCTTTTGCTATATTCCTCCTGGGGAAAGAGTTCTTTCATCCTCTTTATACCTCCCCACTTCAAAGTTAAAGGAATTATAGTTTATTTTACACTCCTTCTGTGAACTACTTAGTACAGTCAAATTACCTCGCAGTACTGCTGATGGTAACATATGGAATAGCAATCTATGGACAATGGATCCCCTTCTATTTATGTCAGGCTAAAACTGGGTTCTACAGGTTTAGAGCTCATCTGCCATATGTTTGAAAATAAGTCAGATGAACTGAAAAAAGTTGGACAGAGTTAGGGTTCAAGAACACAGGAATAGCCATACTGGGTCAGAACAAAAGTCCTCCTGCTCAGTACCCTGTCTTCCGAAAGTGGCCAATGCCAGGTGCCCCAGAGGGATTGAACAGAAAAGGTAAACATCAAGTGATCCATCTCCTCTAGCTCCCTCTCAGTTTTTGCAAACAGAGGCTAAGGATACCATCTCTGCCCATCCTGACTCAAAGCTATTGATGGATCAGTCCTTCATGAATTTATCTAGTTTTTAGTTTTCTTCTTTCCTTCTCTTTCCCAAAGTTTTCTAATTCTGTTCAGTTCTTCAAGCACAGATGCTGCTACTGGATTCAAGAATCCCTGAACATAGTTAATTTAGTATCTCCTCTCATTTACAAAAGACTTAATATTAACAACAAGGAGTCCTGCGGCACCTTAAAAACTAACAAATATAATTGGGCATAAACTTTCATGGGCTGGAACCCACTTCATCAGATGTATGCAGTGGAAATTTCAGTTTGGCGGGTATATATGTGCAAAGATGAGTGTGTTACATTACTATGCGGAGGACAATTGCTAATGAGGTCAATTCAATCAAGGTGGATATGGCCAATTCCCAACAGTTGATGAGAAGGTGAGAATACCAAAAGAGAGAAAATTACTTCAGTTTCGGATCTCAGCCAGAATGAAGAAGTGTGCATAAGAGCCTGAAAATTAAACATAAAGTAGTGGAAAAGAGCAGTTATTTGAATTTATTTTAAACCTCAAAGTTTTAATTTGCATTTTAGGTTGGTTCTTTTTCAGATAATTTAAGGATATATAAATATAGGTACATCTCATACTTCTTGATGGCATCATTATAAACCACAAGAGCAAAGTAAGAGTGGTCTGTGAGGCATCCAGAACATTAAGATGCGTTTATAACTTTGTGTATAATTTAGTTTTTTCTTTACTGTACATAAATATGCCGTAGATGAGCATTAGTGGGTATGAAGAGGGGTTATTACACATTTCCAGCTTCTTTCTGTTCCAGACCTGGCATTGAGATGAAGAGGTGGTTTTTATGCAAGAAATAAGTACCAGTGAATTACGGAATTATAAATACATTGAAGGTTTCTACTAATGACATAATAAGTCACAATTTGAAGCTCAAGAGATTAGTAATGGCACAGGCTTCTTCTCTCCTTCCTCCAGTATTCATAATGTCAGCCACAGTTTATTTCTTGTTTCACTATAATTTAATGGTTAAAAAATCCAAGTATTCATGCAACATTAAAGCTGAAAAACGATGCACTGAAAGTTCAGGTTGATCTTCCAAAGTTAATTTGGCCACTTTACACAGCTGGCATTTTTATTTTCTATGCTACTAATAAGGAATATTATATTAAAGTTATATAGAGAGTTATAATAAAGATAAAAAGAAAATATTACCTTTTTGGTCTGTAGTTTAGTTTATACAGCAGGATGGGGGCAACCTCATTTTTGTAACGTGTTCAATAGTGAAAGTTAGATTTCTTCAACCTTAATGTTCCACCTAATGCTATTTTTACATTTAATATGCCTTTTTAGAATAATACATAAGCCTTGACCTATTTGGCTTTGGGATCCCATATGTTTCGCCAGCGGAACGTGTAATTAGAGCTGAATGAATTTTTTTTTTGTGGCAAACAGTAAATTTGCCATGAGAGTTGCATTTTTCAGGGGCTCCAAACTATTTGCAAAGTCAGGTCACATTCAGCAAATACTTTTGGCTAAAAAAAATTGAAAACAAACATTTCTCAAATGTCAACATAAACCATTTTGACACTTTTGTTTTTCAAATAAACATTTCCTTTGGCAATATAATTTATGCTGATTTAAATCAAGATTTGAAATGTTTTGTTCAATTTTTTTGTTTTGATTAAAAAAAATGTAAATGTTTCTGTTTAGTTGAGGCAACCCCTTTTCCTCTTCCTTGTTTGGTCTGGTAAAGCCACCAAGCCAAAACAATCAATTATTTGCCCATCTCTACATGAAAGTGTATTGGTTTTGTGACTATGCTAAAGATTCCTTATCACATCAGCTCTCTTATCCATAGACAAGTGTCCTGGTGACTGTACTAGAGCTGACCATACTACACACATTCTTTAATGATTATTTTGTTCACAAATTCATACACGAGTCCAACTGTGATTTCACCTCCTGTAAAACGCAGACCACAGGACTTCTCTAAATTAATTCCTGTTTGAACTAGAGTATACTAGAAACATTAGAAACATTCAATCTCAATTTCAAATAGAAAATCCACTAGAACCCTTGGTATACTATGCTAATGGCTAATTACCATCTCTGTTAAAAATGCATGCCTTAGGTCCAGTTTGAACTTGTATAGCTTCAACGTCAAGCCATCAGGCATTACTATGACTTTATCTACTATACTGAAGAGATCTCTATCATCACATTTCTGATTCCTAGGTAGTCATTTAGGCCATGTCTATACTAGAAGGCTACGTCTACACTGGCATGATTTTCCGGAAATGCTTTTAACGGAAAAGTTTTCCGTTAAAAGCATTTTCGAAAAAGCGCATCTAGATTGGCAGGACGCTTTTCCGGAAAAGCACTTTTTCTGGAAAAGCGTCCGTGGCCAATCTAGACACGCTTTTCCGCAAAAAAGCCCCGATCGTCATTTTCGCGATCGGGTTTTTTTTGCGGAAAACACTACCGTGCTGTCTACACTGGCCCTTTTCCGGAACAGTTTTCCGGAAAAAGACTTTTGTCCGAACAGGAGCAGCATAGTTTTTCCAGAAAAGCACTGATGATTTTACATTAGATCGTCAGTGTTTTTCCGGAAATTCAAGGGGCCAGTGTAGACAGCTGGCAAGTTTTTCCGGAAAAGCAGCTGATTTTCCGGAATAACTTGCCAGTGTAGACACAGCCGAAGATTATTTTGAATTTACTAAGTTCGACTTCTGGGCACCCAATTTTACAAATTCGAAATTCCATGTCTTCACTTGGGGGAAGAATTGAATGTAGTCCGAGGCAGGCTCCATTAATATGGATGCACCACGTTGGACTTAGAGCACCAGAAAACACTCTGAGGAGCAATGGGAGGCCTCCCAGAGGCCTATTAATTTGAATTAGTGGCACTGGAGCATCTACACTAACATTATTTCTGACTTCTGAGTTCAGGAATAGCATTATTGCACATGAAAAGCAGGACTATGGAGTTTGAATTCCACAGCCCCTTATTTCGGAATTACGGGCTTGGTAGCGTGGAAGCATCGCTTACAAACTCGACCTTGGGAGGGTTATTTTGGACTAAGATCCTAGTGTACACCAGGCCTTATACGCTGTTATTAAGTTAATAGACAGATTGCTCGCAGGACCGTACGTGGGGTGTGTGAAAGGTGTGAACACACTCCCTGCATGATCCCCCAAGTAAGTGTGAGGGAGCTCTGTGGACTCGAGCTCAGCCTTCCTTTTTCCTCCCACAGAGGAGAGCCCATGCTGGTGCTTCAGCCTTGCCCTCCTTCCTCCTCCCCCCTGTGAGGCTGAAGCCCCAGAGTCAGCTTCCTGCTGGGGTGAGGGGAAGCCTCAAACTTCGCTGCGTGATCTGGCTCATGGGGAATAAGCACTCCCCCTTCTTCTCCCCTGGCTGGGGGAACAACAGTGCACAGATGAGCTGCCTGGAGGCTTCCCCTACTGCTCTCATTGGCTGTAGTCTGGCCAATGGGAGCAGCGGGAGGCTGTGCCTGGGACCAGTGTGGGGCACAAAGGCAACTAAGTGTCCCCCACTCCCTCATGTCCAGACCCTTGCACCCACACATCCTCATGCTCCCCCACCCAAACCCCATGCCCCCACCCTGCTCCTGCACCTTATTCCCTGGCTAGACACCTACCCTCAAGCCCACTCCTGCACCCTCCTCCCTGGCCATACACTGTACTTTCCCTTGCTTTTTCCCCCTCCACCTGGCCACACATTCTACTCCCAGGGTACGTCTAGACTACATGCCTCTGTCGCCAAAGGTATGTAGATTAGGCTACCAGACATAGGAAAATGAAGTGGCGATTTAAATAATCGCCGCTTCATTTAAATTTACATGGCTGCCGCGCTGAGCCGACAAACAGCTGATCAGCTATTTGTCGGCTCAGCGCGATAGTCTGGACGCGCGGGTGTCGACGTCAAAGGTATTTGTCGACCACCCAGGTATGCCTCCTGGGATGAGATATACCTGGGAGGTCGACAAATACCTTTGATGTCGACACCTGCGCATCCAGACTATCGCGCTGAGCCGACAAACAGCTGTTTGTCGGCTCAGCGCGGCAGCCATGTAAATTTAAATGAAGCGGCGATTATTTAAATTACCGCTTCATTTTCCTATGTCTGGTAGCCTAATCTACATACCTTTGGCGACAGAGGCATGTAGTCTAGACGTACCCCCAGCCTGCTCCTGCATCCCTACATCCCATCCAGATCTTGCACCCTCACCCCTCCTGCACTCCACCTCCTGCTCAGATACTGCACCCCTATTCCTCTTTCTGGCAACCCTGTCCCTCACACTGAACCCCCCATTTTTGTCGCAACACCAGAGCCTATGGGGACCACAAAATCCACTAACCCTGGAACCCCAGAAGAGTAAAACTGGGTTTGGTTCTGCTTTGGGCAGGGGATTGGACTCAAAGACCTCCTGAGGTCTCTTCCAACCCTATGATTCAATGGGAAGCTCTGAACCTCAGTCCTCCCTGTCCATCCCCTTTCCCTGGTGGGCTAGAGTGCCAGAGGCAGGGCCGGCTCGAGCCATTCCTGTGCCCTGGGCAGTAGGCGTGCGACGCATGCGCGGCTCTGTTCCCCGGGCGCACTGCACATGCGTAGCCCCACACCACGGCGCGCTGTGCACCTTACAGCTGCAATTGGGTGCCCCCTAAAGGTTGGCGCCCCGGGCAGCTGCCCGGCTAGCCCCCTCTTAATCCAGCCCTGGCCAGAGGAGTAAGGTGTCTCACTTGGGGGCCACATCAGTGAGGGTTGAGGGTATTTGGAGGGTTTTTTTTTGTCTTCTCACTTGTGTGGTTCCCAGCTGATATTTTTGTGGGCCAGTGGCCTCCAGCCCAAAAAAGATTCCTCACTACGGCCATAAATAAAGAAAACATGGGAACCTTTTGTGTTGGACATAAATAAATATTTTACTTTATTTAAAATGAAGTTTGATAAAATAATATGAGAAAGTTAAAATGCTTACTCTGTTTAATAATTTAAATTAATATTTTCTTTCTTACTGGTTAAATTAAACCATTCTCCCTCGGTGCAGCACCAGCAAAGTGGCTTGGGCGTAATTATGTAATTAATGGAGAGTTTCCATTAGCAACTGGTGGTCCAAGGAAAGGTTTGCATTGAGCCAGGTGGGACACAGACCAAAAAGTTTGAGAACCACTGTGTTAGGGGGATGGGAGAGTGCTGTGCTGAAGGGAGATGGGTGGGCAGTGAGGGTGGCAGAGCAGCAGGGCTGGGGGAATGGCACTCCCTACCTGTGAGGAGCAGCCTGGGCCCGGCCCCGCTGGCCAGAAGCCCGGCCTGCACTCACCTGGCGCTGGCCTCACTGAGCAGGTAAAGCAGCAGGAGGGAGAGGTGGCTAAGGGAGCAGGGGGCCATGGTGGCCATGCTGCCCGCCATGATTCCAGAAGATAATTTCTATAAAACCTTTATTACTGTGTAAATCTGTAGTATGTTATAACAAAATCATTTTACCATTCACTGTTCCCACTCAAATTTTTTCATTAACCTTTCTTATGTACACTCATTGCATGACTATTTTGAACTCCTTTATATTTAAAAAAATTGCAGTCCACATTTCCAAAAAAACACCCCCTCCCCCCAACAGAAATTCCTGCATACGGGCCTGCTTTGAATCTATCACTGTCACTATACCTATTAAGTTTGTGGACATAATACTACTTGGCTTGCGGTGCTTACAAGTTACATTGAATTTCAGGAGTAAGGTGTCCTAAACAAATATACTGTTAGCCAAAACATCATTACAATGCATTTGAAAAAATATTGCACAAAACAATCTAGTGTCCACATGTGATGTTTCTGACTTTAAACACTCATAAAACTACTAAACTTCCTTTCCACTTGTTTTAAATTCTCAGATGGATCTAAAAGAAAGACATGCTTTGTTGTTCCAGCTTCACTCCTTTTTGAGTTGATTATAATATTCCTGGGTGGACCTTAAGTGCAAATTGTTCCTTTCACATTCATAATTTAGGGCCTGATTTAAGCTCACTGAAGTCTAAGGAAAATAGTTCTTTTGGCATCAACGGATTTTGGATTAAGGCCTGAAAGAACTGGTTTTGCTTGAAACTTTGTAGGGAAAAATCTGTAGAAACAGAAAAATACAAGGCCAGTTTTGCATAAAGCGAGGTAGTGGACAACAGAAAGCGGATGGAAAAGACTGCAGGCAGACTGCAGTCACTTTCTGTATGGAGGGTGTTTGTAGGTTGGAAAATCCCAAAAAGGGAAGCCAGATATGTAGGGCAGGACCCTCGAACAGTGGGTGCGCTTGGCCCTCCCTAGCACCATTGGCAGGGTGGCAGAAGACCCAGGAAGGGGACTTAAACTCGAGGGAGTGTACTGATTTGGAACCTGGGGGCAGTGCCAATATCAGGCAAGGCACTGGGATAGGCTGTGGTGGACCTTTGTGAACTGAACTCAGAGACAGGGTTGCAAACAGACTCAGTTGGACCTTTTAACCTGGAAGGGTAAAACGGAAGTGACCTAGCCATGAAGGAGAGATGCTGAGGGTCCTGGAGTGAGAAGTGCTGCAGACCACAGCAACAGCAAATGGTGGACAGGAGCATCAGCCTCAGTTTAACTCGCAGAGAGACTAGGAGGAGGTATTAGCCCAGGGGTGAGTGGTCACCCTGGGAGGTGACCATTTTGAATTCCTTAGGGGGGGGAGGAAAGAGAGAGTGCACTATTCTTTGCCAGGCACGTATTAAAAAAGCAAACCACCAAAACAAAAGCAAAATAAGCACTTGATGCATGAGGGAAGATCTGAGGAGGAGGGGGCTGTTGAGGTGAATATGACTGTACTCCCTGGATAGCCCAAAGGTACCTGAAGGAGCAGATGGCACTTCGCCAGCTGGAAGCATTTCTCTGTGGTTGCAAGAAAACTAGATTTTAAATTCCTACAAGCAAGAGTTGTGAGGTCCCACTTATTATGGAGGTGAAGAGGCAACTACCTCCTATGAACCAACTGCCAGAGGATTCATTTGGAGGTCTAGGAAAGGTTCTGCAAAGCCCAAGGCCTATTCACTCCCACTACTAACCCACCATCAGGCACAGTCGCCAGCTCTCTCTTCAACCTGGTTCTTGTTGTAACTCCCTAAGGGTATGTCTATGCTTGCCCCCTAGTTGCTAATGAAGCACGGAATTTAAATATCCCGCGCTTGATTAGCATATTCGCGGCCAGTAGCCATTTTAAAATGCTGGTCGCCCAATTTAACTTGCTGTGTGTAGACGTGGTATTCGGATCCAAAACCTTTCCCTCCAATTAACTGTTACTCCTCATTAGCAACTTCGGTATGCTTCATTTGCCTCCCTAGTCCGAACTAGGGGGCAAGTGAAGACGTACCCTAACTGTCCTAGGTTCATTCTCAGCCACATGGGCCCAAACATTGCTGCAACTGGGTTCCTGGTGAGTGTGCTCTACTAAGGAGCTACTCAGAACTGGAACAGGAGGAGGCTCTGAGAGCTGAAAGGGGATCCTGCCAAGTTTAGTGACTGAAATGCCAGCTCAAAATTCCACCTTCTCTCACCCACCCACCATGGGGCACTGCAGTTGAACAGAGAAATCCACTAGCAGATGGCCCAGCCCACTGTCTGTAAGACCTGGCCAGAACACCCATGTATTGTAAAGATGAGCCACAGAACTGCAAATTGAAATAGTAAGAGAAACGCCTGCCTAAAAAACTGTTCCATCTCCTCAAACCTCGGAGTGGAAGGGGCTATGACCCCACAATCCTATTTGGAGTCCCACAGCGAAGCTCAGCCCCTGCGCACAGCATGACGCACCTGCCCAAAATGCAGCTCCCTGCCCTCGAACGATGCCCCGTTTCAGCATCCCTGGGCAGCAAGTCACCCTCAAAGGCATGCAGTTCAGCTGAGCTGACTGCAGGTTTGGCCAACGTTTATGGGTACGGTCTCCCAATTGAAGCACCATGTTATGAAGCTAAGTCACCATTTACAAGTTGGAGTGTAAACACAAGTGTTTTGTTTTTTTCTAAGTGGGATGAGATGTTGAAAAAAATTAACAATTTTGAAAAAAGCAGACTGATGCTTTCCAAACAGACTTTTTGTTTTGTTTTGTTTTTTTATTTATTTTTTTTTCTGAAAAAAACCAGGAAATGTTAAAGAAATAGACATTTGCACTAAACAATTTGTTTTCTTTAAAACAGTATTTTACAAACAAAAAGAAATTGTTCCATAAATTTCAATCAACACCTAAAAAAAAAAAATCACCTGTTGGCCAAGATTTAAGTATGGAATTTTTCTGCTCAGCACGTTTTTGAGAAATGTTTGAGGGTGGTAATGGATGAGAATGAAATGTAGATTTCCACTACAGCAGAGAACTAAAATTCAAATCAAACTAAGTTAAAGTGAGACTTAATAAAGAATCACTTTCTCCCTGAGTCTCCTACATGCTAGTGCCTTAAATCATTGCTTTTAGGAGCTTTTCACACAGGTTTAAAACAAACAATAAGCATTACTTGAAAAATGAACTGGATGCGACTAAGTAAATGTTGCTATGGAAACACCAACAAGATATTACTTTAAAAAGTTCAGCTAGTTGAAGTTCACTCTCCCACCATAAATGACCTCTTTTTAATAAGTCACACCTGCATGCAATAATGGCCTACTTCTGCTCCCATGGATGCCATTGGCAAAAGTCCACTGACAACTCTGGGAAATAGATTAGGCCTGAAGTCTATTTTAAGTAAAATAACTTAAAAGTTTTATGCTCAGACAATTTCAAGTTCTATTTTTAGCTGCATCCAATGAAATCTGAAACCACTTTCCACCTGGGGCTTAGACAATGTCAGTCTGTTGCTCCATTAATTTATTTATATGTATATACATACATTTTATTGCCACTTATTTTAATATGAAAAATTTAAATTGAAAACATGATTAAATTATATTTTATACGTTACTAGAACCCACTTTCTCTCTTGAGAATCCATTTGTTATATTTATACCAGATGTTTTCAGGATCACTTCCAGAAACCTTCCTGTAGCATTATTCCAAAATGCAAATAGGATATAATAATTTTAAATAATAATGATAAAGGGTATAACTTTATAACTCAGGAGCTCTGTGACAGTCTGTCAGTCACGTAAATGCGTTCATGTCAATAATGCACAGATCTGACTTGCCCTTTCAGTCTTCTTAATAAACTTCATTTTATAAGAGCAGTTCCAGTAGGTTATTGTTTTCGGGTAAAAAAAAAACCACTTGGCCTTTCACCCAACACCTGTGCAGCACAATACTGGTAGTATTTATACACATAATTTGTTAGCTAATCCAATCTCTAAAAACAACTGCTTTTTCATATTCGACAGCAGGGGTTCTCATGAAATAGAAATGCAGATCTGTTGCCCCCTGCTATAGTTATGCAGTTGGCAGGACTCCAGATAGTGTTTTAACCACTACACCCTGTATAAACTAGGGTTTCATTTTCCAAAGTGATTAAATATTACCAACAAATAAAGTACAGGTTGAAACTCTCTTAATTGGGATTCTCTGCTCTGGCCACATCCAGGGTCCAGCATGATGTTGCAGGACCAGAGAGTCCTGGTAGAGGGCCAGAGGCAAGGATACTGGTGGGCCGGGCAGGGCAGTGGGCTGCCTGCAGTGAGCTGATGGCAAGGCCATCCAGTGTGTGGCAGCAGGTCTGCCCAGTGGGGTTGGGAGACACGTATGTGGATGACTGGCGGGGCTGCAACCTGTGTTAGGTCGGTGGGGGCAGGAATCCATGCTGCACAGCTGCCCAGAGGGTCCTGGAGCCCCAGCGCAGTGCACATGGCTGCCCAGCGGGACCCAGAACCACTGCCGTGATGGCTGTTCAGTGGGTTGGCAGCGCAGCAGGACCGGAGGAGGTGAAGTGCTGGCTGGGAGGCCTGCGGCTAGCTGGGGGTGCGGTGGGGGGGCAGCAGCAGGGGGTTCAGAAATGACTTCCTCTGGTCCAGCAAAATCCCTCATCTGGGACCGGTCAGGAAGGTCCAACCTGTACAAAGGACATATTGTATTTCCTTGAAGTAATGGGCTTCCTCTGGCTTCTATCCACTGCTTGAGGGGGCTATTTTAGATTGCATCATATACTCACCTTCAATGGGGCTCTGTGGCGCCACCTGCCTCCACTTGCTGCCTCCCACAGAGAAGCAGCAGAATGGGGGGGGGCAGTCAGATGCTGGAGCAGCCTCTGTTTGCTGGGAGTTCGGGCCCTCCCGCCCCTGGACAGGGGCTGCTGCCGCCCCATGCTGCTACCTTTGTATCAGAGGCAGCAGTGCAGGGCAGCAGGCAGGAGCTGGTCTGTGCCAGGGAGCCAGTTTTTAAACGGATACAGAGGCAGCAGTGCAGGATGGCAGGGGGCCCCCTGGGAGTGGGGCTGGGGCACATTGGCAGCTGCCCCGCCCCTGGAGGGTAGCATTTTAGTAACCATGTAACCACAAAAATTGTTGCAGCTACACATTTACTAAAGTAACTGATAGCTAACATCCCTACCTTGTCTACCTTGGGGGAGCTCCCAGATTGCCTCATCTTTACATCATTGTGTTTGCATGTAAAGCACGTCTTGTAAAGTTTCAAGGGAAAGATTATGATCTGCTGAAAGCAATTTCTCTATCAATAGATTTATACAATTAATGCATATGAAGTTATGAGAATTCTGTAGTATGGTTGTCACTAAAACATACTGTAAGTTGGGGATTCAGCCAGATACTAGCTCTCCAGAGGAAACATCAAGGGAGGTGGCCAACCCCTGGGTGGGATGTGAAACAACCCTACAATCACTGTCTAGCAAGAGAGCTACAATTCAATGCCTCAGAAAGACCCCCAGACATGTCTGGACTCGTGCTCCCCAAGCACATGGTATAAAACAGAACACAGTGGCCCCAGGCCGGGCCTTTCTCCTTCACTCACCTAAACTGAAAGCAACCAGGACACTCAGAAGACTGAAGATTCCAACTGAGGGGGCTGGCCCAGATTTCAGGGGTGAAATCTGTGTACTATGGACTGTAATATCCAGTGGGGGTGAAAACAACTGCTTGATCTAGTTGTTGGCCATCTTAATAGGGCTGAGACTTTGGACTGCATATTTATTTTTTATTTCCCTTTGCCAATTACTGAAATGTAGCCTCCTTTGTGATGAAATATGGCAGCCACTTAACAGTGCACATCAACACTGGCTGGAACAGAAAGAAAAGCCTAGTTTCATAATTTGAACTCCTGTT
This sequence comes from Pelodiscus sinensis, assembly GCF_049634645.1. Classification (NCBI taxonomy): domain Eukaryota; kingdom Metazoa; phylum Chordata; order Testudines; family Trionychidae; genus Pelodiscus; species Pelodiscus sinensis. The sequence goes on from NC_134712.1 coordinate 70,648,596, forward strand.
AGAAGTGGCATGGGTCAGTTTACTGGTTTTACAACTTATCTGCATATGGCACCAGAAGCAATGCACAGTGCTCCTTAACATCTTACTGGGGCACTAGAGAAGCTCAAAAGTGATCAACTGATACTTCACTGGAGACGATGGGTACTCAGTGATAGCTGTGGATGATGACATTTGTTACATGAGCCCTATCTATCTTATGCACTTATATAGCACCCATTCCTGGAACATCTGAGCACCTCACAATTTGTAATGTATTCATCTGCACAATACCTCTGAGTTAAGGAAGTACAGAGGAGAAACTGAGGCACGGGGCAGGGAACTGAACCTATATCTCCTGAATTCCAGACTAGTGCCCTCATCACTGGATCATTCTCGCTCTCTGGTGGTCAATTCATGCATTGTCACTGACAGGGAAGAAGACCAATTGTCCTCCAGCATAACAGAATAAGATAATAAAATAAAAGTAGTGTGTGTGTGCATGCGTGCATGCGTGCGCACATGTGTGCAAGAGAGAGAGAGAGATCCACAGGACTTTGACCAAACTTCTGTTGGCTTATTAGATGCAGTTTAGAAAGAATTCATGCTTGGATAATTCATATTTGGAAATAAACAAAGGAGGAAACAGCAACATCATACATGCGCATGAAGCAGAAGGTGCAGTGTATCTGAGTTATAAGTTACCAGCTGAAAACTTTCTCTTATACAAATTAAGTTACATATTAGTTCATACTTACTTGAGAGGAGAGTGATAGAAGGATATTGTACTCAACTTTGCAAACTGACCTGTAGATAACAAAGAACATAAAACAAGAAGATGACAAGTTAAGCCAGTGAGCAGACAGGCCAGTGTGTTATTCTGAATAAAGCCATGCAGAAGAGAGGTGATAAGAGAGAAAAATAAGGGACACCAGAACTAAGACTAAAGAAAACTGTCTCATACAATACATTCAGCAAGAGACTATAACAAGACTGTATCTGCTAAGAGATATGGAAGGGTAAGCAGTGTTAGCATTTAGGTTTGTGCATTAAATGTGTTTCTCCTGATAACATTTGTTATTTGCTACATGCTTCAGAAGAAGTAGAAAAAAAAGATGCTTTTGAGGTTCCTTGTCACAGACTCACATGTTCTATGTGTTCTGCTGCCACATAGCAGAAAAAGCACTTTCTTTGTGACAATCTGCTTTCACTTAAACTATAGTGTCGCAGGGTTTCATTTGCAGAAGCTTGCTAGGTCATACAAAGCAAAAACAGTAGATATTGTGCCATCATCTCCTATGCAAAAGTAAGTCTGTGTGTCCATCTGAAAGTATTGCTTTTACATATAGTGAGTCAGAGAAGACCTTTAATATCTGGTAAACCTAGTACTGTAGTAGCAATTTTCTTACCCAGTATTTTCAGTTGACAGTTGTATTATAAGAGCAATTAGTCATCTTTCATTTTAGGCTATTTGGTAAAATGGGAAATGTACATGAACCCGATCAGTAAGCAATACCGTATTAATGTCTAGACACTAGAATCAAACTGTATAGTTTTTCTCACCACCATTCCCTGGAGCACTTGAAAAAGAAATTGACTATTTTCTTCTTTCTTTAAAAATAAAAATGAAGCTAGCTCTATGTTCTTTGACTTTAAAGAGTATCCAAGGCCATCAATGGAAAAAGATCTTGAATAATGAAATACTGTGCATTAAAGCCAAATCAGGGAGCAGGAGAGAGAGCAAGCGAAAGTCACATTAGATGTTCTAGTAATTCAAAAGGACATAACCTTGTTAATTCTTACTCATCCTACTAGCTATTACTCACCCAGGTAGTCCCAATGACATCCACTTAAGTAAGTAAGGGCTACTAATACAATTGAAGGTCTGCATATTAAAGGCCACAGACATCAATTAAAATGTTTTCTGGTGTTTTATCAAACAACTGTTTTCTGTTATCAAACAAATTCTGAATAGACCTCTACAGCATAGAGGTAAAGTGTTAAGTTTATTTATGGAAAGTTCATATCAGCCAATGTAATCATTTTTGAAAAAGTTCCTTTCTGTTTTTAATTTATATATTTTTCCTACTGGAAACAAGCCAGGTGTAATATTCACCCTGTGCTCAATCCTACCCCAGTGAAGTTTTCCATTGACTTCAGTGGGGACAGGATTTAACATGTTGTCTCTCTCAGGGTATTTTGGGACTGCCAAAATTTCTCTCTCCTGCCTCACAAATAATGGCTGTAATTCTGCAGCGCACACACACAGGCTGTGTCCAGACTCAGGGGTTTTTTCGGGAAAAGTAGCCTTTTCCCGAAAAAACTTCCCCTGCGTCCAGACTCAAGCCGCGTTCTTTCGAAATTATTTCGAAAGAACGCGGCTTTTCTTTCGATGGCGGTAAACCTCATTTCACGAGGAAGAACGCCTTCTTTCGAAATTTCCTCTTTCGAAAGAAGGCGTTCTTCAATGTAAATAGGGCTTCCTCGAAAGAGAGCATCCAGACTCGCTGGGTGCTCTCTTTCGAAAAAGCGGATTGCTCTTTCGAAAGATCCGCCTGCAGTCTAGACGCGATCTTTCGAAAGAGGCTCTTTCGAAAGATGCTTTCGAAAGAGCCTCTTTCGAAAGAAGCCTGCAGACTAGACATAGCCACACACACACACACAATTTTACGCATATGCATAATACCATTGTAATTGCAGAACTATTCATGTAAATTTAAACACGTGTGTATTTGTTAATGGGGCTGTGCAGCAGCCTACTGATGTCACAGTGCTTAGCAGATATCATTTTAAATGTGTTCATGCTAAATAATAAATTATTTCTTTCCATGTTCTATCTCAGTAACAGCAATTCTGCTTACTCAACAGAAACCTAAGGACTGCACTCTTTTGTCATTTGTTATCTTGGGTAAAAACACTGACACAATATTGAGGTGTTACACAGCAAGGATGGCAAAATGTCATTGTGTCCTCAAAGATGGTCACAAGGAAATGACTTTGTGAGCTACCATAATCTTGTACAACACATTGATGTATGAATTGTGATGGTCACCTGAAATTCAAAACCAAAGGCAATCCTGATGTGAGCCAATAGACATTTTAAGCTCTGGCTTACTATCATATTTACATCTGGGTGCCCAGAGGAAGAATAATTTAAAACAGGCACTGATCTCTTGCACCATGCAAATGTGCACATCATTTACTAGACAAGATACTTGGAGAGTCCAAATATGCCGGGCCAGTTGGCTCAAATCCCTTTGCAGCTCCTGAAGCTACAGGTGCCTGGAGTGAGTGAGTGACCTTTGCTAATCACCAGGTCATTTATTCACAAGCCAAGTCCTCATGCTGAGTCCTCGCTGTCCTATTTCACCAGATGCAGCACGAAATAGCATGTGACTCACTCCAGGATCTTTCCCCCATCCCAGATTCTGATAAAAACATCCTATTTTAAAAACAATGGCTCAGGGGCTCTAGTCCCCTAACATGAAGAGACCATCATAGATGCTTTAATGTTATTAAACAAAAAACTGAGCTCAACATGCAATACTGTTACAATAAGAAGCATTCTTGTTTGAGTGGCTTGGTAAACATTGATCGGCAGTGGCAATTACGAAGGATTAGCTAATGACCTTGTGAAGGTTAATGCACCCCTTAAGCAAGTCAATTGATGAGTTCTTTCTGAGCACCGTGTGTGTGTGTGTGTGTGTGTGTGTGTGGTCTATCTATCTGGGGGTGCATGAGAGGGGAGAAGGTTGAGAATAGCATATATTTTTTTAAATCTGGAAGCACCATCGATTGACAAGAAATTGCAAACAGTGGGCTACTGCAGCATGATATCTTTTAAAGTCAGGAGACTAATTGGTGGGCTAGTTTCTTACCTGGTAGGCTTCATCTTGCAGCTTTTGTTTCAGATATTCTTCCATTTTGAGTTCATTTTCCAGCTGGCGGACAGAGTCATTTTCATAGTTCTCATCATCTGCTCTAACATAGGGGTCTCCATCTTCTGTAACCCTAAAGGCAATTATTAATAAATAGCCTCCTCAGATGTTAAAAGAACTTCCCTCCTTTAGGATACATCTAAACAACAGCACTATTTCAGGATATCTTCGGTATCCCAAAATAGCACTTTCCACATCTTAACAGAATGCCCAATATTTCGAAATGCAGTCGACATAATGGACTTGCTATTCTGACATCCTGGTAAACCTTGTTCTATGAGGAACTTGTCGGAATAGTGGTCTATTTTGAAACTTAGCACTGTGTAGACAGTGCCAAATTTTGAAATAAGATATTTCAAAATACACTCAAAATAATCTCCTGAATCTCAGATTGGAATCAGGAGTATCAACTGATCACTCTTTGCCATGACTCCTTTAGCTTAGAGAGCTCATTATAGGCCCAGAGCACCCCTCATTAGACTTAGTTCTATGACTGAGGGGAAATATATAAATGCACATTCTTATAATCATTTCAATACAAAACGAATTAAAAAATAGAGAGGATACCCACATGTCACTGCGAAGGGTGCCAGTGGCAGATGCACTGTGAATATACCCTGGCTTCCGGGCATGAATTTGTGCAAGGAAAGCCTTTTCAGAAGTTGGTGATGGAACAAGATCATCAAAATGAGTCCGTCCAAACTCAGAATCCACATTGCTCTCTGTCTCGCTGCCCATCTCTGTAAGGCACAAATGTAGATTAGGCTACAATTCAATTCACATGTCCTAGTAGGCCTGGGTTCATTTAGCTAAACATTCTTCTGTTTCTCCAACTTAGAATTCTAATATCTCTCTATCATGAATACACCAGTATGTTTCAGGCAACATGGATGCTGTCGCAGTATGCTCTCTATCTATCTGCAGAGCCAACTTTTGTTACTATGGTGGTACAGCATAATAGAGCCTCTGCGGACATTTGTATGTATTGCTAAAAGGCACTATAGGTGGTTTGGCATGGATATTGCACATCAGAACAGAAGTGCATTGTTGTGTTACTAACACCTTTTTAAAATAATTACATATAATGCTATTTACAGATGCACCAAATTGTTATATTCTGAAAAAAAAATGCTAAGCTTTAATTGCATCTGGATGTCTGTAGCTTTCCAAATTACCACATTTAGGTTTTCTTTCCATAAAATACAAAAATATCCAGAACTTCATTTAGGTATTTTTTTCCTCAGCTCCACTTTATTTGTTTTTAAATATACATTAAATGACTATACTGTGATCATGCTTTTAAGCCTAACGCACCTGAGTTTAGCTCTTTCACCAGAGAAGACATGGTATTGGTAATTGAATCTGCTGCCACTAGCAAATCATTTCTTAAGTTTCGCCTTGCACCTGAGGCAGGAGAAAGAAAACACACAATGCTCAGATTTTTCTTAAGGGACAAGTTAGGATTTTGAGCATAAAGTAGTTTTAATCTTACACCAAGTTGTCAATATAATAATTCAAGGAGTCAAGTTTTCCAAAGGGACACATGCAAAACTTATATGCATATAACAGTTTCATTTTCTTACACTGCATTCAGCTGCAGCAGCTCAACATCATACTTCATTTACTCATAATGCCAGAAACTTGGTTGTTATTAATTACAATCAAACTCGTATTTGTGTGGTGACACTAGGACACCAGGGCTAAGAGACAAAATTGTCTGTGCACCCATTTACAATGTCTGAGGGGAGTAGATTAAAGTTATTTCCCCATAAGTTTCCACAGCTGTTTAATGATACTCTTACTATACAAATATGGTCATTGTTGAAGAAACATGATTGACTTGATTAGGCCTTTTATACATTTTCCTTTCCTACCCCTTTGTGGTATTTTTTGGAGCTCAGGAATCTTCTTCTATTTTCCATAATCCACTCCCATTAAAAAAATAATAAAACAATAGGGCCAGTGGAACTGTGGGGGGTGGGGACAGTGGAAACCAGTATGGGAATATTGGGGGTGAAGGAGTCTGCTCTCCTAAACTCCTGCACATCTGGGGATGGAAACAAGAGGAGGACTCAGAGGGGCTGCAGCAGCTGCTGAGCAAGTAGGAACCACAAAGATCCCACTTCCCTTCCTGGAGCTGGTTGCCCCTGACCCAAGATTGAGGAGCTCCCTTTGCTTCTATCCCCCCATTCACAGCAAATGTCTGCCCACCCTGAAAACTATAGCTTCTCCCATCAGCAGTCAGGTGCTGCTGTTGCCCTCTTTCCAGTACAGGAGGATCTAGATGCTGTTTCTTGCAGAACTCCTCAATGGTGCCGTAAGCATCTATCAAGAAAGATTATTAGAGAACAAAGTGCAAAACTTCATCCTCAGAGCTGTGATGACTAGTACAGGGTGCTCCCTGCAGCATATGCTATCATAGAGTCCCAAACTCATATGCTAGTGTAGCTGAACCAGCTATATGTAAATAGACTCACTCAACCTTTAAAATCCTGGCTAACTTCAGGGTGGATGATGCATAGAAGCTGGCAGAATTTCACATCTGGAATGTCTTTTAAACTGACAGCCTTTAAAATTGTTGATCTCAAGTCATGAATTCTCCTGAAGAAAATGACTATAGGAAAGTTACTCAAAGCTTCCGGACCCTATTCCTCTCTTTGTCATACACACTTCTCAGAAGAGTTGTAATGCCTTCTCAGCTTCACATCTACACAGACTTTTACATTTATTCTCTAAAAAGAGAAAGTATAGGAGAGCTATTGCTCTACTTCATGGAGTGCCTTCACTATGGGCAAATTAAAAGAACTCTGGCAGCACAACTGTTTGCTTAAAAAATAATCTCCACATGGGAAGGTGTTTACACAAGGGTTGCTCTTAAGAACGGCCTAGTTTTGCCTTATACAACATGAAGAAGGTAAATGCTGAGGATAAATCCTGCATCTTCCAAAGGCAGCTGTTTTTAAAGTGTGAACACTGTAGGGATGTAAGTGACTGGTTGACTGTCCAATAAGCAAATGCTTATCAGATAGTTGACTAGTAACTCAACTAGTCACTTCCCCCCCTTGCTGTGTCTAACAGAGAGAGGCAGCAAAGGGGGGAGCAGGATCTGGTGATGGAGGGAGCTGGCTTAAAAGCCGGTTCCCCCCAGTACCATCTCCGCGGGGAGGAGGAGCAGGGGCACAGCGGGGAATTGTGGCGCTTCCGCCTTTGAAATGTAGCAAGAGCAGAAGCACTGCGGAGAGCATGGGGTAAGCTGGGGACTCAAACAATTCCCCGCTGGCCCCACGCTCCCAGTGACGCTTTGCTTTTGAAATGTATAAGAGCCCTCCTGGGACTCTTGTACATTTCAAAAGCAGGGAGCACGGGGCCAGCAGGAGACTGCCACTTTTCAAAGGAGGAGGCACCCTTAACTAATCGAACAGTCAATGCAAATTACATTGAATATTCGATTGATTAATCTAAATTTATCATCCTTAGATCACTGTACATATGAGAATATGCTTTTACATTGCCATTTCACGTTCGCAGAACACATTGCTATAACTAAAAGCAGTTTCAGAGGCACACCATGTATTATTTATAGGTATTTTATTGTAACTACTAAATTCCCTCTCGTTGTCCCAAGTTCTGAAATAAACCACTCTTTAAGAGAATGGTTGGTTGGCTATGTCTGTATCTCTTTCTCATGTTTTTTAGGCTGAAAGAGGAAAATTTCATGCTATCTGTTCCCTTCTCACAGAATACACATTAAGCAACCTGGTGCCATGGGACAAGGGACAAGGAACAATCCTCTAGCTGCATGGGGTTTAATATGAGAATTAACTAGCTCTTTAAAGAGAAAACTTCGTTTGCACTTAGGGCTAAATCTTATCATCAAATTCATGGATGCAACTCCCATTGTAATCAAAGGACACTGCAAGGGAGGGCAGAACTGACCCCATGAAGGCAAATTATGTTCTCTGTTACAGCAGAGTATATCTGGGGGAGGGAAGTCCACTGACATTATGAGTTTCAATGGTGCAATTGAGAGCAGAAATTGGCCCTTTGCCTTCAAGGAAAGGAAAAAAAATTATTGCAGGGATGCAAGCATTAGAGAAAGAGAGTAATTCAGCAGGGGAAGGAATATAGGCAGTCCCCAGGTTACGTGGATCTGACTTACGTTGGATCCCTACTTACGAACGGGGTGAAGGAACCCCGCACTAGCTGCGCCCCCGCCCAGCAGACCGCTGTGATGTGCCACGGCGGTCCCGCTGCCTATGTCCTCCGCGGCGAGAAAAGCTGCTCCGCGTCTCCCTGGTCTGCTGGGGGGGGGGGAGCGCAGCTAGTGCGCCCCCCCAGCAAACCAGGCTTTTCTCGCCGCTGGTCAGTTTCAGCAGCGGCTGAATCAGGACGCCTGGGGTAGAGCAGCTGGGGGGCTGCCGGGTTGGTCCCGCCGCGCCAAGGGTCGGCGCTACCAGACCAACCCGGCGGCACTCCAGCTGCTCTGCCCCAAGCGTGTCCGATTCAGCCGCTGCTAGTCAGTTTCAACAGCGGCTGAATCTGGACGCCTGGGACAGAGCAGCTGGGGCGCTGCTGGGTTGGTCTGGTAGCGCTGACCCTTGGCGCGGCGGGACCAACCCGGCAGCACCCCAGCTGCTCTACCCCAGGTGTCCCCAAGTCAGCTGCTGCTGAAACTGATCAGCGGCTGATTCCAGGAAGCCTGGGGCAAAGCAGCTCTGCCTCGGGCTTCCTGTAGTCAGCCGCTGGTCAGTTTCAGCAGTGGCTGAATTGGGGACACCTGGGGTACAATATGTACCAGTTCCAACTTACATACAAATTCAACTTAAGAACAAACCTACAGTCCCTATCTTGTATGTAACCCAGGGACTGCCTGTATTTTCATGTTCAGGTCACTATCAGTCAGCGAAGGATGGCTCTTCCATCCTTTTGCAATTTGATGAACAGCTTTAGACACAATGGAAAAGTTTACAGTTCATAGGAGAAATAGCACAATGCTTATCTCCATTCCATATCCCTCACCCCCAAACCTCCAGCTTGTTGAACCAGCATGCAATGGTCAATAACAAGTCTCTATTTGCTGGCAAACAGACTGAGTTGCACTGGATAGAGCACTGAAATAGGGTTCAAGAGCTCTGGGTTGTGTTCCTGGATTGTTCACTGGATAGCAGGGTGACCTAGTGCAAGTCATATCTCCCCATACCTCAGTTTCCTATGTGACACTTGGATATGTTCTCTGTATCACCAGAAATAACTTAACAATGCAACTTACTTTGTGCAAAAG